>NC_085886.1:1332589-2665179 GCF_035222275.1 Podospora bellae-mahoneyi | reverse complement strand
AGTCCTGCTCCAACTCGGCCGCTTCCAGCTTGGAGGCTTCACGCTGGACAATTGCATCAGACAACTCCTTGAGCTGTTCCAGGTCTTTGACGAGGCTGCCGCAAAACTCGATCCTTCTGGCCAGTCTTGTCTTCCCAGACGGACCCATAGCGGCAAAGTTACGCCGTGTCAACTCCATTGACGAGAACGTCTCCATTTGAAGCTGCAGCCGTTTGAGCAAGGCGGCTCCACGCCTGGCCTCGCGCTTGAGGGTCCAGTAGCGACATGTTTCGGCGACATAGTCTTTGCGCTTCCGTATCGGGAAGCGAGAGAGTGAGCTCTCCACCGTGTCAAACACAGCTTGGGGGATAATGGGTGCACCCGACGGCAGCTTCCAGATATTCTTGGCCGGCTGTCCCTTTTTCTTATCTCCGAGAACAGTATTCATTTTGGCGCCTGTCAACTGGGACTCGTCAGGGGGGTGCTCAGTTATGGCATGGCGGTGGGTAGCGGCTAACTGAAGGGCCGACGCTTGACTATTGGCCCAAATGCGCCCCTTCATGGTCCGCTTGTAGAAGCGCTTCGCATCTTTTGTCGCTTCAGCGACTGCATTCTCCTTTGCATAGTCTTGGGGACAGTGCTTGTCGCAATACGCCTTGAGCGGCATGCTGTCCAGCACAGCGAGAGCGCCCTGGCTGTTCTTCATCTTGAGAAACAACCGGCAGCGCCGGGCGCAGGTGACATGGAAGGCCTGATAACAGTTTTTGTTAGAACACTGGATGCAGGCTCCCATGCGCTGACTGCAGATATAGCACGTCAACTTCCACCGCGTCTTGGGCACTTTTTCGACCTCCATCACCGGCTCCATGAAGGTGTGGTTCCCCAAAGACACCTCGGGGATCCACATGGCGCATAGCAGATGTGCCCATTTGGACGAGTTGGTCTGCTTGAAAGCCCCGTCGGTATTGGGGCAGAAAATGCATGTCTAAAAGAAATCAAAGTCAGCATCATCATTCGACACCTACCCGACAAAACTCGGCGAAAAGACCTACCGGAATACCACGACCAATCAACTGGCACTTCCTGCACAACCATTGCCCCTCGGGAATAAACGGCACACCATAGCATTCTTGGTGAACCGCCAAATCGCAACCGTCGCAAAACACGATCGCGTTGGTGTTCTCGCAGTCACCGTCGTCGCAGATGGCACATTTGCTGTCCTGCTCTTCTCCAGCTTGCGGCTCGCCATTAACTGCAGCCGCAGAGCTGGATCTCGGTCTGTGAGTCTGTGGCGGCTTCGGGTTGGGCTTCGGTATCCTCTTCTCGAGCGCATGCCACTCTTTTTCAATTTTGGTTATTGTGATCTCAAAGATCTCACGAGTTATTGGATCCAGTTCGGTCGCCTTTCGCCGACTGTTCAGATCCTCGAGCCACATATCATCTTGCTCGTCCATATCGTACTCCACACGCCCAACCACGCCGGCCGTGTGCTGGACTGGATCGCCTGCCGCCGAGACAACAGCGACCTGTTCCAGGTCCTCCTCAGTGTTGGCATCTATCGCCTTGATGAGCTTGCGATCAGGCCGGATGAAGTTGTCGCTCTCCTGATAGCCCACATTCATCATCGACTTGTCGACATATCTCGCCTGGCCAAACGTCTTGCTCTCAAAAAGGGCGATACGGTCGATTTTTCGGTATGATGGCATCTTCAGATCCAGCCGCTCTTTCGCGTTCTGGCTGTGAATAGGCAATACTTTGGGGACCTGGGGGGTTAACCCAAGATCCAGTGGTCGGGTGGCATACAAGGAGACCGAATCTCTTGTTGGCCTGGCAAGTCGACGCCTACTCGGGGTATCTGCTAGGCCGGAAAATGATGGCTTTCCCTGGCCATTAGGCGTGCCGTTTGCACCTGTGAAGACAAACGCGCCGTCCTTAGTAGGGGTACTTGCGCCATTCAGGAGGCTGGCAGTACCTAGCGCAACAGGTGTTGGGGGTGCTGGTTTTATGACTATGCCGTCTACTTCATCGGCAGGAAGCACCGCAAAGGTGGCCTCGATGTCAAGATTTGGGTGGAACTCCTCCCATCCTCGCTCCTCTCTGGGCTTGTACCCCTCGCTCTGGACGACAGCGGCCGCCAGGGCTGTTGCTGAACTGTATTGCATATCGTCGAGTTCGTCTCGGTTCACGGCCGTTCGTATCCTCGTGCTTCGTTCTCTGCGCGGATAAACGGTAGGGGAGGGTTGCGCATCGGTCCGGGCTGAGGCTCGCTGTCTGGACACGGTAGTTGCTGGCCCTAGATTTTCGGGTGGGACTTCGCCACCATCGTCGTCTAAATATCTCCCACCACCTCCCGGCCCTCCGGGGACATATTTACGCTTCTTCAAGGGGGGTTCTGTTGCCGGGGGGTCTTCTGGAAACTTCCTGACGCGAGACGCGCTGGTTGAGCCAGTGCCCTTGGGCCGCCCTCTAGGACGGCCCCTGGACTGACGTCTTGGCGTTGTTGGCCCTGACGCCATGGCAAAAGGTGAGCAAGGTGGTTATCGGGATAGAAAGTGAGGTAAAGGCTGCTCGGCGATGTCGTCGGCGGGATCAGCGCGTAGTTGTTGGTCGATGCGGGGTCGCTCGAGCAGGGCGGGGTTTATTGGCTCGCATTGGTCATGTGTGAAAACCGTGTTCTTTGTCAACGCGGCGGTGTGCCTGCTGGCAGTTGGTGAGCTTATTTCGATGGTGGGTGATGCAAAGTGTCAACGACACTCGACAAACATTCAGGGCATGTCGTCAAAACGCGTGGTGTAGTTCCACAAAATGATTAGGTAAGAGGAGCTTTTGACAGATGAGGCCCGTGCGTGACCAGGGGGTGGAACACTCAGATGCACGTGCTTTTGAAGATATCCAACTTAGATTCTAGCTTTGGTGTCGAACTCGTAATCGCAAAGGTGGCGCGCAATCACTACGAGGTGAAGGAATATGCACAAGTGAAATACACGTCTCATTCACGTCTTTTTGTAAGAGCAAGACCAGGGAAGCGCATGAGGTTCTAGAACTGCGTGGGGACGCTAGGCCAGTGAATATCACCACAACTGGAGCCCCGCTTGTTCGGTTCGCGACACAATGCTTCCCTCGTGCAGAAGGGTTCGAAAGAGCAGTCCAACGCGCAAAACAAGATCAAATGGGATCGAAAAGGGTCAATTGACTCTGTATATATTTCAATTGCTCTGCAAAACTGTCAGGTGACCCCCATTGGCCCCTCCCTTTCCCCGTCAGCCCCCTGAATCCATGTTGGTTCCCCTGATGCAGACTCGCCTTGTAGGGCTGAAAGCTGCAAAGCAGTTTCTATTTTGGAGTTCCCAATGACGTGGTCCGCTCCACTCTGCATCTTGAGCAGAGCACCTTTGCGACAGGCCAATGGCTTGGTTTCCTCTGCTCTGGGACTCCAGTCGAGATCGAACTTGCATAACTGCCATCCGGGGGGGGGGGTTGTTTTCATTTGCCATCATTGGTCCCAAGCTCTTGGGTCAACTTGAGATCCATCATCCCAATCTTGAACTTTTGATCTCCGGCCTCCGCATTTTGTTGCTTCTTCCTCTGCAATTTTCATCCAACTGTGGTCATCTCCAAACATTCCCAACCGCTTGTTATTTGGACGGTGCCCAACCTCCCTCTTGAAACCCAATGGCACTTCAATCTACATCAATAAAAAAACTTTTCGCACTCTGCCCATAGGGATTTGTACCGACAAGGTGCTCTAGGTTCGTTGAATCAATCATGACAGCAATCATTCAGATTGACTTGTCCCGAATGGACTAATTGATCAGACAATTGAGTTAAGTGAAAAACAGTAGGTCTGCACAAAGTCACCCTTCGGCGGCATCATAAGTTTTGAAGATTGCGTTGCCCACAGGCTGCCATCCATAGCCACAAACCACGCTCGCTTGTTATCAACAGCCTGTCAATATTGGAACGTCACACAGCATCCTAGGGCTACAGCAATGGCCAAGACCTACTCAAACGCATTTTTACAGACCGGTAGTCAGTATGGAAAGTTCCCTTGTTCCCAAGAACATTTTGACAGTCCCGTAGGAGATTGGCTAATCGAAAAGCCATACAAAACACCCTTCCCATAGCAGTCAAAGACCACGCACCTTACCTAGGTTTCATGAGAAAAGGCCACTTTTAGAGTCCTGAGACCAGCTACCTCCTCTTGGTTTGAATGATACATCGCAGAGCTTGCTCGAGAAGCCTCAGCTTTGCCGTGCAGTTCAACATCAAGAATTCCATAAACATCATTACAAAGAAGAAGCGCATCTCGGCATTGTACCTCCCATCAACTCAACCCCAACAACAACAACAACAACAACAACCCCCCTAAAAAAAAAAAAAAAAAAAAACCATCCTCCCACGTGAAGAAGAGAAGTTTACGAGATCAAGTATTGGTATGGTGTTAACATCGATGACTGTAACCCCAAAGCTATCTGATGCCAGTTATGAGGCTACTCATTACTCCTTCCTCCAACTGGACTTAGCTACCCCTTCCCGACCACCCCTTCCCCCTCCGCTCCTCCCTCCAGCTTCAACAAAAGGCCCAATCCCTACCACCACCACTCCTATCCAGACAGCAAACCCTCTACTTCCCTCCCGAGACAAGAACATTCGACCCAGGTGACTCCCGTCGGCAGTAAACAGCTTTGGTCTCTGATTATGCCATGGCATTCGATTCCAGTTTGATGACTGAACCGGGTTGAAGTGGTGTTTTTTTAATATATATTCTTTTGGTTATACTTTTTGTGTTATTTTTGTTTGGTTATATTTATTTAAAAAAATTTTTGCTAGTAGCCGCCTCGCGCACAGAAAACACAGGAACAGCTCAACAATTAAAAGTGCTCAGAATCGAGCACGAGATAGGCGCTCCTAGCGCGATCTCACCCGTATAACTCAGATAGCGTGTGTTATGCCAACCATGCCCTCATTCAGCGTGAGTTTGATTCCAGTTTATCGATAACAATACATGGCCAAATACAACAGAAAGAGAGGACTGCGAGACAAGGAATCGAAGCCAGGAAAGACACCTATCCGGATGCTGATTTGGGCCATGTTATTCTTCGAGACAGAGTGGTATATGGCTTGTGTTTTCCGTGTGTGAGGCATGTGGTTTTGGTACCCATGTCGGCAATGTTTCGGGCATTGGTGACGGATGCGCTGTTCTAGCTATCAGGTCTGTCCAAGGTAGGTAGATCTCCACCCAGCTAGCTGCGAAAGAGCTTGTGTATTACACGCGTGGTTTAACGTGACTATCAACATGTACCTTGCTTTGTGTCTACAGAAGGGATATACTCGAGGTGGGTGAATCGGATACCAGAAGATAGTTGAACGAGGCTATGACTATTTGATCAGCGCTGTAATATGGCAAGACATATCGATGCTGAGAAATCCGAAATCGAAGTACACAATCAACCGACAGTTTGCAAGTAAATCAGTACTAATTCGAAAAGTTCTCAATTCAAATTCAAATCTACCACCCCCTATTCTTTCTGCCTTCTTTGTTGCAAAACTAGAGCCCAACCACCAGGGCTGCTCTCCTTGCTTCCCACAACACTCACTCTCTTAGCTGCCGATAACTGGACTGACTCTCTCTGCTCATCTTGAAAACCTCCTTCTAGACCTCAAAATCAAGAAACCAACACAAAAACACCATCTTTTCCCTGACCACTCCATAAATATGCTTTGATCAAACAACTCAATAACTCATAATGCAACTTTTACCACCTCCACTCCTGCAAAAAATGCCACTCTAGCAAGTGCAGCAACGAGACAAGAAATCGCACGCAACGACAACCACGAAGACCAAACGCATAAAGGGTCCAGAATATCATCAGAAAAACACCAGCCAGAAAAGAAGGAGTTGAAGGGTGAACATAAACAGAAATAACCACTCTGTCCCAGTCCACCCCCCGAACCTCCCCTTTCATCCCAGCTATCTTCATATTTCATCTCATCCTTCTGTACTCTCTCTCTCTCTCTTCTCTCTCACTTTCATCTCCCAATCATAACCCCAACCTTTTGTACAAGAAACCCACAACACAAACAACGCCACCAAACCAACATCTATCCCTCTGAAAAAGAAAAGAAGAAAGATGTGTATATAACATATCTTCCAAAGGGCCAAGAAAGAAAGAGGGGTATATTAAAGACATTCAAATCCTGCCTGGCAACGACCAAGTCATCACCAACAACAAAGATTGAACATCATCAACAAACAGAAAAAAGCAAAACATGAGAAGAAATGAAAACTTTCTTGACCCGTTGGAACACATGTGTATATAACCACCCCTCCTCTTCCCCCTCTACTGACACCTCCTGTCCCACAATGCACTCTCTCTCCGTCTTTCCTCCAATGATGAATGGTGATGAGAAGATGCTGAATGATGCCCGCCCCCGCATTGATGAGAAGAAAAACAAAGCCAAACCCGCAAACTCCCAACGCTATGCTCCTGACAAATGTTAAACACAAAAAGCTTTGTATGAACAACGAATATAAAAAACCAAGCCAGCCTCTTTTTCAAGAGGTGGCAGGAAGATAAAAGGTGGGTATGAAAGATGGTCGAGTAAGCTTTTCCCAGTCCACTGTCGTTGCTGTTGCTTGCTCATCGTCGTTCAATCACTCCAGTCATCGTTCGTCTCTAAAAAAAAAAAACGAGCAAAATCCAACACCACATAGCAACATGATCCATCATCAAGACATGAACACATGCTCATTTCCCCCCATTTTCTTTCCTCCCATATAATGCCCATTCCATCTCCAATTCTCTCCTCTCTGTTTGTGCCATTATAAACTGGCGGGGTATCACAGAATGATGAAAATGATAAGAATTTTTGGCAATAATCTTCTTCTTCAGCCTAGCGTGCGACCGCTGTGGATCGCTTGCACGCTGGCAGCTCGAGGTGTGATTGAGTGGGGTGAGGCAGCGCCAAAGTCTGCCGGCTCGTGATAGTCTGGTGGAAGGCTGGTGGGGTAGCCGCCTTCCTCACTGAGCACGCTGAGATAACCACTCCCGACCTTGTCGCGGAGGGCCTCGATTTTTCTTCGATAGATCTCCCCACCAACGTCCCACTCCGTGTTGTTCTCGCCCGTATCATAGACAGGTGGAAGTTGCGGAATGACGCTGGTGTCGATTCTGGGGACCTCTGGCGCAAGGCCTTGGGGAACTGCAACGGTTTCCCCAAGGACGTTCGCCGTTGGCCGTTGTGTGTCTGGTGGTTGTGAGGTCCGGTAATTGGACTCTGGCTCGAGCACTGCCGTGGTCTTGTAACTTGGCACGCGAGTCTGATTGTCGATTGGCTGGGCATGGGGTATAGGGGTATCATTGGTTGCCAGATCGACAATCCGCCGCTTGGGTGCTCTCCGGCGCCGGGTAGAGCTGGTGTTGACCTCGCTCGCAACAGTCTTGGGCTGAGGACGCTCTTTACGAAGGACAGCGGGCTCCTTGATGGGGGCATCATAAATAATAGCCGGCTTGCTCACATCCACGGCAGGAATCTCCTCGGGTGGCGGCTTGACCACGGGAACAGCAGGAGGCAACGCTGCCCTCTCTACCAGATACCGCTTCTCCGAGTAACTAGGCCCGCTTCCATCGATGGTGATGTCCTCAGTATATCCGGGTGTTTGACGGAAGAGGTTGAAGATGGTGATGCGGTAGTCGCGATGAGTGCGTGTAAATGGGTTGCCATCCACATAGATCTCTCGGATCTCGGGAATTCCCGTCAAGCGAGCCAGTTCTGATGGGTCCGTTAGACGGTTGTCCCGCAAGTCTAACCTTTCCAGGGGAAAGAGCTTTTCGATTCCGGCAAGAGACTGTAAGCGGTTGGCTCGGAGGTTGAGGGCGGTGATGGCTGGGAGAGGGTTGCGGGTGAGTGAATGCAGCGAGTCGATCATGCAGTGGGCAAGGTTCAGGGCGCGCAGCGAGGTTAGCGTGGCGACACTGTCGGGGATCTGGGTAAAGAGGTTAGACGACAGGTCGAGGGAGTGCAGGCTGTTGGCCAGTGGTGCCAAACTGGCGGCGGGAATGTTGGTCAAAGAATTATCCGTCAGGCTCAAGTGCTTGAGGAAGCGCCACTTGGAGGCTGGGAGGATGCCCATGGAAAGGAGGTTGGAAGCGCTTCCACGGCCGTTGTGCCACGAGTCCGAGAGACTTGACTGAGAGCTTCCAGAACCAGATCGCCGGATCTTGTAAGAAGATCCGCGCACGTTGGAAGAGCCGTTTCTGGAACTATGAGGCCGACGGGGAGAGTGACTCCGTGGCCGAGTATCCCTTGCTGGTGGTGACTTGAGCTCATCACTGTCAATCCTGACGATCGAAGGCCTCCTGCTGTCGGTGGGAGTCCGGCCCTCTTGGTCTGTCCCAAGTTCACTACTTAGAGAGCCGACAGGAAGATCGTTTGCCGATTTCCGGGCATCAGGGGAACCAGGGGCAGAGGTGGACTTTGGCAAGTCCATGTGCGACACCGTCGGACTTCTCCGAGGGCTGTTCACAGCTCCTGGCCAGGTTGACTGTGTGGTGGGTGATGCTTGGCTCTTGGATGTGCGGCGCCTGCGCTTGTCCATGTCGTCCAAGACAATATCGATCAGGATATCTGCTGGGTCCTCAATGCTGGCACGCTTGAGCGTGAGCGAACGAAGCTGTTCTGAGAGCTTATCCCAACCGAAGAATTGCCTAAAATCGATATCGCTCACCTCCAGTGCCTGGACGTTTTTGAAGACGTACAGAGGCACTGCTGAGTCAAAGGGAAACTCTTCGTAGCCCCTGATGAGACGAGCGCGCCAATCTGGAGCTAGTCTCAGGCAGGGAATCTTGGTAAAGGCGGAGTAGAGGTATTTCAAGTCATTTTGGATCGCCGCCTTTTGCCTTTCTGTTCGAGCGGCGGAAATACCCGACCCGATTCCGAAGCTGGCCCAAAGAGCGGACATGCCTGACATAACGCTCCGAAGACTGGAAACCGAGTGAATGGAGCCGACATCGGAGCCGCGACTCTTGGAACGCTGAGATTGCCCGAGGAAGGAGACATAGTTTCCCGAAGCCGTTGTATCATGCAGATTCTCCAGGCGAATTTTCATGGGCCCGACAGGTATACTAAGCTCTTCGAATCGGGAGAGCAAATAAAAGAGGTGATGTGGGGTGAGGGCGAGCTTTGCTGATTTTACGCTGTGCGAGGTGAGGTTCAGCGAGCCCAGAGAAAAGGCGGCTGCCAGTGTGCTCGAGGTTGAGGCTGACGTAGCAGGCCGTTCGGGTATTGATGGGGACGTCGGTGCGTTCACAGGGGAAACCGACGAGACACTTTGTGAGGATCCATGGCGAGGTGTCTGCCGCCGAAACTGAAGCGCATTCGCGAGCGCCTTCTCGTGTGTGCGCACAAACGTTGCGAGTTGCTGTTCAGACAAGACAGTTAGCTTGGTTGAAGGCGGCGGCAGCAGCAAAGACACCAAACATACCTTGACAAAAAACTCCCCGTCTTCCGAGTCCATTGTGTCGGCTAGTAAGAATGCATGGGGTTATGATGGTGACGATCAAAAGGAGCGGATGACTGCACGTCTGGAGCGGGGCGAGGAGGATATCGTCCAAAAATGCCTATCGGATGCCTGCCTGCGATGCAATTATTTTAAACCCTGGCGAAGCTGGGTGGAATTTCTGATGTGGCAAGGGTGGAACAGCAGCCTGCCGAAGTGTCATATGTTAGTCGGTCGATTCGTCACCTCGCACAGATGTGCTGTGTGTTCGGTGAGGAAGTGAGTCTGTGTTTTCCCCCAGCGGAACGTTGGGCAAAGTGTGGAAAGGCAACGAGGTCGGCCAGCCTGTCAGCGAACAATAATAAAGCGGTTCTATCGAGGTACACGGGACGGTCCAGAGACAGTTTCGAGATCGCAATCCGGGAGAGAAGCCGTCGGTGTTTAAAGACAAGTTGGGCGTAGCACAGCGGTCGTTCAAGCTGGCTGACAAGTGGTCAAAAACTAGGTATTGTCTAATCGGTCGGTTGCGGGGAGGGCGGCGGCTGTGCGGCACATAATATAAGGTAGGGTGGTTTGCTGGGACAGGACTCCGGGACCCCAACCTGCTTTGTGGTCATGCTCTGGTCGATATATGGCCGATGGGGTTTCAAAACCAAAGACCCGTTTCAAGGCGAATGTTGGTGCATTGCCGGTGTTGACAAGACAAATAAATCTTGATTTTTGTATTTGATATCGCAAGACAGCAGGCAAACAGCCATTTGTGGTTGTTGTGTGTTTCTAGGACCGCGAATGCTGATAACGGTGGTTCGGTGTTGGGCGGTACCAAAGAAGGCGGCTCAGCACGTACCCGTTCCCGGGCACGGCGATATGGCGAGGAATGAACCACAGATCACGCGCAAGCAAGCAGGAGGGGGCGGAGGAGCTGAGAAAACAGTCACCGGATATCGATCCAAAATTCGAGGGGCGGAGAGAGGTGTGTCGGTCTCTCTGGGCGATAGCCGGGGCGGAGGAGTGTGCAGGACGCGGTCGCTCGATAGTTCGCTGGCAGGCTGGACGCAAAACACGGCCAAGGAAAATACAAATGTGAAATATTCAACTTACCGGGAATGGTGGTGGCCGGCGGGAGACCAGACTGTTCGGACCCTATCCGGGGGGGCTCTCGGATTTCTGTCGAAAAAGGCGGCCGGCGGAACGGGTGCCCAAGCAAGCGACAGAGTGAAGTCGAACACGGGTGCGGGGAAGGGTTGAGTTGGGTAGGTGTGGTGTGGTTCGGTCTGGTGTGCGAGGTGAAGCCGAGTGGAGCCCTTCTGTATTATGTATGGCGAGATAGGTATTAGGGTGAGGGGTTGGGCTGAGGTGAGGTGAGGTGAAGAGTTTTCGACCGACAACAACAACAACAAGAGCGACGACGTCTTTCTGCTGCTTCTTCCTATCCAGATATCCCGGCGCTACCACCTGCAGGAAAAAAGAGAGAGAGGGAAAAGAAGGGGTCCTCTTGGTGGTGAGGGGGGCAGATAGCGAAATTAAAATACCAATCCAACCACGAGCTGCACCTTGCACGGGGGCACTCCAGATTGGCGGCACTGAAAAAGCAGCGCTACTGCAGAGATGGTGGCGCCTAGTGGTATCGGTGACATGCCTGTCCAGGACTGCCCTCCACTCCTAGGGTCTGCCTGCTGAGGTGCTTGCAAGCCTTGGTTCTTCTCTCTCCTCTCACCAGCTTCGCACTGTGGTTGTGGTCACCCCAGCAAACCGTTTTCTGGTTTTTCTCCATCCGACATCAGGGTCCTGAGTCCCGTCCTGGGTCTTGGGGGTGTTGGGTCTGTCTTGATCACCGGCCGAGTTGTCGGTCGGGTCGAATCCACCAGAGACTCTGGAGATCAATCACCATCTCTTGCGGGTCGAGTGTTTCGCAGCCCGTCTGTCCGATCACTGTGCCTCTCTGATGTACACACTATCACACTCTCACACTCTCACACTCTTACACACCACTCACCGTCATTTCGCTTTGACTGTTTCCTTGACGACCGCCGGCACCTACCAGACCACCATCACTGCTACCTACCACACTCGGGGCGTCCAAGTCCAACCTACCTATCTATCTACACTAGAATGCCCCCTGCTGCTCCGTTATTATCTGTCCGACGATATGATATTGAGAAGAATTATGCTATGCTGTCCCATAATCTATGGTTAGTTCAAGACATGCAGCAATGGAATTTCATCAAAGTGCAGCTGGACCTCTCCCTGCCGTCATCTGAACCCAGCCAAGTGCTGGCTGCATCACTGGATTCTCGAGCCAATGGCCGGCATCATGACCATATGCGGGCTTGCAGCGCTTCGGCAGGATGATGCATGTCTCAAGGCTGGTGAGCACTCACAACCTCTGGATGATGCAGCCACTTCAGCGCCCGGCTTGAAGCGCAGCTGCGGCGCTCACGTCGATACGAAAAAAAGGCTGCCTCTGTGAAGCGGTGTAGTATGTTGTGCTGTGGTGGCATAGTGTAAGGTCGTTTGTGGTGGGTGAGAGGTAAGCATTCGCGTTCATCAGCGGCGATATCATATCGGTTGGAGTTTGATATTGATATCCGGAACGGCGCCGATGAGCGGACGGAACTTCTCGTCAGACATTGATCACAGTACCCAGCACTGTACGGAGCTGATTTGGAGCCGAGCAAAGGCTTGGCTGCACGGCAGATCAACAAATCAACCGCCCAAAGGGACTTGCACCATGACTTTTTGTGGCCTGGTGATCTTTCCCATCATGATCCCATTCTGATCACCCGAACTTCCGTGTAGCCGACACATGCTGATGCTCAAACATCTTCTAGAAATCTTTTTTTTGGGGGGGTGCTGTCCTCGACATCCACAAGCATCACAAGCATCAATCCTGTTTCCGCAGCCCTGGCGCTTTGTTTACTTGCACTCGAACGATGGTCGCTAAAAAGCTCCGGGCCCCGGTAATTAGGTCCTTATGCGTTGCCCCGACTGGCTATAGCACCCAAATTACAGGCCAGCCTAAACATGTCGTCAGATCTTCCGTGCGCACTTATCTCAACCCGCCTCATCTTCTGTGCGGTCTTGGAATTCTAGGATGCTATGTAGCCCAAGATGATATCTCTAGTATAGGGTTGTATACTTACGTGTCGCTGACCTCGAGCAAAAGCTTCTCGCGCTCACAACATCCGGAGGGCAATGTGGATTGCCCGATGTTGCCCAGAGCCAAGCCCTGTCGACAAGGTCCTCCCATGAACCCTAACATCCAGGGTTCAACGTCAGTCGCCATTCACCTCACGGGGCCCCGGCACGCCCACACACTCCCAACGACCTCCCTCTTTAAACACAAGGGCCTTGGCATACCGCCGTGATGCCATCCTTCCAGCATCCCATTGCTTGGATCAAGACGGGATGCCTTTTACCAACCGCTTCAGCCGGAGAAAAAAAAGAAGAGAACAACATTCGAAACATTGTCGTGGAGCCCTGACGTTACTCGATCACGCATGTCTATGACATGTCCGAGTTGGAGATCGATACGGCATTCAACTACCACGACAACTCCATCCTCAACTATCAAGCCAGCGCAGCACTTACACGTTTGTTGACGGGGCGGAATTATGTCATACTCTGCAGCAACCGCAAAGCTCTCTCGTCGGTGATTGGGAAGGGTGGCCGAGTGGCATGTCATCCTGCTTCGCGGCTAACCCAACCCTGCTGCAGACAGCGTTGCTTTATCTATCTGCTATGCTCCCCCCACATTCAGAACACTTTACAGCGCTTGTGTGGACACATGGAAGCAACGCTAGGAATGGCTCTTGTCTAGAGAGGAAACCGGGTTGTACGAAAGGGATGGAGAAAGATCTCAGTCGAACACCCTCTGTTTTCTGGTTTGTTCGTTTTCCCCCTCCTCAGCTCGGTGTTGCATAGCCCACAATGCACATTCCTTCCAATGACCTAGAGATACGCCGGCCTGTCAAAGTCTGGCCCGGGAACGTGCATCTCGTGCGACCAACCGCTGGTGTATCGCCAGAAGGTGCGATCTTGCGGGATGGTGCGGGACATTCCGGGAGCGATGTACTATCAAAGATTGCCGCCGGCGGGGTTGATGTTCAGAAACCCAAGTCCCTCCTTATGGAACAAAAGGCTCTGCCTCACGCCAGCATCCTGCGGTCTCACCGCCTCTGAGTCTCGAGTTCCATGTCGAGCAGGATAGGGTCCGTTATGACTGGTTGGTTGAGCTTGAAATACCTCCGAGTGGTGGGCATGGTGTAGGAGTTGCCGGTTTAGGTAGCAAGCCCCTCCTTCAGAGACCAACATCACCACCATCCAAGATGTCTATTTCTGAGATGCAGATCGAGTCCAGAGGTGTCTAGACCCAAGACAGATATTATCTCTCGATAACCCAACGGAGAAATCAAAGAGAACATCTTCGGCTCAAGACACCAAAGCTCAGCTGGATATGCCCGTCAGCGCCGAAGATCGTTGCTATCCCATGCAGGAGTCTCGCAAGATCATCTTGATCGACTCATTTTCCATCCTCCTCTTTTCCCAGCCCCTCTCTTCTGAACCAGTCGATGAATTTCTTGCAACAGAGATGCCAAGAATGCACCCACCCATCATTCCATCCATCCATCCATCCACCCAACCCACAACCATCGTTTTGAAGCCTTGCAGGTTTCATGCCGTGCCATTCATTTCACTTCTTCTCCCACTTACCTTACCACCAACTCCACACCACCCACCATCTAACATCCTGCTTCCTGTCATGAACAATGCGACATGGGCGGGTGGAAAGTGGGAGTTGTGTCTATGTGGAGTTTTGTGCATTACCCCGCCCTATCCTATCGCGTCCCGACGGCTTCGACCGTTGAGGAAAGAAAAAATGATGCCCTACAAACAGCAGTAGACCTTGTTCAACATCTCGATAATGACGTAGAGAACATCTGATGTTTTGAAGCTAGGTGATGCGGTTCGACATATCCCGGTGTAGACTGCCGTTTGTTCCGATCATGGATGGGCATTTTACCACCACACCATCTGAAGGGGATCATGACACCTGAGAGAAAGCGGGGGGTTTTTTGTATCACGAGGGTAGAGGGAGGGGCAATCGCCTATGGCGGTTGGGAATGGGAATGTGCGCGTATCGTTTCAAGGGTATATGAGGCCTTGATATAACCCTGGTACACTATTTGGGGACGGGGGGGTGAGCAAAGGTGAGAGGGCTCGGTGTATCCCGATTGGGAAAGCCTAAGTAGTGTATTGACGCCAGACCTCTACGCTGCATCCTGTTAAGTACGGTGTAACGTAGTCAATTACGTTAATTCTGATGTTATACGAGGGAGAATTCCTAGGGAGTACGGCAAAGCCGGACATAGTAGTTTAGATTCTACTATTCATGTAATAATTTTATTAATAGTAAATTAAAATTGTCAATTTAACATATCCTGAACTAACATCTTATCTAGAACTTTTAAATATTCTTATTTTTAAAGTCTATTATTCTTATAATATTTCTATAATTTTTATTTACTAATATTTATTACTTTCCTAATATTTTTATTATTATTAAATATAAACTTAATTTTTTAAGTTATACTTTTTATGTTATTTTTATAATAATATTAAATTTGAATCGTAAAGTTTTTTTAATGAATCTTTTGCGCATTTTTAATATCAATGAAATTTTAAAATTTAATAATTTTATTAACTAATATATCATCAGTAATTATGAATATTAAGATTTTCTATTACAAATTAAATTATTTAAATATACTTATATCATATTAAAATTGATTTCCAGGAGGCTCATTTTACAGTGAATACTACTGTAATATTTTGTAGTAGCATCCTTAGCAAAAGCGTTATATACTGTAAAAGTATTTTATAAACTACCTACTCGGTATTTACTCAGCATCTACTACGTGCCCTCCTGGCACTTCCATGGTACCTATCTGATATCTACCTAATATCTATTTAATATTACATAAAGTATTTACTTAGTGGAGTAAGCTACTGCAAAGCTGTATATCTGCTGCTATAGTAGACGGAAATAGCTTAAATATAAAATTTAAGTTTATTTAAAGCCCTATAAATGCCTAGTATAATTTGTGAGTTAACTAACCCATAATAATCTATACTCTCAGTAAGCCGGTAGCCAAAATTTGCTTTATTTCGTATAGCTGTGAGTATATTTTTAGTAGAATATAGCTGAATTTTAATTTGTGAAGCTGAACTTTAGTTTATTTGCTCGTTATAGTGTGCGAGGCTCTATAAGGCCGTCGGAAAGTATATAGTAGAGGTTAAGTACAAGCTGCCTACAAAGTTATATGTTGGTATATAGTAAATAAATTATTTTAAATATAGAAAGTTGTTTTGTATAATTCTGTTGGTCAAGGCTGTAAAGCGCTGTAGCTGTACATGTTAATAGTGAGCTATATAGGGCCCACGGGCATATATAGAGCATAATCTTTACTACTTTTTAATGGTTATTAAAGGTTAAATTAATAGTTTTTTTAAGTATAATTATTAAATATCTTATTAATAAATAGTTTTACAATAATGATAATATAGTTATAATTGCTTTGAAAAAACCACTTTACAATAATAATTTAATTATGAAATATGAAATATAGTATTAATTGTATCAATTCTAGTATTATGTAAAGGAGAGTTTTTAGGTAGTACTGTGAAGCTAGACTTAGTAGCTCAGGTCTTACTGCTAAGGTGATAATTTTGCTAGCAGTGGGTCAGGATAACCAAATTTAACACATCCCCAGAAAATGTGTACTTTTTCACAGTGTAAGCGAATGTTGAAGGGAACCAAAGTTGGGTCAAAAACCCCCACACGGAGAGCCGAATGGGACGGTGAAGGGGGAATAGTGTGTGTGGTTCGCTTCCATCCTGGCACACGGACCACAAGGGAATCAGATATTCAACACCACCACCACCACCACCACCACCACCACGAGGCCAGACATTCTCGCTTCCATCCTGTGTCCATCAGGTATGTGCTTTGTTAGCTCCTCAAGAAAGAAAACGGCACATTAGGCGCGCACGCGCCCGCGCGGGGTAAATGGGATTGACAAAGAAATGATACGCCAATTCCTACCTACCCACCTCTTGTCTTCCCCTCACCGCTCCTCTTGGTTGCAAATCTTTTTCCATGTGGTTATATGCCGGCGGCGCTTCGACAAGAAAAGGAGGGGTAAATGCACACACAGGCAGCACAAAACATGGGATTTTTTGGTCTTGGTAAGTAGCTAGGGATCAGCAAGACGGCCGGAGGTTTTGCACCATAAGGTACTTACTTACCTACCTTGACTACTGCAGAGAATGTCTTTCCCCGAGGGGGCTATCTATTTGTGAGGTTGTAGCGCAGTAGCTTCATGTTTCGTTTCCTTTCGCGAAGGAAGGGAGGGATCGTTTGACCCCTCACTTGTTCTTTTTGATGGTATCGATATGTGGTGGGAGAACAGATCAAATAGCGGTCTGAGAACATCCTATCCTACCCTACCCTGCCTGCCGGTGCTGAAGAGTAAGAAGTCCTCGCCATGGGCTTGCAGTTGGTTCTTGCCGTAGCCGGAGGGTTACACTACATGATATCTCCCTTGGTCTTTTTCCCTTCGAATCCCTCTGTACATTAACACCGACGAGAATCTTGCCTTTTTGGGGGGCTGGTTTTCATGGAGGGGCAAGGTAAGATCACTTTGTTTTTTTTTTGCCTGCCTTCCCCCTCATCGGGAGGGGCTGGGGGTCAAAGTGCTTGCATGAGGGATTGTGTATCAGTAAGTAACATCAACTCAGAGGCATGATTATGTGCATACACATGTATGTACGGTGCTTGAAATTTTTTTTCTTTATCTCATATCATCTTGTTTGCGCGGTTGAGCTCGAGGTTGGTTGTTTCTCACCGCTTAGGTCTTCGCTGGAATATTTTTCATACCCTTCGCAACGCCACCTCGGAGGAAGAATGAAAAGGATGGGCGCACAGCATACACACCTTCAAAAGGAGGGGGAAGATCTGGAGGGGATGGACGGGATGGAGGAGGAGTGGGAGAGAATGATTGCCTCCGTCTCCCCGGCTGGATACTAGGAATCACAACCTGGACCGGAGCATGGGGGTTATTGCCGAAATCGGGGTCGGAGAACTCGGGAAACACGGGATAGATGTAGATTGATTGACCTGTGGGTAGCTGCTGTGATGGGGATGATCATGGACCCTGAGGTGATCATGGGCGCGGGTTTGGGGGCGGGGAAAAGGGCTAAGGTAGGTAGGTATGTTACGCAGATATTGGGAGCTGCATGTGTGGATGGACTGGGGTGGCGGTATGCATGAGTGAGAAAGGGTGAAGAAGGAGACTGCGGCGCGGGCTGTTTGAGCTATCGTGGGTAAGGTAGGTCAAGAAGAAGATTAAGGTGAGTCTTTGCAAGTATGTCTTGGTTCAACGTGGTCTGGTTGTTGGAGGCCCTGGCCTGGACCGCATCTGTCAGAGCTGAGCGGTTAGAATGATGTGCTGTTCACAGGGTCTGTCTTGTACAACTATTAGCCGAAACATGTCTGTGTTGAAGGGTTTGGTGGTTGACGCCTTCATGTTGGGTAAGGTAAGACGTTGCCTGCTGCCTCCTGCCATCTGAACTCATGACTGCGGGATGACAGTTGTGCGCTGAGTCTCCTCTGAATATTGGATATTCAATGGGTCGTCGAGTCGGGGATACTGTCACTGCATAGTTGGTTTGGTGCGGTGGAAGCGATGACCACATGGAGCATATGTCGCCCATTGCGCCGTGTATTTGTGGCCTCGTTGTCCGTTGTTGGACATAGGGCACATGGCGCACCGCACATGATGTCAGCTGGCCAAGGAGAGGATTGACATCTTGTAATCCAGCGGTGTCGGTCATCTAGTTGTTCAACATGAACCCCTGAGTATCTGCCGCTGGATAGATTGCCCCTTTTCTCGAGCAAGCTGGCTATTTGTGTACGTGGGCTGCAGACATATGTCGTTGACCCGGATTGTGGCGACTGTGCCATTGATAAGTTACACCTGCTAATATGAACCTCGTTGCTCTCCGTTAGAAAGAGGCGATGGCTCAACTGATCAGTTGGTAGACTGATTGTCGATCTCGCATGAAATTTAAAGTGATAAGCTTACAGCTGTAAGAGAAAAGACAATGACAGGCGGTCCCGGTACACTAAAAACTATCCTGTTGCGCGAGCATAAGGACACCAGCGACGCCAACCGCTTGACCGACGTTAGCTTCTCGAGGCGAGAGCTGCTCCTTCCTCACCACAACCCCCCGCCCCCCTCCCCTCCATCAACCATCTCCACCCCATCCAAAGAGGAAGCAGCTACTCCCATAACTTTCCCCTCGTAGCCAGCAACTTCATCGTCCTCCCCAACAAATCCAAGAGCTCTACCACATTAGCTAAGCGGTAGGTGGCTCTGTCCCCCCTCAGCCACCACCACAGATGTCAAAATATCACAGGTTCGATTCCTCTCATGGAAAAAAACATCATGTAATTACCTGGTCAGCTACTTATGGTCCAGGATAACACGATGTATCATCAAATCATCAGCAATAGCTCTGGATTTGATCAACCCAGTTGAGCTATATGACTGAGAAAGAAAATAGCAGGGCCCCCCAGACTTTGTTTTTGGGTGTTGCCGTTCTGCCCTCAGCATGTCTTCGGACTGAGGTCCGGGTGTTGCCGTTGTGCTCAGCACGACCCTGGAATCTGTTCCAGGTGAGCAATCGTGCAATGAATGGGTTGGGTCACTTTGGGGGGGATGGGATTGCCTGCTTGCTTGGTTGGCGCCTGTGGGTTGATGAGTTCTTCTTCTTGATCTTCCAGGCAGACTCTCAAATATCTATTAAACACATGTTGGCCAGCTAGGTCGGGAGATGCTGATGAGTCTACCTTGGACTTAATCAGTCTAGAGGAAATTAGAATTGGGTGGTCTAGACTTAGTGGGGTTGGTGCAATGGAGCTGGATCACCTACGCTCAATCTTGTAGACAAATTAGCACTTGGTCTCTTGTCATAGACAATACTGCAGCTGGCAGGTTGCCTGGCAACTCTCATAAAGATGTGGAATGATGAGTTCTTTTTTCTCTTGCGTTGTGTAAACTGCTCGCCTCAACTCTATCCATCGTCAAACTGTCCTCTCATTGATGATAGGCAACTATTCTTGTTTCCATGCTGTGGCAACGAGGTTGCGCGTAATCGAGGCGAGTACCCGACTCCAACACGGAGTTCAACAAGTACGGCAATGCCGGCTGGGAGGGTTGCTTTGTGCTTGTGTCAAAGCTGGTGTCAAAGTTGGACTTGTGAGCCGTTCCTCTCTACGTGGGGTTATGGGACTTGACAGCTAGGAATGAATCATATGCCTCTCCACCTCGAGAGAATATCGATCAAAGGATGGATACCCCCTAGGTCTGAACGGGCTTTTGAAAAGTGCCTTGGAAGGTTTAACATTGAGCAGGTTGTCTATTGTCTCGCAGGCGTCTCGAGTGACGAAGACACGAAAGATAAACGGAAGCAAGTGGAATCAAGCTGTCTTGGGCCCCTTCTTTCTCGGTTCCGACTTGAAGAGACAGTTTGATGAGGCAGGCGAAACGTGCCTTCTGTTCCCGTTGGCCGGTTTGACGAGACATGTCCCTGGGTTTGAGGTTGTTGCACGCGGTTGCTCGACTTTGGCGGGAATTAGGGGCAGAGGATGGATAGCCGGTGGCTAGTAGATCCTATCAGTAAGGGCAGATAAGGAAAATAATCGTGACAAGCAGCTAATGGAGCTGCGGTGTGGAGGAACGGTAACTTCTATCCCGTGATTGGAAAGGGTAACTAAAAGTAAATGGAGAGGACGATGGGTCGGAGACCGATATGTACCCAAGCTGGCAAATCTATTCATTAGCAGTTGAATTTGAAAGTCTGAAAATGAGTGCCGACGGAAGTCTTAGATCAACGAGCATAAGAGCCGGATTACGGAAGAAATAAAAGTGGCCAGTCATATATGTCCATTCATACATTCTACACATATCAAAGTTAACCAGTAAGCACGCAAAACACGCCCATGGATAAACACATCTATACTTGTCCCGTTTCATCATGCTAAACTCCAACACAACCATCCTTTTGAAAACGCAAAATAAAGAAGAGTTTGTAATCACAACACCAACCGCCCTGGCTCATTCTCCAACACCAGCTTCACTCTCTCCAAGAAGATCTTTGCTCTCTTCTCCTCATCTCTGGGGACCTGCAGGCTGAAAACGTTGGGTCCAACAGCCGACAAACCGGGGGACAACTTAGAGGCGGTGGCCTTGGGTTTGGGTGAAGGGCTGGCAGCCAGAATGTCAAAGATGTCCTTCTTCACAGGCGCAGCAGTAGGCTTGGGAAGGACAGCTCCCTTAGGAGTAAGGGAGCCTACCTGGGGAACGTAGGCACCCCTGGACACCTTGGCTCCACTGTGGGCCTTGTCTAGACCAAGGACCTGGTTGAAGAGCTCATCAGCTGTGGGTTGGTACCCCTTGGGCACCGGAAGTTCGTCGTTGGCCAAGTCGGTGGCGCGGGCGATGAACGTAGAGATAGGGAGGAAGATACCGAGGGAGTCGTTAATCTTCTTCTGGGCCTGGAGAACCGCTGACAAGGAGACGGGGAGAGTAACAGTGGCTTTGACGGGCGCCGGAGGAGGGGCAGGAGCGGCTTCCTTGGCGGACTTTCCAACAGGAGCAGGCTTCGCAGCAGCGACCTTGATGTTGCTCAAATCCAGGTGGGATTGCTTCTCGAATCGGGACTCAATCTTGGCAGGAATGTCGGCCTTGATTTTGCCGAGATAAGCCAGAACATCACCCTTGAGCAGACGTCCGTTGGGTCCGGTGGGGGTGATCTTCTTGGCTTCGGATTTGTCGAGGCCATTAACCTTCAAGAGGTGTTCGACAGATGGGTATAGGGGATAGGTCCTGTGGGTTGTCTTGTGCCCGGGCTTAACGGCGGCTTTGGGGGTGGAGTCGGACTTGGGTGGCTCGGCGGGTTCGGAGGGGTTTGGGGGAGCCGGAGTATAGGTATCCGGAGCTTCCGCAGCCTTGGTAGGTTGAGCGGAGACCTCGTCAGCGGGAATCTCGAGGGCGCTAATGTCATCACCTTCTTCGGCGACGACTGCTATCCGTGTGCCAACTTGTACACTCTTGCTTCCGTCGCCGTGCATGATCTTCATCATGATGCCGTCCTCCTGGGCTTCCACATCCATGGTCGCCTTGTCGGTTTCGATCTCGAGGAGCACATCGCCGGCCTGAAACTTTTCGCCCTCCTTAATCTTCCAGCTCGCAATGTTGCCTTCGGTCATGGTAGGGGAGAGGGCGGGCATGGTGAAGTTTTGAGCCGCAAGGGCGGCGGCCGATGTTCGGAAACCTATATGAGGGCATATTAGTGACGCGGGCTTTTGCTGTGCTCAAGCTCAACAGAACGGACTTTTAACTGTGACATCCTGCTGCAGTCTTCTGGTGGCCAGGCGCGCAGACACGCGGCAAGCAGCCGCAAAGGATGCCATGATGATGACGACGATGCTGGTGGACTCCGACGAGGTTGCGAACGTGGGGACCTTTCAAAGGGTCTCGAAGAAGGGAGCTGGGATTATGTATCCAAAGTGCCAGCTTCAAGAACGGTTGGGGAGCCACCAAAAAGCTTGGGCCACCTGCGACTAAACATTTTTGATGGATCCAGTCGACAGCTTCAAGGGCCAGGGTCCAAGGAATGCGACCGAGAAACCCACTTCCTCCCACGCCGTCGACCCCCATGTTCCTTGTTTGTCACCTCAGCTCGGGAGAAGCCGTCCCGCATCTAATCGTAATCTAATCTCTTTTATCGCAACTGACGCCAAGCTGCACCTGTCGCCGAAACATTGCGCCGGCACCGACATTTTTTGGCTGGTGCCGTAAAGTGACAAGGCCTCTACATCATCGTGTAAGTGGCCAGCCAATTGCACCGCCTTTACTCAAGGTATGATATAGCTTCTAGATTTCAGGAAACTAATACAAATAATATCCGAACTAATATCTCCTTAGATGGCCTCCTTCTCCCGAGGCCTGCCGGCTCAATGGCACTTCTTCACCCTTCGCCAAACCCAACTCTCATCCTGCAAATGCACACCACCACCCCTCCAAACCCGCTTCTTCACCACCTCCCTCCGCCTCCTGAAGAAAGCCCCTAAACCAAAAGTCCCTACACCACCAGCCCCCAGACCCTCCCTCCTAGTAAAACCAACCCAATCAGTCCCCAAACCCTCCATCTCCCCCCTCCTCGCCTCAACCCGCGCCCCTCCCTCCTCCTACGCCAACATCATCGCCCAAAAACCCCGGACCCTCCTCTATGAATCCCCCTCCCACCTCTGGTTCCGCACCGGCTGCTTTGCCTCAGGCATGTTCTGCATCTCCTACTCCGTCTACCACTACTGGACCATCCAGCTCCACCCCCCCGAAGGCCTGGCATGGTGGATCCCCCACGCCTACGGCGTCATCTGCCTCGCCATGGCCGCCATGGCAACCTACTTCATCATGGGCACCGGCCGCATCATCAAGACCATCACCGCCGTCTCCTCCTCCTCCTCCTCCCTCGTCAAAGCAGCCGCCAAACCCTCCGGCCAGGGTCCCCTGTACATCGAAGTAACCACCCAGAGGATGTTCCCCTTTCTGAAGCCAAAGAAGAAGCTCTACATGCCTCACGAGATTGAGCTGCCCTTCCGGATGAGCAGCATGTTTGAGTACAACAAGCGGATCGGCGTTGCGGTCGAGGAGCCGTTGAGCGTGGCTGAGCAGGTCAGGAGGCAGAGGGCCGCTATTGAGGCGGCCAAGAAGGAGAGGGAGTACACCATGAACCATCTCCTCACCGCTCCGTTCAGGGACGCCAAGAAGGCTTTCAAGGGAGTGTGGCCGGGCATTGTGAGGTCGTTCAGCAGGGAGGGCTTCACCAAGATCGTGGTTGGTGGGGTGACGTACAAGTTGGACACGACGGGTGGGTGGGCGTTGGATGACGGGAGGGCGATGGATAGGTTGTTGCCTATTAGGCCGAATTCCGTGAATCCATAAGCTGGTGTGTGAGGTGGGGAGATAGAAAATTGTATCAACACACTTGTATATATAGTTGATCTTTGCATGATAGCCTGGGTCAGCTGAAATGCAAATCACCAGATTCAAGAAGCATGGAAATCAACTCGTCAAAGCTCTGAACAAAAGCTCATAACCTCCATAATCACCTCGATGTCTTGCAGAGCACACATCTGTTCAACTTTGTATCCATCCATAACGCTCACCTAACCTCCCCGAAAAGTTGTCATCTCAAAGACACCACCAGCCAATCACACCACCCCATTTCACACCTTTTTCTCCCGCTCCACATTTTCTCGTTCCTCGTGCACCTGATTCATTCCACACGACCTTTCACCCGTCCCGACCTCAACCCCCAAACATATCATTTCTCTTACAAAACAGCCAAAATATGAGAGAATTAACCCTCATCCTCGCCTCCACCCCCAAAATGGGCATCGGCCTCTCCGGCACCCTCCCCTGGCCCTCCCTCAAGAAAGAAATGGCCTACTTTGCCCGCGTCACCAAACGCTCCCCTTCCCCCAGTGTTCAGAACGTCGTCATCATGGGACGCAAGACATGGGACTCCATCCCGGCAAAGTTTCGCCCTCTGCCAGACAGGTTAAATATAGTTGTCAGTCGTTCCATCGGGGGGGTTGAAAAACGGGAAGACAAATCACTCTGGGCTGGATCTCTGGAAAAGGCGCTGCAGTGGGTTAGGGAGGACGGGAAGGGGGAAGCGGGGAGGGTGTTTGTTATCGGTGGGGCGGAGATCTATAAAGCTGCGCTCGGGTTGAGAGAGACGAGGCGGATTTTGTTGACGAGGGTGGAGAGGGAGTGGGAGTGTGATGCTGTTTTCCCGTTGGAGCTCAAGGAGGGAGGGGAATGGCAGAGGGTGGAACAGCAAAAAATGGATGAGTGGGTTGGGGAGGAGGTGCCCAGGGGACGACAGGTGGAAAAGGAGGGGACAGACGACGAGACGGGGTATGAGTTTGAGATGTGGGAGAGGGTTGATTAGGCTCACGGCACGGAACGTATAACGATGGCGGTTTTTGTACTGTGTTGGTCGGCATATAATACATTCCATATATCGTACACTCCCCCCGCCTTCTTTCCCCTCAAGAACCAAACCTCGACCCTTTCACCCCTTCCTTCACAGCCGGCTCACTACTGCTCAACCCCTCCGCATCCATCAGCCCCTTCACCTGCGAACTCGGCACGTCCACCCCCCTCAACTCGGCCTTCACACCCCCCCACTCATCAAACACCCTCTTCCCCTTCATCACCAAATCCTCCTCCCCCTTATGCGCCAAATCCGCCATCCCCCTCCTCATATACCCCACCGCCGCCGCCAACCTCCTCACGTCCACATTTTCGTCAGCCTTGTACAAATTCCTCCAAACCGCCCCGGCCAAAACAGCATCGCTATCCTTGGCCAATGCCTCATCATACGCCAGCACCAACCCCCTCCACTGCACAAACAAATCCTTCAGATACTTCTGCCTAATCACCCTCGACGTGAGATTATGCACCAGATCCATCTTTGCCTCCGCCTCGTAAAAGAAATGGTTTACAAGCCCGTCCTGAAAGGTCGTTTGTTGGATCTTGGGCATGTCGCGGAAGCGGACGACGAGGAGGTACATGTGTAGCATGGTGACCTGGGACCATGTACTGAATGTTGGTAGTAGTCCCATTTCTGTCCATCACATTAGCATGTAGTTGGGTTGGTGGGATAGAAGGGGGGAAACAAAACCCTCATGCCAGACACCCCCCTTGGCAGAACCTCCCTCCCCACCACCACCCCCGCTCCTCCCAATCTCCTCCCCGTCGGGAGTGTGCTTCAGCTTGGACGCCTTCCTGTCTTCGGGGTCGATGGTGTACTCTGCCTGGGCGGCGCAGGCTTTGTGGAGCTGCTCGGTGGCTTGGTAGATCATGTAGGACCTGCCCGTGGTCTGGGCTATGCCGGTTTTTTTGAGGATCTCGGCGAGGGAGATTTGGGGTTTGGGGGTGGTGTGGAGGGGTCTTTTGGTGGTGCTGCTACATGGTGATGCTGGGGAGGAGACTGCTGCGCGGGCGCATTGTGAAGAGAGAATTCTGCTTGTTTGGGTGGATGTTGGGTGTATTTGACCTAGTATCGAGATTGGTCGCCTTGATAGGCTGGCGCGACAGCAACTTGAGGTCGCCATTATTGTGTTTCTAAGGGTTTGTTGCGGAGGGAGGGATATGGGAGCTTCCAAGCTCAACGTCATGGAGCTCAAAGGAGCTTTGATTCGAAAAAAGTTGTCTTGGCGTTGGAGGGAGCTTTTGTTGATAAGGGTTAGGGTCGACAATGTAGGGATATCCAGGGGAATAGTTTCAACCAGGGGGGCAAAAAGAGAAGTTTGCGGGATTTATGAGTCCTGCCGAAATGGTTCTGATTTCGTCCAGGCTCGAACTGGAGACCTTCAGTGTGTTAGACTGACGTGATAACCAACTACACCACGAAACCATTTGTTGCTGTTGGGGTTGAGTGGCGGAAAAGTCATACATGATGCAGTGGCTTGAAGCTTGGACAATGTGAGGGTGAGATATTTGTCTCGAACAAAAGAAGAGGACGTCTCACACTTGAATTCATTTGTGTAATTGTTACAGTTTTGTATTATGCAGTTAGTCCAGCTGGGAAAATACCAGCGAGGCATTGGTTCCTCCGAAGCCGAAGCTGTTTGACACGGCCACCTTGACCTTCTTCTGCTGCGCTTCGTGGGGAACAAAGTTGAACTGTGGTCCAACATCTGGTCTCTTCAGGTTCAATGTGGGCGGGACGACGTTCTGAAGTTGTCAGTTTGTACGTAAGATAGGTGTCTGGACAGGGAGAACTTACGTCTCGAATGGCAAGAATGGAAAAGACAGCTTCGATCGAGCCAGCCGCTCCAAGCAAATGTCCAATCGCCCCCTTGGTGCTGCTCACAGTAACTTGACTCTCGTTCTCCATACCTTGTTCACCCATCATCAAGGACCGGATGGCGGCAGCCTCGGCGACATCGCCAGTTGGTGTTCCGGTGGCGTGAGCATTGATGTAGTCCACCTCCTCTGGCTTCAGTCCAGCATTTTTCAGAGCCCTCTTCATAGCTGCCAGAGCTCCTGATCCGTCTCCCCTCGGCGCTGTCACATGGTGAGCATCTCCGCTGCATCCATATCCCCTAATCTCAGCCAGAACGTTGGCCCCTCTGGCTTTGGCATGCTCGAGTTCTTCAAGCACAAGAACAGCTGCCCCCTCACCCACCACGAAGCCGTCACGCTCCGCATCAAACGGCCGAGAACTTGCTCTAGGATTGTCGTTAAATGCCCGAGACAGTGATTTCGACCTCCCAAAGCCGGCAAAGGTCAGTGGATGGATACATGATTCGGCACCACCAGCAACCATGACATCAGCGTCACCAAAGGCGATGAATCTGGATGCATCTCCAATGGAATGTGCGCCCGTGGTGCATGCTGTGGTGGCTGCATGGTTTGGTCCGCGAAATCCATACTGCATGGCGATATGACCGGCTGCTAGATTGATCAAAATCTTGGGGACGAACCATGGCAACACCTTTTTGTAGCCCTACAAATTACATTCAGCCGTTGTTCTATCCATGGGGATGGGAAGCTACATACATCTCTCTCAAAGTCAACACTCGTCTCATACATATCGTGCAGGTTTCCTATCCCACTTCCCAGACAAACACCAGTGGCATCAAGCTCTTCCTGTCTTGTTGGCTTCCACCCCGCGTCCTTGAGGGCCATGTCTGTCGCAGCAACAGCATACTGCGCAAAAGTCGACATTCGCCTCTGCTCCGAAGCCTTGAAGTAATCATCTGCCCGCCATAGTTCATCTGTCTTGAACCTGCTGTGGCTTCCGTCAGCAGGCGGCACTGGGACAATGCCGGCCACTGTGCTTGGAAGCCCGTTCCATTTGAGGTCTTGAAGGGAACGGTGGGCGAGACTGACGAGTCCCGACTCGGAAGCCAGCAAACGCCGCCATGTTGACTCGATACCGGCGCCGAGAGGGGTGATGGCACCCAGGCCTGTTACTACAACACGGCGCATGATCGGTCCATCTCTGTCTCTCGTAGAAAAAAGTGTGTGATCAACAAATGATTGATCAAATGCAGAAACAATTCATGGGACGTCGGCGCCCAGGAAAGCTAGACTGGATTAAGGTTAGTGCTATCGGGTAGCTTAAGCGGCTCAGCTCCAGGGGCCCCTGTCCGAAGCTGTTGCGACGGGGGAATTGTGGGGACAAAGGCCGTTCGGGGCGCCACCTGGCCGGAAAGCGCCTTGAATAAACTACACCTTGGCTCTTATATATCATCAAAATACTGCTGTTTTCAATTGTTTTTTGAAGCTTAGAGCGAAGCGTTTATTTACTTTCTTTCGATTGATCTGGCATATATACTGAGCTACACGAACCCGGGGAACGTTTCACCTTATGCCAACGCCGAGTACACGCCTCCTTCCTGAATTCGATTCATTCGGACCCTGTTGACAATATCTGTCTGCTCTTTGTTTCATTAAACCTCACAGCCTTGCAATTGATGACTTTAGAAGTGATGAGCTTATGAAAAGATCTGACCAGACGAAAACACTCATCTCACTCAACTGACCGGTCATGACCTAATTTGTACCCGTCTTGTCGCCCTGCCCCTCCACCGGGACGAGAGCTCACCATGGCCGATCAATCTTCTTCAGAACCATCCGTCGCTGTCCCTGAACAACGTCTCCTCGCAGACGAACCAGATTCGGACCATGATATCACCCCCAAAGCAACACCGGGTCCTTCCCAGAGCCGTGAACCCCCAGAACCATCCTCTCCCCGGAGCCCGGTAGCTCGCCTCAAGGAATCCCTCAACAAAGCTCGCCCCGCGCTCTTCGGCGACCACCTCACAAACCCCTTCAAGTACGATGATGACGACAATACCTCGGAGAACGAGCTGTTGCTAGACCCCAACCTGCCCGCCAATTACGAAGACCGTCACCGGCCTTTGCCCCGGCACCCACCATCATCTGTCCGCTCTCACAAACGCCCTTCCCACGATGACGGGGACGCAGCCGACGCCTTGGAGCTCGACTCGCTCAACTCTCAAGACCCACTAGAGACGTCCGACCACGAAGAAGAAGTCGAGAACTCACCCTACCCCGAGGTCCGCGCTGCTGTCTCACCATACGATGACCCAACGCTACCATGCAACACCATCCGTGCCTGGACCATTGGCCTCTCGCTCATCTTTCTCGGCGCAAGCATGAACACCCTCTTTTCTCTTCGCTCACCATCCATCTCGTTGGGTGCCCTCATCGCCCAGGTCATTGCGTGGCCGCTGGGTCACGGCTGGGCAAGATTTGTCCCCGACTATCATGTCAAGATCCCGTTTGTCAAGCAGAAACTCCGTCTCAACCCCGGCGGATTCAATATCAAAGAACACGCCATCATTGTCGTCATGGCGAGTGTTTCTTTTGGTGTTGCCTACGCTACTGATATTATTCTCGCTCAAAAGGTGTTTTACAAGCAGGATTTTGGGCTGATGTGGCAGCTCCTCTTGACCATCTCAACCCAGAGCCTGGGGTATGGGATCGCGGGAATGATGAGACGGTTTTTGGTCTATCCAGCCGGCATGATCTGGCCTGGGAACTTGGTTAGTGTTACGCTTCTGAATGCCATGTACGAGGAAGAGGAAACGACAGGGGGAGAGGGAGATGGGACGGTGCATGGCGGGAAAGGGGTGGGTGTAGGGGGGAGTATGCCTAGGTATAGGTGGTTTTCGGTCGTGACGGCGGTGGCATGCGTGTATTATTTTGTGCCAGGGTTTTTGGCGCAGTTTCTGAGCAGCTTTGCGTTTGTTACTTGGACGGCGCCCGAGAATGCGGTGGTGAATCAGTTGTTTGGATACAGTACTGGGCTGAGTCTGTTGCCCATTACGTTTGACTGGACGCAGATTAGTGGGTTTGTCGGGAGTCCTTTGATTCCGCCTTGGTAGGTCTTGTTCTGTGTCGGTGTGGAAAAAAAGGGGGTTGCTGACGAGAAATGGGGACAGGCACGCGATAGCAAATACCATGATCGGTGTGCTGACGTTCTTTGTGTTCCTGGCAGCGACGCTGCACTATAGCGGGGCGTGGTACTCGTGGTACTTGCCAATGAGCGACTCGAATACGTATGACAACACGGGGAAGCAGTATGATGTTTCGAGGGTGCTGTCGCCAGACTATAGGTTGGATGAGGAGGCGTATAAAAATTATTCGCCTCTGTTTTTGAGCACCACGTTTGCGCTGTCGTATGGGTTGTCTTTTGCGGCGATCACGAGCTTGATTGTGTATACGTACTTGCACCATGGGAAGACGATTTGGAGGCAGTATAAGAGCAGTACGACGGAGAAGGCGGATATCCATATGAAGCTGATGAGGAGGTATAAGGAGGCGCCGACGTGGTGGTATATGAGTCTGTTTGGGCTGGTATGTTTACCTTTGTGTGGTTTGAATATGTGGAAAGTGCTGACTTTCTGGAAAACAGATGCTTGGACTCGGCTTCTTGACCGTGTTGGCATGGCCGACGAACATGACTTGGTGGGCGTTCTTGTTGGCGGTCTTCATCTCCTTCGTCTTCTCGTTACCAATCGGTATCATCCAGGCTGTGACAAACAACCAGATTGGCCTGAATGTTCTGACGGAGTTTGTCTATGGGTATATCCAGCCTGGACGCCCATTGGGTCTCATGATGTAGGTTTTTATTTTATTTCCTGTCGTGCTCCTAAAAACTGGACACTAATATACTACACAGCTTCAAAACCTTTGGCTACATCACCATGTCCCAAGCCCTCACCTTCGTCTCCGACCTCAAATTCGGCCACTACATGAAGATCCCACCCCGCACCATGTTCATGGCCCAAGTCGTAGCCACCACCTTCTCCTGCTTCGTCCAAGTCTTCACCCTCAACTACGCCCTCAACTACATACCCGGTGTCTGCACCCCCACCCAACCAGAACACTTCAGCTGTCCCGGAGGAAAAGTCTTCTTCTCCGCCTCGGTCATCTGGGGTCTCATCGGCCCAGCCAGGATCTTCTCCCCCGGACAAATCTACTCCTCCCTCTTCCTCTTCTTCATCCTCGGCGCCGTCACACCAGTGGTGATTTATCTCCTCGCCCGACGACGCCCAAAGTCATGGTTACGCTTCCTCATGGCACCACTTATCTTCGGAGGAGCGGGCTCGATCCCACCGGCTACGCCATTGAACTATCTAAGCTGGGGGATTGTAGGTTTTGTGTTCCAGTATTGGATCAAGAAGAAGCATTTTGGTTGGTGGTCGAGGTTGAATTTCTTGACGTCTAGTGGGTTGGACTTGGGGCTGGCGCTGGCAACGCTGGTGATCTTCTTTGTGTTTACGCTGAATGAGATTGATCCGCCGAAGTGGTGGGGGAACGAGGTTGTCACGGGCACGGTGGATTATAAGGGGACGGCGGTGCAGATGAGGGTTGGGGCGGGAGAGAGTTTTGGGCCTACGACGTGGTAGTAGTATAGTAGTGGGATACCTACACTTGGAAGCTATTCACATCCATGGAGTATAGACGCAGAGCTAAAGTCACCTCAAGAGGTGTGAGTGGAGCAGGCCATCGTCGATGTGATCGATCGATCAAATCTTTCCACATTTTCACCACCTGCATTATCTGAGACTTGTCTGTCTTCCTTGGCGGAATGGGGGAGATGGACCCGTGAAACACCAGGCTAGTCCCGTGATAAGGCATGCCTTGTAAACCTGGTCATGTGCCTCCTCCAGATATCAGATATCACCTTTTGAAGCTATTCCCAATTTTTGCATTCCATCCCAACCTTCACAATTTCCATACTCAAGTCCTGACTCAAGTCCTTCGGGGTTAAGAATCCCCTCCAAAAACTGGCTTACCCAACCAACCAACCAACCCCTGAGTAAGCGCCAAACTTCCATTAGCACCATTCATCGCCGCTACAGTAAATATCCCATAAGCAGAAACAATGCATTTCTGCTCTGTTTCCCCTTTCAGCCCTAAATGTCGTCAGGCAAAGACTCACGTGGCCGCCTACACAGCCTGCCAATCTCACTTGCAGGGCCTGTGTGTGTAAGCCAACACTTTTGATCAACAACCACCACCATCACATAGGTACTTTGCATCTTTCGGTCACCGAATCAGTCAAAGATGTCCTGAATTCTAAATCCCAAGACTTGACGTTTTCTTTCCCAATTGGCGAATTGGGCCCGGCAAAGAAAGGTGAGTCAAACCCCCAAGGTGTAAGTACCTATCTAAGCAGGGGTGTCTTTTTCCTTGACCGCTTCTCCTCCTAACTCCAAAATACGAGATATTCCTATCACCGCGCTGCTCCCTCTCCGTAATCGGACACTGGTATCGTTCTCCCGTCATTTTGTTTGTGCAGCTGTCAAGAAAAAAAAATGATTGATATAGTGGTATCTCGAAAAAAAGAAAAACAAAAGAAAAACAAAAGAAAAACAAAAGAAAAACAAAAGAAAAAAGGAAGAAAAAAAAAGGAAGAAAAGAATGCCATGTATGCCAACACAGAATGTTAGTTTTTCCATCCCCCATCAAACTTTTCTCTTCACCTTGTATAGCATTTCCGTCGATCCAGTCGACAATACTGACCGCCCAACGCAGGACAGATTCAACCTTTTTTCCCCGTGACAAACACAAGCGTCTGTACCCGCCTCTCCCCGTACCTATGTGCCAAGCACACCCTCCGGCATCAAGTCCGTGCCGTGACCGGGGCCTGCTCCCTATTGGACCATCACCGAGTTTCCTGTCTCTCCCTTTTTTGAACCTCACAGATGTCAAATATTTGAGCCGCATGCCGCGTTCCGGATTCTTCTTTTCACTCACTTTGCCAGCAAAGCCGACTCGGTATGGCGGCGTGCGAGGGCGTTTTCCTCGACCCCAACCCCCTTGTCCCTGCTCTCCCCAACAATCGCACTTTCACCGGCAGTTGCGTTCAAAAAGGGAGACTATCTCCGTCTTTTGGTGGTTGCTGACAAGGGGGGGTGTAGGATGATGGTCCGGCGCACCGGGTCCGAGCCGCCGCCGAGAGGCTGGGTCCGCTTGTCAAGGAAGGGAAAATGCAACCCTTTGATGGGCTTCTGGCGGTGTTCTTTTTTTTATTGGGTTGCTTTTGCCTTGGACTTGATGTCCGAGTGAGTTCGTCGGCCATGCAAGTTGATGATGATGATGATGATGATGATGATGATGATGATGATGATGATGATGATAAAGAGATCCAGCACCGAAAGAGGTGGTGAGTGTAAGTGGTGGTAGTAGTAACAGCCCCACAAGCCAAATCGGTCCTTGAGTGGCTCATCTTTTTCCAGAACAAAAGACGATCAGCCTCTAGAACGATCAACCTATGGGTAATTCTCGACGCTAGTGGTCCAAGAGCTAGCTGCAAGGCGGTCAAGAGGCTTTTCCAATCCTCGGGGGACACTAGCCAAGGGGTTGCTTACAGCTTGACAGTTGACACGCCATGCAGGACGGTGAGCCCGTCTCTTTTCTTTTCTTTTTCTTTTCTCATGTTTGACTCATGCATATGGCACTCTCCTTTTTTTTGTCTGTTCTCGATGTGTGTGTGTGTGGGTGTGTGATACGCTCCGAATGTGCCGGGGTTGATCACCACACGACATACATATGCCCTTCCGGCATTTGTTCCGTGTGGTGTGTGAAGCAACGTTGTCTGTCAGCCCAGCCCTGTTTGATGCAGGCAACCAGGGAAAATGGTGTCAGTTTTGGAAGGGTATCACACACACACACACACACAGACAGCAGTGACAGGCCGTCTTGTGGAACATCAGGTTTTGACACCTTGGACGGCTATATCGGTCTCAAAAGGACTGACTGACTGACTGACTGACTGACTGCTGTCATCGGAAACTCACGGGGTGATGAGCTGCCAGCTTGTGGTTTCTGGCTGGTAGGTAGATGAGGCGGTCGGTCAGTCAGTCAGTGCCCTTGGCGCCCGTTAGAATCAAGTCTTCATGCCTTGCTTTTTTTTCTTTTTTGTTTCTTTTTTCATTTTTTTTTTTGGCTTGCCATGTCTTGGTTCCACACTCCCGTCCGTTCCCGCACCGAGACCTTGACGGTCTTTTCACCGCTCGCTGAAACGGGTACCAACTCCTTTTTTTTTTCTTGGTAGGAGAAGACACAATCTCCCAAAAAAAAAAAAAATAAGGCCATTCTTGTCATGGCAAGGGAGGAGCAGCCATGATCTGATACGGCCGAGGGCTCAGGGGCCAAGTGTCCACACGGCGGTCAACGGGAAGGAAAGGAGCATTTCGTCCCGATGGACTGTTGTTGAGCGTGCCCAAATTCCAAGGGAGATGGTGACAACCCGGTATTTCTTTGCGTGGCAACAACCCCCCTGACGTGTAAGTACGCTGCGTAGTCCGAAGAGGCACAGTGTGACGTGCGACGACGGGGGAAACAAGAGTACACACCTCCCTCTCACCGACGGTTGTGAGGGAGTATATATCGGGCCCACGTTGCCCCCGATCCACTGCCTTTCCTTCTTTTACCTCAACTCCCTTACCATCGTCGAATTTCCCTGTCTCCCAGTCCTCGACTTGACCATACATCCCCCAGCACACAACAGCCCAACTTTGAACAAGCACAGAGCCATTTACCACCACCATGGGGCAAATGATTCCAGACCTCGCCGCCACCAGCAGGGCATCGACCACCAAGATCAAGCCAAACGGTATCCCCAACGGCATAAACACCGCCGGCAAGAAGTGCCAACACGACCCAACCTTCACCCAAAAGGTCATCGCCGCCACCGGCCCCAACGCCAACCCCAGACTCGCCCAGATATTCCCAAGTCTAGTCCGCCACCTCCACGACTTTGCCCGCGAAGTCAATCTCACAGTAGGAGAATGGAGCGCCGCCGTCGACTTCGTATGGTTAACCCCGCCTCCCCAATCCCAGCCTTTCACTAACACCGCCACCACCACCACCACAGCTGAACGACTGCGGCAAAATGTCCTCCGACCGCCGCAACGAAACCCAACTCCTCTGCGACATCCTCGGCCTAGAATCCCTCGTCGACGAGATCACCAGCAAACAGCTCGCCACATCCACCACCCAAACCCCCTCCGCCATCCTCGGCCCCTTCTACCGCAGCGACGCCCCCTTCCTCCCAAACGGCACCTCCATCGTCCAGGGCCTTTCCCCTTCGGTTTCGTGGTACGAGAAAGCCCTAGAGGACTCGGCCTTTTTATCCGGCAAGGTCCTCTCCACAGACGGCAAGCCGATCGAAAACGCCGTCGTAGACGTCTGGCACACTGCGCCGAACGGGCTGTACGAGCAGCAGGATTCTGACCAGCCAGAGATGAATTTCCGCGGGAGGTTCAGGACTGACCAGCAGGGGAGGTACGCGCTGTACGCGCTGAGACCGGTGCCGTATCCCATCCCGGATGACGGGCCGGCCGGGAGGTTGCTCGGGTTGTTGGATCGGCACCCGAACCGGCCGGGACATATCCACTTCATTGTTAGCGCCGAGGGGCATAGGACTTTGACGACGCAGTTGTATGACAGCCGGGATCGGTGGGTGGATGATGATGCTGTTTTTGCTGTCAAGGATGAGTTGGTTGTCAGGTTTGAGCCGAGGGAGGGGGATCCGGGGGCGAGGTGGGAGTTGGGGTACGATTTTATTCTGGGGAGGTGTTGAAGGGTTGAGTGGGGGTGGCAGCGATTGTATATATATATATATATATGTGTGTGTGTGTGTGTGTGTGTGTGTGTTTTGATCGACTGGGATTTCGGGCCATGGCGTTGGGGTTGGTAGACTGGTTGGCAGATGTAGATTATTTTGTTGAAGCAATTCAGATTGTGCTCTCGATAGCTCGCGCTATATGATGGTCGTGCCTGACCTGTTGCTCTTTTCCGTCCTTCAAGCGGGGACCATGCTGTTGGTCCACAGGTCGGTGGCGAATGCTGGATGGCCTGACTGACACTGCGGTCTTCTTCTCTTGCTCGAGTGTCTGTCATTGACGAGGATGTGAGTCGAAAGGTTGAGAGGTGATATACACAAAGGTCGATTCGACGCCAGGCTTATTTTAGGTATAGGAAAACCAAAAAAGACCAAAAAAAAAAAGAAAAAAAAAAACCAGTAGACATTATCTTTGTTTCTCGGGGTTGTCTGCTCTTCTTCCCACTCTCGACATCTTCATTTCTTTCCCATCCTTGTGGAACCAGTTTTCTCAGTATCTGCGGTCCCATGTGGGGTTATACTAGTGTTGTTGGTCTGTCCCACCATCACTCTTCATCGGAGCGTTGGTTTTCAAGGACTCCTCACGAACCACTGCTGCCCTTGCCTAATCGGACCTCTGTTATGCGGCGTTGCTCCAAACACTACTATTTATGTGTTCCTGATCATCAGCCAAATGTACTGGAGGAGTGATACAACGGTATGTTATTCCCATGATGATGGTGCTGATGATGATGATGCCCCATCCCCGCATGCCCGATCGCTGGTTGTCCCCCAGCGACAACCGAGACGGGAACCCCAGGGGGAGAGTGATGAACAACAACAGGAGTGGTGGTGTACGCACCGGGAAAAGGCTCTGGCTGGGCTGCCGCCGCAACGGGGGAGAACTGCGGTGGCCCGGTGAGGGGTGATATGCCCGCCGTGGGAGTGGGAGGGACGATGGCTGGTTGGGGGAGGTTGAGCCAGTTGTTCCAGAGGTTGTCAAAGTCGAATTCGATCTCTCTGTTATAACCAGGGGAGTCGTTTTGGGTTTGTTGTTGGGGTGGTGGCGGTTGTTGTTGTTGTTGTTGTTGTGGGAGGAGGGGTGACATGCCGTTCATGCGGGTGTCCTGTTGGGTTGTGGGGGCGAGGATGTCAGACAAAGGCATTTTGGAGGAGGTTATTTGGGGGGGAGTCAACAGGCCGGGGTCGCTGAAGCGGTGGTGTTGGGGGGCATAACTGGGATGGGATGGGTCGGGGTGGGTGGTGGTTTCCTGGAGGGGACTTGCCACTACTGGTCCTCCCGACAGGGTATTGGCAGGCTCGGGTTGGGGACTGGACGGGTGGCTGTAGAGGAAGGAGAGGTCTTCGGATAAGGGGGGGGCGTCGTATTTGTTTTTTTTTGTCCATTTGTCTACTACTTTTGCGAAGCGGGTGATGATGTCGAGGACACGCTCGGCCTGGGGGTCGAGTTTGGTGCAGTATTCCATGAAATCGACTGCGTCGCGGATGGTTTTGTCGTAGGCGTTTGTGTAGTAGAGGCACGAGAATTGGTTCATCAAGATGACGAGGCTGGCGGCGAAGACAAAGTATCTGGGGGCGGTTAGAAATGGGAGAATGCCTTGTCCCCGTGGGGGAGAACACTTACATGACAAAAGGGTTCCTTCGAGGGAGCTGTTGTTCTTCTCGAGCTTGCTGGACAAGCTGAATCGTTTGGTAGGAAGCCAGGACGCAGGCCTCTGAGAACCTCGCCATGGGCGACTCGTGAATTGGTGAGGGCTTCTTCTTCCCAGACCGCTGCTCGACAAGCATCCAGTTGTGCATAACAAAGAGCTGCCTGGTAAGAAGGATCAGTGAATGGAGTGCCAGAAGGTTGACATGTAAGGATGCCATGCCATGCGCCGGGCTTCGAGCAGGACCGGCGTTTGATAGACGGCGTTGCAGGGCAGCTTGTAAATCATCTTCCCAGTCCATAGACATGTCGTTGAGGATCTCCTGCACCTTCGTGGTGGAAATCTTGCGCGAGGAAAAGACCCTCAACGTGTCGCCAATAATCCGACAGGTCTCGACACAAGCATGCAAGCTCTTGGCGTGAACCGGGTCAAACTCCCCAGTGATCTCCATAGAGTTGACGGCATCATCATCCGAGAAGATATTCATCGAGCAGTCGTGGCCCGAGATGGCGGTGGGCCTGCCCAAGGTTGCCGCCAAGAATCGATCCAAGATGAACAGTGTCTTCCACAAGTTCCGCCTGACTTTCATCTCTCCCGGCGTAAAGATCACATCCCTCAACGTCTCCTCTCTATGCAGGCCCAAAGCATACGCTGACCGAACAGCCATCCCGAGATAAGCATACGCCGTGTTCCTCTTGGGGATAGTCAACATGTAGAGCGTCATCAACGACAGCGCCTGAACCGACCAAAAGTCAGCGTCCTCAAACCCAGCACCGGGATCACACATCGTTCGAGCGCTCCTAAAGTACAACTCTGCCCTGTCTGGCCTTGCAGAAAGCTGCTTGTTGATGACATGCTCTTCCCGGCTACCTGGGGTAGGCGCAGCAAAGAGGAGACCAAGAGCCAGCACCAAGAAGAGGTGACACAAGAAATAGTTGTTGGCCGATGGGGGGTCCCGATAGCAAGCCTCCACCGACTGCATAAACTGTTTTCTGTCAAACACCTCCACGATCCCGCAGGTCTAGACAAGGTGGGGTCAGCCGCCGTTGAATGTCAGAAAAAGGGGGCTAAAAGGGGTGGACCCACATTTGTAAAATAGGAAGCTATGAGAACATGGGTTGTTTCCTGGTCCGGCAACAGGGTCGGTACCCGTGTGTTCTCAGGAAAGTCAATGATGGTTTCCTGAATGCGATGCCTCTTAGGATCGTCGATAAAAGGAGACCCCATCTCTGTCCCCGATGTGCTTTCGACAATAATCCGGATCAGCTGCAGGATGGATAGTGTCGAGGCATCTCCAATGTAGACTGTCGTAGGAGCATACGTCAGCAAAAAAAAAAAATGCTGTGTACCATAAGGGTGGGTGCAGAGAGAGACTTACGAAGCCGTCTTGACTGGTCTTGCAACATTCTCGTCTCGGTGTATATGTTGGTCTCCTCAGCGTAGCCGCTGGTGTTGCCCGTGTTGCTGCGGCTTGGCAGCTTCTTCGTCCCGTGAATCGAGACCTTCTTCACATGCCCTCGGCCTGCTAGAGGCGGCGGTAACGGTGCTGTCGGCGACGATAGTGCTGATCCGCCTATCGAGGCCTGGCTTGGCTGGGCGGCCCGCGCCTCATCCCAAGACTGCATCACCTCGCGGGCCTGGGGCGAGCTGTTGTTGGCCTTCTCGAGTGTGGCGGAGATGGAGGGAGGCGACGTCTCAATGTGTCGCCGCTTCGTCGGTGACCCAGCAGACTCACCCGGTCCATAATCCGAAGCGTTGTTGGGCGTGTACGAGCAGGTGAGTTTTCTTCTGAGGCAGGTCTGGCAAGGTTTCACGCCATTGCACTGGAACAAGATGTATCAGTAAACGAATCCCAGATATCGTGAGGCAGAAGAATCGCAGGTGATGGAAACCTGGGCTGTGCAAGAATAACTCCGAGGATAGAGACACAAGTACAACAAGTTACTCTGCTCGGTGGCGTCTCCAGGGTCTCAGCCAGAGATTTTGGAAAGAATTCGCGGAGAAGGAAGCATAGAGGGCATTCCAGATCGGAAAGATGAACGCATTTGACGACGACGTTCCGACCTGAGCTGAAATCGAGTTTTCGAGCAACGGTGGAGGAGCGGACACGCTTGTGCCACTCGAGCGGTTCTCGCCTTTCCCCGTCCCTATGACTTTGTGCTTCGTAACAAGTGGGCGAACACGACGCCAACCCGGGTATCTCTCTGCCTGCTTGAGGCAGGCATTTCCCCTCGAGCTCCGAGTGACATGTGTGTTGGACTGCGGCGCATCCCGACAAGAAAACGGGCGTGTGTGCGTATGGAAGGAGAAAAAAGAAGATTCGGTGGAAGACGACCGAGACATAAACCAGGAGAGCGGGTGTATAATAGATAAGAGCGGCTTTCCTCTTGGGTCTCGTCTCGGGAAGCTTTCGACAGAGCCCAACCAGCCCATAGATGGACAAGACAGACGGCCCTCAGGGAGGGGCACAGTTCTGTGTCTCCATCCCATATATTCCCTTCTGATAAGAGAGGCAACCTTCTTCTTCTTCTTCTTCTTCTTCTTCTTCAGTCCGGCAACACTTACACTTGTACACTTGCACTACACCCACACACACTTCTCTTTCTTTCTCTCACTCCAGAACAGGAGAGAGACAGCCACCCATCCACAGGGCTGAAGGCACAAAGCAAAGTGAAACCAAGACTGAGACCCAGGACCGAAGTGAGATAATTAAAAATAAAATAAAAAAAATAAAACACATGAACCCACCTTTTGCTTCCGGCGTTTGCAAGAGTCACAGGCCTGAGCAGTACGCTGGCGCTTGTCGTCGGGAACCTTGGGTCGCGTCATGGTGGAGAAGGGGTCCGGAAGGGAAGGGGGCTCAGATGGGAGTAGAGACGGCTCTCAGGCGCCCCGCCATCGGGTAGCAAAGGTGCAACGGGCGATCTGGTAGACGCGAGCTCAGTCGAGGAAGGCGAACGGTGCTCCTAGTGCGATCGGAAGCGGCGCCGTCGGAGGAAGGGCAAGGGGCCTTGCGGAGCGGATGATGCACGAAACAGCGTCGGCAGCAGGTCCGGGAATATGGATAAGGGGGATAGGTGATAGGGGGGAAGGGGGGAAACGGGGTGTCGGAAGATGTAGTGAGGTATGTAGTATGTAGTATGTAAGGTAGGTCGGCGTCGGCAGGGGCCTGGGCTTGTTCCTAGGTAAGGTATCTGCTGGGTTTTGCTTGGGCTCCTGGCAGGCAGTAAGAGAGTTCCTTTCCTGTTCCTGCGGGAGAAGGGCTGGTGGCACGAACCACGGCTGTGCCGCGCTCTGATTCCGAGTCGCAGTTGAACTTGGATGGAGCCCTAGGCCCGGAGTCAGGTCAGCGCTACTGACAAAACTATATCTCACGGCTCTGGCACTAGAGTATATCAACTCGGCTGTTGGTGCTGCCCGAACTTGCTGCTGGTGCGATGATCCAGGATGGAGAGGGAAGAGGGAAATGGAGATCGTGGGGTTCGGGGGGACAAGGACGTCGGATATGGGATAGGTATGGGTTGGGGTATGGATAGGGATGGAGATGGGGATGGGGATGGGCTCCAAATTAAGCAGAGGCAAGCCAAGGTAAAGAGGACCGGACTACAGCACGACCTGACGAGGGTTCGACTACTACTCCTACTTAATGCAGGTTTGCCTCTGGTTCTCCTTCTGGATGAGGCTGGTGCCGTCCGTCTGAAATGCTGGCATGGGGCACTTTGGATGAAATCGACCGTGCGGCATCGCTCCTCTTTTTGAGCCCAAATCTACCCAAGATCTCTCGTCGATGCATGGTAGCAAGTGACTGCCTTGTCTGGCCGAGCTGGCATCGAGCCTCAGCAGCCAAGGCGCGTGGGCCCAAGTACTTGGATAACGCGCTGCCAGCTATAACGCTGCGGGGAAAGAGGACGAGACTTGATGAGGTGGATGGGGGGCAAGGGGGGAGAGGAGAGGAGAGGGAGGGGAAGGGAAAGGTCAACAAGCCCACCCACCCTCCATCAGAGAGAAGAAATAGAGAGAGACATATGCAGGACAGTGACAATCCTGGCCGGAATCCCCGCACTCGAGACGACGTGCCGGGGTCGGTGTGATATGACATGATAAGAGGGAAGAAGATGAGATATCTGCGAGCCATCGGCAGCCGCGGATCGTCAACTCTTCATCAGAGAGAGAGAGAGAGAGAGAGAAGTGAGTGTCCAGCTGCTGGTGGCTGCATGAGAGCCCCATGGGACGAGACTCGCCGAGATAGCCCGAACAGTGTGACACATCATCTCGATGCTGCAGCTTCACAACTGGGCGTTACGACGGTGTTGGATGGGTGTGTGTCCGCCCAATGTAGCTCTGGCCGATCAATCATGAAGTTTGACTGCCATCTCGGGCTTGAATGTGTTTCTGTTGGTTGCTGAGAGTCCGAAAACGAGTGGTGGGGGTTCCAGGTGAAGTTCCGTTGTAATTTGTAGTTATGAGACTACGAGTTCGTGATATCGAAAAACAAATGCGGGGTTTTTGGCAGCAAAAAGGCCATCGGATAATGCACCTAAAATGCCTCGATTTACAGTGGGATAAGCGCTACAAAGCCCAACAGCACCAGCAGAAGAGCTGCCCAAGCAGTGGAAGTGGACCCTTCCAGATGTTAGCGTCCACTAAGATCTCATCAGGTAACGCGCTGGTGGGGCCGCTGCGGCAGGTGCCTAGCGCATGCGTTGGACCCCCAGAACGGGTGAAAAGTGGGGAACTTCCCGCTAATACGATCAGAAACATTCCCTGTCTTGGGTCTTTGGTCTTGGACATCCCATCCCGTCGTCCCGTCGCTTACACAATTCTTCAACACTTTTTTTGTTTTTTTCTTTTTTTCTTTCTTTTTTTTCTTTTTTTTTCTTTTTTTTTCGACGCTGAGACGGTGCCCCCCACGACACGGAACGGCAGGAGAGGTAGGAGAGATGGGGGAGGTAGGAAAAGGTCCTGCTCATCAGGCGAGGTGATTGGAGGCCATCCCCGAACATTGGACGCAGCTTGCTTTTTCGGCATTCCACTTCGGACCCCCTCGGCTGATATTGGATACTACCGGTACACTAACTATACTATGAACAAACTCAAAAGATGGGGGGTGGGCGCGGCAGCAACCGCTCTCCTCCCCGGACACCAGGCTCCTCGGCTGCTTTCTGCTGTGTCCCCAAGGCCGACGCCGCGAGGCTTGAGAGACAGAGACATGCAGGTAACACAGCTCATAAGACCTGCAACCACCGGGCAGTCCTGACGAGCCCAGCTGACTTGGTTGAGGTGTTCCAGTTGAGATGAAGATATGCCGGACGACCCTGGGAGAAGGGCCTGGGAACTGGTCTGGACACACCAGCTGGACTTTCTGGAACGTGGACCACTTCAGCTCGCTGCAACGTCGGGGCCGGGAGAACTTTGGTCTCCCTTGATCTTTGTTCATATCTGTCAACGTCTGCCGGTGCCCGCATCGCCGGCTCCGTGCCGCACACCGGCCGATTGCCCAGGCTTCGTCTGATGCCCGGCTGAGTCCTCGGCTCCAATGGCTCCAATGGCTCCAGTCCGGGATCATGACGACTTGACCAGCATCAAATCGGGAAAGGATGGTCTCCCCGCACTTAACCTGCGGCTGCAAGCATTCCCCAGAATCGCCAAATCGAGGTTCAACAGGTCCCCGAGCCCAGTTGCCTGTTCTTTTTCCCAGCAGCCACAGAACCTACATCACATCACGCTAACCCCACAGGACGAGGGGGGCGAGTGCGGTCACAAAACTACCTTGTGTCTGGAGCACTGTTCCCCCGCATGCTCCATGATGCGGCTGGTGTAACCGCTCCCGCCAATGGTTTCTGAGAGCCTGGGACCAGACAGGCGACCTTTTTGTGCCCTTCGACCCTTCGCCGCCGCCGCCGCCGCCGCCGCCGCCTTGATATCAAAACCAACCCGGCGTCCCAAGTGGGCTTTTCTTTTCTGCCGCGTGATCACAGGCCGGGCTGGTTATACTTGGATACTACCTGCATACGCATCCTGTGCCAGCCCCTGAGCCCCAGTCTTGTCTGCCGTCCGAGCCTCTTTTTGTTTCTGCCAGGTCCCGATAAGAGCACTGCCGGCCCGAAGCATCCCACTTCCCAGTCTGGCTGGCTGTTGCGGAGCGTCTCCTGAGGGGCACGTGGTGCTACTATGGATACTCACGAACGCCTCTCTAGTCCTCTTGCGGCTCGGGTCCGTCATGCCAGTGGTCGGAAGAAGGCGAGACGAGGTGCGGGCTGCAAAGCAAGATGTCGCCTCTTTTCCTGATGTTGCTCGGACCCGCACCCCCTTTCTGTGAGCAGATTTCCCGTTTTGTGGGGATCTTGGACCGGAGGGGGTGGCATCCATCCCGTCACCATGGATATGCCGTCCATGGTATCATGTCGTTGACTGTCAACACGTGCCGAACATCACAGCCAGACCATTTTCGTTTGTCCCCATCTTGGCGGGTCTCACCAGGATCCTGGATGACCTAGTGGAATATCTCCGGAGACTGACGTACGTTCGTTGGAGGAGATCATGATGTCTCTGAGACCAGTCCGCCGGAAAGCGTATATATATATATCAGATAGCCGCCCACTGTTTCCGTCCGATTTGCTCTCGCCGTCACTTGAGTTGCCCCTTCTTTGAACATATTTCACTACTTTCCCCCACAATAAACCATCCATCCCAACCTGCGGTATGGACTCGAGCCCCACAATGTTGGACACAACGCCTCTCCCCTCGTGGGAGCGACAATGGCGAGGAGGGAGCAAGAGCAAGAGAGCAACAAAGCCTCTCCACAAGAAAGAGGTCAATCATGTCTCCCAGCAAACTCTTCTCCTTTTCTCACAGCTCCGGTACTACCTGGGGACGTGGAAAATGGACAACAAGCAGATGTCCAGAGTGACCCCGAAGCCCAAGCCGTATTCCGTCATCGATGGGGCCAGAGAGGCATTGACGTCTCTCGAGGAGCTTTGCCGACATGAGCTTCCAGGCAACTTTTCCACTCTGGCTGGAAATGTCAACATCACCTCGTCATCTGGCCAGGGAAACAAAGTTCACTTTCCCAGCCCTCTCAAGGAGCAAGATGCCACGGCAGCTATCAAGGGTCTGGAAGCTCGTGTTGCCAGCGTCATTGCCGGTCTGCGGTATGGCGCCGAGAAACCCTCAGTCACGGTCGACATTGATAAGATTTCTGGCTTCTTGATGTCTGCTTACCTGACCACAATCGACGGGATGGACAAGACGGACCCCGGAGTCAAGGAGAGGATACCGGGTATGCTACCGTGAGAGTTTGATGAGACTCGAAATAGAGGCTAAACAATCTCCAGATACCGACCTCAACAGGGCCCAATCCATCCTCTACCGCCGCCTCTCAGCCAACCTCTACAGCACCAAGAACCCCGGCGAGTACTACCACATACACGGCTCCCTCAACGCGGACATCACCCTGCAAATGCTCGGCCTCCCCAAGCACCGCCCGGACTTGACAGATTACCGGGAGTGCATTGACACCATTGAAGCGGCCGTCATGAGGCACACAGCCGCTGAGCTTGACGAGCTAAACCTCAAAAACAGACAAGCGGGCATCAAGGCGTACACCTGGGAGCAATTCCAGGAGCTGCCTCACGGCAAAGCGATGTGTTCGCAGCCACCTTTTACCGTCAAGCCCAACCCGCTAGACACCACCACCCCGCCTGTCCCCTTTTCTTCCTCATCCGGCTCAGGACCGCGATTCGCCCTAAAGGGGATCAAAGTCCTCGAGCTGTGCCGTATCATTGCCGGCCCGACAATCGGCCGCTCCTTGGCTGCCCACGGAGCCCAAGTCGTCAAAATCACCTGCCCTACCCTTCCCGACGTCCCATTCTTTCAGCTGGACGTCAACACGGGCAAACACTGCATCTCGCTCGATCTCAAGTCATCCGCTGCTGATCGGGAGACTTTCTCGTCCCTCCTGGCGGAAGCGGATGTTCTGATTGACGGGTATCGCCCTGGTGCCCTCGCCAAACTGGGGTATAGCCCCTCCCTCCTCGCCGAGGTAGCCAAATCCCGAAACAAGGGCTTTGTTTACGTGGTTGAGGACTGCTTTGGCGGAACGGGGGCAGAAGGGGCAGAGTGGGCGCATAGGCCAGGCTGGCAGCAGATTGCGGATTGCGTCTCTGGTGTTGCTTACGCTCAAGGGAAATTCATGGGCCTGGAGAACGAGCCGGTTGTGCCCCCCTTTCCGATGAGCGATTACGGGACTGGGGGGTTGGGGTCCGTGGCTGCGATGGTTGGGCTGGTGAGACGGGCGACCGAGGGGGGGAGCTGGGTGGGGAGGACTAGTTTGGTGCAGTACGATGTTTTCCTCCAGAAATTGGGGTTGCTGCCGGAGGGGGAGCAGGAGAGGTTGAGGGGGGTTTTTAGAGAGGCGGAAAAGGGAATGGGGGGGGGCGGCTTCTTTGAGTTGAGGCACAGTGATAGTGTTGATGAGGTTGGGAGACGGGCGTTGAGGGGGATGAGGGGGGTGGTGCCGTTTTTGTTTGAGGGAGACCATATGATGAGTGAGGGGTTTAGTAAGGGGTTTGGGGGGGTGGTGAGGTGGCCGAGGGAGGCGGTCGAGGTGGAGGGCTTGAGGGTTGGGCATGTTAGGGTTGCGAGGCCTAATGGGTGGGATACGGGGAGGAATGAGGGGGGCATGTGGGAGGGGTGGGAGGAGGATGAAATTAGGGCGTGATGATGGTTGTACGATGATGGATGGGTGAATGGGCGGGATTGCGTTGCTTTTTATGGGAGGTAGCTTTGCTTTGTCTGCGTGTGTTTTGCAATGACTGGACTGGTCAAAATTGCTCGGTTTATGAACGGTGGGGTGGTTTTAGTGATTCTTTTTTTTTGTTTTTAGGTATCGAATTGATACTGGCGTTTATGAATCAAGAAGTGATGTGTTGTACATGTGTGTATAATAATTTGGAAAGGTAACGTCAATGATGCCTACTTGTACCTTGTTACCTTATCCTCATGTTTGACAGGAAACCCCGACTCCCACTGTCAAAAATTGTCTCTGATTTTAAACTGCCAATATGCTTGACAACAACTACGCAATGCCCAACCTGCTAACCTGATCACACCTCAACAGTCCCCAGCTCCTTGCTTATACTTGTCTATACTATGCACGCCTCCTCCCCAACCCCTATCGCTATGGATCTCTTCAGTCAATATTACTTCCCCCCTTCTCTTCATTAAAAACCCCTCCTACAAAACATACCCCCCACCAGCAGTAACAACCCCCCAATCCCTCACCCCCATCCCATCCTCCAGTTCCACAACCCACCACAACGCAGCCCTCGCCTTCTCCGCCTGTCCACTCTCCTCATACGCCCTCGCCAGCGCGAACCACGCCTCAGAGTAATTCCACCCCGACCCCAACTTCGTCAGCCCGCTCAAAAGCCCGTACGCCCTGTCTCTCGCTGCCAACCGATCAATAAGCGGTAGGCTGGTCGCTTTATACGGCGGCGGGAGCTGCGGGCCTAGCAGCCTCGACGGCGATGCCTTGGAAACCCCGTTAGCGGTTTCATCCTCTTCCTCGTGGTCAAACACCGCTTCGCGATCCGGCTTCCTGCTTGCACTCTTATGTTTAGGCGAACCAAGACCGAGGGGTTCAGACGGCAGTTCAGGATACCGGCTTGGCGGGGAGGCGATGAGTTGGTGGTCTTCATGTGGTTCAGAGACGAGGGATGCGCCGCCAAGGTCAAGGCCGGGGACTGCCGGGGGTGGGAGAAGCTTCTCCGAGCAGATATCCAAAAGAATATTCGAGAGCCCGACGATGGCGACAGGGTGGTCGGGGAAGTGCGTCAAAGCTGTTTCAAAGTCGGCGCGCGCTTGGTAAGGTCTTTCCAGGGCGAGAGAGAGTTCTCCCTTCTGTGGTATCATTAGTGGCCACGTCTTTTTTTGTAATGGAAAACACCGAAACATACCTCGGTCCAGACATCAGCCAAAACAGCCTCAACACTCTTCTCCATGCCCCATCCCGCCGTCCTGGTGTTCAGTGCTCCAGAGGTATCGCTGACTACATCGCCCTCAAAGCTCTGTACGATCTTCTGTGCTTCCTCAATGGCCTTTTGGGCATCGTCAAGCAGACCAGCCCGTCGGTAAAACCCCGAAATAGTAAGCCAGACCTTGACGAGAATGCCCTTTCTTTTTCTCTTGCTGTGCTCCTGGGAGAATTGTACAAAGGGCAACAGAGGTGAGAAACTTTCCAGGGTCCCTGTTCCGACGCCCACCTCCGAAGGTCCATCCGTCGTCCGCTTCGACAAAGCCGACGAGTTTGTCGTCTCTGGTCTCAGTGTCCCAGCCACAGTCTTGCTGGCATAAGTGAAATGCTGCGGGCTGCTGGGGTCCTCAAAGGTAGGCTGGTATTTATCTCCATTGAGAGGCGGGACTGGCGGGCCGCTGCTCACGGCGCGTTGCCGGCTGCCGCTCCGATCTCTTTTCCGGAGGCTGTTCCTGCTCCTACCATTAAGACTGCCCGACCTCAGAGACCTGCGGCTAGGCTGCACGTCAATGGCCGTCTCGCTGCTGGTCTGCTGAGTGAGCGTGGTGTTGGCAGTTTGTGGCCTGGAGGTTGCCACGCTTTGCCGTGGTTGGTGACCCTTGGCTGCGCGACCGCCAAACATACTGTCTCTGAAGCTGCGCATCGTGGCCATGGTCTTGGGAGGCTCGACCTTTGATATTTCCAGTGTCGGTTCGCCGAGATCGCCAAACAGCCTGGGGAACAGCGTGAGCAGCTCAGTGCTGGCGTTGACAGCCACGGTAGGACCTTCAACGAGTTCCAGAATGGCAAGCTGCGTCATCTTGATCTCCAGAATGCTCTCCTTCTCGAAGTCGTCCATCTCGTCCACGATGCCATCACCGCCAGCCTTTTCAACAGCCGCCTCATTAAGGTGCTCACTCCTGAAACCGCCGTTGAGGTCCCTGCTGCCAAACAAGACGATCGGATCCTTGAACTGCTCAATGGCACCTTCACACGCCCGCGCAGCCAAGACATAGTCTTGACGTGCGCTCAACATAAGCGCCAAAAGATGCCAGAGCGGAATCAACGATCTTTCCCTCCAGTAAGGCCCATTATGCAGCTCCTCATGTTCCTGCACCGCCTTGTCCGCCAACAGCGCCGTCTTGACCAGCTCAACAGCCACAGACAACTTTCTCTGCTCCGCGTACAAAACACCCAACGCAAACACCCCCCTCACATCAACCACACTCCCAAACTCGGGTGACAGAGACCACCGCAAACACTGGATCGCCTTCTCCTGAAAGGCGGCCCTCGATTCCGACTCGTACGTCATCCTAGCCCACTGCGCATTCGCCAACCCAATACTCTGCCACGCCAGCGCCATCGACCTCGGCGGCACCAAGTCCCTCGGGTCCGCGCTCTCCGGATCCAGACCCCCCCACTTCTTTACCAGCCCCTCCAGCTCTTCCGAAATCTTCCTCGCCTTATCCGCCGACTCCCGTCCACCATATCTGCACAGCGCCGCAACGGCCGCAGAGATGGTCTCCAAAACCGTCGCATTGTCATCCAGCGCCGGCTCCCTATGGCCCGTCTTCTCCACCCTCGCCTTCCCCTTCTTCACCAGCTCAAACCAGCTGTCAAACGACACAAACGCCAAATCAAACTCTGCCACTGCCAAATGTACCGTAAACAGATGCCTGAGTATCGCCGTAGAATGATACGTCTTTGTCGCCGCGCCGTACAATGTGTCCAGCGTCCCTCTGCTCAAACTTTCCCTCCCTCCCGCCCCCAGATCATGTTCCTTCCAGCCCCTCCCATTCAAAATAGTCCAATTCCTCATCACCCTCGCCACAAACTCTTCCACCTCTTGCCTTTCCTCATCCGCCCTCGGGAACTTGGTCTCCGAAAACAGCAGACCCTGATAGATGGTCTCCACCTTCTTGAGTTCCGCTCTCAACTGTGCGCGGGCACTGATGGTCTCCCCATTCGACACCGGCACCGTAACCCCAGAAGGGGGGTAAGCCAAGTCCCGCTGCAGAATCTCGGACAAGGCAGAGTAATACTCGCTCCAGACCTGCCTCCTAGGCACCGATCCCCGGAACCCATATCCCCCCGCCCCCGAAATACCGGCCTGATCCTGCGCCGCGACCGCCACGCCCTTGGCAGCGCCAGCCCAGTATCTTGCCCAAGTTCTAAACCCAGAGAGACAGTTCCCCTCCGAGAGTGACTTCTCCCCCTCCCTCGTAGCCTGGCTAGCCAACATGCAATACTCGGTGAGAAACAACTCGGCCCAGTATCGTATCTGCTGTCTCGCTGGCCCTCCTGGCGCGGCATTCCAGACAGTGTTGAGACTCGGCAACGCGATTTCGAAGGCTTCGAGGGCACCCTTGCGTTGTCCGTCGCGCGCTAGACAGTTTGCTCTCAGATAGGCCGTTTTCAAGGCGCAGACTTTGGTCCATTCTGACGGTTCGACTGCGGCGTCGGTGGTGGAGAGCTCTTCATCGAACGATCGGGGGAGGCGCTCAAGGGCGAGGGAGTATTCTCTCAGCACCCAGTGTAACCAGCCGGCGCAGACGCGGGCTTGGAAGCGGTCTTGGGGGTAAGTTTGTTCGTTTTCGATGACGGTGAGAAGGGCGGGAAGTTGGGAGGCGGCTTCGAGGGAGGAGGGGGTGGTGTCGGGGGTGGATTTGATCGAGGCTTTGATGATGGAGTGTTCGGTTGTTGCTGATTGGGAGAGGCCTGGGGGGGGAGGAAGGACGGGTGAGCATGAGTTTGGTGATGGGGAGAGGGAGAGGGAAAAGAAGAAGAACGTACAGGCTCGTTCAGGGGCATGTTTCCGCACCTTGCGGACTAGCTCGGGGACGGCATCCCAGTTGTCATCGCAACGCGCTTCGTCGAGCTGTTGGATGTAATGCGCTGCTTTGACTGCGTCGGGCTGTTTTTGTTTTGTTTTGTATTAGTAAGAAGGGTATCGAGGAGAGGTGAGGTGTCAAGGAAGAAGTAGGTACGTACCATGTTGGCGGTGTTCCAGCAAGCCTGCTCGCACTACGATGACTTGATCAGACAGGGCATGCGGAGCGCAAGAGTATAGCCTTTGGAAAAGAGTCAAGTTGTAGGGTGTTGGAGGTGAGATTCAAAAGAGTACGTCAGCTTGTAAATAAGGAGGCGTTCGGCTGGGCAACAAAACGGGGGCACTAAAATGAAGCCAATGGAGCCTAGGTCAATCCAAAATCTTGGGGTGCACTAGGGGGTGATGATGTCGGGCCCATCAGGAACAGGAATAGCACCCAACCGCGCACAGGGATTGGCTGGTTTTAGTGGTTGCAGCGGCCAAGCCAGCCAGGGTCCCGCATTTCGGTAGCTCTAGCGGAAAAGTTACCGATAAGATAGCGAGAACATCTTTAAAATGTTTTTGCAGTAAAACACCACAAATAAACCAATATTGCGCCAACTCACACGTGGGAATAGTTTCTTTGTCTTGATTTTGACAGAAATCAAAAGTTAGGACCATCATTACGAGTAGTGTCTATCCCTACAGTTCTAAAGGCAGAGACTCGCAGACATCAAATATCTAATGGCATCACCCCCATCAGACCTGCGGGTACTTGTCCGCAGGCTCGCTTCGACACCGGCCGATCAACTCCCAAGACTATGCCCAGTTCTGGTTGGACACGTCCTAAGATGTGGTGAACCACTCTCTGCTTCAGATGCTGGAAAAGGAAAGGACAAGGGCGCTGAGACGCCTATGCTTGTTCACAAGCTCAGGACACACATCACCACGCTCTTGACGGGAAGGAACGCTTCGGGTCGCTTTGCCGCCGTCTGCTTGATCAAGGCTGTTGTCGATGTGGGAGGATGGGAAAGTCTCAGGGCTGCCGACCCCTGGGTTCGCGGCTTGATCAGTGTTGCTCAAGTGTGTATCTATTCCAGCATGAGAATTACTGATCTAATACTGACATTTTCTGTAGAAAATCGACCCTCTTCCTTCCAAGGAGCTGGCCGTGATCACCTTGACCAAGATCTACATGCTACTCCAGGGCTACCCGACTTTGATTAGAGAGATGGCTACTCCCACTCTTCCCAGCTTTGTCACAGCTTGCCTTCAGCTGGTCAAATCTCCATCAACCCCTACCAGCGTGATTGAGACCGTGGCCAGCTCTCTGTCCAAGTTGGTGATGCTCTACCCCACCACTTTGCGTCCATTCGCTGGTCAAATCAAGACGGCACTCAGGACTTACGTCGCGCCAACCACTTCTGATTCTGTTGTGGTTCCTCATGCTCTCCGCGAGAGCTCTCGCCGGCTTTTCATCCTCCTTTCTTACACCGCCCCCAAGAATGGAAGCAGTGACGAGTGGGTCAAGTCTATCAAAGCTGCCATTCTCGACTGCCATGCCACCGCCGACCAAATCTTCCGCGGTGTTGTCGAATCCTGGGAATCGTCCACTGGTTATCGTCCTCAGCCAGTCCGCAATGAGCTTGACCCCTCTGGCGGCGGTGACTCCGTCGACGAGTTCCCATCCTGGGAGGGCATTCAGCCAGGCTCTCAGCGCCTGGTCGGCCTCCTCGAGTTCCTCGCCGAATACCTCGACAACCCCACCAAAGCCCCCGTCACCGTCCCCGTCGGCGAGCTCCTTGACCTCACCACCCGCCTCACCCTCGTCACCCCTCCCAGCCCCTCCTCCGAGGAAACGATGCAAACCAACCCCTCCATCAGCCGCGACGAAAAGGCCGACCTCTGGACCGTCCTCCCCGACATCCACACCGCCGTCCTCCGTCTCCACGGCTCTGCCATCCGCCGACTCGCCGACTCCGCACTCCCTCTTTCCACAGACATAACCGACCACACCGTCCGCGTCCTCTCCTTTCACCGCACTAACCCCGCCGTTCGTGAGAAAGTCTACAACCTTGCCTCCCCCCTTCTCACACTCGCCGGCCCGACCCTTCCCAGGTTGACAGTCGACTCCTTAACCCCCTTGATCCGGCAAGTCTGCCACGACATCCTCCTATCAGCAGGCCACCTAGACGACGCACCCAAACCCACCCTCCCCGTCGAAAAAGCCAAGCAAACCGTCCAAGGAAACGCCGACGCTTTCCTTTCCACCCCGTCCGCCACCCCAGCGTCTTTATTCAGTCCCCTCCCAGCCTCCCTCCTCGCTTCGGCTGCTACCCTCCTTCCATTATTCCTCTCCCACCTCCCCCAACCGCACCTCTCCCCCGATATCCGCTCTCTTGTCGACCGCACCGCTATTTTATCCTCCAACAAAGAAGCTATGCTCGCGTCGGTGTTGCAACCGTATAAAGACTCCAGAGGGCGGTACTACCCCTCTATCCTTCCTTTTCTCGTTCAAAAGTTTGGAACGTCAAAAGAGGTGGAGGTTGTCCGCAGCAACCTCGTCCGTGCCGGCCGTTACGCGCAGCTTAACACGGATGAGTACGACCCCTCTGCTAATCTCGATGATTTGTTGGCGGATAGACAGCTCCGGGGCGAGGAGGCGGCGGATGAGGAGATGGGTGACGCTGGGGAGCAAACTGATGTTGTTGCTGTTGTTGAGAAGGAGAAGAGAGTTGTTGTTTCCGGCTGGGGAACCGCAGTCACAAATGGTACAGTTCAGGAGGCAATGGAGGTGGATGATGACAAACCTGCCGAGGTGAACCCTTTTGCTGTTACTGTCAAGGAGACGGAAACCGCTGTTGTGAACAAGAAGAGGGCCGCGTCACCGCTCAAGAGGAAGAGCAGCGGGGGTTTGGAGGTGGGGGAGGAGGCAAAGGTCAAAAGGGTGGCTGTTGCTGCTGCTGCTGCTGCTGCTGTGGCTGTCGACACCAAAAAGGTGGAAGAGGAGAATAGCGATAGTGATGATGAGGGGAGCGTGCAGATTGATATGTCGCTTGATGATGATGATGATGAGGACGAGGAAGAAGATGATGAGTAGATGTGGTCCAAATATGGATGTAGAATGTGGGGTGTATACAGGACATGATACATTGTACACAAGACGTTTCATATACACCACACACAACGTCCCGAAATTGATCAATGCTGTCAATTACTTCTCGCTTCCATTTGTACATACAAAACCCTATTCCCTGAATACATTTTCATCGTGCCCAGCCTCCCCCGGCCGAACTACATACATCCCAAAAACAAACCCCCCCCCTCTCCCCAACGCCCTTGACCTCTCTGCCTGCCTCACAAACAAGAACCAAACCTTTATGCCAATTTTACCAGCCAACACCCACCAAAATGCCCAAACCAGAATCAAAAACCCACCAAACAAAAACGCCCACCCCCAGTCTAATCCCTCAACCAAGCCCTCCTCTTCTCTTCCTTCCTCGCCCTCCTCTTCTCCTTGAACTCCCTCAGCTCCTTCTTACTCGGCTTCTTCCCCGCCCTCTCCGCCTTCAAGCTCCTCCCATCATGCATATTCGCCGCAGCATCCACATCAAAAAAAGCATTCAGCTGCCTCCTGCTCTTCTGCTCATCCGAATGCCTCTCGGCCCCCTGCTCCGGCATCTGCCACTGCCCCGTCTGTTTATTAAAGTAACCGCCCACAGCATACTCCGCCGGTGCAGGTGGGATAACACTCTGCTCCGCTTGTTGCTGCAGCGCCCTCGCGTTGACGGCATACCAGGCGTTTTCATCGTATGAGCCGTGAATGGCGGGGTTGTAGCCTCCTGCGATGGAGGTTGGGTTGGAGATGGAGGTAGGGTCCGTTTGGGGGGGTGTTGATGCCGTGGGTGGGGCGGTTTGAGGGACGGTGGTGGATTGGCGGGGGTTTTCGAGCTGCCAGTGATTGCTGAAGCGATTATAGAACCAGTACTGGTTGTCGTTTGGGTTCCAGTGGTATTCCCAGCCGTCGTCTGCCGGTTCGGGGACTGGTGTGGGTTCGGCGGGGAGGGCTGAGGAGTTGTTGTTGTCTGCTCCTGGCAGGGGCTCGTTTGGTAATGGGGGGCAGTTGCCGGGGAGGGGTTCGTTGGGGAGTGGTGGGTGGTCGTGGTCGGCTTCTGATTCGGAGACTTCGCCTTCTTCGTCGGATGAGCTTTGTGATGGGGAGGGTGAGCTTTCTCTGGGGGAAGGGACTGTCTCCTCAGCATCTTTGGTGGAGCTGGTTGATTCATTGCGGTTTGGTTCGTTGCTGTTGGCTTCATCGGCTGGGGGAATAGCTTTGGCAGTCTGGTCCGCCTCTTTTAGGTCTGCTTCAGGTGATGTCTCTTGCTGGGGAGTCGCGTTTGCGTTCACGATGCGCTCCTCTGGCGCAACTGGAGGCGCTGGAGACTCGGTCTCGGCTGGCGTCGACATGGTGATGTAGGGTGCTGTTAATTGGAAGGGCGTTTTGGGGTTCGGAGTTCAAGAGAGTTGGTTGATTGTTTGCCGATCGTCCCAACCTTCTTGAGGGGAGAGCCGGAAGAATGCGAGTTCGAAACGAAGGGAACAAGCTTGGAGTTGGAAAATCGACACCCTTCAATCGCGCTTCCAGTGCATCTCTCGGTTTCGGTGGAGACAGGCGAGATCCAGAATCGCAGATCAAATTCCTGTAGCCGATTGGGTAAGGTATGGCTGCGGATAATTGCATTATACATGTTGTCAGAAAAGCCCTGCTTAAATGCATCAGCCAATGACGGTGTTTTGATTGGACCACAAGCTAAGCTCTTTTGCCAAGCTCGAGGTGGGGATCACGAAAGCTTATTTCACTTTTCCTCTTCAAACTCCCAACGACAAGTTAAGCAATTCAACACTTCAAGCTCGATGGTTTGTGTGCTTTCTCATGGCTCAGACAGTTTTTCTCCCACTGTATATCTCGCATCGATAGAACTCTCGGTTGTCATTTCCATGAAGGGACACGAGAACCGACACTCCTCCAGGCTTATGACATTTTCAACAATCTGGAACATGGACAACCATCAATTCTCATCCTCAGGCCACGTTCCAGAATAATTGCAATCCCACTCTTCTCTCCCTACTAAATTGGAAAACATTTGACAGCACCGAACCCACGTTACGCAGCATCATGCCCGAAGTTTCTCTTTCTTCCCGTTCCTCCATTTTTAGGATCTCGGCCTGGCTACCCTTTAGCCGGATAAACAGTGACATCCACTATGGACGCCTTGTATGGAAGAATGCTGATCCTGGGGCCTGGGTCACTCTTATACCACACATTCGCTGCCTCGATCAGCTCAAACTGAAGCTGATTCGTCGGGGCAAGTGCCCCTGATACCACCCATCGAGACAGAGTGTTATTCAAGCCTGGATCCTACTTACCCAGCCAGGCATTGACCAATAGATTGAAGAAGGTTGTGGTTTGATCTTACTACAAAAAGTCTACTTGGGCAAACTTATAAGCTGGTCAAACGGCCCTGCCTGTTCCCGTCGGTCTGTGACGACTTGAAAACCGGCCTGGGATCTTGGCGGTATATGAAGTTCTCTCACGCCACCTCTCCTGGCTTATTTTGCAAATACTGATTCATGAGTGCATATCCTCCTATTTATCTTTTTTCTCCTAGTTCATTTCTGTGCCCTGTACTGGCTTAATTTTCATTTATATCACGTCATATTGCTTGACACGAAAGCCTGTCATTCTAAAATACCCCTGGACTGGGGCGACATCGCAATGGAGATTCTAAGCCTCCTCCTTCTCGGCGGTGCTGTGGGAGTCAATGCGCAACAAGCACCTCTCACCGAGGATTCCAGATGCGGTTGCTATCTCATGAAAGGCAATGAAACAGCATATTTCAAGGAACATCGCTTTTTCGACTTTCGAAACCACCACCACCACGCAAGCGTACCCCCAGTCATCACAGAGGTCAAGGACACATCCGACGCACCTATCACGAGTCCTTTCTTCAACTCGACCGAATGGACGGATTTCTGGATGATAAGCAACTGGAACAACAGCCATGGCATCCGCGAGGACTCTACATTGCTGATGGTCAACTCACCAAACAACGTCTACCTCGAAGCAAACCACGATGCTGACTCCTCCCCCAAATCATGGCTCTCACTCCGCACCGAGCGTCTCCAAAAGTTCCAAACCACAGCAGAGATAGAATCCCTCTCGGCAAAATTCAAATTCGTCTCCATCCGGATGTTAGCCCGCACGATTGGCGCTCGTGGTGCCATCACAGCCATGTTTACGTACCGCCACTCGGAGGACTACTACCAAGTACAAGAATCCGACCTGGAAATTCGCACCAGCGACCCCAAAAACGTGATTCATTGCACCAACCAGCCTTCTTTGGACAGCGAGGGGGATGTTGAAGTCCGTGCCAGCAAAAACGCCACCATGCCCAATGGTCTGGAGTGGTCAGATTGGGCTGTTCACAGGTTGGATTGGACGCCGAGGAGCACGACGTGGTATGTGAATGATATACAGGTGGCGAATATTGAGTTTCAGACGCCGAAGGATGTGAGCAATATTATTTTGAATGCGTGGAGCGATGGGGGGGAGTGGACGGGGAATATGACGGTGGGGGAGTCGGCGTATTTGCAGTTGCAGTGGTTTGAGATTTTGTATAACACGACTGAGCCGGAGAAGAGACAGGAGCAGGGACTGGGTGTGTGTCATTCGGTTTGTAGTGTTGACGGGTCACCGGAGGTGGGGAGGCCGGTTATGCTTTGGAGCAATGGGGGAGGGCGAGGGGCGGGGGTGTTTATGGGGTGGGTTCCGGTGATGATCGTGACGATGTTTTTGCTTGCTTGAATAGGGGTTATTTAACGGGTGTTTGGCGTTTGGAAGGAATTGTTTGGTAGTTTTAGGTTTGCTAGATCATAGGAATCATGTTTATAAGAACAGTTCTGTCAGTTTATGATTTCGGTTGTAGGTACAATGGAATTACTTCGTCAATATCGCCTGCGGTAGAGCTCACTCGGGCCTCAAGAACATGACTTTTTTGAAACATTCAACCCTCGCCATCAGGCAAGGAGGTCATAAACCAATTCTCGCTCCCAAAATATCACATACGACCATAGACAGCTGAAAATACGGCATCCCGTCCGCTCTGCCCGAGTCAAACAGCTGATCGCCAGACTAGTACTCAGGTGGGTGACCACTGGGGAATCCCTGGTGTTGTATGTTTTTGGTGCTTTTTAATGGTGTCCACTCGACTCCATCGAGATCTCTTGGCGTTCACCCCCCTTTTTGCTGCTTCTCTGAACAGATCAGGTATGATCACTAGCTGGGACTTCAGGAAAGAGAGGGAGATAGTGAGAGAGTATGATTACTTGACTGGAGAGGCAAGATTTATAAAAAAAAAAAAAAAGAAAAGAAAAAAAGGAAAAAAAGAAAAAAAAACATCAAGTTGACAGATGCTGAAATTGGCATGGAACGATAGCAACGATGGCAACCTCAATATCATCAACACTCGCAGATAATTACCCTATTAATTCCAGACTAATAAACTGAAATCTAAGGTCGATGGGTTGGTTAGGTACGAGAAGTAGAGCAAGCAATAATGGTCAACAACAAAAAGCCCCGGCCGAAAAGTCGCCAAATATATTCAACATATGCAAAGGTACTACTGACTAAGTGGGAACAAATGAAGCACAGCCATCATCTTCCTAAGATAATATAGGTAGAAAAAGCAAAATCTCACCGGTCAACCCCCTCAGCGTTCTGAGAAAGGTGGCCGGTTACGAAACCCCTCTCGAGGGGTTTGCTTTGGAATCGAACTCGGGGGCTATCGGTTGCAAGCCCCCTGGCGGGGGGCGAGTTTTTAACAGCCCCAACATCCTTACCATTTGACCTGATCACAAGGGTGCCCTGGTAAGGATATTGGAGCTGTTGGAAGGTACGTGGTTGTCCCTTCCCTCTCTTGCTGTGGATGGAATGGCTGCATCACATGACGACCGTGGGTTGTTGACCAACCGGTGCCTTCCCTCTCACAAGCAGTCCCTCTCGCTTCTTTCTGCCTTTTACGATCTCTTGATAACACACTGTTTGCTTACATCTGGCCAGCCATCCTGCGACAACAAGACACCAGACACCACCAATTACTCAGCTCAATCCTACAACATCGTCTAATCATGAGCCTCGTCACACCTCCGAATTCTGTCGGGGAGTAGCCTCTATGACCACTGAGAGGTGGTTATAGGCGCTATGTTCGACATGAAGACCTTGGCGCTGCAGTACAGCTGCCGTGTTGGAAGCAGGCTGGGCTGGCGCATGAGAGCCTTGTCTGACTTTCAAGTCGGGAGAGACGATTATAAGTGCATTTGAGTATCCATCGCAGCCCAAATCCATTATAATCCTCTTGAATTGTCTTTTCACCAACTCTTGACATCTGGACATCACCATTTCCCAATGGCCATGTCCTCCTCCCTCTACGAACCCCTTCATCCCACCGAGTTCAGGCTTCTCAGGCTGTTACCACGCCGTAGGGAGAAAGACACAAGAAAAGCGGGAGGAGAGAAGGATGCAGCCAAAACGAAAAGAGGAAAAGGGGGTAATAAGGGAAGAAAGTGGAGAGCCAGGGAGGGCAAGAAGGTCAAGAGTGCGGAAACCAGTGAGCTGATCTCCCTCAAACTAAAGACATTCCCGATCAGCAAGTGCCCAAGTTACCAAGCCCTTCCATACTGCTGGGGACCACCTGAGCCGAAACAGAATATACGAGTAAACAAGACTCGCCAGTTGGACATTTGGTCAGAACTTCACAAGGCTCTTCAAGTGTTCAGAGGCTTGGATGCCATCCGGCACCCTGAATGGATCTGGATCGATCAGATATGCATCAATCAGGAAGACGAGGACGAGAAAGGTGTCCAGATTGGAATGATGGGTGACATCTATAGAGAGGCGGAACTCGTCACCATCTGGGCCGGTGACGGTGACTCGAAGATGGAAGAGAGCCTGGAGAAGATGAGGGAGTTCGCATTTGCGATAGCGCGGTGTCCGCCTATGAGAACACAGGGTTTCGTGGTGTTGGGTATGTACAGCCGCCACTTGGAAGACTATGAAGCCCTCTTTCAACGCCAGTGGTTTACCCGCACATGGACACTACAAGAGGTTCTCTTGGCCAGGAGTGCACGGCTGGTTTGCGGTCGTTCCATCAAAAGCTGGGATGAACCAGCCACCGTGTACTTGCGCTGTCCAGAAGAGTGCCAAAGCAGCATAGGTGTGGCTAGAAGAGCAAGCCTTGGATATGGGGCCCTAAAGCCTTTTGGTATGATTTCTGCTCTTCATTCAAGGAACTGGTTAAACCGTTGACTAACAAAAACGGCAGATACTCTTGTTCGCTGCCAGGAGCGGAATGATTCTCGTCGCTACGATCTCGAGGTGGTCACTCTTGTTCGGCAACGGGATTGCACCAAGCCTAGGGACAGAGTGTATGGAATACTCGGGCTTGTCAATCCGGAAATCCGGACGCAAATTACTATCGACACCACACTTCATCATTGCACGGCAGTCAAAGACTTCGCCAAGGCCTTCCTCAAGCATCATGGGCCTGATCTTTTCATCCTCGTTCCTGGACGGGTTGATGCTGAGCAAGAGTCAGAGTCAGAATCTCAAAGTGACACAAATCTACCATCCTGGGTCCCCGATCTAACCCTGCCTCCCCTCATGACATGTACTTGGTCTCGTCACGAAGCCGGGAGACGCTTCTCATGGCTGACGCCGGAACACCCACTGTTCAACGATGATGATACTGCGATTCAAGTCGCTGGAATACACATGGCCACCATCAAGCAAGTTTACCCAAGCGTCGATATCGAGGCCTTGGCGCCCCAGCTGGATGCAGACCACAGGTTGATGGAGAGATTGGGATTCCAGGGGCCTTCTTTCACTTCTATTGATCCTGCCAGAGCACGCCAAGACATTCGTACTTTGATACAGCGGACACACTCGCATTTTGGATACAATGCAACCCGTCATCTCGGCCGTGCCGATTTCATTCGCACTTTGATGGGCGGGCACTTGTACCCCGAGTGGCTCGGCGAAAACCTCGACCACCGACAACAATTTTCTCAGTTATTAACCGCACTTGGGTCATCATCTAGGGGCACTTCCGACAATGGTCTAGCCAATGGCCCGGCCAATGTATTTTTGACCTCCATGGCCGAGGCCTGGAAGGGCGCTTGTTTGGTTACTACTACCGTACCGGGACGTGATGGTGTATCGGCGGGGATTGCGCCATGACATCGGAAAAAGGGGACAAGGTTTTTGTTTTCTTTGGGAGTTCAACTCCTGTCGTTACGAGGGATTCAGGGGAGGGTGATGGAAGTTACAAGGTAGTTGGCCCTGCTTATGTGGATGAGTTCATGGATGGAATTGCGTTTGAAGCCAGAAAGTTGCTGGAGAACTATGAGATGGTCACCATCAGGTAGAGAACCCACACCCAGTCCAGTTCGCAGTGATGATCATTTATTCATCTATATTCCCTCGAGATTTCAGCCGCTAACAAGCTCGCTCGTTTGGAACTCCGTCTGCTTCTCCAGCTCCTCTTTCACGGCCTCTACCACCTTAGCATCCCTCCCATTTGTCTCATCGCCCTTCACCCTCTTCTCACCGCCGTTGGCCTCCTCCTCCGCTACCCGCTTCTTATCCTTCTTCCCCGGCTGAATCGCACCTCTAGCCATCGCCTCCTTGGGCAACGGCCGAATGATAGGCTGCACACACCACCAAGGCCTCTTACACCTCAAAATCGCCGTCGCGCTCGTCTCCGCCGGACCCATCTCCTCCACCAGCTTCTTTAACCTCTCTTCCTCCGCAGGATCCTCCATCGACTTCCCATCCGTCTCCTCGTACTCGATGAGTCCCTCCGCAACCTTCTTCTCAACCATCTTGTATATCCCCTCAAACTGCTCCAACTCTCCTAATCTCGCCCTAGCCAATGCATCTCTTACATCATGGTGCTTTGAGACAAAGTGCCGTAAGAGGTGGAACATGTGCGCCTGAAGGGCACCATAGTTGGGGTTACCGAATGCCTCTGATTTCGACCCCTTTTTCGGCGGGATCACAATCTCCTCCTTCATCCACTCCGTATCCATCCCCTTCCCAGGTACAAACAATGGCCTCCTCGCCGGTGGCTCACCCCCCTTCACATACTTGTGTAAAATATCCAGATACCGTCTAAAAACAGCATCAACCCTCCATCCCCCCTTCCCATCCCTCCCCCTCCAGAACTCATCCTCAAACGCCCCCGGCTGAGGCTCAGGCGCAAAAATCGCCGGGTTAGACAAGTTCCCCTCAGCAGACATAACCCCATCCGCCCCTGTAGCAGCAATACACTCCTCGATATCCCCGTGCTCCAGAACATTCCCGTTCGCAAAAATGACCGTCTCCGCCGGTAGGTTATCCCTCAAATACCGAATATACTCCCAATCCGCCACCCCCGTCAAATGGCTCTTCTGCTCCCTCCTCCTCCCGTGAACAGTCAATATACTCGCCCCGGCACTCAACACATTCTTTGCGTACTCCAGCGTCTTCTCCTTTGTTTCCAAAATCCTAATCTTGGCCGTTACTGGGATGGGAAGATTCTCGTGAAGGGTGTTGATCAGCCTATAAATCAACTCCTGATCCTCCTGCAAGAAACTGCCGTAGTGCCCCTTTTTGGCGATACCTTGCGGGCAGCCGAGGTTGAGGTCTACCGCGTCGCAGTAGGGGGCGACTTTTAAGGCAGCAGCCAGCAAGTGCTGGGGGTCGTTGGCGCAGAATTGTACAAACAGCGGCCTGTCGCCGACAAGGGGGTTGCCGTCGAGCCAGAGGGTGGCGGGGTCTTTGGGGAGGACGCACTGGAAGTGCGAGTCGCGGTATTTGTTGTAGGGCGGCTTCGGAGCATCTTGGGAGAACAATCGGGCGTGGAACATGGGGGTGTAGGCGAGGAGTTTTGACTGCAGCTCGGGGGGCATGAATGAGCGGGAGAGCATACGCCAGGCCTGGAAGCAAAAAACCATCACGTCAGCCAAAAATCAGTCATGAACAGAGAAGGGAGGGCGTACAAATTCGGACTGATCAACCATTGGCGCGAGGATATACTTTGGCGACCCGATACTCTCGTAGAACTCCCTCCCGTGCAACTTCTTCCCCGTCGCCGCCGCTGGGGCATCTGTTGTCGGAGCCGTTGCCATGGTCGAGTACAACCCTCTGCTGCCAAAGAAGAAAGAAGAAGCAGCCTGCGAGGTACCACCTCTCCCACCAGCGGCGTGGAGGAGCCTTCTTCCCAAAGTAAAAAACGCCACGATTTTTTCCCTTCCCAAGTTCACCTTTTCCGTCGTCGTCGTCGTCGTCGTCGCAAATCTTCCCTTAAATTTTCGTTGTAATCGCAAATCCGCAACCCCTCCAAAAACAAAAAAAAAACAAAAAAAAAAATCCCATTATCTCAGCCTCTCTCACCCAGCCAGCCCTGCAAGGCTGAACCCACACTTCTTTGCGCGCCGTGTCTGATTGGCCTATGCACTTCTCGAGGCCCCAAGCACAGTTAGCTCCTCCCCAAACTCACACTGTCCCTCCTTCAAGACCCCTGAACGCACGGCACCCACCCCCACAAACCCTTTCTTCACACTTGTGCGCAGGCAGATCATAGGAAGAAAAAAAGTTCGTATTTCACAAACGAACCAACACCCCATACGGAGAACCGGACGCAACGGACACGCGGGGAGTGGGAGGACACCGAAGTGGTAGTGTGGTCCTGCACACGAGAATGACTATTCATGCAGTACGTATATATATATATATATATATATATACTGGCGATCTATGACACCACTGACCAGCCAACTCCCGTAAAGTGGTTTGCCTACACACTCTAACAACGGACGGGGGGCTCGGTCGTTTGCTGCTGCAGAGGGACAATCGTACATTTGAAAGATACCGGATATCCCAACTCAGGTTGTGATCACCTGCACACCATCGACAGAATTCTTCTTCTTCTGTTGTTTCTTCTGTCCCCGTAGAACCTAATAGAAACATATCCCATCTCGATCTTCCCCATCCCCATCCCCTCATCCCACTCTTCAGCCCCAAGCTACTGCAAGGTTTGCGACCGTTAGCCAAAAGCACCGCCAACCAAAAAGCAAGGCAGGTCATCATCCAACGGCCAGTTTTCATTCGTAAATTTCAGGAAACTAGTTCCCACCTTGGCCCGGCTCGGTTGCGCCGTGCATACAGCACATCTATAACGGCCTCGCATATACCAAATATAAGCTGATGATAACACATCACAACCGCTACTCGTCAAGCTTGTAAACCCATATATCCCATTCCAACTCGACAATAATATCTATCTACTTTACACCACCACCACACCCAGTAGAATTACCCCCACTCCCTCTCCATCATCATCCTCCCCCCTTCCGCAACTTCACACAAGATACACCTCAACTATCAAACATCTCCCAAAAAGCGCAAAAGAAAAGAAAAAGATGATATATGTATTTTTGAACTTGTCTCTGAATGCCGAATTGACAAAAAAATCACTTCCTCCACCCACCATCACCATTACGTCTTGTTGCCTTTTTCTCCCCTTACTTGCTTTGTGTTTTGTTTGTGTTGTTGATGTTGTTGTTGTAGTTGTTCCTCTTCATCGTCGTCTCTTTCGTCCCTGTTGTTGTTCAACTCCCTCCATAGTTCACCACCACCACCGCGACATCACGCCACTCCCCCTCCTCACAACACCATCCCCCCCACCCCCCCTTTCCCCCGGTCAAAACACCAGACCCAGACACATCTATTAAAAAACTTCACGCTGTCTTCTGTCTTTCAACATCACTCATCACCCATCAACCCTTACACCTCTAGCCACATCTCTGCTTGTTAAAGATACAATTCGCTTCGCTTTCGCTGACAGACAGTACTCAACTCTCAACCACGTACGCACACACGCACACATCTCCTAACTTCGTTGAATGAACCAGAAACATAATTTTGTTTAGGAAAATAAGAAAAAGGATCAAGGTGAACCCGTGGCCGTATTCATCCCCATACCCCGCTTGTAATTAAATTTCGCTGTGCTGCTGTGTGCCAGATTCTAGACGGAAATAAAGAGAAACAAAAAAGTTTGTCGAGATCAATGTGAGAACAAGAAAAAAAGACTTAAATCAACGCCATGACACCTTACTATGCTTTGTCCTATGAGAGAGAAAAAGAAAAACGCCTGGGAATTGTGCAAATCCTTTGGTCAAATACACGACGGGAGGTCGTCTTCGCCGCCCTTGGTGCAGAAAAAAGAGAATCGAGCCGAGAGAGGTGCTGCTGTGCTTGAAAGGGGTGCGGGCCATTCGTCTTGAATCATTAGAAGAAATGCGTGTAAATCTTGGAGTTTTCGTGAACCTCCATCTCCTGGTTGGTTGTTAGCATCTCATGCATCGCTCGAATAATCAGTAGGAGACCCACCATCTTGAATGTGTTCAGCTCTTCCTTGATCTGCTGAGCAAGCATTGGCGTCAGGCGGTTGCACGTCGCGATGTCACCACGGCGATCATACTCCCCGCTCGGCCATGTCTCAAAGGTGATGATGCGGGGGCTGAAGGTGGCGTTGCGCTTCAGGCTGCCCTGAGGGGTTCCGGGCGCGCTCTTGGTGTCCTGGCGGAGACGGAGGGCCGAAACAAAGTAATCCTCACTGCCAATGGCGACTGGCGCAGTCCGTCTGTGTCCTTGCTGCTCATCATTGGGGGTGCTGGGAGCGCTGGAGGTAGGGGAATCGGTGACGTTAGAAGCATGAGGCGGTTCTGTACCGCGTGGAGATGGGCTGGCGAAGCCATTGCGGTCTTCTAAAGCAACAATGTTAGCAACATGCCTCTTCACCGGAAAAGAACAAACGTACTCTTCAAGATGCCCTTTCGGACAGCAGCCAAGACCTCGGCACGTTCCTTCTCACCGCCAACAATGCTCTTTCGTGCTGCCGAGCTGTCTGTGCCTGTGCTAGATCGTGGGTCCGCTTCGAGTGTGGGTACATTGGCGGCGTCGATGGAATTTCGCTCGAGACGGGGGAAGCCGGTACCGCCACCGGCTTGCGTTCGAGGGTCGGCGTTCACATTGACACGCTCGCGCTCGGCCTCGACATTGACCATGGAGACGGTAGCTTCCATGGCCTCGGGCATCCTGGCATCGGCGGCCGGCACACCAATGATGGACTTGGGCCGGAAAAGGCCGACAAGAGAACGACCGCCCTTCTTCATTCCACGACCCATCTTCCGAATCATAATCGAAGCCGAGGATGCCGTTGATGAGATTGATAGGTTATCGGTCGATCCCGAGAAGAGTCTGCCACCGTAGATGTTGCTGCCGATGCCAGCCTCTTCTTGTCGCTGGGCGATGCGGGCTTGTTCCGTCTCGTACGCATCCTCCTGGCTCTGCTCCTTCTGGAGCTTGCCTGGCCCATTCTCGGCGGCTTCGCTGTTAGCATGTACCGCTTTCCGGAACTCTGCCGCGCTGCCAAAGGAGAAGGCTCTCCTAAGTCTCGATGTCTTGTTCTTTGGCTTCCCTCCCTTCTCGTTGATGGCAGCCAGCTGCCTGGCGGCCGGACTCTCGACGCGAGGCGTGGTCGGCTTCACGGCCTCCTGAATCGCGCTGTCGGCGGCATCGGCCGACACGCCATTCTCAGTCTCCGTGCCCATTGCCTTGGAAAGGGGAGACGAATTGACGGCACGCTTCGGAGTTGCAGCATCGGACGATGAACTTCGTGGGGGAATGTTGACCAGCCGGGGATAACCTTGGCTGTTGCCCGTCTGCTCAGAAGGCGAGGAGGAAGATGGGGCGGGGTTTCCGGTGGGGTTGGAAGTCTTCGCGCTGCGGTTGGCCGACTAAAGTGGTAGAAGATGATTAGCGCTGGTTGATCCAACCCCCAACATTGCCGCTATAACATGTGATTGGACAATGCAGCCACGAGATATGCAGGTCAGAAATCACTTACAGAAGAGGAAGCTCTGGAATTGTTGCTTCCAGCACTGCGGCCAGAGGACCGGCTGTCCGAGCTGCCAAGACGGGCATCAGTAGTAGCGCTGCTGTTGTTTCTGTCGCCGGCCTTGTTGCTTCCAGCTTTGGCAGCTTTGTTCGGGTTGTTATTCTTCTTTTCGGCCACCTTGGCCGATGCTGGTCGATCTGGACGGCTTGGTAGTTCCGGCTGCTTAAGCTCGGGCGGGGTCAAGGGCATGGAAAAACCGGCAGAATCCAATGCGGGCAAGCTGCGTCTGCGAGTTCTTCTGGGTTCCTCCTGTCCCTGACCGCGGACAAACCCCATGTCGTCAATCGCCGACCCAGATACCGAGCCGATATAGCTGTTTGGCCTGTTCATCTGGTGCAACTGGGGAGTCCGCAGCATCACAGGCTTTTGATCCGATGCACTCCGAGTGTGGCCTGGGCGCCCAGCGGTTGCCGTTTCCTGGGGCTGTTTCCCTAGGCCCGAGCCCGCCGAGTCAGAAGACCGCAACGCAGTTCTCCTGTATCTTTCCGGTGACACCCGCGGCGCCGCCTGTGCAATCGGTGGCGACAGCGATGTTCCGTTCATCTGTGATGCCTGCGCACCGGCTCTGCGTGTTCCTGATGATGGCAGGGTTGAATCATCCCGAGACCCGGCACCCGTCAAACTGATGGATGCCGTACTAGGCAAGTTTGTCATGGAGTTGCTGGCCGCGTACCGGGAGCGGGCCACACCAGGCTGTAGATAGTCCAGCGTCTGGATAGTCGGCACTGCTGGCGAGGATGATGTCCGGTGTGACCTGACCTGTTGCCATTGTGTCGTCGGATTAAGGCTGGGTGTGCCTGTGTAGGCATAAGGTTGGACAGACCCTGAGCCGCCACGGTACACCACAGGAGAAGCCACTCCTGTGGGCAAGCCGTGGATACTATTTCTATGAGCTCCACCCTGAGCATATTGCGCATTCGACTGAACTGGCAGCATACCCGAGGCTGAGGCCGGTCTGGTCTGAAGCATTGTGACTGTCCCAGATTGCTGTGGATATCCTTGTACCAGTGCGGCCATGATATCTGGAGATCTGTTCAGATCCAAGGCAGAACTAGATGGATGTGCTTGTTCAAAGTCTCGGAGAGATGAGCTGCCCGAAGGTGCTCAAACTTTGACAAGCAGATTGCGAGGTTGAACGAAAGTATTAAGGCAGGGTTTCTGCATGGAGTCTGTCAGCGAGACCATTCATCAAGAGGCTCGGGAAAAGACAATGGCAAAGTGCGTAGCTCAACTGAGGACAGAAATGTGTGTTTGCTGAAAAAGGCAAGGTGACCCCCACGTTTTTTTTTGCAATTGTGCTGGTCAATGGGGGGGACGACAAGTCCCAGCATCGAACTCACCTGCCAATTGCGTTGACAAGAACGGAGCCTTTTCAAATAAATCGAGGCCCCGTGTATGGTGGTACGAAGACCTTTTTTAACGATGGTGACACTATAGAACTGAAGGTCGCCCGGCGGCCAAAGAGGGAGGTAGATGACGTTGTTCGTCTCTGAAGAAGAAGCCCACTGTCACCGTGAACTTTCTTGCCTGGTCTGGCGGTCTCAAGCCCGGTCACAACCCGTCGGGAGTCGCAGGCTGAGGGAAAGGAGTATGGGGTAGAGGCAGTGCCGCGTCACAACTGACAACTGCAAATTCGGCCGTTACTGGAGACGGGACATCGGGGAGGGCCAGAATTATCGGATGGGAGTTGGGAGCAAGCTGGTCCGAGCAGACGGCGTGGTCAATGTTTTTTTCTGTGTGTGGTTCGTTTCTGCGTGAGGACAAATAGCGAACCGAGAACGAAAGAGATGCGTAGTAGACAAGCAAACAGACAGCCCAGAGACAAGATGCTATGAGACGACACGGGCGAGCGAGACGGAGATTTCGGGTTGGGACGTTAACGACAAAAAAAAAAGAGAGAGGCCGAGATGGGAAGCTTGTAGAAGGCGGACGCGAATCGAAAGGTGAAAGGGTGGAAGGGGCGCTTTCTCGAAACACGGCGAGGCACAGAAGGGCGAAGGTCGTGGTGTCGAAAAAAAAAAGGGAAATTTCGTAATCGGGGGGCCGGAGCGTGTCGTCGGTTCGGTGAGGTGGGAAAGAAGGAGTGATGGGACGGGAATAGAGGGGGGGATTGGGGGTAGAGGGGACTTGGGAATGGGATTTGGGTGTAGTGTGAGGAACCTAGGGAAGTTCTTCTCTGGTGTCTCCTGTCGTGGGCTGTCTGGAGGAGGCCAGACGTGCAGCGACTAGTTGAGACAGGGCAACGGCTTAGGACGGCGGTGCACGCCAGAACCAGGAGGGAACGAGTCGGCCTCTTTCCGTGCATCGGGCGCCGGCCAAGAACCAAGATACTCCACCCACCGGCTATTCATACAGTACAGTCTGACCTACCTAGACTAAGAAATTAATATCCGATCTAATTACCTACTACTACCGTTTCTCATTAGTATATCTTGACTTTCTGTTCGATTCATGAAATCTCAGATCTCAGTTTCAGCAACGCAAACTGTCAATGTAAACTGTGTCTGTCTTCACCCCAATTCTTTCCAACCTCCTAAACCTCGGACCCAAAGCTCCTCCTCTGTTCCCTCAGGCCATGTGTTGATCCCCCCATCTTCGCCCATTGGCCAGCGAGGGAGGAACGAGCATTGACCCAAGGCGCGCTAGCAGGGCCCATGCTGCAGGCCAAATGTCGCCGTGCAAGGGTGCCAGGGGCTTCCCATCTCCTTGCGACGAGCCCACCGAGGCGACTCTACACGGCTTTTATGCATAAATCCATCCACGTCTCCTTGCAGAAGCTGCACTGCGAAGTGCTCACAGAAAGAAGTTCCCCAGTTTATATGTTTCAAGCCGCTGCCTGTTGCTGGCTACTGTGTTCATCCTACTCCATCTCAGTCATTGCCCGTGAGGATCAACTGGAATGGAGCCAGAATTTATTCCTCATCGCCCCAGTGGATTGCCGGATGGACCACCGCCCCGTTCCAATTTCTCGTTCCGGTCAAACCGTTAAGCAGAGATAGTCTCTCTCTCTCTTCCTCTCTTCCTCTAAAGAGCAATGTGAATGTGTCAGCGGTCTATTTGCCTGGGGAAATGCCCAGTCACGGAACCAACCTGCCCAACGTGGAAAAGGCACCGGCCGTTGCTATCTCTTGTTTTATTAAGGTTATTATTCAATATTATCCCGCCGATATTATTTCCTTTCGCATATGCAATCTTCCAAGCTCTCTCTTCCAGAGTCGCATCGCATGTACGCACTATAACCTCTTTCCATTCAAAAACCTGCAGTCACGCTCTCTTTTGGCAATCGCGCCTCGCGTTTCGTTTCCACTTTGCCAACACAGTGTTGAAAGTCAAACCGTTCTCCACACCCACCGTTGATGGGCAAGCAAAGCTCCACAGATTAAATCAGGAAACTCAAGTCATGGAGACGGCAGGAGGTTTTAATGAGCCTCACTAGTTGCATGTGCAACTTGCAAACACTTGCACTGCATGTATAAAATAATGTTTTATACATCCACGACGATGATGACTGAATGCAGCAAGGAAGGCCCTCTCGGGTCGGCGATGGTGTGGCGTGGCGCCTGTCGCGTTCGGCCATCATCAACAACAACTTTGTTCCCCCTATTCTTCTGCTTTCTGTGCAGTGCCGCTCGTGGGCGGAGGAAGAAAAAGAGAGACATAATAAACAAGAGTCTCGCGATTTTCTTTTTCCCTTTATAATGCCCACAACGACAACAACGGCCAACAGCCCTACCTGCCAAGAGAGGCACATCTGAGGCTCGCTTTTCATATCGCTCTCGTGAACTTTACCAACATCATGACCTACTCCGCCCTACACTAAATCCTTCCGACTATCCCCATCATTTTCATTGCAAATCCATAACCATCCTTGGCGTCGTCTCCTTGTGGGGCTTATAGCTATGCAGTCCTGAACATTCAAGATCGATCAGACCGAGGCCTACCCAAACAACCCAAGATCAGGAAAGACTTTAGCCCAAGCCAACCTTTTTCTGAAGCTGAAGATAGATAACCCAACATCGAAACCGGGCAGAATGCCAACCCTTTAATAGTTTCTCCCAATATTTCCCCCGTCCAATCTCCAGAATAAGGGGGGCGCATCCAGCAGGCGTGCGGCACAAGATCTCCCGTTCTGAGAAAAGGATCAAATTCAGCGTGTGCGGCGGAGGCACGACATCTCTCCACACACAGCCCAGCCGTCTTCACAACAAATTGAATCTGGCTCTGTATGAATAGAGTATGCTGCAAGCTCTCAAAACAGGTTGGTAAAGAGTGGGGGGGACATGGTTGCACAGCGGGATCTGAAACTCTACCTTACAGAAACATATGCTTTCATGTAAGGCACTGTCAGCAAAGAGAATGTCCGTGATTTGATCCAAAGAGAGAGAGAGAGAGTGAGAGAGAGAGAGAGAGAAAATCAAGTTCAGTGTAAAGTGCGTACGTCAGTATGGAAGTAAGGAGTTCAAGTGTTGCAGTTGGACCCTGAAAATCGAAAGAGTCTGTGTGCCCAATGACCTAGAGGATTGGTAAAGGCTGGCTTGTGAAGAGGGCTTTGAGCGACAAGCTCGAATATGCCTCTAGACGTCAGCTCAACCGTCCGTGACTTCTCTAGTACAGCTATCTGTCACTGTCAACTTGTCACAGGAGGCTAGTAGAAGCGGCCGGACCAGCGGTTACCCGCTCGTCCCAAGCTCAACTTTGGGTTTTTGACCATCTGCATGTGAGTGAGTTGGGTATACACTATGATCCAAACGTTTTCAGTGTCCATGCGGGTTACGCCATCTGATTTTTTTTTTTTGATGACGGGCCTTTTCATTCAGAAAGAGAGGAGAGTTCGTCCGGACAAAGATTCCTTCTTTCTCACCTTCTCTTTTCATATGAGACACGCACACCTTGACGCAAAACCAGAAAACTTGCTTGCAGATCAACCCGGCTTTTTCCTCTCTCGAAAACGAGGCTCTCTTGTCTCGGAGCTTTTCTCAATCCTGCTTACCTTAAATGGTTGTCACCCAATGATAAGCTTTTGGCCTATGCAAGACTTCTGGAAGGATCAAGCAACGACAAGACGGAAACAAGAAGAGACCGCGTTGCTTGGCATGGAAAAGCTCTAAAGACATCGTTTCGGACGTTTGCTGGTCACCGCTCTTCTCTCTTGAGAGAGAGTGTGTTCCTGGAAGCGAGAGAGGTTGGCTTGGAGAGCTGTGATTTGCTGCGGCAATCCTTTCTCAGGACGGACAAGGCAAGCCACCCAGCGCTGTGATTTACGCTGTAAACGGGCAACATTCAAGGTACCGCTCTACATGATGCATATTGACCAAGCATTGGCCAATCATGACGGCGAGTCTTCGGCCGGTGTTCTGGGAAAGGTGGTGTGTGTCGGCGGCGAGCATCGAGCAGGGTGGGATGCTTTCGGGCAGGACGAGATGCGGCGTGTGGGCGGAAAGCCGTGTGATGGGACCAATGCCTGGCCTTTTTTTGGCTCCTTGCCGGCGATGCTTGGTATACAGGCACCTTGGACGCCACTATCTTTGCTATCTTTTTGACGTGAATGGCGAAGATCTCTTCCTCGGAAGCAGGCAGGGAAGCCACATGCTGGTCTGCTCGAGTGAGGTGGTTGGGAAGTGCATTGTTGATGTCTTGCTCGAGGTCAAGAAAAAGCAAAGCGCCTCCCGAGCGGGCGGCTGGCCACCCCCTTGGCTGGTGTGGTTGAGATGGTGTGCCCGTGCCGGGAGGCTTCGTGATTGGTTCAGGCCTGGTCTGCCACCGAACCACGAGTTGGCAATTGTTTGACAATGGGGCTGCCCTCTTTTGTCTGGCACGCTCAGACTCTCGCAAGTCGTCGTCAGCCATGACAGACAGGCGGTGAATACGAATAGAAGTTGCGATCATTGTGCCGTGGTGAGGTGTTGTTGCGCAGAAACTGTGGTTCCCTTTGCTCGCTTACTCATCACTGTGTGGAGCAGATGCCCGTGAATGCTAAGCAAACGTTTCTTTCCCTGGTCCTTGACCCATGTTTATCAGGGTTCCAGCGGATTTTGAGAATCGATCGTTGCATGGTTGTTGTCAGGGGACTCGCTTGCAACCGATAGCATCAATTTAATTCTAAATATCTGGGGGTATTCATACAAACCATATCATGATAATTTCTCAGAGTGGCTGTGAAAAGCAAAGCTCAACGGCGTTGATATCGGATCTTGAGGCCGAGTCTGAATCATCTGGTGGGAGTTTGTGGCGGGGACTATGGAACAAGGATGGCTCTGGTTAAGACTCACTCATATCGGTTTGCAGTGCATCATCCATTGAGTTCATCTCATGCTGATATCACTGTTTGATAGGTCTAAGCACAATCCTATTCAACCCAATGGGCACCGGGACATTGAGCAACTCGAGTCATTCATCCGAGATACATACAGTTCATCCAGCGACGACACTACACTTCTTTTCCGAGTTGATCACAACTCGAACCAAGATTTAGATGCCAGTTACTACTATGCTTCAGATAGCCAGTTCCCATCATCCAGACATATTTCGCGGCCCATAACCAACGCCAGTCAGTCAAAAAAAAAAGCCCATATCAACTCTATCCAAGTTCACCCCACCAGCACCCTCTCAACCACAAACCCCAACGCCTCCCCCCCATAAACTCCCCCATACCCCCCATGAACCTCCTCATCCTCCCCATCCGAACAAAACGGATCCCCCTCATCACAAAAACTCACCATCCTATCATCAAACACCGGACAGCTGAACCCCTCCGGTCGGGCAGCAAATCCTCCCACCTTCGCCGTCCCCTTCTCCCCCCTCCTTTTCCCACCAGTAAATCTCGGACTCCCCATCAACACCACCGCCGCAATATTCCTCTGCACCTCCCTCCTGACCAAAGGCCTCCCAACCCGTCCCCCGTCTTCATCAGGTTTTCCTAGTCCAGTAAAATCATGAGGCACCCCGCAAAGCGCATCATCTATGATCTGCCCTCCCTGGCTGAACCCATGGAGGATGAGTATTGTCTCTGGACACAGGGCGTTGAATGTAGAAAGCCGTTTGATGACTGCTGCTGTTCCGGTTGTTACTGAGGCGGCGTATTCGGATGTGTTGGCGCCTAGGGCCGGGTAGTCTATTGCTTCGGCGGTTATGGTTGGGTGGGTGGGTGGGGGGGAGGAGTGGTTGAAGGTTGAGAGGAGGAGTTGAGTAAGGGTTATGGAGGAGCCGAAGCCTGGGGGGGCGGTGGTCTCACGGGCGGAGAGGATGTGGAGGAGGGGGCAGGGGCCGGGTTTTGGTGTGACTGGGAGGGGGGAGGCTGATGGGAGGGTGAGGAGGAGGAAGAGGAGGAGGAGGAGGAGGTGGTGGTGGTGGTGGTGGAGGTGAAGAGGTAGGCATGGGAGCTTCATGTTGTTGTCTGCTGAGGTGATGGTCAACTTCAAGTAGGGTGTGTTTGGTCTGGTGAAACTAATGAGGCGAGTATCGGTATCATTGGGAAAGATATGTACGGAAGGTAAAGGCAGTGCCTCGAGTTAAGGAGAAGAAGAGCAGGAAGGACGGATAGGAGGCAGCTTTGACTCTGCTCTGGGACCCTTGGGTGTTTAACCTCCTGACAGCCCACACAGACACCTACCTGCCCTTCCGTCTGATGTTTGATACTAACTGTGACAGCGGCACGGGATGTGCCATCCGCACGAGAAAGTCCTACCTTCTTGCCGTCCGCTCACACCTCAACGCAACGACATCTCGGTGCTGCTGTGCTTTCGGTCGAATGGAGAATGCTCTTTTGTCATCGTGAACTCCCTGATCGCCATACACTGCATGACGATCCCAGGGTTCGGGGGTGGTTGTTGGCAAGGCGGTGTGTTTAGCCGCATTTGCAGTCACAAAGCTTTGATGTGTACTGAGAGGTTGTCACAGTGGTATAGACTGCCAGAGGAGCTGTGATAGATGGGTCTGTGGATAAGGTTAGAGTCAGCATGTAACATCGGGCCATTGAACATGAAGATACCATAACGCACGCTGCTTCGAGATCAGAACGAACAGTATCAACCTAATATCACACCTCGTAAGCTTACAGTAAACTAAGAAACCCTCAAGACCCCTGACCTTCACTCTTTTGCATTTCCCGCCCCGTTTGGACCTCCAAAACACCAACCGCAAATCACGAAATAATTCCCCGAGAAGCACTTTTTTGCAGTGGTCCCCAACGTTTGAGCTTCCCATTTATCGCTAGGCGCTTCCTCCCAAAAGCTTCTTCATTCGGAACCGGAAAGGAAGCCGGGTATTATGCGGGGTGTGCATTGTCAACTGTGTCGAGTTTGTAGATCATCTTCAATGTAACCTCGCAACTTTCCTTTTTGGGCTGACGATGAGAGACGCTTTGATAGCGATGATGGTTTTAAGGTGATTAAATTACTCAGCGAGAAAGGGGTCTTGGAGGGAGACTCTTATGGGATCGTGTTGGACAAGCTACTATGTCGCGAGAGAGTAGAAGTGTTGATGTAATTAGCTCTTGCTTTGCTTGAGTGCTTTAAGTTGAATCTCGATGAACAAACTACAAAGGATAACTTTAGAGCAGGCTCGGCGGTGAGTTGGGAATTTGATGTTTTCGAGCCTATCATGTTGGAAGGCGTGTTTGGTGAAGGCTGTCCTTGACACCACCTTTCTTCTCGAGTCCTTCATCAGCATCAGCCACCTGCCCGAGTCTGTTTTCGAATCGCCACATTGGGAGAGATACATCCCTCACTTTGGAAGTTCGGGTAATAGTTTGTTCGCTCTGGGGGCAGCTACATGCAGGTATACGAAGCGTCTTAACGAAATGGTTTATGCATTTGAGTGATGTTCCGTAACTTTCATCGAGATTTGTTGTGATATTGAGCGGGGAACTTCATGGGTCTTGACTGTTGCTGCTGGTATTTTCGACATGCACCTGATGTAGGAAGGCTACCTTGGGTATCTTAGGTATGTGGTGGCAGTGAAGGCACTGAATCACCACAAGCACGACGGTTACGGGTCAAGCAGCAAGCTCAACTCACTCAAAGCCTTCCATAATAACAATGATTTTCCATGCCGCAACCTGGAAGTTGGTCAACACTTTGCCAACATGTGACACTGTCATTCCACCCAGAACAACAGAAGCCAGAACAACAGAAGGGAGGAGCAACCCCTACCAGAGTTTATACACCACTCTCCCCACCCACCTTCCAACAGCAGCTCCAGTATCCTTACCAGGGCGTCATACTTGTGGTCAGGACAAATGGTAAGGATGTCGGAGCTGCTGTTGAAATACCTCCCCCCCTCCCCCCAAAGTGAAACCTTTCTCAACTGGGTTTTCGTAGCCCGCCCACCCAGGGCTGGTGAGCTTTTGCTTTTTCTTCACTCATCATCGATCGATGACCCAATATAAAGACAACAAGGTCAAGCCCACTTTCACGTCCACGATGGTCAGACAAGCGAGGAGTTGGTTCATCTGCCTGGGAGGTCGCTCCGCCATTTATAACAGCACTGCTTTTGAAAACAGGTTCTTGTTGTTTATCACTGAATCCTTTATTCCAGACAAAGTTCCATAACAAAGCGACCTGACCTTATACCTCAATTTTCCAGAACGAGCAATGGCGATACGAGCATCTGGATTCTGCTTTGATAGCCAAGAGTCATTAGCAACATTCACCTCACTTATGAGAGAAAGAATCGGACGACTGTCTTGTTCTCATTGCACAGCTCGCTTACTCACTCACCCATACCAAACAACTAACCTAACAAACTAACCCAACCTCACCGCATTAACACACCCTCAAACAGGCATACCCCCTATTTATCCCCCAAGAAAGAAACTCAAAAAACCACCCCAAACCTACGCCCTCACCCCCCTGGCACTAACCTCCCCCCTCTCCCCAATCTTCAACGCCTTCCTGCAGTCCGGACAATACCACTTCGTCGTCCTCGCCGGAATGTCCTCCAACCCGACACACTCCAAGTGAAACCACTCCTGTTTGCATTGCTGTTTCCCCATTAGCATTTCCTTCTCCCGCCCGTCACTTCCAGGGTTACTTACATCAACGTTATCACACTGAATCATCGTCCCAAAGCTGACCCGATTACACAGACAATATCTCGGCTCCTCCGGATCAATCACATTCCCCTCGTCATCCACCTCCACCTCTGCCGTCCCGCCGTGTGTTTCCACCGGCGTCGCCGCCACCTCTTTCTCCTTCTTGTTACCGCCACCAGCAGTTCTTGACCCGGCAGCAGCGCTCTGCTTCTTCCTCGGCGCCGCCTTGCGCGTACCCACGGCGCTGTTACCGCCGCTATTGGTCCGGCTGATGACGCCGGGAGCAGGGCGCTTGCCGGCTCGTTTGCTGGCCGGTCTGGTGGTGGAGTTGCCGGCAGCGGTGGGAGCAGTGGCGGCGGTGGTGCTAGCAGCAGTGGCAGAAGTCGTCACGGTTGCGTGAGAAGATAGGGCAGCGGCTACATCTGGAGGGGCAGGGGTGTTTCGGGCGGTGCTAGTCCGGCGGGGACGGTCTGCTGCCAGAGATGGGGGGTGGTGAGGTAGTGCTGGCTCTTGGCTTGACGCTTTTCCTCTCGAAGCTGGGCGGCGGGTTACGACTGTTGATGCTGGTTGGGCAGGGGCAGGGGCAGGGGCAGGAGCAGCGTCGGGATCTGGCTTTGGTGCAACCAGCTCGGGGCTTGCTGTCCTTGACGTGGCCTTGCTTGCGACTCCTGACACGGCCCCTGGTGGAAGCTGCTGTGGTTGTGACTGTTGTTGCTGATCTTGCGACCGAGTGGCCTGCTTTTGGCGGGTCTCTCTCACAGGAGGCAGGATGGGCGTCACTGACTTCTGCGGTGAAATCACTGGCGGTGGTATAGGAGTCTCGGTAGTCGGCAGTTTGATGGGTGCCAATGTCGGGACGCTCGAAGGCCCGGCGGTGCTACCGGCGGGTGAGGTAGCTGATATTACTGATGCCGGCTTGGCCGTTATTGACTGGTCCTGAGAAAGGTTTGGTAAAGGTATAGGCGTCGTAGAGTGCAAGACCGCATTTGTCCTCTGGGGAAGCTGGACCGGCGTTTCCTGAGGCGGGCCCAAAGAATTCCCAGAGGTTATTACTGGCGGCGGTACAGGCGTCTCCGTCTTGGTTCTCTTAAACTGTGGCCTCTGAGCCTGTTGACTGCCATCCGCCGCGGTCTCCTGTTCCTCAGCACCTTCGGCCTCAGTTCCCGGCATCGAATCTCGTTTCCGCTTCTTCGGAGCCTTGCTCTTGATTGCTTTGGCATCCGCGACAGCAGCTGGTTGAGGCACGCCCCCCATAATCATCCGTGCCTGTTCCCGGAACATGGCAGCCGACTGTTCGGCTTCGTCCGCTGCCAGCTTGGCCAGTTGCTCCCTCTTGAGTTTCTTAGCCTCGTTCAGTTTCATGCCACGGTTTGTGATATTCTTGTCATCCGACGCCAAAGCATCCACAGTCAAAGCCCCGAGCGGCATCCTCTTCTCGCCGGTGTGAGGGTCGATCGTCGGCACCGGCATCGCCCCCTCAAACACCCTCCCCTCGTCCTCTGCCTTTTTCTTCGCAGCTTTGAAGGCATCGACGCCTCGTCCGAGCGCGGCTAGCTCTCGCGCAACCATGGTATCACTTGGAGTCCAAGCCGCGTTCTTCTTCATTCTCTTACGAAGTCTTGCCAGTTCAAACGCAGTGAGCTGACACCATGGAGCATCGGCGCTTCCTGGGACTGCGTTTTCGGGTGGAGGGACGAGCTGTGCCATGACAGCACTGGTGGATAGCCCACCGGGCACATTGGGAGGGGGGACAGATGTCCTGGGTCTTGGCGCCCTTGGAACACTCGACTTGGGCGGCCTTGTTGATCCTTTCACGACCTTGATGCGCGGAGCCGGAGTCACCCGGCTGGAAGATACTGCGTCATCCTCTTCCTCCGAACTGCTCTCCGATCCCGTGGTGTATGCGTCAAAGTTGATATCGTATGGCGCCAACACCTCGCCAGGAACTGTGATCCTAGGCACTCTCGGCCTGCGCACTTTCTGTCCGTCTATTTTCAGTGTAATCTTTGGCCCTCTCGACATCTGAGGCGACCTGTTGGCCACTGGGCTCTTTTGTTGCTCCTCCAACTCTTGGTAGTTATCCTGCATAGCCTGCAATTTTGCGAGAATGATCTTGGCACGGTTGAGATGACGGTTCACATTCTCGGCCATCCGTTGCGCTTCGGCATGGGAATAGACGCGAGAGTTGAGGGCATGGTGTAGGTTTTCCGACACGAGGCTGCGCAGCTCCACCGGTGTATTCTTGCTCTTAGCACCAGCCGGGAGGCTGGGGAGCTGGCCCCATTGTGTTGTGAGGTCGTCGATGTTGTTCGAGGAATCGATGTAGGCCTGGTCGAGTTGGCCAATCAGGGTCAAAGAACGCATCATATCGGCCGGGAGGTACTCGGTAAAGTCGAGGAAGTCACTAACGGTGGCCTGGGCATCGGGGTCGGCTCGGAGGTCGAGGGGATTGAGCGGCGTGATATTTTCGATGGACTTGATGGACTCGTGCATAGCCTGCTCGATGGACGGTGGCGCATCCTGTCGCGGAGAGATGGCCTCGTCGACAACGGGTTGAATGGCCTCTGGAGCAGCCATTTTTTGGTTGTTCCAATTCGTCCTCTTGTTTTTTATGTTTGTTTCTTCACGATGTTTCCGGTGTTGACGTCGACGTCAGAGCAAGTGGTTGGATGTTGGCGCAAAAGGCCTTGCCATGAGTGGGTGCAATGCGAAGCAAAAGTGAATATTAAGCTGCAGTATAGTGGTCCTCAGTAAAAAAAACTATCTCGTGGGCGTCGTGGAGCAAGGTTTCCAGCTCTCGTTGGGCGGGGGATGAGGCTGTCGCGGTGGTGTCGTTTGCAGTGAAGTCGGCGGTTGAGAATGTGATTGTGGAACAAACGCGCCTCGTGCTCCCGTCGCGAAAGTCCAAGCTCCATTCGCTCCTTGGCTTGGACCGCAGCCCGCAGCAGAAGATACAAAGTGGGTCTGCGCACCCCCACATGATCTTCCTGTGGCCGGCCGGCAGACCTGCAGCCTGCATTGTAACCCTGACAAGGAACTGTTGATCTTATCTCTTTAGCGTCCCAACCCTCGACCGGCTCCCTCTCGAAATCGTTACCGATCGGTGGCTTCCACCTCACGTCGTCTGCAGCATCTCGGCGATCAAATCACATCTCTGAATCACTCACCGGCAGCCTGCCTGCCTTGGTCTGCCCGTGCCTGCAGAAAATGCCTTACTTAATTTCTCCTAGATCAAAAACCTCGCTTCCCCATGTTATCCGCGGCAACCGCCGTCTTGACGATGGGTTTTGCAACTTCCATACCTCATGTGTAGACAAGACAAGCATTTGTGGATACAGACACAAGGCCATTGCAGGCAGCAGCTCCCCTTCCGCTGTTCTTGAAACCCCGGGTTTGCACACTTGAGCAGCACAAACTACTACTAGGTCCCGATGTGGACTCTCCTGGGCATGCCTGACGGCGATGTCACCCAGCTAAGAATTGAGGACATCTCGAGATGGCATGATATTGAGGTGATAGTAAGGCAGAAAGCGGACTCTCTTGGTCTTGATTGGGTCTTTGACTTAACACGTCTCCTCCGTTTTGTATGTCGACTACTACCGTTTTGAATCTTGTTACCTAGACGGTATCCCTGTCCATGATGATGCCAGTTGATGACGCGGACAGCTTATTCGCACCGGAGTTGAGGGGTTCATGATGTTGAGTCCTGTGCCAACGTTGACACAGGTACCGAGCTCTATTGTAATGTTGCTACCTAAACGGCCATGCCAATGGCCAACTCTAAATGCTGTTGCTACAGCCAACAATGAATTGAAGTATCTGAGAACAAGAAACCGATGCCAATGTCATCCCCAAACTAATCGACGAATATGAGACTGTAACACTCTGGACGTAACAGAAACACGATAACAAGGAAATATGACAGTAAGAAAACCCAGTATTCATAACTCACCATGCCCCTTCCCCAGAGTCGAGATGCCAAAGACTGAAAAGGAAAAAAACAGGAAACATGCCAGACATAAAGAAACAGTCCAAAAGTCTCGGTGGTATACAGTGTCCAACCCAAATCCCATATGCCCAGCCCAACCAATGTCAAACAGAGTCATGAAACATGAAAGAAACCACAAAAGAAATATCAACCAATCTCCCACTCAACCAACATAACCACTCCTCTGCACCAACTTCGCCCCATGAACCGTCTCGCTCTCCGCCTCATACCACGAGCTATCCACCGTTGTGAGGGAGGCATGAACCGTCAAGTTCCTGCACTTCAGATATCCGTTCACCGTCAACGCCCCCCACACCTCCAAGTCACCATTGACTTCCAGACTCCCGTTGATCTTCAGCTTCCCAAAGATCTTGACCTTGTCCCCGAATGTGGCGTTTCCGTTGATTTTCACATTGCCCATTGACTTCATTCGTGAGCTGGCTTGTTGTTAGTCTTCTGTTCTTCACAGAGAATTGGGTGAGAAGGGGGGGTACAAACCTGCAATTGAGTGTGCCGTGAACACCCACATCCCCATAAGCCTCCACTCTATCCCTGACGGCAAAGTCCCCGTCAAACTTGATGCTCGCCATTGACTTGACTGAGCCATCGACTTCCAATGGGCCGCGGAGGTCAATCGAAGTCTCAGACTTGATGCTCTTCTTCTTCTTGACCACGGCTCCAGAAGCAGATGAGGGGGTGGTGTACGACGAGGAAGAGCCAGAGGGGTCGTAGCCCATAATCATGGGCTGGTCAAAGGTCATGATGCTTTCGTACTCGTACATTGTTGTTGTTGTTGTTGTTGTTGTTGGAATGTCTTCCGTTGCAGATGGGGAAGGAATGTTGACTGTTGTTGAAGGTGAAGGAGCAAGAGTTGTTGATGTCAAAGCTGGCGAAGGAGCAGCAGTAACTGTTGAAGAGGATGCCGGTGAGAATGTGTGTGTAATTGTTGCTTGAGATGCTGGTGACGATGGGGTAGATATAGAACTCTTTGTCGAAGGAGAGGTGGCTTCTTTCATATCTTTTTTCCCTTGTTCCCCAAGCCCAAACTAGAACCAGGCAACGACAAGCCAAAGGGAAAATTTCCAACGATGACACAACAACGACTTCGCTGAGTGTACGTTGCCCAACTAGTCCAGTAGTCCGAAACAGGAGATGACCAAACTTCAACACCACCTGACCGGCGAGTCCGTCATGACTTTGTTTGCCCGTGATGGTAACGCTAAAGCGAGGCGGCTTGGAATAGGCAGGTAACAATATCCGCAAAAGGGGATTGGCTGTGTTGTCTGTTCAAACACATCCCCATCAAGAAGAGGAGGCGAGCCTCGGGAAGATATATAGAAAGCGGCAACCTCTGGGGCAGGAAACAAAAAAAACAAAAAAAAAAAAAAAAAGAGCTTAAACCTTAGCTTCAAGGTCAAGGCAAGGTTGTATGTAAGTGGTGCTTCCAAGACAAAGCATGTCAGTACTCCAACCCAGACTAGGATTTCCCAACCTGGAGAGCTGTAAACTTCCAATGTCACCTTTGCCCAAGACAACAAGACTTTGTTACCTCAAAGATTGGGCCGTCTCAGCAGCAGTGCCTGCCTGCCTACCTACCTAACCCCAGCCAGGGAGGGGTGGTGGTGGTGGTGGTGACGAAGGAGAAGAAGAAAAGAATAGCCCCATCCCGAAAGCTGTGCTGATGTGGGTATGAGTCGTCTTTCTCGCTATCCCCTGCTCATCCCAAGAAAAAACCAAAGAGGAAGAAAGAGGCCATCAGACATAACGGGAGGGCGTCTGATCACGCGTCTCACAGCCTGCCATCTCCCCCCCAAACCGATATGTAACATCAAAAAAGTAGCTTGTCCCCCAAGGTAGAGTGTGGGTGCGGTTGCGGTGTGGTGGTGCTCCCCCCCCCCCCCATCTTAGCCCCGAGAAGCCTCAATACCACGTTCGAAAAGGGAAAGGACTTTATCCCAGCTTTCCCCCATCTATCCCCCCGAAAACGTGATCTTAGACGCTGTGCAGAGGGCAAAAGGGCAGATTTGGATTCAATCTGGTTTCCAGCGCGGCTCTCACAGGCTCTCTTTGCCCATTTCAGTCACCACATCCCCTCCCATTGGTCAGACTCAACAGCTGCACCTCACAATCCAAACTGCGCCTCGCTTCTATTGCATGTTTCTCTGCACCGAAATTGAAGGGCTTCAGCAAGATCAAAAGAAGAAAGCCGGTTGCCGCAGCCATGCTCAAAGCCATCCGAAGCCGAAACTAACTTTTTGGTTTCGCATGGCAAAGTCCGTTCCAATTCTCCTCCTCCTCCCCCTTTGGCGGCCTCAGCTTCAAAAAGCAGCCGGTTCCGTATAGTGGACACCCCGCCTACGGCGTCCGGGTCCCGGTACACTAATGAGGCGCCGAGAAGGTCCGCTAAAAATATGGCGCAGCTCCTGGGGCTGAACAATAGCAACAAAAAAAAACTGACACTCACTCACCGTCCCAATCCCCAGTCCGTTCCCCCAGTCGTATGGAGCAATTATCGCGAGACACAATAGCGGGATGGAAAAACGGTGAGCAATGATGACAACAACCAGAACTCAAACGCCCACCGTGCCCCCTGCCGACACCGGAGAAAGCCTTACGTTTCCCTTCCCGGTCATACCAGCTATTCAGCTGGGCCCCCGGGCCTTGGGCTGGAAAGTCGTCATTGTAACTGATCCCGGCTTGCCATGTGCCGGCGCCGCGAACTCGCTTCATACTATTAGCTATCCGCATTATATCCTACATACCTACATACGCAGCACTCGCCCCGGTGAACAGCCGCCGCTTGTTGGGGTTGCACGACACACACCTGCCGCGGCTGTTGATACTGCTGCCATCAGCTGTAACGAGGGAGAAGGGAAAAAAACCGTTGCTTCAAGCCACCACCATTACCATATCCACCACCACACCACCGCAACCGCAAACCTCCTTGCTACCACCACCCTCCGCGCTTGTTAAGCGACCAAGATGGATGCCTGCTCATATGGAAGCCCGGTCCATGCAAGATCCGGCAGCCGCAAGTGGTGGTCTCCCGTCTTCCCATCCATTCCATCCTAGATGCATCCCACATGTTGCCGATGCCTAAGCTTGCGAACCCACCACCACGACCCCAGCTCCCGGTACCTTGCGTCATCCATCGCATGTCGTAGAACCCTGGCCGGGAGAGAGTCATCCCATAACCGCTTCACCGAACACCCCCTCTTCCACCCCCAACCGCCTCAGATGCTCCCCACATACGTCAACGCCACCCCCGTCAACACAACCGCCAATCCCCAAACACCAGCATAGACCCCCGCCCCAACCTGATCAACGCCCCTAATCCCCAATGCCGTATCCAAATACGTGCCCACAACTGTAGTAACCACAGCCGCGCCCGTCCTCACAACCGAAATCTTCGTCTTGTCCCTCCACCCCCACAAATTCCACTTGACCGTCTCCTTCAAGCTCGCACTCACAGGATCAAACCTCTCATTCTCCTCATCCCCGACCGTCCCCTCGGGAGCCGTAACCACAGGCGCAAAGATGAACCTCCTAGCAGCCCACCCCATCAACAACCCCAAAACCCCCGTCGCGACCCCATCCGCTTCCGTAAAGATGCCCGCCGGCTCAACGGCAGGCTTGACAGTAGGAATCCCCTCAAAGTGGAGCACAAACACATCCGACAGGAACGTCCTGCCAGCCAGGAAGAGCACAACACTGTAGACCAATCCCGCCTGAAGGCTAGTAAGAAGCTGAATCCACTTGTCGGTGACGATCTCCCTGTTCGGTGTGGCAGCACTCTCCTTGCCCCCGTCACCGGAGAGATGACGCAAAAGGAGGAACGGCAAGGCAGTTGATACGACCTCCACACCGAGATAGGCGCCGGCGGTCAACCAGCGAATGCCGTAAAAGACAGAGACAAGAAACGTCTAGGTAGCATATGCATGTCAGTTTTTGGGGCTGTGCTCTGGCTACCAAAGACGGAAAATCCCCGGATTTTTTGCATTTGCGGCAATCGGAGAAGAGAACGGAACAAAACTTACCGCAGGACCATGCGAAAGCAAAGCCAGCGAAGCCAAATCCCAACCGTCAAAGTCACTGAGCCAACCCAGTGCTAGTACGAGTCTGTCCCCCCAACCGGTCATGTTAGCTTGGTCTCATCCCCATATCTGACCGAGCTGAGATGTATCGTTTTCTCAGCCCTGCCTCAGCCTTGCAAAGCTGACCGAGCCTTCACCTTTCAATCCAACAACACACAGCAGAAATCTTGACTTACATCCTCCACCCAACCACAACCAAATCATCCCTCCCATCCTCCAACATCCCATCAACCCCCTCCCCCTTGGTCAAATACCTGACCACCCACCTCCCCACCACCTCAACCCCGAAACTCATCCCCACCCCCAGGGCAAGTCTCGCCGTATCCCCGGGCAACGACCGGGCGATGGTGGCAGGAGCAGCAACGACCGCATCCCCCGCAGCGATCTCGGCGCGCGTGGCCAGGTGGGCAACCGTGTCAGACGCCTTTTCCACTGCGGTAAGGGCGTCCGCCGCCGCCTCTTTGATTCGGGGCATGATGTCGGCGCGGTGAATATCTGCTGTCAGATCCACAAAACTGTTGTCGTTTGATAGGTGGGCGCTGTAGCCAAAATCTCGTGTGTGTGTGTGTGTGTGTGTGTGACGACGCGCGATGAGTGCGCTCGTGAGATCTAACCTCTCCGTATCGCCAAAATGGGTGAAAGGCTGTGAATGAAGAAGTAAAAGATTATGTAAACTTCCTATCCATCCCTCGCGCAATGATTGGTAGCTTGTCGATATCAAAACTCTCGTGTTGAAAAAAAAAAAAACAGAGATGGAACCAAAAGCGCAGAAAAGAAGCTTGTCCTCACCGCGGCGGCGGCGGCGACATTCGCGTGGGAACAGGGGCCCCCCCAAAACCGTGTGGATACAGTGACGTCTTGCCTTCCCAGTCCCCACCACCTCGCTGCATCTAACCCCGCGCTTCTCTTCTCCCCCATCCCCCCAGTCCTACCTACCTACCATCTCCTTGTCGCCTTGTCGTCGTCTGTTTGTCAACAATAACCGACTGCTGCCCAAAGCTCCCATCCACCTTCAACAAGCCAACCGATACAATAAAAAGAGATGCTCAGAATACTACCCTTCACAAAACACACACATACACACACACACAACACACACACGCCCAGTTACCATCAAGCTTTGAACACCACCCACCACCTATGTCGCTGACACGGACATCCAAGTCGGTAGCAGCCTGAAAGTCTGTTTGTTGGTCCTCGTCCGACCAATCCCAGCTTCAGTCTTCACCGTTCGGAATTCTCCTCACCATTGCATTGCATCTTGTTCTTTCAACTTTGTGCATTTCTTTATTATTTCAAGTTTGATTAGAGCAAAATACTCGTTTATTTTGTCTCTGAAAGACAGTCGCTCGCTAACCGCTCGAGGAATCGCTCAACGCTCGCACACAGCCCTCACTTTAACCTCGTGAAGCTGGTCGGCTTCCCGGTCCATGCCGCGGGACATGAACAGGATGCGACGCTCTCCATTCTTCGGTGATAAGGGCCGTTGGCGGAGCGACCTCATTTACAATAGTTCAACAATATAAAGGTACATAAGAAAACAGAATCCCTCGTCACATCATAAAAGCCCGCCCGAGCGAGACCATGGCGAGGCGTTCCCGCTCGAAATAAAAACCGAACAAGCCCTCCGCGAGCTTATTCCTCCATTCGGCCGAATACACCGTCGTCGTCCTCTTCGCTTCGTCCGCGGGAGCGCATGTCCTCGTCGTCTTCGTCCATGACGCTCTCGGCTTCCTCCATCTTGACGTCTACACGGCGGAGCTCTCCTCGGGTGAAACTCTCTGGAGCCCTGCTGGGGTAACTGTTCATGAAGCTGCTGCCCAACATGGCCTCCTCGAGGAACTTGGTAGGGAGGGGCGGCACGGGAGGTGCGTCGGCCGGAAGGTGGACCGTCCGCGAAGACCCGTTGTGGCTACTGAAACTGCAACCCAGCAGGGCAGCAGCAAGCTCGCTGTCGGCCGGACCGGTAGCATTTCTGCCAGACGATGTTGGTCTTTGGTCCTGGCTCAGCTGCCGGAAGTGGCTAAACCCGGATCCGTTTGGAACGCTGCCAAGAGCTGAACTTCCAAAAGGCGCAGACTGATATGACCGGGAAATCCCACTGCCGTTGCTGAACCTCTTGCTGAAGTTTCTGTACGACCCGTTCGCAGCGCCGACAGCATCCAGCTGCGGCGGCGGGGTGGTATCGGCCGAGCTCCGGTCCTGGGGATCCGAGAAGCCGCTTGCTGGGGGCGACGCCGAACCCTGTTCGCTGTTGAAGTCCCGGGCCGAATCTGGGGGCGTGGTGGCTGAGTCCTTGTTCATAGCAACGAGTACCGAAGCAGCCTCGAGCAGCTGCACCTGCTGGTGCTTCGAAATCAAGAGCTTGGAGGTGTAGGACCATTCGGGGGTATGTTCCCACCTGGGACAGAGACAAAGTCAACAACAGTGTTCAAACAGCACAGTCGACAAGCCACGACCGGCACGGGATACCTCGTTCCACACTCAGGGACCACGTGGTGGGAGAGGGTAGGGAAAGGAAAATGGGCACAAACAAATGCTTGGTCAGGCAGCTGCTATGCTTGTATCCCTTCCCGCACTTCTCGCAGCGAAGCTCTGGGCGATTGCTCTTGCGTCCACCTTCCTTGACCAGGGGCTGTCCGTCGCTTGCTCTTCTAACGCGAGCTTTCTGGAAGGCCGAATCGGCGTCATCCCCCGATGCGTCATTGAGCTCGTCGTCGATCGCATTCTCCTGCAAGTTGCTCATGCCTGTCCCGGCCAGGAATCTGCGACTGGGCAGGCTTGCTGGCGGAGACGGCAGGCTGCCAGCTACCACGGACCGGGAGAGGCCATTCTTGGACAGTGTGTTTCGGCGGGCCGAGATCTGGAGGGGCATGGGCCCGTCGCCGGGTTCCGTAAAGGCAGCAGCTACGGCTGCAACATTAGCGCCCGTGTTTGTCATGCTCTTGCGACGGGTAACGCGGTGGGTGCCGTTGAGGGTGGCTCCGATGATGGAGTGGGAGTGGTTTCGGGAGTGGGATTGGCGGCTCAGGGTGAGGCCCCCTGGGACGGACGACGACGAGGTCATGGAGGGTCGGTGGTTCAGGGGTCGAGAGGTTTGTTGAATTTCCTGAACAAGTGAAGGAAAATTGTGGTCAGCACATGTTCTCATGTTTCTGTCTGCTCAAAAAGTCCTGCAGTTGGGTGGGAGCCGACGCCGCGCCTTGCCGGTGGTGTTGAGAGAGACCTAGCTACCTTGGAAGAGGCCATTGCGAAAGCGGTGCAGTAATCCAACTGGCTGCACAGCTCTGGCAACCTACTACTGTATCCAAACACAACAAGTTACCAAAAAAAAAAAAGAGAGAGAGAAGAAAAAAAGAAAAATAGAGAGTGCTGATCAGAAGGCGTGCGCTGGTGTGGTGAGACGCTGTGAAAGTGTGTCGGTGGCGGCAAGGGGAGAGGTTCACGAAAAGGTGTTGGTGGTTATGTCCAGTGTTTGGGATGGCCCGTCGAGATTCCAAGCGCGGGGAGCAATAATAATTTCGGGCGTAGCAGCTTAGGAGAGAGAGGGTGCTAGGGTATGGTCCAGGGGGGGTGTGGGTGACTCTTCAGCCAATCTCGATGCTCCGCCGTGATATTTGTCCAGAAGATGAGAGATCGCCGAAAGAAAATGATAATTTCCAATTGCTTCTGGAGAAAGGTGGAAGGAACCAAAAAAATAATAACAATATCAATAACAGGAGATGATGCGAGCAGGTAAACCTGAGTGGCTGTGCCTGCCGTAGGTCACGGCACAGACTGAACAAAAGAATGGGCCGCCAGGAGGGATGGATTGTAAGCTAGGCTTTGACGATTGCTGGGGTGGAGGAGGCGGGGCGCGTGGCATGCGACGGAAGCAAGGCAATGGGAAATCGATGTTGAATGATTCAATCGCTGCCCTGTCTCCAAAAAAAAAAAAAAGGGTGCAGAAAAAATTCTGTAAAAAGGGGGACTTTTGTTCACAAAGACTGGACAAGACAAGACCAGCCGCCGCTGTGTGTTTGGCAGGAGGCTAGACACACCACTGGTTCCCTACCAGACCACCTACCTAGTAATAAGATACCTGACCTGGCTAGGTGCACTGTGTTGAAACTGACAGCCCTCAGCACTGGCAACGCATGCATAATTCATCCAACCTGAAAAAGAGCCTGGCTGGCTGGCTGGCCTTGGACGGTCCGTGGAAGGGGTGCGAATTGCAAGCAACAACGAAAGCCAAAAGAGGTCGGGGCCCGGGGGTACGATCGGGGTACGTGGCCCACAAAGAGTCCGGGCTGCCCTGGTTTGTAACTCCTTCTCCCACCCCCCTTGAGCTTTCTCAGGGAGAGGCCAGGTGCCAACCTAGTAGTACCTTTACCACCTCGGACACTGGTGATGCGTCTGGAGTAGGTGGCATCTCGATTGGTACAGACCCAAAGCCGTGAACAGTGAACAGTGAAGATAACTTGGAACACCAATCTTCATGCCCTTGCCGAATGCGTCAGCTGGCCTCTCAGGTCTGCTGCCAGCTGCGCAAAAACTGCACATAAGGACCACCTACCTGATGCATGCACTGTAGGAAAGCTGGTGCGGGTGACCATGGACAGTGGTGGGCCAATATTGCGCCTGTTTCTGGAAGTTGCCTGTCCGTCCCTGCGTGCAACAGCGTCAACTGCAGGCTGGGGAAGCTAGCTGATTGGGATGCCCTTTTCCATAAGGTGGGTGGTGTGAAGCCGATATTGGAATTGGCTCGGCATCTGGATATCTGTCTCTTCACCTTGTGGTGATGTGCATGGAGGGTCTCCCGGATCGAGATAAGCTTTTTGCTATGGGCTATCGGAACAAGAAAATCGCTGTTGATCTGGGACCTGCCATGCCGAACTTGGTTCAGATCGCCCATTCTCAACATTTTGGACATTTGTGACTGAACACCGGGCTCTCCATCCTGCTTCGGTCTGTCCTTTTTTTTTTCTCTCTCTCTCTGGCCCTCTCCGTGCAGACGCGGCCTCGGTGTAGCAACCGCCGTGTGACCCCGTCTGAATGGAACTTGGAATGCCTTGCTTGGGACAAAGCGGTGGCAGCTGTCGCCGTGTCACGAGTCCTGAGCCATGGCTAAGAAATGTCCGTCTCCACAATGACTCAATGGATTTGTCTCTCTGTTCAGTGACCGAATTGCACAATTCCCTCGGTCAGTTTCGTAAGCGACATCAGTTGACGCTTGCCACAAGTGGTGCTCGCCAAATGCAAAAAAAAAAAAAAAAAAAAAAAGTCACGGCAGAGGAATAGTGTTGTGTTAGCTATGCTACCGGCCTAGGAACAGGAACGCAAGCTTGATGATACCCGCATGTCGCTACTTATGTACCCCGCCTGTCGTGTTCCCCATCCGGGATCGCCATCTTTCCTAGCTTTGAAAGCCATTGCTGGGAAGAGGGGCTGGATCTGGATGGGGTCATGAGGTGCTGTGGAGCCAAGCTTCTCCTCATGAAGCTCTCGGCAGTGAGGAGCATTCAGCACAAATTAGAGAAATAATAGGATAAACTGAGTTGAAATAGACTCTCAACAATCATAGGAGGCACCTACCTATTCAAAGCACATGAGTCTTTTCCAAATCTGACAACCACACTCATTGATTCAGACCATTCTTTAGCTCAGCCGTTGTATACATCTATCTTGCACAGTAAGGATCCAAGCCATGAGAAACCTGGGTTGGAAGTTTTTCAGAACGTAAGCAACAACTGCAAACGTGTCACTGCGGAATTGTTGCTCTGAAACTTTTTATGATTCTAGACACAGCAGAGACCCATTACAATTGTCTCTTTATCTTTGTTCAACTGTCTTATCAACGTGCCAACTTCACAACTGGCAAAGATCCACATTTTATCCTTGAAGCCGAGCGGCCGCACTGTGCATCGGGGCTGTCATCGGCGCTAACAACACCCCCTCCCTGCACAAGGCCAAAGCCTCCGCTTTTAACTCCCTCGGGTGGTTCATGCAGCGCGCCAGCTTCAACTCAAGGAACTGGCGCACCAGGAACAGACATCCATGCCCCTGACTGGAAGAAAACATATTTGAGGCATAAGGTAGGGACTTGTCAGTTGAAACTGCACCAATTGACTTTGACAGAATGAAGGGGGATATCAGTCCCCATTCTCGGCTCACCAATTGACCACCACCACTTATAATCCAGGCAGGCCTACAGGTACAGACATACCTACCTATATATCCTGCGGAGTATCTTGAGCAAGAGCAAAGCGAGCTCGAGTCCTTTCAGCACTCCGCACATCCACTCCCAACACAACACCAGCCGCTTGACCAATAACCTCGGAGCACGCAACCCCTCTTTCACCCGATTCGGTTCTTTTTCTTTTGACAGGGCTCGAGTCGCTGTCGTCGAGAGTGTCCCACAGTCTTGGAAAATAGGTACATACCGGCCAATCGTCGAGATCACCGGGTTGTGGATCAAGGGGAAACAAGACGGGCCAGGCTGGCCTTCGTGCGTGCCTAGCTTTCCACACTTTTTTTTCCTCCAAGGCTAGTAGTGTGTGTACATAGCTCTACATACAGCTTCACCTAACACAATGTCCCCACTATCTACGCCGCCTCACCAAAGCAGTCGGACGGCATCACTGCTACCTCGCTCTTAGACGACGCCAATCCGAGACCAACCATTGACTTTTTTGCTTGCTGACAAGTCGAATCTCCGAAGAAGAAAATTTTTTATCCTCAGAAGACGGCACGGAGCTGGAACCAAGAGATCTCCTTTGCCAGACCACTGGCAAGCCACACAACAACGTGGCTCGAGATCTCATCACTCGGTCGTCTGCCCTTGCTTGCCTGCCCTTGTCATCGGGCTCTCTTTCAGGCACATATTTGTTGGTCCACAACATGGGGATTGCTACGTCGGATTGTGATGTGTCTTCTTTGTAGCTAACAAGCCAGGGCCTTTCATTTCTGCCGGACAGGCAGAAACCGAGTGCCGGTTCATCAGAGTGACCAGACAGGAGGAGTTGCCGTTACGTTTCAAAGAAGCAGACAAGGGCATTCGCCGCAACAAAAACAATGGCCATCACAGCAAACCCTAATAACCTGGCCATCAAACAAGTCTAACAACATCTCCCTTGCCCGGTACCACAGGGCGCATTTAAGCATGAAGACCCGATGTGTACCACCACCTCTTGTTTAGTCTGACACCCACACTTCTAGAATCCGAATAGCTTTTGAGACCAAAACCCCCCTGCTGAGGTAAGGAGGCATATGTTGTCCTTTTTTTTTTTTTTAAAAAAAAAAAAAAAAAAAAAGCCGCATGCATGCCTGTTCATGTAGCCTCGGGTGACATGGCGCAGGACACCATCCTCACTCACTCACTCACCGTTTAGAGAAGTGTGTGTGCAGTGCCATGGAAGACGAGGGGCAAATGACGTTGAGAAAAGCGGCCACCTGACTTTTTCTTTTCGACAGCCACGACAGCTGCCTTCTCTTTTGGGTAGGACGAAATAATCCCTATGAGTTGGCACTGTATAGGTACACTAGTACTATGTACACGGTAAAAGTTGGAAGATGGGTAGCATTGGAATCATCACCAGGAATGAACCGCTTTTTTTCTTTCTTTTTTTCCTTCTATTACCGAGACTCCCGGATTTTCAAACGGTTTTCGAAAAACCCGCAACGGCACCTAGCAAGGTTGCGGTTCTATTACACCCACGGGTGTTTTTCTGTAGCTCACTCGGCTGGAAGAAGCGAGGCATATGGGCAAGGAATATCATTTGTGGGGATGAGGTAGAAAATAGCAACACTTACATATAGAGACATACACGTAAACAACAACGACAGGTACCAGCGTTCCTGTGAAGGGATGATGATGTCGCCATTGATTTCATGCCGTAAGTCAGCATGCATGTAGGTAAACACTAGCTCACCCTTTTTTTCAGGGCTGACGACACGACGGTCCCTGTACCTGACTAACATACCTGCCACGCGACAGGAAAAGGTGTGTTTCTGGAAAATTACCGATACTGTGGTTGGGAATGAGACCTTTTTTTGGCTTTCCGGATGGGTTTTATAGCTTGGCCGGCGATTCCGGTGGTCCTTGCATTAGGAGAAAATCTAAAAGCTGGAATTCCCTCAGTGACGGAGGGTTCCTAAAATAAGATTGTTTGGAAAACTGAGGACAATAACAGACTAGTTGTGTGTTGACACCTGCGTTTGCCACAATTGATATACCGAAGGTCCCGGTGAACGGAGGAGGTGTGGTTCATGATGTGTGGCTTGAGTTTGGGAAGACTTTGGGGATTGGGGAATTATGGAACACTGCCCCTTCCTCAGCTTTTCACGAGCCGGGCTTCTCCGATGGATTTGAAATGACCTTCCTATTCACGGAAACAGCACGTATACACAAGTGACACTGGAATTCTTTTGCTCCATTCGGTCTTGTATGAGCGACTTTGGAAAACTAAGGCATATCCCATCCATCCGTCTTCGGCAGACATATTCTTCTTTTTTTTCTCCAGCCTTGTGTGAACATCACGACATTCACACACCACCTCAACCCAAATTCCCTCAGCCACCTATGCATAACCAACTCAGATCTCGCAATTTTCCCTCTTCTTCATCATGTGCTCCTTCCAAAATCCAAATTGTGGCGTCGAGTATGAATACGTACGCCCAGTGAGGTGATCAACCTCCAAGAGGTGGGATATCAGCTTGGCAGTTGAATTTCATGAGTGAATGAATGAGGTGACTTGCGATAAGGAGTCTCAAAAGTGAGGGGTGTAACTGATAAGAGGGATAAGGGAAGGGACTACCTGCTACGCCTGAAGCTCACTTACCTTTTACCCCCTTTTTTTTCAGCTCATGGGAATGAAACTCTTGACTCTTACATCTCAAACCTAGTGTATCAATTGGCCTACAACAAACCCCATTTTTTGAGTTCTCAATTGTTGCTGATCTTGCAACATGTCCGACGACGTATTTCGCCGTACGGGCCGTGGGGGGGCTGGCAACTATTACAGCAAGAAGGATATAGAGGATGTCCAGAAGGATTCGGAGGCTTCTGCTGTGAGTTTATCACTCCTAGTTTGTCATATTTGTACTTGAACTAACACCACAAAGGACCTCGAAGCCCAAGCCGACCTCACCAAGACTGCCACCACCATCCAGCAACAACCCGCCCCCGTCCCCTATTCCCGCGGCGGCAGAGGAGGAGCCGGTAACTTCTACGGCGCAGCAGACACGGCTGCCTCGGCCAAGCAGCAGTCCGAAGACGCGGAGCGCACCAAAAAGGCCGTCGCCGCAAGCATAGCAGCCCGTCAAAAGACCGGCGGGACTGGCCGTGGTGGGGCAGGTAATTACGGAGCGGCTGCCATCCCAGGGGCGGACTTGCTGACGCCGGAAGACGAGCAGCGGAAAAAGTTGGTGGAGGAGGAGATGGAGATGAAGGTGCTGAAGGAAGTCGAAGATCAGCTGGGCAAGCCGCCGGGGGCATACCATAGGCCTGGGCCGGAGGAGTGATGAGTTTCAGTTGTGATGTCCTAATACTCGCAAAGTTACGGTAATGGGAAGCATGTGACAAAATGCCGAGAACCCGTCCATCCCCGCTTTTTATTGCATTGTTTCAGTGAAATACCCGTAACATTGTAAAAAATTCAGCCAGTCACTGGCCGGCAAGCGGGCGGCAAATCCCGACTTCTGCGACTTTCCGCAAATCGCAAACCCCCGGTCAAAAAAGTTGATTCCATTGCTTGCCGTCATCATCGTCACCGTCCACCGCATCGCACCACCCGACGACGACAACCACCGCCACCACCACAACGCGGGAAAGTAATATCCGCTTGTCGCATTCCAACCGCTACATGTCCAAAGCCCCTGCGCAGACACCCCAAACCTCGTCTCAACAAACCCGCAAACCCGAATCCGAAATGTCCGCAGTAGCCATCGGCGCAGGAGTAGCAGTTGCTGCCTTCCTCGTATGGCCCTCTATCTATATCTATTGCAGAATACCTCGCTAATTTTTCGGTATAGGGCAGAGCAGGCCTCGTAGCCTGGCGTCGCTCCCGCGGCGGCGTCGGCGCCCTCGGCAAAGCCTTTTACAAGGGCGGCTTCGAGCCCAGGATGAACAAGCGCGAGGCGGCGCTGATCCTGTCGCTTCAGGAGAGCTCCATCACAAAGGACAAGGTCAGGAAGGCGCACAGGACGCTGATGCTGCTCAACCATCCTGATCGCGGGGGGAGTCCGTACTTGGCGACCAAGGTGAACGAGGCGAAGGAGTTTTTGGAGAAGACTACTTCTTCGTAGGGGCGTGAGAGTTGTGGTGAATTGGGGGGATAGCAAAAGGGGATGGAAGGGGTACGAGGGAAATTGGTGGGATTGGTGTGGTTGACTGTACCAAAAAGATATCTTGCGTTTCGGAGGGTGCATAAGAGGGTGGTGTGTGTGCATCATAGCATTGGCGTTACGGCACTCTGGTTTTTATGGTTTTGTTGGTTGGTGGACAAGGAAGCATTGGTGCTGCTGGTCGGTTGGGTGGGTGGATGGATGGTTATAACTCGAGTAGGAGAGAAAGGGGGGTTAAGTTGTATGAGGAAGAGCTGTATTTTTATTGCTAAGGTGCTGTGTAGAGAGGTCATGGTTTGATCGGGGAACTCTCCTCTAATACAAAAACAAAGCTCAAAATCAACAATCACTTGAGGTGTTGACAAAGTGAGTATTTGGCTGGAGGGTGAACCCAAAACACAGCAGCATGTTGAGACTTGAGAAGCAAGCAAAGGAGCGCTTTGTTTGTGCAACTTGATGAAGCTGACAATACCCTCATATATACTATTTTCTCTTCCAACATCATCATCAAAAGCGGGTTTAGCTCAGTTGGGAGAGCGTCAGACTGAAGTCCACTTCAATCAACAAATCTGAAGGTCATGTGTTCGATCCACATAAACCGCACTTAATATTCTTTTTTCAACTTTCCCATTTACAACCTCCACCCCATATGAACTGAACTTGTGGATGGGTAGTTTCAAGCACCACCATCTTTAATTTTTCCCATGCCATCCCCATCCCACCTACTACGTCACTTTCTCCCACCCCAGACTCTCTTCCAAGGTTCTTATACCTTGTACCATCCTCGCTCATTCCTATTCAGGACTGCCAGAGAGCATGGCGATGGTATCAAAACCCGTCGCCCACCCCCCTTTTTTCTCGTCTCCAGGTCGGGGAAGTTAGGGTTTTTCCCCCCGGGCGAATTTCACACACAAATATTTTGAAGAGGTATTGAAACCGAAGCCCGGTTTGTCCCCGCGTCATGCCATGTGTAAACACATCAGCAGATGCCAGCATAATCTGATATAACACACCTTCATCCCCCCACAATGTTTCCACACAGTGTTGTTGCGAGCTCCTCCACAATGACCTCTCCACTACGGATCTCGAAATCGAGATCTTTGAACATCCTGTATCTACCGTTCCTCTCGATCTGCCACTTCATGAGGGGGGTTAAACCACTTCTCTCTCCCCAAGATCAATCTCACACAATGTTGCGATAGGTGAATTACCTGTGCATACAAAAATCTTGAACCGTCAAACAAAGCCGTTGATCATTCCAAGCTCATTGAAAACGTCGATCTCGATCAAGGATCTCGCCCAATACATCCACCCACCTCCACAACTCAGTGGATCTTCCTCCTCCACAAAAGTCCACAAATATCCCGAAACCCTACCCACCAGACAAGCGTAAAGCCAAGAATGTTTGTTGAGCTGGAGTTTTGCCTGGGTCCGGCTGACCCGCCCCGGCTCCCCCGGTACCCGCCCCCCCCTCCGTCCGGCAGTCCGGGACCGGCTTTTGATTTCCGGTACCGGTCCTAAGGGAGAATTGTTCGCTGGAACTCTGCTATCAACCACAACAACAAATAAGAGAAAAATCGTGCGACATGTAATATGCTTTATTTGTCCTTTGGTATTTTGTTCTTTTTTCTTGTTCTAGTTGTTGTTGTTGTCTTTGTGACCGAGCACGCGAGGTGTAGCTAAGCTTCTGTGGTATATATCCCCAAACAGAATGTAAGTAAGGTCCTGATCATAGCAAACAAAACCAAGGGCTCAAGGTCCAAGTATCAGTAATCCCCCAGTGTCTCTCTCTCCGCCTTCACCCATTCCATCATGCCTCATAGTTAAAAACATCCTAAACCAACCTCAATGTCAAAACCCCCAGCTTCTCACAAAAGAAACATATATATATATATATGCATGTATATGCACGTAACCACTTTCACCATCACCAACACGTAGTGCCACAGAACAAAACAAGAGCCCACAAAACACCAAAACCAGAATAATCACATCAATCAGTCAAATCGCACCCTTTGATCAAGCCTTCAAATCAGTCGGTCCAATCACGCCCATCAAACAAGCTCGGTTTCTCTCGGTCCAACAATTCTCGCTTTCTTTCTTTCTCCTCTGTGCCTGTGCCTGTGCCTGTGCCTGTGCCTGGTGCCCGTCTTTAGTTCCCCTCAGGTCTCAATGCCTTAGATCGTCTTTCCCCCCAAGGTACCATCGTGCATTTGCATAGAATCTCGCTGGCCCGCCCCAGTGCCAGCTCACCGGAACTCCATACCCGCCCGCCCCAGAAAAAAGAGGGCTAGTGTTATTGGCGGGTCGTGCCGCCGTCAAACCACCACTCCCCTTGAGGCTTGTGGAGAAACACCATTCCTTTCTCGGCTTGACGATCCGAAGCTTGGGTGCACTTTCCCCCCTGTCAAGTGTCAATCCAGAAAGTCGGTGACCGCTATTAAAAAAAAGATGCCCCCTTGTCAACAAACCAACCACGCAGCAGCAGAACGAAAAAGAAAGAAAGAAATCGAGATGGCACAAAGAAAAACAATGCCCAATTGTGGATTGTGTTTGGCGGTGTTGTTGATGTGTTGTCCTTAGCGCCCCCCGCCGTCCCGTCCCGCAGCAGCGGTGTGATAAAGTGAAGCAAGCGTGTTGCAATAATGGAGTTGAGAGTTGTGTCATGAAGAAAGTGCGTTGTTGCAAATGTTCCCAGCCCCTGTCGTCCAGCGCCGAAAATAACCGGAAACGCCCCCCCATCGTGAAAGGAAGAAGGGAGAAAAAACAAAAAAACCTCACCCCAACAATGTGAGAAGAGAAAAGAATATGCTGTGTAAAGTGTGTTGTAGTAGATAGTGTCTTGTGTGGGTTTTGATTGTGTTCGAGGAAGAAAGGAAATTCGAGAGAATTGCCATGCCTGATGTTTTGCTTCCCGATTCCATGTTTACCTTCCCCAATCCCCCCCCCCCAAAAAAGCCCAAAGATATCAAAGTTCATTCCATGTGTCATCCCTTCTCTTTTTTTACCACCTGAGAACCATGAATTATAAATGTTTCCTGGTGCACAACATCCAGGCTTTAAGAATAAAAAAAGGTATTAACAAAGCCTCCGGCGCCCTGAGAAAAGAAGTGAAACCAACCCTACTCCCCCTGCCCCGCTTCCCAGAACAACTCGCCAACCAAACGACAGGGAATTGTATGTATATGTATTGTGGTTTGTTTGTCGATTGGTTGGCTTGTGTTCGTGATATGAGTGAAGATGTGATGATGATGATGATGCTTGCCCCGCCCACTTGTTGAAAACGCCGAGCCATATATGCAGATAAAAGATGCTATCAGACAGATCCAAGCTGAAGAAGAGCCTCCACGGCGTCGCGCTCCTGTGCGTCGGCCACCATGACTCCCGCCAAGCCCGATGGTGGGATCTTGAAGTTGAGCTGAGGTGGCCGCGCCATGCCGCCGGAGAAGGAGCGCATGCTGGAAGAATATACGTTGTTGAAAGGGGAGAGGTGTCTTTGGTTGTCGGACTGGGCCTGATAGGATGACGCTCGAAGCGCCGCCGCACCGACGGCTGCCCAGTCCTCGTCGTCGGTTGCGTCCTCGGGGTCGTCGCGGTCCATGGGAAAATCCTCATCGGGCGCCTCGGAGCACGATGCGGATCCTGATCCGTCGAGCGACATTTTGTCGGCCTCGTGGTCCATCATGTTCATGAACCGGTCTTCGTTGAGACGGTCGTCATGAGAGAAGGCTGCTGATGAGGCGCCGCCGGCGCTCGTCCCGAGCATGGCTGCGAGTCGAGACCGGTCCAAGTGGTGCCACCCAGGGCCGCCCTTGTTGATAGGGATGCTTGTCGGGTAGGAGCTCCCGCCGGGCGACGTGCGGCGCGAGGGAGGGTCGTAGGCGGCAGCTGTAGCTCTGCTGCCCTGGCCCCTCCGCTTCGCATGCCACCGTCCCCAGCCCACCTTGATAAACTCTACGTCACCATCCGGGCCGCTGCCCACGCCACCGTTTCCCTTTCCCTCTAGTGCGGCCACGACCAGCCTCCGGGCTTTGGCAGGCGGGATGCCCGCGAAGCCGGGCACCGTCGTGGTCAGATAACCCATAATGTGGCGAATCGGCAACGGGCCCTGACCCAGCAGGATCTCGGGCAGGTGGCAGTTGGCCAACATGGGTGACGTGATGGCTCCGGCCGAGTCGTACGGGGGCGATCCCGGACCGGAGTGCTCATCGTCATGAGCGTCGCGGTCGTGCAGTTCCAGGTCGGAGTCGACCGAGGGCTCGACGCCCGCCCTCATCAGGTGGGCGCGAAGGCCTACCGGAGGCAGGTTGGGAGATATCGAGTTGGGGGGAGTCGGCAGGTTGTTCGGATGGGTCGTCACAGGGACACTCCGGGCGGCCGCTACAGCAGTTAAGTTGTCTCGGCCGGGAGAGGGGGAGGAGGTCGTCGCGATATCGCGAGCAGCAGTAGCCATGGTCGCCATATTGACACTTTTGGGTGTTGAGTTGCTTCGAGCCGCTTCTTCAAAGTGCCGCAGGCCGTGTGTTAGCAGAGGTGTTTCTGATGGAGGCAGACACGGTGCGACGGGCCGGGAAGGGGTAATGATGGGCAACAGCGATAACCATCGATCTCTCTTGCTCGCTCGCTTGTTTGTTTACAAGCATAAAGAAGTGTCGCGTTGTGTGTGCCCAGGTTGGCGACAACAAGGAAACTGAGGACTGAAGACTGAAGACTGAGAACTGAGTCACACTCACCAAAGGACCGGAGCAAGTTGATATGGGCAGCTTTGTTACTTTTGACCGGGGGAAGACGATTCGTGTCTTGTCGGGCAAAAGAGGTGTTGGCTGGGCTATTCGGCAGATGCTGCTGGCGATTATCTTCTGTGACAAGAGAAGGACTCTCTCTTGTAAGACTTGATGTCGTCGTGGTTTAGTTGGTCGCGATGTTGTTGCTTTGTCGAGACCAAGAGAAGGGTCAGCGGCAGGAATCGTGGACAGGCCATGCTAATATAAACCAAGCCTTGTTGGACAGGCCGGCGAGTCCAGAGGGTGTGTCTTGCCCTGGTAGCGGTACCTTGGTAGGTACCGAGAGCAGCACCCTGGGCGCTGACGAGTGACGACTCACGGCGGGCACGGGGTACACACACCGTACATCAGACCAGGGTGCCAAAGACGGGCAAGTGGCTTGTCACTGATTTGAGAGCGGGAGGCGTGCACACAGCGAAATCATCACACAAAAATAGGTGTGTCTCGAGAGAGAGAGAGAGGAGAGCGAGAGGGAGGCCAGTCTGCTCTGCCCCGTGCCACCTTTGCCCAGCTTTCTCTCTGTCATCATTTCTCGGAATCTGAGGCAACTGTTTTCTTATCCCTATTCTCTGTCTCATTTCCTGGCTACAGTGTTGTGCTGTTATTCTCAATATCGCGACGTTTAATTAGTTTGAGCCTCCACCCAAACAAACCCTGAATTGACAATCTCCCGAATGGATGTGCGCGCGCCCACAAACATTTAGGGTTTTGCGACGATAAGGACCAGGTCGTCAATCGTGGATCTTGGTTATCATCACACGTCGAAATGGGTGGAGGCATTTCCCAGTGGGTTGTGTAAGTGCACAGTGCGAAATGTTTGCCCTTCAAAAGGTCGCATCAACAGGGAAGAAAGGAAGGACGGGAAACCCAGTTCCCTGGATGGTCTGGATGTTTGATGACGACTTGTTCATCTGCCAGGCAGCGCCAGTTTTACCCTTTTCTCTCTTCGTCCGTATTCTCTGTCCACTAACGCCGCCTCGTGCTTCAATGCAGCACAGGCAACTCTGGCACTTTCTTCAGCAACAAGAGCTCCAATCCCAGCCCCCAATTGGAAGTTGACCCCCAGCCCATGTGCCCTTATCTAGAGCACCCCCCCTTCTGGCCCCTCACCCCCCCGTGTGTCATGCTGCTGATAGTGTGATAGGCCTTTTCAATCCATCTCCATCCATCCAGCCAGCAGCATGGCCATGCAGCACATTCCAGCTACCTCTCCTTCGATGATACCGACCGGCAAGCGATAACGGCCATTGCTGCTGACCCCCGCTTTCTTGCCTTTTGCTTTTCCTGTCAGGGCGAGCGATTTCCCCAGATTAACACCCACACCACCCTTTCTTTGTGTAGGGCCCAAACGACATCCTCCGGTAATCTGTTTTCTTTCAGCCATCCCATCTCCGTCTCGGCTCTCTCCTTGTGGGGGGCTTGAAAATACAACCGAGAGAGATGATCGTCAGGACCAGTCTCTTCATCGTGATGATGGTCCATCATGATGACGGTCACATTCCGATTACACCCATCTTCTCCTTGTCTTTTATGTACACTAACATGTCTACTTCAGTCAAGCCCCAATGAAGAAAGCACATTGGCCAGGCCAACCGCTCTGATTGGCTCGTCTATAAGAGGGCTAATCCGAGTGGGTAGTGGGGCAGGTCATCTGGTTCACTAACACCTGCTGCTCTCACTCTCAAGGCATTAATTATATCAAGTAAAGCTGATACAAACCAGACAACTCTCCAGGACAGGACTACCCGGACTCCAACAACCACCATCAACCTCGACGGGAGCTTCGCCTCTTCTCGTTACGAGTTGTTTCGAGGTTGGGGGCTCATGACAGGTCTTTGCCACCCCCGGATCACCAAAGCGTGGTGGATGCTTTGCTGAAGAGAAGCCACCACCGCCCGAGTGGTTGCCCCAGGTTTTATTTTGTCCCAAGACAAGCCAGTCCTAGTTCCCCACGTTTTTTGCTTGTGCCCTGTGTAGCTTTCTGTATCATATGCCGATTTTGTGCCTACCCTATCAGTTTTTGTGTGCCCTATTTTTCTATCTTCCCCTCTTTCCATACATACGCACATGGCACATCATTCATGGTGGTACAACCACAACTTCCAAGAAACAATCCCTTCCAAAACCTCCAAGTGACCCAGACTGTGTGTGGGAGTCCACTATCATGGGCGTACAGTACGGATTTGCGACGCTAGACATGGGGTAGGCACGGAACCACACGGCTCACACCCACGAGGGGAATGGAATCCACCAACCGAACGACCCGTCAAGGTTCACTGGCCGAGAAACCCCGCCGCTGGTCCGACCCGAACAGACGGTGGCCATCATCATCATCGATAGCTTTCACAATGATTGTGAGATTCATTGTGTGGATTGACTACCTATGCTCTAGTATAGTTCGGCTTTCCTCAACCTCCTGTACCTTCCGGGCTCCCCCTTTTCCGCCGGTTCAACTAGATAACCTTATGTAATTGTTGTAGTTTTTTGTGCGTGTAACCCGCTCCCACATGTTTGTTGCACCACTTCTACATACACACACACACACACACACACACACACACACACACACACACACACACAAAACAACCAATTGTGACACAAACACGCACCTCTCTGGCTGCTTGCTTTTACTGCAACGAACCGGAGCCCGGAAACGGAACGGGAGTGTCAAAGAAAAAAAGCCATGATCTTTTTACCAACCCCCGGACATCCGGTTATCGGAAGGAGGGGGGAAATAGCACCCCCAATTCCGCCGCGGCCGAGGAATTGATGGGGGAGGGGAAGGGGAAGGGGGGAGCTCGTGATGGTCCACACCCGCGCACCAGCGACATGCAGGTAAATCCCGCCTGCCATTTCACGGCAGGCAAAATGTGGTGTTGTTGATAGGATGCACTGCTGCTGGTGCTTTTGTTCTCGTTGGTTAGAGAGGGCGGGGACATTTGTTTCAGGTTGGGGGCGTGTTGTGAGTGGTTTGAGAGGGTTGTTGTACTTACTATACGTGAGGGTGTATAGGTGAGGGAATTCGTGCAGTGCTGTTCTGTGTAACCAGCCTCTGATATACTCGGGAGGGGATATGTTGATCGTTCATTACCCGTTGCCGTTGTTGAAGACGTATTGTCTGCAGGCCTGTGGGTGTGTCAGTATGTCAATCTTAAAATCAACTCAAGTAAATGTAAACAAACTCACTGCTTTGAGTGTATTGAGCTCCGCCGAGGACTGATGGTATACTGTCCTGTACTGGTGTATGTTGCTCTGCAGAAACTCTTGCTTGGTCGACCTGCCCTCGCAGATGGCTTTCATCATGAGCTCCGTCTCCTTTCGTAGAAACGGCTTCCCAAGACTGATCTCGAAGCTCATCCTGTCGAAACCCATGATAAGGGCAACTCCGAGACTGGTCGGGATAAATTCCTTGACACCATCACCACCCCCTCCTCCGCCAGCACCACCGCCTCTCGCCCCTCCTCTCCCGCCACGAGCAGCTCGTCCACCCCTCCCCCTTCCTCTCCCACGGCCTCGCCCAGCAGCAGGAGGAGGCTCATTATCTTCCTCGGCACCACCAGCTCCTCCCCCTCCCCCCCTCGGCACCGTAACCACATATTGCCTCTCCTGGATCTTCTCAATGTGCTCCGCCATCGTGGCATCCGTCCCAATCCCATTCGCATCCATCAACGCAATCAGATCCGCCTCGGTCAAGTAACTCGGCGGGCTCGTCTTCCCCTCCGTCATCATGGCCTCGGTCGGCTCAAACCTCTCCCCCACCTCAAACTTGGGCAACATGGCCGTCCCCGTCCAGTTTTCGTAGGGGTACACATCCAGATAATTCCTCTCCAGCACAATAACCCCATGCGCAGCAAACATCTCCTCCCCATACCCCACCTCCACATCCGTCGCCATCCCCTTGGCATCATCCGAGCAACAAGCCAAAAACCTCCTCACCACAAACTCATACACCTTTCTCTCCTGCTCATCCAGCACCGTCGGCGCCGCGTAGGTGATAGGGTGGATAGGCGGATGAGCCTTATCATCATTCTTCCCCTGCCTCGGCTGGTTGAACCTCCCCCCCTCAATCAACTCCCTCGCGAAAGCCCCCCACCTCCCGTCAGGAAACTGCTTCTCGACCAACCCTCTCAGGTTCATCCCCTTGTCAAACCTGTCCGTCTCCGTCCTCGGATAAGAGATAAACCCCTTGTTGTACAGCTTCTCCGCCACCGTCATAGCCTGTTGACCCGTCATCCTCAAAAACCTCGTCGCCATTTTTTGTAATTCCACCGTCGTAAGCGGGAGAGGCTTCCACTTTTTGGTGGGCTTCTCCTGAACCTTTTTCACCACCGCTTCCCTCGCTCTCAGGCAGCGTTCATACAGAATCGTCACCGCCGCCCGATCAAACAGTCGATTCCGCGCCCAGCCAAAGCTCACCTTCATCCCCTCCCTCTCGTGAACAAGCTTGATACTCCAAAACGCCTCGGGAACAAAATTCTTGACCCGAAAGTACCGATCGACGACAAACCCCAGAGTGGGAAACTGACAAGACCCATAACTGATCATCAACTCCCCCATCGGACCCCCCAACCCCCGCAGGTTATTCGTCAAGAACCTTGTGAAAGCAAACCCGATCCTCAAATCCAGCTCAATCCTCGCCGCCACGGCATCAACCTGCCGCTGATCCAGCGCCACCAACCTCCTCGCCGCGCTGAGTATGTGCCCCCTCTCCACATTTGAAAACCGCGCTCGCCTGACCTGGATGTTCCTGTTCCCCTTGAGCGCGGCGTCGCGGATTTCGGAGCCGATGTGCTCCCCCTCGCGGTCGCAGTCGGTCCAGATGATGAGGACGGAGGAGGACCGGGCGAGGGTTTCGATGTTGCGGGCTATGGCTTTGCAGTCAGGGGTTGTGACGGTGGTGATGGGGGCGTCGAAGAGGGAGTCGGGGGGTGGGTGGGACCAGGATTTGTAGGTGGGGGGGAATTCGGCGGTGGTGAGGTGGCCGCGGACGGCGGTCATGGTTACGTTGGAGTCGCCCAGGCCGGGGCCGAAGTTGAAGGTGAAGGAGTAGTTTTTGGTGTATTTGTCTGAGGTGTTCGCCTGATGGAAAGTTAGCAAAGGGTGGCGTGAGATGGGGAGGGGGGAAGTACGGTTTGATATTGGCCTCCGGAGAGGTGTTGGGCGACTGCTTTGGCGATGGAGGGCTTTTCAGCCACGCAGAGGACGCGTGTCATGATGTTGTTGGGTTTTGTGTCGATGGTTGGTTGTTCAGTTTTTGCTGATGAGGTCTTGGTGGAAGCCTTCGATATCTTAGTCGATGAAGTTGGTGACGATTTGGTTGTTTTGGTTGAAGTTGGTTTCGTAGTTTTTGCCGCGGACTTTGCTAGTGAAGGAGAGTGAGTGGAGAAGAAGAAGAAGAAGAGAGCAGAGCTGCAATTGGCAACATGAGATTGAATGTTGGATGAGACTCCAAATCTAGACTTCTTCAAATTATAGATATGATGTGCTCTCACAACCGAGTCGCGATGAGAGGAAAGCCTGCTCAAGACTCCAACCTGCACGTATAAGCTCCTCCTCGTGCCTTCCATGAGAGGCAGCAGTCAACACTGGTTGACAGCTTTCCTCGGGTTCAGATAATCTCATCTGATGAATTTGACTTTCATGGATATTAGGCAACAATCCCGCCTTTTCAGTTCACGAGGCCTGAATGGGGTGGTGAACCGAGTTGAGATGTGAAATTTCATGAAATACGTGCGCGAACGTGATGTGAGCCCAAACTCGATATGCAACTAAGCGAACTTAAAGTAAATACACGATACCACGTAAGAATGGAAATCTTTCGAAGGGGCAATCGCGTCTTGGCGGCTTCCACACCACGCTAAACCGCCCCTAACCCTGGGCGATCCAAGCGTTTCACAGCCCAACACCAGATCGTTGCCGCTGGATGTGATGACGCTCACATCAGTTAGTTGGCCACTCATCAAGCAGGTATAACTTGACTTCCCAGTACCTATCTCATGTTGCAACTGAGGAAGCAAGTCATATCCGGTCATTGAGTACACACCCGAGTCAACAATGGCGTTTCCAACCATCAAAGCGCTCGAAGATTGCGCCGACTTCTCCAAAACGGTGGAGCCGTTTATTCCCCAGCTTTACACTCTGCCCAGCAAGGTGCTCGATGTCATTGCACGCCGCGAGGGTCTCCTGGACCTCTACGCAGAAACAAACCCACTCATATCTGGATTTGCCATCTCGATAGTGCTGGGTGCTATCTTCCTGGTTGCCGCCGAGATCAACCGCAACTATTCACAAGTTGACCGGGCATGGAGTTTGTTGCCCACCATCTACATTGCCCACTTCAATGCCTGGGCCCGTTTGGCAGGAATTCCCAGTCAGAGACTAGACGCTGCGCTCTTCTTCAGCGCTGCATGGAGCGTAAGTTACACCGCCGATCATGGGGTCAGCTCAGAAGTGCTAACAACATGATGAAGGCTCGACTCACCTTCAACTACTGGAGAAAGGGCGGCTATAGTGTGGGATCGGAAGACTACCGATGGTGTGTATACTCGCAAGTCTTTTGACCTTTATCACGGCTTACTAATTCCGGGCAGGGAAATCATCCGTCAATATGTCCCCAAAGCTGCCTTTCACGTCTTCAACTGGACCTTCATCTCCTTCATCCAAAGCATCCTGCTTTTCGCCCTCGCAGCCCCCGCCTATCCCATCCTGCTGGCATCTCAGTTTGAGCCCAACCTGACCAGCTCCGACATCGCATATACGTCTGTCGAGCTCTTGTTGATCCTCACGGAGTGGATCGCCGACCAACAGCAGTGGGAGTTTCAGTCTGCCAAGCAGCAATACCGAAAAACCGCCAAGGTTCCGTCAGGCTTCAAGCGAGACGACCTCGATCGTGGCTTCATCACGACGGGCCTGTGGAGCTACTCGAGGCATCCTAACTTTGCTTGCGAGCAGACCATCTGGTTTGTCCTGTATCAGTGGAGTTGCTATGCCACAAGGAACTTGTACAGTTGGGCCGGCGTGGGTCCTTCCTTTCTGATCATGCTCTTTCAAGGGTCGACGTGGCTCACGGAGCTCATCACGGCGGGGAAATACCCAGAGTATAAGGCGTATCAGAGACAGGTCGGCATGTTTGCTCCAACTTGGATCACGGGCTACAAGGTACCGCCAGCAAAGGCACCAAAGGTGATCCGCACCAGCGAGATCGCCAAGCAGATTGAAGAGAAGGAAAGACGGAAACAGAAACAGAAACAGAAGTGAGGTCTGTGTCAGAGGTCGGTATATGCAACCTTTCTACTACGAGACTTCAAAAGTAGATTGATGGGGGCACAGCAGCCGTCAGGGACGGGCCGGTCCAGATGGCCAACAATTCTGCATCTTGATGCCCGTCGCGGACGAGACCCGAGCCCAACAGGGCTGCAACCCTACCGTTTAGACGAGCGGCGGCAGATGAGCTGTGTAGATGAGATGTGGGGAAGGGTGGTGCGCAGGGGATCTTCTTTCAGGTGGAACATGAGAATATTATCGTTAATCACAGTGTAAATTACCGACCACGCCTTGGTCCACCACTTTCCGACTCAGGTGACCAGAGCTCATGTCCGTATTCTTGATTATCCACAGACAATTTACACAGAGAGAAACAAAAACAAACGAAAAAAAAAAAAGAAAAGAAAAAAAAAACATCAGGCATCACCACCTTGAGGCCATATTGGGCTGGGAAACCAGCTGAAGATATCCATTTCAGGCATCGTTTTTCGCCAAAGCACTCCGGCTTTTAGCGGCTCCCTGAAATGGTGTGAGCATCCCACAGATCTGGACACGAGACAGGGGCCCTCCCACGCTGCTAGCGGTGACGACCCGCTAGTTAGTGCGGGATTCCAGAAGGTCCACATGACCAAACTGGGTGAAATTGGCTCTTTTTTCAACGCTACCTCGCGTGCTGGACTTGCATGCAGCTGCAGATTGGTTGAGCCCCGTTTGAAACGTGGGGTTGGAAGCCAAAGAGACCAGGCCCATCTTCAATGCCCAAGGTGTGTGTGGGGGGTTCACCGTGGAGGAGGGCCATAACCACAACAAATGGGAGCATGAAACTGTGAAAAAGAGATGTTTATATCCACCAGGCCCGCCTGACCTGACCACCCAGTTGGTCTTGTTGTCCCGCTCTTCGCCGATTACCTCAGGCCGTTAGTGAACAACACAGCGGTTCCCAGAATAAGCAAACCCCCAATTTTGATAACCCCCCGTGAATTTGACATAAAGGGAGTGGAGATGGATCATCACAGGAGATGGGGAAAATCTGGGTGGACTGGGCCCTCTCCGCAGTCCGGACCCTGGTCCTAGTCCGGTCAGAGCGCGGGAGAGCCTCCCCGACCACCACCACCACCGGGCATTGGTTGTGACCAGCGGGTCGGGCGGACATGAAAGAGGGAGGAGAAGAGGAGGATGTTTGTTTGTGAGGGTATATATTACGGCAGCTGCCTTGTTTTTTCTTTTCGGTTCAGTCTTGATGTCTTGAACTCGTCACATTGTTGTGTTATTATTCCTCGGTCTTTTGACTCTTCTCGAACAAAACGTGAATATCTCTCAGTGAATAATATCTCGTCTTTCGAGTCACAAAGCAAACATATTCACTTATTATTCATCCCACCTTGTCATCTGAGCACCTCAAGCTTTTTGACATCAAACCACCTCCATCACCCTCCGAGCTCAAATCCGACGGTGTTTACGACTCGAGCACAGTTGCCCGCCAGTAGCTCCCGCCACAACCGTTCATCCCATCCGCGACCAGCAAAGTCACCAAGCCCTCGAGACCTACCAACTTCCCCGCCTGTCTTCACCGGCTCCCTTCGCAGGCACCGCTTCTTTCCACGTTTTGTTCTGTTGTGGAACCAGCCGAGTTAGTAGCGCCTGCAAAGAGCACAAAGTTGAATCAAGCTTCACTCGGCCGTTTGCTCTCTTGCCCAGGGAAAGACCCTGAAAAGAGTCAGGGGGGAATCCGGTGACAGCCAGCAAGGAGGAAAAGGCTTATCTTAAGCTTCGCGACCAGCCCAAAAACCCCACAAAGGGACCGACGATTTTCACTTTTTGGAGCAACAGAAACCCAATTCATCCTACCCATCAACCCACCGACCTTTTTAAAGAGCAGCTCATCTCTTCACATTCTTTCAAAATGGCAGCCTCCTCGTCCTCAAACCCCAACCGGTTCTCCTTCCGCAACCCGTTCCAATTCTTGATTTCCTCTTCTTCTTCGACAGACAACGACAGCGGCAACAAGAAGGAAAGCAGCAGCAACAGCCGACCAACCAGCAGAAGACTAAGCAGACCCAGCTCCCCTACTTCCTCAAGCTTCTGGTCATCCCTCTACCGAAAAACATCCTCTACCTCAACCAACACCGCAATGTCCACCACCACCACCCCCTCCGCCATGTCGGACACCACCACCGCCGCCACCACCACCGCTGCCACCCCACCAACCCTCTCCTCCTCCCCCGCCACCTCAACAGACAGCTACTTTCCCTCCGTCACCACCCCTCCCACCCCCACCGACAACAACAACAACAACAACAACAACAACAACAACAACAACAACAACCTCAAGCCTGCTGCTACCCTCACCCAATGCCACAATTGCGGCTCAACCACCTCCCTCGCCATTCCTACCGCCACTCCCCCCGCTGCACCAAAGAGGACAGCCACAACCCCCATAATTCACATCCAACCCCCCGTCCCGGGCCGCAAGCAAATCAGAGTCGACCCCCTCTCTACCCAATTCCCCAAGCCGGCCGCCGAGTTGAGCGTGGAGGAGCTCCTGGCCAGGAAGCCAGGCCGGTGGACGCTGACGCAGTGGGTGGAGAAGCAAAAGCTGGTTGATCAGCAAGAGGAGGAGAGGGAGAGGAGAAAGGTGCAGGAGGATGCCGAGAAGAGGAGGAGGGAGATGGAGGAGGTGAAGAGGGAGTTGAGGGCTTTGGCTAGTGGGTTGTGATCAATCATCGTTTGAAGGGCAAAAAGGAAAAGAAAAAGAAAAAGAAAAAGAAAAGAAGAGATTGGATAGAGAGGTTGCGAAACCTGGAAACTACTGGATCGAGATTTGGGTGGGTGGGTAGATGGATGGATGGATGAATGGGTTGCAAAGCCCGCCGCCGCAACTGGATTCTGAAACTGGATGGATGGGTAGATGAATGGGATGGGATATTTGCGTTGGATCGTTGACACGGAAAATTGGCGGGTCTATTAATACCACAACACACAACAAGCGGCGGGATTTGTGGTATTTTGCTTTTTTTCTTTCACTGTCTCCTGAGAGAAAAAGGGCATTCTATAGCGGGCGTTAATTTGTCATTTTGTTTCGAGATATCTGGGTTTGGGCGTGTAAAGGGATGGGGCTTTGTTTTTCTCTGTAAATGTGTATGTTGTATAACCAACCTACAGAGCAGAAACACATGATAAAAAACATGGTGTGATAAACCAAATTTGTCATTCGTAATGCTTGCTGCCATGTGACTTTGTGCTTTGCGTGTGTGTGTGTGTGTGTGTTTGTGGGAAGAGACCTTGACCTTGACTTGAGACGTTGGACCTGAGACGAACTATGCGCTTTGAACTCGGGTGGGGAGCAAGGTACTTGCTGGTAGGTTGGGGATTGGTTTTAAGAGAGTCTCTTGGACAGGGTAACGCCGTAAACAAGGCTTCCGATAAAGGTGCCTAGGTTCAGGAAGCTGGACACGCCGTGGAGGATGCCGAATTGCTTGTTGAGGGCTTGCATTTCTTGCGAGTGGGGAGGGGAGTCCCAGGATTTTTTGCCGTCTTTCTTTTCTGTTTTTTTTTGTGGCATTAATAATTACCGAGTGATATATGTAATTGTAGGCATGGAGTACACATACCCTGGAGCTTCCTCTCATCCATGACCTTGGTCGTGAGAGGACCGACGAAGGCGAGGTTGGCGAGGGCGGACACAAAGGTGGCGGTGACGGGGACGAAGGTGGAGTAGCGGTTGGAGGAGTGAAGGAAGCCGGTGATGCCTCCGGTGATGCCGAAGGGGTTTTGGCTGGCGGGGTAGGTGATTGCTAGGACGAGGGGGAGGGCGGTTTGGATTGTGAAGTAGATTGGGAAGAGGGAGGACATGAGGGAGGAGAACTGGGGGCGGGGGAGGACGCGGAAGGAGACGATGCCGCCTACGAAGGTGTGGAAGAAGGTTGTGCCGAGGAGGAAGCCGTAGCTGAGAGGGGGGGGGTTAGTTGAGGGTGATGTATGTGGTGAAGTGGTGGGGAGGAGTGGTGGTACCTGATGATGTGGTACGGGGCGGGGGAGAAGAAGCCCATTTTGAAAGTTGTGAGGTTTTGGTTGTAAGGATAGGAAGGAAACTGCTAAGGAGATACAGACAGCTGAGGTCAAGACTCTCTGTGAGGGGCATGATCTTATCAATCAATCATTGTGCAGCTCAAGCGTGCACTTGGCTGTTGGCCTTTGTGGAGAAGCTGGTGGTTGGGGTCATGGCCCGTGCGTCTTTTTGTTGCAGGCACGAGGGTTTAAATGCTGGGTGACGCGAAGACATGTGCCCACGCGCGAGAGGGAAGGCAGCAGCTGCCATCCCAGACCCAGATCAAGGCGCGTGGGTCCTTTGGCGATGCTGCCTGGAGATCGTGTCAACGACCATTTATTCGAACACCTGACATTGAAATTCGTCTCAATTCTTCCATTTTCACTCCAGTTGATGAGCAAAAACACACAGAATGGCCGACAAGGAATCCACAGTCTACGTCGTCGACCTAGGCGAGTCAATGGCTGATTGCCATAACGGCCGCGTCGAATCTGATCTCGATTTTGGTATGCGCTATGTTTGGGACAAGATTTCAGATACCGTCGCGGCAAGCAGGAAGACGTGGACCATAGGTTTCGTTGGCTTCAACACCGATGAGACAGAGAACGAACTCGCGGATAAAGATAAGCTCGAGGGCTACGATAACATCTCTGTGTTACAGCCCATCGGCCCCATGAGCATGACGGAGCTCAGAGAATTGCGCTCCAAGGTCCAGCCGTCCAGGAGCTATGGTGCCGATCCGGTTTCCGCTATTGTGGTGGCACTGAAGATGCTTGAGAACTACAATCCAAAGCACAAGATCAAGCGGAGGGTAATCCTTGTCACCAATGGCGAGTCGAGCATTGATGATGAAGAGCTGGACCACATCGCTGCGGTATTCAACGAGTTCAAAGCTGAACTGATTGTGATGTATGTTTCTGTTTCCTGACGACAAGAGACAGCGCCAGACTGATATTCTTTTAGTGGTATCGATTTTGACGACGCTGACTACGGCTTTAAGGAAGAAGACAAGTCTACTAACAAGAAAAACAACGAGAAGGCACTTCAGCAACTGGTGGAAAAGTGCAATGACGGCGTATTCGGCACCATGCAACAGGCCGTGGATGAGCTGTCAATACCTCGGATCAAGCCAGTACGACCATTCAAGGCCTATGATGGGCCTTTGACCCTCGGAGACCCAGACAAATATCCTAGCGCCATCAGCTTCCACGTGGAGCGTTACTACAAGACCAAACGCGCTTCCGCGCCATCAGCAAGCACCGTCGTGGTCAGCAACAATAACGGATTCAGTCAATCACAGACCTACAAAGACGAAGATGGGGATTTTGAGATGGGCGGAGCCGAGTTCTCCGGTGTCAAGCAAATGCGCACCTACAAGGTCAACGATCCCGACGCCCCAGGAGGCAAGAGAGATGTTGATTTTGAAGAGCTTGCAAAGGGCTACCAGTATGGCCGCACGGTGGTTCCGTTTGGCGAGTCCGACCTGTCCATCACAAAGTACTCGACCAAAAAGTCATTCACCATCATCGGGTTCATCCCCTTTGACAGTTACAATCCCTTTATCAACATGGGCGAAACGGGTCTGATTGTGCCCCAGAAAATGAATGAGGAGGCCGAATTGGGACTTTCGGCATTCATTCATGCTCTCTACGAGGCTGACTCGTATGCTGTTGCCAGATATGTGCAAAAGGATGAGGCTGCAGTTCAGATTCTTCTTCTCAAGCCCAACACTGGTCTTGAGGATGAGTTTGAGTGCCTTTACGATGTACCTCTGCCCTTTGCCGAGGATATCCGAAGTTACCAATTCCCGCCCTTGGACAAGGTGCTTACCGTGTCTGGGAGTGTGCTCAAGGAGCATCGACTGTTGCCAAACGATGATTTGAAGGACGCTGTGAGCGACTTTGTTGACGCAATGGATTTGTCGAACTATGATGTTGATGAGGATGGGTATGCTTTTTGCTCCATGTATCCCGGCAGTCTACTAACATGTCGCAACAGAAAACCAGTAGACTATGCACCCGTAGACGAGGTGTACAACCCAATCATCCACCGGATGAACCAGGCCATCCGAGCCCGGGCTGTTGACCCAGACTCGCCCATCGGGCAACCAGCCGAGATTCTGTTGAGGTACTCCAAGCCTCCAAAGAAGCTCCTCGAGAAAGCCAAGCACGAAATCGGCAACCTGATCGATGCCGCAGAACTCAAGAAGGTTCCCGAAAAGGCCAAAGGTCGCTTCGGCAAGAAAGACGCCGTCAAGCCCCTCTCCGGCCTTGACGTTGACTCCCTCCTTGGCGGTCAACCCAAGCGCGCTGCCATCTCTTCAGAAAACGCTATTCCCGAGTTCAAGCAGATGCTCGCCGCAGCTGAGGACGACGAGACGATCGAGAAGGCAGTCAAGCAAATGGGCGAGATTGTTCGGAAGCTCATCAAGGACAGCTTTGCTGATGTGTTTTACTCGCGGGCTGCTGAGAATTTGGGAGTTATGAGGGAGGAGTTGCTTGGGTTCGAGATGCCAATGCTGTACAACAAGCTTCTGAGAGCGCTGAAGAAGAGCTTGCTGAGTGGTGAGCTGGATGGTGACCGGAGGGAGATGTGGTATAAGCATATTGTGGGTGGTGGACTGGGGCTCATCACGAAGGAGGAGCTGGATGTTTCGGATGTGACCGAGGAGGAGGCTAAGGCTGTGAGTACACGGATTTTCCATCCTGAATGAGGATTTGGGCTAACATTGGAATAGTTTGCGAAGTGAGAATTGGTGAGCATGGAGGCATGATGTTGTAATGATATTTATTTGTGGAAGATCGATGGGATCTGGTCTAGGCAGTTTCGGTGAGCGAGGAGTTTTTGGTCGAGTGTGAAATTACTCGCCCTCTTTGTTGCAAACACAACCTGAATATTGCAGAATCTGAAGGTAGCAATTATTTCAGAGGGCAGAGGGGTCTAAAATGATTGAGGTACGTGTAAACTTTGGGCACTGGGAAAACCTTAGTTAGCTAGCAGTCACATGTCCAAGTTGTTCTTCATCCTGCTTGCCAGCATTCTGTTGTATAGAGTGTGGTCGTGAAAAAAAGTCGAAAAACTCACCGGTCAAACCCAGAAGGAGGTGGCCGGTTACGAACACCTCGGTGGTTTTACTTCGAATCGAACTCGGGGGACATCGGTTGCAAGCCCCCGGCGGGGGGGGGGGAGGGGTTGACAGCTCCAGTATCCTTACCATTTGACCTGATCACAAGGGCGCCCTGGCAAGGATATTAGAGCTGTTGGAAGGTGTGTGGTTGGAATGGTATATATACTGTGTCTTGCTTCTGCCTTCATGTAGAGTGGGAGTCGCGCGAAATGGGAGGGGAGCATGATACGATATTACACGCGATATTTCCATTTTTTTTTTTCATTTTTATATTACAATTATATTGCCTATCTTCTACAGCTAGTGTTTCTCCCCTCGAGGCCATCTTCTTCGAAACTGGTAATCTTCATCATCGAGCCTGACCCCCAACTTCTCGTCGGTCATGTCATACTCCCAGGACTTGAACGCTTCCCATTTCCACAAGTTGAGAGCAGAACCATACCATCATCATCATCATCATCATCATCATCACTCTCGCGTTTTACTCGCTTGTCTTCCCCGGTTTGGTCCGTCTCCCGGTCGTTTAGTATCTCGTTTTCCCCAGCTCGTCGGACCAACCTGCCCCAAACAGTAAAGTCGTACCTTTTGGGTCTCTCTGGTATAGACTCCCTCTCTGAATGATAGTCCTCCGTCGGGAGATTGTAGGCATCCCCTCTCAAGATAATAGTCTGGTTCTGAATCATCCTTCTTGTCTGTAGGGCAATATGGACTGCCAAACGTGAGGTGGATCTTGCCGTGGAACATGACCTCGGCGTTGGGCTTCCCGTCGCCGGTCATGAAGATGGGGGACAGGGAGTGGTATTCTCGAGAGGCAATCCTGTAGCGGAATGGTACGTCCGGTTGCGTCTTGAAGCGTAGATCCAACCACCAGTTATCCGTAGCTCGGTGCCACGAGTTCCGTACTTGTCTCTTATGAACTTTTCCAAGCGATGGCTTACATCCTTGAAGTCCCATAGGCCGCTGTTTCCGGTTTCTAGATCTGTGGGGTGGGTGTCAAAGTACGTGAACCATCTTGCGCTACCGGTGAGGTTGCTGGACTGGGCGAGGAAATCGGTGACGAACTTGTTGATGCTGTCTTTGTCTCTGTTGCCCATTTTGATCTGACCAGTGGGATTATGTTGCAGGATGAGGGAGAGAGTTAGATGTCTGTGTGAGAAAGGGGGAGAAGATATGATTCTCAAAGAAGGCTTGGTTTGTGTACATGAGGCAGGGGGGGGTACATGTCTTTCTCAGGGTTAAGTATGGGTCATCAGGGTTAATTGCGTCACTTTCTCAGAGGTTTGGTCTTGCAACCTAACGGATTGCTCTTCTCTCTCTTCTTTTAACTGTACACAAACAAAACAAAACCAAAGCAACATGAATCCAATTACTCGCAAGCCGGGGATTGAAATCCCGAGTTTTATCTTCTACTTCTTCGCCATATCGGACGACCCCAAACGAATGTATGAGCCCTGGCTCGACTGCTTCACTGAAGATGCCGAAGTCACCATGGGCAAGAAGGTTGCGAGAGGTCGGGAAGGTGAGCAATGCCTCCCTGCATACATATGTTGGAAGACATAGGCTAAATGGACTTCCAGAGCTACGGGAGCTGAGACACGGCATGTGGAAGGATGTAAGGTCAAGAAAGCACCACGATTTCAGCAACTTCTACGCCGCTGCTTCTGATGCATTTACAAAGTTCAAAAGGGAACAAGGAGAGGACGAGGTTGAGGTCATGTTCAGCGGAAAGGTTACTTTGGAGGTGGTCTCTGGCGAAGGGCCTGAAACCGAGCAAAAGGTGGTGGATTGGGCGGCGCAGGGCACGTTGGTTCGACAAGACTGGGAAAGCGAGTCTGGAGGAGCCGAGAAGTGGAAGTGGGCGAGGTATAGAGTTTGGCTGCAGAGTTGAGACAGTCTGACGAGGTTGACTTCTCAGCATATCGTATAGAGGATCGGGACAACGTGGATGACTTGTTGGGGCAGACTCCAAACTCCACCGCCTCTCTCTCCAACTCGGAGTTGTTCATGTGGCCCTGCTTCTGGCTTCTCCACCTTTCCACGCAAGTATTGGCTTGTCGGTGTAAGGGTGGTGGCTTAGTAAACCTATGGTGTATGCAGATGGAATCTGGCAGAAGACAGAGTCTGAGTGAGAGAGATGATTCTTGAGATGAACCCGACTGGCAGGTGCATCGTCGGTCATTTGGGAGGAATGTAGTCGTTATGGACGAACTCAACTGATAAGATATGACGTGCTGCGGTGAGTCGCAGGTGGAGTCAGAGGGGGAATGCACTGGGCGAAAGGCGGGGTGACCAAGAGGGTACTTGGTCGACTCATGCGGCATCGGGGGGATCACCACTTGCTTGATGGTTGAAACAACAATGCCGGGTTGACATAGGTAACGGTTATTGTTACCGATTTCCAGTTTTTGCACTTGACCAAGTCACCAGTCCTCTCATCCGTCATTACGGTACAGTGCTCCAATCCGAGCCCTGAATGCATGATGGATGACCTTGACCACGGGCATTATGGAATGACGTATGTACCTAGGCAAGGACTGGAGGCCCGGAATCAAACGGGGCTGCCGGCACTGCTTGGACACACACCTCAAAATAACCCGACACTTTCCAGCTCTCACGTGGTGTATTTGCTTGACACATATGACACCCGCCCTTTCTCTGGGAATTCACAAGTGAGGCGGCACTGCACAAATACCGTCTCGGACCGCAGAGCGCGTACAAGATAAACCCCGCCATTTGCTGGGCTTCTGGCTGATAGCGTGGTAGCGCTGGGCTTATCCCATGCTTATCTTGGGGTTCATTGGCGCTATTCCCGTCAGGGCTGAAGTACCCCAGCATGGAGTGGATTTCCCTTGCTGCAGAACCCCACCAGCCCGCGCAAGGGACCGAACCACGAGCCACACACCCCCCCTCCCCCCCTTTCCTAGGCCCTTGTGCTGCACCCGGCATTCACAGGAGCGCCGTCTGTCAACCTTGACCCCAGTTGGCTGTGGCCGTCTTCGCTCCCCGTCGAGTCACGGCTGGTCCAGTCCATCTATCCAGGCACGGCCAGTTCATCCAGCACTGGCTATCCGTACCACACACCATAGCTAGGACGGTTATTCCATCCATCGTCTTGCATCTCTTCTTCTTTCTCCTTTCATACAACACTAGATACCAACATCAACACCAACCAGAACCACCACCACAACCTTCTTCTCTCTTTCTAGTCTTCTTCTGTTATTCCCTCTTCCTTTACTAGTCTCTTGATAATACACCCCACTGCATGCTGCATACTACCTCTCTACCTTATCGTAATACTTATAGAAAAAGGCTGGCTTTTTGTTTCGCCCGTGTCAGAAGACCTCACACGCTTCCTGTGTTGGACAGCGCCTCTCTCTGGGATCTTCCGCTCCTTTCTTTGTCCCTCTCCTCTACGACCGACACTCCGACCGACCGAGGCGCCTACGCCATCGTTGAGCCGTTGATAGTCTAGACAGCCCGAGCGCGCATCTACACTACAACCAACACACAAAGAGTCACCCCGAAGCACCTGTCATACTTCGATCGCAACTCCCTGTTGCACGCGTACATACACTTGTCAGCAACGACCGAACAGATATCGAGACTACCGCCGGTGCCTTTACTTGAATACATACTGTTCGCTTTACTGCTGATATACCTTAATTACCCTTCGGCCGGCACCTTCTTCGTCCAAGCGTTGAGGGGTGTCAGCTATCTCGTTACGCGAGCGGTATAACTGCTCGCTTGACTTCTGGGTCGCCATTCATGCCAGGTCTGTGTTTTGTCATGCCCTGATGGTATTGGCTTGCATTCTGCCCATGCTCTCAAATACCCCTGAACCCCCCTGTGTTGTTCTACAGAGCGCAAGCTAACTGGGCGCATCCAAAAGTCTCCAAGAAAGACCGGAAGAATGGCAAAGAAGGCGGCGGAGTGGTCGCAGCGGTGACAAAACAAGGTGCCAAGTTCACGTGGGTTCCCTCTACCCTGGTAAAGAAGAGCAAGAGCCTGGACACAGGAAGCTGGAAAAGGAGCGATTCGGGAATCTAAGGACCTACAAGGCTGACCACTTTAATTACATCAGTAATGGGAATGGCACCGGCACCACTAAAGGATCATCCAGTGCCTCACCTGTGATCTCTCCAGAGATCAAACCAGCTAGTGTCTCGTCCAACGAGAACCCAGTTGCGTCGCCCCTCTTGGATGCTGCCTCGACGGCATCATATGCGACGAGCACCTCGTTGAACACCAGGGAATGGACTCGGGGGATCTCCGCAGGCATGGCCGGTTCCCCGGGAAACCTCATCAGCTTAGTCGGCGAGTCTCCGCCGACGGCGCCTTCCTCCTATGAAGATCCCCGCGGCATCCCGTCAGGCTGGTCCTCGCCGAGACCCTCGGTGGGCTATCACCCGCCTTCGGCCTCTCCCCCGCTTGCAGGAAGACGTCCCTTGAGCTTCCACGTGGACAACAACTATTATTCGCCTCCAGACACCCACAGCCATCTTGGATCGATCGCGGCAGCCAGGCGCGGCTCCATGCATTCCAACTACGCCCATAGAGCTGTTTCGAATCCGCCTTTGCCTCATCAGCCCCAGGCTCATTTCTACGGTGCCCCCGAAATCGACCTTGACTCACAGTCGCATTCCGGGATGAAGGCGGGAGAAAAGGGCTACTATTGTGGATTCGACACCCTTCCTTTGCCGAATACCGACCCTGCCAGCAGCAAGTCCAATGTCGTCCTTGCCGGCTATGAAGGTGGCCTCGAGATCCTCACCGTTGGAAAACGGGAGGTCGAGACTGTTGCTAACCTGAAAGGGCTGCGTGGCGGCGTCTACCATGCCAAAATCCTTCCCTGGATGCCGCATGAGTCGGATCTTTTCCCGTTGGTCGCAGTCGTTATTCATGGGCCGAACCTGCCCGCGCCTGCTCCCGCTATCAATGTGGAAGGCGATTATGATGCGGTTTCTGCCGAAAGATCGGAGGCCATGACCAACATCACGAGCCCTGACCCGTCCTCGAGAGAGAGCGTCACGGGCAGTCGCCCGGCGCCCGGATTTGCCGAATCTTATTACACCTCTGTAGAGGTCTACTCTCTCAAGACAGGCCGCCCGGTGAGCGTTCTTCTCGAGGCGCCAAAGGTGCCCCTCAAGATGCCCATCACAAGCGCAGCATTCAAGGCACCTCCTCCCACCGGTGCCTTCCACATTCATGCGGAAGGCGGCAGTATTGTGGTGTCGTCGGGAGTTACCGGAGAATGCTGGATCTATCGGCAGGCACCCGTCGTCGCTGATCAGCCGCTGCACTTCAGATGCCACGGCAAGGTTTGGACGACTCTCCAGCAGCCGCTCAAAGGAGAGCCTGGCCAAGAAAACGAGCGAGGCCGGTCACCAGTTCCACCACGACCGAGACCTCAGGTTGCCATCGTCAGCGTCAGTTCCAGATGGATGGCATACTGTCCTGCTACGCCGTCCTCACAGATAGCACTGCGTGCTTCGGTTCCCGTTCTCATTCACGGCCGCGCCCCTGGGTTGACGTCCGTGACTCCCCCTCAGCTGCCCCAGGCGAATGCGGATCTCGACCTGCCGCTTTCCGAGAGCGTGGTCAACAAGCTCATGCGCGACGCCACGCAAGAGCTGATTCAAGGTGCGAAGTGGGTTGGGAAGCAGGGCTTACAGGCTTGGAACAATTACTGGAACCCCCAGCCTTCCCAGACACCGAGGTCACCAACACAGGCCCCTCAGAACTGGGGCCTGGGCGCCTCACCACCTCAGTTCCCTCCCACACATGGTGCTGTGACGCCACCTGTCTCCAAAGAGCCAGGTCTTGTGTCTGTTTTGGACATTGATAGTCTTGGGCCATCCAGCAACCTCCATCCCGTCACTACGTTCACCATTCCTCATGGGTGCAGCTTCCTCTCACTATCACCTTCAGGGCTTTTCCTGTTCAGCGCGAGCAGCAAGGGCGACGTCCAGACGGTGTGGGATTTGATGCGGGTTCAGAACACCAAGTCATCGCCTCTCCAGGCTACTGGCTCACCTGTCGGAGGTCCACGTGTGCGTCAAGTTGCCCAGTTCTCGCGTATGACGGTTGCTCGTATTGTTGAACTGGCCTGGACCCAGCCCCATGGTGAGCGTGCTGCCATGGTCACTGAGCGCGGCACCGTTCACCTTTTGGATCTTCCGTCGGGTGCCTTTTCCTGGCCGCCTCCGCGTCGCCGACTTCCCGAGGAGACCAAAGCTGCTGTTCCAGAAGGCTCGACTTCGGCTGTTTCGATGGCAACGAACGCCTTGAGCTCTGTCCGGGAAGCCGCCCGCCCGCTGATCAATCGCCAGCGTCGGAGCAACTCGAACACCCCAGCCTTTGCAGGTGCTGCAGAATATGCTGCTCATGGTGGCAAGGTGATTGTTCACGGCATCAGCCACTCCCTGGGCAAGACTGGAAACGCAATCAGCCAGCTCAGACACACCGGAGACAACAGAGTTTCATTGCCAAACTCTTCCGTGCTCCCCGAGCCCGGTTGCGTAGCCTGGGTCGCCAAGCGTGACCGCTCTCTCTCTGTCTTGGGAGGGGGTCAGGTCAGAGTATTCCAGAGCAAGAGGTCTGGTGCCCACGGCAAGCGGGGACAGCGGCTCTCTAGGTACACAGATCATCAGCTCCCGTTGCTGCCTGACGACTCCATAGCTCCAGCGGTGAAGCGCATTTTGGATCCCGATGAGTATTTGGATTTCTCCGAGCGGGACCTGGACCCCTTCAACAACACTCTGGTGCTGAACCAGACCAAGCCTAGCTTGCGGGCCCGGTATGGCGGCGTTGAGTCGTCTATTCCCCAGGCCGAGATTGAGTCCAGCGCCCCGTACCAGCCTTTCCACACCGACAGACGCATCGCCTTGTATGAGATGATGTCCTCCTCCAAACCCAAGTCCTTGGAGATCACATCCATTTTGGCCGAGACTCAGTTGGAGGACACTCAGACAGAATCATCAGCACCGCGCAAGAAGAAGGGCAAAGCCGCTCGTGCGACTCCGCCCCCTGTTGAGGAGGCTGCTGCTGCTGATGAGGCTGCTGCCGCTGATGAGAACGACGCCGATGATACCTGGGTGTTTGGCCTGCCGATCAGCGCCACCAAGATCGATCTCGGTCTGCCCCATCTGCCAGAGGACGAGTCATTCAACATTGACCTCGAAGCCTCGCGTGCATTGCCCGCCTCGGCGATGGAAAGGGTCCTTTTCCGCGGGGATGACGACACGCAGATCGTGATTACCACAAGACGCAGACGGGGAGCAGGTGGTTCGGGGAATGGCGAGGACGGGTTTTTTGAGGATGATTGCGAGGTGTTGGATTTTGCTGATCAGCGGGTTTGAGCAAATGAAGCGAGGAGTTTTTATTTTGGGAGGGGAGGCGGGGGGAGGAAAGGGATTTTATAGATGGGTCAGCAGCGGCAGCAACATGCGGGAGTTGAGACCGGGTTTGTGTTGCTTTTGTGTGTTGGATTAAACATCAATAACTACTACTAACTCTACTCTTGGGGGTTGGGCGTTTGGGTAGGTTTGGCTTTTGTGTCTATTTCGGACAGAGGGGTCAGGCTTTGGGGGTTATGGGTTGGGTTTGGAATAGGGGCCTGTTACTGAGGAGTGACGGCGAGTGGAGGGTGGGCATGATAACAACAACAACCAGAAACCGACAAACACCAATCAAGTAGGTAGTTTTTGTCCCGATGAAAACGAGGATGAAAGTGAGTAGTCGGAAATTTTTTTTTTTTTTTTTTTAGTTGGACATTGATCCTCAATAAAAAAGGATGGTGTTTGACAAATCTTTTTGGGTTCCAATATGAAAGTGATTATGTGGTGAAGGGAGGAAAGGGAAAGGGATAAGGAAAGGCCGATATGGACTGTGATATTGAGGTGCTGATGCATCAACAAGTAGCGGGTTTAGCTCAGTTGGGAGAGCGTCAGACTGAAGTCAACTTTGGTAATTTATAATCTGAAGGTCATGTGTTCGATCCACATAAACCGCACTCAGCCTCTATTCTTTTGGAGATTTTTGGTAGTGGTGTGGGGAGCACGGAGGTATAGTAGTGGAGTTGGGGAAGAGGGCGGTGATGGATGGGATATCCCAGCAGCTTTGTACGAGAGAGTGAGTATTGACATGGTTTTTGATATAATGGCCGACAAATTGCATTGGTTAATATGAGACAATATGTGGCTCTTGGTGTGTTTTGATCTTGCTCTTCTGTTGGAGGAGCAAGAGTAGGCAAGGTATTTTATTAGTCTTTTTTCCTTTTTTTTTTTCACTTTCTCTCTGTCTCGTTATTTCCCACTTGTTGCTGTTGCTGTTGTTGTTGTTGTTGTTGTCCCAACAATATGGTTGTGGTGTATTATGGATAGATAGATCCCTTCCTTTTCTCACGAACTGCCTGCCACCCTGGGCTAAATCAACTCTTCACAGTGATAATGGCCTCCTCCTCCTCCTCCTCCTCCAACAATACAAAACATATAGCGTAGTGTTTGATTCAAGACTTCTTCTTGGCCGCCTCCTCGGCCGCCTTGGCGGCCTTGAGGGCCTTTTTGCGGTTGGACCTGATCATGACGATGGAGAGGAAGGAGCCGACGACGGCGGAGCCGAGGAGGACGAGGATGACGGGGAGACGGATAGCCCAGACGCGGGGGGGGAAGAAGTTTTGGAGGGGGTGGTCGGAGTCTACGAAGGGCTGTTGCGTTTTTGGATTATTAGTCATGGGTCTGGGTGAGGGGGGTAAAGAGGAAAAGGGGAGAAGGAGGGGAATGAAGGAAGTACCATAAGAAGAGTCCAGATTGTGTAGTAGAGGAAGACGGCGGAGGCTGCTGCTAGCATGGCGAGGCCGGTGAGTTTGTCGAGCTGGAAGATTAATCAGTGTTAGATAGGGCGGGTGGTGGCAAAGGGGGGGATGGGGAGGAAGACAGACCATTGTGAGATTGGGAAAATAAATAAATAAGGGGTGTAAAGGAGTGAATTGAATTGAATTAAACGTTAAATCGTCAAGGTTGTTGACGGTGGTGGACGAGGCAAGTGGTGGTGGTGTGGATGGTTGGTGGTTGTCGCAAAGTTCGGGACAGCAACGCTGAAGCTCAGTTCCACGGTGGCCTGGCCAGTGGCGCGTCAGGGGTTCGCGTTTTCTGGGGGGGGGGGAGCTTCCCGGCAGGCAAGAAGAGAAAAGTAAAAAGTGGGGCCAACGGTTAGTGCAACTGTAGGTGCAGGTTGCGCTTGAGGACGGAAACTGTTGCAAACACAGCCTTGTTAAACTTTCCATCGGCAACGAATTGTCAAATCGACATCGCTTTTCTGCGAAACTGAGAAAATAATTGGCGCGCGAGAGTTTATCAGGGACAAATCATTGGAAAACACGCGTGTGGGAAAAAGAAAAGACGATGGCGACACCGGAGAGGGAGGAGAGCGCCTCGATTACGCGACAGGTTGAGAGGTCGCCTAGTCCACGCCAGTCGAGGTCAAGATCGAGATCGGTGTCGAAATCAAAATCGCCGACGCCGAGGAGAGAAAGGGAGATGTCACAGGATTCTCGAGGACGATCGCCGACGCCGAGGAGAGATGGAGTTGATGAGAGGTCGCCGTCCAGAGAGTCGGGAGAGCACCGCCATGAGGAGAGGTCTAGATCCAGATCACCGATGGAGAATGGGGAGGTGCACTCACGCGATGCTTCCCCTCAGAGATCCCCGACGCCGGCCCATTCCCGCCGTCAATCTCCAGCGCGCAGAAACCGATCCTTCTCTCCACGGGACCGACGGTCTTTTTCGCCGATGGACAGAGATGATGAGCGCCGCTATCCGATTAGGGATCGGAGCCCCCCTTCGAGACATCATGGCCGGTCGCCGCCTCCGAGAAGACATTCCCCACCCCCTCGCCGCGATGGGCCGGATCGGTACCGCCCTGTTCCTGTTGCGCCGGCCAAGAGAGACCGCACCCCCCCTCCTCCTGCGCCGCCGGCGAAGACGGAAGAGGAAAAGCTTGAGGATATGAGGGCTGAATACCAGAAGCTGCTCAACCTTCGCAGTCAGGGTGTGTATTTGCCACCGCAGAAGCTGCGGGCTTTGCAGGCTGCTATTACGGACAAGACGAGCAAGGAGTATCAACGCATGGCTTGGGAAGCGTTGAAGAAGTCGATCAATGGCTTGGTCAACAAGGTCAACACGGCGAATATCAAGTTTGTGGTTCCCGAGCTGTTCAATGAGAATTTGATCAGGGGCAGAGGGTTGTTTTGTCAGAGTCTGCTCAAGGCGCAGCATGCTAGTTTGCCGTTTACTCCTATTTACGCTTGTCTGGCTGCCATTTGCAACACGAAGCTGCCGCAGGTTGGGGAGTTGTTGGTGAAGAGGCTGATTATGCGGTTCCGGAAGGCTTTCAAGAGGAATGACAAGGCGGTTTGCTTGTCGAGTACCATGTTTATTGCGCATTTGGTCAACAATCAAGTTGTTCACGAGAACCTCGCGGCGCAGATGCTGCTGCTGTTGCTGCGGAAGCCGACGGACGACAGCGTGGAGATTGCGGTTGGGTTGATGAGGGAGGTGGGGTTGTTTCTGGAGGAGATGTCGCCTACGATGGCGCACGCCGTGTTTGATGAGTTTAGGCGCATCTTGCACGAGGCTGATATCGACAAGAGGACGCAGTACATGATCGAGGTGCTGTTTCAGGTCAGGAAGGACAAGTACAAGGACAATCCGGTGATCAAGGAGGAGTTGGACCTGGTGGAGGAGGAGGATCAGATCACGCACAAGATTGGGCTGGATGAGGATATCAAGACGGAGGATACGCTGAATATTTTCAAGTTTGATCCGGATTGGGAGGCGAATGAGGCCGGGTATAAGAAGTTGAAGGCGCAGATTTTGGGAGAGGAGAGCGGGAGTGAGGATGAGGATGGGAGCGGGAGTGAGGAGAGTGATAGTGAGGAAGAGGAGGAGGAGGAGACAAAGGCGATGGAGATCAAGGATCAGAGCAATGCTGATTTGGTCAACTTGCGGAGGACGATTTACCTGAGCATTCAGTCGAGTGCGGATCCGGAGGAGGCGGCGCATAAGCTGATGAAGTTGAGGTTGCCGGTGGGACAGGAGCCCGAGTTGGTGTCCATGATCGTGGAGTCATGCGCGCAGGAGAAGGTGTATCTCAAGTTTATGGGGTTGCTGGGAGAGAGGTTTGCGAGGCTGAATCGGATGTGGATGGAGCTGTTTGAGGAGTCGTTTATGAAGTACTATACGACAATTCATCGGTACGAGACGAACAAACTGAGGAATATCGCGAGGTTCTTTGGGCATTTGTTGTCGTCGGATTCGATTGGGTGGCATGTTCTTTCGATCATTCACCTGAACGAGGAGGAGACGACGTCGGCGAGCCGTATTTTCATCAAGATTCTGTTTGAGGACTTGCAGGAGAATATGGGCACTGTCAAGCTCAAGACGAGGTTGTCGGAGGACATCTTGAAGCCGAGCCTGGGGGGCCTATTCCCGCACGACGAACCGCGCAACATTCGCTTCTCGATCAACTACTTCACTTCGATCAAGATGGGCTACCTCACCGACGAGATGAGAGAGTTCCTGCAGAACATGCCGAAACCAGCGCTGCCGGCACCAACTGCAGACTCAGACTCGGAGTCAGTGTCCAGCTACTCATCTTATTCGTCTTACTCTTCTCGGTCTCGTTCTCGGACACCACCGCGCAAGGCCATCAGCAGGGGCCGGTCTCTGTCTCGCACTCCGCCTCGTTGGGCGAGGGACGATTCTTACAGCCGTAGCAGAAGCCGCAGCTATTCTCGTTCCGTTTCTCCCAGACGATCTATTTCTCGTTCTCCCCCACCACGTGCTGGCCGCCGCGACAGCCGGAGCCTTAGCAGGGACCGCAGCATGAGCAGAAGTCGTAGTAGGAGCTGGTCACAGTCCCCTCCGCCACGGGCTCGGAGTCCTGGGGGGAATGCCAGGGATAGGAGCTTTTCACCGCCACCCCGCCGTGGCCGCAGCCGCAGCCGTACGCGCAGCATGTCGTATTCGAGATCTGGCTCTCCAGTTGCTGATCGGTCCACGGCTGTCAAGCGGAGGAGAGATGATTCTTACTCTGTTAGTAGAAGCCGGAGTAACACTCGGGGTTCTCCTCCTGCTAGGAAGCAAATGCGGTATACGCGCTCGCCCTCACCTCTAGGGCATCCGCCTAGGAGTCGGGATGGGGATGTGAGGAGACGGTCGCCTTCAAGGTCGAGGTCGAGGTCTGTTGGGGGTTATGGGAACAAGAGGAGGTATTACAGCAGTTCGAGATCAAGGTCTAGGTCGCCGGTGGCGAAGAGGGGGAGGGTTTAATAATCAAAGGGGAGATTGTAAATTGCAGATTTTGGGAGCGAGAGTGCTGGGGGGTAGAGATAGTTTAAAGCATTGAAAATAGCACTGGGATTCTGAGGATGACTTTCATCACATTCTTTGAGCACTCATGTTCGCTCTCTTGGGAAACCCTTTGCAATACTTGCCTGAGGTTCCCCCCATGGCCTTAGTTTTTGAGGTAACACGACAGGCAGAGTTACTGGTCAATATTGTACATGAGAACTGTTTTGTGCACCAGAATAATTGGCTTGGATGCCTGGTGTGCTTCCAGCAGACAGCGATGGTGAGCCTGGGTGAGCCATGCAGGCCGTTGGGCTCCACCAATGCATGCCCAGTCATACTAAGGAATGAGCCTCATATTTACTTTCAACATCACCCCTTGACCAACTCTCTTGAAGGTAAACAATCTCGCCCGAAACATGTGAAGGGAACAATTTCATGTCAGTCTAACCCATGGTTTTGCTTGTCTTTGACTCTCATGCTGTATTCTACCAAGTGTTTGTCCGTTTGCTTGCTCTTGTGCCCAGTTTTGTCTCCTTTTCCACCCACATTCACTGCGCTCCTTGCTTCCTTCCTTCCCGAGAACTCTCTCCCTGGCACAACCGACTTTGAGGAACGACTAAGCGATTAGTCGTCGTCTGCCACCCACCTACCCCTCGTCCACGACGACATCATCAAGCACCAGGCTTGCTTAGTCTTGAGCACCCACCCCCGTCATCGACGACATCATTGCCCTCGCCGCTTAGTCGCCGTCCCTACGAAATCCAGGCTGCGAGTATTTGCAGCGCAGACCCACGACTGGTAAGCTCTTCCCTCTTTTCTCTTTTTCCTAGAGACCGACGAGCAATTTGGCAAAGAAATTTGCCAAAGATGGACTTTTCTTTTGGCACCCCCTGGTTTGCGCGGGCCGCCGCCCTCACGGGCGAGCGAGCCCAAGAAAACGCCGCGTTAGCGGCCGCGGCGCGGAGAAGCGCTGGGACGAGAGATCCCGCGCGTGCCGGCGACAGAGAGTCGCCTGCGCTCCCGGCTTGTCCGGTTCCAGCCGGTGAGGCTGTCCGCGAGCGAGCCAGAGTTTGACGGGATCTTTTTGCTGACCAGTGAGCCAGAGTTTGAGGACTGGACCACGTCGGAGAGCGACATTTCCTCGGTGAACGAGGGGAAGACCAAGGATCCCGTGGACAGGTACATGATGTCCACCAACAACATGTTTCCTGCCGAGGAGCGCGAGGCCGACGAGGCCTTCATTGAGCAGTTGGTGGCCGCCACTGGCGAGCCCGATTTGTTCAAGGGCATCGACCCTTCTTTCTGGCGGAGTGTGGATGAGGAGACGATCGAGCGTGAGCAAACCTTTATCTTGATGTGGCTGAAAGGTTATACTGATGGTTTTTACTCAAACAGAGATGACTTATGACTACGATCAGTACGATTCTGATGACTCGACTGGTGGCATGATCTTCAATATTAGGAATCTTGAGGTCAAGGACTCCACCTCACCGCACCGGCTCAACCTGGAGATTGCCTCGCAACTGATCAAAAAGGACAAGACCAGCAAGGCGAGAGCCATTCTTGAGGACATGCCCGAATTTAAGCTCAACCCCGAGAAACTTGAGAAGGAAGGCCTGATGTGGAAGGAGACGGGTCTCGAGAGAGGCGATCTCTCTCCGGAGGGCACCGAGTTTGTTTCGTGGAAGATGGTCCGCGGTTATCCCGAGATGTTTGTTGGCAAACGCAATGGGGAGCGTGTAAGTTGGGATTTTCATCATCACTTGACCGTGTTTGATTGAGTAACGAGTGTAGGCCAAGGAAATGTTTACCATCGAAGGACTTCACAAGAACCGGGTCTGGGATATGTAAGTTTTGATCTTGTGGGATGGCAAATCGACGGGGGCTGACAGATTTGACAATAGTTATTACCTTCACCAGCCCAAGACGATCCATCCCAAGCCTGGCCTGTTTGTGCCCACCTACCAGTTCCAGCATATGTTGGACACGATCAATGCTCGGTTGGAAATCAACCTTACCATCCCCCCCGGCAAGAACGAAGCCAAGTTCAGACTGGTTTTTGGTGATGGCAACACGCCTCGACCTCGTTTTCTTGGCCGCACCCACAGTGCCGATCAATTCAAGGACCTCTGTGGTCTTGTTCCCCGCCCGAAGCCCGAGGACGATATCCAGCAAGGAACCGAGGAGGGGCAGGCGAAGCTCATCTCTGTCTTGAAGATGATTTCCAATTCCCACAAGAAGACTGAAAAGGCCAAGAAGAACGCGTACAAGCGCTTTGAAGCCCACCTTGCTTGGGGTCACGAATTGAAGCGCACACAGTGCTACCTTGGTCTCCGCGAGCACAAGACAGCTGAAGCCACTGCCCAGCCCTCCGCGGTGAGGTTTGTGTGTATCGATGTTGAAGCCTGGGAGAAAAATCCGAACATCATCACCGAGGTTGGCGTCGCCATTCTGGACACACCCAATCTCAAGGACATGGCCCCAGGTGAAAACGGCCAGAGTTGGTTCGAGGCCATTGAAGCTCGCCACTTCTGGGTAGCGGAGTACACTTGGGCTCAGAACAAAAAATACGTCAAGGGTTGCCCTGAGAACTTTGACTTTGGGTAACTTCTGCTCACTCTCTTTAATCACAAACGAGGAACACCCTAACAGCGCGAATAGTGAAACCGAGGTTGTTCAGGGTAAACATGTGCCCGAGACCATGGAAACCATCATTGACAACAGCCCTTACCCGGTTGTGCTGGTCTTCCACGAATCTGGTTCTGATATCAAGTTTCTCGAGGCGATCAAGTACAACATCTACAAGGCCCAGAACGTTCTCGAGATTATCGACACCAAGCATATGTACCAGTATGCCGTCCGCAGCAACAAGCAGCCCAGCGTGAGCACTGTCTGCGAGTTCTTGGGGATCCAGACGAAGAACCTGCACAATGCTGGCAATGACGCCGTTTACACCTTGCAGGCCATGATCGGTTTGGCGGCCAAGCAGCGTGAGGAGAGTTTGAGAAGAGCTCGCAGAGAGGGCGTCCAGGTGCCTCGGATTGCTCAGCATCATGTTCCTTTTGCCGAGCTGGTTGAGAAGGAGGGTTGGACGAGTGGTGGTGAGGATTCTGACGGTGGTCGCCCGGTTAGACCTGCGCAGTTTGAGATGAATTTTTCGACTTATGCGCCGGTGCAGAGCGGGTGGGTTGATGATTGGCAGAGGGGGAAAGAGACATTGCATGCTTAGATAGGGAGTATACCCGTTTTCAGCTCTCGGAGGGAGAAGCGCAATGCGAAACAGCCAGCCAGTTGCATACTTGATTGAGAAATCTTGCGCCAGTATGCGCGTTTGTGATTTTGATGGCGTGTCTTGCAATTAATAGGGCTTTTCTTAATTAGGGGCCAGGTCAACTGAAGCCTTTTTGCCGTCTCATGGGTGTCACTATACGCCTCGGGACTCGATTCGATGATCTCCTACGGTGCAAAAGGCCTGCTGAAGATAGTATCACACCCACTACCGATTGTGGGAGGTCTCTTGAAAATAGCATTGATGGCAGAGTTCCTGCAAAATAGAAACAGGTTCACTTGATGGTCCTTGCATGTCTAGGTAGTCGAGACTTGAACGCCTATCCATCATGACTTTCAAAACACTTTTCCGAATTACCTACCAGGATTGTTTACAACCGCTTCCAAGCACTATATTGCAAGAAGATGGCAGTGGGTAGGTGTTTATTATCTCGGCCGAGCTTGTCTACCTTGAAGCAGTGGTTGGCAGTGAAGCTCGTACGATCAGATAACAACCGGGTAATAATTGCAGGTAGCTATGGGGAATAAATCTGTCGGAGGATGTTTGGAGGTGTATATCATGAGGAAAAGGGGCGGGGGGGTTAAGATGTTGGGGGTGGGTGGTTAGCAGCAGGTGTTCTCCAGAGATAGGTACGTAGGCTTTATGTTGGGTGATAAGCTTGTGGGAATTTCGTTCAGGTGGGTAGCTTTGGGGAGAGGGTATTGGGGAGAGGGTGATGGGGCGATGGAAAAGTAATGCACCTACTCTCCTGGCTTTTTCAGTCCTGACACTCGGCTTCAAGCTCAGCAAGACTTCGGCTGCACCGAGAGGAATGACGTCTCTCAACTTCTGGGTATGCTGACTGCACATATATTTCCTTGATTCATTTACAGGAAGGTAGGAGTAACCACACACAGGTGAGGGAAATCATCTGGGCATGGTGCGTTGGCTGTCTGAGATCTTGAGTAGGTTTTGAGGAAGATAGTGCTTGAACGGGATATCCTAGCTGTGTCCGATGACAAAAAGATCGCGCCCAAGTGATCTTCATTGTGCATTCTACCTCTCCCTACAGACTTAAAATAATGAATGATCGATGGTCTTGTTACCAATCCTGTATACCTAGGAAGATGAACCAGGAGGTACCTAGGGTAACCCGCCATGTCTTCAACCCCAAGCCAGGAACTCCCTTGAGTAAACGAATGACCTAGAGTCTAGACTGCGCAGGTATTAATGAATTCATTGTCGATTTCAAGACAATGTTGTCGACATCCCTACCTCAATGTCGAGACTGAGTATCTCTGGGATAGCCTTGCTCTGATTTCGGATCAGCCAACCGGTGTCGGCGAGCACGTGTTGATGTTTTTTCGGCTTGTGATAGCGATTCGGATGTTCACACGTGGGATTTATGCGCGGATTTGTTTACATGCATCGAGATATCTTTCTGGCCCATTTTTCTTGATTGCAAAGAACTTCACTGGGGAAAATAAGCGGGGGCGTGAAATCCCTGGTGACAACAGCAATGGTGGTTGGACGTGGTCGTCGATGTCGATATCCTCACCTCCATCTGTTGTCGTTGATCGAATTGTTGATGTTATTGTTACACTACACCCGACGTCATCTCACCTTTCATTGTTGATACCAAGCTTTCCAAGAGAATCCCACGAGGAAACGGGCCACCGCTTGTCCCGGGATCCTGAGAGGACCCAAGAAGTCAAGGAATCCGCAGAGAAGGCCACGGATATCTTGGCCCCGTAGGAGGTTTTGAACCAGAGAGAAAAATAGCTTGGGCAATCTTGGAAAAATCAACCGCGCAACCGATGCGGGTGAAAGGGGGGAGGAAAGGGGGCAGCAGACCGTAGGAAATCCAGCCAAGAATTGCGAACCCCCTCTCGGCATCCTCGGCGTGGCTGGGCACGTCTGGGCAATTGCTGGGCAATTGCTGGGCATGGCTCGGCGAGCGGTAGAGAGACCAAGAGTTGCCAAGAAGGAAGTCCAAGCTGCCGAGGAGAATCGCCAAGATCAAAGATGATGTTTAGTAGGTGTGCGATGTGGTTGCTTTGACGGAGCGTGTGCCGTGTTCGATAATTGGAGACGTCTGTCTCTGCCGGCAAAATCAAAGTGACTGGAAAGGAGTTGTTGATAATCCTCAGAACCCCTCAGGAGCGCAAAAGTCTGGTTGAGGTTGAGTGATCCAATCAACAAGGCTGTGGGGTGCAACTCACCTCTCTCCCCACTTCATCTCGCCTGGGATGGGGACCCAATGCGCGGGGTCGCTCAACATAACGGACGCCAAACGTGGAGATGGTGTAGCACGTGCTGTTTGGCACGCAGCTCAGGCAGCGGGTTATTGTTTTTTTTTTCCTGGTTTTTTTAGTATAGCGGACGCTGAACCGCCGCTTTGAAACCAACGTTTTCTGCTCGCTTCGAGAAAGCAGCGCGCAGGTTGGCTCTTGTTGACCCAAACTGATGGTAATCGCCCAGGCAAAACGGTATCAAAGAAAGTCGGGGTCGCCAAGGGCTTGGCACGCGGAGGGGTGATCTCTTGGCCTTGGCAGCTGCTTTTGTGTGCAGCGGTGCTGTTGTGATCAGAAGTGGCTTGATAGCGTTATCAATCGGCAAGCAGCCGCAAAAACAAAACAATCGCCCATCCAGAATTAAGAATGATGCCCAACATGGATGACCCGCAACAACACAGCTGCCGGAGTGGAACGATGAACTTCCTTGCCAGTTATCGCGATCGAAGATGGCAGCTGTCAGGGGTTGGGGTTGCATAAGTGCTGGAGATGTGGGCAAAGCGTAAAGCGTGTGACTCTCGTGGAGGGAGGCAACAAACGGACGCCAAGGGATTCCTCGCAAATACCAAGCCTTGGCGTCATCTTGGCTGTCCTTGGCGGCAAAGTAGTGCTGTTAGGGTTTGTTAGGGGGACAGGGCGCAGCACTGGCGGTTGCCTCAACAGCAGAGTGCAGCAGGTACGACGGGCGGGCCGACGCTGCCACCATCAGCCAATGATGTGAGCTTGGCATCCGAGGCGCCGACTTGCCAAGCGGGCCAAGGAGGCCAAGAGAGTTTTGCCAAGAGTTTCCGCCATGTATTGCCATGAGGGCAAAAAGCTGTAATAAAGGACATAATGGCCCGCTGTTCTCCTGAATCCAATACTGAAGCATTTTCCTCTCTGCAACAAACTTTGAGCCACATCAACGAGCAGAATCAAAAACATTTGCAACAAGCATCGCTGTTTCGTTCATATTTGCCGTTGCGGGTTGTCTGATTCCATCAAGCACACCGCGTCCCGACAAGACCAGTTCTGCCCAGCCAACACGCTTCTCCCGGTCTTGGCATCTTCCCACCGCAAGCAGTCCATTCTCGGCGTCCTTTGAAAAGAGTGGGGCTAGGGCTTGTCTCTCTCGACTACCCCACGTGACCACAACCAAAAACCAACCCTAAGCTTCTTCACGTGCACTTCACGTGATATCTCGACAACGATGTCCTCCTCGGGCATCTCACCTACACAGGTGTCGCCAACGGCACCCGCTGCCGATACCACCACTGCTGCTGCTGCCACTCCGGCTGCTGCTGCCGCCGCGCCCTCCTCCGGGTCGTCCAGCTCTACCTCCAACGGCGCGACTCCCGCGCCATCCACTGCTCCCACCGCCAGCTCATCCAGCAGCACTGCCCAAGATGAGAGCCTTGTGTGCCGGTGGTCTGAGTGCAACGAACGGTTTACGTCTGCCGAGGTCCTTTATGTAAGTTGTTTGTTCACTTGCTGTGAACGAGAGCTATCGCTGACATTGTCTTTTTCAGGAGCATATCTGTGAGAAGCATGTCGGCCGCAAGAGCACCAACAACCTCAACCTCACATGCCAGTGGAATGCTTGTAGGACAACCACTGTGAAGAGAGACCATATCACTTCCCACATCCGCGTCCATGTTCCCCTGAAGCCCCACAAGTGCGACTTCTGCGGCAAGTCGTTCAAGCGCCCTCAGGATCTCAAGAAGCACGTCAAGACTCATGCCGATGACTCTGTTCTGGTCGGCAGAACCCAGGACCAGCCTGGTGGCATGAACCCCGCCTACCGTGCTCACCCAAACTCCAAAGGTATGTGACACATATGCTACTCCTATCTGTTGACTACTCGACGTACTCGAACAAACACGTTTTCGTTCTCCCAGAGGTTTCGAGGCTAATCCGCCTCTAGCTCCCCCCGCTTTCTATGATCATAATGGCCACATGCGCGGTACTAACACCGGCCCCTTTGGCCACCCGCACCAGCAGAATGGTCAGCCTAGTTACTACGGCCAGCACCCCGCGGCTCCCCAGCACCCATCTTATCACGCTGGGCCCCCCATGTACTACTCTCAGCACATGGGTGCTCCCCGCGGAGATTTCATGAGCCACCATGCCTCTTCCTATGCCGACCCCCGGGAGAAGCGCCAGCTGGATAACTTGAACGAGCTCTTTGGAAACCTCAAGCGCCGTCAGATTGACCCCAGCTCCTACCAGCAGGTAGGTCGCTCCCTGATGCCCATCCATGGTCTTGGCTTCCAGGCTGGTGGCGGTGTAGCGACCGAGTACATGGCCCAGGCTCCCCACACCCTCGCCATGGGTGGTGGTTCCCATGCCACTCCTCTCACCCAGCACTACTATCTGCCACCCATGCCCAACCTTCGCACCAAGGAGGACTTGACCCAGATCGACCAGATGCTCGAGCAGATGCAGCACACCGTGTATGAGAACACCGGGTCTCCCAACTCTCACTATGCCCCTGTTGATCTCCGTCACCCATCGCCTTCTTATGCCGCTCGCCCAGCCGTCGACCCCTATGCTGCTTCTGGCGCTCAGCAGGTGGTGTCTCCTCTCAGTGCCGCCCCTTCCCACTCCAGCAGCGGCACCCCCGCCGTCACCCCTCCCTCCAGCAACATGTCGTACACTTCTGGCCACTCGCCTACCACCTCGTCCTCCGGCATGTCTCCCATCTCGCGCCACAGCTCCACCTCGGTCGCCTATCCCAACCTCAGCAGCCGCGCCAACCCTCTGCCTTATCCTCCTACGGCTGCTGGTCTCGGGTCCAACTTCACTCACAATGAGCGCCGCCTCTCTGGTGGTATGCTCCAGGCTGCTGCCCGCCGCTCTGGCTCCGAGTCGGACGGTGCCCGCACTCCCACCGCTGCCCAGCCTGGTGCCTCCTCGGTCAGCTCACCTAGTGGCGATTCTGAGGGCCCTGATGGCGAAACCTATGATGACTGGCTCAATAACATGCGCACCATCGAGGCCTTGAGAAGCGCCATCCGCCAGCGCCTTGAACGCCGCGACTATGAGGAAGACACGGATAACAGCCGTATCGACCCGGCGCTCGCTGATCGCTCTCGCCCCAGCCCTCCCACCGACCCCGGCCGGGTCACTTACCCCGTGCTCCCTCCCGCGGGGCACTAAGTCATGTGCAGTTGAGAACAAGTTGGGTACATTTGTTAACGATGGGGGCTCTTGCCCATGAAAAATACTTGCTTGGGGTTTTGTGTTGTTTACTACACACATTTTTATGTTGTTTTTTTGCGGAAGATACCTCCACTCATGGCCTGTTGCTGTCGGTCGGCTGAGGGGAACAGGCTGGGAAATAGTTGTTGTTTTCTGTCCTTTTTTTATATTCTTCTGGTCATGGGGGGCGCTTGAGCGGACGTCAATGGGGATGGCTTTTGTCATGGGTCGGTCATGATGATGGATGGGATGTTTATATCCGTCATGGACCGCTGTTGCTGTCTTTTTTTTATGAGGGAGACCTCTTTTGCAGCGTGGGAGGCTTTATAGCCGGGAAGCGAGAATAAAAAGTGTTTGATTACTAGATATCGACTTTATTGCTGGCTTGTGTAATATGACATGAAATGTTTCTGTCATTTGACAGCGGGTTGTGATTTCCTTTGGACCTCTCCCGTCCAAGCTTTGGGGGGTGATAATCGCGAGGAGGCGCTGCTCTTTCGACGATTTTTATCTGATTTTAAACACCCATTTGATGACAGGTATTGCAAGGACGAAGAGCATCGTGTGGAAGCGCCGCTCTGGTAGAGATCCCCGGCAAGCAAGCCAAGGGTCACAGACCCAAAAAAAAAAAAATTCCAGTCGTCCCCTGAGCTGAAACACGGGCAAGCCGGGTGGTAATGACAAGCTGCGAGGAGCTCTCACATGCAGTCGCTGATGAAGGAGCGCTCCAGGTCCTTTGAGAGGCAATTCAGCGCTTCCTCGCCTGCTCGCCTAGCTGACGAGGGATTACTCAGCGTCTTACACTGAGAGAAGCTGCGCGTGCGCACGAGTGAACACCATGCCCTTGCTCGCGCTCTACCAGCCTGCGAAACAAGCTGCATCAATCCTCCCACCTTGCCCTCTCGAGGAGACCACTCTTCACGGCCAAGAGACCGAACAAGCAATTTGGCAAATTTCTTGAGAGAACCTTTACGGAGCCCTCTATTTGTCTTACCAGCATCCTGAACCCCCCATACCTATTTACTTACCTTTCCGATATTATGATAAAAGGCCTTAAAAGAAGAACTAATAAGTTTTCAAATTATCTTTAAAGGCCTTGGAATTATCTTTTAAGGCTTTTAAATTATCTTTCCAGCCCTTTTCACTATCTTTTAAAGCCTTTTCATTATCTTTGAAGCCTTTTTAACTATCTTTTGAGGCCTCTTACCTATCTTTTAACGTCTTTTGATTATCTTTTAACGTTTTTCAAATTATATATTAACGTCTTTTAGCTATCCTTTAGAGCCTATTGAATGTCTTTTAACCCTTAATAATTATGCTTCGCAATATAGTTAAATTCTATATCAAGGGGGGGTGCTGGTAAGCTAAATAGGGGGTTCCGTATAGGTTCTCTCAATTTCTTTGCCAAAGATGGACTTTTTGTTTGCCGCCCCATGGTTTGACTGGGCCGACGCCCTCACGGGCGAGCGAGCTCAAGAAAATGCCGCAATTGTTAACGCGGCGCAGAGAAGCGCTATTCTCTTCTCCTTTCGGCTTGCGCGTGCCTCTTGAGAAGGCTTAAGGGTACCATCTATCCATCAAGCTAAAGCCAGTATAAAGGATGGCTACTTCTCTGCCATTAAGTCGCTCACAGTTGGTTGTTCCTCCACACAATACCGCCAACATATCACCCTTTGTTGGAGCTCTTTCCGACGGTTTCGCCGAGCCAGGTTGAGAGCTGGAAGTGGGCAGATGCTTGGATGCAGTCTTGATCTCTTGCGCGCGCTGCTTGCTGTAAGTTAGCCAGATAACATCCAGTCATTCTGTCCACTTTCACTTTGGTTGGCCTTTGTTTTGGCTCGGTGGATGAGAGGATCTTATCAGGTTGTGTGGGTAGCTGATTGGTCTTCACTTTTTTATAACTTATACCAGCAAGTAAAAGGCAATTATTCCTAATGAACCACCTACCCTCCTCTCCCAATCGATCTCTCTACCTACTCAACCAAACTCACAAACAACCCCGCCACCGAAACCTGCTTCCCCAAACTCCCCTTCTCGTAGGGCCCACCCCAAGAAACACCATGCAAGTTCCCCTCCCCATCCTACCCACTTGCTCACCATCCCCCGATCATTCTGCCACATCTCCTCCGCCCATCGAGTCAACAACCCCCTTATACGGCCTCTCACCTGGGTACGTTCTATCCAACTTTGCAAGATTATACGCAACTATCCCCTTGAAAGCCTGCTGGTCATTATTACAATTCCCATCCTCCTCACAAGACTCGGTCAGAATCCCCGAAGAAGACACCATCAAAAGACTAGAATTCGCCACTGCCGCATCGGCGATTTTCCTCGCTTGGGAAATATATTGACTATCCTTCGTAGCTGTATAAAGATCTATTCCCCGTTGGCAGCCGTTCAACACAGGCTACCTTCCATATAACACACTAACCGACCAGCCCCCCCACCCCCAGCACCACCCCCTGATTATAACTCTACTCCGTCTGGCCATTATTTTACAACTCCCATCCTCCGTCAACCCATCATTGACGAGGTTCTGCTCATTAATCATCCCACCACCCCGAAACCACTCCCACCCTTGCCTCGCCCTCGCGAGATACACCTCCTGCTGCATACGCAGGTACAGCCCCGGCGTGAGAGGCAGTTGGCGCGGGATAGGGGGACGGTGGTGAGGAGGATGTGGGAGGGGAGGGCTTCATTTTTGTGACGACGAGAGAGGTCGAGTGCGTAACAGGAATTTGTCGTGGGTTGACTCTGTCTAGTTGGAGAGGTTGGTTCAACGACAACCAAACTGTCTACGGTCGATGATCTCGACACCGTTCCTGTTCGCCCGCCCAAGGTACCTACCTAGTTACAGCTTTCCGCCTTCTGACCTGCCATCTCAACCAAGCTCGCTCATCTGAGCTTCTTCTGCCCCAGATGATGACCATAACTTACGGCCCTACCGTGAGCAAGCTTGAACACCTATGCATCTTTGCGCGTTGTACCTGACAAGCCCCATACTTGAGATTCCGCCGTTTGGTCATGGCGATATGCACCACGGCTGGCCATGCGGACAAGCAAAGACCAAAAAGAAGCTTGTGCCCAGGTCCACTCGGACTCGACGACCAATTTAACAGAATCGAGTCTCTGCCGGGCCCTTTTGTGCAAGGAAAACCTGCTTCAACATGTCAACGCTCAGGAGCTCAGGGGGTGGCTGTATTGTTCAAACGGTGTAACCACCATCCGCCCACCCTCACCGACGCAAGAGTGTCTGTCCCTTTTCCAAATGACCTCTTTAACTACCTCTCATCCGCCCTCGGAAACGCTCCCACCCACACATTTTCCCCTCAGTGACGTGTTGAAATGCAGGTCCTGATGTATAGGTCAGTGTGTGTGCCTCGTAATTCCGTACATATAGGAGTGGTTCGACGCACGCAACCTGCCGGACACGACAGAAAGAGGCACAGAACAATTCTCTTGCATGAGCACATGGGTGCAGTGAAATGCCGTCGTGCATGGGAGAAAATCTCTGAGGAAAAGTCATCATGCAGGTGAGGTGGCATTGCATCCCGAGAGTCGCCTTCTTTTCCCTTCTTTTACCTCTCGGTCAGAGAGGCCTAATATCGAAAAAATAAAAAAAATGTCTTGCCCAACGAGAACTAAAACCCCCACGCTGGATGTCCGTTGTTGGCGTTACAGAAGGGATCGTCGTGCAATCTCCTGCCCTGTTAGTCATCCCAGCCATTTTGTGAGGGATTACTAACAGCCAAGAGAGTTGTGGCTGCGGGAACCAATGCACACTTGCAACGTCCACACGACGCCTCCACCGCGATTGCCGCTATCTTCAACGACAGGGCCAGGGAAGGGCAAAAGACGTCATCTAATGTCCCCTCTCGAATATCGAACGAGACTATCGACGACGAGAATTATGAACTGACAGAGAAACAAACCCAGTATGTCTCTCGCTTATGTCCCGTATACTCTGCTCTTGTTATCATCATCATCACGGCTGCCACGGCATAAACGTCGATACGACAGAAAAATACAATGGGCCTTTTTTTCTTGGATCGCAGAAATTCTAGCGAGTCATCGCTGGCACTCTATCCTTGTGATGGACCAACCAGCCCGCCCTGTTGGGATTTCTCCCGCTCTCTAGCCAGTCAAGCTGTGTTTCAGCTGGCCAGGGAGCCAGGGGGTTAACACTCCCCGCGGCGATCGTCTAATTTGAGCCCTGCTGTGGAAAGTGGGTTGGATGCCTGTTTGCAGCGTCACCAGCAAGAGACTCGAAAAACCCCGTTGTCCCGTCCGTCCCGGCATCCCGAATCCTTTTTTTTTCTCTTATTTTCTTTTTGCTCTTATTTTTTCGGTTTATCATTTGCTGTCTTGTTATTGCCTCTGTTTTATACCCCTACTTTATGCGCACGCCTTTTGACTCAGATTGCTTGATTTGATGGACCAGGGGTGTGGTGAAAGCTGATGACCAACAAATAGACCGACATCCGCGAGGAACAAGGAATCCAGAAACTCATTTGACGGAGAAGAGCCGGGATATCGCCAGTGAGCGAGTCCATGTGCGACACCAGCTGCGGGTCTCGCCGCGTTGCTTGAAGGAAGAGTGAGCAAAAAAAGAAAAAAAAGATCCCGACGTGCGCTACGCTACTATCCGTGCCTCCCTCGATCCACACGTGGGCAAAACGAGACGGACAAGATGATGGAAACTGCGAGCTTGCAGCTCCCTAAAACGGGCGGCAAGTCTCGCTTCTCAAAGGCCCTCCCCGTCCCTCCTTCTTTGCCTGCTCTCGACTTCGACACGGACTCGTTCGGGTCTGACCTCCCACTGCCCCCGCCACCAAAGAAGGACCTGCCCAGGACACCTGTTGCTGGAGCCCCCCTTCCCATCATCAAGAAGCCCGTACCGGCCGCAAAGGACTGGGACACCAGGAGCACCTTCACCACCAAGACTGCTTATACCATGGCTGCCGTTGCTCAGCCTCCCCCAGATTCACCTCTCCCGCGCCTGCCTGCAAAGTCTCCCGGACTCCCACCCGCGATGAGTGTGCCACGCCGACGGCCCGTCGCCTCCCCGACTGTTGCAAGCCCCTCGGGTCCGGCCCCGACATCTATCCCAAGCCCGACGTTGCCAGAGAGAGTTCCCTCACCTGCCGGCTCATACTCCAGTTTACTGTCTGCCTACTCCAACCACACATCTGATTCTACACCGAGGACATCAACAAACTCTGCCAATGAAGTGGTTTCCATTGTTCCATCCAAAGATTCTCATTCAGCGTCGTCGCCCACAATAGGAAACGAGGCTCGCATTCAGTCGCAAACACTTCCGTCACTGCCATCCGACCAACATGCTCAAACACAAAAACCCAGCACTTTTACTCACCAGATGTTTAAAGAAGACTTCGAAGAGCTACCACCTCCACCGCCTCTAAAAGATGCCCAGCGGCTTGCTAGACCGCAAACACCGACGAGTCTGCAGATATCATCATCGTCTGTCCAACCACCAGCATCCACGCACACGGCCGCATCCCCGCTAGTTGATAACCGTTCTCCACAGGATCAGCTCTGGAGAAGAAGATCACTAAAAGCCGAGAAAAAAGTTGACGTTCCTGAACTCAACCTTGCTTCCAGCAACGGATCCACTGCTGCGTCCAAACAAACGCCACAACCACCTTCACAGCAGCCTCACTCTTCACAACCGCAAGAGCAACCTCCCCCGTCCACGGCGCAACGTGCCCCACCACCCCAAAATTTTGCAGGTGGATTGCCAGGGCGAAACATTCGGCCGGTGCATCCGAGTGAGCAGGCGGTGCCGCAGATCGAGGTCAATATGGGACAAGAAGTGTCCCATGTGAAGGACAAGTTGAGGAGGAAGGGCAGCCAAAGTCCGCCGATCGAAAAGGCTTCCAGTCCTTCCAGCTGGTTGCCGGTTGTGTCGCCATTATCCGCCCGGCGATTGCCGACGCCAGAGTACGGGGCGAATGATGTCGAAAATCCCGTGATGGCCATGGCCGTGTCGCCAATATCGCCGGCGATTACCCCAGAGTTGCCGAGTGAGCAAAGGCCGACGCCGCCGCCGCCGCCTTCGGTGTCACGAAGCGCGCTGGCCCCCCCTCCGGAGCACGCATTACGACAAGCTAGAAGCAGTCCCAATTTGGCGCCCAAGGCCAACAACGGGGGATTTAATGGTCGCTCACCAAACGGTTTGCCATCTTCGCCTGTGCCTAGCCGTGACCGGTTCGCGAACCCCCCGCACTCGGCCCGCTTCCGAGCCGACTCTGGTTCTGGGTTTGGACCGAACCGACGGGATCCTGCAGGTTCATCTCTGGAATTGCAGCCACCGTTTCAAAGGCAACCGCAATCACGACCGCAGAGCCCGGCTTGGGGTGGCAAGCCCGTGTCTGAAGATGGATCAGTTATTACGCTCCGAGCAGCACCACCAGCAATCCGACCAGAGTTTTTGGATTATCCCCTCCGGGAACACGACCCAAACGCACCAGATGAGACGGATAACCCTGGGGCTGGGTTGTTTCCCAGAAACTGGTTCACGCCTGCGCCGGCGGAGGAGATACTGGATGCTAGGCCGTTGCAGGAGAAGCATTTTCGGTGTATTACTAGCCATAGGATCATGACGGCGGGGAAGCAAAAGAATAATCCGATTGCGTGCCGGACGTGTGGGCACAAGGATCGGAATGCGGAGTGTTATATTTGTAGTGCGTGTTATTTGAATGTTTGTTCGGGGTGTGTGGGGTTGTTGAAGAGGAGTAAAGGGGATTTGCGGGTGGTGATCAAGGCTGTTGGGGAGAAGGGGAGGGGGGAGGGGGGTGATGTGTGAGGTTGGGGACTATACGGCGGGATAAATTTTGAAGATTTATGAGTAGATGGGGGTGTGATTTTGGGGGAATTATAATGAGGAGATTTTTAGAGGAGAAGGAGATGAATTTTCACTTTTTCAGTTGGTTGGTTGGTTGGTTGTTAGTTGGTTTTTTTGGGGGGAAAGGGTCAGATGTGATGGACGGAACGTCGAGTTTTGATCATTTACTGGAGGAGGGCTTTGGGTTGTGGAAGTTGTATATTTTTGATACCGTGTACAATTATTTTATAGGGGGTCTTTGGGTCAGAGTATTGGAGGTGTGGGAAGGTTAATGAGATTGAGTTGGATGTTCATCTGAGACTACCTACTTGGAAATGGTGATTGTGAGGTTGTGATGTTTGCTGAAGGTGAGATGGGAGGTGACGTTGCAAGGCGCCCCACTTGCTTTTCCCCAGCTAGGGTGGCACAGGGCTGTTGGAGCTAGCTGTCAATACAGGGGCCAATCACTCCATTCAGCCTCGATCGCCAAGACAACAAACAACAACAAAAGTCGGCGAGTGTGTGTTTGGGTTTGGGTTTGTGGTATTTTTGACACCTAAATTTTTACGGCGTGAAATATTGTGGCGAGATCATCATGTCGTCCACGCAGAACAGCGCGCTGCCTGGTCGCGCGAGGAGTTTGAGGAAGCCGACTACGGTGGGTGAGCATCACAACAAGGGGGGGCCCGGGAGCGAAAGTCAATTGCTGATCAGGGGGGCATCTTCAACGGGAACGGGAACGGTATCTGAGCGTACACTTAGGCGGGCGGCGGGTGTTGCAAGGGGTAGTAGACCCTTGTCTGGAGTTTTTGGGGGTGGTGGTAGTGGTGGTGGTGGTGGTGGAAGGACGACGACGACGACGGGGATGGGGGCGGGGCAGGTTTCTTCTGCTTCTTCTTCTTTTTCTTCTACCAACCCAGACTCATCGAGATTGGGGAGGGCGCCGTCGACGAGGCAGGTTTCGGTTTCTTCTGCTTCGGCGGGGAACGGGGATATACCCGGGACGACACGTCTTACGAGGGCGACGTCGACACGGCAGTTTCCCGGTGCCTCCTCCGCCAAGTCAGCAGCTTCTCCAGAGGGGTCGGGTATTGCGCCTCCTAGACGGACGGGGACGGGGACGGGGACGGGGACGGGGACGACTACTACCATCGCGGCAGAGCAGCAGCCGCCAACACCTCTATCCCGCCGCCAGACAGTCACCGAATCAACCTCGCGCAGGCCGACAACATCAGGCGGTCCAATCCCACCACCAAAACGCACCCCCTCCACCACCACCACCGCCACCCACTCACGCGCAAAATCAAGCGTGACCACCCTTTCGAGCAGTAAAACCCTCCGACCACCATCATCGACATCCCAAACCTCCACTTCTACTACTTCCACCACGGCGACGGACCGTTCCAAACCCCCCATCACACGCGCCCCTCCTCCTCCTCCTCCTCCTCCTCCTCCTGCTCCTCCTCACAAACGCGCTCCATCTCACCCTTCCCTTTCCACCCAGCCATCAACACCGGGAGTTGGCAGAACCAGATCCCTCAAACTGCCACAAGGTGCGCTGGCGGCAAAGACAAAACCAGAATTCAACACGCACCAACAACACTTTACCCCCTCAAAAAACCCCCAGCTGCCAAAACTGTCCGCCAGAGAAATATTAGCCCCCCCGTCGCCAAGCAAACTACCCGCCAACCTGGCCATCTCAGCAGAGACAGCACGGCTACAAACCGAATTACTTCAACTATCCCTGCTGCATCAGTCGGCCGAAGAGACAAAGCTCCAATGGGAGGGGTCGGCATATGAAAGGTTACGGGGCAGATTCGCGGCGCTGGCTGGGCTAGAAAAGGAGGTGGTCAAGTTAGAGGGACGAAGGGGGGAGGACGACAGGGCGAAAGAGTTGTTGGACTGGGGAGGGGGAAAGGGACTGGAGGGGAGGGTGAGGGTTTTGGATGAGGTGCTAGGCAAGGTGTGGGGGCTGACGGAGAATGGGGGGAGGTATTCGAGGGTTGTGGCGAGGTTTGGGAAGTGGTTGGGGCAGGCGGAGGAGGTGATGGTTGCAAGGGAGAAGGGGGAGTGGGGGTTGGTGGAGGGCATTGGGCAGGAGTGGAAGGAGGAGATTGGGAGTATAAGCAGGAAGGTTCATGCTGTTAGCCAGGAGTTATATGGGGTTTTGGACGGGCGTGAGGCTGGTGAGGCGGGGGGGTTGGGGAGGGTGCTGAATGGGGTGAAAGACCTGATGGGGGGGATGGTGGAAGAGATTGAGATTATGGAAACTGTGGAGAGGGAGGTAAGGGAGCAGGAGATGGAGTGGGTTAGGAGGGTTAATAGGGAGGGTGATGAGGGGGTTGAGACGAGGAGGAGAGCGGGGGCGGTTTGGAGGGCTTTTTGAGGGGCGGTTCATGATGCCAGCGACGAATGATTTATTGATATGGCCTAGGAGTGTCTCTGGAAATATGGAGTTTGACGGGGGTTGCCGATTCTCTCTTTTTTCCTTTTAACCTACACAAATGGATATCATACATACAATCAACCGGTTGCCTGTTTTGAGGATGAACAAAGCTCTATAATGAGAGCGCATACGTAGCTTTTGGCTCGTTTAGTACAGCACCTGCAGTAGAAGGGCAAGAATGTGAACCTCTTCAGCTCTCCTGTAGCGTTTGATCAGAATCAACTGGTGCCAAGAGAGCCACATGATCATGGTTTCCACTACACTTCAAACCAAAATGATGAAATATCAGCAGTGGTTAAGGGCAGTTAAGTGTATCAGAAGGGTCCTGGTCTCAAACTACTCCTCAAAAGTCAAGCGCATTCAAGGCATCGAAGCCACCAAACAAATGAAACCCTCTGGGATATCAAAAATCATAGGACAAAGTCTTTCGTAAACGAAGAAGAAAAAAGAGAAAAATCATAACCTCAACAAAGTGAAGAAAGCTTGTTCATTTCATATCCCTCTTCCATCCCTCTTTTTTTTTTCTTTCTTTTCCGTCCCCCTTAAAGAGAGAAAGGCCTCCTAGGATAGCTGACACCCTCCACCGCATCATTATCCACAAACCAGCTCGCCCTCTCCCCCGCGCCCTCATTCACCAGCGCGCACGGCAACCCGGCCCCCTCCTCAAAAATCTGCTTCATAATCTCCTTCTTCCCACCCCCCGTAGCCACAAACGCAATCCTCACCGCATGCGTCACCACCGGCAGCGTAAGCGTGACCCTCTTCGGAGGCGGCTTGGGACTATCCTCAATAGGCGCCACCCACGCGCTCGTCTCCCTCAGCAGCTCATGCCCGGGAAACAAGCTGCACGTGTGCCCGTCCGGTCCGCAGCCCAACAGCAAAAGGTCAAAAATCGGAAGCTTGACGCTGTCCCTCGAGGCAAAAGACCTGACGAGGGCTTGCTCGTACTGATCCGCCAGTTCCTGGGTGTCGTCCAGATATTCGGTGTCGATGGGGTGAACCGTCGGCTGGCCAGTGCCGGCTGGGAGCTTGTCAAGCAGTTCTTGCTTGAGCAGGAAGTAATTCGAGTCTTGGTGGTCGAGGGGGACGGCGCGCTCGTCGGCAAAGAAGATTTCCCACTTGTCCCACTTGACTTCGTCGTTGGGGCCCGAGGGGGGGGCGAGGAGGGCCTGGGCGAGGGTTTTGGGGAGGGAACCGCCTGAGACGGCGACTTTGAAGACGCTGTGGCGGGCGAGGCCGGCTTCCTGGCAGGAGATGACGTAGGCGCGGAGGGCGGGAGCTAGGTTGTCCTTGACTGAAGGGAACGAGTAGAGGTTCGCTTGTTTGGCCATCTTGACGGTTATGTGTGGTTGTTGTGGTTATGGTGGTGTTGGTGATTGTAGAGCTCCGAGATAGATAAAGGACCAGAGATAGCCTCAGCTTCGGGGTTGTTTAGGTGTGAGTTGCAAAGGAAAGGTCCAGTTTGGGCAGGGTGAGTTTCTAAGAAAGATGTTCCCGGTCTTCAACGGGGTTGTTGGGAAATTTGTTGTGGGTTCTTGGCGATTGTGAGACACACAAGCAGGCGTGGGGGAGGAGGTGCGGGGATGGAGCTTTTTCGGGGGTTGGAGGGTTAGCTTGACGCGGGAATGGGCGATAAGATGCTGTGGTTCTTACTGTGGTGTTGCTGTGTGGTAGTAGATGAGCTGAGATTCCCTACGACGCGGTATCTTGAGTGTGGATGGGTGGGCTGTCTTGCGCGGGATTTTTTGTGGCTGGGTTTCTAATAGAGGGGCGTTTTTCGTGAAGGGCTTTGTTGGACAGGAGGGGTAGCAAATGTTTTGTGAGGGGCAGCTGCAGAAGAGCTTTTTTGGTCTTGTCCGGCTCAGCAACCCCTGTTTGAACCTCTTTTTGCCTGTAGTTGTTAGTGACGAGAGTTTGACACCGTAGTGATCGCTCCTCAACAGAGAGTAATTCGGGATTTTTTAAACTTTGCAGGAAAAGAGATGCTCGAACCCCAAAGTCTGCACAGGTCTATTACGTCTAGAAATACTAAGACCGGAGCGCGACAGACAAAGCAGTCCTGGCCCGGAGATGAGGTTCAACTCGCGGCGCAGGCAGCTCGATCCGGCACATCGTCACAATGGTTCGCTGATGGTTGCTAGTGCCGAATACACTTCGGCATCGGCCGACGCGTGGTAGACACCGTTGGGAATGACGGGCCCGTCGATCAGGGCAGCCGATATCCTTACCAGGGTGACGGGTTTATGACGATTCGGCAAGATCTCATTGATGACATGCGCCGGTAATGGTCTATGCTACACTCGTCGGAGGAGCTTCGATGAGGTCCGAAATATGCGCACAGATGCATATAGAGACTTCAACGCCTCTTGTACAATGCTTTCAACTAGACATGAAAACCGTTTATAAACTGCACCAGACCAACTTTCTGGCCAGCATACGTGTACAGTCGAAACTATGCCAAACGCGGGTAATACGGACCGTTCATATAAAAGCCTTGATAGCCCTCACATCAGAGTCTCCAGGGTGGAGGTTTCGATATAAGGATTAACCACACCTCCAATCACCAGTGGGCATAAAGTCTGATATGCTCTCACAATGATACGATTTTGTGTTTGGATCGAGTATAATCATGGGGACAAAGATTGTCAATCTTTGCCATTCGTGGAGCTATCTCCGCAACCTCTTGATGGAAACAATGGAGTTGCCAAGACCGGCCACGAAAAAACAAGGACCGCTCTGGAACAAAAGAGGACTTGAGATTGAGGTTCAACGATTTTTGAATATTTCGAGCGCTCTGGGCGGTTCTCTGTCTTTGTGAAAGAAAAAGTCAATTCCCATCACATGATGGAAGGCTGCGGTCGAGACTTCTCGAAGTTGTTGATAGTTAGCGGGGGTGGGGTGACGCTGCGGGGTGGTTGCTGAGAGCTTTGGGGGTCTGGGTGGAATTCATTGCGTCATAGTCCCGCTTTTGAGTGTTTAGGGCAGCAGCTCCACCATATTTGTTTTGAGCATCTGGGATTCTTTGGAGCATCGTCGTCTTTTTTCCAGCCAGACTCGGGCTGGAAAAGTAAGGCCCAGGAGGACATCAGATGACAACCAGGTCGATCCCGTCGCTTTGTTTTGCAGCTGTCACAGAATCCCGAAGATGCCCGTCGAGTCCAGATTGATCCGACGACAGCTTCCTTCTGCCGCCACAAAATGCAGCCAATCATGGTCAACGGCCAGCTGAGAAGGGGCTTGGGGAACAGGTCCTTCGTGGAGGCGGCAGAGTCGCAAAAGCCCGTAGCCGAATTTCAATCAGATTGACCAAGACCTCACTCAACCCACCGCATCGGCGAATACCACTTGACTCAGTCGACATAATCATACCGAGCCCGTTTACCTCTGAAGCCACATTCTTGGTAATACTCTCCATTCCGCCTTAGAATCCTGCACCATGACGACGCCAAAATACCTCACCGGTGATGCGGCCGCCATTGACGAGTTCATTGATCGCTTTGATGTGCGTTGACACTACCAGCTCCCATGCCCCCCCCCTCCTGCCTGTTTGCCATACTCATTGCCCACCAGGTGTTTTTGCTAGACTGTGATGGTATAGTTGCTCTCGCTTTCGGCAGCTCGCATGGTGATCTGACGTTAACAGTCTTGCCGCAGGAGTCATCTGGTCCGGCGAGCATGTGTTCGAGGGGGTTGTGGAAACTCTGGAACACTTGAGATCCAGAGGTGAGAGCCCTGTCTTGCTTTCGGCCCACTCAGATGGCTAACCCCCGATAGGCAAAAAGACAGTCTTTGTGACCAACAACTCGACAAAGTCTCGCCAAGAATACCTCAAAAAGTTCACGGGCTTAGGGATTCCGTCTGACGTGGAGGAGATATTCGGTTCGGCATATTCTGCCTCGGTTTACATCTCCAGAATCCTCAAGCTCGCGCCGCCCAAAAACAAGGTTTTTGTCATTGGAGAGGCCGGCATCGAGCATGAGCTGAGGAGCGAAAATGTACCCTTCATTGGCGGCACTGACCCTGCCTTCCGAAGGGATGTCACCCCTGAAGACTTCAAAGGTCTCGCTGATGGTTCTCTGTTGGACCCCGAGGTGGGATGCGTGCTCGTCGGTTTGGACTTTCACATCAACTACCTCAAGCTCTCGCATGCGCTCCAGTATCTGAGGCGGGGTGCCATCTTCTTGGCGACCAACGTGGATTCGACCTTCCCGATGAGCCACGGCTTCTTCCCCGGCGCAGGCTCGATGAGCATGCCTCTCGTGTATTCAACGGGCCAGAAGCCGGTGGCGCTCGGGAAGCCTAGCCAAGCCATGATGGATGCTGTCGAGGGCAAGTTCCAATTCGATCGTGAACGCACGTGCATGGTTGGGGATCGTCTTGACACCGACATCAAGTTCGGAATCGAGGGGAAGCTCGGTGGCACGCTGGCAGTCCTAACGGGCGTAAGTCAGAAGGAACACTGGGAGGCAGCGGATGCGGTTGCGGTGCCAGCATTCTATGTGGACAAACTGAGCGACATTGGGCTTGTCGCGAGGAAGCAGTGAGGTTGTTCCGGGCCCATGACGGGGTTTCCTAGGTGATAGACAGGACAGCTCGCACAAGCAGACAGCAAGCAACCAATAGATTTACGGCGTGTTCTTTTCCAGACACTTGTGTTTGAGCTGGGTGATCTAGGTGACACAGATGCGATGCTGTGGCCGCTCGGTTCCAAACGGCGGAAACGATGCCAGGAGGCAAAAGGGACAAGATGCGAGGTGGTTACTTGTGGTGTAAGGTGTAGGGACGAGCCGCAAGGACACGCAACCCGTCGCCGCAATCAGGAGACCGCCAGACTCCCCCTTGGACGAGAGCTGGAACCTGGAACTTGGTCTGGCGTGCATTGGGGGGGTTGTTGGAGGCTGGCTATGACGTAGGTCCAGACCGTGGCATGGGGCACGCCAATGGTGCCAGGGAGCTAAGACGGGCTTGCCACTGGCCAGCTGCCACAGCGAATATGCAAGCCATCATTTGGGGCAGGACCCTGAATCTCAGGGAACCCGAACGCCCGCGGGTTTTTGGTGGGTGTGAACCCTGTTTTAACCGCATCTCACAGGGATCTAGGTGGGGCCAGGGTCTCGGTCGGTTGAATCTCGACCTTGTCACGACCTGCCATCTTTCCCACGGGCCCATCTCAGCTCCCAACACCGCTCCAATAACCCCCTCCCCCTCCAGACATATCTTGTCTATCGTATCTTGTCGGTGCAGGTGTACGTGTGATGTCTTCCCCCCAACAAGGCTGACGTGTCTCGGAAGCTGGAAGATGCCATATCTAATCGTCATATTAAGAGCAGTACCTCCAGGTACCTCTGAGATAGAGATGTTCAGGTAACGCCAGGTATGTACGCTACTGCCTTACAGTGTGATATCCCCCCTCTGGAAAAAGGGTCCAGCTGGCAGCGGGCTGTGGGCAAGGATAGGATTATTTTCGGGATTTACAGCTCCCCCATCAAACACCAAAGAGAGCAGTGCGATGACGGCACTCCTGTACTGGTGACTCTCATCGGCCGGCTTTTTTTGGTGCGAGGGCGCTGGATGGGGGTTAGCGCCTCCTGTCTTCCGGAGCATTTGCAACGGCCCCTGTGATGGAGGTGTGCGAGGCGGCGTGGGCTGTGAGAGCATCAGTATGCAGACGCCCGGCGTTACTTGGGTCAATCAAAGCAAGATGGGAGCCCCGTCCATTGTACCAAAATCAAGGTCTTGCAACCCGGTAGCCCTGCGTCTGCTGCTTGGGCTCCCCCAGTTCTCCAGTCACAGCCGTCTAACCACCTTCGCTCGTTCGTTCTTGGCGGGGCTCGCAAAGCCAGGGCACGTCAATTTTGGCTTTGGCAACGACAAACTAGGAAATCCCAGCTTGTTTCTTAGGGTCGCTATTAGGGCAGCGACCCGAGCCGACATCCGCCCACGCCGCTTGAACTTCAAGCGGGAAAGACACCCCCTACCGATATCTACCGTCGAGCCTAGCTGCAAAAAAAGAGGTCATCGTGGTCGACTCTCGACCAAAAAAGACTGGTCCAACCTCTCCGCCTGTCCCTGTTAGCTCCTCACCCAAGGAACAAAAAAATTCCACGACAAGCGACAGGGGCACCTTACAACAGATAGTCCCTGTCTGTAGCGTCCGGCGCAGACATATATATGCAAGGTACCCGACCAAGCCAGAACCCGAAACCTGTTGTGCTTTCTTTCCCTTGGCTTCCTCCCCGTCTAGACCGGTCTATTCTTCTCTTTTGTTTTCGTTGCTCTTCTACCCGACTTGGTCCTTGGAATTCAACACACCCCCCCCCTACCTAGTCTGATCTACCTGATCGACCATGGAGGCTCCGTCACCGTCCGTGCCCGACGAGAAGGACCCTTGTAGGGAGCACCTCCTGGAGCGTCGTCAGCAGCTGACAGACTCTCTGTCTGCTTCTCCCTACGACCTGATCCTCTACCTGGAGCGAGCCGTGGTGCACTCTGACCTCGCCTACCCTGACCTCGCTGCTGGTGACGCCTACCGTGCTCTTCTCCTGGCCGACGAGGTCCGCGATGAGAGCTTCGAGTACCACGAGCAGGCCTTGGAAGCACTCAGGGGCTACTCAACAACGCCTTGCCCTGTGGTCCTTGACCATGGCTCCCTTACCGAAGGGATATCAGACGGCACCGCTGGCGAGGATGTTATGGAAGGGCTGGAGGGAGTCGGTCCCTGTCAGCTCCTGGCCCGCCTCGGTTCTGTCCGCGCCTACCAGATCCTGTCCTTGAGCCTGCTTCTCTGCGGGAGCCTAAAAAGCGCGCTCAGATTCTGCGAGAGAGGCCTGAACACGGCCCCGAACAACAGAGAGCTCATCGAGATCAAGGGCTACATCGAGCAAGTCGGCCGCCGCAGACTACGCAAAGAGTCAGACGCCCCCATCGACATCAACAGCCTCCCCGACCGCGGTGTCGTCCGTCGTGAAGTCTACCCATGGAACACCCACGAACCGGACCGCTTCTCGGCTGAGTCGCTGGCCCACCTCAACAAGCAACTGTCGACCATAGCTCCAAAGTGCGAGGTCCGCGTTTCTAAACTCCCCGTCCTCCTCGATGACGAGAGCAACACAGACGCCCACGACATGATACCGACGTGCAATCAGCTCGGCCTCTTTGCCAAAGAGGACATCGCCCCGGGTGAGACGGTGCTGGAAGAGTATTCTCTCCTCACAGCCAACAACCGACACAAGGAATCCACCTGCGACGCCTGCGGGACGGCCCTCCCGCCCCTCGACCAACACTCCAAGGCGGTCAGCTGCCCGGAGTGCTACGACACCATCTTTTGCGACGACTTTTGCTTCACCAAGGCCCAAGAGCAATACCACCCCGCCGTGTGCGACACGGACGTGGACTCGATCGCCAAAGACCCCGACAACAAGGACATTGACCAGTCCCTCTACCTCTTGCTGCTCGCCCGCCTCCTGGCGATGTCGACACACCAGGAGATGCACCCCCTGGACGTGCCCTCGATAAAGTTCATCTGGGGCGACTTTGTCCCCTCGGAGCTCAACGAGATCGACCGTAGCATCAACGCCGAGCCGCCCCCGGAGTGGACCCTGCCTTTTTCGTTCGAGTACAACATCGAGATTCCGCTTCACATACTCGAGAAGATGGATATAGACATTTATGCCACGCTCGGCCAGCACGACATTTGGGTTTTCAACACCTGCTACGCCAAGTTCCGTGGCACGGCCTCTGCGCGCAAAAACTACCAGGACGGGCGCAGGGACGGGAGGCCGGACGTGGCGGCGGTTCATCCCTTTTGGTGCCTGGCTAACCACGACTGCGATCCGAATGTGAGCTGGGAGTGGGGCGGCAAGATGAAGCTTTGGGCGAGGGACAAAAGGGTTGTTGGGGGGAGGAGAGGAGGGGTGAAGAAGGGAGAGGAGATCTTGAATCATTACTGCGATGTGGAGCTGCCTGTTAAGGAGAGGAGGGAGTGGGCCAGGGGGAGTTTGGGAGGGTGGTGCATGTGCTCGAGGTGTAGGGAGGAGGCTGCTGGCGAGGAGGGGAGGGAGGTGATGGGGGTTGATGGGGTGGTGGAGGAGAAGAATTAGTTTTTCTTCTTTTTCTCCCCTCTGGTTATTTTTTGCTTGATATACACGCACAGCGAGGGGGTTTCTTTAAGGGATTGGGGAGGAGGGAAAGGGGGAGCATCAGGCATTTTTGGGAGTGATGGATTTTTCTATCTACCTACTTTAGGGGAGCATATGGAGGAGGTGGGGGGGAGAGGATTCTTTTCTTTTCCTTTTTTTTTTTTTTTTTGAACCAAAAAAAACTTTCCAGGGCGTACATTACCAGGTACACGATGGGGTTGTGCGGCAGCTCTGGCGCATTTGAACATTGTGACATTTACACATTTTCTTTTTATCTGTCTGATCTGTTTTTTTTGCTTTTGCCAAATCTCCCAAAGTTCTTTGCAAGATATCTGAGCGAATTGAGTGCATTTACCATCAAGTCCCCACCCATGTACATATCAAGGGTTGGGTTGGGGTTGTTTCCAGAAATCCCATCTTTCGCATCATTCTCTTCAAAAAGTCTATCCAATATCCCATGAAAAAAGTTCTTGGTTCATCTTCTCTTACCCCCTTCTCGCCTCAATTCTCGTGGTAACAAGACCTATGGAGCAATGTCGCGGTACTTCTCTTCCAAAACACACATCTCGACCCCGGCTGTCAATCCACCACGCCTTCACTCACATGTTTCTGTCAAAAACCGACGATCACCACACCTGACAAACTCGCATGTGAAATCATCCCAATTACGAAGCAACACAAACTGGGGGACGAGGGAAAGCGATGGCAAAACCCCCAAGAACGATATGATATGACACCCAAGTTCTAGAATCTCTTATGTCAGTAACCAAACGAGGGTGTAAGTGGGGAAACCGGCCAATCAAAACCATAGAATGTCGAACCCTACAGAAATAAAAAAAAGTGGCACGCATCGATCAGTGGCTTAGCTCTATGGCGATGCTGATCGCGAGGCTTGTGCTTTCCTTGTAGGGAAGAACAGATGGAAAATCTACCACACGAGGTCCAACAAACTCTGGGGATCAATTGTGGGTTTCTGGTGGCTAGACTAGGAGCGGAAGATACTTCTTCCCGGACGACAGCGGCGGAGGACGTTCTTTTTCGAGATAGGTTTGTGAATGGAAAGGTGAGGAGACTCCCCGGCAGTTCTCGTTTCCGAGATATGTCCTGACCACCGGGAACATTCTTAGGGAATTATTAAGCCAAGATGTGTGGAGAAACCAACATTGGAAATCTGAGGTTGCGGGAGAAGCAAAAGAGATTCACGGAAGGCTTGATGGAGGCTTGATATCCCGGACGTTTTGCTCCGGACAGGGGACAGGTCCCTATCCATCTTCTCTGCATACGACAGGGCCTGTTAGAATGACAGCAGAAGGAGAGGATGGCTTGGGTTCTCGGGGTTGGAACTTCGGGACTGTGCCACCAGAGCTCGCGGTTTGTCCCGGGGCGAGGAGGTTCCTTCATTGGCTCTGGTCTAGACAGTGTCTAATGGTAAGCTTCCTCTTATGATGTGGAAGATCGAGAAGTTACCTGAGCATGATGATGGACAGGTGGCCTCCTCAAGTGAAGAGGGGCTTCCCCAACCCGGGGAATGAACAGCGGGCTCCATTGGCGGTTTTGGAGCTCTCGCCACGTCCCAAGGTTACCCCAGAGCAGCATTGAGGTTCGGTGACCGACGCTCCCAAGAACAGCAAAGTTGGACATGTCGCCTCTCAAAAGAGGGGTTCATTGGGCTTGGACTGTTGAGGGAGGGTAGGGGTCTATCCGTTCGTGCCGTCCAAGGGTCCTTCTTGTGTTCGTGCTCCCGCAGCTAACCACCCCACGGGATTCGTTCGTGTGAGTGCTGGCAGCTAGTGCTGCCATGGGGGTGTTGTCGAGGGTGCTACATGAGATTGCAGGGTCATGATGTACCGGTATGTACCTGCCACAAGGCAGCAGACTTATGGCGTGACGAGTGTTCGGATTGGGAACGGGCTTGGGAGCTGTCGATATCCCCAAGGGTCCTGTAATCCAATTAGCGACGGTGGAAGGCTGGCCGGCAGGTGCTGATCTGGACATCTGTCTGCTGGCTTTGATGCCGAACTTCCAGGTTCGTGCAGAAGCGAGAACGCTCGGCTCAGGCGTGTGATGAGTGGCTACTGACGGCCCCCGGTACAAGTGACTGGAACGACTCATGGGGGCTTTGGCTGGTGATGGTAGGCGCAACCAGCGAGAGGCTCCACATAAGCGATCCAAGGGGGAAGAGCCGTCGACATCTGGTTTGGGAAGGAAGAAAGGAAGGGCTCAACTGTGTGTTATTACCACCTTGGCATACGCGCCCAAAGGGGAGGTAGGCATAGATGCTGGGAGGGCGGTAGCTGTTCGGCAAACTAATGTCACAGTATGACGGTGTGTAGCGAGTTAACAAACTGACATTGTGGCAGGGAGTTCAATACTAAGCTTCTGATACAGGGCTGCAGACTGAAATCATTGTAGACAGCTGGTTGTGAGCAATGATACAACAATTATGGTCGAAACGGTGAAGTTCAATTTCACGTATAGGAGCATAAGGCCATGGCTATGTATTGCTATTTCGTTTCTCTTGTGCCAATGCCTCACCAACTGATGATAATCACCTTGTCTTGAATCATGAAGTGAGTCTTGATCGTAAGAGGCTATTATTTCCCAGTTTACTCGTGGGGTGATGGTCAACAAGCCAAGAAGAGATGTCAACGAGCAGGACAGGGGGGTTGCTACAAAGTTATATTTCACGTGGTGAGGCTGGCTGCAACGCATCGTGGAAATTTTGACCGTGTCGGCCATCATACATTAAACTGAAGAAGATTCATCACCAGATACTACGCCAAGCTCCCACCAAAACCAGCCCATCATGAAAGCAAGAGAAAATAGAAGCCTTTCACCGCTCAGAATGGAATGCTTTTCTGCCCTTCAACTTTCATCATGGTCAGTTTCTCGGCATCGACCTCCCCGAACATTGACCACACTCTTTCCCATCCCCATTAGTTTCCCCGCCAACTCATCCCCCCAGCACACCCCTCACCTCACCCCCTCTCCTCCTCTCCTCCTGTTCCAAAATACCCAGTATATTCTGCGCAACCATATCCTTCGCAAACTTCCTACCATACACCCCCTCCACCCTCCCAAAGCCCTTCTCCCCCACCCCATCAGGTATGATCCAACTGTCAGGCCCCATGTCGGCATGCCCATCGAATACTGCATCCTGACCAGCTCTAGCAATCAAAACATACCTCGGCGGTCGAAACCCCAATTTCTCACACAGCGCAGCCACTCTCTTGGAAGGTAATTCCCCTGGTGCAGTATCATTCTCTTCATCATCCGGTGGAGGGTCAAGAGGGGCTCCGCCCGGGGGGTCAAGTAGTGAGGTGGTCGAGTCTGTTGGCTTTGGCGGGGGGGGAGGTTTAGAGGGGGATGACTGGGTTGGTGTTGTCGTTGCTGAGGAAGAATGTCCCCCTTGAGCAGCAGCATGTGGGTTGGGGGATGACGGTTGCGATGACAAGGGGCTGTAGATCTTGCTCGTCGAAGCCATCATCTTATTCGAGGCATGGGGGAACGTCACGCTTTTCCCATCCTTTGGCATCATTTCCTCTGCCATCAGCCATTCGACGCAGCATTTCGCCGCGTACTTCTTCGCGTCCTTTTTCTTGGCGAAGCCATTCTGGACGAGCTTCTCTGGCTGGGGAAAAACAAGTGGTTGAGAGCCGATGGAGCGGGAAAAGATTAGTATGCAGTTCCATTTTGTGCTTGGAGCTGCGGATATGGCTTCGTCTTTGTAGATGATGGAATTTTCGGTTCTGGCCTTGTGGGCGTCGATGTATCCTGGGTTGGTGTTAGTGATGTGAAGACATGAAGTGAAAGGGATGCATGGAAAAAAGGGACATACTCTGCAATAAGCTGATCCAGTCATGACCACCAGTATCAGGCTCTTCATCCTTGAGAGAAGAAGTCAAATCAGTCAGCGCCCTACGTTGGAGAGGGGTGATCGGTTTGGGGTCTTTCATCTGCTGCTCAACAAACAATGCCAAGGACTGGTAATCGATGCCGTCGTCATTTGCAGCCGAAGAAGAAACCGTTGCTGTCGCCATGGTGCTCATAAGCGCAACAGGGTTGCGAGTGAGTTTCTGTCTGAGCTTTTTCGGAGATGCCTGAGCTTGAGCTATCGTGTCATTGACAAACTGCCCCAGTTTGCGTTTCGCTTTTCTGGGGGGAGGCATGATGCTGATGAGGCGGACGGCTTTGGGGGGATTCGGGCTTCTATATGTGTTCGAGGCTGTCAAAGTGGGGCGGGGTAAGACCTCGTGTGCAAATGAAGACAAGAGTCCCAATTGGATGTGAAGCCGGCGAAGTTGGCAGCAATAGTTTCGAGAAAACGAGGAAATGGAACGGGCGATGGTCATTGCGAGGAGGTCAAACAAAAGCCACAGAGTCTGCCGCGCGAATGTGGTTGTAAGTGCGCTGTGGGCCTCACTTGATAATGCGCAGCGGCCCAAAAGACAAACAAGGCCTCCTCCACCAGTCGCATTTTGGTTGGCAAATTATAGCTGCACGAGCTGGATGCCTCCGTTTCTACAGAAAAACTATTCGCCGTCATGGGTATCATAATCAAGCCCGGGTCTCTGCCGGATTATCGTGTTTGGCAGCACCTCCCCTGCACCCTCACTCCCGTTTTGATCCTACTCAAAGAAGCTGCCACCATCTTCCTCTTCCTCCTCCTTCTTCTTGGCCTTGGACTTCTTGGAGTTCTTCTTGCCGTCATCTTGTGCCCCTTCATCCTCCGCATCCTCGGCTGGTCTCCGATTTTGCAGCCTCTCCAGCGCCTTCTTGCCCTCCTCTCTCGTCTTTTCAATCAGGGCCCACATGGGTGGTCTCTCTGTGTGCAAATATTGAGCCGCCTTTGCCTCTTCTCCCTCCGCCGGCTTCGCATATAAACTGATGTAGGGCTCCATAAAAGGGTAGTAAATGGCGTAGTCAATGTCGACCTGCGCCTTGTGAAGATCTTCTCTGAGCTTGGCAATCTCGTCGTCATTCGTCGCTTGCGCCAGCTTCTTCTCGAGTTGCTTTGCAATCCTGATGGCCTTTTTCCGTTCTGCAATAGTCGATTAGTATGTTGAAGTACACAATAGACAGAGAAAATAGCCTACCAAAGAAGCGAACCATGTGGTACTTTGAAATCATCTTGGATCTGATCTTTTTGTATTGGGCATCGGCAATGCGGCGCTTGTGAGCGGCCAATTCTCTCTCCAGTTCCCTCTTCTTGTGAGCAGGCAGCTTATCGGGGTCATGCGCCAGCAGTCTCTCGATGGCGCGAGCGCGCTTCTTGATGGCAGTGTTGTTCTCAAGGTCGACGGCTTTGCGCGGCTTGGTCTTATGCGATCGCTCGTCTCTCGCTCGTTTTCTGGAAGGGTGCATGCTGTCGTCACCCACGGCCTGGGCCTCGGATCGAGATCGTTTGACTCCCATTGTGAAGGTAGTTGTTGGTGTTGCTGTGTAAAGTCTCAAAGTTGCTTGACGAGATGCGATAACTTCCTTGTCGATAAAGAGAAGGCCAAAAAAAAAGGTGGAGCTCAGACAACTGCAGCTGCCCCGCCAAGTCACTGTTAGGACCGGGGTTAGGGTTATTGAAGCTATAACCTCATCTCATCAGCCATTGTGAAGGAAAGCTCTCAACAACACCTTGATCCAGCTTCGAAAAAAATGACCAATTCGCTCTTTTATGCTTGACAAGAGTTACTAATTCCCACGAGTCTCATACCTTGGATGAACCTTCCTTCTTTGATGATGAAACCAGGTCTCAGCTGATGAACACACGACACACTGTTCAACCACACACAGAGTACCCCGACTGACGAGGTAGCGGAGCTGTTGAATCTCATCACATCGTCTTCACCTCAGCCAGACCGCGCAACTGCCATCATGGATCGGTCCGAGCCAGGGCTGATCAAATGGTCACCCAATGCCTCCTATAGCTCATTCATACATATCAACATCCAACACCGCATGATCCAGTTGTATGAGCCGACAGGACAGGCCCAGCGCGGACGATTCGAGTATCGGAAAGTCGCCAAACACGCTGACATCCCACCACTTACCAGTTATGACTGGTCACCCTCAATGCCTGGTCTGGTGGCAGTGGGAACTTCAACGGGCGTGGTCAACCTCTTGCGAGTAGACGACAACTCCAACGCCTACCTTGAGCTGGAACTCAAAATGTCACGCACATGTCACGCTGTGGCCTTCAACACGATGGGGAAGCTAGCAGTAGCTCTGGAAAGAGTGAGAAATGACAACTGCCTCTACATTTGGGACGTCAACCGACTGTCCGGGATCGACTCCTCCGTGAGGGGCTTCCCCACCAACATCAGTGCCCCTTCAGACCCTATCGACCGGCTCGAACCAAGTGTGTCCGTTTCGAGTGTCAAGTTCTTTGAGGACGACCCCAACCTTCTGGTCGCGGGCATCAGGGGGACTGGATTGAGATTGCACGACCTCAGAGACCATCATAACGCGGCAATTACGTTCCGAACAGGGTGCTGTAACAACCTCGCCATCGACTATGCCGACCCACATTATTTTGCCTCCTCCGCCTTGGATAAGCCTGGTGTGATGGTCTGGGACAGACGCTACATTGATCAGCATCATGTCAATCCAGTATATGCCAAAGCTGTGCAGTCCGACAGCCTACCGCCGGGAGGCGCTTTACGTTTGGACCATGCCGTTGACGAGGCAGATTCAACACTGGCGGACAATAAACATTCATTTATCCGGGCCCTTCGTTTCTGCCGTGACCAACCTGGTTCGCTGGCAATGTTGTCACGGACAGGCCAACTCAAGGTTCTACACACAAGGCGCGAGCATCTCGAGCCAGAGTTGGTTGTGGAAGGAAGCCCAGAGTTGCTCGAGGTTGCAAAGTCGCGCGAACTCGAGCCTCTCTACGCCGACCTAGCTCGCAAGAATGACAAAGTTGTGTCTTTTGACTGGATCACGATGAGCTCCCCGGTTCTTCAACCGCGCATACTGGTCCTTAGGGCCAACGGAACATTTGATGTGGTCCAAAAGCCATCTTTTACGTCTGAATACCCATACAAAATGGTCCCATGGCAACCGCCACATCGAGGATTTGAGGGTAATTTGTCTCCATCTCACTCACTTTATGGATAACTGACATGTGGCAGAAAACACACCCTATCAAGACCTTATGGAGTTTGAACCATCTCATTCACATGCAATGCTCGGGCCATTGCTAACCGAGACCGCTCTCCTCGACAAGCCTGTCTTTGGCTCCAACAAAGTTGACGTGGCTGCTGTCGTAGAGCAGACGTTTGTTACACCACCCGAAGAAGTCCTCGCTGTTCAAGTCTCTGGGGATGCCGAGCTTCCAGCAGCATTTCATAACGCAACTACTGTTGCAGAACAGCTGAAGGCGCTGAGATCAATGGTCAAGGACACAGAGGTAGGCACGCAAGTTGAGCCGCCTTCACAACGCCACCGCCATGAGAAACTCCTCATAGAGACTATGAACTTGGCCCGCAACTCGCCCAAAGCAAGAAATGTGCTGGATCACATTATGCTTCTGCGAGCCAAGGAGGGGTACTTATTCAACTATGAGAAAAACAGGGAGATTGTGTCGGATGATGTCTGGTTGAGGGATGTGTGGGCGTGGGTATCTGGCGCTCAGGAGGCGGCATCTGATGGGGGGATGATGTCGCACCCTCTTGATATTGGATACCTGGGCGTCTACACAATATGGTCAAATGATCTCGGAAGCCGACCGCACATGAGACTTTCCGACGGCGAGCCACCACCAGACGAGGCCGGGTGGGAACGCTGCCTCAACGCGATCAACAAAAAGCTCGGCATTCCCAAATATGACGGCCCGGCGCCGACGTCGAGGCCTCACCACAGAGAGATGTGTTTGGAAATGTGCAGCTACGGTCGATCCTATGAGTCTGAGTATGAAGAGGCTATGTCTGACAGGACGCTCAAGAAAGAGTCAGCCTGGTACACCATGGTCGCCGCCAACACTCTCTTCCGAGGTGACATCAAAGGCGCCGTCCAAGTTCTCAAAAAAGCCAGCAACGAGCACCCCGAACTCTTGTTTGTATCCCTCGCCCTCCAACTAATAGGCAAAGACAAGGTAGGAACCCTCGACTTTGACGCCCGCGTCGCCTCCAAAACCGACCCCTATCTCCGCGCCATTTCCTCCATCATCGCAACCGGCGACTGGGCTTCAGTCGCCGACCAACCCTCCCTCCCTCTCCGCGACCGCATCTTCATCGCCTTGCGAACCTTTGACGACGACCACCTGGACTACTGGCTCCAAGCCCAAGTCAACAAAGCAATCTCCTCTGGCGACATCGAAGGGATAGTCCTCGCAGGCATCACAGACTCTTTAGTCGACATCCTCTGCAGCTATGTCCACAAGTTCAACGACTTCCAAACCGCCTCACTTTTGCTCTCGATCTGCTCCCCCCGCTTCATCGACGACATTCGCGCAACTGCATTCAGGGAAGCCTACCGCCGTTACCTCCAACGTCACCACGCGTTTTACCTCCGCGCGAAATTTGACGTCGAGTCCACCAAACGGAGCAAACACCTCGGCCGACCGACAGTGAAACCCCCCGGCCGTCAAATCGCTCTTCGCTGCGTGTATTGTGACGCGGAAACGTCAATGTCGGCCCAGCAGAACCACCCTCCTAGTCACGAGGGCACCACCCCCAATTTTATGCTGTTACCCCCTTCTGCGTCAAGCGCTTCATCAACCCACCCATCCCCAGCCACGATATCCATCATCCCAGCAGGCAACACCTCCAAGGCCTCCAAAGGCCGGAGCAACAATCCGTTCACAGACAAGATGATCTCCAGTGGAATTTCTTGTCCCACCTGCAGACGCCATTTACCTCGCTGCGTGGTCTGTTTGGAAGTTGTGGGGCAGCCGAGGAGTGACCAGACCTGGCATTGGCATCATAACACAGGGACGGGGGGAATTGGCGGTGGCGGCGGTGGCAGGATAGGAGTAAGAGGCGGAGAGGATCAAGAGAAGCTAGCGGCGAGATTTCCCACTTTTTGTCTGCAGTGCCTGCACGTCCTGCATTTGGACCACGCGAGGAAGTGGTTTGCTAGGCATAGGGAGTGTCCGGTTCCCGAGTGTAAGTGCAGGTGTAATTTCAGGGCGAATGAGGAGTTGGCGTATCGGTGAGAGGTTTTGTGGTGGTGGGTTAACTGTGAGGATTTCTTTTAAAATGTGGACTATTGTAGGACGAGTTTTAGGGGCAGGGGTACTTTCTGCTGCCGAAATGAGAAGATGTCTATCTGAGTTGAAACTGTTGAAAGGGCTATCAGGGTGCTCAGAGGAAGCGCTCACGCTCGGGATGTAGGATCGTGGAGATACTGGTCACCGAGATGAAGCTACATGAGCATGACGAATGGTGGAGTATGTATCTGCACAATGTATCACGCCTGGACGAGCAAGATATTATAAACTCAAATCGTGTTTCCTCCTGGTAAGTGGGCAATTTCGATTATAGCCTCATGCCAGCTTCAATGCTGCTTGATATTCCTCCTCCCTTCTACACTAATCCATTTCCCCCTGATAGACACCCTTGTGTCTTAAACCGCAAAATGCTTTTGCATGAATCGCCTACATCCAAGTCTCCCGTTGTCCGGTTCAAAAACCTCCTGCGTCCGTTTCGAGACAAAAGGTTTCTCTTTCGACGACTTGACGTTCAAGCAACAGTCCCACACCTTCTTCTCGAGGTCCCGCGGGTTGTAAGGCGTCATGCCAAGGTCAGTTCCCCGATCTTTGAGGAGCTCGTGGAGAACCCTGAGCTTTCCTGTTGGTTTTGGTTGTCAGTCGAGCTTTACTAACCTACTAACGGCAACCTGACATGCCTGGATGGTGCCGGTCGCAACAAGGCGATGCTCCGCTATTCTCTCGACCGCCGCCACCGACTTGGAACAGTCTCCTGCAACGTTTTCAGTGACGGGTCGCGCCCTTTTTGACCTCAATGTTGTTGTTCACAGCCTTGTGGGGAGAGGGAGGTGCGGTGATCTTGGTGTCGGCTTCGTCTTCTGATTTCACAAATCGACTTTCCATCGACGGATTTTGGTGGTTCTGTCGCTCATCTTGTCGATGGTTTGAGTGTAGTTGTTGCGAGAGTGAAAGAGAGAAATGAGGGGGAAGAGGTATTTGTTGTTCTAGTTTGAAAATTGAGGAAGCAATAGGACCTGAAGCAAGGCGGTATAGTCGCAAGCAGGGAAGGAAGGAAGGTGGTGCGGTGCGATTCTGGCTACCTACCTAGGTAAGGCACCAAGGTATCTAGGTGCGGATTGTACCGGAACCTCTATGGATATATTCGTGGTCACCGAGAGATATGCTGGGAAACAGTTTATGTAGATTTGAACCCGCAATCCAGATAAATTTGTACATGGCGGCCCCGGTAGCTCCATGCCATATTCAAGACCATACAGGCCCTGCTATCTCTTCTCTGCCAAACTAATGCCCTGTGATACACCCCCTCAGAGGGGACCCTCAAACCGCAGTATGCTTCCCCTTGTACTCCACACAACCAAGTTTCCCCTTGTCTAGCCCCCTCCAACCCTGGGTGGCTCTGCTTACAAAAGGGCCCTCAGATATCGATTTCTCTTGTAGACAGCATGGCCACACATTCTTGTGATCCAGTTCACCTCTATGGTGGTTGCTCGTGTCAACATCAGCCCCACCCTCGTCGATGAATTCACGTAACGACACGGAATTCCCTAGTTGTTGAGCCATGTCAGATGGGAACTGATGGCTTATCATGGCATGCCTTACTTACCTGTGTGGTACCAGTCGCAGTACAGTGATCCTATACCATCCTCAAAAGCTCCAGGCTCGAAGAGACGTTTGCAGCGCTTGCATTGAGTGATTGGGGTGTTGGGGAACTTGTCCTCAGGTCCTTCGTATGGTGGAGGTGCCGTAACCTCAGGGCTCTCCACGGCTGAATTGTTGGGACAGGTGGCCTTGGGGCTTTGCGTAGTGGGAGCGTCTGAGGTTGCGATCTCGGAGTGTTGCCCAGTTTGTTCGTTGGAGGATGCGGCCTCGGAGCTTTGCACGACGGGATCGTTTGATGTGGCCTTGGAGCTTTGTACAACAGGATGATGAGAGGATGTGACCTTGAACTTTTGTATGGCTGAATCATCGGGGCATACGCTCTTCGAGCTTGACGGAACGGAATTATCAACGAGTGTGCCCACGGAGCTTTGCCTAACTCGGTCGTTCCCGTGCGTGGCCCCGTCGCCAGGTTGGCGAAAACAGGAGAGGGTAGTCCCCATTGTCTTTGGAGAAGTCAGCGTTGGTCGATTAGATGATGAGGAGAAAGAGCATAGCAGAGAATAGAAGAACAAAACAATTCCAAGTCTTCAATGCGAAAGCTTGGATAAGACTAACTTGGGGAAGGTGAACAGAACAGCTGTTCTAGTGGTGATGGTGGTGATAGAAAGATCATCACACGGAAAAGAAGAGAAAGGCTGGTTAAAATAGCGAAAATATGACCAAGTCAGATGACGCAAATGACATAAGTGAACAGTAAAGACTCATCTATCGGGTGAACCTGCACAACTTAAAAGCGCCACATGGGGACAGAGGCACGGGGGGAGGGGCAGAAAAGTTTGAATCGACTCTTCACGTTTTGGGCCACCGGAGACGATGACATGGAGAGCCTCAAGTGACCCGAAATGATGCAGAAATCTTGACGAGAATGACAGCCGTGCCTGCATATCAGCAAACCGCTTTGTAAACACCTGAATGCGAGTTTGGCTTGAGGTTGAGAAGTGATACACAGATCACTTCTGGATACGTAAACCACAGTCTTCAACAGTATTCTTTTTCGGAACAGCGATATAGAAAACAGATACCAATGCCGCTTTTGTCATGTCGATGCAGAGATCATTGTAATCCATTTCCTTTTACTCAAAAGCCCAGACAGCAATATCGAGACAAGACAAACTTCAAATACATCGATAACTCTAACCCATCCACTTATACACGATGTCCAAAAACTTTCCACCCACCTCACAATGTCCAAACTACCCCAAACAGCCTTTCATACACCCTCACCTTTCTCATATATAAACCCCCTGCCTCATCCCGACCCCATCTCCCTATGCTATCCACCCATCTACAACGCATTGAAACAGCCTACAAACAATAATCAGCAAATTGATCGTCCTCGTCCTCGTCCCCGTGCCCGCGCCCACGCCCACCAGGAAGAGAAAGGCCGTCGACAAGAAGAGAAGCCTGTATATCCCTCCCCAACATCCATACCCGCTTCTCCTGCCCAAAGAAGAAGACGGCGATGACCTCACTTCATCCCTCCCCTTTGCCCTTTCCCTTCCAAGTAGAGGGGCATCAAACCCCGTAGCGAATGACAAAACGCTAACAATCCCCCCAGCAGCCAAAAATCAGTAGGGATCCATCCCCTTATCCCGAGAGGTAGAAATGTCCCTCTTCCCCGAGCACGAGCAAGCGCCTGAAGACGTTGACATGCTTGGCGAGGAAGTCCCCATCAACGTCAACGCACGCTCGCTCTTCAGAGCCAGGAGACGAGGAGGTAGAGCAGAAGGAGGACCATGACGACGGGGATGTGAGAGACGCCAGATGTGTGGCCCCCTCCTTCTCTTCGTCGTCGCATGGACAAGTGAAAATTACGAAAGTATGCTGAAGGGGACTACTCCTCCACAGGTAGACTGTTCACCCCCCACCGTTGGAAGAAAGAAGGGGCCTTGGTGTGTGTGATTGGTGTTCCTGGCTTGGTTGGCATTAGCCCGCTGTATCTCTCCATCACTGCCAACACCGTTGAATAGCACGCTTGAACGACTCTCAGCCGCCGGCTACACTCACAACTTCTCGATTGACTAAAGAAAAATAATGTATACCAGACTTTACTCCCATGACAACAACAGAGGTGGTGGAAAATATAATGTGGCTCTCCCATCATCATCAGCATCATACACACACTCTCTCTCTCTCTCTCTCTTTTCTCGGTCTCAATCTCCTCCTCTAACCCCACATCTCTTCGTCTCTTAACACCACAAAAGAAACACAAAGAAATATACCACCCAACCCATCAATTTTCATACCCCTCATCATCTTTACTCATCTCAATAATCATATACGCCATAAACCATGCATCCACGATTCCCTTTAACCACCCACAGCAGCACAAGAAACAAAGAAAGAAAAACGCTTCAGCTTTTGTTTGTTTTAATCCACAACCAACCACCACCCCCCCCACCCCCCCGGCTAATAGCATCTCTCTGTCACTGTCCATTTTTATCCTCCTTCCTAAAAACCTCGGGGTATCATCACGCCACCACCTCTTTTCCTCCTCTCTATCACTCTCTTCATCCAAACCCCCCATCTACTCCATCATCCTACACCAAGGATGCGCCAACACCTGCTCGATATCCAGTCTCTGCTCCACGTTCCGATCCAGCATCTTCCGAATGAGATCAATGCTGTCGTCACTGATGGTATACGGCACCCTCAGGTCCCGGTCCATAATCTCATCAATGCTGTAGAACGGGTTCTCCTTGTAGATGATGGTGTAGAGCAGAATGCCCAACGCCCATACATCCTGCTCTTTGCCGCCGTAGGGCCTGCCAGCCAGAACTTCTGGGGCTGCGTAGTCTGTTGTTTCAGCTAATGTCAGCAATCCACAGTTTTCTGACAAGTGACCAAAAAGTCTCACCAATCGTGCCCACAAAAACATCAAACGGCCCGCTCTTGATATACGCCGCGCTCCCAAAATCAATCAGCTTGATCCTTCCCTCCCCATCCAAGATGACATTCTCGTCCTTGATATCCCGGTGCACCACCAGCGCCTTGGTGTGCAGGTGCTGAATCGCTCTCGCGACCTGAACAAAGATGCTCCGGCACTCTTGCTCCTCCATGTTGGCGCGAAGCTCAATGTAGTCGAAAAGATCCATCCCCGGCAAGCCGTGCGGCACCATCTCAATGTAGTAATTCACTTCGTCCTCGAAAAAGTCCTCCATCTCGACAATGTTGGGGTGCTTGAAGCCGTCGCGACGCAGGTAGTCCAGCACGTGGATCTCCAGCGGGACAGTACCCAGTCGTCTGTCTCGCGTCCACGTGTCGACCAGAATGCGCCTCTTGGTAACATATTTGAGAATGCTGCGCTTGCCGCTGTTGCGATAACGGGCCAGCTTGACTTGGCCGTAGGCGCCTTGTCCCATTTCCTCGAGGATGACAAAGTCGTCGATCGACTTCTTCTTTGCTTCCGACTTGGCATCAGCCGCGATCGCCGGTTGTTGCTGCTCCATTGGTGCCTCGGTGCCCTTGATGGCACCCCCGGTGATTTTGGCAGCGGCGTTGTAAGCAGCGTCCTTCAGCTGTCTCGCCAGCGAGGAGGCGGCCGTCTGTTCCTCCTTTGGCGGCTCATTGTCGGAATCCGACTGCATTTCCACCGGTGTATGCGCGGGTGTTTGTCCAGGTGACGGTTGGTGAAGCGGGGTGGCAGCGCCAGAGAGCAGCGGCGACGATACTCCCAAATTTGTTCTGGATGCATGCAAATGCCTAGAGTAGGTTATCCACAAAGCATAAACCATCTCTGTGTGTGGCACCACAAATTTGTCGTTGGCTCCCCCGGACGCAGAGTCGTCATCGCTCCCCTCCTCGACCACCTCCTCGTGGATCGTGGTTTGGTTTTCACTCTTCACCACGCGCATCTGAATGTCAATTTTGAGTTCGGAGCCATCCCGATGCTTGGCCGGAAGACCTTCGGGCCGCAAAAATCCCGTTGCAGCATCCGGCCGGCCCTCTCTGAGGGCAAGGAAGGCCGATGCTTTCCTGAAGGAGTGCTCCGGAATCACGATGCCATCAACCAAGTGAATGCCATCTTCGTCCGTCAGAATCTGAAGGATCCTGTCAAAGTTTGGCACCAGGCTGTTGATAGACATCCCGTCCGGCTTCTCGTGACCGAAAAGGGCGCCACAAAAGACAGAGTTTGAGCTCTTGATCTTCAAGCTCTGAGGGGCCACCACAACGATACCGGCAATGTGGGGGAAACTGGACACTCGCAGTTCAGTTTTCCCCCGGACCTGCTCGACTGTGGCCGGAATGTTGATTCTGTCGCAGTTGCGGCAGGTGTAGTACTTCTTTTTGGTAATCTCGTAGTAGTCGACCTCGCCGAACCGTGGGTCAAAGCCTTGGCGCGGAATACGGGGTATCAACCGCCCAACGTCCAGGCCAGGCTGGATCGTCTCGTCTCCCCAAATAGGGCCCAGCGCACCGGAAAGTTTGACAACGTTGCCGTCTTCGTCAACGTCCACATACGCAACGTCCTCGTGGATCTCCTCCAAGACCCAGATGAGGCCCACCTTCTTCTCCTTCACCCACAAGCTGGCCGAACCCGTTGCGCCGTTTCGCTTTTGGATCGGGACCACGTCTCCGCACAGCAGCACGCCCCTAGACTTGCTGTTGTTATGAGCATGCCCCGGCTTTGGTGGCTTAGGGTCGCCGTTGTGGATCGTTGCAGGTCGCCGGCCAGTTTTGGGGGCCTGCGTCCTCGAATTGGGCTTGCTCAAGAGTTTTGCCGTGATTCCACCCCCGCGAGCACCGAGCAGACTCTTAGTCGGCGTGGTTACTTTCGTCGGTGATGGTGCATCGTTCTCAGAGCCATCTCCCGCATCGTCGTGCACGCCCGCCTGCAGCTTTCGCGACAGCCAGTTCCGCCTTTCTTCCTGCACCACCTCCAAGATACCCATCTTCCTGACCTCGGCCTTGGTCACACCAAAAAGCAAACAGGCAAGATCGTTGGCGGCAAGAATCGTCCATGGTGGCTTCGACTCTGTGGTGAAAATGGCCTGGGCGGCAGGTACCCATCTCGTGGAGCCATGTGCCGCACCCGGCAGCGAGGTAGCTGTGTTGATCATGGGAGTGAAGGCTTGCTGAGGTGATTTTCGCGAGATGATGTGCTGTGCTTGGACCGGCTCGGTGGCAAGGAACGGCTGGGCCATGGCGTCCATAAGCTTTTGCTGCACCGATATCTGGACAGTGTCGGTCATGGTCCGCTTCAGCGCAACGTTCGGACGAATAGCAGGTGGAGGTGTCGTCTTCCCGGTTGTGTGCGTTTTTGCTGTCGTGCCGCTCTCGTTGGTGGGGGTTCTCGATGAGCTCTCAGAGTCGGGCTCTCCTCCCATGAGGAGCTGAGATTTGGGGAGGGGTGCAGTAGCCGGCGCATCCTTCAGCTCAGCAGGTTCCAGGGTCAAGGGGGACAACAAGGGCGTTCTCTCGATCGGACCTGGGCTTTCAGTCCTCGGGATGAACTCCTTATCAAACACATTCTCGTCAGACATGGTTGCAGGACCACTCAGTGGACCTGTGGGGATGCTAAGGTCCCCATTTGGAATGTTACCAGCCCCTACCAGTTGGGCTTTCGCGAGGAGGTCCAACATGTTCTGCATCTCCACGTCACCAGTGACCCGAGCTTGCGCGCTGGCCATGGCAGCGCTCGTCGAGACCGACCAGCCCATCCGATCTTTCATAAACTCGATGGACTTTTTGAGGACATTTTGGCGGCTGTGCAAAAGGTCTTCAGACTGATGCGCAAATGAAAAGGAATGCAACGACTCGGACGGAAAGCGGTTCAGGTCTTCAGTAAAGGCAGGAGAAGTTGGGCCAGGAGAGATGGGTGTGTTGCCCATGTCGGACAGCACTGAAACGGACGAGCATCTGGTGAGAGCGCTGAGAGAAGGTGCCCGACTTCCAGAGGAAGGCATCGTGGGAGCTCGAACGGGATTGTGCTGCTGCCGGATGCGCCTGAGCCCTGACAGGCCCAAGCCGTGATCGTGGTCCGTCATGATTGAGCTCCTGAAAGGACCAACATGTCAGTATTTTCAGCTCAGGCAGTTCAAAGACCAAACACAGTGACGAAGCCCCAACACATCTCGACTCGAGCTAACCTTGTGATGGTGTCATATTCCGTGGCAGAGGGCCCAGCATCAAACGAGAATCGAATTCGAGCCTTTTCAGAGTTATCACCGCCCATATGCCCTAGGTTTCCCGTGCTTCGGTTCTTTGGGATGTGCAAGCCCGGCGAGAGCCTTGACCGGCCGCGCTGCTCCTCGGCATCGTGTCGTGTTTCGTCGCCTGTCACCGAGTTGGCCCCTTGTCAGCACTGACTCCGACTGTGCGGGCAAAGAAGAGCGGCGTAGCATTAGGTATCCGTGAAACCCACCATTGTCATGGTTCCCACCATATACACCGAGCATAATTGGCGCAAGCAGAGTGTATTCAGTGGTCTGCAGTGTAGCAAATGCGTATGGAAGGGTATGTGTTGGAGAGAGGCTCGTGGCTCGTGTCTCGTGTCTCCTGGCTCGCGGCTGGCGGGGTTGGCAAGAGTCGAGCCCAAGCTACGTCTGTCTGTCGGGTGTGGTCAAGCTCAAGGACAAGACAAGATTCAGAGCCCACCCCTCTTTGTATTTGGCCCCCTAGTACTTTGGCGGCGCAGAAAATAGCTGGTGTCTTGAGTACGGAGGTAGGGCAGCGGCGAGTGCAGGGGACGAGGTGCAGATTTTTGAAGCTCTCGATAGGGCTGCCAGGTGAGGTATGCATGCACTTTCGAAATCGGAGAGCCCGTTGAGGAAGAGTGCGACTGCGACTGCGGCTGCGACCGCGACTGGACAAGCGACGGGCAGCAGTGGAGGGATGGATGGGTTCGAGTTGATTCGACCGTGGCTGCTGTCAGTCAGATGCCCTGTGGTTCTCTCAAAGTCTGGATAGGTGCCTGATGGAATCGTGTCGCTGGCCGTCGCACGTTGTTTGCAGCGAAATCGAGATTGTGAGGATGATCTGTCACTCGCTGGGTCCGCTCTTGCAAGTATTTAGCGGGCTGCCCCAAGTTTAGATGTGCATGACGAGCAGTGATGGGGCGGGCAGAGGGGGAGTTCAGGTTGGCCACCATAGGGCAGCCCATCGCGGCACAGTGCGCACACGGTAGAACATTTGGCCGCAGTGATCATCCCGAGGCCCAAAAGCCCCAAACGGCCACACAGACCCCCGCGGTCCGGCGCGGTAAGCGCTGAAGTGGCTATTTGTTCTGCCGCTTCAAAGGGCAAAAGTCAACAAATGCTCGATACAACAACGGCATGACATAGGTCCATTTCTCCAGGCATCCAGGAAGGGTTAAGGCTGTGTAATATCTCTGATGAACTACCACGCGTGTTCCTGTTCCCCCGCCGGTATCACGAAATGAGGATGGCTGCAGGCTTGCTTCTCTCTGCCCAGTTAGAGACCGCCTTCTACCCAACCAGCCGAGCCCACCACAGTCCCAAGCTGCTGGAAACGCACTGTGGACCCCGAACGAAACCCTCATTCCTCGAATTCCTTCCCTGCTTTTTGGTGAGATCCGCATGGCTGCCGTTGCATTGGTTGCAGTCCCAACGCGGGGGCCCATATGAGAAGAACGGCAGGCCAACTGGGGTTCAGCAGGTGTTTGGGTTTTGGTCTCATCGTTGCAAGGCCCTCCGGCAGTTGCCTAACTGACAGATATTGAACTACCTTGGGAGGTATTCAGACGACGACGGCTTCCAGCAGCCACTACGGGCAGTGGCACAAGAGGCACAGAGGCACAACAGCCACTCGGCGAAAGACGTCTCGGGCGAGGTCATCGTGCAGCTTCCCAGCATCTTGTCATGTTGATCATTTCCAGAGTTTGCTGTTTCTTTTCCGCAGGTTAGACCCTGCGATGGTCCCCAATGTCACACGATCGCATGGCCTGCATGATTTTCGAGGTATTTTATCGCCCTGAATCCAAGACACAACCACGACATCGTGCTCTCATTCCAGCGCTCATGGAGGGGAAATGCCAGAGGTGAAGAATCACCAACAACCCCCGCATGCATCCCGCGTGTAGAAGGTAGTATTCCGATCTCGCTTCGAAGTCATACATCCCTAGCAACATCTCTCTCACACACACTACGACCTGTCAAGCCAAAATTACTCAGAGCTCAGTTGTGGGGAGATGGTATCATGGGAACTTGCGGTCAGCTGCTTATATGAGGTGATGCTGTCCACCAGCACATTTTTTCGCTCTTTTTGGGCATCACAGCAGATGGGCCAAGCCTAGGAAGCCACTCGCCAAGCGTGGGGAGCTGCAAGCTTCGGGAAGCACCAGAAGAAGGCCCGGCCGTGGAAAGGCTCCACTTTGCCGAGCTTCCGGGGCCGACCCTCCGCGCCGGGTCGGTGTCCGGCCCACCATCTCGGGTGGATGAAACGGCCAGAAGGACGGGAGATGTTCTCGGGGCCAATGTGGCCAACAAGTCAGAAATCAAACAAAAGTAACTACATAAATAGTGATGGTCGACCCCAATTCAAGCAACCTCCAACTGGCATGATCCCGTGGCCATAGTCCCATGTTCCTGCTTGACGCTTTGCACAGAGGAACGGTCACTTGGGACGTTCGTCATGGACGAGTCATGTCAGCAGACTTTGCTCTGCCACCGCCTCCCCGCCCTATGCTACTGTTTGGAATCCTTACAAGTAGCCACATGGTTAGTAGATGTGAATGGCGGGCTATTGCCCCGAGCGAACCACCTCGTTGCATGCTGTCCTCTTCTTCTTCTTCTCCTTCTTCATCTAGAGTTGTGCGCAGCCAAGCGCTGGGTTTACGGCCCGGATGCAAGCCGTCTGACCGACAGGTGATGCTCATTGGAAGACCGCTCGCTCACTGCAGGGTCCCCCCTTGCCCTACACACCAGAAAGCCACCCGCAGAATATTCCCTTTCCGTTCTCTTGCCAAAATATAAGTCCGCTCGCTACCTGACTCTGTTTCGAGGTGGTATTTCTGGCTTCGGCTGGCTGTGTCTATGGCATTGTCGGGATGGCGAATTGGCGGGGTAAAGATTGATAAGTGACAGTGAGGGGCAGATCTGCGCTGGATAAGCCGGGCTGATAAGGGGTCTTTTGGCCACCCACTCCCAGCTCAGAGCTTTGCTGACCACCACTTCCATGGTAATAATGGTGCTGACGGGCTAAACGGCGGCTCCGTCTCTCTTTGTCGAGCAACGCCATGTTTTCGATCAACAAGAATCACAGACAACAGAAGCCAAGACGGGGCCAGCATCAACCACAAAGATAAGATAAGACCAGGAGGGGTCGCATGGGCGACGAAAACAAACATTGGAACACCAAGAACCAATCGCCATCAGTGGTATAAGTCACGAACGACTCGATGGGTGCCACGAAGACTGGTCAGATGCGGGCTCTTGAGTGCAGCTGGCCTCCCTTTTTTTTTTTTTTTTTTTTTGTTCTCGGGGTCCTCTGGCTCTTCCCCAAAAGAGACGGTGGACGCTTGGATGCAGGGATACTCGTGCAACCACACCACCACAAATGTTGGAGAACCCTTGCCTTTCCCTGGTTATCCTATTCGGACTAAGGGTATTCGGGATGCCATTTGCCTGGTAAATCAGAAATCCGGTGGGGGGGAGAGGGACAACCAGACTTTTCTGGCTGCAGTCCTAGGACCCTGCGGGAATTCATCCAGGCACAGTATTCGTATCTGGGTATCTATCTTATCGTCGGTCTCTCTCTTGACCCTGTTTCTGACATTTTACATAACTTCCAGCCTTTGCACCGACTCCCATCTCAACTTTTTCTGTTCTCTCCCCTGCATGAAACAACTGGCTCCCATTGCTCCCTAACTGCCTGAGGCTGAACTCCCTGTCCTGGCCAGACCTTCGCAGTGTCTCCTGACGGTCCAATCACTTCCGCACCGGGAAAGTCGGCCACACCATCCTACGGATCAACACACCTCGCAGCCGGCCAGGTCCCAAAAGATCCAATTCCTCCAAACCTCTAGTGCCTCTCTCGCTCTCCCCGCTTTGATCTGCACCAGCTCGACCAGCCAAAGTTTCCAGAGATCCCGAGCTTCTCAAACCGGCACAAGGCCCTAGAACCGAATCAGGGCTTGACCACGAGTAGTCAGGGAACAGCTGGTGAACTTGATAGGACTTGCCGCTGGAACCACGAGGTTCACGGACTCGTCCTTTGTCTTTGCTGGTCGTTGCCCCTCGCCCGCTGCCCTATTCTGGAACACCCCCACTCCACCATTGACTTAAAACAGCGCCACTCTTCCCGGTTCAGCGATCCCGAGGCGCCATTGGAAGGGGGGAACCCATAAACAACGCACTGCCTTCTTGATAACCGTCTTTGCTGTCCCCCTTTCTTCTAGAATCCGTTATTTTGATTACTTGAAACTTCTTTCTTGCTTTCCTCCGTGGTTCGTTTGCTTGCCAGATTCCAAACCAAAACTCCGGATACGGTTCCCGGTCCTGTCGCCGTTATGGCCGACTCCACTATTTCCCACACGACCCCGGGTTCGCCGGCGAGCCCCGCTTCCGAGGCCGGCAGCTTGGACGTCCAGCCCGGAGGTGATGCTGCTGAGCAATTCCCGGTGTTGCAGCACAAGAGCAAAGGCCGGCAAAGACTTTTGAGGGGCCTGCAGCGGATATCGTCTTCGCAGAGCCTCCGTGCCCGAATCAGCCGTCCCAGAGCGTCGAGCGCCCCGTATAGAAGCTCGGCTTCTTCGCTGTCGTGTGTGAGCCTGGCTTCGACGCCGTCACCGTTTGGCCAACCGAGCAGCAGTTCCTCCTACTTTTCGTTTGGAGACGTGTCAACCGCCCCGACTTCCGTTGCCGCAACGCCGGCTGTCGAGACACCGGGTTACGATGGCATCGAGTCTGTCTTGGCGGTTCGCAAAGTTGACCACCCCGTTTCCGCGCCGATGACCATCTCTTTGCCGACGGAAATCAAGAAGAGGGCCAAGATTTTCAATTTCTGGGACACGATACCGAATGAGATCAAAATCTATGTTCTCTCGTTCCTCTCGCCAAAAGAGCTTGTCCGGATCTCACGAGTGTCAAAGAGGTTCCATGAGCTGTGCTTTGATGGCCAGCTTTGGACGGAATTCGACGCCTCAAAGTTCTACAGAGAGATCCCAGCCGAGTCGTTGACCAAGATTCTGGAAACGGCCGGACCGTTTGTGCACGACCTCAACCTCAGGGGCTGCCTCCAAATCGAGCACATGCAACGGGCTCAGCGCTTGGTTGCCGCCTGCCACAACCTCTACAGCACTTCGTTGGAAGGGTGCCGTAACTTCCAACGGCCGACTCTACACACCCTCCTCAAGGCTAACAACCAGCTCGTTCACCTCAACCTCACCGGCCTCCCAGCAGTCAACAATGCCACCTGCAAGATCATCTCCCGGGAATGCCCCGACTTGGAGACCCTCGATGTTTCTGGTTGCAAACAAATGGACGCCCGCGGCATCCGATTCGTCCTCGAAGGCTGCTCCAAACTCCGCGACCTCCGCGCGAGCAGTGTCCGCGGTTTTTCGTCCGACGCCGAGGTAGCAACCGCCATCTTTTCGACCAACAACCTCGAGCGACTGATCCTATCCAACTGCTCCGACATGACAGACGACACCTTCAGAACCATGATCTTGGGACCAACCCCCGAATTCGACATGCTCACCAACCGCCCTCTAACACCCCCGCGCAAACTCCGCCACCTGGACCTCACCCGCTGCAGCCGCCTATCGGACAACAGCATCAAATCCCTCGCCTACGTCACCCCCCACCTCGAAGGCCTCTCCCTGTCGAACCTCACCCAGCTGACCGACTCGGCCCTCGACCCAATTCTCGCCTCGTGCCCTAACCTCACCCACCTCGACCTGGAAGAGTTGCCTCATTTAACAAACTCTTCATTCACGGCCCTGTCTCGAGCCCCGTGCTCGACAAAGCTGGAGCACCTCTCCATCTCGGGGTGTGACTCTGTTTCGGACGTGGGGATGCTACCCGTTTTTCAGGCGTGCACAAGCCTGAAATCAGTCGTGATGGACAACACCCGCATTTCGAACCTTACTCTTACCGAGGCGGCCGATATGGTTCGGAACCGAAGCCTATCCCCCCCATCATCGGCTTCTTCTTCTCCTCCCCTCCCGAGGACTACGCTTGAGTTGACGGTGTATGATACCCCCCTTGTCACCTGGACGGGGGTTCTCGAGATCCTATCTAGGAACTCGGAGCCTCTAATGGCAAGACCGGCAAAGGATGGGGTTGTTGAGATCGGCGGGGGGAGGAAAGGAAAGGAGGTGATTGGACTGAGGTGTTTTCATACGTGGCAGATGACTGTCGATGAGCATACGAGGCGGGTGCTGAAGGGGGATCTGGGGGGTGCGAGGAGGGTGGAGAGGAAGTGGGCCGAGTACATGCAGGCGGAGAACGAGATGGAGGTTGCGGGGGGGTGGAGGAGACGGAGGAGGGTGACGGCGACGAGGGCGGTGTTGGAGGAGGATCAGGGGGTGCACCAGCAGGGGCACAGGGGGAGGGAGAGGGGGAGGACGGTGGGGTGTGCGGTTATGTAAGGGGTTGGTTGCTGGGGTGATGAATAGGGGGGTTGGTGCAAAGTAAAGAAAGTGCTTCTTGCTTTGTTGGCTGGGCCCAAACATACATACATACATACACGGAGAAGGCGCTTGGTTAGTTTTGGGACCTTTTTTTTTTCTTTTTTTTTTTTTTGTTTGGGAAATTTTGCAGCATTTGGATTATCAATTTGGTCGTCTTCAAGGACTGGGACAGGAGGAGATCGAGTCACAAACGGAGACAATCTAGACAGGTGCTCGGTTGTCTGCCCAAGTTGCATTTTCTCAAGTACATAGCTTTGAATTGTTAAGCGCATGGCGTGGGTTTTCTTTTTTTTTATACAAGGAGTTTTGACCTGGATGGGATTGGGAGGGTTTTGTTTGCTGTTTTAAGGAGAGAGGTTGTCGTTTGGTTTACGTACAATGGGGGAATTGGTGGCGTAGACTAGCGGTTAGGGATGGCAAGTTTGGCTTGTAGATGAAGTATATGAACAAGTTATTTCACACAAAGATTCGGTGGTTGTAAGAGCAGTGGCGAGAGGCATGTTGCTCCAGTAGTGAGGGTGGTTGATAGAGAGGGTACAAAGACTGGTCAAACAGGGGCAAACTAGGAGCTTATCAAATGCTCTCAAGCGGTCAATGTTCAAATATCATACAAAACCTCTGTCTCTCCAACACCCAAGCAATGCCACAGCAACACATATATACAGTTCCCCCATGCCATGACATGCCCTCTCTCTCTCTCTCTCTCTGTCTCTCTCTGTCTCTCTCTCTCTTTCTTTCTTATAGTGTACGGTATCTCTGTTTTCCCCCTTTCTATCTATCTTTCCCACCAAAAAAAAAAATCTATTCCTTCTTCCCAGCCTTAGCCGCCTTCTTAGCAGCCTCCTTGGCCAACTTCTCCTTCCTCGCAATCTGCGCCTCAACTCCAATCCCACCAAACACCAGCCCAACCCCCAACCACTGCATCTGGGACAGCGTATGCCCAAACGCAATCACGCTCAGAATCATGGTGAACATCTTCCTCGTCACCGTGACAGTAACGAGCAGCACCGACGAGAAAGTCGAGAGCGTATGGACTAGAAAATTCCCATCCTGTTAGCCAACCCACCCATCCAACCATCATCATCGTCATCATCATCAACATCAACAACGACCCTTCAAGATAAAAACAACTCACAAATAAAAACCTGCCCCACACACCCACAAACCGCAAACCCAAGCACATCCCTCCAAACACGCGGGTGCCTCCCCAAAAACTGCAGCGCAGCCACCAGCTCCCCCCCACCCCCAGCAACATCCATCCCAAACCACCTCCCCACCCCCGTCCTCACCAACCACGGGCTCATCACCAAATACCCCCCCGTCAGCGCCCCGCTCAGCAAATTATTCGCAGCCATCATCTGCGGCCCCGTATAGCTCCTATCAACCCCAAAGATGTAATCCTGCGTACTGTTCGTCAACCCGTCAAACAGCAAGTTGATCCCCAACAGCAACATCCCCCACCCCGTCTGCCCCGAATTCCCTCCCCCTCCCGCCTTGTGCTTCTTACTCCCCGAATGCAGCGTGAAAACCGCCACCCCCGTCGTGACCGCCGCAACAACCAAGTATTTATAAAGCGGGTACCTCTTCCTAAAAACCGTCACATGCAGCGCCATCACCGGCAGCAACTTGCACGACTTGGCCAGGATGAACGTGATGTAGTCGATGTGCCCCAAAGCAGCGTACCCAAACGGCGCGGCCAACGCGTTCGTCACCGCGACAAGCAGCAACGGTGGCAAGATCCCCCGGTTGGGGACCGGACTCTTCATCTTCTCCCCTTTGGGTGTGCTCACCCACGTGAAGAGCAACCCGCCCAAGCCGGCAAACAGGCTCTGGATTGTGAGGAGAAAAACCGAGAACTTGAACCTTTCCTTGTTCGGGCCGTGGGTGGTCGTTGTGAGTTTTTCTTGGAGGTAGGCCCAGGTTAGACTGTCCACCGTTAGCAATCACGGCTGTTGTTTGGAAAGGGGGACAGAGGAAAACAAACAAGGAGGCATATATCCCCGCCACGCAGACAACAAGCGTCACCACGCCCGCCTCCTTCTTCCCCGGCTTCGTCACCACGACGACGGCGTCTGCAATCTCCCTTTCCACCTTTTCCGCCACCGTCCCATTCTCCTCTTCGACAACCCGTCCACTCGCCGTCCGTTTCAGTTCCCCGGCGGTGTACTCAGACGACGGCTCCCGCCTGATCGGCGCGGCTTTGGTGCGAGCCATCTTGGTCTCTCGTAACCCGCCCGTTTGTTGGTTGCGCGCTGTGTATAGCTTTCGTCAGTTTTGCGCAAGTTGCTGCTGTTCGCAAGAGGTGGATTGGAATTTATTTCCAATCTCACTTCCTAAAATTAGGTAAGAAAAAAATCAGTTGGCGCAATCTGTCCAAATCGCGTTCACAACGAGACGGAAACCGCGCCGCGCTCATCAAGGTGGTGTGTCACCAAAAAGAGGTTCCGGACAGGGTGGCTTTATCAGAAAGATCACCCCTGTCACTTAGCTATCCTAGTGAACTGCTCAGTGCTGCTTCCCCTGTTCCCGCACCGTTCACCCCCCCCCCCTTGGCCCACCCGGCAGCGGTGGGGGCCCTGCTCCGGCATTCGAGAACTCTGGGGAACCCAGAAAAGAAAAATGCCAAGAGAGGGTTACTGCTGGATAACCCTAGATGATTTTGAAAAAAGAGAGCTTAGACAACCCTGGATCATACCTATCAAACCAGACCTTCACATCGACATTTTTATGTACAGTACATCACATTAAAACCCCCTTGGAAGCAAAGGCAAAGTCATCGTAGTGCTCATATTGATCTTCTCCAGTCTACACCTAAATACCCCATCTCTACATCCCTCCAGAAATCAGTAGAGACAAGTGAGTAATCTTGGTTCTAGAGCGGTGGCGGAGCTAGCTAGTGATGGTGACCGCAGGCAAAGCAGAAAACCATCGCCTCGTCCACACACAAGACTGGAAAATGAAAAAAATAGCTGTGAATTTTGACATTGGCTAGACCTATTCGGTTCGCGCGGCTGTATTGAGCATATTGAAGTCCAAGCGTCGGTTGGGGGGTGTAAAGGCGGAAAATAAGATGGGGTGGACGTGGTGAAAAGAGTTTTGGTGTTTATCGGTTTTTTTTCGTTGTAAGCAGAGGGGGTTGTGAGAACTGATTCGAGAACTAAGTGGTGTGACGTATCGGACTGGGGAGGGGAATTCGATTTCGGTGGCTGGGCGTGCTCTCTGTGTGGGTGTGACCCCAAGAGCTTTGTTGCCCACGAGCCCGTATAGTTGTGGTGCTAATTGTTGATGGGGGTGATCGTGATCCGTCGTTTGGCGGCCACCGATGAAGATGAGATTGGTAAGGGTGAGGGAGTGAAATGCCTGCCGGGGAAAAAAGTGGCTGGCGAAATGCTTTTGGTAAGGAATTGTCATCACATCGTATCCCGCCCCCCCCCAAAATGATGTGCCTTGCGGCAGTCAGATCTGGAAATGACCCATAGCGAGGGACTGCCAAATCCAACACCAACCAGGAAAACAAATAGTAATAATAAAAAAAACGCCCGGATCGTGGCTGGCAGCTCACCATCATCCTACCCTTGGAAACTCCTTCAGGTACATCATATACGAAGTATTACAGCCGGGGACCTCTCTGGTCCTCTTCTCCATCCTAAGCAGAAACCTGACCAGATTGTTGCATCTCCTGGCGACGAATCTTCTCGGCCTCGAGGTTCTCGTACAGAAGATAGAGGGCCGTCTCGTTGGCCTTGGCGCTACCCATGATGGTGAACATGCGCTCACCGGTATCGTCATGAGGGGCCTGTTCACCCCGGTCAGCACAAACCACTTGTCATCTCAGATAAAGAGGCACCCACCTTGGCAATCGAGATGCGAGCTCCAGAAGTCTTGCGGATCTCGCTAATCTTGGAACCAGCACGGCCAATGATGCAGCCAACCATATCAGCGGGAATACTGATGTTCTGCGTCTGGATTTCCTCGCCGTTCTCGTCGTGTGTGGGAGGGCCGCGCTGAGCAGCATCGGAATCGGAGCGACGGTTGTACTGGCGAGGGCCGCCATTGCTAAAGTCGGCGCCGTTGCCGGTCCGTGTAACACGGGATGAACCGCCATAGGGCGCTCTCTCCTGGGGGTAGCTGCTAGCACCTCCCATCACCGGCGCGCCCGCGCCAGTTCCTGTGCGAACCACAGGGTTGTAGAGGACAGTGCCCTGGCCGCGCTGCCAGTCGTCGACCAAGCACTTGCAAATCTCCCAAGTCGCACGCTGGATGCCCTCAGGGGTGCCTTGGACCTCGACAACACGCTCGGTAGACTGCGGCAGCATTTCCTTTTGCGCAACCATGCGCACGCCCGACACATCCTGGATATGCTTGATTTTGAGACCTTGTCTACCAATAACGGTGCCCATCTGGTTGTGAGAGATAAGAAGCTTGATAGCTGTGTCGCCCCACCAGGTTAGCGCAGTAAACAGAGATGGTCATCAAGAAGAGCACATACGATGAGTTCCATTGGCAGCGACGACGCCTCCCATGCCCATAGCAGGAGCGCCTTCCATCAGAGCAGAGGCAACCTTGGCATAGGCCTTGGAGATGGCTTCGCAGCCGCCGGTGATGGTGAGAACACGGTCATAGACGCCGGGAACAACCTTGCTCACGCCAGCCTTGACACCAGTCTCATCACGCAAATCAGCGACATTCTTGCCAGCCTTTCCAATGATTACCCCAGCTTCCTTCGAAGACACAATAGCCCGCAAGGTCATCTGGGTTTGTGCGTATTCCTCGTCCGTCTTGGGAGCCGGTTCTCCATCGGGACCAAGGCGCGGCTCGTCGTTGAGCTTGAGCTGGTCGAAGGATTCGTTGAGGTCGGCGCCGTTGGACGGGACAGAGTCTTGAGGGGCAGACATATTGAGGATTGGGTTAGGAGGGTTGGGGGGGGGGAGGGGGGAAGGTGAATGGATCGTGAATGGCGGGTGGTTGATGGAGGCGGGAGATGTGAAGAGACAAAATCACTTCAGGGTCGGAGAAGGGATTGGAATTTGCGTGGTTGGTCGAGGAAAAAAGTGGTGGAGGGTGGAGGCGGAGGAGGGAAAGGCGTGGTGTGGTGGGAGAACTGAGCAGAGAGAAGAGTCAATGGTTAAGCTCTGGAATTGGCTTCTCGGTGCTACCGCGGCAAGGGTAAGAGCTTTTGCTTTTGAGTATTGTACCTGCTGCGATTCTGTTTTTCTGTGCGAAAAGCAGGCGACACAGGCCAGAGGCAGAAAGAGGAAACGGCGCGCCGTGGCCAAGCTACCCTGGACTTGGTGCGGATGGCGGGGCAGAGTGAGAGGAGCACGTACCTTTTTGCGGCGGGCGGTGGACCGGGGCGCAATTGACAACTGGAACCTCAGTTTCCGCTGCGGTTTCAGGAGAGAGAGGGGTGGTGAGGTGGAAGGACGGGATGGAATGCACCGACAGGAACGGGTTTAACACATTCCCCGGTGAGAAGTGATGGGATGAGAGTGTGAAGAAGGAGGAGACGGGGTGGAAGGTGAGAGGAGAGAGAGAGAGAGAGAGAGAGCAGGTTGAAGGTTGAAAAGGGAAAAGAGGGGTTCGAAGTTGGAGAGGCGAAGAACTTCGAGCGAACGAAGAATCAGCAACTCCAAAGAAAAAAAAAACGGCCATTCGAGTGGTCCAATCACACTACCAATCGCATACAGAAAAATCACAACGTCGGCCATCGGCAGCCAGTCCCGACACCTATTTCAGTGGGGCTCGTGTGTGCTCAAGCGCCAAACTGCAGTAGGAAACCTGCCTTTCGACCCCTTCCCCTTCCCACCGGGTCTTCCCACTGGGCCTTCCCAACGGCAGACACATGGTGTTTTTGACGATGACCCCAATCCTGAGCTCTCAAGCTCCATCGGCATGTCGCCGAGAAGGGAGGTGGGGAGGTGGGGGATGATGCAGGCTGCTGGAAGCTCAGGGCTCAGCTTGGCTTGTGCTTTCCGACCCTTTGTCACTGCGTCTCCCCAACCTCTCCCCATCCTTCTGTGCTGAATTGATTGATGTCTGGGAGGACGGCACAGAAGCAGCATCACACATGAGCTGGCTGGACCCATATCACACCGGGAAACAGCATGAGATGGCAGCACTGTCCCTCGGAGCCCTCGGCAGCCCCGCAGCCAGTCCCTTGCCAGCACCCTCGTCCCTGGGGAACCCTTCGCTCACCAGCAGAAGCAGGGCATCGTCGCATCGAGCTGTAGGTGTTGGCATCGACAATGTGGAGTTTAGACCAGCCCTACTAATCCACCACTCTTTTCTAGAACAACATGACAGGCCCCTCGGCCCCATCCCTATTCCCGGATGCATGGGTTCCAGTGGGTCAGCGTGGGGTTTCCCCAGCTACCGCCATCTCTGTTGTCGTCGACTTATAAACCGTTTCCCGTCTACATCCTTCAATTGGCCCCCGAATTCAGACTGTCTTTATGTAGGACAGCCCCATCTTTGGCTCTGGAATTTGTGGGGGTTTCTCCTGGCTGTCTGCAACCCACCCAATTGGCATCCCGCATGCGGGCTGGCGTCTGTTTTATATCTCACCTGACAACGGTCCGTATTTCTACTTGCCATTGTTGGAGGAGAACAATAGCTTGTTTTCCCTTCCCCGCTCAGACAAGCAGGCCTCGAGGCGGCAAAACAGTTGCTCGGACGAGGAGTTCCTCTGCATATCCACAGAGCAGACATATGCTGTGTGACCCGGTTCTGCAGTGGCTCGCAGGCGGGAAGGGGGGGAAGCGGGTAGTCAACCACGCAACCACAGCCCATTTCATATTGCCTGATTTGTGTCTTGCTTTTTTTGACCAGCGTGACACTCTCGCACTGACACCTCCCTCATTCAACGCCACACTTCGCCGAGGTCAGACGCACCGGACTGCTGGGCCGGAGTGTCCGACTGGTCGAGTGAAGCGCACACGAATGGGGCAGGCCTCCTACGTTCAAGACATTCTGGATATATCCTCAATTACTCATCGTGAACATCCAAGAGCTCATTGGTTAATTTGATGCAAACTCGTGGAGAGTTAGACCACGATGGGTAGACGGGTATGCTGCTGCACCCCAGGCCTTTGCCTATGCCAAGTTCTAGTCTATTTGTCTTTTTCTACACTGATATCACAGGACTATGCGTAGGCCATGTCATGTGACCGATGTGTCCTGCAGCCAGTAGTCTTCAGGAGATAAGAACTGACAGGGTCACACGGAGACTTCATGGTTGGCTCTTTGGCTTGTGAGGCTTGTCCGAGTACATACAGCCGGCCATGTAGGTGGGATGCCATGTAGCTTTTGTCTTTTGGTGCCGTCGGAGTGGATGTGGAGAAGGTGAAGAATGAATGATGTTGAGGGTACGGCTGAGTTATTGAGAGAAGACGAGATCATTGATCAAGCGAGGATAGTTTCGGGCGCAAATGTGCTCATCGGCGGGCATGGCTCAGCTCAAGAACGCCACGGAGTTTCTAACTTGTCAATATCTACTCCAGTATATACGACATGCTTTCAGCTGAGCCTTAACTATCAGCATTATTGAAGAAAAAGGCCTCATGAAACAGGATGGGGGACTTGCTGCTTGGGGGCTCTAACGGCCATGCTGGCGAGTTGGGTGCTTAGGTTGGGGATGGTGTCTGGGGGGTTGATGGGAGGGGTATGGAGGGAGATAAGAATAGGATTGGATTAGTGAAATTGTTTTGAAGGGGAGGTTCCAACAATGGATGGTCTTGAAGCGGAAGCACTGGGAGCAGCTAGGTCTTGACAGTTTGGCTTGATGGAGCTTTCAAACACCATGGGATTCTGCTATCAAGAACATTCTGAAATCTTTGCCAGTGCAAAAGTCCCCCCATTCTCGTAACCGCAACGCCTTTCCACGACTTGGAAGTCGAAGTGGAAGAAAAAAAAAAAAAAAAAAAGGGAGCGTGGGCCACCGAATCTGTTGACCCATAACAAATATACCACAGCGACCCGCGTTTATCTGGGACCAATTTAGTAACTAGGTGAGTTCACTTCAAATAGAAGATAGAAGACATACGCGATCGGCCTCGGAGGTGATACTCCAGGAAATCGGCATTGGGGTATGCCTGACCTTGAAAGAAGTATAGTTTCTTTTCAACAGAGGCCACACTTGAACCACGTCCACTCCGGGTATTGCTGCTCGCCAGTTGGTTGCTTCTCCCCTTCCTCGGTATTCTCAGTCCGTTCCTTCTTCTTCCTGTTGGGTTGTTCTTCTATTTGGCGGTGCAAGAATGTAGTGGGATAGGTAAGGTCCTGGTACCCATATGGACCCTATCAAAGGGCCGAAGATAGAGCCATCACTATCTGTTGGACAGTCGCTGTCCCTTGTCGAGTCTTTGGAGTTCATGTTGGACTGTTAAAGCCCAGAGTAGCACACTCTCGACGTCTCTGCTCGGAAACAAAATGTGGATGGTCAAAAAATTTCTGAAGCAACCTCCTCTCAACGCCTCAGCTCTGGCATTGATGGAACATTGGGCGAAACTGGTGACCGCGGGCAATTGGTAAACATTTTATCGATATTGATGTCCAGCCCAAGTCACGACTTCTCCAAATTTTACTCTGACCCACGCCAGCCCGACGCCACGCTCCAAACTCGGGTAGAATGTCCGGATACGTAAAGCAAAAACGATAGCACATTGGGAGTTATTCTCCACAGTGTGCTCCCCCCCCACAGCACATACATCCATGAAAGTACCCCGGCCCAAAAACAACCTCCCAACCAGTGTCCTCAAGCCGCCACCCGCGCCTCCATCGCCAGCAGCAGTTCCAGACGACAGGCTGCAGATCCTCCTCGTGAACATGCTCCATGCTAAAGCTCCATACCCGGGGCCAGATTGTCCTTGATAAGGGTCACCAATCGTGGTCAATCCTCCTCAGAATCCGATGCTGTCAACACCTACCTTACCTGCCTTGGACATTCACAGAAAATGATACAAACATAGCAGGATGATACCACCGGCAAACCGCCCTCGCCTTTGGACGCTCCTCAAATGTGGTCAAGTACCGCCAGAATTGACTCACCCACCACCCCGAACTTGACCCAGAAGAGGCGGCAGACGTCTGCTTAGGTCGGCAGATATCACAGGAGCAGTTTCTCAAACGCCACATGACAGCGGCTGCAAACCATCCAAGTTCTCTCCTCTTCGCATTCTGCTTCCTTTTCCTTTGATTGCTCGTGTTCGTCCGCCTCTGCCCGTGAGGGGGATGTTTCTCGCCGAGATCTCACAGTATTATCTCAAAAAACCAGAGAAGGTCGCCGAGGGTGCTCCTCTTGTTATTGTTGTCGTCAGTGGCCGTTGTGAGAACTCGCGATGGGAAGTTCCAGGTGGTGATGAGGACGGCAATGGTCAAGGAAAAAGAATCAAAGGAGTACAACACAAGTCAAAGTCCCAAAGAGGGTTTAAATGCTTGACACAAACAGCGTTTAGACTCTAAGCAAAACTTGATCTTTCCGACCAAGACTGCTCGGCCTATCTTGATACCGACAGTGAAGTCGATTTACAGTTAGTTGGTTTCACGCCTCACCAATAGATATCCATACCACTGATAGGTTATATTCTTCTCTCTCACATAAGATATATACAACCCCTCCCCCCAAAACCTCCTCAAGAACGGCAAAAACCAACGCTCGTCAAAAACATATTTCCCATCCCATTATTGCCCCCCCTTCCCTTAAATCCTTAATCCCATTTGTCCTTAATCCATAACCCCATATTCCAGTTCCTAGGTGATTCCTTATTCCATTTTTCTCCATCCCATCAACACTCCCCCTAATGTTCGATGATGTGTTTCATCTCCTTGTAGAAAGACAAAAAAACAAACGCACCAACCGCTTATCCCAACCAACCTTCCAATTATCCGGATATAATCCCCCCTAGCCCCCTTGAATGGGTTGGATTTCCTATCCTTGTTACCCAGAAAGAAACAACAAAAAAATAATAACAACAACACTGGATAGGAGAGTCATGACAACCTCTTCTCAATCCGAAAGAAGAAAAAACCTGAAAACCCCCATCTCATCATGGAAAACCTCATAGGGTAAGAACAGTCCTTTAAAGAAGACTGCAGTGAGATATGCTGATCCAACACCTACACTTCAAAGAAGAAAACCCCCCTCCTTCCCGCTGGAATCATCTCCATCGCCCCCTCCCCCGGCCCTCTTTCAACATAAAATAAAATAAAAACCGCAAACTTCCACCTCCTCCCGATTCTTCATCATGAAATTCTGTCATGACAAGAAAACCCATCTTCATCCAACTTCATTCATCCCCCTCAACCCCAAAATAAAAATGTGTATAAATCATGCATAATGCAATCCATGCCGCCGCCCGAACAAAAACAGGGCTCACAGTAGGAAAAAAAAAAAAAAAACTGCTTTTCCACCCTCCTCTTTCACGGAATGCATTTCCCCTCCCTTCCTTTTGCAACAACTCCCCCCTACAAAGCAAACAAACGCCCCCATCCCCCTTTCCCATCCAACAATAACACTCTCTGTAATCATCATTGTCCGGTCAGAAAAAAAATTAGAAAGAAAAACTCCAAGCCGTGAAAACCCAGAAACAAGGTCATAAACCGTCATCATCCACAACCCAACAAGAAAAACCCCCTCCCCCCCTTCCCTCATCTATACTCCCTCTCCCTCCCCTGCATCAACTCAACCCTCGACTCCCTCACCATCGGAATCCCACTCCCCTCCCTCCTCCTACTATTCAAACTATTACTTCTCCCCAACCCACCCCCCGACGAAAGCTGCAAAAACTGCCTCTGCTCCCCCCTCCTCCCCTCCTCAATAATGATCCTATCCGCCGCATCCCCATTCGCCACGCTGCTGCTCTCCCTCATCGGCGTCCCCCGCTCCAGATACCGTCTCAGAATCGGCGTCGTCGGCCCGGAGCCGCTGCTCACCGCAGGGACAATCAACCTCGCGTTCAGACTCGAAGGGACCAACCTCCTTCTCGGGAGCGCAGACGACGATGCACTAGGCAAATCAAGCAGATCAGGCGGCGACCTCGCGTTTTCCCTAGGAGTCGAGGCGGTGACGGCTCCCGACGAGCGAAACGACGAGTTCACTTCTGTCACCGCGCGGGAGGGGGTGCGGTATCTACTAGAATCGCCGTCCAAATCATCGACATCGTTCATTGTTTTCCTTGTTCTCAGCAGCAGTGATGTTTTCCTTCCCGCCTCCGTTCTCGGGACAGGGGTTGATTGTTGTTGTTGTTGTTGTTGCTGCTGCTGTTGTTGGGGCTGATCCTCCGGTTCTTCAGTTGTTGCCCTGCGGGTTCTTAGGTGAAGCGATGATCGCCGGCCGGAATCCTCCGGCTCTTCCGTTCCTGCTCTTCTTGCCCTGCCGAGGAGAAGGGATGACTTCCTCCCCGCACCGGCAGAGTCCACAGGCGTGCCAGGTACAGCGGCGTACCTCTGGCTAGCAGCAGAGGGTGCTGATGGGGCAGAAGCAGCGGCAAGTATGCTTTGCCTCTTGACCTCCAGGCTTGTCGGTGCCCTCGGGCTCTTCGGTGGGAGTGGTGTGACGGCATCCGCCGCGGCACTTTGCCTCCTGGAAGCCGCAGCAGCAACGGTGTTTAGGACCACCGGTCTCCTCGCTGACGTCGGGCTCGCCGGCCCATCCTCCTCCCTTTCCCGCTTATTGGAGGACCCGGTGCTTTGCTTCTGAGAAAGCTCGTCAGCAAGAGCAATATAGAGCTCTGTCAAGCTCCTGCAGATGCCATCTGCTTTCCGTCGTAATTGTCTGTCAGTAACGCTACCATTGTTGCTGCCATATCCGATGGCACTGGCACCGCTAGAAATAGGCCCCGGTTGGCCTGAAGTACCGAGCATTGTCGTGAGAGCCAAAACATCGTTGGCGGCAGATTCCATCGCACTGAACGCCTCGGACCCCACGAGACCCTTTGTCTTGTTGAGAGCAGAGATCAGCAAGGGCTGAGTCTCGCCCCGGTTCGATGATGTGTTACTGGTAAAGCTGCTGTTGACGTTTGGCTGCGAGGCGCTAGCACCGGAGCCGCGCTTGGGGGATGCTGACATGGTGGTGGCATTCGTCGTGGCAGTCGGGGGGCGGTTTTCGTCAGAACTCCTGGACATGGCAGCACCAGAGCTCGAGGGCATTTTGCCTGTGAGTTCGAGCCGGTTAATTCGTGATTTCAGGTCGTCCAGCTCGTCCCACACTGTAGATGGGGCGGCCGTCGACGAGGAGGACTCGTTGCCCTCGACGCCCTGGTTGGTTTCGGTGCTCGGAATGGGATCATCCTTGGAGGGAATCATGGGTTTCGGCACCAAGGGAGACGAGTGATATATTCGCGACTGGGCGAGGTTAGAGCTCCTATACTGGGGCGCCCGAGCGCTGGACGGTTGGTTCTCGTTGTTAGCAGTGAGCGATTGCCTTCGTCGCTGGTAGGCCGAAGCGCTTTCCGAGAGAGTGTCCTGGAACTGAATCGATCTCGGGGTGGTGATGGCCGAGGGCTTCAGTGGTGTGCGAATCGACACAGTGCGAGGGGAAGGGTCTTCGGTAGCGGTGATGGTGGTGGTGGTGGTGGTGGAGGTCATTATGGGGTTGAGTTTATCTCGAGCGCTCGTCCGGTAGGCCAGTTCCCTCGTCATTTGCTGTGCTGTGTTGCTCTCTGCCCGCTGGCGGGATCTAGTCGTTTCACGCTGGTCGGAAAGACGACGAGCAAGCTGGGGTGGGGAATTGGCCTGGAAGGTTGCGATGGCAGTAGAGAGCGGCCTGCGGTGCGAAATGCGGGTGATGCGGGACTGATAACACGGTTAGCCCGTTTGCCTTAGCTGTGTTTACCCACGCGACCTCCGAGATACAAGCGTCGGGGAGAATCCGCCGATGGCATTATATAAAGTCAATTAATTGCAAGCCACTTACAGGCACCGCACTTGGGTCCTCCACCTTTCCCTTGAACTCTGGCACTTTTCGTGTGGATGTCTCGCTGGCGATTCTCAGAAAGAGATCAGCCGTGTTGTCATTGTCTGTTGTGGTCGTCATGTCGCCGGTTTCTTGTGATGATAGACCGGAAAATTGGTCATCTGTGCGGCCCTCAAGGGCACGAAGAGTCTTGTCGCGCTGGTTCGAGTTGGATTCCTGGCCGTATGCGGTTTCGGCCACCCGACGATCGCGCATGTCGATCACCACACTCTTTCTGAATATCGAAGACCGGTAACCTCGGAGTGGAGGGACAGCGGCGCGTCCACTGGCAGTGCTGCCGGCGGTGGAAGCCGGTAGTTTGTAAGACGAGGGAGGGCGCGGCTTCTTCCTTTCGGGCTCCTCTGGGTCGTCGCCTTCTTTGGGCAGCAACAAGTCCCGCTGACCTTGCGCCCACTCCTTGGTAGTGCTCTCGGGCACGGCGGTCTGGTTACTGTCGCCAGACTCGGTCGGCCGCAGACGCGTGAGACTCGGAGACGGGCGGGGCACAGAGGAGGGTGTTTCCTGCACGGCAGCGGAGGCAGTCAATCGCCGTTTGGTGACAGGTGTCGCGATGCAGGACAGCTGCGATGCCTTGTTCGCATACAGGCTGGCGACCGGTCTGGGAGTGTCGGAAAATGACGCTGGGCGCTTGGTGCCGGCGGCGGATGGGTCGGTGGAATTGGCAGTGAAGGTCACAATCGCAGGCGCAGGCGCAGCGGTGGTGGTGGTGGTGGTGATGGTCGAGGTGGTGGTAGTAGTGTTGTTGTTAGCGGGCGCAATGGTGGTCGCAGTCGCAGTCGCAGTTGCAGTGGCAGCGGATGGCACGAATTGAAACTTTAGCGATCGAGTCTTGGTAAGGGCGGGTTGGTGCTGGTGCTGGTGCCGGTGCTGGTGTTGTGGTGTCGAGTTGGAGCTTGAATTTTGCGCATCTGGCAGTGGTGTTTCAAATGCGACGACGGGCTTGTCGGAAGAGAGATTGTGGGCGCTGGAGATTCGGTGGAGGTTCTCGCGCGACAACAAACCAGGGATACTGTGGGTTTGGTGGGCTTGGGCTTGCTGGGGTGGTGCGCTCGCGTTCAGGTCCGGGTGGTTGTGCTGATTTTCGCCAGGGGGGTTGCTGTTGTCGTCCCTATCATTCTCATCCGTGTCCGCATGGTTCAAGTTGTTATTGTGGATTAGCGAGGGCAGCACGATGGGATCCCTTTTCAGGTCGGCGAATCGAAAGGCCGGCAGCTTGGACGAGTTGTGGCTCTGCCTATGGGCGTGCAAGACGTTGTCTCTGGCATCACTGCCAGTGTTGCTTTCTGTCCCAGTTGCTGTGTTGTACACTGTAGCCATGCCGCCCATGTTCGTGGTTGTGGTGGGGATGGGCCCACGGCCCGCCTCAGGAGCGAATCCTGAAGTGGCCGATGTCATTTTCGGGAAGTCCCTGGCCAGTCAACGCTGCTGCTGCCCAACATCCAACGAGAGTGACAGACAAGACTGGTCAGATTCTTCCCAGACCTCAACCCCTCCTTTTTTCTTTTTGTGAGGTTTCAGGTCTCGAACACGCACTTTATGTCTTCTCGCCCGAGACTCGGGTGCATTTGTTGAGCTTGTCGCTGAGGGGTCGTTTGTTATCCGGGCCCTAACGTCTTTTCTCAGTAATACATTTAAGCGACCACACTTTGATTTCGCGCGTCGTCGATATGGGTCAGGGGGGCTTCCGGGAAAAACGGGCAGGCCAGTCGCGACGATGTGATGGTAAGTGAAAAATTCGATATTAAAGCATTAATCCAGCTATATGTCGGTCGGTATGTTTCTTTCGAGAGAGCGGTGACGGAGCCGGTGTTTAAGACGTTGTGTAGCAGGAGAAAGAGCGATAGATGCCCAAAACGAAAAAGAGGGAGAAAATAATCAAAGTCTGGTGATGTGATGGTCGCGCGCGCACCGCAGGGAGAGGGTCTATGAGGAGGGCGGGGGGGGGGGTTATCGGATGGGATGGAATGGGTGCCGCCGCGATGAACGTTCGAACCCTGACCTGGACCAATGAGCCCCGGCATGAAATCACAGAAATGGAGCCAAAAGAGCGACCGCTGCCCTTTGGTGGCTCCACAGACATTCAAAAACAGACAAGCTAGAATTACGGCCACGCTTGTCCATGCTTGGGGGATGGGGTGCATGAAGATGCGACATCATGGTAGGGGGCAGGCATGAAGAGGGGGATGCTGGCGAGAGGGAAACACTTGCTGAAGGACCTCTCCCAGACCACGTTAGGAAATGGGGAAAATGCTACAACGGGATCTCTATTCTCTGTGTTCATAGTGTCGTCTGCCAGGTGTGTGTTTTGATAGGGGCCCCTTTTTCTAGGTGTTCTGCCCCCCCTCTTTGTTGTCTAATTTTACCGTGGCCATGGTTGTGGCTCCCCACTCTCCCCCCTGATGAACTAGAAGATGACTTGCACCTAGAAAGTCTCCGCAAACCAGGGGAAAGCCATTCTACGCAGGAGATTCCTATCCGCCGGTGACGGCATTTTGAGCGGAGCATGCTTATTCGAACCAACCCATCACTCTCAATGTCCTTCTATTTGTTCGATGAAAGACAACGAACGACCCGATGACCCAACCAATAACCCGATGACCCAACCAATACCGACTCAACGCAACCTAACTGCAAGTCGGCAGCTGGAAAAACAACGCTTTTCGGTTGCAGCGCCCCGCCCAGTTGTTCTCGTGGTTTCGACCTGAGCCGTCTTCTCACGTGGTGCAGAAGAGGTTTGAGCGTGCGTCTGGGGCATGCCATGATGGGAACATATGGCAAAAGAGAAGCTGGTAGTCGGTGTAGGGTAGGTTTTCAAGTTGTGTAGCACAGAACAGTTCTTTTTCTGTGGTGCACAAAAATTCAGGGGTGCCCCAGATGTCAAGAATCTTTTGGCGCAAACTCGGACGAGAAAAGAATGGTGCCCGATGACGGGCCTTTCTACCCTCGATTTCTTTTGTCGGAAGGGCCCAGACAACCAAACATTCGTCATGGAAAAATTGGATCGGATACAATGATAAAATTGGCAGGCGACCTCTAGTCGAATGGCATTTTGAAAAAGGAGGCAAAAGGGTTGGTCCGACCGGGGGTTGAACCCGGGACCCTCGCATATGATGAGTTGCTGAAGCTCAACTATAAGAACGATGTGATAACCACTACACCACCGGACCGACGGATTGTTAACGGGGTCTTGAAATTGGGCTCAAGTACGGAGCTTTGTGTGCTTGGTGGCGCCATTCTGACTTGCAGGAGGTCCAGCACGCCCTTTCCCCGCTTGGAATGCATGTAACGGGGTTGGGCTCGACGGATGCGGACCTGGGTGTAGGCTAACATAAACTCCTTTCTCTCACTCTTCACTATTGTATTGCCACGAACGGGCATGTTGTGTTGAGGCATTGCACCTGTGATCCATCTCTCCATGAACGGGAGGAAGGGGATGAAAAAGGGGGCACCGTGTTCATCCACGGGAGGTTGGTCCAACAGGTCTTGGGACAGAGATGCACAGCTGACGAATCAGAACCTTTTCTCAACAACATTCTCATTACAAAATGCATATGGAGCATGCAGTTGAGCCTCTCTGGTGCATGTGTGATGATTGCTTTTTCTTGCCATCACGAACCGAGCAAACTCGCCGATCCTAGCTGACAGTTTTTGCAGTTATGTTCCAACGTTGCAGACGTCAAGCTGTCTTTTGGCAGCTTGGTCGAGTCCACATATCTGTAGTCGGAAGCATGATGCAGGGGGTGCATAGGAGGTCGAGTCAGAACGGAACTGACGGCGAGCTTGAGATATTTACTTGGGTAGCTGGAAATGTCATTAATGGAATGACAGCGAGGACAAGGCGTTACCGACCGTCAGCGTGACGGCGGGCGCTTCCGCGAATTCTGGAGTCTGGCCTCAAGTCATGGCCGCTCCGGTACCGAGACCAAGCTTTTCGGACCCCACATGACCGTCATTCCGGCCTCATCTCTCGCATGGCGGGGGAGGCCCGATTCCAGGCCGATCCGGAAGGGGTCACGTCAGGGTTTTCCGAGGTCCGTCGAGCAATCAGACCGGAAGCGAGCATGCTCAATCCAGCTTGTCCTTGCAACGCCATGTCACCCTTGTGGTGGTTCGTTCGTTTGGACGACATTGTTTCAGACGTGTGGATCGAGGGGTACAAATGCCGGCCCAAACTTGAAGCAGATTTGTGGAATGTTTGGGGGCATCAAAAGTATGACGAACAGGCTCGCAATCGCCAGGAACCTGGTAACTTGCTGGAACGGATACCCGACCGAGTACTACCTCGTCTACGTTGGCGAGCTCGAAGCTTTTTTTATTTTGCTACTCCAGACGAGGAGAGAAAAAACAGAAACCCTGGAGGCTGTTTGAAACTTGACCTGTCTGGAAAACAAAGCCCCGTATTTATCGTCCAGTGTTGTTGAAAAGGAGCAAAATGGACCCATATTGGGAATGTATCATGCTCCCCTTGCGTGCTGATGCAAGAATGGGCGCCGTTTGACACAGGAGCGCAGCAAAGTTGAGACGGAGGAGTGTTCGTTTTACTGTTATCAAGAGAGGTATTACCAGCCGGGAAGCCGAGTTTGGTGCGCCAGACACGTTCCGCAATAGAAGCAACGACGGATCGTAAGCACGTGGTGTTCCCGCCAGGTTATGCGTCATTGACCCAGCACTGGGTATTGACTTCAATGCCTGAACCATGGACACGTGAGGTTCAATCTATCGCTAACTCCGCACGGAGCCTGGCAGGCTGGAGGCGGATTGTTGTTGAAACTAGGCTGTCAAACTGTCAGCAGTCACAATCTGGACCGTCCAAAATGGACTGAAGAAGGTCCAGGCCGGTCTCGACGAGAGCACGTCACTCAGCTGTTGGCGTTCTTGTGCCCGAGAAGTCTTGAGGCTCTGCGGTGTTCAGCTCTTGGCGTTTCGATGCCACACTCGACATGTGAAATTATTTAATAGCGCACAGGGCAATTCCACACGCTCCACCTCTTCAATTTGGCTTGTTTCAGATCCCACCGAGAGCCTGTCCGTCTCCACAGGAACAGGTTGACTTCTTCAACATGAGAATAAAATTCATGACCACAGGTAATAATGATAATAATAATAAGAAGAAGAAACAACAAGACGGCAGGGCGAGATGGTTCGACGCGGAAAGTTGAACATAATTCAAACAGACCGGTCATCAAAGGCCTGGAAACTGTATACAAAGCGGTTCAGCACACTTCCTTTTGTGTTCTTGCACTCGGTGGACTGACTGATGCAACCGACAATCTTGTCTCGGCCGGACTTTGAGCTGCTCGATATCCAGCAGCTTCATCAGATGACCGCTCTGCGAACCGGAGTCATAGGCCAAAGTGCAAAAGTTGAAGAAAGAGCGGCTAATGGTGTGGGGGACGTCGGCAACTGGCGCCAACAGTCCTTCATTTATGTTCCCTAATTACCTACCATATTGTAACTCGATATATAAGCAATATAAGCGCTGTGTAGACGGAACATACATGTGGAAGCAAGAAAACAACCTCGGCGAGGCGATAGCTTCTCATAATAATAGGAGAGTCATTCTGACAGAAGCAGAAGGTGGAAAGGATCAAGCGCAGCCGAAGCGCAGAGGTCGAGGCACATCTCTGGGGGAAAATCGAGGGAAATCAAATCGTGGTCGGACAGTGCAGCAAGGGTCAGTCAGCCAATCAGGAGTGCCGTCCAATTTTTGCATCCACGGTCGCACTGTCTATTAATAGCATGGATTGTTTGAAAGCAAGCAAGTCGCAAGGCCGCTAGCCGCCGGTGTTGCAGGACGCTCTCTGATTGGCTGAACAACCCCTGTTCGCGGCCACAGGGCCAGTGCTCCCCACGCAGAGGGCTCCTCAGCGTTCTGTTCTGGTGCAGATGGAGGAGTGCTGGTGTCCAGGGGTGTTCTGCCTGCCCAGGCCTAGTTGTCCTGCCCCCCCATTCAGCGCTTTCTGTGCGTTGCTGCCACTGCCACAGCGCGAGTCTCCTCTCTCCCATCCTCCCATCGAGACGCCTTTTTTCTCCCTTTCTTGCCAAACCATTCCCTTCCCTTCACTTTTCAAATTGCAAACCCCAGACGAAGGAAGCTGTCGGACGGCACTCGAGCGGGATCCCGAGACTCGGTTCTTCTTGTTCCCTCCCAGACAAAGGAAACCTAGGCCCCGCTGTTCTCACCCGTCAATCCCTTCAGCCCAGGTTCCGGTCTTCTGTTCCTGCCTGCTCCCGTCGACTCTCGACATTGTGTGAAGACAGGACCATGTATTGACGCCTTTCTCCTTCTCATCTTTTCTGATCCCGAATCCGCCGTCTCGTCTCGTCTCCTCCTGCTCTGGCTGCGCCGCCGTCTCTCCGCGCAACCATTTAGCGAGACCATCACCCCAGCCTCCACCACGAGTCTACGCGCCCGCCTCAGACAACACCGACAACATCGTGCGCCCTTGTCGATTTCACGGATTTCTTTGCTCTTTTGCTTCTCTTTTCTTCCTGCGACACACTAATTAAATTCTCTTCAATCAACACTCGCCAAGTGTGGATCGGATTCAGCAGCGCTGTCCCTTTGGTCCGAAACCTAGTCTTGTAGTCGACCTTCGATTCAACCAGTGTGCCGACTCAATTCGACAGACACACACACACGCACACGCACACTAGTTCCATAATTTCAACACCGGTGGTGAAAGACCTCGGCTTTCTATTTTTTCGCCTCTCGGTGACTATCAGACGGCGGGGAGGTCAAGAGACCGGGTGGCCAACTTGTGACCGGACCGGAGCAAAGACGGAGGAACATTACGGCGACGCACTTTTCGCCTCTCCAAACACTGCCGAATATGCCTTCAGCCGCGCCTCGCAGGCTGTATGAGGACCAAATACCCTCATTTATGACTGTTTTGGACGTGGAAAACGGAATTGTGGACGCCTCAAATACCGTCACAGTTGTTGACCCCAAGCTGGTCATGGAGGATACAAAACTGCCACGAGACTCGGAGCCGGCCCTGCGGCCCGGCGTCTTGTCTTCAGATTCCATTCACAAGCACCACGACAGCACATCCACCGCCGAATCTGCAGAGTCTTCGCCAACCACCACCGTGTCTTGCACAGACTCTTCGGATCTTTCTGACCCCTCACCATCATCCTCCCCTGATTCTCCGATTAATCTTGTTCCTCTTCGGCCTTTTGCGCCTGCCTCTTTCGGTGGTCTCCATGGATTGGCTAACCTCACCATCAACACCTCTGGCCGAACCTTGGAGCGGCCGATGACGTCGCCAGTTCCCCGGCGGCCAAAAAACATGAAGGGGCTTTCAATCCAGCCACCGTCACTATCCTCGACCGAAGTGTCTGAAGCATCTTCTCCCTCTTTCATCAAACCCAAAATTCCTACCACGAAGCGGAAGCCAAGTCAGCTCAGCCTCAAGACCAGCACCTCAGATCTCATTGCGCGCACAACACTCGAAGTTCCTAGCTCACCATCAGTTTCGATTGGTCCCATTCTGCAGCGCCGCGCTCTGAAGCATTCCACTTCGTCGCCACATATGCTCTCAGGCTTGAAGTCGGCCACATTTGGTCCCGCGGGAGGCATGACTATTCCAACAGTGCTGGAGAGAAATGAGACAGGATTGTCTTCTTTCCTGCGACCACCCAAGCCTGCCGTGGCACCTGGGTTAGGATCGACCATCCAGGAAGAAGATTCACCAATACGAACACAAATCGCCAACCGCGCCGCTTATGAGTTTGAGCCATTCCACGAGGTCGAAAATAACGAGGATCAGAAAACGCCCGGATACCCCGATGGCCCAATCGCCATCTATAGCGACAATGTGTATTTGTACCTCGAGCCCACTGCCGAGGAAGCGTCTCGCTTTGACGTGGTGATCAATGTCGCTCGTGAGGTTGTGAACCCGTTCAAGCCTTACGCTAGCAGAAAGGACTCTGCGGCTTCGGATGGCCAAACAATGTCTCCCGTGGAGCCAGATACGGCGGTAACAAACTCGAGCTTTGCGACCGCCTTTGAGTATTTCCCAGAGGGAAGCTCAGCTGACACGCCTACGACCCCCAAGGCCCAGTCTTTCAAGGAGCCAGAGTATATTCACATTCCCTGGGATCACAACACCGATATTGGCAAGGATCTCATGGGGCTCTGCGAAACAATCGAAAGGCGGACAAAGGACGGCAAGAAGGTTTTGGTCCACTGCCAGCAGGGTGCCAGCAGATCTGCCAGCTTGATCATTGCCTACGGGCTGTATCAAAATCCCGACCTGACCGTCAACGATGCTTACTACGCGGCCCAGGCGAAGAGCAGGTGGATCAGCCCCAATATGAGGCTGATGTACTGCTTGCAAGATTTCCAGAAAGAAGTCTCGTCGAGGAAGAGATTGGCTGTCCCGAGTGCTGGCTTGAAGTCGCGATCCGGGAGGAGCCCATTGCACAGGGCGACGTTATCCGCAGATCACATCGAGGCACCGCCCAAGGAGCCTCTCACCGCACCACTACCAAGCGAAGACCCAGCCTCGAGATCTGGGAGCCCTGAACGAAGCCCCAGCAGGGCAAGGGGCAACTCAACGCCAAATAGAGGTGAACCCATTTCGCCTGGCCCATCATCCGCGCCTTCCAGCTTTTCCTGGACCGAAAAAGAGGACGAGTCCGATCCTGGAAAGTTTGGCCGTTTTAATATCGATTCGTTCCTCGTCCCTTCGCAGTTGGATTCCGGGTTTGCTTCTTCGGACAGCTCATTCGCGAGACCACCGCCATCTCCAGGGTTTGTGCCTCCTACTATCTCCAGAGAGCCACCCTCTCCTGGCTTTGGCGGTTCCTTTACCTTGAGCAAGCCACCACCATCACCAGGTTTTGGGTCGTTCTCTCTGTCAAGACCACCGCCATCACCCGGCTTTGGCTCATTTGCCGAGCCGCCGAAATCCCCCGGCTTTGCGCCTCCCAGCTTTGCATCTCTTACCATCTCAAAGCCTCCAGCATCGCAAAACTTGGCACCGCTCGATCTTTCGAGACCTCCCATGTCTCCAGGATTCCCACCACCAGACCCCTTTGCCAGGCCGCCAGCCTCACCAGGCTTCGGCGCGCATAGATTTGGGGCCTCAGACGGCACCTTTGGATTTGCGCCGATGACCTTTGCTCCGCCGCCGTCACAGCCGGAGAAGATAAAGTCTGAAAACAATTTCAAGCTCGCCCCGATGACATTTGCGCCGCCTCCCAAGACGGTGGAGAGGAAGAAATCGGAAGCTACTCTTGCACCGATCAATCTCACCCCGCCGCCCAAGAAGCTGGAAAAGAAGTCATCACAAATCAGCCTCGCACCGTTGAAGCTGTCTCCAGCACCGAAAACCCTCGAGAAGAAGAGGTCTATGGGCACGTTTGGCTTCGCGCCCCTGAATATCGCTCCTGTTGTGCCGCCGCCCGTTCCGCCCAGGGACAATATTCTTGCCATGCGAGGCTTTCCACCGAATGCTAGCGACCCAACCCTCTCGCCTAGGGCCGAGGTGATGACGAATAACCCTCTTCATCAGGCTCTTGCCGTGGCAGCGGCGCAGTTTGCGGAGGTGGTTCAAGCTCCTCCTACGCCCGCCGACGAGGCACTGGGGCTTTTTTCGCCGAGGGAGACGATGTTTCCACGGGATCCGTTTTTTCCTTTTGGGAGGCCGATGCAAAATGAGGATCCCAGGAGTCCGCCGACGTTGGGGGAGACGCCTATTGTGAGGAGTATCGACGAGATGATTTGATTTTTTTTTTTGGATTTTTGATTTTTGATTTTTTTTTTGTGTTGGACTTGTATATGAATCTGTATTGGTATGCTGGGGAGTTGTAGGTTTTGAAAGCTGGCGGGGGGGGGAAAGTTGGACAGAACCCCCCTTTTTTTTTGGTTGGTGTTGTTGTGTTTTTTGGTGTGCGCACGCAAGCGAGCAAAGCGAGGGTTTTGTTGGAGTTTGTGAAGAAGGAAAAGTTTACTTTTTACTTGGCTGAAACCTTTTTGGGGAGAGGGGGGGGGGGAAAGGGGGAGGAGGTGGTGGATGGAGATGGATGGATAATGGGTATATAATACCAGTTTATTTCCTCCGCTGAAGTAGTTGGGTGGGTTGTAAGCTTAGCATTGCTCAGAAAAACACGTACACACACATACATGTATATCACTCACACGACGACCGCAGAGTCGTCGGCTTTGAATAGCAAGCATTTTTTAGGGGGTTTTTCTTTGTTGTTTTGGATGTAAAATGTTTTTTTTTTTAAAAAAAAAAATATTTTACCTCGACCAAAAAGCTTTGACGTGTGACATTATCTTTACTGTCCTCCTCCCCTTCCTCTCCCACCCCGTTTCCCTCCCCTCCCAGCCCCCTTGCCATGAGGCTGCCTGATCTTCAACCCTGGAGGTAAATCACCCCCATCCATGGGCTCTCCATCCCTCCAGATAACGCCCACCAACGCCCCATCCCGCCCGACAACCTCCTTAAAGTACTTTGAGCTCACTACCCCCTCCTCATCCTCTCCCTCTGTGAGGACAACCCCGTTCTCGCTCATCCAGAATTTTAGGTTCCCTTCTTTCATTGCTTTTGGCACGTCAATGTAGATTAACAACTCTGCATCCTTCCTCATCCCAGAAATGACGCCCTCGTCGTCGTCGGGGAGTCCAGTGCTGAAGTGGACGTGGTTCCTCCCCATTTTCTTGAGGCCGCCGGTTGATTTGATGAGGGGCCAAAAGGCGAAGAAGGTGCCGTGGACGACGGTGGGCGGGATGGGGAGTTCGCCTTTTGAGAGGTCTGGGGTGAGAGATAGGGGTTTGAGGAGGGCGTCCGAGTCGAGCTTGATGGAATGCCCTTGGTTGGCTCGGATGAGCCAGTCTTTTGGGTCGGTGGATGTTGAGGTTGAGGAGTGGAGGGGTTTGAGGGCGAAGCGTTGCTTGTCCGAGTCTTTGACTGCGGAGAGGATTTCGGGAAAGGTTGGTTTGAGGGATTTGAGGGGGCCCCAGGAGAGCTAGAGGGGAGGGGGGTTAGTTGGTTGGGGAGGGGAGGGGGAAAAGGGGGGGGGGGGAACGTACGACTTTATCTAGGGGGGCGTAGCCTTCTTTGTCGAGGTCGATGCCGGCGTTGGAGGCTTGGTGCCGGAGGAGGCGGGAGAGGGCGCGGGAGAGGTCTACTGCTCTTCCTCCGGGACGACCTTCTCTTCCTCGGCTGCCGCCGCGTTTACCGCCGCCACGGGATGAGGGGGTGGTTTGGGAGAGTTGGTCGGCGATGAGGTCTGCTTTGTCGTCCATTTGGGGAGTGATTGTGAAGGTGAATGAGCGGGGTGAGAAGTGAAAGTGAGGGTTGAGTGAGCTGGTTAGGGTGGTGGTTAGTTGGGTGAGTCTTGTTGCGGTTTTGAGGGATGGACTGAGGTGTGTGAGCATTCAGTCTGGTTGGGAGAAATAGAACAAAATGCGGGAGGCTCACTTTGTATAAGTTGGGATGAGAGATGAATGTGAGTTTTGGATGATGAGGAGCGAGAGGTGAAAATGTGGGGTTACCACACGCGCAAACAGTTTGCAGTTATCGGGTTAGGGTTGTGAGTGCGATTCTCGGTGTGAAGCAAGAATGAGTTGGATAATCCACTTGTCGCTGGTTTCTATGTCTGTTTACCTTCAAAAGTCAAAGAACTATCGGTAACTTTTATATTTCATCAATTTCAGGTGAACTGGCCTTCCATGTAGAGACTGCTCACTCGGCAAGCCAAACTCGGTAACAAAGGCCCCCTGAACCAGGAGTGAGTCACGCCGCCAATAAGCCAGTAACACCAAGACCAAGACTTCACCACTGCATAGCACATCTCAGCCCTCCGAGTGCTCTAGCCTCAGAACACCACCCCGAACCTCAGTCACTGGCCGAGGCATACTTAGGTCAAGCGCCTCGTTTCCCGACATCTTCGTTAACTCGAGACATGCAAACTGATGGGGAAAGGCCCCTAATATGCCCTGAAATACAAGCCAGCCCTATTGTGTAAATCTTACCTCTAGCAGTTCTCGAAATTTGGCATGTTTACGTGGTTTATTGCTTCAAACAACCTGGCAAACCCGCTCAAGTGTTCAGTGTGTTGTCTAAAAGCAGCAGCACGGCTCTCAAAGTCAGGCTACCATGCAGCTTCGAAATAAGAACCAGTTTATGGACATGGATGGGTATTTTGCTCTAGAGGTGTTGAAAGATAGGATGCGGTCCTGAAGTTGCTTTATATCGCGTGTGTGCTTTCTTTCTCCAGGTCTGACTTGGGAAGGGATCAAGTCCATTGGCCAAGTATAATTGCCCTTCGTGGGAAGTGATCCAATGTGGTCATGAAGAGGTGTTTCCTGTTTCAGTAAATGTACAATATTTCACACCTGTAATCCAGCAAGATATTGGAGTGTAAATGGCATAGTTGACAGCGGTGCGAAGTCGACAAGGTTAGCCTGGTGTTATGATACATTATCTGTCTATAGACACATGAAACCAGCCCTCGGCGTGCTGGCAGAAGAAGAAATATGTAATGAAATGCTATGCCGCACTATTCTGGTCAGCCTTGTGTAAACGGACTCCTCTTCACCATGAAAATGAAACAACAAAAAAAACAAAAAAAGGGAAACACAATAAAAGACTCAAGGAAACAATAATAGCTATATAACGGCCCATTACCTACCCACCCCTGATATCTCCCCCCCCTAAACACCCCAATACCCCTCCCCCCCAGCCCAACTCCTCCTCCTTCCTCCCCCCCACAACCCACTAACAACAACCAACGACCTCTCCACAACAAGCACCTAACTCGCATGTGTCGGCGTCGTAACCGTCACGACCTGTTCTTCTCCCTCCTCTCTCGGCTCCAGGGTATGCGCAATCCTCGTCTCAACCCTCACCACCCCCCTCCTCTGCTGCTGATGCTCCCCAGCCTCAAGATCCCCATCCCCACTACCAGCAGTAATCGTCGTCACAACAGGCTGAAACCTCGCCGGACTCGGCAAAGGCAATTGACTCCCAGACCTAGGGTTCCCAGCCCAGACCTGTGTATCAAACTCAACATTGGAAGCCTGATGCCCCACGTCCCAGGGCTCCGCTACATCCTCGCTCCCAACGTCAACCACCTTTTCCTCTTCAATGGGACTAGTGGTGGTCTTTTTCTTTGGGAGGACGGTAGAAAGTCGAGATGGGAGGGGCGTGGCGTTGAGTGGTATGGCGGTTGCCATCAGAAAAGGATTCTGTCCCGCTGGGGGGCAGGTGGAAGTGGAAGAAGAAGAAGGAAAGTGCGGGTTGTTGTAATGATCGATTTCCTCTGCTGTTAGATCTGGCCAGGGGTTGTTGCTGCTGGTGCTTTTTTCCTTGATGAGTAAAGAGGTTGACCGGGAAGAGGTGGAATTGCTATGGTGCTCCGCGGTGGGGAGGATAGATCCCTTTCTTGAACTGTTGTTGGACATACCCGTCGTGGTCGTCGACCGGCGGCGGGAGGCGATGAAAGAGGATGCGTTTTCGCGGATGGGGCGGAGGAAGGAGGACCACCATGATGCTCTTGAGTTGCTGGTCGAATTGCCCCTTGAAGAGGAGGGGCTGGGGTACAACGGGATCTCTTCTCGTAGCTTAGGGAAGATGTACCCCAACCCAAGGAAGAGAAGGCCCCGGCGGTAAGAGTTGAGGGCCTCTGGGGTGGTGCCAAAGGGGATGAATAGCAGGATGCCCGTGACTTCGGAGATGAAGCTGATGCTCAGCTGTTGAAAGTTCATGTACTCTGATGTGGTGAACGAGACAAACCACTGGTTGAAGGGGTCGGGACCATAGTGGAAGGAGGCAAAGTCATAAGACAAGTCCCATGGGCTCCCCACCTTTAGGTTTCTCACGAAAAAGATGAGGATGAGCGGGAGGACGACGACGATGACGGTGAGGGTCAGAAAGTAAAGCTTCTTGCGGACGCGGGATTGGCGCGCGGCGGCGACGCTGTCGCGGGATTGCATCACTTTGTTGGACGCGCGCATGATGAGGCGGTAGCGGTAAAAGGTGAGGCCTGTGATGTTTGTTAGGATGTGTACAAAGGGGCAGAAGAGGAAGAAAACCTACAAGCCATGATGGCCGCCCCAATAGAGAATATCGGCGTAGGCAAAATGAAAAACACCAAGAAGACCCAATTCGGAAAGTAGTAAACCCCACACCCGACCAGTGTCGATACATTATACCGGCCCACCGCGACGAAGTAGGTGAGAATCATCTGCACCACCGGCACCGTAAAGATGACCGCCGCCGAAATAATCCTGTTGCGTCTCCTCTCCTTGGACGTCAAGGCAGTAGCTCTGTTCATAGCCACCTTGCTCGCCAATCCCCGCATGATCTCAAAGAGACAGATGTTGAAGGCCGTGTCGAGAGCAAACTTGAGGTATGTCTGAATGTCACACCACCCGTAGCCATCAAACCACTCCTCCACGTTGTCGTCTCGCCAGATGAGGGCATTGACGACGGCGAAGAAGTTGAGGATCATGGTGATGACGCAGAGGACGGTGCCGGCGAACTCGCCGCTGCGGAAGAGGAGACGGGCTGGGACCCAGGTGATGAAGAGGGAGACGAGGCCAAGGAAGACGCGAAAGAAGAGGTTCACTTGGAGGGATGGGTAGGTGTAGGGCTCGTCGGGGCCGATCCTCTCTTCCGGGGTTGTTGTGAAGCCATAGAGCGACCATTTGTTGAAGCCTGGCGTGGCGAGTTCCTCTGGTGTTGGGGGTGCCATGTTCCAACTTGTGCTGCCGGTGCTCGCGAGGGAGGTTCCTGGTCTGGTGAGGTTGTTGAGTGATGTTCTTGACGGTCAAGGCTGAGAGTGATGGTATTCCGCAAAAGCGATCTTGGCGATGATGACGAAGAGATAAGAGTAGAGGTCAAGATCTCAATCAAGCTGTGAGAGTAGTAGATCTGGATAAAGAAAAGAGTAAAGGAACAAGATCGGCTGCCATGTGGTGCAACCGGCAGGACGGTTATGTGCGAGCCATGGTCTATTCAGTTATTCGGTGTGTTGCCCATCTTATTGGCTTATTCGCAAACCGAGCTCCTCATTGTGATAAAAATGGTGGTGAAGTTGCAAAGTGGGAGCTTGAGACCGCCATGTTGTGTCTATTGATCTATTCAGAGTCTATTCAGACCCAAAAGTGGGCAGCTTTCAGGAGCTGAAAAGGGGTCTCGGCCTGGCATCAACAAAGACCGACGGGCCAGCTCCTGGACCTAGATCCATGACATGAAGCTGTGGTTCCCGGCATCTAAATTTACTTCTGATCAATTGGCAGGGCATATGCGACTCATCATCGAGAATCATCAATTGGCCATGATGTTGTTTGCTGATGATGTCTCTCCAGCACGGAGTATCGCCGAGGTGGTGGTGCCTATGAATTGGTCAGCCCCGTTTTTGCTTATTGTGTGAAAGATCAGGTGTGGGTTTTATTGAGACTCGGCTGAATAAGAAGACTTTCTACTCAGCACAGCAAGTCGGTCGCATGATGCTCCGCAAGTGAGAGAAGAGTGAGAGAGATAGTAAAGAGTGAGCAGAGGAGGATGATGAATCCCAAAAAGGAAGGAGTCAGGGGTATGACACCGCTCGGGCTAACCCTGGAACCCACGGAGCACCTGGGAGTTCGGCAGCTCAGCTCCACAGCTTCGACGCACGGTCCCCACGCGCGCCGTTTGACGCGACCTTGGACCTGGACAGGGGTTTGAGTGAAGAACCCACAACACAATATCGATAGCGCTGATATCACTGAAACCAAAAACTGCATTCCATCCAGATCATCCTCGCCATCTTCATATCAAACCAGTCACCAGCCACAGCCCAACATGTCTGCCTTCCTCCGCTCCGTCTCCCGCGCTGCCGCCCGCCCCCAGGTGGCTGCTGCCCGTGCCTTCTCCTCCACCCCCCAGCGCCCCTATGCCAAAATCACCATCGTCGGCAACCTCGCCGACACCCCCGACCTCCACTCCAGCAACAGCGGCAAAGAGTACCTCCGCTACGCCGTAGCCTCCAACAGCGGGTCTGGCGAGAACAGGAAGACCAGCTGGTTCAACATCACCGTCTTCCCCACCAGCACCAACGCCCGTGATTTCTACCTGTCTCTCGAGAAGGGGACCATGGTCTTGGTCGAGGGCCAGGCGTCTATCGACACGTACGAGGATGCCGAGGGCAAGCCCGTCAGAACTTTGGGTATTGTGCAGCGTACGTCTATCTTTCTTTTCTCGCCTCTTCTGCAAAAACTAATGCCGGTTTGTCAAACATAGGCGCCCTTGAGGTTCTTCGCCGCCCCGCCAACCGCGATGCTCCGGCTGAGGAGTAAGCGCAGTAAGGCACAGTCTGGAAAGCTATGATATGGATGAGCGGGCTCTATGTGATGATATGATGTGCTGTGGAATGGATGGATGCGATCTGTGCAAGGTAGACTGGGGGCTCAAATATCTCTCCGCTGTGTGTACATTCTGGCTGGTTGAAAAGCCATGCCTGTCAGAGACAGGCAGGTGGGCTGGAGGCGGCCTTGTATAACTACCAACCAATTGTGATACCGTATTTTTTTTTTCTTTTTGTCAGATTCAATTGAAACTACGATAAACACGAATTCGACCTGCATGTATAATAGGCTCGCTTGCAACAGTGATTTTATTCCCGAACAAAGCAGAGACGTTGTCACTGTCGAGGTGAAAGTCATTGGGCGCAAACATCGAGGTGGCCCGAGCGCTTATCGGATCTTGACACTCCTTATCAGTTATTTTTCCAGAGATTCAATTCCCAAACCGCCCACCTTTGCGCCAAATATCGTGACGCCGCCCCCCCGTCTTCCATTCTGTTGTTCTCTACGGTAGCTAATCGCCAAGTCTGGGCGCACCCTTCAAGATGATGACGAAGCTCTGGCTCCCGCGGGGCCTCGGCCGAACACCAGTTGGCCGCTCGGTGCAGCTCAGGAGGGCCTTTGCGACAGTGGGGGATGTTGCCGCCAGGTAAGTTTGCGCGCGCGCGCCTGTGTATCTAGACGAATGCTAACATAAATACACCAACAGACCATTCGATGTCATCGTCGTTGGTGGCGGCCACGCAGGCGCCGAGGCCAGCGCAGCCGCAGCCCGAGCAGGAGCCCGCACCGCCCTCGTCACACCCAGCCTCGAGAACCTGGGAGTATGCTCCTGTAACCCGAGTTTCGGCGGGATCGGAAAGGGCACAATTCTCCGAGAGATCGACGCACTTGACGGGTTGGCTGGGAGGATAATCGACAAGGCTGGCTTGCAGTTTCGGGTGCTGAACAGGAGGAAAGGACCGGCAGTGTGGGGACCGCGAGCGCAGATCGATCGGGCGTTGTACAAGAAACATATGAGGGAGGAGTTGACAAACTACAAGGACCTGGAGGTGGTCACCGGCAAGGTGGAGGATATCATTGTCTCCGACGCTGGTCTGACCGAAGAAGAGAGGGCAGAGGGCGCAAGGAGCAAGATTACTGGTGTGAGGCTAGAGTCAGGGGAGGTATTACCGGCAAGGTCGGTGGTTATCACAACAGGAACATTCCTAGGAGGCGAAATCCACATCGGCCTCGAAGCCTACCCGTCAGGTAGGATGGGCGAGGAAGCCACCTTTGGCCTCAGCAAATCCCTGCGCGAAGCAGGCTTCAAGCTCGGCCGTCTCAAAACAGGCACGCCACCACGCCTAGCCAAGGGCAGCATCAACTGGGACATTCTCGAAGAACAGCTCGGCGACGACCCACCCATGCCCTTCAGCTACCTCAACGACAAGGTCGACGTCGACGGTCACCAGCTCAAATGCCACGCCACCTACACCAACCACTCCACCCACGACATCGTCCGCGCCAACCTCGACAGAACCATCCACATCCGCGAGACGGTCAAAGGGCCGCGGTACTGCCCCTCCCTCGAGTCCAAAATCATCCGCTTCGGCCACAAAGACTCCCACATCGTCTGGCTCGAGCCCGAAGGCTTCGACAACGAGGTCATCTACCCCAACGGCCTCTCCATGACCATCCCCGCCGACGCCCAAGAAGCCCTCCTCCGCACCATCCGCGGCCTCGAGAACGTGACGATGCTCCAGCCCGGCTACGGCGTCGAATACGACTACGTCGACCCCCGCTCTCTAAAACGCACCCTCGAAACAAAACACATCTCGGGCCTCTTTCTCGCCGGCCAAATCAACGGCACGACCGGCTACGAGGAAGCCGCCGGCCAGGGCGTCATCGCTGGCATCAACGCCGGCCGAACAGCCCTCAACCTCCCGTCCGTATCCCTCTCCCGGTTCGACGCCTACATCGGCATAATGATCGACGACCTCGTCACCAAGGGCGTGTCGGAACCATACAGGATGTTCACCTCCCGAAGCGAATTCCGCCTCCGCACCCGGTCAGACAATGCAGATGCAAGACTCACGCCCCTAGGCCACTCCTGGGGTGTCATCTCCCCCTCCCGCTGGGAAAGTTACCTCGAAACCTCGTCCTCTTCTACAGCCCTATACTCCCTCCTCGAGAGCACGATTTTGCCATCCCCGCAGTGGACAACCACCCACCCGCTCCCACAAACAAACTCCGATATCAACGGGGTCAAGGTGTCAGGTATACAAATGCTTCGCAAAATCTACGAGCACGCCACCACCACCAACCTCTCGTCGTCTTCCTCCCCTCCCCCTTTGTCATCTTCTGTCTCTGCACTGGAACCCACCCTCCCCGCAGTAGGGGAATTCCCCCCCAAAACCCAAGAGAGGGTCGCGATCGAGGCGGTGTACGAGCCGTTTGTCAAGTTTCAGCTTGCCGAGGCGGCCAGGGCGGTGAGGGATGAGCATCTTTTGCTGCCGACCGATCTCGATTACACCACCGTTACTGGGTTGAGCATAGCTGAACAGACAAAGCTGAACGAGACGCGGCCGGAAAGCATAGGGCAGGCGAGGAGGGTGGAGGGCGTGACGCCGAATGGGGTCGTGATGTTGTTGCGGCATGTGAGGAGACGGGGTGGGGGGGATTACCAACGGGGGGGTGGGGAGAAGGGGAGCAAGGCGCTGGATTTGGAACTGCCCGGCCTTCAGGAAGGGGAGGATATGGGGGCTGTGGAGGGGAGGGTTAGGGTTGGGGAGATGAAGGGTTGAAGGAAGAAGGAAAGAAAAGGGTGTATGTAGGATATTGTGTATATCGGTTGCTGAGGAACTAAAAGCAAGGCATCGGTTCGGATGGGTGGGCTAGATGGGAAGAAAACATGGCGTCGGCGTTTTTTTTTTTCTTTTTTTCGAATCTTGTGTATAACATGACAACAATACAAGCAACTGTAAACGAAAATTCAACTTTTTAGTGTTGTTCACGGTCTATATACAAGAATGCTTCACAAGGGCAAAGCAAGGCTAATGCTCGCAATAGGGATATGTACAATACTCACGAAACCCCCCTAAACTCCCTGCCCCATCTCGCCAAACACACAGAGCACACACATCATCCACCTAACCCTCCCTCTCCTTCCTCCCCAACTGCCTCACCCTCATCTTCTCCCCCAACACCCTTCTCTCTCAGAGTTCCTTCTTCTTCCCCTCCTCCTCCCCCACCACAACCTCCTTCTCCTTTTTGCTCTCCGGCTGCGTCAGAATCTTGACCGCATCCTTGCTGAACACATAACTCGCGCCCGACCAAACCGTCGTCGTGGCGACAATGTACCTATCATCCCAAATCATCAGCAATTTAACCCCCTCTTCCCAGAAAAGAAACTTACTGCAAAACCGTCAACGACTGACTAAAATCAACAGCCGTGACAACAGGAGCCACCGTCGTCAACCCCATCAGCCCCAACTGCAAAAACGTATTGAACTTGCTAATCAACGTCGGCCTCACCTCCGCGCTCGGCAGGCTAAAATCCCAGTATCTTGCCATCGTCTTGGGAGGAGGCAGCGAGATCCAGCGGTAGTAAATTGCCGAGATGGCGAGGGCGACGTCCCGGCCCAGGATGAGGACTGCTAGCCATACTGTTGTTTCCTCCATTATTAGCTCATGTATCACGTTTTAGTCCCTGAAACCAGGCTACCGCATATAAAAAAAAGGGGGGGGGGGGCAACCAAAACCGGGTTAAAAATGGAAGCAACAGGAAAAGGAGAACCAAAAAAAAAAGAAAAAGAAAAAGACTCACCAGGCAACAACCCCTTCATCCCCAACGCTACAACCAAAACCGTCATCAGCATCTTGTCCGCCATCGGATCAATCACCGTCCCCACCACAGTCTGCAACTTCCACCTCCTCGCGATCCACCCGTCAAGCGCATCGCTGACACCCGCGTAGGCAAACAGCCCCAGAGCGAGGGCGTGCTGATCGTGTAGGATGGCATAGCCGATAAACGGGCTTGCGATGATCCGAGAAAACGTCAGAATATTCGGGATAGTATAAATATTCTCCTTTTGCGGCACGATAGCAGCCGGCAGCTTGGACTGGAGCTTTTTCGTTAGGGTGGAGGGATGAAGGATTTTGGGGATTTTGGATCTGTTGAGATGTTAGTTAGGGGGGTAACCAAAAAGAAGGGGAGGGGGCGGAAGGGGGGGGGGGTTTACTCTTTTGTCCGGAGCGGGGGGGAGGACATGGTGAATGTTCGAAACAGCAGGTTGCTCGGTTGATAAGATGCTGACCTTGTCGGCGGTGGTGGTGGCGGTTGTTGACCTGATACAACAGCCGAAACCCTCCTCTGTAACGCAATGCTCGACAGCCCTCTCACTGCCAGAAACGGACTCGTCGACGATAACCTCGCCCCAGCAACAGCAACAACAACACCACCACCACCTCTCTCGAGACCCCTGAAGCTGTAAGAAATCATAATTCCTTCTTTTTTTTGTCTGTTCTCTCGTCAGTCCCGAATTTGACTTTCGGGAAATATGCTTTTCGGGTAAGGTAACTGACAAGGGCAGGGTACTGTCCCTGATATGTGTCTGAGAGAGAGACAGCCCGAGTACCGTATGTGACTTTACACAGTAGCTCCAACGCCAAAAAAAAAAAAAAACAAAAAATCCAAACCACACACCCGTCCGTTGTTCTTGTCGTTTCGTTTCGTCCCGGCCCGTCCCGTCGGTAAACCTCTTTTTGACTTTTTCCTATCCCCTGAATTCCCGTGTCGTTGGGAAAAGCCAATTAACAGGGTCGTTTCCCCCCCACCCCCACAAAGCTCAAGGTTTGAACCGTCGGATGATGGGTAGAGAGAGACTGCCCCCTGACCACCGCAAATGATTGCTCGCGCGCGCAAAAAACTTGGAGACTGTCGTCTGATGTAGATAGGTTGGTAGGCAGGTCGTTCCCTCAAAAGAAAAGGAATGAGAGACCGGCTTCAAAAAAGCCTCAAGGTTAATGTCGTGGTTTAGAGAATAAAATAAAAAGATGATGCGGGTCAAAAGAGAGAGCGCGCAACAACCCCCCCAAAAAAAACCCGACCTGCCGTTGATATCTCCTCTTGCTTCACCTTCTCTCGTTGTCGTCACAGCCAAGACTTTTTCCAACACAACAACCACTCAAACTCGCCCTCTCTGTTCCTGTCCTGATTAGCTCAATAAAACAATGAAATCGGTGCGAGGCTGATAGTAACAAATGCCCAAGTCACCTCGTCAGACCATAAGGAAATTCCTGCTCTTTGCGATCGGGATGCATGTGCATTTCCTTGATGGAGCCATAAAGCACAGACCATGTCTGTGCACCAGTCTGTCGGCCGCCGGCCAAGCCGGCGGCCGGCCGACTACATCCGTTAGAGCGGGGCCCGCCATGTCGGCAGGTTTCGCCCGATGACCGTCCGATGACGTTGGTGGAACAAACGTATGAGCACGATTGCGCGCCCAACACACAAAAACTCATCACCTCCTTCACACACGGCACAAGAGGGGAGGGGAACGGGAGGCTTCTCGCTGAAACTGTGATTGAGACTATAGGATCCGATCTATCTGTGTGTAGACAAAGTAGTACTGTTTCTTATTTTTATTTTCCCTCGCCCCAGAAACGAAAATAACCAACTCGCACTCTATAAGCAAGAATAAATATCAATCAGGGAGAGACGCCGGGTATCCCTTTGCAAATAACGCATTGCTCTCCGTCACGCCCATCCGGAGATCCGAACCTGAAGAAAAAAAACTGCCCAAAACGAAATATAAGCAAGAAAAGATACATAGTATCGCTGCCACTGCGGTGTGGGCTCAGGACTCCCTCATGCTAGGGTCAGCTCGCAAGACCCTCCAATTGCTCCCCTGACAGTGGTGTGTGTGTGTGCGTGCTTGAGCTCCTCCATGCGCAACAAGCTTGCAAAAAGCAAAGTATCCATCCCCAACTCTGTTCGTCCAGTCCAACTCCAACAACTCCAACCACTTCTCAAAAGGAAATGGTGCCCTCAAAAGCAATGGTGCCGTCCCTCCCTGATTGTCAATGCACTCATGCAGTCATAGAGTCATGCAGTCGTGCAGTCATGTAGTCATCTAATCATCATCAGCACTAGGTGCTGGAGGGAGGAAGGTGGTTGCTGTCAGGTGTCTGTGGGAGATGCTGGTTGTTGTTTTCAAGATAGTCCACCAGAATCTGTCCTGGATAGGCCATGTCCCCTTCCGCATAGGCCATGTCCCTAGCCTCATAGGCCCCGTCTGCCCCATCATAGGACCCGTTCCGCGACGGATACGTTCCTTCTTGTCCGGGGTAGGCATTCTGATCCATGGCGTGCGACCCATACTGCATGCTGGGGAATTGATGGGGCTGGTACATGGGAGAGTGGTACTCTACAGCCATGCCAGCGCCATAGTTGTCGCCAAATGGGGCATCCGAAACACCACCATAATCTTCGGCTTGAGTCTGCAAGGCTGGATGACCAACCAGCGAGCTCCTCGGCTCTTGACCACCAATGTCCTGAGCCTGCTGGCCTGTGCTGCCCAGAGTGTAAGCATCCTGTCGGTAGTCGGGAGAATGAGGGTTGCTGTGATCCTGCATGGGGTAGTTGACCATGTCAAGTGCTGGGGGTTGCTCGTGCATCCCAGCCTGCATCCTGGCCTGCATGCCGTTAGGAGCCAGACCGTGGGGAGGCGTGTCGTGGGGAGCCAGAGCAAAAGGAGGCATGTTGTGGGGAGCCAGAGGAGGAGGAGGAGGAGGAGGAGGAGGAGGAGGAGGCATTCCGTGGGGAACCAGACCAGGAGGAGGCATGCCGTGGGGGACCAGACCATAGTGGGGGTGAAAAACGGCCGCGCCCGGCGGGTTCGCGATCAAAGCCTGGTGATAGGCTAGTTGTTGACGCATTGGTTCATACATGGGCTCGAAGAGCCCCAGATCGTCCATGTAAAAGAAGCGGAAGTTACTTTGGAGCAGCTCTTGTCGGGGGAAGCAGTCACGAATGTGAGCGTGTTGATAGGGGGTGCTGTAAAGCCCGGACGCATAGTCTTCCATGCTCATGTAAGTGACCAGCTGCAGATGCAATTTTTCCGACTCGAAACTCATGGTTCGCTTGATCAGACCTCCCTTTTTGAAGGGATAGCCCCCGACCAGCGAGCCTATCAGTTTCTGCATGCCCATCTCGCCTTCGTGTGGGACCTTTTTTCCATTCGCCAGCTCGATAACCCTGCCGGCGGCAGCCTCTCGGTTTCCAGCGCCGTGACCCCGTATGTTCTGCGTGTTGTTGCGGGCAGAGCTGGGTGCCTTTTTGGTGATTCCGCCGGTAGTGATTTCGCCGGTTTCCGCCTTCTTCGCTGCCTTCTTATTCCTGCCGTTGGATTGGCGATCGATCTCACGGTAAACGAGCCAATTATGTTGGATGCGGCTAGGACTCCAGTCCCGGCCGTCAGTCCAGCGCTTGATGCCCGAGGTATTCAGGTCATAGAGAAACACATTGCCGCTTCGGATGACTTCGTCGCGCTCTTTGTCGTGAGGGCGTCGCGGAATCATATTGAGGTGACCACGGAGAGCAGCCTCCACGATGGCAAGCGCGTTGCCGGTATCTGGTATGAAGCCTGTCCATGTGGGCTCCAATGGCACCACGGGCGATGATGTGCTAGATGCGCGACTCGACATTGTATGAGCTGTGGGGTGGAAATTGGAGCGGTAAGAAGGTATGGAAAGGTGAAGGTTGTAGGAGGGAGAGATGAGAGAGGCCTATTAATTATAGAGATGGAAAAGACCAGCCTAAGTGATGGCAGCAGCCAACGACACCGAACGACAGCAGTAGGAAGTGGGTACGTGTTCAGTGGTAAGTGGGAATGTGGTAAGCGGGGGGTGGTGAGTGGTGGCGGGGGTGGTGAGTGGTGATTGCCTACATAGCGCCGAACTAAAAAGACCTTTGGGGGAGACAGTAAGTGGAGTGGTGAGTGCCTACACAGTGCCGAACCGAAAAGAATAGGAGGGGGAAACGGGACTGGAAGGAGAAAGCACCGCTTGAAGGCGCTGGCACTGTACACACCCCAGAGTTCATCCGCTGCACCGTCGGACGATGCAAACTGAATCTTTATGAATTGGCTTTTGGACATGCAGGTAATAAATGATTTGGGTTTCCATCTATCATGAATACTATCCAATATCAAGTATCAACTGCCCACATGTCACAGATGCTGCTGAGAATGTCTCTCCACGAGCCTGCCCAGAGCAGGCATCGTCTGCTACAGTGCGTACCTATCTGCATGTGCGGGTCAACTACCTAGGTACCTAGGTAGGCTATCGGAACTCCCAACCAGGCAGCGGGGCGTCCGGACTGTCCGCTGAGCGAGGATCGAGGGGCCTTGCTCGATCGTATTCCCCCCGCCCGTCTTGGTCGTTTCGGCCCTTTCGGTTTCGCCCTCGCTTTGGCCTCTGCTGCAGGCGCGTGCGTTGATAAGATTGGCGTGCCTTTTGCGCTGGCAGGGTGTCGACGGAACAGAAGAGCTCGAGGGGAGCGCCTTCATATAGGTATCTAGTATTCTACAAACTCGACTATGTTGCCGTTGGCCTTCGGACGAACGAGCAAAAGGGAGATGGCGTCAAGCTTCTTTGCGAAAGCTCAGGATCAAGCTTCTGCGTCCCGTCCCTACCGCCTACCCGTAGTTCTCTGCAGAAGGGTTTCTCTTGCTTGTCAGACATCCCTGGCATCTTTATTGACTTTCAGGAACCTGAAGTATATTGTGTTCTTGACGGGTTCCTTGCGTTAGTCACTGCCATGAGGTGCTGACCGAGCTGAAGATGGGTTTCCTGTCTCCCTGTGATGGCCTCCTTCTGTCGGCCCAGATGACCGGCGATTACCAAAAGCCCGACTTCAGATACGAGGCAGTGGACTATGCTGTCTTGGTCGCAAGGTGGCATTATTCGATCATTTCCAGGGCACCATCAGTCGGGACAGCACGGTGACGTAAGATGGGCATACCCGGGCTGTATTGGCGTCGTTCCATCTGGATCACGCCGTCGTCTGGAACACAAGGCGGAAACTGGCCAGCTATTACGACCCCTGTCTGCCAGACCTCTTGGGGATGCTGGCCGGCATGAGAAGCCTGGCGGCTTTGTGACTCTGTTGATAATTTCAGGGACAAATTTCAGCCGTTCCCATCGCAAAACCCAAATCGAATGCCTGCTGTCGCAAGTGCTCGGGGGTGGAGATGGAGGCCGAACTTGGATCCCTGCCTAGCGCAAAGCTTATTTCGACGTCTGAGGTTAGGTGCGGTGTACCCCACCAAGCGGAGCCCAGGTACTTTGGTACTTTGGTGGAGGGCCGACTTCCAGTTTCCAATGCGCCTGCTTTTCAGCCTCTTGCGCCCTTTGGAGCCAGCCCGAGTGGGTCTGGGAGTTTACCTATCTGCGCCCGCTGTCCCCCGCCTGATAGGCCCTATCACTGGAAGTGACATGTGTTTGCCCATCGGGCACTTTGCGCATCAAGTTGAATATTGAATTGAGCCTCACGTACGTGAGCAACATGGCTGCTTTCCAACGGCCATGGCGGGAGCACCATGAAGGATGGAGGGAGTTGTTGCTCAAAGTTTAAACCTGCGAGACAGTATCTACCTGGTAAGAAACACTCAGCCATCACGGTTTGTCATGTGTAGTCTTCGACACTCAAGACAGCCTGAAATTTGGGCAAGCCTTGCTAACAATACCTTTGTTGAAAGACAGCCAGGTATCCTCGCGCCCGGTCGTGCTGCCCTGGTTTCGCTTTGGGATGGTTGATCGCTACACAGCCTAACACATCGCAAGGCAAGGTTGCAATTCATACGATTCCAAACCTAATCCACACTGTTTGAGTGGACCGTTCTACCTACTAACGTACCGTTGAAAGAGTTTCATCAACAACATGCTTTCCACGGGACGCTCCGTGAGGCAGGTCCCTAGCAGACTGTTTCTTTCAACGCCACCTAAGCTAACATGTTGTTCAGCATATCCGCTACCAGATTCAGAGAGTATATGTTCTAGACCAGGGCAGCTAGGTAGACAATCACAGCAGCGTGGAATGCGAACTAGCCGATCCCACCTCTTGCAGAATGAGCCTTTACCATCAGGCAGATCAAACAGCATCTGGCAGTTGCAGTTCTGGTCACTACTCCGAATGCTCTTCTCCAATCAAAAGACGAGGGAGGGAGATATGACCATCAAGGAAACATCATGGCCACCTATCAAGTGCTCTAGTGTCGTTGAGTGTCAGAGGATATGATTCCAACAAGGTCAGTTTAATTAACTTTGCCATCGTGGAGAACCGTCTCGTTTCATTCTGTTGCTCCTCTAGGAACTAGGACAACATCGGCTCCAAAGCGGATGGAAGATTAATATACATTTCAAGTCTAGTATTACAAAGATCTTTGCCTTTGTTCGCATTGCAGGAAACGGGGTGATTGAGGTCATACATGGATTGCTGTCATGGGGGAAAAGTGGGTCTGCCCCTTTTCAAGTAAATAGTGGCTGGTTGGCGGGACAACTTGTGATCCACTCCATGTCTTGAATCCTCACTTCCTGAGTAGCCTGATGCCATGGGGAATTTTCCTTGCACCTCGATCATCAAGACTCTTGCGGATAATTCATTCAAGTGGTCAGAAAAGACTTTAGCTACAAATGGCAAATTTTGCGATTAAAACAATAGAGTTTCTCATATCGACCCTGACCTATGCTAATTCGAAGGCAATAAAACATCATTGTAAAATCATGGTTAAAAGCATGGCGGGAGCTTGCTGTACTTGGTGTGACTGAAGGCTGGTAAACGTGGTATTTTTTAGCTGTTAACTGGTCCATTTATATGTCTGGAGCACTTCCTTTCTCGGAGACATGGGTGGAGCACCATGAGGTCCTGCCTCCTGTGGGCCACCACAGTCAAAGGTATCTTGTAAAGCACCCACGTTCAATCCTCTCCCCACTCCGTCGCCACCGACCAAAAGAAATGAGCCCCAGACTTGTAGAGAAATATTCTGTCTACCCCAAGAAGTCGTGGCGCTGTAGTCCTAAAATCTGCAATGCTCACTCCCTGTGCTCAAACAAATTACGGCCAAACAACAGACATGGACCCAAAACACGCCTCCCTTTACCGTGACTGCTCCTCTCCCCATCTTCCACCTCGCGCCAAGTTGCCTCCTCTCCTGACACGCCCATATCACCCAATCCCTATTCCAATCACATATACACACAACGCCTTTTTTGGGACTTATTCTCACCCAAACCCCCCTTGGCCAAAGCCGTCGTCAAAAACGAGCCCTCGACATCCCATAAGCTCCTGTTCAAAACCGCGGTGGTAATGTCTCATCTCGTCCCGAACGTCGAAAAGGCCCTCTGTCCCGAACTCTTTCACCAATAACGATTTCCGGAAGCCTAACCGTTACCGAGGTAACCCCCAAAGACCGGAAAAATCCATCTGCTCCTCGGTCCCGAGATTTTCCCAAAATCTGCCAGCTGGTAGGTCGTGAGCCACTCACTCTCCTCTGTATGCCGCCCCCAGTCGTCACCCGCCTACCTGCCCCATAAGGCTGTTCCAGAGCCCCGTCCTCAAGGCCAGAACCTCATCCTCAAGGCCAGAGCCTCATCCTCAAGGCCAGAGCCTCATCCTCAAGGCCAGAGCCTCATCCTCAAGGCAAAAGCCCGCGGCAGGCAATTGCAATCGTGAACTTTAACCAAACGGCTCCGTGCCAGGGATGTTCAAGCTTCACTGTGCGTGCCATGTTCCCCAAACGCAACCAGCCTAATCGCCCTGTCGCCACGAGCTGTTCACCAGCATCTCGCCGGATCCGGTTCTGCTCTCATGGCGGTCCCTCTGCGCATGCAATCATCTTCGTGACCTTCATGTCTCCTATCAAGGTCAGCGACTAGCATATCGCCTAATCTCATATCACGAGCTAATTACCATCATGACACGGCCCAGGCTCTGGCTCTGACGGTACCCACAGCATGCTCCACCGCCCTCGCCCACCCTAGGTTGAAGCCGTCACCAAAACAAAGTTCAAAAAAACACATGTACTCACCCTCAAGATTCTCATGCGCGCGCCGTCCGCCTATCTCCCAACAACGAAGTGGACACCCTCCTGTGAAGACAAACTCTGCTTGATTAGACTTCAGTGACATTGACTCCACCCCCCCACCACCCATAACAAGGCATCGAGACTCCCTCATGTACCTCTGTAAATCGTGCTCACGCAGAAACAGAGTTTTTCAGTTGTTGATACAGTATCATCGTCACCACACAACAGGTGAATCACCTCCATGCCAACATGGCCGAAAATCGTAGAGCCAATAAAGCCCCATGGTATCGCATGCCCCCACTGAACCTAATATGTCAGTTGAACCACGGCACCAACCCCCCTTCACTCCCCGGCATCCCAAACCTCTCCCCCGGCACAACCATCGGCACGGGCACAGCCTTCTCAAACGCCTCCCAGCTGTCACCCCCGGCCAGTGATGACTCAACAGGGAAAATAACGCCACACTCCCTAAACACCCAACCCACCGGTCCGTCGTTAGCCATGGTCTTTCCTTAACCCAGTCCATCTCCCCATCAACAAAACACACCCCCCAAGCCACCCCCCCCAACAAAGCACGGTCACTTCCCCCTGACAAAACCCAAAACACAAAGCACGTACCAGTTCCGACAGTTCAGTCTCACCCCACCGCCAGCCTTCTCCCTCGTCAGCCGCCCCCTACCATCACCACGTTAGTCACACGCACCCACGACAACGACACCCACATCCAGCCATATGTCCCCAAACTTACCAAGCACTCTCCGAAAGGTTCCCACTTCCCAGATACATCCACCCACGCCTCCCTCCCCCCCGGCCCACAAACGCCACCTTGGAATGCATTACGACTCCCTCCCTCCTCGATCGACAGTCACGCAGCACCTCCCTCGGAAAGCCCGACGCCTTCCACCACTTTTCCTGAAAGCATATCGTTCCGGCGCCCTAATCCACAATGTCAGCAGTCATGCGAAGCATCCGAAAACCTTCGATATGCAGCCACGTACGTCTCTCCCTCCCTTGCTGGTCACAATCGTCCTCTCCGAAGGGTAGTACACCCTGACATGATCCAACACGTCATCGTCAGACACTTTCTTGTGCGCCGGGGTTCGGGTTGATAATTCCTTGAGGCCAGAGTCGCCTGTGTGTTTGTCAGTACCCTTGGGTCGACCCGTAATCCAAACAAAACAAGTCGTCATCGTTGCCGTCGTTGTTGTCGTTGTCGTGATGAATGTATCACGAGGCAAGTCGACCTACCTTGACAGGCGTAATAGAGCGAGTTGATCACGCTACTATTCACAGAACCGAGCGAAGAGCACTGCACAATCTTCATTAGATCTTCATCTCGGTCTACAAGGTGGAAGGGGGAGACGACATACCACGTAATCGAGCTCGATGGGGTCACTGGACGCGAGACCGAGAGCGGCGACTGCCCGACCGAGGCCAGGGTATCCTACATCAGACCGTTAGCCATCACCACCAACCTTGAGCCACATCACCGATCATGGGCCATATAGATGGCCATCGCCAAACCTGGACGAGCAACACTCACCAGTCCTTTTCCAAGCCTCATCTGTGGTATGAGAGCCGACACTAGAAGCAGTTAGCTACCTATGCTATCATCCTTGATGATTTCCTCTTCTTTTTCTAAAAGGAATCATTTTTTGCTTCGATGATGTGGTAAAAAGACTAGGTAGAGAGCGCAATGTACGAGTGAAAGAGTGTGAATGTTGAACAGAACGTAAGCAATACTGTTTCCTGATCCCTGAATATAACCTCAAACTGGGGGTGATGCAACCGGAACTTGTGAATGAGGAAAACACATCCCAAATTGCTGGCCAGCCTGCTTCCCGATGGCTTTCCCAGAGTCTACACATCCACTCTGGCGTCCACTTGGGCACCTCCCCAATTTCCTTTACTCTCTCAGCCCTTTCTATCTCTCAATCACCACCAGCTCTCTCCATTCATTTTGTTTTTCTCCGCCCATGTGGCCGCTTGGCACACGAGTCCATGTCTCCATCTTCAGGCCAGAAAGGTGTTGCCTGTGACGTAACAAGTGATCGCCGGGTAGAAGAAGATAGTGAGATGATAAGAGGTTACAAGACGGGCGCGAGAAGAATAACAAGAGCAAAAAAGAAGCGAGGAATCAACAACAAGCCCCCGTCTTTACCCCCAAGACTACACTTGTCGTGTACCACTTGGCCTTCCACAAACTGCCAGTCATCATGACCCGGCATTCCCATGCTGTCATGGGAAAAACAAAACCTCTGGAAGCTGTCTCCCACCAGGTAGCTTACCCAGGCAACCAGCTGGAAGACATATGCAATGCTTGAAGACGGAAACTACCCGCAATACAAAAAAAAAAAAAAAAAAAAGAAAAAGGCTGACAAAACACAGATACAAAACCAGGTACTCACATGGTATGAACAAAGCCATATCTCCTCGTCTCCGAAAAGTCATAGCTCCGCAAGCTATTGATCAACAACGGATCAACCCCCTGAGCCATCAGAAAATACACGAGATCCTCGCCAAAGGAGCCGAGCCCGCCCCCCTGAACCGCGTCTCTCTCCTCCGTGTTCTTGAACTTGGGGAGGTCAATAAGGAAGACCATCTACGAAACCCGTGTTAGTAACCTCATGATCCGACTATACAGCCAGGTGGTTCAAAAACAGGACATGACGACCCCAAAACACACAATCACATCAACTCTTACATTCTCCATCGTCCCCGTCTCCCCCCAGTCATACGACATGAAATTCCCCGTCGGAACCACAACCCTCAAATAACCCTCATACTTGAGCAGCATCAGCTTCGAATGCATCGCACCCACAGCCTGCATGGCCGGAAAACAAAACCGGATCCTGCTCTTTGGGACATTATTCCTCATCTCGTTCTTCTAAATAATCGTATCTTTGTAAGTATAAACGGGGTCCTGGTCCATTCCGGTGTGTGTGGGGATATATATATGTATGTATATATCTTACCTGCGCCTCACTCTTCGCAAAAGCAATCAGATACAGCTTAGTCCTTGAGATATCAATCTTGGACAGCATCCAATCCTCATCCCACTGAAACGAGCTGATAACGGCCAGCTCGAGAATATCCTTCTGAAGGACTTCTTCAATCTTGACATCGTCGCCAGCCCGCGGGTAGCTTGGGTAGATCCAAGTCTTCTTGATGACGCCGCGGGGATATGGGAGGGTTTGAACTTGATGGCTGGTCGGAGATGACCTGGGTGGAAGGATACGGTTGGAATTACTGTGAGTGCTGTCACTGACTGATTTTTCGACTGCATTTGCTAACCCCCATGTGCTCCCATGACTGGCCCCTGAGCTATCCATCCCTCTTGAACTGGCCTTGACTGCTGGAGTTAAAGAGCCAGTATCGTTCTTATCCCCTCGACCCTTGCTGTGGGAAAAAATCCCCTCGTCACCCAACATTCTCGGAATCTGAGTCGACCGGGTGTCCAAACTGGAATACGGAGCCGGCGCCTCAAGTGATGCCTTTCTCTTCCTCTGGGCAAGTCGAGCAAGTCTTTCCTCCTCCATCTTCTTCCTGTCCAACCCGAGCGCCGAGAGGCCCGTTGCTAACGCCTGAGAGGCCGTAGGAGTATCAGATTGCTGTGAGGCAGAAGTCGAGGTCGTCATGACTGCGGGGACAGGCTGGTCCCGGACCTGGGTATCCTCACCACTAGGTCTACTTGGTCCAGCAGTGTCCCCGGCGGCTGGTGACTCATCATCAAGGGTCAGGTCGATGGTCTCGTGTTTCCTTGGAGTATTGGTACGTCGCGAACCTGGGTCCTGGCCGAGGGAGAGAGCGATGGCGATGCGAAGGTCCTCATCCTCGGAGTCGCTCCCGCCGAGGTCGATGACCTGCCTTTCTTCCGACATGTTCGGTGTGGCAGAAGTGAGAGGGGAAAAGGAGGATTGAAAGGGAAGAAGATGAGAGGCTGGAAACTTCTCAAGTATATGCTTTTTTTTTTTTTTTTTTTTGGTTTGTGAGTTGCGTGGCGATACAGTGTGCTCAGGTGTAAAGTAAAGGTTCGGGGATGAAGTCAATAGGTACCGGGTAGGTGAAATATCTCGCTGGCGGTCGCGATGTAACTGCTTTCCCTTTCAAATGTGAGCAGCCGAGTCCTAAATACTAACACACCGACTCCAGTGTCTTTTTCGTCAACACTGCAGCTTGAATGAGGTCGAGGTTCAGGCTTTCAAAGAAAAACAAAGGCCTAATTGGGCTTGGGAATGAGTTTGAGGCTCACTGAGTATCTGCGGTTGCTTTGTCCTCACGTCCCTCAATGTGGGGGGCTGTTTCCTTTTTGGGAGGGGAAGATGTTGGCATGTGTGACGTGGATCGCGATTCAGTAAATCGAGGCAGGGACAACTGGCAGAGGAGCAGACGACGCGCGCTCACGTGACCTTCCCCGACATATCACCCGCTCAAGAAAACAGAGAGGGACGAAGGTGTGTCACCAACGGTCATTTTGGCGTTGCAATCAGAATCTCATCCGAGAACAGAAAATATTGTTGAGTCTCAAACTCAAGAGGTGGGCTTACGAGGCTGAACTTTGGCTACACCGTTTTACACCCTATGGCCAGCAGTCAGGACTGCCGACATCTTGAACTAGCCTTCAAGACAGCTGTCAATGTCACAAACTCCAATTGTCTATAGTCTAATCTCACCGGAACTAGCATCGCCTCATTTCACGTGTCAGCCTTCTGTTCCCATACGTAATAACCCTAACCCTGAAGAACCCCCTTGTTCTCAGAGACAAGCAGTATGAAAATCGAGGAGAAGCGAGCAAGAATGTGTGAATATACGGAGTATCACCAACCAAACACCCATCATAATCCATCAAACATCAATACATACAACATCAGGGTATCTCCAATGACTCTAGTCCGCCACCATAACCAAGCAACAATACTCCAGCCTTGCTACAAGTCAAACAACACCAAAATCCACCGTCATCAGCACTTCTTTTCACTCTCACCGTGTACAAAATATCATATCCTATCCCTTTCCCAACCCATCCCATCCAATCCCATCTTGTCATCATATCCATTATTCATTTCCAATCCCAAAACCAACCACCATCCCCTCCCCCCATCACCTAAAACTCTTAAAATTCTTATGCGCCAACGGACTCGTAATCCCCAAGCCCGAACCCCCTCCTCCCACCCGCACATGCCCATGCCCATGATAACGCCCCCTTTCCCTGTCCCCCTCCCTTTCTCTAACCCTCCCTCCACCTCCACCCCTCACCGGATGCCCAGTCGTAACATTCGCACAAAACGAACAAATGTAAATTGACGTCTCCGTCGCATTCACACACCGTTCATGCAAGTTCATCTCACACGATTGACTGCCTCCATGTTAGCAACCCACACACCCTTTCATCATCACATAAAATCTTCAAAAGGAACACACATACCACTGAACCAACAGCTCATTCCTCCCCACCTCCCCCCTCCCACAAACGCACCTCATCCCCCCTCCCCTCTCCCCCGTCGGCGTGGGCAGACTCCCCTCCGTCATGCTAACCGGACTCAAGCTACTATTATTATAACTCCCCCTGTAATCTCCCTGCTGATGATTCCCAAAACTCGCACTCCCCGACCCCCCCACCCCCGAAAAGGACCTCCTCACCTTTGGCGCAGAACTCGGCGGCCACTGCCCGCTCCGCTGCCGTGCCTCCCTGACCTTTTGCAGCTCACTGATCGCGTCCCCGGCCACTTTTCCCGTGGGCGTGAGGTCATTCACATTCACCACCGTCTCCCCATCGCTATCATCATCCTGGTGTTGGAAGCTAGCGCTGTACGACGAGCCGGTATGAGACGCCCGGTGAAAAGGATGGACAATCGAGGGTTTTACCGGATCTGGGAGCGCAAAAGAGGTGTTTCTGCTAGGAATGATAATCGGGCCTTCGTCATCGGTAGAGGAAGAGTCATCTTCCTCGTCGGAGGGAGTCCACCTCCTACGTTGGCTGCCGTCTTGGGAGCCCTGGCGCTTTTTTGCACTGGTTGGCTCTTCTGTTTCTACAACGACTGTGGTTTCCACTCTTGCTCTGCCGTTGGCATCAATGGTGAACTTCGCTTGGGTTCGCATTCTTGGACCCGCGGACTCTGGGATGGATGTCAAGCTGGACAGTCGGGAGTGTTGCTGGCTTTTCAGGGGAGATGTCCTTCCACTTGGACGGGAAGGTTGGCTTATAATCGGCCGGTTGGCACCTACGCCAGCGTTGCTCACCAGTTGTGATTGTGGACGAGGAGCTGGGGCAAGAGTGGGCAGAGCTGGTCGGCTCGACTGCTTCTTCCCTCTATTTTCGCTGAAGCTTCGTGAGAGGCCAGGTCGTCCAACCGACTTGATTGGTGAGCTAGCCAGAGCTCGGTCTGGTCTGCTTGAAGGCACGGTCCTCGTGCTTGACGAACGACGAAGCTCGCCTCGGGATGTTGTCACTATTCTTTGCGCTGATGGTGCCCTGCTCGTTGGCTGGACAAAGTCTTGACTCGTTTGAGGGCGAGGTGCGATAGGGACTTGCATAGACTGGTCATGAGAGATGGCATCCATATTGGCTGAGTGCGGCCGGCTGAAGATGAGCCCGGGGTTTACCGCGCCGCCGCTACTGTTCATTCCAAAGTTGTCTTCCATGGTCGTGGAATAATCAACCGCGAACATGGCTTGTTCGGGGGCTGAAGTTTCGAGGGCAGGCATAGGCGCTTGTGATATAAGGGGAGCTTGGTGATTTCCAGTAGTAACATGACCGTTTTCATGACCGACCATGGCGTCCTGTGCCTGCATCAGATTGGCATTTGCCCAGTCGACTGGGGTGAGAGGTTGATGTGTCTGGTTTTGGAACATATCGCCACCATTGGCGCCATTGGCACTAAAATCAACTTCCATCCCTCCCATGTTGGGATCCTGGTCCCAAAACGACCGCTGTGGTGCATATCCTGGACCGGCGGCCGGTGCTGATAAGGGATAAGAAAACATGTCGCCAGGGTTGGTCACGAAGTTGCCCATTTGTGGCTGGGCAGTCGCCAAAAAGTCTGGGTGGCCGTAGCCCTGATCATTCTGCATGGCGGACGTATCGAGTTTGGGAGCGAGTTTCCGTTTACCCTTCCGGCCAGAGGGCGGCGGGGTTGCTGTTTGTCCCTGAGATTGCTCAACCACTGTTCCACGCCGCACCTTCTTTGACGTCCTCTCAGCAGTATCTGAATTTCGGCTGGCGGGAGTTAATTGTTGAAAGGTTGGCGTTGATAGTTGGCTCGGAGAGGATCGTAGGATTTCGGACGGTTCCACAGACGGTAGCTGCAAGTTGGTGGTGGGCGAAAACGTTTCCCCAGTAGACAACGTCCGTTTGTGGGCCGAACCAAGGTATGGGGTTGCTGGACCAAAATCGGGAAAGGGATGCTGGCTGCCCCTCAGGTTCCCCGGGGTCGAGTTGAAGACGGAGTAATCCTCGGCAAAATGAGGAGTCCAGCCTCCAGGCTCGTCTAATCGTCCCGCGTTGTTCTTTGGTGTTTCGAAACGAGGACTCGGGAAAATTGATAATGTTGGTGTTTGTTTAGGGGTGGGCGGCTGAGCGTCTGGGTCGCCAAAGCTGCAGGCACCTGAGATCAGCACGGAAACATACATACCTTCCACCGACTCAAGGGAGGGAGTATGGGAGCGCACCTGGAAACTGGCTGATCCCCACTCATAGCAGATTCAAATTTCTCTCAATGTATTTTTTCATGAGCCGAGCGCTCTAGTCAGAAGCCACCGGCGTTGCTTCGGACGTCCAAGGTGCTCCGAGTAGAGGGGCAATATAGGCAGATTCGAGATGGAGAGGCTCTTGTTGGACGAGCGGGAAGGAAGGAGAGCTATGCGGGACACGGGATAGATGATACGGCGTGTATTCGTCAATTTGTCAGGGCCCAATGTCCATGTTCATAAGGGGTATCCAAGCGTCGTCGACATTCGTTCCGTAAGCAAAGTAAACAATAAAATCTGGCAGCCCAGGGGCACGGTCAGTAAACGGCTTTTCGAGGTTGTCTGCGCGGGGCCAAAGAGACATCAAGGGCTTGTTGTAAGGAAACGGGGCCAAGCTACCAAGCAGCTCTGAGCATAACCGTCAATTGTCAGAGAAGAGGGAAACGAAACAGGACAAGAAACCCTTGACAAGCCCGGTGAAGGAGCACAGCGCAGATATATCTCTTTCCCAATCCCTGGGGGCCGGGAAATGCAAAAGCCTGGTTGGAACAAAATGTACCGAGATATATTATTGTCGGGTCTGTGCTGAGGGCGAGTGGATTTGCTTGCGAGGGGCCCTGGAAGCCCTGGTTGGCGGCACGGGTTGCCCCCTGCTCACGTTCACAGCAGCGATCAACTGAGCTCTTTTTCAAGACTCTGGCGATACTCGCTGGGACGGCGGCAATTCAGACAAACACCAGCAGTCTGCGACACAAGACGTACTCTGTGCCTCAAAGGTTGCGTGCGAGGTTGGACCGGGGCGGTAGCTAGCTGAGAGGTCAGTCAGTTACATAGATCGGTGTGCAGTTCAGCAAGCCATCAGACAGTGGGGGTACAGGATGGATAGCCTGAATGTCGAGGGAAGGTGCTGCAGTGCATCAGGCATGCAAGCCTCCAATATCCAATTATCAGGTACCTGAGCCCTTGATGAGACGAAGTCTTCCCCGCTCCGGCTTTAGTGCCGACATGCTTGCTGCAGTCCGAGGCCGAGACTGCGCATCGGCAGGCTGGCCACTGCATGTGTAGAAATTAGAGAGGGCGGTGGAATTCGTCCTTCGGTCTGCATGTCAGAGGGGGTACCCAATTCGTCAGGACTGATCTGGATATCGAATCCGATACCTATTCGATCGACATCACCGGAAGGAGAAAAAAAGAGGCACGCAGATATCTGATACGGCAACATGCACGATATCAAGCCAAATGAGTCAATTGAGAAAGGACCCCTGTCGGCAGCCTGCTTGGAAGTGGGCTTCTGGCTGAAGTTGGTGGTGAACAAGAAGGTCACCCCCGCAAGCCAGCAGCTGGAGACATGGGCAGGGTGGAGATCAAAGCCTAGGCACGTGGTGGGGTACCTCTTCCATCATCGATCTTCTTTTCCCCATCTTCATAAGTCTTGCTATTCAACAGGTCAAACATCAAATAACTCTGATCTCATTGCAGCAATCGAAAGATTTCGGCCACACTCCTCCAAAAGAGAGAAAGCATAGTCCCAACAGCGCCCGCAGACGCAGCCAGCAAAGAACATTCCCAACCCTGGACTCGTGATCGTCTTTGCTTCCCAACCATGAGCCCCCCAAAAAGGAGAGACCAATCCAATCAATTGACATCCCATGACAATCCAGTGGCAATCGCTGGGTTCCTGCATTGGTATTTGCAGCTGCAAAAATCGGCGCATAATCGGTGCTGTCACTGCTGTACCTGGAAAACACACCCACCACCGCAGCTCAAGCCTCACTGAGCAGCAAGCGGTAATTAAACACAACCCCCAGGTTTCCAAACTCTGTCCGACTCCGGTTCTCTCAATTACTTTTCTTCTCCCACTTGGAAATCCCACCCGTCCCTGACGTCGTCAAGTTCATGCAAACCCCAAAAATATACCTCCTCCCCAGCCGAGACCACCCACATGGTAACTTATCGCCTCCATCAAATCCATCAATTACTGCAACCTCAAGAGGCTGATGAAACAACTTCAACAAAAACTCCCAGTTTTAGACTGTCATCCAAATCCCCACATCGACTGGACAGGAGCTCGTCCCAAACCTCACCAACAGCAACAGCTTCATGCATCAGGAGCATACACCACACCCCCCATTCTTGAACCTCCCTCAAGCTCGGGCTTGTGAACCACTGATTGGCAGGGCAACCGAACCAGTTAAAACATTCAATCCCTCCCATCCATTCATCCCTTTTCCCCAATCCAATCAATCATCCCATCTTATCCCCTCTCGTCTTCTTTCTTACAGCGAAAGAATCAAGAATTGAACACTCCAACCAAACCGGGATAAATCCTCTTTCTAGTAAGGCGCCCCTCGCCGCCAAGAAGGCTGAAATCTGCAACCACTTTAGATCCCTGTCCGCCCTACCACCCACCACCCTAACCCTGCCCCGCTAGTACACTATCCTTCATCACCTAACCCTGGCTTTTTCTTTTTCCTTCTTCAACAACCCTGGGCGGTTATCCAACCACCACCACGCAATCATCAGCCTCACAGAGAAGCTGCACACCATCTCGCTGCTCTGTCGCATGAATTCCACAAAATGAAACTGCTACCTACCATCTTGCTCTCTTTTTATCATCCCGCGTGTGTGTGCGACAGTTCATCCTATTAGAAAAAACAACGAGAAATGATCCCAACCGTCAAGGTTCCCCGCAATGGTTTTTCCTGTATCCGAGCAGGGTTCCCTTGACAAGGGAAGCAAAAGAGAGAGAGGATGGGATGGGATGGGATGGGATGGATCGCATGAATTCTCACCCGCTCAACCACACAATAATCGTGATGACCTGCGTGTGGCGATGAACCGCTTTATGCCGCTGTCGTTACCCATATTCTCCGATCTTGATCTCATCATGCCCACCCACTTGGAAAGCACATGTAAAATGCCAATCAACATCTAGACAGTAGTAATCCTCGGTTCAGCGGTTATGCTGGCACGGGAATACCACCACCACCACCGCCGCCACCACAATATCCCAAATCAAGGACTCACCAATGCTGGAAAAGCAACGTAGGATATCGCCAAGCAAAACAGAACAACACACATCAAAAAGTCAAGGCAAGAAAAAAAAGATCAATTGCTATGCAACAACCACTTCCCCTCCCCGATTCCTCCTCTTCCCCCCCTTTCATCGATCACCCCTCCAACACCAAAATCCCAATGTGATAATCCTCCTCTTTTCCACCATTCATCCAAAAAAGGGGTATCTAAACTACGTTTCAAAAGGACACTTTCTCCATGCCCACCATCATATACTACCTTCTGCAAAAGAAGACAAAAAACTATCCTGATTAAAATATCAAACCCTCAAAAAGCCAAAAAGAACAAGAAACGGATGAACCAGCCATACGAAACAAGGAGAGACAGGAAATCAAAAAAGCCAAAAGAAAAAAAGGGAGAAAAAACGAATAATGTGCAAAGAATTGAAGTTGCGGTCGTCCAAGAGTGGAGAGGGGATGTGAGAGAAAAAGACAGGAAGGAGATTTTCTTGTGGTTGGTTGGTAGACAGTAGTTGATCCAAGAAGAAATTAAACCCTTTATAAAAGGGAAAAAAGAGAGAGAGAGAGAGAGAAAACGGCATCCACTTCAACCATACGTCCTGAGAGAGAGAGAGAGAGAGTGAGAGAGAAAAATCATGCCATGCTCCATGCCTGTCTATAACCTTGCTCCAAGTAGTGAAATTGTACCCAAAAAAAGAAATGATTTCATCATCATCATCTGGCAAAGAAATGAAATAATGATCTGATCAAATTTTGGTATCGAGGGTCATAACGGCATTCATAGCGATAGTGAGTAAGAAAACCTAGCGGCCAGTGACGTCTAGATCATGTTCGCAAAGCCGTCCATGGGAGCCATGGGAGGGATGGGGCTCATGATGGCTGTTCTGGGAGGCTGCGGAGGAGCTGACGTCGGGAGGAGCTGGAGGTGAGGTGGGAGGTGTCGGTGGAAGTGACGGACCGGCGGAGGCTGCAGCTGGATGACTGGCTGCGGTGGAGGATGGCTCTGCTGATGCTGATTGTATTGTTGGTGCTGCTTCGACGGCATAGTATGCGGCTGCTGGCCCTGAGGCTGCTGCTGCGTAGGAGGCGGGGGAGGAGGACCATGTGGCGGGTGTTGGCTTTGAACTGGGGTTGGTGTCTGTCTCTGGTCCAGAGCCTGTTCCAGAGCCTGTTGAGTCTGGTGCTGAGGCTGCGACTGAAGGGGCGCGGGAGCAGGAGTGTTTGTCGTCGACACCTGTGGTGTCATTTGGGGCGTCAACGGATTGGTTGCCGGCTTTGCCATGTTGGTGGCCGCCAGAGCACGGGTATTGCTGCTCTCCCTTCTGCGCTTGGGTGCGTCCTTGATCTTTGGGTGCGTGTGGCACTTGTAGGCATGTCTAAACCAGGTCGTTCCCTTTTTCTTGCTGCTCACCAATGCAATCCATTCGTTGCAGCTGCCGCACAGTCCTTCCCAGACATCAGGGTTACCATCCATGCGCCTCGTGTCTTGAGGCTCCTGGAATGGGCTACCCGTTGCGGCACTGATGCCATGAGTAAAGCTCTTGTCGTACCAGAAAGCAGAGTTCTTCAGGACAAGCCACCTTCCAGGCTTACAAATGCCGCACCATCCTTCCCGCTTGTTACCATGTCCGCGAACCCATCTTGGGGTGTACAAGTCACCCTCAAACCTCAGCTCTTGCTCGTGGGGGATCAAGTCTGGGTCGGATGGGTTCATATCTTCGGGCGGTGGAGGAATCTGCTCCTCCTGAAGAGAAGCATACAGATCAGGGGGGTCAGAAAGGTCAGCGTAGTGGCTGTGGAGAGAGTGGGGGTCGGCATTGCTTTGAAGCATGCGGAATAGTCCATGTGAGAGCAGGGGGGGCGCGTTCTCAAACTGATGAGGATGGTGGTGATGCGTGTCATGGTGGAAGACATGAGACGGAAGTTGCGTGGGCAGAAGCATGCTGTTTCTCTGGAATGCCGGCGCATTGCTCATCAGATAGGGGTGCTGCTGCGCTGCCTGGAGGTTGCCGTAGTTCAAGGGGAGGGGGCCGTGTCCGATAGTAGGTGACGAGTGGCGAGACGACATCCGATTGTGCTGGTTGAAAACGTCATGAGGGTGATACACAAAGGGGGAAGGTCTCCGATTCGCCGTCCCGTATGAACCAGTCGACCACCTCTTGTTCCTGGCGCTTTCCACCGAGTAAGGGGCCGCGCGAACTCCAGGTCGTGGAGAAGGCGATGCGCGCCCTCTGCTTTGAGTTCTAACCAACTCTGACCGGCTCTGAGGTGTCATGCGTGGGGAAGCGACAGGAGACAGTTGCGTAGATGAAATCATCGAGTTTCGGTTGGACGGTGGCGGGTACTCAGACGAGAAGGAAGGCGCTTCGGAGAGGGTCGTGGAGAAATCCTCGTAGGGAGGCATTTCTGACATGCCGCCCGACGTGGACACGGTAAAAGACGACCCAGACATTCTGCGAGGGTTCAACCCATGCTCGAAGTTGTTCGAGTCGCCTTCCACCTGTTGGCCAGGATACCTGAGGTCAATAATGGGATTCGCCTCGTCAGTGGTGTAAGCCTGCCCAATGTTCATCTCGGGCTCCAACCCATGAATCTCGAAATGGTCATCGCAAGGCTTTTGCGGCCACGAATCTGAGGGGATGGTTAGCCCCTCGAAGCCGCCATAGCCTCCTCTGCTAAAACACTCACTGCTCTCCAATGTAGTCGCCGGATAGAAGTCCTGGTGCATGGAGATAGGTCTCGACGACATGCCATCGCTAGGTGTCTGCTGCATTTGCAAAGATGACGAGTCCCAAGCTGGCAGACCCTCGTACGGCTCCGCCACGCAGTACGAGAAGCCTTCGTGAATAGTCGCAGGCCTGGGTCTCATTCCCTGGGATGTCGGTGTTGTCCACATTCCCTGCGGTGCCGTCATCGCGTCGGTCTTTGGAGGCATGGTGCCACCGTTCATGGTGACGACAGGTGTAGGATGGGGCGATGTGATCTCTCTGCCAAACTGGTTCTCGGGATTTTCGAAGTTGAACGCTGGTACTTGGATTTGCTGCCGTCTATAGCATACATGTAAGTTCCAGTGTCCCTGGTTAAGGGTAGAGTCAAGCAACGGGGATGGCGTACAATTGGGATGAATCCATAGCAAAACGGTTCTGATTTGGAAAATAGAAAAGTGTGTGGTTAATCTAAGATTTACCGGAAGCTGAGAGTAGCCAACCATCCAAAGGTTAGCATGAATGCTCGAGCGGAAGGAACCCTGGCAGTCGAGGGGGTCCCGCTTGTGTATCATGGGATGTTCACAAGCCGTCCTTTGCAACTTACTAGGAACTATAACACGCTTAAGGGCCCGGTCCAGAGCATGAGATAGAGTCGGGTCAACCAAATGGAGAATGTAGGATAAGTAGCAGTTGTCGTGGCCGTTGGCGTCGGTGTTGGTGTGTCGAATCGAGAGTTGTATTCAGATTGGGTATGTATCGGTAACGAAGGAGTGAATAGACTGGACGGTTGCTTTCGAGTTGGATCTCGGAGATAGCAGGTAAAGAATGTAAAGCCTCGCGTTGGGCCGGGTGTGTGTCAAGATGATGAAAAGTAATACGAGACAAGGAGTGACTGATCGCGGTGTCGGGTGCTGGTTAAGGAGCGTGGTGAGTTGGGTGGAGAGGCAACTCGTCAAACCGTTGGTTCACACTGGCGTCCGTCCGGAGGCGGGAAAGAGAGCCAGCTCTTGGTATTATAGACCAGAGGCCGATATAAGGGGGTGCGAAAAATAATCGTTAAAGGAGCGACTGAGAAGAGGGAAGAGAAGGAACCAGTGTGAACACTTTTGGGGGGTGGGACGACGCGGAAAGAGGGAAAAAGAAGGCCGGATGGCGGGGGCGTCGACGGACCCTGGGGGTATATGAGAGAAAAAAAAAGTACTCTTGAACCAAGAAGGCCTGCCCGAGGGGACGGTGGAGGGGGAGGGGCCTATAGCTCAGCACGGTCAAGCTCGGAACGTCGGTAGGAGCTAAGCCGGATTTTCCTGATACAAACCTGACCTGTGTCTGTGGATGTCGAGGACAGGTGGTGTGCGAGAATCTGCTTGGCTTGCCCCAGAGGACGACGAGCAAGGATCATGGGGGGCAGGGTGGGCAGCGATGGACAGGGGGGGTCGGGTAGGGTTACATCTGTTCATCGATGACGGAACATAAGGAGGCGTGGGTGAGGATGAGGGAAGGATGGGTTGAACCAGGGATTGGGTTCAGAACATTCCTTTCTCCATTGGAAAAGAAGGGGAACCTGGACAAAACACCGAAGCCACCAGATGCGAACTGGGGCCTGGGCAACGAGGATATGAAGCCAGGAGACAACGGCCGGCAGAAGAAGGCCGGGAAGGGAATATCGAGACGAGCAGCCGGACGTTGGTCAACAGAATGAGCGTAGTCTGTTCCTAGAGGAGACAGATGATGGAGGGGTGATATCCACTTGGACAAGACAAAGGGGGTGACAGGGCACGCAAGGCTATTCCAGCCTGGGACTCGGCCCTGTGGAGGCTGAGGCTGGACAGGGCCATGGGGAAGATGCCGAGGAGGTGGCTTGTCTCAGCACCATGCCCTGAGAGCGAGCGTTGAGGTGGCAACGTCGAGATATCCCGCCGGTCGAGAGAATGGAGTTGTTGGGGGGCGAAATCAAAAAAGAAAATAGAATCAAGAGAAAACAACGAATGGCAGGGTGTGGTCTTGGGTGACATCTTGGCCAGACCCCATCGCGCACCCGCTGTCGAGGCCAAACAGTGCGGGAGCAGCTCACGGACCGAGGGCTGACCATCTCACGATAATTGTTTGACAGGCAACCTGGCACAGCAAGTTGCGATTCTGCACCGAAAATTCGGTGTGGGCTACTCGCAATGAGAGTTGCAGTAGCCGCTGTGAGCGTGAGAGGAAACCGATTCGCAACCTGGCCCAGGATTCCCAGTGGAGATCATGGCAGAGCATGTTTGGCAAGACCACATCGAGCAACGGGCGCCGTTTTGGCATCGGCGATCCGGATCTCAAGTTTCTGACTTTTTCTGGGGGGTTTCTCTCCTGTCTTGGCCTGGTGCGTAGATCGAGACCCGGCCGCGTGTCCGTGAGGTGGCCTCGAGGCGGCGCACCACACCGGACGACATACCGACTGACTGTTGGTACCCCAAAGAACTGTGTCTGTCGTGCCAGATAATGGTTGTGGTGTAATAACAAGGCGTGTGATCCTGTTGGTCAACAGGTCGAAGGCTCCCAGTCTTCTAGATGCCGCTGGCAGACATCAGTCAACTACATGTTCCATACCCGACATCTGATAACCAGACCTGCGGGCGTGAGTGGCCGGCATGACGGGTCGGGGGGCGGCAGTCAGTTGCAAGCACGACCAGTTCGACCGTGCACGGAGATGGAATCTGGAGAAAAGTTTCTTCATTGGCAGGCCCAGGCCATGGGTGAGGGTATTTCCAGCTGTGGGCAAACAACCTGGAAATCAGCGATTCGACAACGGAGAGAGGCGAATGCGAGGGTTTGGGCAGTTTTGATGAAGCTGGTAGCGAATCTGCAAGTGCTCTCGATGTTTTGGATCCGTCGAGAAACATCCGTTTAGCCTCAGTGGTAGGTTGGGATATCGCAGTGTTGAGTGATGGTCAAGACATGTCGTTGGAAGAGACGCGACTGGACGCCCTCGAGCACGGGGCAACAGGTTTGAGGTTGGCGTTGCAGTGGGTCCAGCCCGCGTCCTGATTCGCTGCTGAGGGTAATCGACATTAGGGATCCCTGTCTAAGCAGGGGCCTCTAGCTGTCTCAGATCTGTCGCAGACATCGACCCATGTCACGCTATGAGTCCTGAGTCGATTGAAGTCTCCGCCTTCTTGTTCGAGTTCGTTCAACGGTCATCAACGACTTCTTTCTTTCTTCTTTCTTTCTGATGAGATCCGCCCAGATCGTTATCCTCCGAATGTTGCGTGACTGGGGACCCGTTGCCGAGTTCCGCGCTCCGTAATTCCACCCTCCAACCACGCCAACCCCGCAACTCGCACCAGTTCGGCCTTGTCGCCCTCATCAAACTATTTCGGTTCGGCAGCCTCCCGTCTTTGCATCGCATGGTCGATATTAATTATAGAAAGGTCTGTGGACTGCAGATGACAGATATCTCCACAGCCACTTCCAGACACGTCTCCCCCCTCTGCCCGCCCAGTGTTTGACAGTGTATGGAGTAAGAAAGGTGATACGAAGGATGGCTGATCGAGTGGATCTCGAACCATAGAACTTCTCCTGGTCTGTTTCTCTGTCGTCACTTCAGTTGCCCGTTCCTGAACAAGATCTACTTGGCCTTGTTTGGAACTCATGGCATTTTCCTTCTTTCTCGTCCTCCATGGAGTATTCTCATCAGTGGTAGCGGTTATTTCTCTTGCTGCAGTGCTCCTTCATACCCCGAGGCAACCATTTTGTTTCCCCCAATCCAGCTTGCAGACCCAGTCTCCCCATCTTTTGTTCGAAACTAACCGACTTTGCCACGCCGCTCGGCCGGTCGTTGTTCATGCTGTCCATCTTGCCCGTCTCTTGGGAGCTGATCTCTGATTGCCTGGGCTCTGCCCTCCACGTCCGCGGTGGCGTCTTCGTCTCTTAGGACCCTGTCTTAAGGCTCGAATAATCAAGGGTGGCCTGGCGTGATATTCATAGTAATAATCATTTTGGCTTATAGGGCTGTCTGTAGCACATACACACAGACGAGATAGTCCCTATTACTAACGTCGTCCGACCAAGCTTTGGCCCACTAGCTGGACCACAACCGGCAGTCATTCTAGCAAGGGACGAATACATCGGCCTTGTGCGGGGAAGAAAGGCCAGGCCAGAGCTGTGCCTCTCTTTGCCCCCCTCTTCCTTGTGCCTGACAGGCGGTCCCGTACCTGCGTCTTCCCCAATCTACCCGTCTCACCCGCGGGACTGCTGGGCCGCCATGGATCAATCTACTCATGACAGCTCGATCAGTGATTTACAGAATAACCAATGTCATCGTTCAAGAAGTCACTTTCCGGGGGCCTTGTATCTCACGGACCACGGACGATGGATTCCGCCAACGTCTTTATCATACCCTGGCACCCGTCACCTTGTCAGGTTGAATCCCCGACGCTCAGACGCTAGTGTTTCTTCTACAGACCTTCGATGACATGTTCCACACAGGGATGCCCACCTCTCCATCAAAGTTGCTATTCCGGCGAGTCCGCACTCTCGCTTTTTCTTGTCTCCAATAGCCATCCCACCTCGGGGTCCAGTCGGTAGGTGAGCGCGGTATGTGCTCTACACGTACATAAGTGGGTGCCTTGGGGGCTGCTCACTTGACAACTTTTGCATAACAAAGTCATCCCGTTTGGGAAATTATTTCGCCTTTCAACCGTCCGTCCACGGCCCATAACTCGGCTCTTATGGAGATCACTTCACCAATGACGATGTGATCCTCCCGTCAGAAGACCAGACACGAAAGAGGCCGCCTGCTGTCTCTGCCCTCTTTCTTCTCAGAACATACACGTATCTGATGTCATGGGATTACGTGGACGAACCTTACAGCCGTGGGGTCTTCTCTTCTGCCACACCTATACGAGCAGGGCGTATACCTCATCTGAAATAGGAAGGCCATAACAGCCTCGATCGGCAAGTAAGCGAGTTCAAGGAAGGTATGTACGGCAAAGCAAGGCACCCCGTAGATATCGGACCAAGCCGTCGGTGCCGAGGGCCTGTGAAGATGGAGCGAGAGATGATCCAAGGTTCTCTACTGCCGGACATGGTCCGCTCCGTTCTTCATCACATGGTTCGACCAGTTGCCAGGTCAAGTCGTCCTATGTCTGATGTGGACGGTTTTCCGTCCCGTTCAGTTGGTCAGGGCCGTCAGTTCCGTTCGGTTCTCATTCAGACAAGCACCAGGCCAACGAGGACTCTAGGGATGAGACAACACAAACGTAAGAATTGGATATGAGGGGTATATGTTATATTTCCTATCACAGCACAGCGGATACAGTCTACCCTCCGCCCAAAATCATGATCTGTCCTGAACTTACCAACTCAAATGAGCTTGGAAGGAAAACCGGGACGACAACCCGATGTGTCATCTCATCCTCATTCTCGCCTCATTTAGAGGATCTGTCTAGAGGAATAACCCACAGTCCTCTCTCCAACACAGCCTCAACTCACAGACATCAACCAGATTTTCCTAGCATGTAGGATTTGTTTGCGATTTTCATCACCAGTGCAAAAATGCAACTTAAAACCATCCCATCCTTCATTCACGACAAGATATTCCCCCCCTACGTGTACGTGTACTTTTGTCTGCCCACCATGGCCAAGGTATATTCAAATGAATTCAACACAACCCTTGATCATCGTAAGGTAAGAGACCCAAATCCACGGGCGCCCTCACCTCGTCCCAACCCCAGACGCATACGTATTCCACCCAGCATCTTCCAATGCCTCGTCGTACACGACCAACCGCGCCGCAAAAGCTTGTACCAAATGGATTCACACTCTCTCCCGTCTACCTTACAAGCTGACATCACCTCCCCGCCCTACACCTTGTCTATACATACACATACTTCCTTCCACAACCGATCCACGTTTCCCCCTGTCCAACTCGGCATAGATCATCCTACATGTCAAAAAAACTAGGTCCCCCCAGATCAAAAGTATAATTTGTTTCCATTCCATTCCTATTCATATCGACCACGTGTTGTCCACCTAGGTACCGAAGTAAGCTCACCGAATCGCGGGAACATGGTCAGGATAAGGCCAGAAAATGTGGGAATATGATACAGGCGGGAGAATCCTCTTGTATTACCTCCCAGTGAGGACAGACATTAGAAGCTGAGAGGTATTCCTTCAAAACCCACATAGCTGTAGTGTCGCACCGAGTTTGACCGGACCGGAGTTAATGATGTAGAAAATGGTCGGTAACAGACATGTGAGCTTGTAAATCCGTGCAAGGTAAATAGATAGGTAAACTCAAAAACAATAAAACCAATTCTCATGCTCCAACACCGAACCACAAAAAGCCGAGCTACACAAGCCGTGTTTGTCATTGCAATCACCATAAGAAGAAACTTCACATATCACAGAACAAAACTTAGCCAGCACAACATCATCTCATTGGACCCCATAACACCTCCTTCTCTAAACTCATCAACCCCTTGCCCCCTTCCTCATTCACTCTAACCCTTCCCCCCTAACACACCCCACCCTAGCTCTCAGCTCCACCATATCACTTCTCCCCATTAATCCTCCTCCAAACCTCCCTCTCCGCCTCACTCAGCTTCTCTCCCGCAGCTTTAGCATACCCCATCACACTCCCCAACACACCCTGCTCCTCATTTTCCTCCCCCCCCCCAGGCCGATACCCCGAATCCGTCCTCTGTTGGTACCCCTGCCCACCACCAGTCTCGTAAGGGCTCGGGCCGGGCAACACCGCTGCTCCTGTCGTTGTAGCAGGTGTAAAAGCTGTCGAGGTTCCTCGCTGATTGTATGGCAGTTCTGGAGGGGGGATTGAGGACTGGGGAGGGGGTGGGTATGTTGGTGCTGCGGTAGTGGCTGGGGCGGCTGCTGGTTGAGGGGGAGCAGGACCGGTGGAGGAGGCTGGGAAGGAGGTTGGTTGAGGAAGATGGGGAACGGCGCCTGGTTGGGGTGGTGGTGGGCCGTTATTGGGAGCAGCTGAAGGGGGGAGAGAGGTTGTTTTCGTTGGTGTTGGCTGATCATTGTTTGGGGGGGTGGTTTGGGGGGTTATGCCTGAGGCTTTGGCGGGGTTGATGGGGGAGTTGGTGTGGAGGGGAATGGGGGGCATGGTTACTGTTGTTTGAAAGTGAGAATGGATGATGATGAGATTGGGTGAAGTGGAGAGTGGAGTGTTAGAATGAAAAGGTCTTTGAAGTTGTACTTGAGGTTGCAGGTAATTGTTGAAAAAGGTTGAGGTGTTCATCTCTTGAGGCCGCGTCTGGCAATGCATGTAAGTGGCGACGTCATAGGGTTGGCGGACAGGTGAAGGCAGCTGGCAAAGTTGTCGGTTGTTGGCTGGGTTGACTCATGGAACGTTCTGCACTGGGGATGAATCTGGGTGAAACTGATGACAGCTTCGGATTAAAAAATATAGTTATTTTATGAATGTTATTCACTGTGTCACTTCAGCTTGCTGTGAAGATCTGGTGGTCGTCGTCCAATGTAAGTCGTCGACAAAATCATTAATGTCCCCATCAGGAAGGCGGTGAGCATGCTCAAGCCGCCTTCCCCAGATTCGGCTAGCGTAGAGGTACAACCATCAGCATCCCCAACGGCGCGCTGTGAAGCTCGCAAACCAATGGCGGCCAAATTCCAGCAGCAGCCAGCTTGAGGCGGCACGAAATAGAAAAGAGCAACTCCAACGTCTTGCCCACAAACAGGAGCGCACATGGATGAAAATTTGGGCCTGAATAGCCTCGACCAGCCACCACAATACCTCCCCGCGCATATCGGCTTCTACTTGCTCCGTCAACCGTCTCCAGGTACCTCCCGAGACGAGAAGCGCGTTCGGAATTAATACCCTTCTTCCACCGTGTCCAAGCAACGCCTCCGACCGAACGAGTGATCTTAAAGTTTTGATTCCAACGCTTGACCTGCCAACAACAGCTTCGATAGATCCAACAGCAAATATCAGCAGAAGATATATCAACAGCAACACCAGATACCCCAGCCAAGATGGTCGGCAAAGTCAGCGAGCGTGTCCTCGCCAGGGAGGGTAAGCACCGGTCGATACATGAAAGACGGGCAGAACCGCCAATTGCTCACCACCATCCCCAGGACTCGAGCGCACCGACAATGGCATGAAGCAAACGAGCTGGCCCGACGTGCCACCAATTAATCAGAAGAATTACTACACGTAAGGAATAGCCAGTGTGGTGGACAACCGGGCGCATCAAGTTGCTGACATGGGCTGGGCAGGGACTACATGAAGCGCGATGACCAGATCTTGTCGCTGAGGCTTCAAGCAGAGGCGAACCGAGACCGACTGGTACAAAACGCCAAAGACCGCGATCGCGCACTCAACAACACCAATGGCGACGTAACGCTTCCCGTCGACGACCTCCAGGGCGAGGATGGTGGCCCTTCGTCGTCTTATATGGACCCGTCAAAGATTATCGTGATACACCCGGGAAGTCAAAACTTGCGACTCGGCTTTGCGAGCGATGCCCTCCCCAAGACCATTCCCATGGTACTTGCGACCAAGTACCCGCAAACCGAGTCTGAGATGTACGAGGCGCTACCGCGGCGCAAGTTTGAGGAGCGGGGCATGGATCAACAGCACGGCGAGGAATGGTCAAAGAAGTACCAGAAGGCGTGCAACGACCTGAAGGTGGACATGCGCCAAAACAAGCGGAAGGTGCTGCCTAATTCCAAGGACCTTGTTGTCAACTTCAACAGAAGAACAGAACCAGAGATCATCTCGCAGCACAATGACCCACTCCAAGTCGAATGGACCGATGTCAGCACGCTGGAGGACGGTGGTTCAGAATCTGCAGTATTCATTGGCCACCAAGCCCAGCGCGTGCCAGATGATTCAAATCCCAAGTTCAAGCTGTGGCGGCCGATTCAGAATGGCTGGTTGAACGAGAACGAGTACCCTACTCAGGCACATCTTTTCAACGACCTTGAGACATTACTAGACCGAGCCTTTCGGTGGGAACTGGGACTGAAGAAGAGCACAGAGTGGAAGCAGTACAGCTGTGTCATCATTATCCCAGATCTTTACGACAAGAAGTATGTCGAACAACTTCTACATCTTTGCATCGAATGGTTCGAGTTTAGCAGGGTTGCGTTCATTCAGGAGAGCATGGCCGCGACCTTCGGTGCTGGTTACACTCAGGCCTGTGTGGTGGACTGCGGTGCGCAAAAGACCTCCATCGCTTGCGTGGAAGATGGTCTCTGTATCGAAGACTCGCGCATCAACCTCAAGTTTGGCGGCTGGGATGTCACAGAGACTTTCATCAAGATGATGCTCTATGATAATTTCCCATATCAAGAGATCAACCTCCGTAGGAGATATGATTTCCTGCTGGCCGAGGAACTCAAGATCAAGTATTGCACTTTGTCGCAAGCCAACATCTCGGTCCAAAACTACGACTTCCACCTCCGCGCTCCGAACCAGCCGACGCGGAAGTACATGTTCAAGTGCTACGATGAAGTTATTCTCGCCCCTATGGGTTTCTACGATCCATCGATATTCGACAACAGCCACAAACTGGACAAGAGGCGACAGCTGATCGACCGGTCCTACAACGCTTATGATGTCGACATGCCTGACGATCCTACCTCTGCCGCCCAGCTCGCCATCCTGGCACATATCCAACCCTCCGTCACCCAAACCACCATCCCGGCATCTTCCTTCACCGGCGCCCCTGGCGAGATGGGTATGGCAACCCCAAGTAAGGAAAGGTCCAACCCGTTCAACTTCCTCGGCCACAACAACAATGCCAGCGCGACCCCAGGCACATCCAAAGCCCCCTCCCCAGCCCCGGACGCTGGTGTCTCAACCCCCGTCCCCGCCCCTTACATATTCGGCGCATCCTCCCGTGATCTCAACGGCTCCCCCGCCCCCTCCGCCCGCAACGGCGGCACCCCCGCACCAAACGGCTCCTTCCTCTTACCAACAACCTCCTTCGACAACAACCCAACCTCAAACCAACCCCTCCAGCGAACAGCCAAAGATCTCGCCACTGAGCGGGACTCTGTCCTCCCCGTCGCCCCCCTCGACATCGCAATCATGACATCAATCCAAAACGCGGCCAAGGGGGACGAGAAAAAGGTGAGAGAGTTGCTAGGGAGCATCATGGTTGTCGGCGGGGGTGCCAAGATTCCGCATTTTGCCCCGTTCTTGGAGGAGAGGTTGAGGGCGAGGAGGCCGGATCTGCAGGACAAGATTTTGGTGAGCAGGAGCGCGAGGGAGATGGACGAGCAGGTTGTTGTTTGGAAGGGGGCGAGCGTGTTTGCCAAGCTGGCGACGAATGATAGTTGGATTACGGGGGGAGAGTATAAGGTGCTGGGGAGTAGGTGTGTTTATCATAAGGTGCTTTGGCAGTATTAGGGGATATAGGACAAGGAGTTTTTAGGGTTAAAAATCGGGGAGGTATTAACATGGGATTTTTATTATAGTTTGATGAGGGGAGCGGTAGGGAGGTGCTATTTGATGATGATGATGATGATTTGAATGGTAGTTGATGGCGATGTTCTGTTTGCTGCGTTTTGTCGTGAGGCTGGTTGCTTGCTACCGTGATGAGCCAGAAATATTCACACCCAGGCTATAGCTAAGACTTTCAACATCTCGGCGTATTGTGTACCAGACCTAACCGATCAATATACACCAAACTTACACAACCTCCTCACACAACCTCCTCACAAGGACCTTCATGATCACGAGATGCCAGACGCACAAAAGCCCACCGATTCCTACGAACTCCCCTGACAATGAACCACAAATTCCTCCTCCTCTCCTCTCCTCTCCTCTCCTCTCCTCTCCTCTCCTCTCCTCTCCTCTCCTCTCCTCTCCTCTCCTCTCCTCTCCTCTCCTCTCCTCTCCTCTCCTCTCCTCTCCTCTCCTCTCCATGCACACCTTCCAAACAACACCGAGGGATGACGTTCTCGTTCCACCAGACCCGCTGCTGATGATGACCTTGACTCGAGGGAAGAAGAAGTCGCTCACCGCTTGCTGGCTCCTCCGTCCTGTCCCTCTGCCACTTACCTGTGTGCTTTCTGCTCGCGCAACGAGGAAGTAAACCTACCCTGACGACGCCATCCGCCAGACGACAACCGGAAAGCAGTTCCTACACATTCCCGCGGGTAATCCAGCCGGCCGTCGGGCATGAGCGCAAGAATTCTTCGCTGGGGAAGTTGCTGGCGCGTGTGGTAGTCGTGAGGAGGCGAGGTCTTGCTTTTTGCTGGGGAGTGAGGGTGAGGTAGTCATGCGATGCACGGCTCCGAGGTAGAAGGTCCCACAAAGGTAGTCGGTGTCGGAGTGGATGTTGCTCCCGTTGCTCGCGTCATCGCCGACTGGACTGGAAGGGAAGGGGACCAGAGTTGCCGTGGGTAGATTGGTTGGCCCCTTCCATGCCTGTCTATGTTCAGACAAGTGCGCAACGATGAGATATGGAAGGCGAGGAGCTGCTACCTGCATGATGGATGGAGGGCCCGTCCTGGAGAAAGTATGGTTGGGTGCCTTTTGTGTGGCTAGTCATTCTGTCCCCGGCGTGGATGTTCACGAGGATATGACGTTTCAGTGAGGAACGAACCATCACCTGACCGGAGGAACGAGACCGGAGCTTGGTTCTCAAGCAAGGCAAGTGCACAGCCGGCGGTCCAGGTCCAACTCGTCCATGTCCTTCTTGCTCTCGGGCGAGCTGATACCCGGGAAAGGTGCTGGGCAGGCGCCGCCGGAGGCGCCACACAGCGTGGGCTGCTCATCTTGTCTTCCCTATATTTGCGTTTTCCTCCTCTTCTTCGTACAACCAACTTTCATCAACCAGCTTCATCAACCAACTTTCATCAACCAGCTTCATCAACCAACTTTCATCAACCAACATCCATCAACCAACATCCATCACCAGCCCACATCGTTCTGTCCAACAATCATGCCATCTCTTTTTGACAACCGGGATGAGGAAAGCTCTGGGCCCATGCCTTATGGTTACAAGGTAACTTGCCGGGCTCTCCGCCGGGACAAGATTCGAGCCGCCAGATTCTTTCAAGACCAGCTGCGAAAAAGCATCAAGTTCCGGGACTGGTCTTTCACCCGAGAGCGGTTTGCTTGCTAGATACACACAGACCTCGGTGTCCTGCACCAATATGTGGATAGAATCAGAGCTTGCCCAAACATGGTGAGCAAGGAATCCGAGTTCAGCCAGGTGGTGCAATATCTTGAATTTTACGCTCTTGCGGTGAGGAAGTGTATGTTTTTTGTCTCCTCACAATAGGCCAATAACTGATTGAGAGACAGACCTAGAAGCCACACATGGCGATCCTGCGCTCCCCCCGACTCGGGAGTCCCCTAGCGATCTACTGAGAACACACATCATTCCGCCAAGCTACTTCGTCAATGATCAACCACCAAAATTCCAGGCCGGGCTCCTTAACCTCCTCCAAATGGCTGCTTTCCCCGCTCAGTTTGCGGGCAGGTATAGCCTTTTGAGAGAATACGCTCAACTCAATTTCAACACCAGTACGATGAATTGGGAGTTCTTCCACCTGCACGAAGACTGGAACCTGTTTGATCTGCCCCGAGACATGCAGACGCTGTGGAAAACCCATCGTTTCGCGCTGGAGTGTCTTGGTGAGACTGCCCGCTGTCCACGGAATCCCGCCATCGTTTTCGTCAAGCTTCGGCTTCACTGGTTACCGGAGGGCAGCTCTATGCCCAGTGACGCCGTCATTAACCTGGCTGACGAAGACATTCTGGAAATGATGAATCTGGAGCATTACGAGGAAGACACGTCTAGGTCTAAGGATGGGTTCGAGGTGATGTCGAAGCCTATATATCCTGATCATGAGGATGGGTTTGAGGACGATGGGTTTGAGGGTTTGCGGCCTCTATACAAGACGGGGGATGTCTATTGCCTGCCTGTACCGAGAGAACAAGTCCTAAGGGTCCAGCAGGCTTTTGACCTTCAATGGCATCTCAGAGAGGCTGGGTTCATGGCTGGAATCAAGTGTGCATGATGGGAGGCTTGATATCATATTAACGAGCGATTGAGAAAAGAAGACACTAGCGAAAAGTTACTTGTATGCTTCTGGCAAGAAGTGCAGGATTAGCTTGCACTTGTTATGACTTGAACATGATTTCGGTTTCTGCTTGCTACGATGACGTGGAATGGTGGAGTTCACACCACTGGAGCTGAGCCTCCCGTTGCACCACAAGACCACCATCAAGAACCCCAGCGAAAAAACGACATCTTGATAGCCAAGTTACATAGCATGACTATTTCCAAAAGAAAGGCACATTCACATCATCACCACCCTGCTACCCTACCTACCTAGTACAGCCTCCTCTCCACCTTGATCAGAACCACGCCCTCCGTCTCGACTCCCCTCCCATCCATCAGATGCACAAACCTATACCCCTCCCTCAACCTATCCAACCTCACGCACGCCCACGCGGCCAAGCTGTCCTTTCCAATCTCGTCATCCCTAACCAAGAACCTGACAAAGCTCAGCTCTGGCACCACGCCGGGGATGCCCTTGAAGACCAGTTCTTGCCCTTTCCAGTCAGGGTCGACGGTGCCCTTGAGGGACTTGGTCTTTGCCTTGTACTCCCCCTCCTTTTCCTTGCCGTCGTCGGGGATCGAGGAAGAAGCGGCGGCGGTTGTGCCGTGCCGCTCGCCGGGCTCCTCGACGTGGATCTCGACCTTGAGGTAAGGGCGGAAGCCCGAGGGTTTGGTGTCGCCCAGGGGGAGGGGTATGTCCTGCGCCGCGAGGACGGCGATGGCGAGGTCCATTGTGTAGTGCGTCACCGCGTTTGCTTGGGGGGCGGTACCGGCGGAGGAAGGGGTTGGGGGGAGGGGTTTGTGGGGGCGGTAACCTTCTGGCTTGAGAACATAGCCGTTTGTGCCTGCAAACATCCCCTCGTTTAGCATCATGCCTTCGTCCCAGTTTTGCCAGTTTAGTGCGACGACTTGGATCCCTTTGCGCCAAAAGACTGCCGGGTCGAGGTTTGACGATCGGATTCTTAGCCCTGAGGGGTAAGCCCGCATGAGGTAGCGGCGGTTGTGCTCAAACAGATCCTGGGCTGATTTGGCGTGGACTTCGGAGACGCCGGACTCGGAGAGGGAGAAGATGTGGGTCGGCATTGAGGCTTCCGGTTGGGTTAGGGATTTGAAGGAGACGCCGCGGGTGTAGATGCCCAGTTTTGAGAGGGCGTGGATGATCTTGGAGGGTTTTTTTGGTTTGGTGGTGGAGGGGTCGATGTTTTCGGGGGGGGTGTCGCTGCCGGAGGGGGAGGTGGAGGAGGCGGATGGGGGAGGGGTGTATTTGACCTTGACAAGGATTTTACCCTTCAAGTCGCCGGGGGCGGGGAGGCATGTGGCGTCTTCTTTTGGTTCGGGGAGGAGGAGGTCGCCCCAGGTTTCGGTCATGATGGCTACCATGGTGAGTTGCTGTTCGGGGCTGCAGTGGACCTCAAGGGAGACGATGAGGGGGGAGTCGGTTGTTTCGAAGGCTGTTTCGCGGATTGCGAGGCAGACTTCGCGGAAGGAGACTTCTTTGGTGAGGGTGTAGCCGTGGTAAACACGAGGTTCCTTGAGGGAGGGGGCGCGGTGGATGGTCGGGCCTGCTGGGCCGGAAGAGGTCGAGGTTGACCTGGTCAGGGGCGCGCCTGAGTCTGTGTTGGAACCTATTTTTGATGATGAGTTTGCAGTCTTCTTTTCCTTGTTTTTGTCCTTTGCAGAGGGAGGTGATGTGGGAGTGGGCGATTTGGTGGCAGTTTTGGTGATGGTGCTGGATCGGGGGGTGGTGATGGTGGAAGCAGTACTGATATGTTTGTCCAATTTCTTACCCAAAGACGTCTTTTCCAACTTGCTCGTCAGGGAGCTAGGAAGCTTGTCCTTGACCGAGCTCAGTCTCTTCTTGGACTTGGACGTGACCCATTCCTCGTCACTGCTACTGATGCTGGTATCGCTGTCGGAATCCGGCTCATCTCCATCCCAGACATCCACCTCGATGCATCTGCAACCTCTCTTCAAAACATTCCTGTACGCATCGGCGCTGGAGTCACTCGACAGCTGGTTTCCGGTCAAGTAGGTGTTGTGGCTGGAGCTGATGAAGTAGGCAGACAGGGGCCAAGAAAGGTCGACTTCCTCAGGGGGTGCAACGGCACTGGTCACTTCTGAAGTCATGTACTTGAGAAAAGTGACCAACTCCCAGTCCTTATCGTCAGCCAGTTCCAGGGCAAGTTCCGAGGGTGTATCGTGTTGAACCGTCTTCAGGAAAACAGCCGTCTGTTCGGGGGTCCAGCTGTCCTTGCCGTGGGCACTGTAGACCTTTCTGAGATGATCAAGGACATGAGGCTTGAGATCTCTCACTCGGTGCACGCGGCCAGAGACACCACCACCGGCTTGGTGTGCACCATCGGGAAGATGTTCGTATGCTGCCGCCATATTGTGTCACTCTGTAAAGAGCTCAAGCAAACAGCCGATAGAAAGCAAGTGTGTAAGTAAAAGGGGGCGAAAAACAAACAGGTTAGGTTCGTTCCCAAGAGACAAGTTTTGCAAATGTTTTTTCCAGTGAGGTACCCAAGAAGCAGAGCAGCTGAAGTGAGTGAGAAGCCGCCAAGAGGCAAAGCAAAAGGCCAAGAATCGGGTCTTGATAAGGCCTCCAACAACAGCTGTGTTGACCTCTTAAAATATCTCACAAAATAATAGCGAGCTGCCTCCTTGGAGCAACAGTGAGGCAGCTCCCAAGCACAACCCCGCCATTGGCAAGCTCCCCCGTGGGGTGTGCCAATGTGGTCATTACGTTTCACTAAGACCCCGCTCCACTTGCAGCTTTCAGCTGTGAACTGGGCTTTTTCAGATAGAGAGAAAGGATCATGCTGTAACCTGCAGGATGGCTTATCCCGAGATACAAATCACAGGTGAAAAAGACAAAGTACAAAGCATTGCCTTCGGCTAACTGCTGACTGCGTCATCTCTGCTCATTCCCGCCGTCTTGTGGCCATCGGGGAAGCTGACTGCATGACATGGTCGTCAAAAGTGTGGCCACATGCAATTCAGGGGGTAGGGGGAGGGTGACCTTCAAGGTGCTCGGCTCAACCCATCCCACGTGGACTTGGACTTAGACTTTCAGCCTCAACTTCGTTCTTTCTTGATCTACTATCTACTATCTACTCCATCCCACCCCCGGGCAACTCCTCCAACCACCCATCCAAATCCTCCTTCACCTTCCTCTGAATCGAGCACTTGTTCGCATTGACAATACTCTGGCTCTTCAGTGTCGGACAGTTCAGCCTGTCCTGAATCAAATCACTATTGCAGTTCGCATCCATCGCCCGCTGCAGCGCATCCCCCTTCCACCCAAAGATGTAATCCCCGTGGTTGCCATACCCAGTCTTGTCACCAAACGACCACACAAACGGCTGCGACCCATCCGCTGGCCAGAGCGCCTTGTTGTTGAACGGCCGGGTGTCCCAGTATGTCTCATAAAACACCTCGGGGATCTTGATGGGGTGGGTAGAGGGGCAGTTCCGGTTGACGGGGTAGGCAACGTGGCTTTGGTGGTCGGGGGAGTCGGTGTTTTTGCCGTCCCAACAGGTAGGGAAGCGGACGGTGACCATGATTCCTCCTGCGCAGGTGTCGGTGGGGAAGTCATATCGATATCCTGAGCGCGTCATTGGGGAGGCGAGGCAGGTGAACTGCAGGGCTGGGTTGGTGCGGGCTTGGGCTTGGGTGCGGAAGGCGGGGTTGCCTACTACCATGCGGAAGCCGGGTTTGAAGGCTGTGACGGGGCCATTGGAGATGTAGTAGACTGTTTGGCCTCCGTTGGATGCCGAATAGCCCAGGCCGTTACCGATGGTGTTGACACGCTTATAGGTGCCGTTTCGTGCTTTGAAGAAGAGCACGGCGGTCCAGTAGTTGGAGAAGTCTTCGGTGAACTGGCAGGAGGTGCAGGTCGAGGATTCGGAGATGTCGTTGACATTGGGGTCCATAGTGACGTTGAATGAGTTTCCACCGACGATTTGATGAAGATGGGGAGACGGGACTTGGCCGGGGTTGACGAGAGGGTCGAGACGGTCGACGACGAGCTGGGAGCAGGAGAATCGGAGCATGGCTGCCCGTGCGCCTGTCAAGGGCACGATGGCCGCTGTGAGAACATTGGTCCAGTGCATGGTGGGTAAAGTATGGTCGCTGGCGTTCCTCTCTCGTTGGGCTCACTCGATACTCCTGAGTATGGATCAGACCAGGCAAGAGACTATATGACTAGGACACAGAAACCTCTGCCATTTAAATATACAATGAGCTCGACTTTGACAGTGTCGATCGAGACCGCGTCCTCCCAAAAATCAAGTACCGACCTTTTGTCAGCCAGCCATGTACCCCGTTCCAAGGTTTGCTCATCAAGTCAACCATTCCGTTAATAACAACCACTTAGAATAGTGACATGGTATTGGATATGTGCCCTGTGCATGCTTTGTGGAGTACATCGGCAGTCAAAGTCTTCGCTTGTAATGCAGCACCAAATATATTAGGCTGTTGTTACTTCCCGCTCCCGTTACCTTCAAGGCCGTATAGGGCCAAGGCGGGCTGTCAAGATCCCAATCGGGTGTTTTCTGATTGACGGGAAAATCATATCGAGCACGTGGAACGAGTTCAATCTATTCAATAAAGGTCAACAACAGAGTTGTTGGGAGTACGAGGTCAACTTACCAGTAGTTCTGATGAAGAGTCATGACACGGCGTGCTTTTCTGTCTACACACCATCCGTGAATTATAACCTCCACTGTTTAAATAACGCCTTGTTGAATGTTTGAACCTGGCAGTCCATGATTTGGATTCGCTTTGATTTACCGCATATTGGTTCGCCAATTCTACTCTGGTGACTTTGATGGAGAGAGATGAGGTCGCCACGAAGGAGCCAACCACCGAGAACAAAGTTTGGACGAAAATGAATCTCGGATATCTTTAGCTGAATATATGGTAAGTCTTACGTCTGATTACCTATGTATCAATATGCTCTCGGCTCGATTTCAATGATATGGGCACCCAAAACTTGGCTTCACCATGTTATCATTCCTAGACAGGCGAAGAATATAGGAAGACAACGAATAATTCTCTGAGTTTAGCTTATGAAAGATGATGTCAGGGCTCCCATTGCCTGCCGGGATAGCTTATCGTCAGCCGATAAGCAGTTGTGGCTGGTGAAGCTCCACTTTAATTGATGGTTGACATCTCTCGCGCGTCCTCAGTTTGCGACAATGCGACAACACCACCCAACTTCCACTTCCAGTCCCTTTTCACGGCACCACAGGACACAATGAGCAAACCAGTTATCTCCTTCGGCCTCAAAAAATCCGGCCCCACCTCCAAAAAACCCACCCTCCCCGCGCGCAAAAAGCCAGCCCCCTTCGGCGGCCTAGGCGACGACGACGACGACGACAACGAAGCTCCCCAAACCTCAGTATCAATCACCGAAATCGACGGCTTCGACACCCCCTCATCAATAAATAACGACAACTACTCCGACTCACGAAAAAGACACAAAAAATCCTCCAAACCCCCTTCCGCCCCCCCAAGCAAAACCCCATCATCCAAAACCCTCCAACCAACAGGGGAATTCACCGACCTCTCCAGCGCCCTAGCCTCCCGAAAATACGCCAAAGAAGCTGAGTCCGCTGACCCTTCAATCTACGACTATGATGCCGTCTACGACTCCTTCAAGGCTGCCAAAAAGCCCAAGTCAGAAGACGAGGCAGCCGCGGAGAAGAAACCAAAGTATTTCTCTGCTCTCCAACAAGCAGCCTCGCAAAGAGAAAGGGATAGGCAAATAGCGGAGGAAAAGCGCCTAAAACGAGAACGGGAGGCAGAGGGGGAGGAGTTTGCTGATAAAGAAAAGTTCGTCACCGAGGCGTATAAGCGGCAGCAGGAGGAGAATAGGCGGTTGGAAGAGGAGGAGAAGAGGAGGGAGGAGGAAGAGGCCAAAAAGAATAAGGGGAAGGGGATGACGGATTTTTATAAAAAGATGCTGGAGCAGAAGGAGCAGGAGCATGCGGCTATTGTTTTGGCGGCGCAAAATGCAGCGAAAAAGCCAGATGGTGAAGCTGAAGCTGGGCCAAAAGAGGAGGAGGAAAAGAGCGCGACTGAGAGGGCTAGGGAGATTAATGCGCAGGGTGGGAATGTGTTGATTAATGATGATGGGGAGGTGGTGGATAAGAGGCAGTTGCTGAAGGGGGGATTGAATGTGGCGCCAAAGAAGAAGGCGGAGGTACAGCAGGAGAAGGCGAGGCAACAGGAGAAGGCGAAGAGCAATGGCCCAAGCCAGGGAAGTAGGGGCGTTTATGCACCTGGTGGGAAACAAGCTATGCGGGAGAGGCAGACGAGGATGCTGGAAGCGCAGCTTGAGGAGACGCTTAAGCGGTCGAGGCAGGAAGAGGCGGAGGAGACGGCCAAGATTGAGCTTGCGACAAAGAGCAGGAAGACGGAGGCGGATGTGTCGAGCGCGAAGGAGAGGTATCTTGCGAGAAAGAGAGCTGCGGAGGAAGCCAAGAAAAAAGAGCCATGAAATACTTGCATGGCTTTTGGGGTGGAGGACGACGGACCGCAATAATAAGATTCATCTGTTGCACCTCAGCCATTTGGGTATCTGTATTCATATACAACTCTGCCCCTCCCTGCCCGTTGCTCTATGCCAATATCGTACAACATAGTATCATTACATGTCCCAAGCCAATGATTTAGTGGTTGCCCTCAGCCCCTTGCCGTAACCTCCGGATGTAGGTGCCGTTGACCTCGTTCCAGGACGCAATGTACTTCTCGACGCAGTAGGACATGCAGGTCTTTTCGCTCGAGGAGAGGGAGGTGCCGGGCTTGGGAACGCACTTCTCGAAACAGCTGCCGGTGATACCCTGGAAAACAAAACATGTTAGGAACTGGGATCAATTGTGAGAGAGGCGCGAGGTACCTCGATAAGAGCACGGGCGTTGGCTGTGTTGGTCTCTTGGAGAGTGGCCTGCACGATGGCTTTCTTGACACCTTCGGAATCCATTGTGCGAGGTTTTTTTTTTTTTTTTGCGGATTGAGGTTTCTGTGTTTTGAGGCGTTTGAATTCAGTTGGTAACAAATAAATGGACCGGATTTGGGGGACGTCGATCGAGGTTAGGACTGGAGATGCATGCGACTTCAAAGGCCTCGAAAAAGTCCAAGCATGCAGGTGAGGTGTGGCGTATGCTGGAGCTCTGTTGTGGCTGACCCTGCCTGGAATCTTTGGTGGATGCAGCGATTTGATATGGTCTGTGCTTTCCCTGTTCCTCTGGGCAAGCCATCCTGGGCTTCCTTTCAGCAATCAAACACCTTGTTGACCATCACTCGTCGACTACTTCATCAAGACATTGTTTTTGCACTGCCTTTCATCCGGCCAGACTTGAAGTGAACCCATTTCAGCAAGATACAATCGCTATCATGCTGAGCACCATCAGAAGCCGACTCCTTGGCAAAGGCACAGCCAATGCTGACATATGGAGTATCATCGCAACCTGAACCAATGGTCTGCCACGCCCACATCGCTCCTCTATCTCACGATTTCTCCTTGACAGAACATTAGTCCAGCTCCAGCAAGAGCTACTCGATATGGGTGAAGCCATTAATTATGACGACTACACAGTGGCATGGATGTGCTTCGATGAGCTCGTTGAGACAGCACTTCTGTTTATGCTCGACGAGGAGCATGGCACAATTCGAAGCTCGCGCTCAAAGCTTAAAGATGTTATCCAGCAGTTCATATTCGGCAGAGCATCCGAGCTCGGCTTTGTTGTTTACTTTCGGCACCCCAATCTAAGCAACGACCAGTCCTCTATGTTCGACTTGAAATCGTGGGTTCCCGCAACTTGAACTGGTCGTTATTATCACCATCGAGGACGACTTACCTGACCGAGTCAATGAGTCAGTTATTCGTAAGGGAGATGTTGTGGTTAGCAACCTCTCTGACGACGGCAGTTTGGAATACTTGCGTGGAGGCCCATTGGATGAATCCCTTAGGAGAATCGACACTCACGCTGAGCCGTTTGGTATCTATCAACACTCATGTTGCGAGCCGGGCAACCCTGGGCCGCAAGTCATTATCACCCCTAACACTAAAGGCTTCGGGATGTCACAATTTGGTGATGGCACTCTTCAGGGGTTGGTGTGGGTGATTGGACACCTTCCCTCACTTCTAATTCAAGGCGTCACGGACAATTGCAAGGCCGACGACTCACTGGGTTATCCTGCGGCCACAGTTGCAGCTTGTGCGAGACAGATAACCACTGAGCTATTTGCCTCAAAACAACTGCTGCCAACGTTGATTCCCATCGTCACCTGTGTTCTGTGAGTTCATGCTGATGCTTTGCAAGCTTCCCTAGTCGTTGTTGCAACAGGAGAATCGAAGACACTCTATACTTCGGGGCATCTGGATGGCTTACACCAAGTGATTTCACTACACGCCATCCCGCCTATATCAAACAACGATTTCCCGGGACCTGGTTATCGGTGCTATCCTCTGAAAAGTATCGTTCATGGTTACTCAGTCCGAATCGCAACATCTTAGTTTGCACAGGCAAAGAAGGAATTGGCAAAACAATTATGGCATCGACTATCATCCAAACCCTACAAGACAGATTCCGCGAAGATACCACGACAGGAGTCGCGTACGTCTATTTGGGTGACCTTCCCACCGAGCAAGGTCTACCACCTATCATCTTGAGTTTATTCCAGCAACTAGCGCAGAGCCTGTCAGATGTCCACACAACATTGATTGCCACGCATGCCCATTTACCAGCCGCTGATGATCTCGCCGCCATCCTCCAAGGCCTGGATTGGGTTGTTGCAAGATTTTCACGATTGTGGATCATCTTGGACGGCATCAACCATTGCCCGCCAGATATCCAAAGCGAATTATTCAAGAAGATGCTTAAACTCCAGGAAAACCACGGCCTCAAGCTGTTACTCACCACATCATAGCCTATTCCCGAGGCTTTCAAGCGACGGAAAGGCGTCTTGCATCTGATGATACGAGCCAGACATAAAGATCTTGCCCGATATGTGACAGCAAATCTTTTTCGTTTGTCGTTTACCCGCCAGAGAGACAGAGAACTCACGAATCGAGTCATCAATGAGCTCCTTCTTCTGTGGTCAGATCAGAGGTGAGTAACGAGGATAGTGGTGAGGTGCCATGCCGTGGTAGTCATCATCCACACAATCATCGATCATAACCAACTGTTGTCATCTGATAGTTTCCAATTAGTCAAAACACATCTGGATGTACTGACAGGTACAGTGCCCCCAAGCACGTTCCTTTGTCAACCGGCTTCCTCTCTCTCTACATTAGAGACTCGTGGCCTGGTTGTGGCGGCATCTACAAACAACCAGACCACTGTCACAGCCTTCTTGAACCATGGCGTGGATGTCAACACCACCAACAGCCTCGGCAACGCACCTCTTGCTTGGGCTGCTGAAGCAGGGTATGAGGCCCTTGTTGACATGTTGCTGAGCAATAATCAAATAGCTGTTAACCGTCGAAATCACGCCGGCCACACCGCCCTTTCACTCACCGCAAGCCGAGGGCATGTCACAACTGTTGAGAAATTTCAATTGCACGGTGCAAACCGCAACTTGAATGGTGCCCTTGAGCATGCCGCAAAAGGTGGACATACCGTAGTGGTGAAGTTGTTGTTGACCAGTAAACTCCATGGTCTGAACTTGAGGGTCGGGCGCTCGGGATCTTTATGGCATGAGAGCCTTTCGACTTATGACCCATACGCCAATCTTGTATCGGTCGCTGTTGAAGGGGGACATGTGCAGCTTGTCAGTTTTCTGCTCGCACAGGACGATATAGACAAGGCTGTCAAGTCTCCCCAATATGGCCAAGACATGGACATGTTGACCTACGCGATTCAAAGGCGCCATGACGAAGTCGCCGAACTGCTATTCAGGCAGGCCGAGATGGGTTTATTAGACCCGATAGCCTCCCAAAACGCTGTGCGGGACCTTCTGCTTCGGGCTGCCAAGGCTGGATGCGCGAGAGTTCTTCGATTGCTCCTGTCAAAATATCTTGCCGACCCAAATCATGAGCCTATTAGCTTTTCCGAACTTTTGGCTAGTAGTGATGCATCAGCCACATGCCTGTTGATGCAGATCGAAGGCGTAGACCCGAACTACACGGACGAAGAGGGCTGGACAGCACTAATTGTTGCAGCAATGGTTGAAAACGAGAAGGCTGTGGATATTCTCCTAGAAGACCCGACACTGGATCCCAATCATCGAGACCAAACAGGGCGGACAGCACTGGCCTGGGTGGCACTGAGAAGCCATCGATCGATACTGGCAAGGCTGCTCGCGATGGAGAGCATTGATGCTGACATCGTGGATGTCAATGGGAAAACGCCTCTCCTAGAATTATGCACCTGCCTTGACAATTGGAATAGCGGAGCAGAAAGCGAAGCAGTTATTCGTCAGCTCCTTGCTTCTGGTCGAGTCAACATTAACGCAAGGGACAGCGAAGGGAGAACGGCTGTAATGATGGTGGGGAAAAGTGCCACTGAAGCCCTTTTCCAGCTGTTTCTTTCTCAGCCAGGTATAGAACTTGAAGCGGAAGACGAGAACAGGGCAAATGTGTTGCTACACGCCGGCATTGGGGAAAACTGGAGGGTGGTGGAAATATTGCTGGAGCTGGGCCGGCTTGACTTGAACTGCAAAATATCGGATGAAGCGCCTCACGAATTACGTCTCCACGGGCAAACAATCTTTAGCATGGCGATAGCACACGGGCCGGAAGGTGTCAGGGAGAGGCTCTTCATGGAAAATGACATCGATGTCAACACCCAAGACAGAAGTGGTAACACGTTGCTGAAGCTGGCAACGGAATATGGGCATGCGAGCATTGTTGACAGGATCCTTGGCATTGAGGGGGTGAATCCCAATATCACTGCTCATGCTGGAGAAACAGCCCTCATGGCCGCCATCAATGGCCTGTCCGAAGAAATGGCAGACACCTTGTTGAAACACAAGTCGATTGACCCAGAGAAACGCAATCCTCACGGACGGACGCCGCTTTCTTTGGCAGCGGAGCGAGGTTTGCTACAAACCGCCAGGCGGCTTCTCAGCTTTGACCAAGTCAACCCTGATTCCAGAGATAACGACGGTCGAAGCCCGCTGTCCTGGACTATCTCGCCATCTTGGAACCTAAGGCCTCAAGACACGGCGGCTAGTCAAAAAAAGGTGGCGCAAGAATTGCTCGAAACTGGCCAGGCCGATCTCAATGCCGAGGATACCGAAGGATATACTCTGGTGGAACGAGCAATTGATGATTCTCGTGGGGATGATATTCTGGAATTGCTTCTGGCCAGAGAAGACGTCAACCTCGATCGCGCGGACAAGCAGGGTCGGGACTTTCTCAAGATGGTTCTGGATCGAAGAGAGCCTGTTCTGTCACGGAAGATCTGTGAAATACTTGGTGTTTGCTATGAGGATCTTGAAATTCTCGACAATCCTCCTGTCACACACGCGTCAGAAGACACCTCGAGCGAAGACGAGGACCGAGTGGTAATGGCAATGAAGTGGGGCAGGGGTCTGACTGGCTGTCGACTGGAGCTGGGAGTACAGCGCGAAGCTGACTATGATGGCGACCGCGTGGAGGAATGGAGTCTCTGCAAGAGATGCGATACCATCAACCTCGATGAGGCCTTTTCTCGACGATCGAGCTCATACTGGGGCAATCTAATCGCGAAGTTTGACGAGCTGCCATCAGAGAAAAGTCAGCAGTCATGTGGACTCTGCAGACTGATAGCCAGCGTGCACCCGACCCCCTCTGCGGATTCCAATATGGCAGAAGAGCAGGACCAGTTCGAACTACGAGCGTTTTCTGGCCTCCTCATTTGGCTGTGCGAAGGCTCGGAACACTTTTACTCGAATTTGCCAGAAAACTTGATCGACACCCTGTTCCTTGCAGTTGTCACCAGCAGCGGCATGAAATCTGATGGTTACCCCGATCAGCAAAACCTGAGCGACATCAACGGCTCAGAAACCTTTGAGCCCGTGATATGTTCGGGTTTTATAGCCCGCGTTGGCTCAAACTGGTTCTATAGAGGGCGGGCTCTCTCAGTCAAACACGTGCCATTTAATGAGGTGGATTTCGGGCAGATCAAGAGCTGGATCGCAGATTGCACTGGGAACCATTCAGACGCTGTCTGCAACCCAACGCTGGTTCGTGAAATCCCACACTTTCGGCTTATTCACTGCGCGACGAGGGAAATCGTCCATATAGATACAGCGCCGCCGCCACACACCGCCTTGAGTTACGTCTGGGGTGCCGTCCAAGATGGTCCGCAGAACCATCATAGTCTTGCCGGCCTCAAAATAGAAACAGTCGTCGAGGATGCGATCAAGGTTACTCTCGCTCTAGGCTACGAGTATCTCTGGGTAGATCGATATTGCGTTGACCAGACGCCCGGATCGGTCAAAGACGAGCAGCTACGGCACATGAACTTTGTATACCATGGTGCGGAGGTCACCATCATCGATGCAGCAGGAGAAGAGTCATTCTTTGGCCTACCGGGTGTGAGCCAACGATTTCGAAAACGGCCGCTGGCGATAAAAGTGCAGGGACACATCCTGACTACCATCCCTCCTGAGCCGAGCCGTGAAATAAAGTCGTCTAAGTGGGCCACTCGGGGTGGACCTACCAGGAGGGATTACTTTCTCGGCGCCGTCTATTCTTTACGCAGCACGAGGTGTCATTTGAGTGCGGTGGCATACTTGCCAGAGAGGCCATCACCATGCCCCCTATACTAAGCAAGTTCTTAACTCGGCTACGCAACACTCGAAACAATAGGGATCGCCTCCAGCCCAGCTCATGGCTCTTCCCCTTGGGTGGTGTCACCAACATGGAGGAAGACGACTTGGGGGGGCATCAACGACTATCGGAGTACGCACCACGGCAACTGACGTATGAGCTCGATGCTTTGAATGCGATGCTGGGGGTTCTTCAGTTGTATTTGTCGTTGCCGCAACCGGCTTATCACCTCTGTGGCATTCTTATTGTTCCACAGACGCATAAATATGACTGGTCTCCGGGTGGCCCGTCTGTGTACGTGGATGTTGACCCTAATACTGTGGCGGCGAATCTGGCGGGGTTTGTTTATGGTTTGCTGTGGACTTGTCGTCAGCCGGGGACACGACGGGGAGGATTCCCTAGCTGGTCGTGGACTGGGTGGACGGGCACGGCAAAGTTTGAAGGGCCACGGCGTCAGTGGGATAGTTTGGTTGATGTGTCGATTGTGGAAGAGGGGAAGAAAGGGCTGCTTTCGTGGGGGTGTTATTTTGGTCTTGGTGATTGGGAGAAGAGGTATCGGTTTGGGCATCATCATGTTGTGGAAGTGGAAGGTTATGTGGGGTATGTCACTTTGCGGGAGGATACGCGGTATAAATGGTTGGATGGGTTTATTGCTACTATGGAGGTTGGTGATGAGTGGACGGATGGGGGTTTTGTTTTGACCAAGAGATGTGATGATGAGGGGGGTGAAGGGGAGATTTGTAAGAGGTTGCTGAAGGAGACGTGGATGGCGGTGGTGATGACGAGCAATCATGTTTTGGTTGTTGAGCAACAGGTGAGTGGGCTCTGGGAGAGGATGGGGGTTGCGGAGATGTGGGTAGGTCGTTGGAGTGGGCCTCAACCGGATGGTGGGGAGGGCTTAGAGAGGAGGAGGTTGTTGCTTGGGTAGAGGGAAGATAGGGGGTAGGATGGGGTCGAGAGATGATGGGACTGTTCAGGGATATATATATGCTACGGTCTGGTATGGCATCAATCAGAACTTGAGCTGTATCACCAATCCAGGTTTTGAGGGAACAGTGGACAAGGCCATGTTGTTATTTCCCCGAGACATTTGGACTAATTTTTCGGTCTCTCGTCTAGCCTTTATGGCGTCTCGATTTTGTAGAAGGTACATATATCAATTTCAAGTCCACTCTATTACCAAGCCCCTATCGTGGGTGGCATCTGGAGGGGATAAGTCTGTACAGAATATTGCTATATCTTCTGCATAATCAACGTGATTTATTGGTCAGCTGACCCAAGGGCTCGTGCATTTCGAAGCTGAAGCGGCTCCACCCGTCGCCCAACAGGGGTAGTTCCCCAGCCCCCAAAGACCCGAACCCAGGCAGCCCGCAGCGTCCAAAAGGCCAGCTCACTACGAAGTCCAAACACCAGATGCCATTTTCCAACGGGAGTCGAAGACATCCAATCCGACGACAGCCGGGGGCAAAGAAGTAACACTCGGCTGAAGTTGCGCTGTACCGGACGAACGAACGACCACGACAATCATTATCTGCCTCTTTCTTTTTTCTCACCACTGCATCTTTCTGTACACCTGGCCTCGGTCAAGCTACCCTTATTTTTTTCGACAACTACTCTACCACGCCACACACGACCACCACACTGCGAATCTTGACATCACCCACCCCGATCTTCCTTCTCGGCCTGCACCTCGATTCTTGACACACAACGCGCACACTGCTGCCGACCGGCATACCAACTCTACGAACACAGACCTGCCCATTGGCGACAACCACAATGCTGTTTAAGTCGACCCTGTCAGCCCTGTGGCTGGCTGCGTCTGCTTGGGCCGCCGGCCAGAATGACGAGGGGGATGTCAAGAGCATAGGGGTATGCTGAGCCACTTGCTGGGAGATGCTGGTTTCGTCGAGGGATCAGTTAGAGCTAACGAGAGTTACAGTTGAGGACACACACACTCGTGCAGGTGCGCATGCTCGAATTTCAAGCCCGATCGCATGTTCGATGGGAAAATATATGACTGACGACGAACCATGATAGCCCTACCTTGACAGTGACATGCAAAGTCGGTGGTATGACTTTGGAGGGGACACGATTATCCGTACCGACCAGTAAATCCCCCCTCGAGTTTTGAAGGCTATCCAAGAAGAAATGCTGATCGTTGATGCGCAGGTACATCCGCCTGACCTCGGATCACCCCTCGCAGATGGGATGGCTCTTTAGCAGAGTGCCATTGACCGCCACAAACTGGGAAATCGAGGTGGAATTCAAGATCCACGGCAAGGGCCAACTCTACGGCGACGGGTTCGCCATGTGGCTCACACGAGAGCGCGGCAAGATGGGCCCCGTCTTTGGCGCCGCCGACAAGTTTGAGGGTCTCGGTATCTTTTTCGACACGTACAAGAACAACCGCCCCGGCGTCGTATTCCCCTACGTCATGGCCATGGTTGGCGACGGCCACACCTCGTACGACAAGGACACGGACGGAAAGAGCACCGAGTTTGCCGGCTGCTCGGCCAGGGGCATCAGACACGCCACCGTTCCCACCAAGCTTCGCCTGACGTACTTCCAGGACAAGTACCTCAAGCTGGAGCTGCAGTACAAGAGCGAGGGCGAGTGGACCATGTGTTTTGAGACGAACACTCCCCCCACGATTCCCCAGGTGGCGTACCTGGGCTTCAGCGCCGAGACGGGCGAGCTGAGCGATAATCACGACATCATTTCGATCAATGCGAAGAATCTGTATACGTCCCAGCCGAACGCGGGCAAGTCTACTCCTGGGAACAACAAGGGGGGCAAGAAGTCTTATGGCGGACAGGAGGGGGGTAGCAGCTGGACTTGGTTCTTTATGAAGATTTTCTTCTTCTTTGCGGTGCTGGGTGGTGCGTATGTTGGGTTTACTGCGTACAGGGCCAAGAACCAGAGGAGCCACCGGTTTTAGTGGATGGGTAGAGCAGAGCAATTGACATCAGCAGCCACGGAATGGCATGGGGAAGATGGTGATGCAGGGAAGCTCGACCTTGAAACGGGTATCAGAAGAAGACGAACTCGTCGGAAGGGACGGAGTGCGCTGGTGGCTCCTTTCTCATATTTATCGCCGAATTGGGTGAAGTAGGGATAAGCCGAGATGGTCGTGTCTACACACGGGATCTAAACGTGTTGCTTGGGGGTGGGCGGGAGAGGGCAAAAGCGAGTGCGGGATGGTAGCCATGTGTATGGGTCATGCCTTTGTTTTTTTTTTAATAGGGTTTCAATGGATGTCCAGCGAACACAGCAGTTTTTCGGTGCTGAAACCACAAGACGGTTATGGAGGTTCGAGTCCAAGACGGGATGCCCCTTTTCAAGACCCTCGGACTAGGTGCTCGTATACTTGGGGCGCCGGTGAGGTCGAGCGAGTCGCTGTAGGACTTGACTTAGGCGGGAAGGCGCATAGGTTTCCATGTGTATTTCTTGACATGTGCACTCCCTTGAGGGGAAGCAGAACTTTAAACAGGGGGTGAACTCCGTATTCATATCAACTCCATCGGACCATTTAACCCGTGTTTTCATACGGCTCGTTGAAGCCCCACCGCGGATCTTTAACAAGTTTAGACACCAGCGACGACACACCCACGAATTCAGGCTTGAAGCTAGGATAAGAGCGGGGATGTGGTGTTAATTGCGCGATGACGATGCTTTGACAGGGAGCAGCTGAAGACGCCAACCAGGCCAATCCCTGTGCTTGCTGTGCCCCGCCATCACAGGGCGAGACACGTCAAGCTGCAAAAGGAGATGCTTCACTTCAGCTTCACGTTGAATACCAAGTGCAGAATGGGTGTACAAGGTACTGTACCAAGTGCCAAGATATAAAAGCTACTGTGAGAGAAACTGACATGGGGCTTTGGTTCAGGCGCGGGGTTAGGTATAACCTCCCATCAGAGATAAAAGGGGGAGGGGGGGGTGGAGGGGTGGTAAGTTGTCTTTCTCCTATGGCATGGCCGTGTTGGGAACTGGGACAAAGAAAAAAGAGGGCTCGGCTACCACTTGGCTGCCCTGTACCTTACACTGGACACCACACGCTACCGTGACGTTCTCAGCAAGCGACGGCGCAGTCTGTTTGCAAGAACCACTCAGCAGCCTTTCAAACCCCAGGTGCCAGCTCCTTACCCAGCTGCCGAGAGGGACAAGGAGGAACGAGCGATGTGGTGCGTGGGTCCACTCATCCCTCCAACAGACAAGACAGACAGACAGCCAGGAGCAGACAGAGTGGACAATCACTCAATGATGGAATTCTCCTCCCGTCCCTCACCACACACCTAGAATCCTAGAATACTGGACCCTCCTCTTCTCTTCCAGTCCGACACCTATCGACCATTAGTTCTACACTCTTTGGAGATATCAACTTCCTATATCCGCGCACAGACACGGATTCAGATACTACACACGTAGCCGTTATTGTTGGCTTCTTTTTTAAGCAGCTCCCCCTCCTTCGCCTCTCTCCCCCCTCTCCTCCCTTCCAACATCAGCCGCCCCCTCCTCTACCCCCCATTGAAGGCGTCGCTTGGCCTGTTGCTCGAGTCCCTAGTTCTGTGTGGCATCTGTTTCCGGAATTGAACGGCTGCAATTGTTGAGTCGCTCACTCTACACCGTGCGCTGTTAGGCCATTGCAACTAGACGAGAAGCAGAGCTGCCGCCGCTCGAGTGACAGCTTCAAATAAACCGTCGACGGGCCCCCACCATCGTCTGGTTAGCAAAAAGCCTCGAAGGAAAAAAAGCAATCCCATAAGGGATCTAGTCAAGGGTAAGGTGAGTTTCTCCTCCTCCTCCTCCACATCTCAGCCACACAAGACCCGGTTCCAGTGACGTTTTTGTGCTGGGCTGCGATGCTTGGCTGCGAGCACATAGTTGGTGGTGCCGCAATATCATCACATTGCACGGGGTGTCCGTCCGGATCCATCTCCTGTCCCCACCAAAGCCAGCTTTCGTCACAACAATTTCTTAGGCCTACAATTTCGGCCGTTTGTTGATTTTGGGCCTTCTCCTATTTTGAACTAACAATTGAAGCTTTTTGGTGCAGGCTGTTCCCCTTTTTAACGGCGCGCGATTCCGATTCTGCAGTTTGCCCGGACCGCATCGGAGCAAGCTTCCCACTCTTCGGTTTCCCTGCTTGAAACTCGGTGTCACGTCGCCGACCGACCGCCGAACAAACCCCCTCCGAACGAACACCGATTGCTTATTGGCTCGCCATTTGGTTGCTTCGCAGCTACAGCCTCTTGGTGTTTTGCTCTCTCCCGGCATCCCGGCGTTGCTCTGCCCCAATCAGACAGTTCAAAGGCCTCTGCTGGCCTGGCCTCGTTGCAGAACGTCCTTGATGCCTTTAGGTGAGGCCATCGGTAACCTCCTCAAGAAGAAGCGGACCAAAGAGGGCAACCAGGACTCTTCAACGCACAGCAACCCCGCGAGCCCTGTGACACCCACCACAGCCAAGAGCCTCGAGCACCCTACCCTGCCGCTTGCGCCTTCGCAACCGGTGGCTGCGTCATCACAACCTGCTTCCACTGCCACCGCACACCCAGGGCCGGCCGAAGCGTCGGCCGAACCGCCAGTCACCATGAACACCAACAAGCCACACACACAGGGCTTCTCTGCTCCCCAGCATACACCTTCACCAGGGACCGAGAACCATCAAAACATCCCACGCATCTCGAATCTCATAAACTACCCACAACAGCATGATGGACCGGCTGGTGGGTACCAACAGCATATGGGAGCTCCCGCTCCTCAGTACACCACACATCCAACCAGCACAGGAATGCCCGGGCAGCAGCAGTTGCCATTGCCACAGCAACCTCAACAACAACAACAACAACAACAATATCCGCAGCAACAGCAGCAGCATGGTATGCTTCACCAACAACAGCCACACCAGCCACTGCCCCAGCAGCAACCACAACAGCAAGTACAACAAGTGCAACAAAACACGGCAGAACAACCACGCGTCACCAAGGGAAAGTATTCTTTGAACGACTTTGATTTTAGGCGGACCCTGGGAACTGGCAGTTTCGGTCGAGTCCACCTGGTGCAGTCACGCCACAACCAACGATTTTATGCCGTCAAGGTGCTGAAGAAGCAGCAAGTGGTCAAGATGAAGCAAATCGAGCACACCAATGACGAAAGAAAAATGCTGGCCGAGGTCAAGCACCCGTTCTTGATCACGCTTTGGGGTACTTTTCAAGATTCAAAGAATCTGTACATGGTGATGGACTTTGTGGAAGGAGGAGAGTTATTTTCTCTGCTAAGAAAATCAGGGGTAAGTTTTTGAGCTGAAAGGGGGGTTGAGGCTGGTTTGGATGTTGACTGTTGGCAGCGTTTCCCAAACCCCGTGGCCAAGTTTTATGCGGCCGAAGTGACGCTGGCACTCGAGTACCTGCACGCTCGCAACATTATCTACCGGGATTTGAAGCCCGAAAACCTTTTGCTGGACCGCCATGGGCACATCAAGATTACAGACTTTGGATTTGCCAAGCGCGTGCCGGACAAGACGTGGACGTTGTGCGGGACGCCCGACTACCTTGCTCCCGAGGTTGTCAGCAACAAGGGGTACAACAAGTCTGTTGACTGGTGGTCGCTCGGGATCTTGATTTACGAGATGCTCTGCGGGTATACTCCATTTTGGGACAGCGGCTCTCCCATGAAGATATACGAAAACATCCTCAAGGGCAGGATCAAGTACCCGGCCTACCTGAACCCGGACGCGCAGGACCTCTTGGAACGGCTGATCACGCCGGACCTTAGCAAGCGGCTGGGCAACTTGTACCAAGGGTCGCAGGACGTGAAGAACCACATTTGGTTTCAAGAGGTGACGTGGGACAGGCTGGCGAGAAAGGACATTGACGCGCCGTACTCGCCTCCGGTAAAGCCGGGGGCGGGGGATGCGAGCCAGTTTGATCGGTATGCGGAGGAGCAGGAGAAGTATGGGCAGACGGGGCCTGATCCGTAAGTTTTTCGTCTTGAGTGAGAGAGATGAGTGCTAATGATGATGATGATGATGTAGACATGGGTCTTTGTTCCCGGATTTCTAGATGTGTTCTAGATTTTTTTAGGGAATGGTTTAAATGGTGGAAGTGGGATTTTTGTATACTTGGTACACAATAGCGCGCGCGCACACACACACACGCACACACACACACACGAGACACAAAAGAGGTGCAGGCGGCTGTAGGAGATGGACATACATACGCAAGAGTAGGGCGAAACGGAAAGATCTACGGGTTTCTTTTTTTTTCTCTTTTTGTCGACCGGAGCGATTTGGGCTTTGTGGATTTGGGTTGCATTTGAGATGGATTAGGGTGAGAGGGGGCGGTGGTTGTTGTTTTTGATACAAGGAAAATGTGGAAGGGGATGGGAGGGGGTTGGTTTTACAATGGGAAGAGGGCGGGGTGGGCGGCTGTGTGTGAAAAAGGTAATAATTGAGAATGGGATGGATGGTTTGTAAGAATGATGGTAGGGTTATAAGTGTATTGCAGTTTGGGGGGTAAGGAGTGAAGGATGGTTATGCAAAAAAAAAAAAAAAAAAAAAAAAAAAGGTTTTCCTGGATAGTGTTAGGGATGGGGGGATCACGGCCTGTTTTGAAAGGCTGAGGGTTGAATCGAGGGTTGAATCAAGTTATTTGAAGTGTGTTATGTGAAGTCGGAAGTGAGAGTGAGAGTGAGATTGGAGTGCGAGGGTAAGAGGGTGATGCCAGCCTCCGACAATTGTAAATCGAGAGGGTTTGATGGTTGAAGGAAGGAATATGACCCCTGTTAAGTCATGAAAGCGGGAGCTAAACGGTTTGGGGTTGATTATGGGGGCTGGAAGACAGGGTTGCTGGGGTTGGGGAAGCTTCTTTTTACTTCAAAAGTGAAGATGTTCACACCTTGAGAGAAAACAGAAACCCAGCGAAAAGAGAAGGAGGTGTGCCTCCGCCCCCCCAACGATCGCCTACATCATCATGGAACGCAGCGGCGTCGAGAAGATGATGCATAACAGATGCCGGTGTATGTACGGTTTGATAAGACTGAATTGAAAAAGGTATAGTGTTGCCTTTTCCGACCAACCCACCACCTCAGCCACCTCCGATTTTTGGTGTTTTGCGGCCCCGCATCGGACACAACATGGAGCCTCTCTTGAAATTGCTTGTCTGTGAAACCGTAGATAGGTAGGGCAGGGGATGGGGATGGGGATGGGGATGGGATGGGATGGGATGGGGATGGGAGGAGCAAGGGGGGGTTGTTGGACAGCTCATCACTCATCACTGAATCGGGAGGAGTACAAAATATTGAGGTAAAAAGGTGAGAGGGGGTGATTGGGCAGTTTACCGATTGGCTGCCCAGATAGAGTGTTCGGTCTGTCTTGGATGCAGCTTGAGCTTGGTTATGTGAGGTGCTTCGAGGTGCATATTGGCGGCCTGGCTTGCCTGCCACCGTCGGTATTACATGGGGTCGAGTGGCTGCTGGGGGGTGGAGAAGTGCTTATCCCAACCTTTTTGTTTAATTTTTTTAATCAAAATGATTATCTGAACTTTTACTTGTAATAACTTTTTGAACGACTGACACGACTTTCTTTTGGAGTTTGACGTTGTTTTTTTGGTTGAGGGGGGAAAAAAAGAAGTGGATATGACGAAGAGCGGTCAACATTACTACACACAGCGATAGAGGACAAACAAGGACAGAGGACGGCAAGTGAGGAAAAGGAAAAGGGAAAAAAAGCAAGACGAAATATGGATGATTACATGTTCAAGAGCTATGTCGCCGACTGCAAGGTTGCGCAGGAGGCGACGAGTTATCTGGAGATTTTCAACTACTCGGTATGTTTTCCTCTCAATCTCCCATGAAGGGCCGGTTGAAAGCTGATATGTGAAAACCAGGACCCATCCCTCAGCACGGTAGAAGAACACCGCTTCCGACTAGACGAGCTACCAGATGAATTTGGGAACTTCTGCCATCGCCGGGTACTTTTTCTCTTCGCCCCCATCACCACCGCCGTGATCTTAACTAACCCCTATAAACCCAGGGCGCATTCGCACCCCCCAAACTAAAACCCGGCGTCTCCCTCCTCTCCGGTATCCGCCTCATCCTCCAGCAAAACGCCAAACACCCCGAGACCTTCACCCCCTCCTACATCTCCCTCTCACACTCAAACTACACCCTCATGGTCCGGGCCCTCAAGCTCCCCTTTCGAGGAATCGAATCGACCTCGGTCGTGGGACCCTTCTTCTGGTGCGCCCTCGACCCCGACGTCGACCCTTCTTCTTCCTCCACCCCGCCAAACCTGCAGCTCATCTTCCGCAAAAGCGACGTCCGAAAAAAGGGCCTGACCCGCGGCTGGGAGCTGATGCTGTCGCACGACTTTTCCACGGGCATCACGACCGGTTTTGCCAAAGGAACGCCGAGCAGCGACATGGTCACTGCCATCAAGCATCTGAAGGAGTGCGCTGGGCAGGTTTTGCATCCTTTCCTGCTCCCGATCATTGTTCTGTCTCATGACTTGAGCGCAAAGAATGATCAGAAGCAGAGGGATGCGAGGGAGTGGTTGAGGAAGCTGGAGCACGCGGTTAGCATGAGGAATGAGGTCTTGGAGGAGGAGGCGCAGTATATAAAGGATAACATGGTTGATCTGGACCAGATCAACCGGGATCTGGTCGAGTGTCACTCGCAGGTGCTGTGGAAGAGGCCGCAGGCGTATTTGGAGATTGTGAGGGTTATGAAGGAGGGGATGGGCGAGTTTTGGGCGATTGTGGATGGGATGATGGACAGTGATGGAGGGGGGAGTAGGTATAGGGTGGGAGGGGAGACGGGAAAGGTGCACAGGAGCATGCTGGCGAGGTTGGAGTTTTATCGGGCAAAGCTGAATGGGATCGAGAACTACGCTCATACTACGCTGGAGAGGTTGGGGATTCAGAGGGCGGCGGTTCGTTACCACCCTGTTTTATCGTGATGTTGTTTCGGGGGTTTTTTTGCTGACTGAGATGTTGCAAACAGCTCTACAACATCATCGCCCAGAAAGAGTCAAAGCTCTCCCTCAAGATGGCCGGGGAACAGCGCCGCCTCGCCCACAACGCCAAACGCGATTCCTCCTCGATGAAGACCCTCTCCCTGCTTGGCGCGATATTCCTCCCGGCAACCTACCTCGCTTCGGTGTTCAGCATGACATTCTTTGACTTCAACGACAACAACAATCACTCCCGCAACAACGGGCCCGTCTCCAGCGGTGGCGGTGGCGAAGAAAGAGAGAACCAGGTCGTGTCCCCGGATTTATGGATTTATTTCGTCATTACTGTTCCATTGACGCTGCTGATTGTCCTGATCTGGAGGATATGGGACAAGCGCCGAGACAAAAAGTACGAAGCCGAAGACGCAGACATCGAGAAGGGGATCGAGGCAATGGAGCAGCAGATAATGACGGCCATGAGGAAGAGGACGCTGAGCAAGGTTAGGACGTGGGAGGTCGGGAAGTTTTAGGAGGAGGAAGTGGTTGCTCATGATGGACGAAAATCACGACTTGGTATGATTTACGATCACGACCGTATACGAGATTGATGAAGAAAAAGAAAAAATGTTGGATACCATTCGGATTTTGCTGGCTGGACAGCACCGTTGGTTCAAAAGAGGACCGAAAGATATGCTCAAAATAAAGCGCCATCTAATGCAGCAGGTATCTCTATAATACACTTCAAAGTACATTCCGACGTCTCCATCATGCAAACACCCTTCTAAATCAGGGCCTGTCCCATATACATGCTCTCCTTCACCTCCGCCACTACATCTCTCCTGTCATTCTTCCCCACCAGCACGATACCCCTTCCTCTCCTCCCCATTCTGCCCGCTCTGCCCAAGCGATGGATGAAATCGATCGTGGTGTGCGGCACATCATACAGTACCACATGCCTCACCGCCAGGGTGTCGATACCTCTCGACGCCAGATCCGTGGCGACAATCACCTTGGTGTTGGGCAAATGTCTCCTGCTCTTGACAAGCTGAGCCCTCTTCTCTGATTCCTCCTTGGTAATCTTGAGGGGCTCGTTGCTGGTGAATGTGGCGAGGGCCTCCGCCTGGCGCTGGTCAGACGTGTCTCTGTGCAGCGCTACCGCATCGATACCCTTGCTGATGAGGTAGTCCGTGACCTCTTGTGTGCTGTCACGCTCGTTGACAAAGACCATGATGCGCTTGACGTCGATTTCACCTGGACCACCAGGGCCGTCGTGAGAGGCGGCGTCCTTGCCGATGGACCAGATGGCATCGGCGCAGGCGAGAAGCTTGTTGTTTCTGTATGGGTCTTTGGACACATCAATCACACCGAGTTGGACACGACGGGGGATAGCATGGAGGTTAGGAGTGACAATGCGTTGGATGTTGGGGAAATGGGCATCCAAGTAGTTGTCGAGGCGACGAGGGATGGTGGCCGAGCAGAGAACCATTTGCTTGAGCGAAGGCAGCGAGCGATCCACAATCTTTCCGGTCTCGGGGGAGAAAGACCGATCAAACAGAGAGTCAGCCTCGTCAATGACGAGGTGGTGAACCCGAGAAAGAATGTTGGGGTCCCTTTCCGCGATCTTGGCGAGAATGTGAGGAGTAGAGATGATCATATCGATCCCGCCATGGCTGTACAAGTTGCGTTGGATCTTGGCGGGATTGTAGTTGGCCGAAAGAGGGCGGACCTTGAACTTGGCCACGTGGGAGATGGACTTCGCAACCTTGTAGACTTGCTCAACCAGCTCGGCTGTCGGCACCAGTACGATGGCGCGGGGGCGAGCAGTATTAGGATGCGGTTCAAACTTCTCGATCCACTCGGATACCGGCGCACCGTTGCGGTGTTCTCTTTCGACTTGGAGACGTTCGTTGTACCTGGTGACGTTCTCATCCTCGGCCTCCTGTTTCCGAAGGTGGTGAATTGTTGGCAAAAGATACGCCAGCGTTTTGCCAGAACCGGTCTCGGCGGCCAACAAGAACTCCTCCCTCTGTAAAGCATCCTTGGACCTCCTCCTTATTCTGAGCTCTTTCAGTGGGTTCCCCAACATGGCTGAGATGGCCAGCTTTTGCACTGGTGTTGGCTTGATATCCGTCATGCCCTTCAAAACCTCGTTTGTGACGGCATCCTTCACGTCTTGCCTGAGGTCAAACTGGTCAAACGATTCGATCTCGGTAAGTCGTGCTTTGACGGCCTGTCGTAGAGAATAGGGTACGGTAGATAGGGCGCGCTGCATCTTCAACGCCTTGAAATCTCGCTCCTTGCCGCCCCTCCTGTCATCCTTGCCGTTCCCATCGTCGCGGCCACGAGTTGAGGCAAACTTCGCAGGGGATCGAGTGCGGTCGATGTTGGCTACTGTTCGGTTCATGCCGGCCCAAGGGCCGTCTGGTTTGTTTCGAGGTTTTTTGGGGACATCACCACCTTTCCCAGGCGGTGATGAGGGGCCACGGGCGACTCTGTCGGAGAGCACCATGCGGGACGGCCGCTCCGGTCGCCTTGTCGCAAAGGTTCTCTGGCCCAGCCATGGCTGGGTTGGCTCCAAAAGAGCTCTGGTAGGTGTTGACGCCGACCGGCAGATCAGGCAGACGGATTCCCGTGCTCTCTTCCACATTGTCGAAAAAACTGCGGTCACAAAATGCTGGTTTGCTGCAGGGTCCTACTCTCACATTGCCCAAAAATTTGGGACGAATGCTGGATCGCACTGATTCTGCCATTTTCTACCGCTCTGACCCCTGTCCCTGGCTGCCGCTAGCGCGCGTCTGGCGTTTGTGTTTAACACCAGACGCCGGACTTTAAGAATTACCCCCATCTTCTCAATATTTACACTGTCCCAGTTCAGGCAATCGCGGAAGAGATGGTTTCTCTTTGATTCCTCTTCATAAATTTCTGGTGGTTCAGTATGCTAGGCTTCACCTGACTTCAAAAGGTTCACCTCGCCACTTGGCACTCGCCGAGGCCTGTGTCCCTCGTGAAGGTGCGGGGTAAAATCGTGCAAGACTTGGTTGAAGATCTGGTTACAAACTGCAACCGATCTCCAACCATCACCTGGTGGTTTCCCAACGTTGGAGGCTTGCATGTTATCCTAATAAACGGACGGCTGAGGGAGCTGATAACGTGTGACTGGCCGGAGCCGGTGAACATGGCTAAGGTTGCATGCATATTGTGGGGGGGCATGCTGGGCCAGGTGAACAGACTAGCGTTGTCCAGCAGCGGGATGAATGGCAGCATAGCCAGCTGTGTTTGGAACGGTAATAACGAGTACAAAGAGGTGAAAATCAAAAGATTGTAGAGTTTCAAATGTCCCGAGAGCCCGGGCCAGGCAGGGCAGTTATTCTCAGGAGGAGACATCTCGAAGGCGGTGGAATATCTCCTGTATTATGTATGTCGTCCTTGTTCGGCAGGAGCATGTGCCGCAGCCGCTATCACTCGGGGTCATTGGCCAATGACAGCACAAGCAAAGTGGTAACCGTCCTCTTGGCCGACCTCGCTCGATAAGATGATAAGCCGAGCTTTGTCAAACTTCGCGTCATAGCTTGGTGCTTGAGAGACACCAGCACAAGAGAGAGAGGGTGGGCGGGGAAGAGGTTGGAAAGAGATTGACCGCCATGGGATCCCAGGTTGGAGTCTCGCTGAGAGCTGGGTGATCTGCCGCCTTGAAGGACCGGATGCTCCACAGTGGGAACAGCACTAACACAGCACTTGCAGAACTGGGAGTTGCCTTTTGCCATGCAAGCAAGCTTGTCGATGATGTCGTCTCCAGCCCATGTGCCATAGCCGCCCTGGAACACTCTCGAATTCCTCCCAGCAGCAGGTCGCACAACCCGTTTATTCTCTCCTCCCAGTCCTGCCAAAGCCGTTTGTGATCGTTGAACCTCCAACGTTGCCCGATCGTCCACGGTCTCGTCGCTACGCCCTAGCATCCATCACCACACCCCACCATCTCCACCGAGCCCACCTGTAAACTGAATCGTCCCCGGGCCAGACCCTGCTTTGCGGGCGCGTTGGTGACATCCCCCGCGACGGCTTGCGAAAACACACACACACCACCAGCCCACGAGTTTTTCACTTGCTTGACTTGTCTGTTTCTCTCTGTGTGTCTCTGAAATCTCTTTTTCCTTTCCTTTGTTGTGACGTCCCAACTGAAGGCTGTCCAAAGACCAAGGCATACCTGAGTCTGGAGCCTCGAGCGCCTCCCGCAAGACCAGATGGCCTCGAGAAATAACCCCACCACCTGGGACCAGTATGAGCGCGGCGGAATGTCACGAACCGGCAGTGTTTCTTCGATAGGGAACAGGAGTGTACAGTTTGAAAACGAGTCTCTCCTAGGAAGGAGTGTGGACTCCAACCAGGACGATGGCGAGTGGCCACACCTGAGACGGAGGAGGTGCGTTGCACGATCACGCGAGCTACCTACGGTTGAAATATTGACTTGGCAATCACAGATCCTCCATCACCAACCGCCTGACTGCCCTGACAGACATCGGCGGTGTCAACAGTATCCGTTCCTTCACCCGCAGTTGGCAGCGTGCGGCTGGTTTCAGTGAAGTTATCCCCCAACGACCCTCGTTCGTCTTTGCGCCAGACCAAGCCCACCAGCCGATTCAGTATGGCCGAAGTCCCATCGACACGGCCGAACAAGGTTCCGCCGAGAGGACCTCCCTGCTCCATGAGCACTTCCAGGCCGCTGCCAACCAACAAAGTCTCGCCGACCAGCCCATCAGGGAGGAAAGGGAAAGCCCTGAGCCAGGCGCGAGCTTCTCTCCAGGCCGCCAGGTCGCTGCCGCTGACTACCGTGAACGGGAGGCGAAGGCCCTCGAGCAGGAACTAGGAGGACCATTGTTCCGGACTGGCAGTCATCAGTCGATGTCGGGCACTTCGATCTTTGCCATTCCTCCTCATCTAGCGACGCCCTCGATTGTGGGAAGCTATGGATCTAACATCGACTATGGCACAATACGGTCCAGTGTCAGCAGGGCGTCCATGGCCGAGGCGGCTGCGCTCTGGCAGCAGCAGCAGGAGAGCGGTGCCAATGTTCCAGATGACGAAATTGCCCCTATTTTGGTCAAGGAGGTGGAGCAGGATGGCAAGATTGTTCTGGCTGTCGAGGGTCAGTCTACGCTGCCCCAGACTGTGTTCAATTCGACCAAGTAAGTGCCACTGCCTGCTTTCCGTGTTCAGTCTGGTGGGTGTACTGACGTTCTGAAGCGTCTTGATCGGCGTTGGTCTCCTGAGCTTGCCCATGGGTATCAAGTATGCCGGTTGGATCATTGGCATGGTGGCCTTGTTCCTATGCGCTGCAGTAACGGCTTATACGGCCAAACTCCTCGCAAAGTGTATGGATCTGGACCCCAGTCTGATCACCTTTTCCGACCTGGCCTTCATCTCTTTCGGACGCAATGCGCGAATAGCGACCAGTGTGCTTTTTACGCTCGAGCTTCTCGCTGCATGTGTTGCGCTGATTGTGTTGTTTGCTGACTCTCTTGATCTGCTGTTCCCCGGGTTCTTGTCTGTAAATGGGTGGAAAGTCTTTTGCGCCGCGATACTGATACCTCTGAACTTTATGCCACTGCGGCTGCTGAGTTTTACGAGTATTCTTGGTATCTTTTCCTGCCTCAGCAGTAAGTCTTGTGAAATGTTGGTTCGCGTGGGCATTAGATGCTGACATGGTCGTTTAGTTGTGCTCATCTTGCTGCTCGACGGGTTCTTGAAGCCAACTACACCTGGTTCCCTCATTGAGCCGGCAAAGACCTACCTTCTCCCTGAGAACTGGTTGACTTTGCCGCTGTCGTTCGGGCTGCTCATGTCTCCTTGGTGAGCCAACATCGACTCCCGCTCAGAACCACACATTGCTAACTGACCATAGGGGCGGGCACAGTGTGTTTCCAAATGTAAGCGATCGACATATCGACAGGTTTTTCGTGGGAAGAAAAAACTGACAAGACGAGATCTATCGTGACATGAGACATCCCTACAAGTACGCCAAGGCGCTCAAGTATTCCTTCTCATTCACCGTAAGTGTCGTGTGAATGCCCTTCCATAACCAGTGGTTGCTAACATTAGCTTAGTACATTCTTGACGCCGTCACTGCCGTTGCCGGTCTCCTGATGTTTGGCGACGACGTCCGCGACGAGATCACTTCCAATCTCTTGATGGAAGCCAGCTACCCGCGAGTGCTCACCGTGTTCATGACCTTCTTCGTGGCCATCATCCCTCTCACCAAGATCCCCCTGAATGCTCGCCCTATCGTGTCGACGATCGAGGTCCTTTTCGGCCTGAACACTCAGACCGTTGCCGACAATGCTGGTTTCATTGGGAGGTCGATGTATTTCCGTGGGGTGATGAAGGTGGTCGTCCGTGTCGTGGTCATCATTGTGTTCTTAGTCATTGCGATTCTCTTCCCGGCCTTTGATAGCATCATGGCTTTCATGGGGAGCGCTTTGTGCTTCACCATTTGCGTGACGTAAGTTTCACTATCACCTACGGCTTTCTGGTATCACACTGACCATTCTCCAGCTTGCCATTGGCATTTTACCTGAAGCTCTTCGCGAGTGAGATTCAGAGCAAGGAGAGAATCGCAGTCATGAGCATGATGATTCTGTCGACGATTCTAAGTGTCATCGGAACTATCTGGGCCTTTTTGCCCAAGAGCTGGATTGGTGCCGAGAAGGTTGCTGCTGACCCCACCTACTTTCAGTGATGGGTCATGATGTATATTGGTGTTTGATGGTTGAAGGTTGGTGCATGGATTTATACCCAGGTTGAGGAATGGATGGAGATGTTGCGAAAAAGATGAACAATGAAGTTGATGATGCTGGCTGAGGCACGATTTAATGAATCGTTGGGACATGCAACACACGCGCGCCACGACATATATGGTGCATGATGGGATGAGCTGCGGTCGTCTTTTTCTTGTCTTGTTGTTTACTGACGCCTATTTTATATCATCATTGTGTACTGTTGGTTTCTGATTCGTCACATAGCGTTTTTGTTATTTTTTTTCTTGCGGTTTGCTGTGAGCATATACATGTATGCATACACGGAGGAAGGAGGAACATGGCGATGAGCATATATTGGCAGTAATTGAATCCTCAAAGCTGTTGATCGTAGATGTAATGTGCTATATTCTCTCGGGGAGGCTACAATGCTTTGACAAGCCGTGGACTATATTTCTGTTTTGGAGTCATGAAGGCATCATTTGGACACTATAACTTTGTGTCTCCACTGATATCTTCAATATGGCATTGGTGTTACAATCATGTCAAGCGTATCACTGACTATTTATCCCACCAAGATTCGCTCACCACGGCCAGTCACGCCATGTGACTTTTTGCAAGAACGGGATAACGGTGGTATGCGTTACCTGGTACAACAGTCATTGTGTTAAACACACGAGTTGTCTCACATGCTTTTTCCCACTCGCGGACGGGTGTGGTACCTGACTGCCTTGCCTGTGATACCTCTCTCACCGGTTTGAATACTTTCCTCGGGGACAAATCTCTCTCATGACTGAAATGTCCCCTCAGACACACCACATACACACTCACTCTCACACATATGTCAGCTCTCGCCGTCTAAAATCAGCTTAAAGTTTGTTCCGCCCCGAGAGCGAGAGAGAGAAAGAGAGAGAGAGAGAGAGAGAGAGAGATAGAGAGAGAGAGAGAGAGATTGTGTGTGGGTGGGTGGGCAGGCATGCATTATGTCGAGAAATTGGCGTGGAGAGCAGTCATCAAACTACAAAGCGTCCAAGAAGCCGCCTATTAACCCAAGCGTTTAAAAAGCAGGGTTATAATACCAACATGAAGCGTCTTCGGTCTTACCAAAAAAAAAAAAAAAAGGTATAGGCAGGCGGGTATGGATAACCGTCACCCAACGCCTTACTCGATCTTCGTTCCACGACATCTGCCTGTCTTAGTCTTGTATTCATCCCATCAGCTCCCTGTCTTATACCCCGTCATCACACACACACACGCACACACACAGAGCCCTGTCCCACCCACCACTTCCTCCTACTAACCGTCCCGTCAACAGCAAAGTGACAGGTCTCACAAAGAACGGAGATAATCAGCGCAGACGACCTTGACAGGCCCGTGGGCTGAGAGACCAAGTCTCAGACCACCAAAATCAACACATCAGGCCCCCATTTACCTATCGTGTCATACACACAAGACTCACGAGAAATGAATCAACTCAATCAAGTAATCAGTCATCAAGGCATCAAGTCAAGTCACAATGCAAAAGAGTCAAAGTGTGTTCGAGTGGGTAACTTCTGGTATTTCTAGACTAATAATCAATCCCTCAAGACCAAATATATCTTTCATACTCAGAAAGCGAGTTGAATGCCAACGATTTTATCCATCCAAAAAAGTGTACCCTTCCTGGATAGCCATGCCTCTCCAATTTCGCATTTTCCCCTCCCAACTCTCGATGAATGAAAAAAAAAGACTTTTTTCGAAAGAAAATGATTTGCTGACTCCTCCTTTGCTTTTGAGAAAAAACAAACTTGCTTGCTGGTGTTGCTGTTCGCCGTCCCCTCCCATGATGAATGTCAATAAAGAGTAGAGTAATAAAGTGATCCAACCCAATTGTCCAGTTTCTGTGTGATTGCCACACCCTTTGAAAAAAGAAAAACCTCCTAACAGACGCCCTCCAGTTTGCCATTTGTCTCATTTCGAATTCTAAAAGAGAAAAAAAAAACCCCATGCTATGCTTGTCGCCCGAAAAAAAAGCCCCTATGTAGATGTGGTTCAACCTGTGATTGTAGGTTGTTTGATGATGATGTTGAAACCCAAAAACTCCTTCAGCCATGACAGGCGAAAACACCAGAAACCGGAAAAATTAATAAACAAAGAAAACAAAAAGAAGGAGAAAACAAACACCAGCAAGAGTCAGCAAAAAAGTCTTTCCATACACCGAAAGAAGATAATAGTAAACATCGATGTCCGATCGATGGAAGGGTATTGGAGAGTGAGGGTAGGATGGTAAAATGGCCCAACCACGATTGGTGACCGGCACCCAGATCAACCCAGCTCTTTATGAGCGAGCCGCTGCTGGCCAGCCACCAACCCACTCGAGATCGCCAAAGGCGTTGCGCTTATCCTTGCGCCAATCAAAATTCCAGTCTCGATCGCGTCCCTTGCTCCATGGGCACTCCTTGATGCGCTCCTTCCCATGGTTGCTACCCCTGCGGTGTGGGGTGTAATGATGATGATTGTTGTTGTTCTTGTTGTGAGTAGAGAGGTTGAATGTGGAAACGGGAGTGTGGTGATCAACGCCGCTGAAGGAATCATGAACGCCATGCGCCTTCGATGGTGTGTTGCTAGGGAAGCCAGCCCCCATATGATGCCCTGTCCGGAGGGTGACCTCTGGGTCCTTGGAAGGTGTAGTGCCGTTGCAAGCCCGTCGGCGCTCTCCTAGAACCGACCACTTGTCCACACCGCTGCGTTTGGGAGAAGCGCGACTGGGGCGTTGAGGTTCCTCCTTGACAGGCGGAGCTTCGTAGAGGAAGAGACCATCCGAATCAAAGTCGTCATCGTCGATGGCGGAGCCCAGGGCGGCGTCAATGGACGGGATCTCGTTCTCCTTGTCGTTGAGGTTTACAACGCTGGCCGTCTTGGTGATGGGTGACAGGCCAAGACGAGGGGTGTCGTCGTTGTCAGCAACGGGAGTCTCGGTCTGACTCTCGTGGCTCCAAGTCCTCGAGTTCATCTCCTTCAGAGCCTGCAGTTGCCTAGCCTGCTCCTGCTGCTGCTCCTCCTCCTCGTCGTCCCAAAGATCACTCCAGCTCTTAGAGACCTGGTTGTTCTCGCGGCTGAAGGCCCATGACATGGCAGATTGGTTGCGGTTCTTGGACATGTTGATGGGAAGAGACCCAGCCATGGGTGACACCTTGGCCAAAGCCTTTGCTGGAAGTCTGGGCTGGAAGTTGTAGAGGTTGGAGGACTGGATGGAAGCTCCCAAGCTCGAGTCCACAAAGGATGACATGGGTGTTTGCGTTGGCTTGGAGAACCAGTCGGTGCCGCCGGACCTCGAGAACAAGTCCTCGTCGTAACCCTCGTCGTAGTCGTGGATGATGCTGAGTTGGCGGATGGGCTTGGGAGGGGTGGCCTGGAGGGCCTTGGCCCAAGGGAAGGCACCAGTGTCCACCATGGGGCTCTGCACGGACGGTGTGCGAAGGGGCTCACGGTTGGCGCTGGCGACAACACGGCGGTCGGCGGAGCAGAAGGCATCCACGAGATCCTCATCCTGGGTGGTAAAGCTCTTGACACGGAGGAGCGCTTGACGGGTGGCGGCAAGAGAGCGCTTGGCGGGGTCCAAGTTCATGCAGTGGTCGATAACCTCGAAGGTGTCTGCTGACATCATGGGGAACACGTCAAACAACGACTGCTTGTCTCTGGTGAAGTCCAAGAACAGGGGATCGGCGGGGGTCGGCGTGGCGAAGGGGTTCCGAGAGAACAGGATGTTCAGCAGGCAGATACCAATGGCCCAGATGTCGGCTTGAGCAGGCGAGTATCCGTCACCATCATTCTCATACTGTTCTGGGGACATGTAGCGGTCGCTTCCGACCATGACCTCGGTGGTCCACTCATCCCTGGTAGCAAGTCCAAAGTCACCAAGCTTCATGGAGCCGTCTTGGGTCAAGAAGATGTTCTCGGGCTTGATGTCACGGTGGAAGACACCCTTGGCATGGCAGTATTCCACGGCGTCGACGAGCTGCAACATGAAGCGTCTCACGTGTTCCGTCTCGAGGGGGCCATGATCGATGCGGATGGCCTCGTACAGGTCACCGCGCTCGCAGAACTCGAGGACCAGGTACTTGTGATGCTCGGTTTCGAAGTCGTCAAGATGGTTGACAATGTTCGGATGAGATCCCAAGTGCTTGTGCACAGCGATTTCCTCCGACTTCTCGTCGATGGCGAACTCGATGCCGGCGTCATTGGCAGCAGACTGCTTTGTGATGCACTTGATGGCCACAGTCTCACTTGTTCGAAGATCCTTGGCGAGCAAAACCTGGCCGAACGAGCCGTGGTTGAGTGGGGAGATGGTCTGATACCGGCCGCCGAGGATGACGCCGCGCTGAAAGTCGTCGCGAAGGCATTCCATTTTTGATTAGAGAAATAGCTGTAAAAGGTATGAAGCGTTGTTGGTGGTACAAGTTCCGACGGAGCTTTTTCCCTCACCCCCTGGTCTAATGCTGATCGCACCCTGTTCCTATCGAGACAACTTTTCGATTTGTACTGCAGAGAAAACAAGCACAACCAGTCGATTGTCGAGAGGGGGAAGAGACGCGGGAAAGGAGAGATGTACAGAGGCGGGGAGCGAAAAGAAAACAAAGGTTGTTGAGTCGTTCACTGGCTTAAGCTCATATGTGCGGGTATTTGTTGATGATTGAAGTGTCGAAATAAAGGAAACAAGCGGTCCAAAGGATGTCGGAGAAAATGACGGACTAACGGTCCAGAATGCAGTACAAGGAAAAGGTCGTTATAACATCGATACAAAAATGAAAGGCGAGGTGTGTGGTTATTGTTGTTTGGTTCGAGGTTGGTGGTGATGGAAGTCAAGGGTTGGAAGTGCGGTCCAGGCAACCAATGACTATAGGCCGGCGGCGAGGTAGGATGACGGCGCTATGGTTGAAGAGGGAGAGCTGATGAAGCTGGGCAGCGGGTGACTAGCACACAGCTATTGTCGGCGAAGGGGGTTAGCCCGGGTAGGTTGTTGGCGATGGGCTAGTGAGACCAGGTGGCAGACAGCAAACCGGAGAGGAAGTTGCAGCTATGGAAACACCTGGCGGGACGTCGTTGATAACATGCGGGAGCTGAGGTGCCTATGGGGAACAGGTGGACGAAGAGATGACTCTTCGGCCCCCTTGTTCAACGAACTAAGGTGTGTGAATTCACAACCGGTGGAGTCCGATCGGAGGACTGGGCAGGTGCTCTCGGCAGCGGGCGGATTCGGGGGGTGACCGGGTCCGGGGCAGAAGTCAGGTCAGGAGAGCAGAGCAGAGCAGAGCAGAGCGAGTGCTTCCGTAATTGAATTGCGTGCTCGGTGGTCGCTGGCTTGCAAACAAAATTGCCGTGTTATCAACAGCACAGGAGTTGGTCGTCTTCGAGAGACAGTGAGCGGTCGCGGGTGAGCGGTGATGTTATCGCGAGACGGAGTAGCTCAAGCGGGCTCAAAGCCAATCGATGATTCTGCAGCGCAGAGGCAGTCGCAATTAGTCGGAGTCGACGGGGAGCGCTCTATTCAAAGAGACTGATTGACTGCGCGGCGAGTGAGAGTGCGAGTGCGAGTGCGGGAGCGGGCGACAGCGTCGGCGTGCAGAATTATACGACAACTCGTTGGAGGGTGAGTGATGATGATGATGGTAGGAGGTGGAAAGAGGCGGTGGAGAGGGAGCGTTTGGAAAGCAAACAAAAGCGGGAGGCAGCGAGTTGTATGGGGGGACGGGGGGGGGGGGCACTGAGACGCTGGGGGACTGGGGACTGGGGATAGAAGATGCAAGCAGTGACTGGAAGGCAACGGAACGGGACTGGCCAGACTTGTCATCAAAAGTGGGCTGAGCAACAAGTGCCTGCCACGGCGAGAAGTGACAAGGGGGAGACAAGGGTGTGCCGTGATCATCAAGTCCGGAATGGGTGGACGAGCACTGGGTGGTTGGTTGGCAACATGGGCAACCTCCAACGTGCCAGCGACCGCTCTCGGCACTGTCTTGGACCAGCGCTGGGAGATGACGACGAATGGCAAGAGAACAGCGCAACACATCCTGGCCTAACCGCTTGGGGCAGCATAGGCCTCTGCGACCTCGCTCTTTATCGCGGGGCGCGCTGTCGGCCGGTCGGACAGTTTGATTTGGGCACGGCTTTCCAATCAAAGGAGGGCTCGTCATCGTTTTGTCAGTACACAGCTATCGCTGCCTTGCCATGTATCCTCACGGCGAGCTCGTGACTGGGAGCGACTTGCGGGTCGGGTACTATTGCATCTGGCATCTCGCTTCGTCGAATTGCAGCCACGACGCCAAGTATGACTGCGAGAACAAAGCCCTGGCTGCTGGAGAAGCCACGTTACCTGCTGCTCTGCCCTGTTCGAGCCAAGTGTGCAATAATTCAATTGCGTAGTCTCTCCCCTCGAGTTTCTTCAAACAGCAGCTCCACGGGTGTACGCAATTCCCAATGTCCAGCTGATGGGAATCTTGCTCGTTGTGGACACGATTCAATTGATGCAATGGATGAGCAAAACGGCTGCATCATGCTCGTGATAGGGAGCACCTTGACGGACAGAACGGAGCCCCACCGGTTGCTGCCTCAGGCATTCAATTCTCAGAAGGATGTGTCACACAAAGGAGAAGACCAAAACCACCTGCTGACTGAACGGCAAAGCGCGGTTCCAGTAGTTTCTGTTTCACCTTGGACACCACGTCCCAACCCTCGATTGGTCACCCTCTCGATATGCACTCCTTTTTTGATGCATCTAGTCCCCTTCCTCCGTAATCCTCTCCCTGCATAATCCATCGCAACGCGGCCACGCGGTTTCTCTCTTGCAATTGCCCAATCGTACAGGCTGCCCGCTAAAATAAGCAACCGTGACCCCGGATTTCCTGTACAAGTGTGTCAGTGTCTGCTCTGTGTAAGCGTTGGAGACCGCCAGGATACTAAGAAATCTTACTTCGATCGAGCGAACGGAGGAAAGGAAGATGATGACGGCAAACACCGTCAAAAAGGTTGGACGAACAAACGTTCAAACCTTCGCGGGGTGGGATATCATGGCCGCCAAGACCCGGCAACGGGCGCCTCTTCTGCCCCATATCGCCGCGCCGTGGCCGTTCTGGCAACAAGGTTGAAGCCTCCATGAACATTCAGCACGCAATCCACCAACACTCGACAAGTTGACGCGGTTGACGCAGCTTTGACGCTTCCGGCACCCCCGTTCGCCCCCCGTCGCTGCTCCGGCTTATGCGCCGGTCGACCTTGTCACAACTGCCGAAGCGCAAAGAGCGTCGGGGGAAAAGGTATACAAGAGATAACCCCGCCGAGAGAATCGGGCGACTGGTGATGCCACTTTCTTTCTCGTTTCTGACGTCGTGTGACCGCCAGGCGCAGTTATCGGCCGTCTAGAAAACGGGTGTCTCCTTGTTCCCCCCGCCAGTCGTGTTCCCCCAACCATTCGGGTCCTTGGTGCATGCTGCCTGTTTCGGCTGGGCCAGTTGAAACCGCCCGCAGTTGGTGAGCTTGCTTGTCAAAGGTGGTGTGGGAGGTGGCCGCCATTGTCACCCACACGTTTAATCTAGGGCGCGTCAAGACGAATACCGCGTCTGATTTCATTGGCCTTGTAGAAATGGGCAAGCTAGATTTATCTGGCAGCCATTGGACACGACCTTATGATGCAGCAAGGTTGCATTCTTGCTGCACACTTGTTTCCCAAGTGCTCGCTCACGTCCGTGTCCTGTTCCTAGTTGCGGATACAGATATGATATCAGAGTTGTTTCCACGGCGCTGACCGAGCAAGATAGCCCATAGTGTTTACAAGTCTCAGTTTTCATTCCAGAACGTCAATCTTCAGGGTCCTTTGGAGATCCCTAGGAATTCGGCATTGAGCGCATTGAGACACTCTACACAGATCTGCGGTGAGGGTGTTGTCTCTAGTTGATTGGGACTTGTTCGTTTTTCATCGACATCTTCAATTCCAGCTGATGATATACCCGGGCAACCAGCCAGCGCTGGCATTTTGTTGTCATGCTTTGTTTTCATCTCATGTTGCCGCATGAACTGAAATGCAATAAATAATTTTGCCGCTGCACCTGCTATCCCCTTTCCTGCCGTCTTGCAGCAGCACAGATGCAACCGCACAGGCGCTTTGATCCTGCCGCTCGGGAAGCCGAAAAAAAGGGATTCGGTCGCCTGATGCTATCCACGGAGACGGGCCTCAGGAGCGCGAGAAATGGGAGTCCATCGGTGCTCGCCTGCTCCGTTGTCGTCGATGTCATTATCGCGAAGACCAAGGCCAAGGCCGATATCCGTTCCCTAGCACCCACGTTTCCCCTCCTTCTGCCCCCCGTTTACCCCAGCTGACGAAGGGCATCATGAGGTCCAGGCGCTAGTGTTATCGATTATCGTTTATCGATTATCACCACTCAGTTCCCACCTCCCCACAAAGGCACATCGCCAGACATGCAGGACTCATGCGCATCGACTACTGCAGGTGTGTGTGTTGCGGTGCAGGACTTGCAGCACGAGATTGGGCTCTGTTGTTCCTGTGCTGCTGACCGCCTTTTCTACAATAACCCGAACCCCAACCCCGAAGCGACGGTGTGCTATTCGGACGGCTCGTTATGCAGTAAAGTAATACCAGACATGATAATACACATGGCGATGATGTTAGCCATAGAGTTTTTCGTCGAATAGCAGGTCGACAACGGTAAAAATTTATCCCTCACCGTCAATCTGTTGTCTGCTGTAGAGCATAAAAATTTTCCTGGGCTTTAATGGCCATCTTTATCACGATCCACTCACATGACGACGTTGCTCCCAGCTCTCTGCACTGCATCACCTCACTGGCCTCACAGCTTCTCACGAACTGCTCACCGCCTGACAGTTCGCAGTCCACGGCATCTCCAACCGGACCATTTTCATTCTCGGCCCCCATCCTCCGCTCCGAAAAGATCCCTCCTCCCACGCCAGCCTTTCCATCATCCCCGAACCCGCGCCGAGTGCGCTAACACAACACGCGGGGTCCAGCTTTGCGCAATGGCGTCGTCCAGCCAGCCCAAGGTCGTGCTCCTTGACATTGGTACCAGCCACCCCTCACACATCACTCGCATCCCACCTCTGCATTAGCCAGCTTCTTCAGCCCCTCGTGGTCGGATGGAGGGGCAGCCAGATGATCACTGAATGACTTGGAACGGGCGAATTGGCTAATACCAACTTGGCTGCCACAGAGGGCACAGTATGTCCCATCTCATTCGTCAAGGATGTGCTTGTGAGTGCATCCCCTCTCACCACTCCCAACACTTTTCTCCATGGCAAACTCCGTGACTGTGTCCGCTGTGGTTCGACCCTCCGGCCATCACAATGCGGTCGAGCCACTCATGACCGGACCAGCCCCTCCCTTCTCCTGCTGCCCCCAACTGGTCGTTGGTCAATACCCCGTGGCGGGTGTCTCTGTGTGGTGTGTCACTGCAGGGCCTTAACCTCACACTCTCCAAGCACGGGAAGGGAGATGGGATGCGATGTGCTGTCAGAAAGTTCTGAAAGGACCCTTCTCTCCCTCTCTCCAGCCACACACATATCAGAAACGCAGGAAGACCAGGGCTGTTATCCGGTTGGCCGGCAGGATCTACATCTTAGAACTTATGCTAATAATCATATTCCTGCTTTACTATGGATAGTTTCCCTACGCTCTCTCAGCGCTCCCAGCAACCCTTAAAGCCCAATGGGACGAGCCAGAGTTCTCACAGTACAGGGACACCTTTCCGGCAGAGCATGCCAGCTCACAAGAAGCCTTGACAGCTCATGTGAAGGACCTCATGAGCCGTGATGTCAAGATCGCCTACCTCAAGAGCCTCCAGGGTTATCTCTGGGAGTCCGGCTACAAGTCCGGCGAGCTCAAGGCCCCGCTCTTCGACGATGTCGCTCCCAAGTTTGTCCAGTGGAAGAAGGCCGGAGAGAAGATCATGATCTACTCTTCCGGATCGGTGGCGGCGCAAAAGCTGCTGTTCAAGCACACCAACGGCCAGCCGGCCGATCTGATTCCCGAGATTTCCGACTTTTTTGACACAGTCAATGCCGGGCCAAAGCAAGAGGCGTCGTCCTACCAGACCATCCTGGCAGCTCATCCGGAATTCCCAGAGGCGAACAGCTGGCTCTTCCTGAGTGACAATGTCAAGGAGGTGGAGGCTGCCAAGCAAGCTGGGATGCAGAGCTTTGTTGTCGAGCGGCCGGGCAATGCCGAGTTGTCGGCTGAGGACAGAGAGAAGCACCGGGTCATCAAGACATTTGCTGAGATTTAGCTCTGCCGCTAGCCGGGAGGTGAGATGTCGGATTGAGCTTGAACGCGGAGAAGAAGGGTGGTTACTTCGGTTGTTGGCTCAAAATTGAACCGGCTGATCGGATTTCTGATCTCTCGATTAGATGAATCGCACTCTTCGATTCAGATTATTTCAAGGCATCACCAACAGTCACGACTCAGTCTCTCATGTCGTGGTCTCAAACTATGTTATCTACCACCCCGCTGGGCCTGACAGTAGTCAAAAGCCGGCACCCGCTTATCGTCATCATCACGGGGGTGACGTTTTGTCTTTGTCCACGCATGCCACTGTCACAAGCCGTCGAGGTTGGGTTACCATCTAAACAGAAACCACCCCTACTAGCCCCTTATTTTACACTCGACGCTATCTGCCCCAAGAATAGCACCATCCGATGAATTTGGTTCTCCTATTGCCCAAAACCAAGAGGAACGTGATAACGGTTTTACCCGACCCGACCAGACCGTAAACACCTAACCCATATCGCAATCTTTTGGCTCCCCTCCCTCCTGACCTCATCGGTTGCAACCTCGCTACCAGACGGACATGTGTGCGTTGTTTAGCCCCTGAATTTACCTTTTTACTATTGCTACTAATAAAAAACAACCCCAAGCCAGGACAAGAAGGTAGGTAGGTATGTACCTAGGTACGTTGTGTGTAGCTATCAGTTTATCTCAAAATCGCTATCTCATATTTCATCAGGATGTCGTCAACTTTCTCTCGGCCGGCAACGGAGAGCAAAAAACCTTATCGCTTTTTAGCCCCTCCCCCTTTTTCTGTATCAACACCACACTGTTATCGATCTCTCAAAGGAAACTCCTGCTGATCTCTCTCCACAACAACCCCTCTTCCTGATACAGATACGGTTTCCCCCTCCCCCCTTATCAAATCGAGACATGTTTTTGCCCGCGTGAGACCAATTCAATCTTATAAATGTTCATTCTAATCCTGTTCGGGCACAACCAAACTACCTCAAGCAGGCCACGCCGGCTTTCCCCGTTCAGTCTAGCTTGCGAGGGGGAGAAACTCCACCAAAAATCCGGGGAAGTTGCATGCGCTTGGGCTTGACTTGGGCAAGATTGATGCTAACAAATGCGCCACCTCAAGGGTAGGTAGGGAGTCAGCTCTCGGCGGTCAAACCGCCAGCTCTCTCCTTGCTCACAAAAGAGGAGGTTATGGTACGCAGGAGGCAATGAATGCTGCAACAGCCCGTCGTCCATACTGCGGGTTTCCCGCCGTTGCCGCTTTACTGGGAGTGAGCTAGGTAGCTTTCTTTGCCCTCTCTCAAAGATCCAATGAATAATATCTGCCCAGCTTCATTGCTGCTTGGAACCGCCCAGCCCCGCCATCTCCCCCCAAGCCAAAGAAAGGCAAACCCATTGAGCTGCTCTGAGAATATAATCGTCATCATTATGATCATCGGCCAGCGCGCCCCTCTATGATTATCCCCGGCTATTTTACTCAATAACCCAATCGCTTCCAATCACCCCTCCCCTATATCCTACCCACGTCCATCCCAACCCGGGACCATCACGGGATCTACCGAAACTCTGAAAGAGAAAAAGCTGTTGAGAGCGAAAGCGCCTCCCGCGGCTACACAATCCTAGCACACACACTTCCTAACGGTGGCTCAAGTGATACCGACGATCATTTCTCGCCTCCTCGGAGAATTCACCATCACCACCACCCACCACCACCACCACCACCAAACTTTCTTTTTCCCACAAGAAATCTAGAACAATTGAGGGGGTGAGGGAACCTCAACTTTCCATCATACCTGGTACCATAGCGATTGCACCAAAAGGCCAAGATTGATAAGTGGCAATTCCCAAGTGATAACATCCCATACATACAACTGTAGAAACTGGTTATCCGTCTCTATCTACTGCTAACCTTTTAGAACAACCGTAGATCGCGACCCTGGCCAAGAAACTTCCGATATCGCGATGGCCAGGATCCGTACTTCTTTGTTCGAAACCCGTCACTGACGACGGCGACGAGGAGAAAGGGAGTCGTGATAGTCTGTCCGGTATCGCCCATAGCTTACTCGTGAGAAAAGGCTTCAATTTGAGAATTGAATACAGCACAGACACATTTTGCTACCCAACTCTCCTGTCAAACATTAGCCAAACGCAAGACCCTGGCACCCAAAAATCTGTTCGTTATCCACACAAAGAGGGTGTAGTGCCTCCTGCACTGCATCTTAGTCAGTCGTCCACCACCACCGCCAACATCACCCATCGCGGACCGGAGTGAACACCGCACACACAAAACCTGCAAAGTGAACTGTCAACCCCATCAATTGGCTGTCTCATTCATCTCCCCCAATATGTGAACCATCATAACCCAGTGATAAACACAAAATGTCTCCATCACAACCATCCGATCGACCCTCCCCTTCCCTGTCTCCAAACTCATCCTGTCCAGGTGACCTCTTTTAACCCCTCACGAAACAACAACCCAATCACGCCCAACAATGCTGTCGGAAATCCTCTCCGAACCAAACCATCCCACTGCATGTTGATCGCATGCGCGCTCTGCCACATCAATTGTCTCCCTCTTGCCATCCATTGCTTGACACAGCAGCAGCGCAGATGCAGCATCCCGGCGTCGCCTGCGTCCCCCCTCACAACAGCCTTCCTTCCCGCACCTCCCCAGCGTTGTGGGGTAATCGGACCTTGCAAGTAGACGCCGGCAACCCGCATGATCAGCTCATTGCTGCGCAGTGAAAAATCGTTGAATGGCACGTTGGCTGCGTCTTGGCTGTCACACCGCTTGCTAGCTTGCGAATGAATGCTGAACTGAAGAAATTGAACACCGTTTTGGATACGTTTGGTAAAGATTTGAAGACGACAACATCACGTCGTCATCCGTCGTCCAGCTCGAGGTGGTCTTATGCGGAACCATCTCGGGGTAGCGGCATGTGTAGAGCAGACAGCGGATAGCTGCTACTGTCCAAGCGATGTCGTGGCAGGACACGATTACCAGATGTCAAGGATCTTTGCATGATGTTAGCAGGGCCCAAAAACAGCAAGCAAACATGTATTGAGGAAAGTAAGGGCAATCAGAAGTTAGAACCAGATCAACATTGTGTTATTTGAGATTGGGATAACTTTTTGAAATGTCTCGGTTATCACGTAAAGGGGGGTGCAAGTAAATAAAGCTTAAAGCTTACCCTTGCTTGCGTTGCCGCACGTCTCGACATGAGATCCATAATATAGCTGCAAATGCCTAGTAAACGGTGACTTGTAAGTCTATGCCAGATCAAAGACATGGAAGTCAACAAGGGAGGTAAAAAAGGTAAGAAATCAGAAGTTAGAACCGGATCAACACTGTTATTCAGATAGGGATAACTGTTTATGAATGCCTAGGTCATCATATTACATGAGGGTATTAGGGGGAGATGAAGGAAATCAGAATGCGACGAAGAAGCAAAACGTACCGAAATTTGAGTCTGATATCGATTGCCGGCTGTGTCACTGAGGTGCCACTAGTAGAGAACTGTCTTCAAGATGTGAGCTCAGGCTTCCAGCAGGAACGGCCAAACATTCGAAGTGAAAAGTAAGGAAAATCAGAAGTTAGAACCAAGTCAACACCATAATTTCAGATAGGGATAACTGTTTAGAATGTCTAGGTCATCATGGTAAGGGGAGAGAGTAAAAAGAGATGTGCACATACCATAAGACTGCCCATCTCGTCTCAGAAACTGCCGGCAAGGTATTCTTTGTTGGGACGACGACACAAGAGCAAAATCGAACATATTGTGCTGATGGCAAAGGCCCCAACTGCCAACCGGCGGTGGAGAGAGCGAGAACCATCTCATGAAGCAGCCTAAAATCGCATTTGTCAGCCTGGCAACCTTTCAACAGGACTTGTGAGAAATGCTTCTAGTAAACTGAAGTGGCTCAGTGCATGGTGAAATAGTTTGTCTCATGGCCCGGAGGCTCTGAAGTAGCAAATACTTTAGGTTGCAAAGCATCATCGCCAGTCATGTGAAATGTAAAGTCACAACATACCTTGATACACAAGTTGCCCAGATGCCAAGTGCCTTGGGCTCCTGCCACGGTGAGGATGATGGGGACATCACAACCTCCCATTCCAAAGAGGAAGATCAACCCCGCCCAGCGAACTGGCCAAAACCAACACCAGGAGAGTATTCACCCCAGAACAACAGCAAAGTTGTTTCGTGTCGAGCCAGCCCGTATCTCTTCCTTTCGGAAACGTCGAGCGATGCCTTTGCCTTCTCTCCTCCAAAAATAGTAGACCAGCCGCTGAGTCGTCTTGGACTCAACCTTCGCGTACCCAAGCGACGCCATAATCCCAACCAACCTCTCTTCATCCAGATACCGCGAGTTCGTGACACATGGCGCGGGGAGCACCAGGAAGAGACTCGGAAAGTTGGTCGTCAGTGAAGGAGCCTCGAGATATCTGCCGGCTGCGCGCAAAAACTCCGTCGTCCGCTTGAGCATGTCCCCTCTTCCTTTCGGATCCGGCACAAAGTTCAGAACGAGCGACAGGCTGATGATATCGAATCGCTCCGTGTCATCCTTGGGCAAAGGCCGTTCCATGAAATCCTGCTGCAGAATCCCTTCGCCTTGACTGTTCAAATCGATACGAGTAATGTCAAAGTAGCCGCTCTGAGAGCAAGCATTCTGTGTGCTGAGCGCGCCAACCTCGAGCATCTTGAGCATCCGACCCGATCCCTCTTTATGAGCCGTGAGGCATGGCTGCAGCCATTCCATCAGAACCCTCGAGCTATCACCGCCGCGGTCCTCCCTCTGGCCTTGAAGACTGGCCTTCTGATATGCATCGAGGCCACCTAGAGCTTGAATCTCTGCATCGATCGCGGCGACACCTGCATCATCACCCTTGGCAAGCGCCTGCTTCTTTCTCTTCTCGAGGAGATGGTGTTTGTTGATGAGAGCTTTTGTCGACTTTCTGGTGATGGATTTTGGTTGGCGTTGAAGAATGGGCGGCCGACCAGCGGCTAAGCTCTTTTGCGGACGTTTCTTCTTGAGCGCCATGGCATGCAAGCGGACTGCATGATTGTTGCACCGTTCCTCGAGGGAACTAAAGTTGGGAAGACGAGGTGGATTCGTGGGTAATTTTTCGAAAGCTCCCAAAGCTCATCAAACTGCTTATCTTATCGGGAGCTCCAGGTCCGGGGCTTGGCCAATCACACATTCTTCCTCTCCCAAAAGAGCGGGGCGGGAGCCACAACCAACCAGCCACAGGTCTCCGCACACACATTCTGTTAAATCGTTTTAGCAAAATTCCGCCAACTTTTTTCCCCTTCCCCATCCACGACCGACTAGACGACAACTTCGCCCAGTGCCGACAAACAGCAAAAATGGCTCCCAAGGACGTTAAGAAAGGTACTTGAGAATCCTCCAGGAAATGGATTGGTACAAACACAACAATTTCGGCCGTCGCTCAGTGCGGAGCTTCGCCGCCGACCATGTCGCAAAATGATGGCGGCGAGGTGAAGCATCAAAGCAGCAGCAGATTTTGCGAGTTTGAACAAGACGGTCCTCCCCTTGTTCAGGCGAATGCTTTATACTGACTCGACTCTCCCACGATACAGGCGGTGCCTCCAAGGCTGGCAAGGGTGCTCAGGCGAAGAAGGCTGCTCAGGCTGCCCTCAAGGGTGTATGTTACTTCTTCTCTCCAACTTTGGCCTCACGATCAGAAGTCTAACCCCCTCTCCAGGTCCACGCCCACAAGAAGACCAAGGTCCGCTACAGCACCACCTTCCACCGCCCCAAGACCCTCCAGTTGTCTCGTGCCCCCAAGTACCCCCGCAAGTCGATCCCCCACGCCCCCCGCCTCGACGAGCACAAGGTCATCATCCACCCCCTCAATACCGAGGGTGCCCTTAAGAAGATCGAGGAGCAGAACACCCTCGTCTTCATCGTCGATGTCAAGGCCAACAAGGCTCAGATTAAGCTGGCTCTTAAGAAGCTTTACGACATTGACACCGTCAAGATCAACACCTTGATCCGCCCCGACGGCTCCAAGAAGGCCTTCGCCCGCCTCACCGCTGATGTCGATGCCCTCGACATTGCCGCCACCAAGCTCGGCCTCGTCTAAACGTTCGGTCGTGTGATGATGGATCGGGACTGGGAATGAAAAAGAAAAATTAACAAAAATGGTGTTGTCAACGAAGAAGGGAATTGGGATTGCATTTTTCAATTGGCGTCAGATACCCGGCAATGAAATCAATTGACCATTCCTCGTTGATGATGGGCATATTATTTTGGTCCTTTGGTTGTGTCCTGTTGTGATGTCGAATTTGTGTCAGTTGCCATGTGATACGTAGAGTTCCAAGTAGTGTACAATCCACGGTGTGGTGCCGTCTTTTCCAATCAGGTCTGCCATGATATGTAACCACCCATTCCCATATGGGGACAATATCTCCTATCGTACAGCCCGCTCCCCTGCTTCCTCTCGCCCAGATGTGATATACAACGCTGGCCGTAGTCAACGTCTCAAACTCTATAGCCCTTGGTCTGCCCATAACATGTCCTCCATCTCCGCATTGTCGAATACTCATTCATGATCGTGGTGGGGTTGGGTGATTTCAAATCATTCCGAAAGAAGAAGTCTTGCTGTTTCTAGTGACGTCCCCCCATGCCAGCCAGCTGCCTAACAGTAGCCATGTTAACGTCCATGAACCTCTCAACGCAGTTGGCGAGGCAGGCCTTTTCCGTGCCGTCGAGGGCGCCCGACTTGAAGGTGGAGGATGCCATGCACTTTTTCCAGCAGAGGGAGGTGAGGGCGTGGGATTCTATACAGTTAGCAACACTATCTTCATTTTTCGGGGGAGGTAATGCATACGGCTCTGGATCTTGCTCTTTTGCTCCTCGTTGGCGAAGAACTGGCGGAGCTCGGCCTTGTCCTTGTCGTTGAGCTTCTCGATATCGGCTTGGTCGAGGGCGAGGGAGGAGGACATTTTGGTGGTTGTTTGAGTTGCTAATCTTCTTTCAGAAAAAAAAGATCGAGGAAGTCAGAGAGGTGGTGGTGGTGATGGTGGTGGTATGGCTGGGTACCTGTCTGGGTGGACTTGGTGTTCAAGCTTCCAAGGTTCTTCCAAAAATATTCGGCGGACGGTGAGTGACCAATCAGCGGCTCGTATGAAACGTGAAGAGGAGGCCCACACCGAGCCACGTCGTTCATCATTCAGTGAAATAACCTTTTGACTTTGAATGGGTGTCTATTTTATACAGACAAGAAATTATTCGCCGTAGAGCTTTTTCCGACATTCTCGTGTAAATGGGGCGTGACCAAACTTCATGTCAAACACACATCAAAACACACACACGTCACACATGACGGAAAGAACCAAAGAAAGTACAATATCAACAGTTTATTGATCTCTGATCAATAGTTACACTAACTACACTTCTGTTGTTGTGCCATAAGGCTATGCAATACATGCTATGCATCAAAATGCCTCCCTATCGTCGCCTAGACATTTGCTCTGGCCATACAATTCCCTGTTCCATGAATAACCCTTCCGAAAACGCCGTCATTATCATCACCATAATTTTGTTCCATCCACATCAATGTCATCAATACTCTCCTTCTCAATGTCCCCGTTCTTCTTGGCATCTCAACGACACCTCTAGTCATTGTAGAGATCTTCATCCATCGAATCGGGGGCAATCTCATCCAGAGCATCATCCGAGTCAATCATCATCTCCTCGTCAGAAGCCTCGCTCTCTTGGTGGTTGGGGAGAACAGTAACCTTGTTGTCCACCAGGTCGACACGAGCGACTTCGCCGTCACGAATGCTGCCGCGCAGGATTAGGATAGCCATGCGGTTGAGCACCTCCTTCTCAAGCAGGCGTTGCAGCGGTCTGGCACCATAGGCTGGCGAGTAGCCCTGGGCACCCAACTTGTCTTTGGCTGCTTCCGACACCTTGATGATGACGTTGCGGTCGTTGTCGCTGAGACGCTTCTGGATTTCGCTAATCCGCAGGTCGACAATGCGACGAATCTCCTTGCGGGTGAGACGGTTGAAGATGACAATCGAATTGATACGGTTGAGGAACTCGGGAAGGAAGTAGCTGCGGAGAGCATTCATGACGAGCTCCCGAGTGGTGGGATCAATCTTGCCGTCCTTGCCGTTGGGTCGAGCGAGGTACTCGGCACCCAAGTTAGAAGTCATGACAACGATGCAGTTCTTGGCATCAACGACACGACCTTGGCCGTCGGTGATGCGACCATCGTCCATGAGCTGAAGGAGAACTGTCAAAACTTCTTTGGCAGCCTTCTCAACCTCGTCGAAGAGGAGGATGGAGAAGGGCTTGCGACGAAGGGCCTCGGTCAGCTGGCCACCAGAGTCGTGACCAACGTACCCGGGAGGAGCACCAATCATGCGGCTCAGGGAGTGACGCTCCTGGTACTCGGACATATCGAAGCGGATCATTGACTTCGGATCGTCGAACAGGAACTCGGCAAGCGCCTTGGTGAGTAGCGTCTTACCGGTACCGGAGGGACCGCAGAACAGGAAGCTAGGAGGCTGGTTGGGGTTGGCCAGACCTGAGCGCTGCAGACGGATGGCGTTGGACACGGACTGGACAGCTTCTTTCTGACCGACGACAATCTTGCCGAGAGCCTTCTCCATGTGCAGAAGCTTCTCCCGCTCGGTGGTCTTGAGGCGGGTGACGGGAATACCGGTCCAGCGGGCGACGATTTCGTTGATTTGGTCTGGTCCGACGACATCGGTGATCATGGAACCACCAGAGTCACCGCCGTTGGCATTCAGGGCAGCGTCAGCGGCAGCTTTCTCCTTCTCAAGGCGCCGAATGACAGCCTCTTGCTCGGGGATGGCGTAGTACTGAAGATCGGCAGCACGGCTGTGGTCTCCCACTCTGCTGGCATCCTCGGCCTTGACACGAAGAGCCTCCAACTTCAACTTGGCCTCCTGAATGTCTTTACCGCGCTGGCGCTCTCTCTCGTACTTCTCACGAAGTGGTCTCAACTCCTCCTCAACGTTCTCGGCATCCTGGCGGGCCTGAGCGAGTCGGGTCTTGGAAGCCTCGTCCTTCTCACGAGACAAAGCGTGAATTTCAATCTTGAGTTGGCGTAGCCGGCGCTCGAGGGAGTCGATAATTTCCGGCTGAGACTCGCGGGCTACGCGAACTGCAGCGGCAGCCTCGTCGATCAGATCAACGGCCGAATCGGGGAGTCTGCGAGATGTGAGGTACCGAGCAGCTAGGTTGGCGGAGGCCACGATGGCGGCATCGGCAATGTTGACACCGTGGTGGACTTCGTACTTCTCCTTGAGACCACGGAGAATGGAAATGGTCTCGGGAATGGTCGGCTCCTTGACCAGGACTTGCTGGAAACGACGCTCGAAAGCGGCATCCTTCTCAATGTACTTGCGGTACTCGGCCAAGGTGGTGGCGCCGATACAGTGAAGCTGGCCTCTGGCAAGCATGGGCTTGAGCAAGTTGGCGGCATCCATGCCACCCTCGCCAGATGAACCAGCACCCATGAGAAGGTGGATCTCGTCGACAAACAGGACAATCATCTCCTTAGACTCCTGAATTTCCTTCAAAACGCCCTTCATACGCTCCTCGAACTCGCCTCTGTACTTGCTGCCTGCGACCAGCGCTCCGACATCCAGAGAGAGCAGCTTGCAGGCCGCAAGGTTGTCGGGGACATCATTGTTGACAATCCGCTGGGCAAGACCTTCGACAACGGTCGTCTTACCCACACCGGGCTCACCGATGAGCACCGGGTTGTTCTTTGTGCGCCGAGAAAGAATGCGGACGACGCGGCGGATCTCTTCCTCACGGCCAATGACGGGATCAATCTTACCCTCTCTGGCCATGGCAGTCATGTCGATGGTGAATTTGGCGAGATTCTCGTTCTCCTGCTCTGTGTCGGCATTGCGAGAGTCGACACGCTTGGTGCCGCGGATTTGCTGCACAGCCTCCTGCACTAGTTTTGGCTTGGGGATGTTGGCCTCCTTGAGGGCACCCTGGATCGACACATCTTCTGAGAGGGCTTGGATGAGATGGTCTACAGCTATGTAGGTATCTTTCTGCACCTTTTGCAGCTCCATGGCCTTGCGAAGGACATTGTTGAACGAGGGCGCCATCGAGACCGACTCTGGTGGGGGGTCTTGGCTCGGCAGGCGGACGAGCATCTTCTTGAGAGCACGGTCGAAGAGCTGGGGATCGCCATGGGCGCGCTCAACGACTTGTCGTAGGAGTGTTTGTGTCGTCCCTGGTGGTGCGTTCTGAAGATCTTTGCTCTGGTCGGGGAGGGGATCGAGTAGGGCGACTGCCAAGTGTACTGGCAGCAGCTGTGAGTGTGCGTACTGTTCGGCGAGGACCATGGCGTCCTCCAACGCCTTCTTGGCTCGGTCGGTAAACTCCATTTTCGAGTTCATTGTGAATTAGACTTTCGAGACTGAGCGTCTCGGGAACTGAGTGGTGGTTGTTTGAAGTGGTGATATTATATGAGGTAGACGATGTGGTGAAGCTTGGAGTGTGACGTCAGGCTTCAAATCGTTGTGCTGCTGAAAATAGTAGCAGATGATTTTGTTGGTTGTTATGGGTATCGTTGTCAACAGTTTGTTGTTTGTTTTGGTTCAGTCAATGGAGAGAATAAGGAAGAGAGGTAACACCACAGGCGAAGAATTTATCTTGGGCAGCGAGTGGAGAGACTGGGAGAAGTGTAAGTAAGCACTTGGTGCCCGAGGGCGAAGCAGCGAGATGTGGTATGATGGCACAGGAAGCTGCGAGAGCCTGCCAGAGCTCTCGAGAATCCTGGCCCCAGAAGCCCCTCGAATGTTCAGGCATCCTGCGCGGGGTAGCACCTGGCAGTGGGGCAGGGATCGACCAATGAGACATCCACTTTGATGACTAGTACAAATAAAGACTAGTCCCATCCCCAACTCGGCTTCCATCTTGGCTTTGCCTTGGCACCCTTTGAGCTTGGGTTAACGCTTTCTTCAACGACAACGACAGATGAGTGACGACATGTGGGGGTCCGATCCAGCGCACAAGCAGACCTCTCAGACTCCGTTGACGTTCACGATGCTCTGGCTTCCGTTGAGATGGCTGCAAGATGGTCCCTGCCCTCACAGCAACCAAACCCTTCCAAACACACCATTTTCCTCTTCAACAGGATGATCACTCGGCTCTATCCGTGCAATTATCGTATACTAGTCATCTAACTTGAGTCCCAGGGCCCAGTTTGAACCGACCTCTCCGAGACACTTTTTCTAGGTAGAGATACTGTGACGTTGTGTTCCCTCTATCTGGAAATCCAAGTGGATGAACCGTTTTTCTTCCATCTCGAGAACTATCACCACCAAACTCAGTATCGAAACGCCATATTCTCATTCCCAGACATCACATTTCCAAGTATCACCCCAACAGCAAAAGGCCACCATGACAATGCCCATCCCAACCCCCAATGAGCGCATCCGCCGCTTCAAAGAAGCCCTCTCCATAGTCTACGGCCCCTTTGACAACATCCTCTCCTCCCCGGACCCAGAAGCTTCCGCCTTGTCGTGGACGCCGCCCTCCTCCCCGGGCGCAGCCGGTCACCTAGGCCGTTACCTCTGGACCGATGCCTTTGGCGTAGTCAACTTCATCACCTTATCCAAAGAGCTTTCTTGTCCTCTTTACCTAACCCTCGCCAAAAGACTCGTCACCACCGTCCACGAAACCCTAGGCCGCACCCGGGACCTATCCTCCCGTCTTCCTGGTGCTACAGACGCAGAGCCCCTAAAGGGCGGTCTCCGGATAGGAAAACTCCACTCTGAAGAAGAAGACCCACGTGATGGCGACGGGCAGTATCACCACTACCTGACATTATGGATGTTTGCGCTCAACAGGCTGGCCTTGGCGACGGGGGAGAAACAGTGGAGTTTACTGGCTGTTCAGCTTGCCAAGGCGGTGCACAACAAGTTTATCGTCAGGAACAGGAGCAATCATCTTGCAGAGAGGATGGTGTGGAAGATGTCTACTGATTTGTCGCGGGTGTCGGTTCCCACGGAGGGACATCTTGATGCCGCGACGGGGTTTGTCGTTTATAGGCTTTTGCAGAGAACGGCCGAGTACATGCATGGCCCACCGGGGGATTTGGTGTCAGAGATTGCGGATTACCGGCTTTTGATGGGGAGGGAGGGGAAGATGAGAGTGAGTAATGACTGTTTGGACTTGGGGATGGGGTTGTGGATATGCCATTTCTTCCGTGATGAGGATTGGGCCAGGACTTTGGGTAGTCAGAGTTTGGAGGTGGGGAAGATACTCCTGGATGGGAAGAGGGGGGTCGCGAGCAGGGACGCAAATAGGAGGTTGGCTTTCCGGGAGTTTGGAGCCTGTTTGGGGTTGAGGTGTTATGGGTGCGGAGCTGATGCGGAGCTGAAGGAGAGCATGAAGGGGGTGCTGGAGTTTTGGCAGCGATACTTGGAGGGTTCGACAGATGAGGATTTGAAGCCAATTTCGTTGGTCATGTACGCTGCGGCTGGGCTCCCAGGTGGTGAGTCTTTTGTTCTCTGTGTCGATGATGAAAATGTGACTGACAAGGCACAGCATTTGAGGATGGGTATCTGGGTCGCGGATAGACTGGAAGATGTTACTCAATCCAATACAGCAATGATTCTTGTTGTGCCAATTTCTATCACGTTCTGGCTCCTCATTATCGTCATCGCGAAGGAATGGTGTCGTGACGAGAAGTTACGTGGCGCAAGCTCTTCGACCTTTGGGTATAAAACTATCAAGGATCCTTCCAATGTTTCTCTCTATCTTCTGCCAGACACCATGTTATATATACTCATCTCACAATACCTCTACACGAAAAAAGATTTCAATCAACCTTACCTCACATAACACCCGTGCCCTCGCGATAAACTACTCGTCTGTACATGTTCAAGAGTGTCCTGCCCACGGCGCTGAGCATACCAGCCCCGCCTATTCATGATACCCTTTTAGGTGGCTTGGGCGCTTACATTCGATCCTAATAGAGGTTTTCCCTTTCTGCCTCTTGCTTACCAACCCCACTGCCTTTGAGGACTTCCCCCAAACCGGACTCTATTCACAGACCTCGATGGCAAACCCAAGACGATTCGGTGGCAAACTCAGCGAGCCAGTTTCATCGGCGAATCACCCAGTGGAGATGAGGACGACCACAAGGACTACACTGAGGCATGTCTCTGGACCTGTTCTTCAAGCCACCTACAGCCATACTCTGCCCCGGTAGCACCCAAGAAAGCGCAACAACGCTCCACCTTTCTAGTCACCGACGCTGGATTGTCCATTGCAAAACGGCCAGCCTCCCCCATCGCCCCCAAAGCGCTACATGCGGGTGTAGATGTGAAGCAAGTCCGAACTTTTTGAAGAGTTCAGACAAATGGACCAGAGTGTGATGAAGACTTGTCGTCACCCAGTGAGGGAAAGGAACAGGCAGTACAGGTTTTGGTTCTATATCGTGTAAATACCTAGGAAATTGGGAAAATCATCTGAGCTGATGTCAGACCTGCAGAACAAGATAAAGCATAGTCAAATCCGTGGCATTGGGGTTGGGCAGGCGGTTTCATGTGTAAGTATCTCGTGGGTAGAGCGATTATTTTCCTGTAGCATATACGGTTGTTTAAGAACTGAAAAATAAAATGATGGCAAACTTGGCAATCTTCAGATAGAAGGATAAGTCTTCTTCTGTTGAAGTGTTTGCTAATCGTGATGGTTTTCTCGATGGTTGACACCACTGCCAGTAATATATTATAAATGTCAATGTCTTGTGAATAACCCTTTGTTACTCTCACAATGATGGCCTCCTTCTGAGAGTCTGGTGTAGAGTTCAAACTGAAGGAAAAAAACTCTTCATTGAGATTCAGTAATATAGTCACTGTGCCTTTGATGTTAAACATCATTAGGTACCTGGTTAAGAAACGCTACATGTCTGTGTCTTCATGCTCCTAGCCCTTAATGACCTCCATGGATCAATTGTAACTGCAACAGAGATTGGAACCTGGCGCTGAAAAGAAAAAGAATTGCCATACACAATTCTAAGTCCAAAAAAAAATTGCAAACGCTGGAAGCCAAATACGCTATTGTGGTGAGTGGTCAGGATTCGAACCTAAGTTCTTCGCTCGGCGAGCAGAATGTAATACCGCTATACTACGCACGCCACAGATGTATGAACCCGAATTTCAAGTCAAATAGTCTCTGTCTGTGTTGGGTCCTGACGTACTGGCGGTGGCTCGGGTTGGCAGCTGGCTGGGTCTGTAGGGCCGTAAAGAGGCGTTGTCTTGACCGGAGTTCCGTGGAGCTTAAACTGTGACCTGAGAGGTGATGGGGATTGAATCTTGTGATTGAGGACGAGATTTATTTTCCTTGGTAGTTTGGGGAATTTGATAGGTTCTGTTAGTGAGGTGAGGTGAAGTTTATGATAATGTCGAAATACAAGAAGGTCTTGATGACGGAATGTCTTGATTTGCTACCTACTTACTTCATGTGCCTGAACTTTTGCCAACAGCGTGTCACTGCCACAAGGGAGGACTAGAAAGTACTTACTTCCTGATTTCCCGCTGCCAACTTGATGTCCTGAAAGCCTCGAAACCTAAGAAGGCAGTCAGTTTCCAGTGTCTTTATACCATTTATTTTCCCTATGCCAGGCTACCAGCTATGTGTAACTCAGTAGAAATATCATCAACCACTGCCATGGACATCCCTTTGTTCAACTCCTCCACACGTCCCAGTCCCAAGTCTCCCAATGGGCTTTTCCGTCGTAGACCTCACAGAGTAGATGCTGCCATCAACCGACAGATCTGGCGGTTCAGGAGAAATACAAAAAGGACATCTCCTTGCAACTCCCTGCCAATAGTTGTACAGCCTATCAAGGATTCATATGATCCCGAGCCCACGACATCGAGCGCATTATCGAGTGCATCATTGAGCGCATCATCGAGCATACCATCGAGCTCATCACGGAGCATACCATCGAGTACATCACAGACCACATATCGAGCACACGCTCGCGCGCATCATCGCGCGCATCATGGAGCACCTTAACATCGAGCACATCATACAGCGCATCATCATCGAGCCCATCACCAAGTCCACCACTGGGCCCACGATTGACCCCACCACCAGCTTACAGCACCCTCTCACCACCAGCTTACAGTACCCTCTTACCACCAGCCAACACCACCCAAGCCTCGCCAGACCCAAGCCACCCACACAGCCTTGTCAGCCCAAGATTCCTCCCCAGAGAGAGACTCAAACTCCCAGGTTACTCACGCCAGTCGCCCGTGCAAGCAAAGCTCGGCGCAGACAAAACAAACCCGTCTGGTAGCTCATATCGAAGCAGCCAAAAAAGTACAAACCAAGTCTGATCAAGAGACAGACCAAAAAAGCTCTTCAAGATGCAGATCAAGACCGCTTTGAATGGGTTGAGAGGAGGATGAAGTAACTATAGAGACTTGCAGAGGAAAAGCTACAGTTTCTGTGAACCAAACCCGAGGATCTTTGCATCTCATTCTCGGCGCGCAGCGGGCATAGATGGATGAAACACATAACTTTGTTTTTACTGCATCGATACCTTGCTACACACTCTCACTCATTGCCATTCTATTTTTACATCCATCACGTTGAGCAAAGTGATGTTTGTTGACATATTCCTTTTCCTTCACCCAGCAACCAGGGCTACCCCCTATCTTTTGCTTGGCGTTACTGCCCCACATTTACACCTTCCTCCCATCCATCCCCTCCACCGTCTCGGCGAACTCATATACATTTGGCACACCCCCTAACAATCTCAGCAACTGTCTCTCAAACGGCCCCAGCTGCTCCTCTACCATCACCTTCTGGGGTGGTGCATCCTTCACATTGCCACAATACTCCCAAACCCACCTGTAACCCTTGTTATCCATCGCCTGCAACGGGCGCTGCTGCTCAACTGCCGTCTCTACTAACGTTGCGGCATTTGAAGCAGCCAGCGACTCGTCGTCATCTTGTTTGTGTGCAGTCTGATTGTTGGACAGGTCCAGCTTCTTCTTCCAGGATGTTGTTGCAGCTGATGCGGTACTTTTCTCCCATGATGTCACAGTTTTGGGGATGGGATCCAAAAATTCTCGAGTGGTCTTTCGCAAGGCCCATTTCCCTTTCAGTGCCGGAGCTTCCCAGACACCTTTGTCGTTGAGCCCAAGCCCCTCTAACGCGAGACGGACACGTACAGAGCTATGCATCCGCTCGTTGGTATCCTCGAGGAAGTCTTTGGTTTTTTTTCCGGTGATAGGATCTCTCTTCTTATAGGCGCATGGTGAGCGAACTTTGGATCCGGCAGCCTTGGAACCGCGAATTGCGCCGAGCGCCCAGGGTCGAAGGGGGATATTTCTTGCGCAGATGGGCTTGATGGCCCAGTGCTTCTCGCCGATGATCTTCTTCCCAGTATCGGTTGCCGTTGAAAGACTTCGCAGTCGAAATCGCACCCATTCTGGGAGATTATTCGACTCTATTGGAGGTGGTTCGACTTCTATCAACGGCCTGCTTGGTCTCGGGTGCTTCTGTGCATGCGTACACTTGGGGTCTTTCTCAGCCATGTCGCGGTAAGAGTGTTCAAGCTGGTCAAAAAGGCGCATGATGACTGCCTCATCAAACTCGACGCCAATGGACGCGAGCTGATCCATCATCCCTGGAGAATGTTAGTCGGGATTGATAGTTGTAAGAAATCGCACTCACAAGCCAAAGTAATGTCGGAGATTCCGGCATCTTTCCAGGCCCCGCCTACATTTCCATGATTGCCTGGAAACCAAACCTGGCGTAAGTCTGTGGTACCCAGGTTATCAACGGTGCGCTCCCACACTGTAGGTATAAATGAGGACCTGTGTTCATCGAGGGCAAGTGCATGAAAAGCATACTCGATACGATCTGACAAGTCAGTGTCAAATAAGCGAAATTCGGCGGTTGAATGGGGTATTCCCAAGCTTCCAATAGTGTCCTACACGGCTATTTGAGCGTGAGTATCAAGTCCACCGCCACAAACTATACCCTTTGATGATTGGGACAAGTATACATACCAACAGCCCTCACTTTGATCAGTGGCCTGTTCTCATGGTTCTGATGGATGCGTGTGAGACCCTTCTAATCATTGTAACTTAGCACTCATGAACAAAAATAGAGAGAACAAGCCTACCTCGACAAGCATCTCTCGATACTTCCGTGAAGCATCATCCCCTTTGGGCTTATCACTAAACGGTGTATCCGGAAAAGGATCCTTATATTTGGTATCCCGCCAATGCTGCCTGTCCTTGTAGATGGGGTAGAAATACTCCATGCCTTCGCGGGTCAGGAGCCCTAGATCCGAGACCATTGCCGCAGCTGACCTTGCGGTGAAGGCTCCCCGTGAGAAGCCCACAAGTATGATCTCATCACCATCGGTATAGTTGGCACATATGAAGGAGTAGGCTGACCGGATATTCTGAAACTCTGTAAGCATGTGCGGACTGCTTCAGTACTTTGACTGAGGCACACCTCAAAGATGCTCAAGCCAAAAGCACCGCCGGATAAAACATCTGCGAAACTGCCACTTGAGCCAATTCCGGAGTGATAATCAATGACCTGAAGAGTTCCATCTGTACATGACCGACGTAAAGACCGGGAGAGACGGGTAACATTGGACGGAACAGCCGTTTTTCCAATAGGGTTCCGGTAGGATGATTTCCTGTAGCCCGTGTCACTGTTCATCCACGTGCCATCACAGCAGATGACCAGGCGTTTTTTGGTGATTTGAATTGGTTGGGAAGCGGGTGACATGGCCTATTATCATAAAGAGTTAGGTAGAACGGTCGGTTTTAGGTGTATAGGGATGTTGAAGTACTAGTAAGCATAGAAGGAGGTGAGGCCATTACCACAAAAACAGAACTGATGGGGTGGTGGAAAACAGGGGATTCCTCGGTAGCCGCGTGACCCTGTGTCCCGTCAAGGCAGGAGCACCCAGGTCGCTTCTTCCCAGTTCACATGCCTCCCCTAAATCGGCAAGAGCAACCCATCACTCTCATCAGTAGGATATAGGCTCCCTTTCTGCCCTTCCAAGTATCGCAACATTCAATAGGATGTGCGTTGGCACAGTGGTTTTAACCACAATATAATGTGGCTCGTGCTGTACCTCCCTGCTCTGAGGACTGAGGTTGCGGGTTCATTTTTTGGAGTTTTCGACTCTTTTGCTTTTTAACTCGGCAAAGTCTTCACTCCCCTCACCAAACAAAATCTCATCCAACAGCCCAATCTCTTCATCATCCCTCCCCTCTTCAACAACCCGGTCAAGTGCCCCGTTGTCGAATGCTATCCCATGCCAAAATAGCACGCCCATCAAACTGGCCAATTTCACCCTCTCATAGAATTCCTCATCTGTCTTCAGTTGGGGTATCAGACTTGCTAACTCAGACCAGAATATCTCTCTTAATCGAGACCGGCCTCCTACTTCTTCTTCATTAGACGTGTTCAGCCGATCAAGATGTCCCAGTACACTCTCCAACCCATACAACCCCGTCCCAAACGGCAAAAACTCAGCCTCGGCCCAGTCAATCACACCCTTCAACCTAAACTCCCGCTTCGACTTCTCACCACCCCTCGACCTCCCTTTACCCCTTTCCTTCCCCTTCTCAGCGCTCTCCAACCTCACCATAACATTATCCGCGCTAAAATCCCCATGTGTAAGCACCCAAGGAAGCTCAACAATCCCAGCAAGCTCTCCAAGAACAGGAGACACAAACGGTCGGAAACGAGCAGGGAGTCCCTCGCTCAACATCACCAACCGCCCCTCCAAACTCCCCCCAACCTTCCCTCTCCGTTCACCACCACACCCACCATAACGATACGCCTGCGCAAAAAACTCCGCCAACTCCCTCACCAACCCATCCACCTCAACCCCTCCCTCCCCTGTCCTAGAACCCGCCAAAATCCTCCCAGGAATCAACCCATGACAATAAAACCCCATCCTCCCGTCCTCCTTCCCCCCAACAAATCCAAGAAATTCCGTCTCCGGCGCCCAAGCCCCATGGACCCCCCTCGCCAAAGCTGCAACCTCAAGATCAATAGCATGTTTCTCGGGCCGGAACTGCAAAACGAGCTGCTGGGTGGTGTTGAGAAGCGTGTAAGAGCAGTACCCCTGAACAGCAGGCTCGATGAGCACAGAGGTAGGGAACCGAGCGAGGGCTGTGCCAAAGAGGAGGCTTTCTGTAGTTTCGGGGAGGGAGTTGCGGGTGAAGAAGTTTTCCGGCATGATGCCGAATTGGATTGCGATGTTAAGGGTTCACAGTGGATGGAAAACATTAATGGATTGATATCTACCTACTTGACAGTGAGTGAAGATGGATGCGTGATTTCCCACTTTCCAAAAAATGCAGAGCCACGTAAATGGATGTTTGTAAGTGGTCACCTGTTCTGCCTTGGCTCACTCATTGTGCGGGGAGGGATCACACGTCAATGGGATTGGTTTAGAGTATATGGCCTTGAGACTGCTTCTCGAATTGGAGAATACCTAGTTTGATGACACTGACTGCAGTGAATGACAGCTGCTATATATACAACGTTCATTCAATTCAGTCATCCAACGCCCGCATGAATGGAGAAGCACTTGCCCCTGATGAGACGTTGCCGTCGGCTCGGTAAGGCTGCCGATGACGGGGACTTGGGAGCAAGCGCCAAGCCCTTCTTGGCTGCCCTTGGCTTCCCGAGTCCGGCCCGCATTTCGGGAGTTCCACTTTAGGTTTTTGACAAGTGTGGGGCACGCCAAACTTCGGGATCGACGTGGGGCATGCTTCCATGGAAACTTGGAGTGAGTGTACTCGAGAGGTAGGCTGGTTTCCCGATATTGGGGGCATACCTGGCTGTTGAGAGCCCTTTTTGTTAGCCAGGTATACAATGGGAGCATACACGACCGATGGACTGCTGACTGGTTTCTGAGGATGGATTTTCATTATTTTACTCCATTTTTATCCTATGAGCTCTCTAAGCCTTGAGGAGTTTGACGAGCTCAGCAACAACGGCATCACCCATGTCAGTTGTGCTAGCCGAGCCACCCAGATCCTTGGTGCGGACACCGTTGTCGATAGCCAGCTTAACAGCAGCTTCAACAGCAGCAGCCTCTTTGGGCAGGTTGAGAGAGTACTTGAGCATCATGGCAACGGAGAGGATGGTGCCAACTGGGTTGACAATGCCCTTGCCAGAGATGTCGGGAGCAGAGCCTAACAAGGCACTCGTCAGCAAGCAGCGACATAAAAAGGAGGAATGAAGAGAACTTACCGTGAATAGGCTCATAAATACCATTGCACTTGCCCTTCCCATCAGGAATACCACCCAACGAAGCACTAGGCAAAAGCCCAATCGACCCCGGAATAACCGACGCCTCATCGCTAATAATATCACCAAACAAGTTGCTGGTGATCACCACACCGTTCAGCGCCCTCGGGTTCTTGACCATCAACATAGCCGCAGAGTCAATCAGCTGGTGGTTCACCGACAGCTGAGGGAACTCCTTCTCAAACACCTCCGTCACAACCTTTCTCCACAGTCTGCTCGTGGCCAGAACGTTGGCCTTGTCCAAACTCCAGACCTTGGCCGGGGGGTTCTGGCCCAGAGCCAAGAAACCAGCCAGACGGGCGATGCGCTCAATCTCGGGGCGGGAGTAGGGCTCGGTGTCCATGGCGAAACCGGAACCGTCGTCCTCCTTGCGGTCACCAAAGTAGATACCGCCGGTCAACTCGCGGACGACGATGAAGTCAGTGCCGCGGCAGACCTCGGCTTTGAGAGGGGAGGAATCGACGAGGGACTCGGAGGCGAAGTTGCATGGGCGGAGGTTGCCGTAGGTGCCGAGCTCCTTGCGGAGCTTGAGGATACCCTCTTCGGGACGGACGGGGGAGGAAGGGCCCCATTCGGGACCACCGATGGCGCCGAGGAGGATGGCATCGGCGGCCTTGGCGGCGGCGAGGGCTTCGTCGGTCAGGGCGCTGTTGTGGGCGGTGATGGAGGCCTGGAGGGAAGTGGATTAGCTGGCTGGAGCTATGACTCTCGCAATGGTGATAGCTTGAAAGCTCCCAGGATTGCGCTCCTAGGTCATCCTCCTGGCACAGCGTTTGAACGCATAACAACTCTCCACCCTATCTTTCCGCCAGCTTCAACCTCAAGCCTCGAGCTCTTGACAGCTTCACCTGAACTCACCGCGGAGCTCTCCCTTACACCGCACTACTCCCCTTTCCAACCCCCCTTTAGCATCAAGAATCAAGAGAAAAATAACTTACACCACCCAACAAGTGCTCCTGCAAGTTAAACTTGCCCGCGCTCGGCACATTTGTCTCAATCGCCTTGAGGACCTTGACAGCCTCGGCAACAACCTATTTCCCCTCGTCAGCAAGTCATCCACTCCCTTCTCCCTTCCAAAATCAAAACCATACCTCCGGACCGCAGTGATCACCCCCAAAAACAACAATATTGTGAGTCGCCATTTTTATTCTTCCTTAAACTTTCAAAGCTGGGAAAAAGAAGCGGGGTCGGATAACGTCGGGGTTTTGGGCGCAGCAAAAAAAAGGTGTATAGAGAGCCCAAGAACAGCTATGACGTAGATTAGGTTGAATCAACTGTCAACAGACCCAAACAGCAAAAATAGATAAAATAAAACTTTCAGAGGAAAAATCATCCTAAAGCAGGTTGATGTTCGAGCAGCCCCCTTTTGACTTGGAACTCCCCAAAGCTTGATCGCCAATTCCAACCCCCCGACCCCGCCTTCCGAAGTCGGCGGGTGGAATTGTACCGCTGTTTGGCGGCCAGCACAACCTTCGGGGCAACGCGGGCCATTTCTTCTCTCAGGGAGGGGGGTCAAGATGTGAATCAAACAGGGTCCGCTTCCGGCCATGAGAATCCAAAAGGCAAGCACCTCGGATATAATGAGTGACACACACACACACACACACACACATGTCTTGAAAATATTCTAGCTGCCTTGTATCCCATCCCAAAAACCTCCAGAGGAGTATCACCCGTCCCCTGGCTGCGGGCCGCAAAGCTCGTACCCCCGTGGGGCAAGGTCGGGTACTTACCAGGTCATAGGGACCGGCTCCCCCGGCCACAACATCCAAAATCTTTGCTTCATAGCCATTCATTCTCTCAGAACCATCCAGATTGAGTAACAAACCCTCATGTAATCTAATGCCGTCTTCGCGCGCTGTGTTCATGACCCAATTACACAAGATAACTTCAGTCTCACAAATCACATCACAGTTCCTCCTCCCCTTCGGAAAACAGCAAAAATAGCGGAAAAAATATGATGGCTGCTGACATTTCACGAAACTATGTCTGCTAATAACTGGTTCTCTTGTCCATGCGTTATCCTCCCACCATATATTTCCCTCCAAAAAAGTTTTTTTCTTTCGTTTTCTCTTCTCTCCAACTCACCCTCCCCCAAGAGTTTCCGCTTGATCAGCGAGTACGTTGCATTTGCCCATGAAAAGCGCGAGGTAATCGTGTGATAGAATAACCATATTCGAGAGAGATCGGTTAGTCGTTCGTTTTTTGTGTGTCCGTACCCCTTGCCATCCTGCCCCCCCGTCATCTTGCGGATCTTCTTCACTCCCCATCTCTGCACACCTCCCTGGCCATTCCCCTTCTTCTGCCTCTTCTTGCTCGTTCACTCACCCACTTCTTCATCATCTCCACCACCTACTCTTGTGCAGACCCCTATAACCCCTCCCCATAAAGCTACACCATATCCCACATCTGGCCATCGTCCATCGTTCAACTATCCTCACCCATAAGGCCCGCCAAGTCTTCTCACCCTCGGCAGAGAGCAAAAGCGCCATCCAAAATCATCGTCATCATCACCACCGCAACTCCTCCATCCTACACCCACCACCTATCCACTCAACCATCCATACCATCTTCCCCATCGAGTTCCTCTCCCATTCCTCCCAGTCATCATTCATTCCCACCCTCAACCCTAATTTGAAAGACACCCCGCCGCTTGGCGCCTTAAACACCCCCCTCCCCTACACACTCCTGGAAAAAAACAACAGTAGCAATTCCCACCCTCGCCGCCAACCACCACCTGTATTAGTAGTAAACAGGACAGAGAAACTTAATCTTCCGCCAAACAAAACTCCCTTTAACCACAAAAGCAAAAAAAAAAAAAAAAAAAAAGAGTCAGCAAAAATAAGCACAAAGCTTCCCACCCAATATTTGACCAAAAAGAGAAGAAGAAAAAAAAGCCAGTGAAAAATTTCCCGGGTTGGTTGAGTGCAGAAGTGGGGTATCATTTTGATAAAAAAACAACAACCCAAGTGCTTCACCTCAAAAAAAAAACTGATGAGGTCAGGTGGTAAGGCAGGTCCCGTCCGCCCCCCTTTTCATGAACTCCCATGTTTCGAATGAAACAACGATGAACCGAAGAGGAGGAAAGAGAGATATAAAAAAAGATTGAATGATGGTTCGCTTTGCTGGCTTTGCTGGCTGGATACAACGTGGTATCGTCGTGGGTTGGTGATGTATGTGGATGAACAGTAAAAGAAGCGAATGATGATGATGAGATGACATTGTCGTCGTTGATCGTGGTAGATTCGAGAAGCGCGGGGCAGGAACTTGGCAGAGGCACAAACAAAGCCTCGTTTGTTCCCATTCGGGAAACCATCCGTTTTCCAAATCCCAACCCCCGTCTTGAATCGAAAGATGCCCGCCATGCTCGCCTGCCAATGTGGTTTGAGAAAAACCCGGAGAAACCCATCCCTAAAAAGAGAAAGTCCCAATGCCATCCTCGCCGCCCTCGGTGTATCGTAGTAGAAGTTAGCCGTAGATAGGAAAGAAATCTATAACGTCTTTCTTCTTCAACTGATAAGCAACCCGTTTGTTGTTCGCCTCAAAAACTCGGCATCAAAAGGGGTGAGGAAAAGGAAAGTCAAAGTGACTCCTTCTGATCAAAGATAATGATGCCAGAAATCCAGACGATTGCTCCTGAAAATGAATGAAAAATCAACTCCCAAGGGACCCACCATATCCGAATCATGATAGTAAAAAGAACCCCAGAACCCTGTGACGAGCCGCCGTACCCCTTCGCCCAGGAGACCAAGTCCGCCACCGTATCGCACTGAAAGCCCTGAAATAAATCGTGATCGCCATGCCGTGCCTGGTGTCGTAGAAAAACAAATACCCTAAACGCCCAGAATGGAGAGAGGTAACAAAACCAATAACATGGAAAAGGTAAATGAAACAGATGAGATGCCCTGCCTTAATGCAGGATCTTGCCAAGAAATGGCGTTCCGTTGCATATTTGCACCAGAACTTAGGAGCTCTGATAATTTGTTGGAAGGCGCGCTCCTCCTAGATTCAGTCCGTCAATCTTCAACACACGACGAAGATGATCTTCTGCGTCCACAAGGTCTGCCGGTCGGCTGTACTCAGGTCTAGCATACCCGGCAACGGGGTACTGCCTGGGAATGTCGGGTGCCGGGCCCGAGCGGGTGTACTCCAAAGTGATTGGCTTGGGAGGAGCTTGATTTTTGGGTTGGGATGATGCTTTGGTGAAATCCAACTTGATCGGTGGTTGAGAACCAATGGCAAGATACTGTTTGAGCCTCTCTGTGGCATCTGCCGGCGATGACTGTTGTGGAGGGGCGAACTGTTGCTGCTGATGAAAAGTCCTCTGTGGAGAGTTGGCCTGCTTTTCATTGATGCGTCCTGCTGCCCGAAGCCTGTCGTTATAAGGTGTCGAGAAGGCTGGTCCAATGGGGGCTCTTGGGTTGCCGTCCAACTCCGAAGTTGAAATTCCGCTTGATCCATTCCGCTGATATACTGGTCGCTGGTGACGACGGGCATCAATGCCGTTCGGGACTGTCCTAGGGGCCAAAGGAGATTGCGGCTGGGCTGGTGGCGAATACATGCTAGATGGAGGAATCGAGATATTTGCCGTGCTCGCCCTGCGGGCCTCGCTCTCCTTTTCAGCTCTGTGAGCCTTAAAAAAGAAATCAAGCGGCGATTCTTCTCGTGTGATTTCAGCGCTCATGATCCTCTGTCGAGGGGTAGAAGCCTCGGTATCGGTGGCAGGAGGCGAAGGCTCTGAACTGACACGGCCGGTGTCCTTAATACCGGGCGAATCCAAGGCCTTGGCAGCGAGAAAACTGGGAATCGGGAGGGAAGCAGGAGCCGGCGACGCATGAAATGTTGCACCAGCATACGCAGCAGGGAGGCCCGCGGCCTTTGCGGGAGCCGACTCGGGAGGAGAGTTGCGACCATGCCTGGCTGGAACAGGCGATGTCGAAGGGCCTGACTTTGGGCGCGGCTTGTTGTTCGCAGTGCGACCTTTGGGCTTGCCGGATTGATTGGGTTGCGCTTGCGACGACGAGACGGGTGCAGGGCTGTTTGACACAGATTTCTGTGGCGTCAGCGGAATGCCGAGGTCAACCGGTGCGCACGCATCGCTAGGCACATCGTTTTCCGAAGCATAGTTTTTGAGGGCGGGAGAGTTCCCCGGGCGCTTTGGTCGCCGTCTCCCTGGAGTGTGCTTAGCACGCAGTTGTTCGTGCGGTTGTCGTTGTTGCTGCTGCAGCATAGTGGTAAGAGAAAGTCCCGCGGGTAGAGATGGGAAAGAGGGATTTATAGTCGATCAGAAAGCGATAACCTCAAGGTTAGATAGACCGTTTGCGGGTGGCGCGCAGAGGTTCTGTGACTTGCGTGCTCCAAGTGACGATTTATGGGATGGGCGGGCGGGGAACGACTCTGCTCGACAACGTCGACGTGACGGTTGATCGGAGGGCAAATGGAGCGCTGGTCCTTGTTGATGACTCGGTAAGACTACTGGAATTGGCAATGATGAATTTTTCGGCGGTCGCTTCTCTGCGCATCTTGTTTTTGGGGTGTTTTTTGAGGGGTTTGTTTATTGTGGTAGGAAAGAGAATCGCGATGGAGGCGGGAGGAGTCAAGTAGCTGGGGCTTCCCTAGGATACCGCATATTTAATGCTGTCGCCGATCGGGCAGGCTGACCTGGCAGCCAGGCCTGAATTCCATCGTGCACTTGGCCCGCGCGCCCTTTCCTGTAACCGCGAACCGCATTCACTCCTGCAAGAGGTCCAATGAGGGAGCAGCATTGCTCCTGGCCAACTTACTCGCCATCAAACCCTTCATTTTGTGCGTTTAATTGTCTACTAGACCCCTTGAGGCTCTCGCAAAAAAAAAAAAAGAAAAAAAAAAAAAAACCTTAAAACTCAAACTGCCCGGGCTCACATGGCTTGGATTAACTCTCAAGAACTTGAAACCCTTATCATTCATTGCGACGGTTAACAGGATGACCACCCAAGAGGGACCATTTCTTGGCTGATGGAATGCTGAACGCAGAGAGAGTGGCTGTGACTGCCCCCAACTGCCCACTTGCTCCCGTCTTTGTCCCAGCTGCCAAGCTCGCTCTGCCCAGCATTGCTTGGTAGGCCTCAGTTCAGGTGTTTGTTCAGGCAGCCCAACAGCCCAAACCAACAGGACAAGTCGTTATGATTCTCCTCTGCTTCAAGCCCAATGTAGATGGATGATCTGGATCATGACGTCTCTGCCAGTGAAGCGTTCAATGTATTTATTAGGGTGGTATCCGCCAGGGCCCATCGTTGCGAGACGGCAAGAGAAAGTCCCGGTTTCTAGCGCACTGCATGATTTGCATCATACGGGGCCTCTATGCAATGATCCTGGTTGGTATGCATTTATCCAGCCTGACACATCAGTCGGCGCGGGGTTGTGGCGGGGCTGTCAACTCAGCCCGACGGCGGCTGCGACACGCAGTTGCCTGGTGGATTTGGATTTACCAGGCGCTCTTGGAAGAGCGAGTCTTTCACTAGATCGTGGGGGAAAGAGGTTGTTAGTTTTTGATAAGATATTCTCAAGGAGATTACTTGCCTCTGGTTCGTGGTTGATGTCATAATAAGCCTAACACCTTTCTGCCGCCTCTCCTGCACCAATAACAAGCCAAAGCGGAGACTGACCAACGCTGCCTGGTAGCTGCGATTTCAGCACAACCAGCGAAGGCAGACCAAACTTTCCCCCCGCATCGCAGATTTCAGAAAACAAAACACGAACTTGTCCACCACTTCGACCCCGTTTCGCAAAACGACGACAAACAACCATGGCCGACGTTGATATGACCGACGCGACTGACGCGCCCGCCTCCGCGGCCCCCGTCACCAAGAAGAAAGGAACCGCCGCTGACGGAGAGGGAAAGGATGGGAAGAAGCGCTTCGAAGTCAAGAAAGTAGGAATAATATGCTCTTGATGCAGCTCGACGTTACGATAGCTGACGCGACTCTAGTGGAATGCGGTAGCCTTGTGGGCCTGGGACATAGTGGTCGACAATTGTGCCATCTGCCGAAACCACATCATGGACTTGTGTAAGCTGTTGTCTGATATCATATCACGATTTGCGGTCCGGATGCTAACATGTTTCTCCTTGCAGGTATAGAATGTCAGGCGAACCAAGCTTCAGCCACGAGCGAGGAGTGCACTGTAGCCTGGGGCATTTGCAACCACGCCTTCCACTTCCACTGCATCTCCAGATGGCTCAAGGCACGCCAAGTATGCCCACTCGACAATAGGGACTGGGAGTTCCAGAAGTACGGTCGATAGAGTATCTAAATTGAAAGGCGGAGCTTGGATGGGAAGTTGCCCGAACAACACAGCTGTCACAATGTTGGAATATGGCACAAGCGAAGGGACACAGACGACTGGTGATAATTTGGGAGTTTGGGACTGGGTTTACAACACGAGCACATGTACTTGAGTCTTGCCTCGTAAGAGGAGTTCACGATATGGGAATTCCCCTGCTTAGAGGAATTCAACGACGTTCACGATCACACTTGGTGTGTGCCAGTATTAAGACACCGATTTGGTGGTCATCCAGAACTTTGGTGCTAGTTAGCAGAAAGACAGACACCAACATCTGTGTTTAAAGTCCGGCCATGAAGTGTTCTTACATCTATGCTGCCAAAGCCACCAACGAACGCTGATGTCCCTCCCCATATAAATCAAGCCCTGGAGAATGCAAAAGACAATGTCCCGAATGATAACCACATTTCACTAAAACCATAAATTGAACTGCTCTCAGAAATACACATAGCCTCGTCCGATTCCCTCACCGCAGCATCTTTTCATCGATAACTATATTCGTTGGTGGTGCGGCTCCCGCTACCGGCAACCACTTGACGGGATTCTTGTTGTAGATTGGCCAGGGAGGGACGGTAAGAAGAAAAGTGGCGGCGGTGCCGGCGAGACCGATGTAGACGGCGAGCTTGATGTCTTGGAGGAAGTAGCCGACAAGGAAGGCGATTGCCTGGGGTGAAGTTAGTGCTGTCTGCTGGAAAAGGGGATTGTGGTAGAATCGTACCCCTACTATCGAGAGCGAGATGTTGACGAGATTCTCTACTAGCTTTTGGCCTTCGAAGTCCTGGGATGTATAAGTTAGCTTGGGGGGGACAGGTGATTGTTGTGGAAGATGGAGGGAAGTACAATCTGGCCTTCAAAGATGTCGCGGGCTTGCTCGAGGAGTTGTTCCGCCATCTTGAGTTATCAAGGATGAGCCTGGACTTTGGACAGGGAACTGGCGATTGAGGTCGTCGTTGCTATCGCGATTGATATGAATTGTTTGTGATGCGCCGTGGTCTGGTCCACAGTGATTGATGTCAAAAGAGTGGATCTGCAATTGGTTTCAACGTGTCTTCTGGGGGACGTGCCGCTTGCACTTGCCCTCCGGCAGCGCACAGGACAGGGCACCGTGTGTGTGCCTGAATGCGACTGGCCAATCAGAATGTACATATAAGCCCCACTTCCCGGAAGATTTGGTGCATTTTGGGGAGGTCGCTACTGCGTCGAAGCCCAACAGCCCCTGTTGAGGCTGAACACAACTCCCCTATCATGCACCTGTGCAGTGCATGTGCTGCTGTATTATTGACGGGATGGGGTTGACATCTCTCCTCATTGGCAGTGGAAGGGAGGAATTGGGAATGTGAGCTTATCTCTCGGATGGAGCGTCATCGAGCTTTCTAGCTGCTCTCCTGATGATGGAGGCGTTCTGCCCTGTTTACGTACGCAATTCTATGACCAGAGTCTCTTAGCCCTTTGATACCCGAATTGCGGGCTTTTGGTTAGCGATGACTAACGCCGGCGGCGCTAAGTGGCCAAACTTTTTCCATCCCGTGCAAAGTCAATGTCAAGGAAAGCCCTCCTGACCAACAACTTGGAATTTCTTTGAGCAGAGGCCAAAAAGTGAAAATCCATCGCCGGGCCCAGAGCACTATCCCTCCATCCCTCCCCCTTCCATCCCATCCTACAACATCTTCCTCGACAAACCTGGTGACCGTTGAGAAGTCACCTCTCCCTGCCAAGCGGAGTGAATTCGCATTCCTACAGGGGTTTATTTAAGAAATTCACCTGTGGCGCAGCCCCTTATCCTTGAGTGAATCAGGAACGTCATATGCCCGGCATATCTGACTGTCAGCTTCAAAACGCGGTCAACCTGCTTTGCTCTTTTTTTCCTTGCACCACCTAATTATCACTCATCACCAACATCCGCAACCTACCTACCTAGGAACAGGCCATGCCTGCCGACTGTTCTCCTTAGCAACTATCGCCATTAGCCAGCTTGCATCAATATTGTTTCATAGAAGTCAGCGCCAATAATCTCGACCCCAGAAGCTGGTTTGATCAGACCATCACGATAGCGCGCCGAATTTGCGACATATATACGGGTCCCGAGTCGCACAGGCTGTCTCGACTGCTTCGTCATCACAAACTGGCGGGCACCGTCGATTCAACGTTTTCTACTCCTCGTTCACTCCTGGGGCCTGAGCTGGTCTACAGTGGAGTGAACAAGAAGCCGCCTTAACTGGCCTTCAGTAGCCTACGAGTTTAATTTGACATCACAGAAACGAAGATCACCCGCCATCTTCACCAGCGTCGCTTTACCAGAGTCCCGGTACCGCGGCCTTCTTCTCAATTCAGGTGTTTTACAAGAGCGTCGTTGCGGACGGCTCCCGGCCGTTCGCTGCCCCCCGCTGGTGCTTTCTTGCGACGACACCCACGGCAATATGCGCTGCGACTGAGTCCTCACTAGGGGCTCTTGGGCTGGGTTAGGACCCATTGCATCGGGAAAAGTAAGGAAGCTCAGGAAAGAGACTGAGAAAGGGGACGGAACTATCAATACCACTGGATCACCGCAAGACGACAAGCAGACACACCACGAAAATGTCCGACCAGGAGGAGATGGGCGGAAACTCGGGGTACTCGACCCCTGTTCCAGAGTTGGACGACCACCGAAACCAGACGGCGTCGGTGCATCGCCCTGATCGCGTTCGACGAGGAACATTTGACTCCCTTTACGGGGCACGCCAAGTTGCAGCTGTTGCAGCTGGACAACCTGTTGTTCGCGATTTTGAAGAGGCCATCATCGACGATGAGGGGCCTGAGAACTCGCCCACCATGAGACGCGCCCGTCGGCCAACCATCGAGTCGATTTCGGATCGCTCTTCGTCGCCTCCTAATTCGGTCAAGGCCTTTGCCGAGGCCCGCCGGCGGGAGCGCGACATGTCGTTCTCGGAACCGAAGCCGGAGCAGAATGAGCAGGAGGAGCCACCGCTTCAGAGGACTGCATCCATTGTCAGTCGGCATAGTTACCGCAGCAAGCAGGTCACTGTGGCGGCGAGTGATGATGCCGCCAGTCTTGCGACCAACAAGTCGGCCGAGGAGGATGTCTGCTTTCCGCTTCAGGACGAGCGGAGTGGTGCCACCCTACACATTGACTTTGACTATCTGGAGAATTTCATGAAAGCCGAAAGTGAGGCCCGTGAAGCAGCTCGTCGACCTTCTGTGCTTCGCACATTCCCTGATGTCCGGCCCTCTACCAACCCATCTAATGTTCCAACGCCCATGATCACTTTGGATGGTGACTTTCTGTCGCCAGCCTTTGACGCAGAGAGCCACCAAGAAAAGTCCGAAAAAGGTCAAGACGAGGAACAGGTCAAGCAGGTCCAACTCCCGGTGCCTCAGCCAGATCCAAACCGGGTCAGTTTCTTTTCTTCGGCCTGGGAATCGACAATCAATGCCCCCGATCTCGAAGGATTGCTCGTGGAGGGCGAGGATATCCGTGGTCTCTTCAGCTTCCCCAAGGGCGAGACGGATGGTGTGTGGTGGCTGGATATGAAGAACCCTTCTGAAGAGGAAGTGCGCGCCGTTTGCAGGGCCTTTGGTATCCATCCCCTGACAATTGAAGATATCACGACGCAGGAATCTCGCGAGAAGATTGAACTCTTTCCGTCGTACTACTTTGCCTGCTTCCGATCATTCTTTATCGAGAATGACGAGGATGGGGAGAAGGAGTTCAAGCCTTTCAACATCTATGCGGTTGTCTTCCGCGAGGGCACGCTGAGTTTCAGCTATGCCAAGAATTCTCATGCCTCTCACGTGCGGAAGAGAATCGCAATGCTCAAGGATTATGTCTCGCTCAGTAGCGACTGGATTTGCTACGCCTTGATGTAAGTGTATTTGGTATCTTTTAATCAGTTTCAAAGCTGACCAGCTCGCAGCGACGATATCGTTGATTCATTCGCTCCTGATATCCGCTCGCTTGAGGACGAAACGGACCAGATTGAGGATGAGGTCTTCATTGCCCGTACAGATGACATGGCACAGTTCCTCCGCAAGATCGGCACAGCACGCAAGAACACGATGGCTCTGATGAGACTACTTGGCGGCAAGGCCGACGTCCTCCGAGGCTTCACCAAGAGGTGCAACGAGAATTACAAGGTCACGCCACGTATGGACATAGGCATGTACCTTGGCGATATCCAGGATCACGTTGTCACCATGATGAACAACCTCGGCCACTGCGAAAAGATGCTGTCTCGCGCGCACAGCAATTATCTCGCTCAGATCTCGATTGATGGTATTGCCCAAGGGACAAACACCAACCGTATGTTGGGCAAGGTGACTCTGCTCGCGTCCATCATTGTCCCGCTCAATGTGGTGACGGGCCTGTTTGGAATGAACGTCAGGGTGCCGTTTGCGGATGGAGACGGGGCCACTCTCGCGCCTTTCTTTGGGATTCTGGGCAGTCTCTTGACTTTTTGCATTCTGGGCTTTTGGCTGGCGAGGCATTATCGCATGTTTTAGAGCTGTGGTATTGCCTCTCGCTACCAACCTATATTGGGGGGGGGGGGGTTATCTCTTTGCTTCGATTCTTGCGCTTCTCCCATGACTAGAACGAGAGGGAGACGAGCATTCTTTTTCTATACACGAATAATGGGGTCCGGGCGGTGGGTAATCTTGGAGAATTTGAGCTCTATAGAGAAAAGCAAGGAGGGAGGCAAATCGGGGTTTTTTTTTTCGAAACCTGGAAAGCAAGGGGGAATAGACTAGAACAAGAGGTTTCTGGGTGGAGTGGCAATTGTGCTTTCTTCGTTACTTTGCTTGGTGACTGGGAGGGCGGGAGTCAGCCTGGGGCAAGCTATAGTTGTGGTTTTCTTGCGTATATAGGGGTTTTATAATTACGTTTGTTCTGTACTGGATTGTGTTGATGTAGTGATCTGGTGATGTGGTGACGTGATGATGTGGTGACGTGATGATGTGGGTATTGTTATGATGTTAAGTCACAGAGTCCGTGTTGTAGACACGTTTTGATCTGTGAAGTTCACGATGGGGGGGGATTGACAATGGAAGGGTTTCCCTTAAGGTGCTGTCTTCATCTTCGTCTGGAAACGTTTCATCTTTACACTTACATCTTTTGGTTTAATTACTTAACCACTTCGTCTCTACATTATCGGATTGACTTGTTTACAGTTTCTATGAAAGTCAGACCTTGTCTGGGTGCTTGTGGACAAAAGCGCAATTGCACTCGTTGCTGCTGAACATGGCACAGTAATTACATAGATATACAGATGCTTAGGCGGAACTGTAGTAGATCGGATGGTAGTGAAATGTTGGTGTTGGGATCAGATGCTGGAAAAAGATCATGGGGAGACTGTAGACGCTGTGGCTAAAAGATGTGATTTCCCAGTCTCTTACATTTCTATATCCATAGGCTGTCACTCCTGCTTCGGTCATGGTTATTCCTTTCTGTTGTTGTAATTAAAGATACTTAATTTGCAACTGCTGCTGCCACTCTGTTTCTCCCGCAGCATACGGCTTATCTCTCCATTAATACCAGCTCCAGCTTGTTATAGCCATTCTTCAGGTGCTGTTGGTGCCGAGACACCCTGTCCCTACCAATTACCGCGAGTCCGTTTTCTACCCCATGAGAATAGCCTTCACTCCTGCTGATGAGCTCTCCTACCATTGCTACATAGTGAGAGATTTTACTACAACCCTCGGATGGTGCTTTTGTTCCTGCCACCCATGCAGTTTGCTGTGGCTGCTAATATAATCTGTGGAGCCTGTTATCCAATACAGGTATTCTACTGTTGGTGCTTATATCTTTTGCTGGTCTTACTGATATATTCTGCTGTCTTGCTGAAATACCCTGCTCGGCTCAAGTACTAATATATCTGCTGCTGTTGCTGATATCTTTGCTGCTGCCAATATAGCTACTCTGCTGGTTTTGCAATTTGCTCTGATGTTACCAACGTATCTTTCAGGTTGCCCTGCTTGTCTAAGGCACTACTCTAGTTCTTGCCGTGACCGTTATCCGGTGAGACTACTGTTGATGACTTAGACTGCTGTTGATGGCCTAGAATGTTGTTGACGACCTAGAAAGCTGTTGCTGTTGCTTCCACTAAGATATTGTCCCCCACTACCCTGTTGCTGCCACTACTTTGCTACCTAGTACGTGACTCCTCTTCTAACACAACTCAATCTCTTCTACTCTTGCCAATGTGCTCCTGCCACTAGTCTATTGCTGCCACTGCCTATTGCTGCGAGGACAGTGAAAACACCATGAATCCCCTGACCTCTTCAATATCTTATCGATAGGAGAGGCCCCACAGGAGCTATGACCATGCCCGTTGATTTACGCAGGGTCACCCCTCCAAAAATAAATCCTCCCCCACGAACGGTCCCCTTGGCACCTCCCTCCACCATCCCCACCTGTCAAACCGCACTGGGTTAGCCTCAACCGCCAACTATGGCTCCCATGACAACCGCGGCCCCTTCAATCGACCACTTGTTGAATCCGTCTTGAAGAGACGCTTCTTTTTCACCGAGTCATTTGTAATCTATCGACTCTCCGCCAACCTCAAGGGCGATAATCGCTGACTGTTCGCCTATGGCCCCCCAGGATGCGCCCTCCAGGCCAACATCGTCGATTGGCGGAAACATTTCGTCATGGAGGAGAATATGCTCGAGTTGGACTGCACGGTGATTACGCCGGAGTTGGTCCTCAAGACGAGCGGACATGTGGACAAGTTTGCGGATTGGATGTGCAAGGAGAGGTTTGTCATTGCCCGACCTATCTTTCTGAGAATTTGAGCTAATTTTTCCACCGTTTGATAGGGGATTACCTGCGTGCGGATCACTTGGTTGAGAATGTGCTGAAGGCGCGGATTGAGCGTGGCACCAAGGGACTGACCAAAAACTCCGCCAAATTGGACGGGGGGGACTGCCGCGGAGTATGAGAATACTCTTGCGCAGGTGAGCTTTTTTCTGTGGAAATTTCGATTTCTCCGTGTGTCAGTTGCGCTGATCGTAGTGCCTACGATTTGACTGTCCACTCGGCCTACACTGGGTCCCCTTTGATCGTCAAAGAGGCTCTCTCAGAGCCAGTTAAGGTGGAGGAGTGGCAGGCTACCCTTGACAAGAAGCTCATCGGCCCGCGGTTCAAGAAGGATGCCAAGGTCATCCAGAGTGCAGTGGAAGCTCTGGATCAGCCTACTCTGGAGCGTCTGGCTTCAGAGATTGCGGAGAAGGGTATTGTGTCTATCGACACTCCGGCGCTTGGTGATGGACGGACATCTGTGGAGTTGTCGAAGGAACTCTTGGCCATCGCCAAGGTTACCCGCGTCCAGAACACACGGGTGTACACCCCCAACGTTATTGAGCCGTCATTTGGCATTGGGAGAATCCTCTATTGTGTCTTGAAACAGACGTATTGGCATAAGCCTGGTGATGAGGCCCGCGCAGTAAGTGGAAGGTATCATCATGCATTGGCATTTCTTTACTGATGTTTTGATTAGGTCTTGTCTCTTCCCTTTGGGGTAGCCCCCAACAAGGTTCTCATCGTCCCCCTCTTCGCCCAGCCTTAGTTCACGCCCCTCGTGCACAAGTTATCCGCCCGCCTTTGTTCTCTGGGGATTTCCAACATTGCGGACTCGTCGAGTGCCTCTATTGGCAAGAGATATGCCCGGAATGACGAATTGGGCACGCCCCTCGGTATCACGATCGACTTGACACCGTGAAGGATGGGTTGGTAACATTGAGGGACAGGGACTCGACATCTCAAGTCAGGGCTTCGGAGGACGGGGTCGTTCAGGCTATCAAGAATATGGCGAACGGCCTGGAGACTTGGGAGGAGGTTTCGAAGAGGCTGCCGGCATTTGTTGGTCAGGCGGAGTAGACAACTCTTGGGGAATGTCTTGAGGGGCGGGTCAAAGTGGTAGACTGGGTGGCGTAAGCCTCTAGATAGCATTGAGTTTGAGATCTACAATACAGTGACTCTTCAAATATGCATGCATATCTCTTTGTGATAGGCATGTATTAACGGATCTTCCAAAACAAATCATCTCTCAAAATCCAGCTACTTACCTACCTACTTACCTACCTACCTACCTACCTACTTACCTACCGGTCTAAGCAGGATTCCGACCCAAATCATAGAATAAATAGTCATGTAAGTGCAGGTTGAACACTACACCTCTGCCATATGTCCATATCTCTGTCTATCCTCCATGCAAAATGCTGTACCGCAGCCAGATTGATTGGCTGGGATGAATGTTAGAGCGCTCGCGAGCGCTGCTGAGCCAGTGTCTTTTGCGTTTGCACCCGCGGCCAGACTCACGCCTGCTTAGGTCGAGGCCATCTCACGGGTCTGCGAGTTTGGGAAGTTGTGGAGGAGTCCCATGATGTCTTGGATCTGGGGGCGAATATCGCGAACGCAGCCACTCTGAGTTGCTGTACATCACCGGGGCGGAAGTTGGGCGAGGGCTGAAATGATGCTCGGAACAGCCCAGTCGCCGGTCTTTGGAGCTGCTGGGAAGACTTTTGGGGGATGTATTGCATGGGTGTTACCTGATGCCATGCCCGTTTTGGGCAGTTAACCAGTTGCTGGGATGGTCCAAGAAAAGCGAGCGAGTCTTGGGCGACTGTGGTGTACTTGTGCGGGCGTATGGAGCTGGCGTGATGATGTCATTTATCTGGATACGCTGATACAAACGTAGGCGTCTTATGTCTTGCGAATACGTCTCGAACTTTGATTCGTACTTATCACGATGTACGCAATCTGTTATTAACTGTGTATCTATTAAGCTAGGGAGACGGTGTGTTGCGGGTTGGGATGGTCTTTTCGAAGCTGCTAAGATGTCTTTGGAGAGCTGATGTTCCGTCCTAAAGATATGATGAATGATATAGGTAGCCAAAAGATATTCAATTACTTTTGAGCACATAGTAAGTATGTTTTATAGCCTCTTTGCAATCCCAGCTTGTTGGCCATTCTCCGGGGTCAATACATTGGTTGAAGATGTCTAGAAACTATCGGGATACGGGTATCTGAAATCTAATTGCTGGGCCATTCATTATACGAGACTTCGTGATCTCGAAGCAGCAAGAGCAGCCATCGTCTCCTCATCGGCCTCCAACAAAAGATACGCAACCTCTTTTAGACATCGTAATGAACACTCGACCCTCACGCAGTAAGCCACGACTTACCTATAAAGCAGCATGACACCAGTTTACCTTTTTTTCCTCATTACCCCTGACTTGTGCATCACTACCCCTATTCACCAAAAACCAGGGTTGTGTATGCAGCACACCCACAACCCTTACCCACGTCATCCCGTAACAATACGCTATTAAAACGGTAACAGTTCCGATTGCGCAATTGCGGGACATTTTTGACGACGTCACGCACATCCTCCGATCTTGTCGCGCAAAAAGGTGTGTGGTTCATCTGGTCTGTTTGACATGCCACTTCTGGCGTAATCCGCCCGATATCTTATAGAAAATTTGCCGTGTGTGCTGCGTGAGGTGTGCCTTTTGAAGGCGCAAGTGTTCGTTGTGTTTCTGGAAAAAGGCAGCGCCCGCCCCTCATCACCAAAATAATTTATAACCCCACCATTCCCCTGCCCTTTCCATCATCAATTCCGCCCATTTCTCACCTCACCTCTCACCCCTCAGCTCTCACATTCACAACTCGAAATCTCACACCCCAAACCTCAATCTCACACCCTTATACTCAAAAGTAGCCCAAAATGAAAGCCTACATCTACGACGACCTCCCCGGCGACCAACGCCTCCCCCACAACTCAGGCACCCCCATCTCCCCCTCGGAGCTCCTCTCACTCGGCGTCCTCTACCACCACATCCCCTCCCTTCCCGACGTCGACGCCCTCGCCGCCGAGCGCGGGTACAAGAACCGCGACGAGATCACCGTCTCCCCCGAGGCCATGGGCGACATCTACGAGACCAAAGTCAGGTCCTTCTTCGACGAGCACCTCCACGAAGACGAAGAGATCCGGTACGTCAAGGACGGCAAGGGGTACTTTGACGTCAGGGACAAGGACGAGAGGTGGGTGAGGATCTTCCTCGAGAAGAACGATCTGATCATCCTGCCGGCGGGGATTTACCACAGGTTTACTACTGATGATGATAATGTAAGTTTCACTGACTACTGGAAATAGCTGTTAGTGGTGGTGAGGGAGTGATGGCTAACGGGGAAAATAATAGTACATCAAGGCTTTGAGGTTGTTCAAGGACGAACCCAAGTGGACGCCTCTGAACAGGACTGAGGGGTTGGATGAGAACGCTTATCGCAAGGAGTATGTTCAGCAGTTCTTGGCTGCTTGAGCATGATGATGTTATGGGACTGGTGGAAGCAAAGCAAGCAAGCAAGTTAGCAAGCTAGTGAGAACTGATCATTCTTGGCCTGGTCTATACACTTTCGGTGCTCCTCACAAAATGCCCGTCGCTCGGGTTTCGTACCCGATCCATACGGATCAGATTGGTAGAACTGGTGAAAGACGCATTTGATAGCAACGCTCGAGTAATATTTCATTATATCAGCGCTACTTGCGTCCAGACTGTTGATTCGTCAGGTTCCAACCTGTTGTCCCGATGCCGTAACCTCCAACGCCATAAAATGTCCCATGCTAAGCATCTGTGGCCAGTTTCAAATATGCTGGTAAAGAACTAGACGCAGAGAAACCGACCACCGCTATGTACTGTCATGCAAATACAACCCTTCCCCCAAATCCTTCTTGTCAATCTCATCGCATATCTGGCGCCGGCACCTCCGGACCAGCCCCAGCAACAGCAAACTCGTTATCCACGCCATTAGCAGTCTCGTCGTTGGTCTCTTCTTCTCTTGGGCGGCCCTCTGTGGCCAATGTCAGCACTGCTCATCTCTCAGCCCCCAAATCAAGAAAACCTACCAATCAACCTCCTCCACCACATCGGCGGATCCAACGGCTTGCTCCCATTATGCAGCGGTGGGTACACGTCATTAAAAAAGTACCAAATATGCCCAATCACCACCCCCAAAATCTCATCCTTCGGGATCAAGCCGTGCAACACATAGCTCACGGCAATCAACACCCAAGGCAGATATGGCGCCCTAAACACCAGCACCCCCAGGAAGCTCATCAGCGTGTCCGGGTTCCTTCTCGACCAGATGTACACCAGCGTCGACGAGAGCGGGTGTCCGAGAAAGGGCATCCCTATAAAGGGTGATAGTAACAGCAAACTGCTCATCGCGTAAAACAGCAGCCAGCTAAAGTGCGCCGGTGATCGGCCGGAGGACTCTTCGAGGAGGCGGGAGTAGCGCTGTTGGAAATAGACGTGGAAGAGGAGGTCCATGGAGAAGGGGCCAAAGTAGAGGAAGGTTGTGAGGAGGCGCCAGTACTTTTGAGGGGTAAAAAGGTTAGCGATACATCAAGTGGGGAAGGGGAGGGAGAGAGTACTGACTTGAGCTTTTACGAATACCGCTCTGTAGCTGTAGAAGAGCTGGAAGGGTGTTAAGAGGTGACATTGCACCAGGCCGGCGCATAACACTGTTGCTGTTGTCCACCATCTTGTGCATACAGGCATTTCCCAGAACCACGTCTCGAGTGGGAAGCGCCCGTTGTTGTCCATGAGTCCGTCCATTGTGCGCAGCCTGTATGCCTACTGCGATCGAAATGGAAAATAGGTGCGGTTAGGGTTGACGACGCCAGTGATGCGCAAGTCCAGAATCCGGGGAAAGTGGGGCGGGCGCTCGCTCGTAGGGGTTGATGTAATTGCCACTTTTGTAGTGGGAGTTCCCGTGCTTCTAGCTGGTGGATATAGCTCGGCGGATTTATGATTTGGTCTCGTTCAGGGTAAGTCTTCAAAGGGTATCTTGTTAGCTTTGAAATCAAGCGTAAATGGGATTGCATTCAAAAAGCCATTGCTGTAGAATAATTTGTGCCTCTGAGGAAGATGGCGCAATCTGTCGCAGTAAATGTGTGTTGGCAGGTGAGCGAAAAGGATTGATTAATTCTCAAGATGTTGAGGTGGCCTTTTAGGAAACGAAGCTTCTTGGTTGCTCATCAAGCATCAGGACACAAGACCGCGGGACAATCGGACCCTTGTCGGGAAGCTGAGCCGCTGCTGCGGCGGGGTCCACAATGACGCTGCTGCCAGCTTGCCGTTTCACTATCTGCATATTTCTATTGTCTACGAAGGCTTGGGCCACAAGTCTTTGGACCCCGGCGTTAGCAGCAGTTTTGCTAAGAAGGGCCAAGACAGTGCGATAAAAAGTTCACACTTCAAAAGCATCAATTACACCTAAGTATAAATGCACAGAGAGTCACCCTATAACAATCTCAAGTCCTAATATATACAAAAGGTATTTTTTAACACATTACATCTATTTTTTATAATGTCTTTTCAGGTGGTTAAGGAGATGCGAGAATTAGGAAAATACGAGGGTTAGGGCTGTAAGCCGTAAGTGTGGAAGATGGGCACTGTGATGTTTAAACAACTGCTAACGTGGGAGTCCAAAGGCTAATGGCCCCAGCCTTCGTATCGAGCTCAACCCTAACCCGCAGCTGTCAAATGCCCTTGTGGCTGGTTTGACAGCAACGCACAAGCCACACATTGTTCTCCCCTTCTTCGAGAGAGAAACAGAGCTCCCCACATGTCCCCAGCCACCCCATTTAACCCCCTGTCAACCGTAGCGCGTTCCGTCGCGACAGCTCCATTTTCTGCTCGCGTCGAGGGGAGGGCAATCTTTCTTCTTTTCCCCCATTAAACACCCAGCCAACCTCCCGGATTTGTACATACTCTCTCCTTTTGCATTCGTGTGACACCCTCCTTTCTGCTCTATCCGTCAACAACCACCATTGCCCACCCACCCCCTTCTTGCAGGTTACGCATAATACATCTACAACACCCAATCGCCGCTTCCTTCCTCCGCCCTTTTTTTGCATCGCGCAAACTCAATTCTTGGAGCCAATTCCCTCGTCGCGCAAAACCATCTCCAGCTTGAATCGCAAAGAGCCATTCGCTAGCTTTTGCGCAAAACCAACCGACTCGCGGCCTTCCCGTCGGGTTTAATCGTTAATACCCTCCCGCCGAAAAAGAAAAAAATGCCACCTAAACAAGCTGGCCGTCGCCCCGGTCGCGCTTCAGGAGCAGGAAGACAATCCAATGTTCAGCGTATGTTTTCCTCCTTCCTCCTCCCCCATTGCCCTATACTAACCCCCCTAAAGCAGGTGATCCAGTCCCCCAAGGCCGCAAGCGCCGCTACCGCCCAGGCACCCTCGCCCTGAAGGAAATTCGCAGATATCAATCAAACACCGATCTCCTCCTGCTCAAGCTTCCATTTGCGCGATTGGTACGTATATATATATATATATATATCCGAGGAACAATCAAGGGAAAAGAAGAAAAAGAGTATTGTTTTTGACACAAAAAAAAAGGTCCGCGAAATAGCCATCACCTGCCGCCCCATGAACGACGAACTCCGCTGGCAATCCCAAGCCATCCAAGCCCTCCAAGAAGCCTCCGAGGCTTTCCTTGTCCACCTCTTTGAAGACACCAACCTCCTCGCCATCCACGCCAAGCGGGTAACCATTATGCAAAAGGACCTGCAGCTTGCGAGGAGGATAAGAGGTGTTTGGGGCGGGGCGGGGTGGGTGTAAATCATCAGTCTTCTGTTACGATATTCTATTTTGGCGATTTCAAACTTTCGATTATCGGCCGATGCTGGAGTGAGCTGGGTTGAGTTTGAGAAAAGGGGGAGTTAGCCCACCACCATCCTTTGGGGAACCCAGACTTCTCTCAGACTATCCCGGATTGCGGATTTCACCCAAGCTCCCGGACGACTTTGCGGTTCTTTTTTGGGCTGCATACCATCGCTTTTTTTTCTTTATACGACCGCATACCCGATACTTACTTGCTCTGTCATATTTTGAGCATCTCCCGTCAACTCGAAGCCACCCAGTTTTCGGGTAGGTAACCCTTTAGCAGCACACAGGGAGAAAGGATCATGAGCATAAGGGTTTGCAGCTGGACGAAAGAGCAAAATTATGGTCACATCTTGTTCACGGAAACTGTTTTCGTGTCTCGGGGGGGAAGAGCTGTACAAGAAGGAAGGTGGAATTAGGGAGTTAGTATATCTGGAGACGGATATGCTGCTTGCAACAAAACACCCGAGCCAAGGGTTTAACGGCGTTCTTTGGAGTTTTTGGTTTGCTTGTCAGAGTTGCATTTTTCATCATATTTTTCCCACGACTATATAGGGATACCAGCGAGAGAGAGAAGAGAAAGCGTGTGCGATATCACTAGGTGTATTCTATCATGTGGCGGCGTCTTGGGACCTGGTCTCTGGTCGGTTGGGCTGGCTGGCTGGCTGGCTGGTTGTCGGGTAGAATTAGCAAGAAGACAGGTTACGGCCTCTTCTGTTTTGTTGTCTTTGTAAGAGAAAGAGAGGGGTATAATATCAGTCACGCACAAATTCAACCAAAAAAACTACCCAGTCTCAAAGTTGGTCGTCAAATCGTCTAGATATATTATGCAAATAAGGAGGGAGGCCCATCCCTCCAAATGTATACGCATCACATTTATGTGCGACCTTCCTACTCCGTCCACCACCACCACACCACGACGGGTGCACAAAAGACGGCAGGTAGGCAAGTAGAATGTCACCCCCCGCCCTTCTTCCTCTTCTAACTTTTAAAACTTGTCGTGTATATCGTAAATCATTACTTTTTTTCTCTCATGTACCACCACATCTGCCCCAGACCATCATCAACCAGCAGCGCCCTTCCCCTTCCCACCTCCCGTCCCCGAACCGGGCCCGGACGTCCCGCCCTTCTCATACGCCTCCCTCATCTTGGCCATCCCCAACAGCAACTCCTCCCTCTCCCTCTCCAGCTTCTCCCTCTCCTTCTCCAACGACCGTATATACCTCGTCGACATGTCCAACACCTGCGCTTTACTCAACCTCCTCTCCCCCAAGTCCAACCCGGTCCCGCCTTGACCACCACCAGCCTGTCCGACATCCGAATCCGCCCCCGAAGCAGTCGTGGTCGGCGAGCGCATCGATTCAGGGAGCGTGTTCATCAATATCTCAAATTGCATGTTCAGCCTGTTCCGATACTGCTTCTCAACCAGATTGTGCGAGTTCCTAGACTTGCGCTCCTGAGGGGTTTCCTCGGTACGAGTTTGCATATTCTTCGACGTTCTCGAGGCGCTGCGTAACTTCGTCTTTGCAGCGGTGGTGGTGCTGTTACCGGTACCAGACTTAGGTGCTGCAGTAACCGGTGATGCGCCGCTCTGCTCGGCGTACTGTTTCGCCCGCTTTCCACCACCGCCTGGGCTGCTGGTTCCCATCTCCATGCTGTCGGTTCTAGACGGCGGTTGCGGTGGCAACTGCCAGTTTTCCACCGACGCACCTCCATACATCCCCATGCTCGACTCATCAATTCCAGATCCCGTTGGGCTGGCAACCATCTCGTAGCTCTGCATCACAGGTGACATGAGCGAGCTCGGCGATGCTGTACCGAGGCTCATGGTGCCATCGTCAACAGCGGCTGGCCACGGCTGAAAGTCAAAGCCTGGCTGTTGCAGAGGAGGAAGAGGAGCGGTGGGCGATACATAATCGCCCATGTACGGATCGGTCACATTCGGCTGTGAGGCATACCCAATCACCCCAGCGGTGGTGGAAAGCGAGTGTGCCGCAATCGAGACCGGAACATTAGGAGAGACGGCATCAGTCGTATAAGGTGATATTCGCCAGTCAACCAGAGTCGCAGCAGGTGGAAAAGCCGGCTGGCTGGTATTCAGGGGGTAGACGTTGGGGTGCTCTCGTGACCGGACACGTGCCGTAGAAAGGGTGGTGCTACCGGCCGTTGCGAAGGAATAGTCCGGTTGGCCAAACGCTGAGGAGCTAGTGGCCGATGGCGTGTTTGTGGGGTGATACTCCGGGCCAAGCCGGGTTACGCCCCCGGCTCCGAATGTTGAGTGATAGCCGCCGGCAACTAGGTGCTACAAAAAGTCAGCGCATTCTTGCATTCGGATCCAAAAAAATGTGGCCATCGTCAGGCACATTCAGCACGCCACGCCGCATGCTATCATTTCCCGCCCCGCCCCTACCTCAGGAGGGTCTAGACCCCAGTGGCATAAGAAGCTCCTGATGGTGCATTGTCCTCCCTTCGCCCCCTTTTTCTCTGAACCCTTCCAACCGGTTCGCTGTTGATCACGCACATGCTTGTGCCAAGTATCGTCAATCAAAGCTGTCTGTCTTTCTTGGGGGCATTTTTCTGACTTGTCATCTTCTCCATGTCCCCCTTTTGTTCTCCAAAGACGGGTTTTCAGTTCCTGGCGACCACCCCATCACCATATATCCTCATGCTCCCATTTCGTCGACCCACCACCCCTTGTCTGCACACTAAGAATGGGCGGAGCAATGGCATCTGGCTCCTGCCAGGGACGGCCAACTCCACTGAACGGGCAAGGAAATTTCAGTCGTACCTCGGGGTTACCAGGGGTGTAATCGATGAAGAAGGCTTCGCTATTATGTTGTATCATGCCCTGGTTTGTCGGTGCATGTAGCTGATTCCGTTGGGGCTTGTTTTGAGTGAATCTGGGATCTCGATGGGAACTCATTTCAGCAAACCCCAGTCCAGTGCCTGCCGTGGTATATATGTTTCTTTGGCCACGTCTCAAGCTGGATTGCTCCCCAGAGCCGTCTACAAAGCTGTCGCCGAAGTATCGGATGCACCGAGTAGCTGTCTTTCGCAGGCTTTGTCCCGTGTGCCGGGCAATTCTCCTATTCCTGCCCTAGTAGGCGAGAGTGTCAACTGCTTTCAGACTTGTGGCATGAATGCTGCAGGTTCCGATGCTACTGAGACCAGTAGCTTGGGAAACAAGGTCTCCCAAGAGCCAAGTGGTGAACAGCTTCCGCCACTCCGGGTGGTATCATGCGGGAAGCGGCCGAGGGACCGAGTATTGGATCCCGCTATCGTATGGAGGAAATCAGCGGCTGACCAGGCGCTGTGGGTGTCCCGCGCTGTCGCCCAAAGTTCAGGACAAGGGAGGCTTCGATGAATCCCGCACCAAGCCGCTAGGTCTTTGGATGGCACAGAGAGTGTGCTGCCTGCCCGTGTGGAATGGCCGGGGTGCTTGATCGAGAGGTGGTGCTCATCAACAGAAAGCCGATGCATGGGAGGGCTGATCGGGTGTCTTCTTTTGATGCTGTTGGGTCCAGCGGTAGTATTATATACCGCGCAGTCCAGCGACCGAGATGGTTCCGCACAGCCAGCCCCAGGCACAGCGCCTCTTTCCTATTGTGTTCCTGGTACATGGACATTGCTTCCTCGTCCTTGACAGGGGGTGTCAGCATGAGCTACTGCACCAAGATGCTTAGATTCCGCTTGAGGGGGCCACACCCATAGGCGAGCACAGCTGGAATAGGTTGTGAGCAGAGCCGTCGACTTGCAGGGCATTCCGTACCTCCCTGGCTCTGTGATCCAAGGCTGCAACTGGTCGGCGACATCTGCAAGATGAGGTAGCGAAATCCCAGAGATGTCCCTGAGCCCTTGGCACATCTCGAGGCAAATCACATCTGGCATACCTGTCACCTGCTGTGCCGCTCCTGCTGAGTAGCCGCCCCATTCAGCATGTCGATCTTTGCATGTGCTGAATGACGGTCAAGCTCGCTAGTCCCTTTCGATATGTTCTCGGGGCGGTGTTTCTCTTTTTGTCCCCCATACCCAACCCTCGAGCCGGAACGGCAGTGGCCGCCTACTCGGCGGCGGTTTCGGCGGCAGAGCCCGCAGACGGGAGGTGACAATGGCTAGCCAGACTGGCCTTAGTTCGAGTATGACAGACTGCAATGTAGTCTTGGATCCTACATCACCATTGGCCTAAGCCGCTCCTGGGGAAGTTTATGAGCTCCCTGCCTGGGAAGGCTGCAATTTTCGTTGCTTTTGCATGGCATAGAACCAGTCGGGACGACCATAATGGCTGCCGGACCTTGATAAACGTGGACTCACAGCATAGCCAAGCGTCCTGTGCAACGCTGATATGCTCGTTCCTTGGTGGTGGGAAACTTGGAGGAGCCGATCGTGTAGGACTATGGCGATCTCCCGGCCGATGAAGCTGGTTGGGAGTGGGAAAGCTCTGTTCGTCATTCTCGAACGAGGATGGATCTCTCGGGGATTTTGTGAACACCATCTCTCAACTGTCGGTTTAGTGCTGCCCACATCCCACATCCGGTGCGCGAATACGGGAAACGACCCCTGCACAAATCCACTCTGGATAAGACGCAGTAGACCGATCCTTCAAACAGGAGTGGAGATTTCACGTTTGTGGAGTGGGCAAGCACACGGGTTGCGCTGCGGTACTAATTGATGCCATTGTTGATCTCGACATCATCGAGGATAAGGTGCAGGTGCATTGACTTGAGACATCATGAGATTGACAGCTGCGAACATGCTGTTGCGATTGCCAAAGAGCGAAATTCCAGAACTGCATAGACCGTATCAGTCTTGCCACAACCGGATCAAAGACTTGGCGAATAGAGGCTCAATGTATGGGGGGGTCCAATTTTGAGGTGAATCATCAAAAAGAAGGGTCTAGAGGGTTCAATGTTATGGATATTGTCACAATTGAATAAAAAACCGGTGATGGTGGTCAACTGAGGACCCCTGAAAGGTAAAAGGGTGAGTGTCAGGAGACTGGCTGACGTCTACCTCGGCCAGGCGGCTCGGCTGTCACCACCAGCTCACACTGGGATTGGAGGCCACAAAATGCAAAATACATCTGAATACGGAGCAGGTAGCCGATAGTTAATCAAGATGGAAAGAAGCGGCTTAGAGCCCTCGGTCAAAGGGCAGATGATGATGAATGACAATTAGATGATTGCTGGTGTCGAATGATTCCGTGACTTTCGATGTGTTGTTTGACTAAGAAGGAGAACATTCCGGTTCTCCGTTTGAGCCAAAGATGGGAAAGACACGGTGAAGCTCCTTCCAGCCATCTCCAGTCGTGTCTGCCTCCTGCCAGTTAGCCTTCTAGGTTGGGGCAAGCAGACCAGTCAAGGGGCGAACCGCTACGGATCACGGGCGGGCTCAGCCGACGGCGAACAGACAGTTCGAGTGATACAACCCCTGAACCCTTGAACCCTTGAACCGAGCCAAAGCATCTTCGCCTTGAGCAACATATTTTGGTCATGGAGGCATTCCTGTGCCAGCTAAATCGATTCGAGAAGGCCATCTTCCTTCGCCAGATATCCCTTTCAGAGGACGACCGACCAGATCTCGATTACCCCCGACCGGATTTGTTTATAGCTCCCTCACGAACACCGACCGCCGCTCTCGACATTCCATATTCCCGACAACCGACCACCCATCGACCCCGCTGGTTCCACTCGAACGAGAACCCTTTAGGGGATCATGACCGACCATCCGTTCTTCGTGTCCGTCACGTTGCCCACGCGTGTACCCCCTTGCATATGTCTTCAGTATCGTTATCTTGTTGATATCTCATATGCCTTGTGTGTCCAAGGGATCGCCGAAGAACATAGCCACTCGACCGAAACATGAAGGGAACCAGAGCTTTGTGTTTTGTGTTCCAGAGGCCAACTGAAGACACAAGAAAGGAACTGTGTTCACTTGTAGTGGTACCAGTAGAAATGATACCAGGACCTAGAACCAGGCGTTCGCTCGATCAAAACTGTCTTGAAGTTGTGTCTTTGGAGGTCTTCGCGTCTGCTAACTTGTCCCAGACTTATTGCGGCCGAGACCTTTTTTTCTTCGAAGATGTTCCTGCATACTACCACTTCCATGTTCAACCTATATCCTATTTGTTGTGATACAATAGTCTGTGACCGAGGCTCTAAAGTTCTTATACACCGCGGCTACACAGAGACATCGTGGAGCATACCGTCAGCAAGACAAAGTAACCACACACGTCGAAACTGTTTAAATACTCTGCCTCGAGCCCCATACCGTGACATGGCCGTCATAGGAGATATCACCGGTTCACTCGTTATATACCCACAGCCATGGAAATTCTCCCGTTAATTTTTGTCTTCACTGCCTTTGGCCATACAGCTGCCCTTGAAAGTGAAAATCAACCTCGTCTTGAATCCCGTGCTGTTATTGCTACCAATACATCGACAGCAGCATGCCTGTATACTTTGAGCAGGACTGTCACACCCGCAGAGACGTAAGCACCTCCCCAAATACCTGGTTCATATCTTCAATAGTTAACAGACCCATAGTGAGATTGTCACGGTGACTGCCACCGTGACAATTATCAGTTCGATCCCAACGCCCGAGAAGCCATCGCCTCCTGAACCCCGAGCCCGCTACCCGTTCCAACCATACCACCCACTTCTTCCTCGAGCCCTAATCAACTCCTCCGCCTCCATCACCACGTCGATCGCATCTACAAAGTCCGCTACCATACTCTCTAGTACCACTTCTGCCACAACCAACCCACCGTCATCTAAGACCGCCAGCCCACCCTCATCCATCACCACAACCAGTACCTTATCGACTCTCTCCTCCATCTCCCGAACGCTAACCACCCTTCCATCAACCTCCAAAACCTGTCCCGTGACAACGATCATCGTCACTGCCCCTCCCGTAACCACCACCTCTACATCCACATTCACTATTACCAGCACAATCCCCTTTGATAACTCCACTACCCCTTGCTCCGGCCAAATATGTGGCGCCTACACTCCGTTCTCCTGTGGCGGAAGTCCCCTAGGCTCCTGCCTCTGCGGAATCGACTCCAATGGAAAGTCGTTTTGTTTCCTGAACGATTACTGCAGCGCAGAAAAGGACTGCACTAAAAACAGTGAGTGCGACTCTGGGCACAAGTGTGTGATTGGAAGCTGTTGCACAGGTGGGAAGTGTGTCAAGGAGATGAGGGATAAGTGTATCAACCCGCAGGCACCAGAGATTATCTTTGGGTTGAGGGCCGAGATGAGGAAGGCGAAGTGTAGTAATGCTACTCCGGGAGGGTGTAAGTGAGAGTATGAAGAGACAGAACAAACGGTTATCAGACCTCTTTGCTGTATTGTTAGAAAGAGACGAAATCACAAGCATCGAACACTGGTGTGATTTCCATGATGTGGTTCCTTTATAGGAGCTATTAAACCTAGAGTAATGCTGGTTCTGGAGTATTGGAGTGTTTCTCCTTCCACCCAGCTCTCAGGCTTTAATGCCTAGAAATCATGGTGTACCGGTAAGTTAAAAAATTACCTGCCCTGAGAACACTCTCACCATCCAGTCCCCAAAGACCCCAGGACTTTGTTGCATCCCCAAAAAACAAAGAACCACTGTTAACCTGTTGTAGTAATAACAACAAGAAAACAATCCTCACATGAAACACCCCCTTGTCCTTTTGGCCTTCTGCATTGCTGGCCATGAATTGCCTCAACCATCAACGCCCAAAAACGACCAACCAGCCCCCATGATATCATCCAAATCACCATCTCCAATGCCTAATGCCCAATGCCCGCAAAAACGCCATTTTGTCGTCCTCCACCCAAGTCTACCTTTCAGAGATGTCCATAAAAAGAGGTTAAAAATCTGAGAAAAAGAAGCTATCACCCCTCATGCCTTCACTGAAAATTGATTTCTGTTCCTCGCTGCGCATCCTTGATAGATGGCTGGTGATTTGTGTGGTGTGTTTTTATCGTACAGAACGCTAGGTATATATACCTATACCGCAAATTTGAAACCCCTGATAAAATAAATAGCTCCTGAAATTGTAACAGGAGCCTCCCTAGGCATAAAAAAAGAAAGAAAGAATGGGTATCACCGAGAAAGAAAAATGCATGTCGGCAGTGGAAGAGACGGAGACTAGTACCGCTCCCCCCTCATCTCCATCCGAAAAGCCCGTAACCTTCCCAAAAGAGTGTTCCTGCTCCTGTGATTCTCCCTCGAATGGTGGACACCGTCTCTCTCGCGGGGCTGGGTTCTGCGGCGGGGAGGAGGTGTGCGTGTCCTCTCATCAGACGAGTCAGGAGATATGTTTCTGTGGTGAGTCCTAGGGGAATGTTCACGAGATCGGCCTCTGTATCGACGCAAAGATGCGCCGCCTTCGCGAGGCTGCTCCCTGCGCTGACGAGTAGGTGACCTCTCCCTACGCCTCCGAGCCCGCTCCCAAGATCCCTCACGAGTCCGTTCACAAGAGCGATCTCTATACCGACGTTCAGGAGACCGCTCCCCAGATCTTTCTCTGTTCCCCTTCGGCGCAGGTGTCATCTCCCGTCTTCTTCTCCCCCTCTCCCTCCCACCGCCACCCTCCCTCCTCGGCTCAGCAAACGTCACTCTCTGCACCTCCGGACTAGGAAACTGAATATCCTCACTTGGCGGGCCCCTCCTCCTCCTCCCCTTCCTTCTCTCCCTCCTCCCCTGAAACCTACCCCCATCCTCCTCATCATCAGCATCGCTCTCATCCCCCCTCTTCGGGTCCCCAGATCTCTTCAAGCTCCTCTGTCTCCTCCTCTCAGGACTATACTCCTCCAAGTGAGGATCCCTGCCAAAATCAGACACCTCAGAGGGCGGTATCCCATCGTGGACCCTCATGCTAGTCCCGACAGAGGTTAGACTAAGCTCAGAGGGGTGGATCCCCTCGCTGTCAGAGTCGAGATTGTGACTTGGCGATTGGTTGCGGTATCCAATCCGGGGATACGGACGGGGGGAGTGCTGCCGTGGAGAGGGAGAGCGATCGATTAGTCGGATTGACGGCTGGTGTCGAAGACGGTTGATATCAGGTTCTTCCATGGGTGGGAGGCGCAAGGAGGAGAGCTCAGGTTGGAGGGTGGAAATGGCTGACTCCGAGATTGATCTTGCGTGACCGGGGGTGGGGCGTTTGTGGTGGAAGAAGGGGAACCAAGATCTGCGGCGGTTCTCAGCTGGTCGGCTGGGTGCACTTGGTTGTGATGGGCCAGTTGGGTTGTTATCGGTGGCCTGAGGTCCATTTCCCTGATTTGGTGGTGGAACAGGCCCGTTCGGAGGTATGCCCATTCCTTTGGGGAACGGGGGTAATGGGCCTGGACCGTATTGATATGGAAAGGGGTAGGGTTGGAAGGGAGCTGGCTGTCCTACAGCAGACGAGAAACGAATCTCGTTCGCACGACCACTGTTCGAAAAGCTGAGCGGATAAGCAGGAGGGCGAATAAATACTGGCGTTGGACCGGCGGTCCATAGCATAGGCGCAGGGCCTGGAGGAGGTGGTATGACCGGAGGCTGGTGGTTCCCGCCTACAGTCTTCACCATCTCAATATGCACTGACAATGGGCAATGGGGACTGGCACTGCTTTCTGACTCCCCAGGCTGGCGATCCCTCTCCTCCCTGATGCTTTCCAGAGAAATTGGGCGAGACTGCGACCGACAGTGAATAGAATCCGAGAATCTGTGGCTTTGGCGATAAATAGACCCAGACATTCTGTGACTTTCAGGACGTCCAGACGGGGTGCCAGGGCGGGAGAGGCGAGGCAAAGACGCTAGGCCGGTGGTCCTACTCCATCGCCGTGAGGAGGCAGTCTCAGGCTGGCCAAGTTTGCGCCACATATACCACCCCAAACCAAAAGAGAATATGATCACCAGAACTACCCCAACCTGGCCACCTTCACTGAGGCAATCCCACCCATAGCAGTGGGGGTCGACATCTCGGCGAGTGATTGAGTACCTGGGGACCTGGCTGGTCAGGTATATTATAGGAGCCATCTTGTTGACTGATTTCCTTGCTTGTTGATGCTGGGGATACCCCAGAAAATGGTGATTAAGGAGAAAACTGCTGATAAGATAGATAAGTAGCAGCTCGGTGGGTGAAGTTTCAAAGGCTTTGGTACACACCAGACAGACCAAGGTCGCTTAGAACAAAGTAATGAGTGAATGAGCTGGTTGTTGTCGTTTGCCCTGTCTTGGCGAGCGATCGAGTCCTTGACAGGTGATTGATTGTGAACAACTGAGGGAACAAGAAAATGAACGGGTGTTCCGATCAACGTAAATTGGGGTGCAGCGGGCGGCTGGCGCTGATTAACAGGAGAGGTCCATCGTGATGTCGCTTTTGTCAGAGTTGTGTTTCCGGCTTTGTGTACAGGATGGAGAGTCAGGCTGCACGGTGAGAAGAGAGATGGAGACTGAAATAGGTCGGCGAAAGCAGGGAAAAGAGGCAGCCTTGCACCTTTGATTCACTCTGGTTCTTTCTGCACCTGGCGGAGCTGCCATTCACTGGTGACCTGCCTTCCACGTGGGTCGGGGGCTCGGTGAAGAGGGAGGGGAGTGAGAACATGTCTGTCATTTTATCGGCCGGAGGAAATCTTTGACTTGCTCCGTCTCTCTTTGGCCCGGGGGATAGCAGCGGTACATATCGGACGGGACGGGTTCCATCGATTCCTCACTTCAAAACAATTTTCAGAGCGCTCTTTGGCAGGATTGAGGAGCAAGGCAGTGCTGCTGCAGAGTGAAGGCTGAAGATATTTCACCAGAGTAAGCGAGGCAGCCAGAAGGTAGATAGACTTGATAAGAGTAAGATTAAATTCATCTATGATACGGATGGCAGGAAAAAGTGCGGTCAATATCTGATGAGAGTTAGAACGAGGTCAACAAAGCTAGCACGGGTGGGTGCAAAACAAAGACTTGTTCATCAGACACAGCGCCGCAGAGATGTCAAAGATAGTGAATGAGTACAGAAGTCAAAAAAAGAAATAAAAAACACAAGTTTAGACCTTTTTCTTGTCCTCGACTTGGAACAGGTGAGGGGGTCGACGATGGTACTTTTGGTGGCAGCCTTGTTGTTCAGGGGTGGTTTTCTCCAAAAGACCCACAGATAGCAGCCAATAGAAATGCCTCGAAAATGCCGGGATCTGCAGCATCTCAAAATCTTTGCATGGGTCAGCCGCCCCAAGCCTTTCAGCCTCATCAACTGCTGCTCGTCTCGTCGTGACGCGACAATCGGCGCTGCCACCGCGAGCTTCCAATTCCACCATCACCCACCTTCAACCAAACCTTGTCGCAACCGACCCTGCGCCGCTCGGATCTTTCCACCATGAGATTTTTCAAATTCCAACTTTAATTCGACCCATCGTAAGCCAGTTGACGATATTTTCTACAACCAATCGATGCAAAACCCAACACCCAACTAGCCCGTCGATTTTATCAACCAAACGCGCCGCCGATTCGAGGCCATCAACAATCGACCCGCAGCACCTCGGCTTCTATCATTCGAAGTCCACCAGTGAACACTCGAGTTCTGCGGCGCCATCACGACAGCCAGAATGGCTTCAACCTACGCCAATGGCTCCCTCAATGGGGCCGCCAACGGACTGGCTACCCATGCCCCTACAAGCAGGCGCTTTGCCGACATCCCTCAAACAATCGATATTCCCGTACAAGACTCGACCCAAGACCAAGATGAGGACCCCCAGGCTGTCGAAGTAAATCTCGAAGAGCTCGCCGATGACCCGACCGAACTGTGCACCCTTCTCGAGATGGAGCATGCTGCCCGCACCTACTGGATGACGGTGGCTCTTGCCTATGCCAAGCAGAAAAAGGTCGACTTTGCAATTGAGATACTCAGCCGCGGTGTAGTTGCCATGCAGAGCAATCAGCGCGAAAAACTGACAGTTATCACCTGTCTGTGCTGGATGTACCTGTGGAAGAGCAGAGAGGCCCCAAGAGTCGCCCCCGAGGGCACCGACGCGAGGACGAAGGAGTACTACTTGCAGCAGGCCACGCAGAGCTTGAACGACGCCTCGAGGCTCAACCCCGCTTTCCCACCGCTGTTCTTGGCCCGCGGTGTTCTTCTTCTGCTCAAGGCCTCCCTTCAAAGTCCCAGTCAGGACCCCAACGGTGTCGACGTCCAGAAGAGCGAACATGTGCGCAATGCGCTCAAGTCATTCGAGGAGGCCATCAGGGTGTCGCACGGGAAGAACATGCTGGCCTCGATGGGCAAGGCGCGGGCGCTTTTCTCGCTGGCCAAGTATCAGGAATCACTGGCCGCCTACCAAGATGTCTTGGCCAAGATGCCAGACCTCGTTGACCCAGACCCGCGCATTGGTGTTGGGTGCTGTCTTTGGCAGCTAGGCTACAAGGATGATGCGAAGGGAGCTTGGGAGAGATCACTGGAGATCAGCCCAGATTCCAAGATTGCCAAGATTTTGCTTGGCCTCTACTACCTTGATGCGAGTAGCCAAGTACCAACCAACAGCCCAGAGTTCCTCCGATATTACAAGAAAGCCATGACCGAGTACACCCAAGACTCATTCAAGCGCGACAAGAACCTCCCCTTGACGTGCGCCACTTTCGCCGGTTACTTCCTCGCCCGGAAGCAGTTCCCCAATGTCGACTCCCTTGCTCACAAGGCTATTCAGTACACCGATGTCAACGCTATTGCTAGCGACGGTTGGTACCTTCTTGCTCGAAAGGAGCATTATGAGGGGAATCTGGATAAGGCGAGCGACTATTACAGACGAGCTGATGATGCCAGAGGTGGTGTCGAGCGCGGCTACCTGCCAGCCAAGTTTGGCCTCGCCCAGCTTTCCGTGCTCAGAAATGATCTCGGAGAGGCGAAGTTGCGTCTGGAAAAGATGATTCAACAGTCCAAGAACCTGGAGGCTATGATTCTTCTCGGCACTCTGTATGCCGAGGAGGTATTTGCTAACCAAACAGCGGCCATCAAGGAAGACAAGACTGCCGAGACCAAGAAGGCGCTCACCTACCTCGAGGCGGTCCGGACCGCATGGAAAGACCCCAAGAAGGGCATGCTCCCGGATGCCGCTGTGTTGCTCAATTTGGCGAGGTTGTACGAGACTGAGTTCCCAGATCGTGCCCTACAGTGCCTCCAGCAGGTTGAGCAGTTGGAGATTGATCAAGTGCCAAAGTCCGAGTATCCCGCCGACGCAGAAGACCAGGCCGTGATCCGGTCAGCAATCCGCAAGCACCTTCCTCCTCAGTTGCTCAATAACATTGGCTGCTTTTATTCTCAGGATGGCAAGCACCAGCTCGCCACCGAGTACTTCCAAGCGGCCCTCGACTCCTGCGCCCGCATCAGTAGCCTGAACGACACTGCGGTGGACACCGATGCTCTTCTCACCACCATCTCCTTCAACCTTGGCAGGAGCTACGAGTATGAAGGGGATGTCGATAAGGCTATCGAAACTTACGAGCGCCTTTTGAGCAGGCACAGCAACTACACGGATGCCCGCGCCAGGCTTGCGTACATCAAGCTTCGCAAGAACCCCAACAAGGAGGGTCCCGATGCCGTTGCGAAGCTCTACCAGGACAACCCGTCGGATCTTGAAGTCCGCGCCCTCTATGGTTGGTTCCTCGGCAAGCTCAGTGCCAAAAAGAGACCCGCCAACATCAACGAGGACCCTGAGCACCGCCACTACAAGCACACGCTACAAAACTACGACAAGCACGACCGCTATGCTCTTGTTGGAATGGGCAACTTGCTGTTGGGATCCGCCAGAGAAATGCGCCGCGAGAGCGAACAGGACAGGCAGAAGCGCAGCAGTATGTACAGCCGCGCGGTTGAATTCTTCGACAAGGCCCTGCAGCTCGAGCCTAAGAATGCATACGCAGCTCAGGGTGTTGCCATCGCGTTGGTTGAGGACAAGAAGGATGCCAAGACTGCGTTGCAGGCGTTCCTCAAGGTGAAAGAGACAGTTCAGGATGCCCACGTCTTCGTCAATCTCGGGCACATTTACACCGAACTTGGGCAGTTTAGCAAAGCGATTGAGAGTTACGAGATTGCGCTTAGCAAGGAGGGCAAGGCGAACGATGCGGGCATCTTGTCCTGCTTGGGAAGGACTTGGTTGAACAAGGCGAGGACGGATAAGAAGTTTATTGAGCATTACAAGATGGCGTTGGAGTACGCTCAGAAGGTATGTTTGCTTACCCTTTTTGTTATCTGTTGACTGGATGCTGACCGCAAAACCAGGCCCTCAAGGTCGCCCCTGAGCAAGCCCACTTTAAGTTCAACGTTGCTTATGTTCAGATCATGCTCGCCGACACCCTCCGGCAATTCGCCTCCCAAGACCGCAACTCCTTCCAGCTCGAGCAAGCAGCTGAGGGTCTGGAACAAGCGATCAAGACGCTCGATGAGATCGCTGCCGGACCTAACCCCCCCTATCCCAAGCACGATATTGAGCAGAGAGCCAACATGGCGCGCAACACTGTGCGCAACCAACTCAACCGTGCCCTCCAAGCGCAGAAGGAGTACGAAGCTAAGAACAAGGAAAAGCGTGACGCCGCCATCCAGCAGCGCCAGGCCGAGCTCCGTCGCAAGGAGGAGGAGAGGAGGAAGGCCGAGGAAGCGGAGAGGCTTAGGCAGGAGAAGATCAGGAAGGAGCGTGAGGAGATTGCGGCAAGGGATAGGATTTTGGCGGAGCAGAGGGCGGAGGAGGAGAAGGCCAGGATGGAGGCCGAGTTGACTACTGATAGTGAGACTGGAGAGAAAGTCAAGAGGAAAAAGAGGTCTGGCGGTGGAGGCGGGGAGAGGGCGAGGAGGGAGAGGTCTGGGGAGCCGTCGACGCAGAGGCCCAGGAAGGGGAGGGCGGAGAAGAAGAAAAAGGGGTCGAGGAGGAGGGATGAGACGGGGGATGAGGAGAGCGATGCTGGTGAGGGTGGGGGGAGGGCGCCACCGAAGAAGAGGGTCAGGCTGGCCAGTAGGAAGGAGGCGGAGAAGGGTGGGAAGTATAAGAGTGCGGAGATTGTGGTGGACTCGTCTGATGAGGGAGGGGGGGGCTATAACGGGGAGGAGGATCCGCTTGAGAGGACGGAGAGGAAGATGGACCGGAATTCGAAGCGCTCGTCGAGGTCTGAGGACCGGTCTTCGGGTACTGAGGATGAGGAGGATACTTATAGGAGGGGGGCGAATACGAGGCGGCAGAGGAGTGAGGGGAGTGAGGATGAGGGAGATAGGATGGCGGTTGATCGAGAGAGTAGTCCCCAGATTAGAGATGATGATGAGGAGGAGGAGACGGTTACGAGACGGCAGGCGAAGAGGAGCAGGCGGGCTGGCCGGGTGGTGGATAGTGATGAGGAGGAAGATGATGAGGGGGGTGCTGGTGAGGGAGGGGGTGAGAAGGAGGAGGAGCAGCGTGAGGATAAGGCGGATGTCAGCATGGCTGATGCCGGTGATGATGATGAGGAGTGAGCATATTTTGCGCCATGAGCTATTTGCTTGTGTTGGGATAGTAAAATCAGGAGAAAGGGAAAACAGGTGGTGGGGGGGAAGAAGGGCATGTTAGATAAGATAGCGAGACTGTATATTTTTGTGGTAATACATTTCTGTCTTTTAATCTGGCTGAGCAGGAGGTGCAGATGCTAGTTTGGGGAGTTGGTGATGTGTGGCATGGTGTTTGTTTACTTTCGCCTGTGTCACTATAACCCCTTTTTGTGCCCACTTGACAAACCCTTTTTTACTTTCCGCTGCTTGATCAATGTGATTGTTTACGAGCAATTCAATCTCAAAAAGTCAATTCCCTGACGGATGCTTCATCCTATGCAGCAGAAACACCCAACCCAAAGCCCAACGCCTCCATGATATCTCACATCTCAACCACGACCTTTTTACCCAACTTCTTGGCATGTGTCAAAGCCAACCCAAAAAAGCCAGGGTACGTTATATGTAGGCTGTATGCGCGGTCTAGTCAATAGCAAGCATCGTGCCGAACGTTGCTGCACAATGCTTGCCACAGAAGAGCAATCAAACCTGCAACCTGCAAGCCTCATCCTGCCACTCCCGAAGGACTATTGATTCCACGCTTTTGAGTACAACTATACGACGAATATGTATCCGGCCCGTGGTCGCCCACTTACCGTAGGCCGTAACGATGATCTCAGTGGTAAATTCCAGTCGCCAGCTCATTGTGAGGCGTGCGCGAAGAGACCACCACGTCACGGACAGTGCGAGGAATGATAAGTGTACAGAACAAGGTCACGAAGAAAAGGCAACACGCCATGAGCTGACATTTGCAGCTTGAAAGCATGCTGACAGGGCCATGACAAGATGCGAGTCCGAACTGCAGCTGTTATTCGGCGACAAAGAGGAGAGACGGCGATGTCTTGCTGATGTCAATGTCGACAAAATACCAACGAGCCCTCGGCACACACAACACACATACAAGACATACATAACCCCATCGTTCTAACCAGATTCCATCAAGAAGAAGAAAAATGCATCTTGGTAAAAAAGCAAAATCTAAACAGAAACAGGAAAGTGCACGCGATATAGGTCCGCCCTTGCACCGACCGGTGAGATGAAAGGTGAGGTGAACACTACTACTACCCCGAGCCGGAACGCGAGAGACCGAGACAGGAGATGATACCGACGAACTGGCCGAGACACAACAAACACAGTACAATACCCATATTTCATTGTTGTGACAGTAAAGAACCAACCCATACCACGATCCCTTCCAGATGACTCGGTCAATCTGTTTGGTTGATCATCGTAGCTTTCTTGCTCACGGCTCGCCACCACCACCATCACCACCACCACCACCATTGCTTCCTTCCCCTTTCACTTCTCCTCGCAGGAAACGACAGGGAACATGGCAGCAACTACCCATCAACTAAGGCAGGCAGGATGATCCTGCAAGCACACTCTTTGGACGCCTTTCCCCGGACTCTAGCGACCTGTCCACGTCTTCTGACACATTGACATGGACAGGTTAGTGGCCACTTGACAGGAAGGAGAGATCGTGCTAGCAAAGAACAGGGCAGGGGCCAGACATCGTAGTGAGAGAAAGAGACGTGAATGATGGGAATGTGAATTTGAACATGCCCTCCTCCGGGGGGCGGGACGGACAGAAACCCGGTCCAACCAGACCTCTTCCATCACTTCAATCCACCAATCGATCCCCTTCCCCGGCAGGTTTTCGGGGTGGGTTGCGCTAGCCACCCCGGCCTGAACAAGCTCTGAAAGTAGGTAGGGAAGGAATGTGGCTTTGAACTTGTGCTTAAAGCCTTGTCACTGACAGGAGGAGGCATACGAATACACTCGTCCAAAATCCGCCATTCACAAAACCAAGGAAGACGAGGGAAATAAGGACCTCAATTTCACCGCTCCCATACCTACCAAAGTAGGCAGGCAGGTCCTGAACAAAAAGCGAGCCAGACCCAAACGACCCGAACCAATGGCTGATACAACCCCTTCATATATCGATACCGTCGTAGACAAGATAAATTCTCCGCGAGTGACGACGGTATTGCCGAGAGCCAAGCTGGTTAAGGTACAATCACTTCAACTGCCATGCACAAATCAGTGTACGCGTTTTCTTGCCAAGGGCCAACTCTACCTTGGACAAACAATAACAACTCGACAACCACCTCCCAAGAACGCAACCCTGGCGGCTCCGAACAGCCGGACGTAACGGTCCTTCTTGCTGTTTTATCCTCGCGAACCCGGTTTTCGAGGTCTTGGGCAGTGGGCACACGTCGCTTGGTGCTGGTGCTCGGCTGTCAACTCCGCAATATATGAGAGACAAGCCGCCGGCGCGCCAGCTAGTCCAACCGGCTCAATATCAAACCGCCATGTTAGCACATGCTGTCAGTGTCAGCTGTGTATAAGCGGCGGTAGCAACCGATGCATCTTGAACAAAGTGAGCGGTTTCTTTCTCCCATGCCATGCCACCAACCCATCCGGACACATATTGCCTTACCATGCTTGCAAAATCTTGGCTTTGCCGTCAGTGATGTACTGTAACGATATGAAGAGAAGGGAGACCCGGACTATATCCCGACTCGTGTTATACCCCCCAAACGAGATCGGTCTTTTTGCCATCTTTTGTTGTTCTACACACACACACACACACCTCGCATTTACCGGTACCGGTATTTCGTTTCCCAACCGCCATCAGCAACCGGCGGCACTCCCTACTCGCTAAACCACTTACCACACAGGGCAATGATGCCGCCGCCGCCGAGAGACTCAACACTGAGCGGGATGGATTTAATATACCGTTTCCTGGTTCGGTTCGACACATTTTCCTTCTCTCTTTCCTTCTTTCTTGTCGTTGCCAACTCGCTATCCCTTGGATTGGATTGTTTTCGATCCAAGAGTTCTCTCCACCGGCCTCCCCATCACATCGATATGTAATAACCCCCAGCGTGATGCACTTTTGCCCAGCCCCTAAAAGCCCACCTGGCGCAGCCTCGACCGTTCTCTCGCACGCCTCGTCTTTTCCCTTTCAACCTATCAAACATCCCTGGAGCAAAACCCCGATCGATTGGTGCATACACCACGCCTTCTATCGGGGGGGATGGTCGCGCGCCATCCCGCTGCCAATGTAAACCAGCAGGCATACCATGGCGTCATGCAACTCTCTCCCCCACCGGTATTCACAAACTTTCCCCCATTCCCAGTGGGAAACAGTGAACATTTCTGGCAGCGGTCCAGTTAAAGTTACAACCTGCACACTAGCGCATTCCTTCCTAGTCTTGGCGTTCCCGATTCCCACCCCCCTACTGCACGAGGAAGGGGAGTTCGCACTGTTCCATGATCGAGAATTGCTTCTTTCCCATCCTCCAACCCTAAGCAAATTCCTCCATCCTAACCCTGAAACAGTCAATCCTGGCAATCCTGCCACCCCTCATCCAAGATTGGCCAAAACCAAGGCAAACAGAAGAAAAAAGCAATGAAAATCAACGGGAAGAAACGTTTCTTGTCTCTCGCTCGCAAGATCCAATCACTCTCAAGGTGATCTTGTCACATTTTACTTGTTTCCCTCATGCCTTGTTGGTGTGCATCAATAAAAATGAGGAAAACAAAACAAAAACCACACTGCCGACGATGGTAGTCACAGTGTGCAATGCCACGATAATGCCTTAGCCCCCAGAATGCATAGAACAAATATTTTTGATCAGGGGTCCTTCCATGAATTTGACACTTCCAACCCATCAACTCCCCCGCGTACCGTACCTATATCACTCGGTGTGATAAGCCTCCCTGAATCAAGGCCACACCTCGCCTCCCCTTCCTCCCGAACCCCCACTCAGAACCTTTCTCGACTCCTTCTCCTCCATCAAGCATCAACATCTTTCTCGAACCGAACCCCCCCCAACTGCAACCCAACCCACCAACCGGCATTCATACAACAAACCCGCGAACCGGACGAACGACAACAACGGAGAGAGAGAGAGCGGACCAAAAACCCCAAATCAAGCAGGCAATCTGGAGCCAAGGACCGCTCAAACCACAGACACCCCCTACATAGATCTTGGTTCATCAATTTTGTGCATGTGTTTTTGACAGGTCGGTTCCTCCGCACACACACGCATGGACCAAGCAACACTAAAACATCAACACCCCCGAACCGAACATGTCAAAGCCGCCGCCGCCGCCGAAAAACCCCTTGTACCATACCGTCCTATAAACCCCCCTCACCCCCCAGTAAAACCCACAGACACCTCCGTCATGTCATCCCTTCTGTCCCCTTCGCTTGGAACAATACACACATGCCATGCCATCATCATCATCACCCGTCCAGCCGTCGTTTGGCAGCTTGACGATTGCACGTTTCATACCAGGGATGTTGTGGGGATCGCATGTCGAAACACACCCCCAAAAAATGACACGGCGAGCTTATTACCCAAACCAGACCTTCCCTCCGTGTATGTATGTATATCCCCCCGCCTCGCCACCCCAGAACCACCACCGCCGCCGCCAAAAAAGACCGTTGTGACCCCCTTCTGTGCATTATACGTCCCATAATCATAAGCATAAGCATAACCATAACCATAACCACCACAACAAACCCGTCATGCCATCTCATCCTCATCACCACCAAGCGTAGCATTTCCCAACGTACTGTGTAACAAAACAGTTCTCCCACTACAGTCCCTCCCCCACCCCTCTAAAGAAAAAACCCCCGACGCTGCTACCATCCCTATAAAATTTCATTATATTTCGTGCACCACAGAGATTATATGTCCTGCGTATCCGTAGCAGCAACATTTCTACTACACTACTACCCCCATATCTCCCCCTGCGCGCGCAAAAATTCGGAATGACAACCTACTCCCAATCCGTACTATACTGTACCGTATATACATACGAATAAGACGATACCCTCCATAAAAACAAAAAAAAAAAAAAAAAAGGCAGGGAAACCCACTCCCCGGAACTCTCGGCGTTGAAAAAGGGATTCAACTCACCAGTCAAAACCCCGTACTCCGAGCGAGAGAGAAATCGATCAACCCATGATTCGAGCACCTTACGCCAAAAATCGGTTGGGGCGGAGGACAGAGCAGAAAAAGGCAAGTGCGAAAGAGTCATGGTGATCCCGACGAAAGCAACAAAATTCCACCGCCAACAAAACCCAGACGCCATCCATCCTCGAATCTGGAACCAGTAATAATAAATTTGTTGAAAAGCCGAGCTCACATCTCACCCTCCCACACGCGAACGATCGAATGAACGAACGAACGAACATGCCGAGCATGTGCCAAACTACCCGCTTCGGTGGAGTCCTTCTCTCTCTCTCTCTCTTTCTCTCTCTCATCTTGCCGCTCACACGTGAAAGCCCCCCCTCCCCCATCAACCGAAGTGTGTGGAGAAAAAGAAAAAATTACCAAGAAAGCCGAGAGTTGCCCTGTCTGTTTCCCCTCCTTTTTTTCTTTTGCTGCTACAACGGTCAAAAACCACCCCCCACTCTAAAAGCATGCCGGCGGCGGCGTCAGGGGTAGGGACCAACCGCTTGGCGACTGTCAAACTTGACAGCTTTCTTTGCTGCTGTCAAAAGTGTCATGCTCAACTTTTGCGGAGTCAACACCCCCCCCCCCCCATTCCTACCTTCTCCACAAACAAGCTTGTGATATGAGGAGAAACAATTCCCTTGGCCCAGAATTTAAACTTGTTCTAGCATAGGACACTAGAAAAGGTCCCGCATGTCCCCGTGAGGCCCGCCTGACAAATCGATGCTTTCTTGTCCCGACTTGGAAGGAGGAATGATGAATGGTGGATGACCTACTATCTACCTCGTGGTGAGCCAGCCACGACTCGAGCCACCACCTACCACCGTTGGGTTTTCTCTTTTCCTTTCCCACTCGGAAGGACCTCGGTCAACGGCCGCCCGGCGGTCCTTCTCTTGGTTCCGCGGTTGATGAGCAGCAAGGGGTAACGGAAGGAGAGACCAAGCAAGAAGAGGAGGTCATATCGTCACCACCAGCGTCGTAGCCGAGATCTTGCTGATCCTCCCCCAACCTTCAAGCATGTGTTACTGTGTGTACAGTAAGATAAAAAAAGAAAAAAACAAAGCCCACCTCGCTCGCTAAACTGCCTATGTATTCGGACTGGCGTGTTCTCACAACAACCTTTCTTTTCGTTGCAGTCTCCCGCGCCTATCTCGTGGTCGTATAATGGGCATGGGGCGGCCAGCCGGAGTGTACCGCCGTCGCTCCGGATCCGTCGTCGTGTGCATCTTCCGGCTTGGGCTCTTGCTTCCCTTTCTCAACCCCCCCCGAAAGTTTAATACAAAAAGACGGGGCCATCAATATGGAAAGCTGCAGTCCGCAGCGAACGCAGAAGAAAAAAAGAGCGGCGCCTTGTTGCTGACGCAAGCCAGGTATGCCATTTTCGCCGCCCAGGAAATCCTCCAAGGATGCTGCATCTTCGGGATGCCATCGAACCATGACCTCCACTTGTCCTTCCGAACAAGGCATCATACACACAGAACCCTGTCCCTTCGGGGACCGGGGTTGAGCTAATGTAGTCAGGGCTTTTTGCGGAGAACATCAGACGACAGTGACGGAGGAGCTGCACTGTTTTGAGCAGGTCTTCCCAAATGCCGCACCCAAATTTCATTATCAGGGGGCCCCTATCTTGTGTTATCGCCGAATTTTATTTTGCCTTCCAAATCTTCCCGAATCCCGTTCCCGCATGTATCAGGAGCAAGGAAGCTGTTGACAGGGACCTGTTAGACAAGAAGAAAAGTGTGGTGCTGCCCTCACCAGTCCACGTGTCCGTCCGAGGGACGATCCTTTTGTGGAAGACACGCAGAACGATGACTCTCGGCAAACTCCGTCCTATACTGGCTTGTTGATATTCACCACCGAAGACAAGCTGACAACCGCTTCACCGCCCGTTCAAGTCACCCTCATGAACAATAACGGCATCGACGGGTTTTTCTCGAGTCCTCCCGCAAGGCTCGGCTGGACCGGTTGGCATAGCTTTCTCCTCGACACGGCCGTAGCTCTGGTGCGGCAGTTGGCAGTCCTTGGCAGTCCCTGTACATGTCAGATATATTAATTAACAGTCCGCGCTGCCTGCGCTGCGCTTCCTGCAGGAACCATCTCCAAGGCAGGCGGGCGAGGATAGCCAACAGACTGGCTCAGGCAGCGCTTTTCCAGACTTTGGCCAGGTACCAGATATCAACGAGTCATCCTTTCACCTAGGACGCTTTCCCTCCAGCTGAAAGACAAAAAGGCATCGGTGGCGGCGGAATCCTGCTCGGAATAGAGGTCGTGTAGCATCGTATGGACTCGTGGGGTTGGACAAGAAGGCAGCAAAAAAAAAAAAAGGAGACGAGCTTATTAACGGGCGGCTGAGAAGAGCATGATAGATAGAGAATGCCTGAATAATATTTCACCGACTCGGTCCCGCGTTCCAGCACCGTGGGCAACGTGTCAAGCAAGCGCATTGTGTACCGGCAAGACCAGCGACGAAAATTGCTTGGCCACGGTACGGGATGGGAGTTTCGGACTCAGCTCCTGTCTCCTTTTTCTTTTGGCCGTGACCACGGCGGCGGTGACATTTGTGGCATGGCGGAAGAGAGTGTCGCATGTTTTGTGCGACTTGATCCCACAACCGCTTCTCTCGTCCTATCGAAGGCCTCTGTAGCTACCCGTCGGTGGCCGGCGAACGGCTGATGTCATGATATGTTGGGTGAGGTTGGAAAGAGCCTGGGGGACGGAGCACTATGCCGTCTGAGCCTTGCCCCAGGGTTGAGCCGCGGGGGGCACTAGACGGCAAGATTTCCCGCAACACCGTGAGATCCTTACGGTAGCATAGGGGCGTGCCTGTTTGCTGATTTTGCTGCTCTCATCAATATCCGTAAAGTTGACAACTCGGCCCAAACAAGGATGCATTTGCTGTCCCCACGCCTTGTCATCGGTTTGGCGTGGTAATCAACTGCTATGGTTTCTCCGAACACAGCTGGCCAATGACGGCTGCAGTGGCCCGATCTTGGGAAGCTGAAAAAGATCGATTGTTCGATTAATGCCTTTGGAATAGAGATGCATATGCTGCACCCAGATTCTCAAACCATCGGATGCGCTCCTCCCCGTGACCGGTTCTGATGTCAGTGAGCTTGCTGATGAGAGGATCGCCGAGACTGTCCCGTGTAAATCGTTCTCTGTAACCCCGGTCAGGGTCAATGACAAGCATTGACAGGCCGGGATGTGGGCGCCGGGCCTTATGTATCAATGTCCAGATTTGGCCGGCTCGGGGGTCGGAGCACTACTGGTTGCTGCGGTTGATGATCCGGCAAAGAGAGTCAGGTCTTGCTCACCTTCCGAGCGGGGGTTTCTTGCTGGCTTGTCCGCGTGTCCGCGTTGTCCATCCTGCGCAAAGTGTCATCATCTGTATTATTACACTTGAATTACCGTACCGTACAGAGCGGCACCCCGGTCTGTCTGCGAAATCAGGGGTACCCCTGGTGCGGGCAATGCCCTCCCCAGTTGACTTTTGTTTCCCTAACTCCTCTTGGCGAGCCCCCCTGGGTCAGACATCGCGTCTTTTCCCCTGTCCATTCCAGAAATTGTTGCGCAAGAATCCAGCACCCGCAGTTGCCCGTCACGATGCTGACTGAGCGGCCATAAGATGGGACGAAGCGGGACGCGACCCGGGGGTGACCCGGGGACGACACGGGGACGACATGGTTCGGAATAGCCTCGCGCCTGTCCTAGAAGGGATGGCGCTTGCGAGATTGCCGGGCCCTGGCTGTGTGGTTCGTTCCAAAGACGGTTGCGGAGCATGGTGCTGTCAGGTGACAGACGAAAGGACCTCTCACCAAAAGAGAATGTAAGCCTCGGCGTTGGGCGACAACCGCACACTTTGAGCTGCCCTTTGGGGGTACCGGCAGAAAATAGGCTTACTGTCATACACCTACGAATATGTACGTCACCGAACGAGGAAACACCAGTTGCCTCTCTGTCAATAATGTTGGGCAGCAAGTCGAATTTCAACCCCTTCGTGTTCGGAGCCTCGATCAACTCGCCAGCTTGCACGACATGGCATGTAATATGTGGCTCTCCTGACCTGTTTCTCGTAAGGTGTCGTTGAAATTTACCAAGCAATGTCGGCCAGAAATTGGAGGCCAGGTCTACTATCTCGACCCATGTAGGCGCTCCATCTGTTGCGCAGAAACATCGTACGTGAAGAGACAGTGGTGAAGCATCAAGGCCGTTTCAATGTTCACCTGCAGCCCAGGAGGAACAGCTTCAGGCGGGATGAACTGGAATCCTGGATTCACACCTGCTACCATGTTGGTGGAGCAACTTCTCGGTTGATTCTAGCCGATCGGAGCGGCAATGGCGGGGTGTTATCGGGATGGTGGTTGGCGGTAGTGGTGGTTGGGGAAGGCTGTTGGTGGTCCAGTCGACTAGGATGGACGACGCTCCGCCCAGAACAGTTGTAGTTCTTCGGGGCGTACAGGACATTTTGTCAGGTATTTGAAGTGACGATGGTCTTGATCGTGCAGCATGTATGTGCTGGCACATTCGGCCTAGCAAATGTCTTGGATGCGAGATCTCCGCGTCTGATGAAGCCGGAAACCTCTATACAGGACACTAGGAGTCAGCAGCCAGAGCCCAGCCAGCTTGTGCCACTACGAATCGCATCTTCCCCGCGTCAGTCCCCAACATCCTGACGGGACACCGATCTGTGTGCAACCCATATTGGTTCGTTGTTGGGTAGTGGGCGGGGGGATTGCCCACGGCGCAGTGGTCTCTTCGGAACTGACGTGCAGCTGGGGGCGGTTGCTGCTTCATATATATGACAAAGCCCTCCCCCTCAGCTGAGGTCACGAGAGACGCCACAGATGCCACTGCTTGACAGAGATCGATCGTCCGCACAATGGCAAATCGAGCCGAGCAGCTGTGGGCAGTCTTGGGGGGTAGATGTGCTGTGGTTTCCGAGGCAGTCGATATTATGAGGATACTCGCTGCCTTTCCCCGTCCGGTCTTGTGCAGCAATCCATTAAACACTTGTGTGATGGCTGGATAGCCCAGAGTATTGGCGCAGGTCTTGATTGGCCCCCAGGTGTCATGTGTGAGTCGGCTGAGCTCCTCACCGCTTGACGTGTAAAACACGAGGATACATAGGTTTCCCACGAGCTGGAGGACAGACGGTTGTACAGGACACTTCCACAGTGACATGGAAGGGCAGGCGGTAGCCTTCTGCCTTCTCTTCCACAGCGCTTGGTTTAAATGTGTTTCACGCACTTTCCCTAACTGTGCACATCTCGAATGTAGCTCCGACGCCCAAGTCATGCAGCTAGTCGAGCCTGGCAGAAGGTTGATATTAATAAGATGTTGAAACGTCAGCAGGCTGGCGCGTCGCCGGTGTGCAATGGTTCCGCAGAGCAAGGTAGCAAGGTCCGTTGCCGTGGTTTGTCCGTCACCAGTTGATGAAAGTGCTCGTCGATCCGGTGCCAGAGAGACGGCGATGAAGACGGCGAAGGACTGCACGCAATTGCCGGGACGGATGGGCAATCCGGAGGGCCGTGTGCTGATGTCTGGATGTTGGCTTTGCACTCGGGGACCTGACCAGAGAACTTCCTAGTTTGGTTTGACAGATCTGAGGGGACCAATCGCAATCTAGATCAGAGCCCGGCAATTAGTTTCATGACCGTTGCTGACCCCCACAGGCTCACCGAGCAGCCAATCGCCAGGTTCCGATGGCATACATGGCCAGGGTGTCTCACAATCTCACCTTAATTGATCGAACTGGTGCCCGAACGCCTTGCCAAATCTGTAATCAACACAACCTCTACTTGGCATGTGTCGACAACGACGCTTTTCATGAACATACATAGACTTTCAGACCAGAGGCATCGACCGCGTCTGATGTGCAGCACGCACAGAGTCGCTGCGTCGCACCACGACGGAAAGGCGGAAGGAAATACAGTTCCCATCCATCGGAGGCTGTTCCGACAGGCTGGGTTGGTAAGATGGATAGGCTTTTGGACTTTGATGGCTTGTGACGATCGGCGCGGAAGATCGGCTGTCCTCGGTCCCCTCTCGTCCAGATAAGCTGCCTGCGGCCCAAGCAGATGGTAGCTGAACCACCTCGTCCCGAAATCTTCATTCGAGGTCCAGAGGATTGGGACCTGCAGGAGGCGTCTCGGTGCCTACAAATAGCGTCAGTTGGCCAATCTCGGCTTGGGGGTTTGTGATATGGCGGATTGCTAGACCTGTCGTTACCGAGCAAAAGCAACAGCCATCCAACAATGTGCCTCCTGGCTGCTGCTATCAAACCATGGCGGGACGGCACTCCCCGCAGATCGTTGGTAGTTGTAGTGTAGTGTACGTGTACGGCATGCTGACCCGGCCGAGACTGGCGTGATCGATGGGGTGAGGAATAAGGTAGGTATGATTATGAAATGTGGGAGGCAAAGGAGGAGGGAACTTTGGAATTTCGATGACGAGCTTCCAGGTTGCCCGCCTGCCTCACCTGCCTGATGGTGGTCCCCCCACTTGAAATGTCAAAAAATCAAGTCAGATCTGGCAGCTACGATCGCATCCCCCCCCACCCCCCCACCCCACTTCCGGCTCTTGCTCAGTGACAGCTCTCGCTCGCCAGGTTTCGCCAGGAACGGGTGGCTTGATAGCCCGTGCTAATATTTGGGCGATGATCTGAATCATGGCGCGGCAAACAGATTACTGATCTGTCATTTGACTTTTGATTATCCCGCTCTAGTTGTAAAGTCGCGGCTGCCGGCGCTTGGCTCTGGCCGGTCAGAAGGGATTCCAGGTCACTGTGCAGAGTGTGCCCTGTGCTCCTAGGGAGCAGTAGTGTAGTGTGGCTGCAGTGGCAGACAGTGTCCAGATGCCAACCAATGCCAGGCCAGTTCACAGCACCAAACTCGGCCTTTTGCGAGCAATTTATCTCCAGTCCGATGCTTTTCGGACTTTTGTCAACCGGGATCGAAATGACAGCAAAAGCAAACTCAACTTCTGGGGATGCAGAAACCACTTGAAATCCACATCACGTCAGCAGTCAGGCAGTCGCCGAATAACAGTCAGGCACCGAGGCACCCACTGAATTTGCTAGCCGCAGCACCAACACCACGCCATGACCTCACACTACGCGGTGCATGGGCTTTCGGAATTGCGGTTCACATTTTACGATTCACATTCCCATGCTCCTAGCTAATCACATCACTTACAGTTGAGTCCAAACAGCACCCAGCGCCGTGGGTGAGCCCGTGAACGGCAAGTTTCACCGTTCCTAGTCAGCTAAGACTGTCGTTTCATTCCACGCCCTCGGGCTGCCCTGCTGCTCTGCTCTGCTCTCATCAATCAGTCGTTGTTCTCCTGCAGGAGACTCGCCGGGCTGGTTCCGCACGTCACCGCCGGCCACGGGCATGGGAGTGTGTTCGTCTCCCGGGTTGTCATTCACCAAAAGAGGCAGGGCTGAGATGGCTGTGGGAGTGTGGTATGTTGTCAAAAAGTGCGCAGGACCCAGCGGAAAGCTACGGCGCTTCCTCCGAGCAGCTCGAACAGGACACAACTCCCGTGTGCTCGGCTTGGCGTGGTGCAGTGGACTGTGAATTGGTGCACGCACTGGGCTGGGAGGGCGTGTCTGCAGATGCGATGGCACGCGTGGAAGGGATCCCCTTGTCAGAGAATCTTCTTCCATCGGGCAATTTCATCTAGCTTCGCCAACCGTCGTGCAAGGAGACTGGGGGTGGCCCACCGAAACCACGACGGGGGGTGCCGGGGAGGGAGTAGGCTGTCCATGGGTCTTAGCGAAGACCCCTGTCGGCCAACGTCTCTTGCACCTCTCCCTACCTACCTACCTTACCTCTCTAGCACTTGGCCCGTCTCCTGCTCCTGTTTCTCGGTACTGTACAGTACAATCCCCCATGCACGGAGCACGGAGTACCTTCTCACATGGGCCTCGTCTTCCCTCTCTCGAGCCTTGCTACTTGCTACAACGAGGAGAAGCACCATCCTCGGCACGACAACTGCACCTCCCAAAGCTTCAGGAATCCCGTCTGGAAAATCTCGCCGCTGTCCCACCACCACCATCACCATCATTCACCACCACCACCACAACCACCACACCAAGGCAACGCCACCCCATTGCTGCCGCAGGCCCTGACCCGCCGACGCAGCAGCAGACAGCAAGCAGACAGAGGGAAGGGTTACATGGCACTGTTACCGTCCGTTTTCTGTCTTTCGGACCCGGGGTTTCTCACATTGTTCGAAAAAGGCCCTACACTAGGGACCTTACGCGGTCTTGCAGAACGCTATCCTATCACTTCCCCAATAACGCAGTGCTCTCCGTCTGGCAACTGGCAAACCCGGCTCTCACACTCCACACTGGTTCTTCCCTCCCCCACCCCATGCTCCAAGGACCGGGCCACAGCCGAACTGCCCTTGACCCTGTCCTCCCGTCCTGCCGACCTGCCCGTCTGTCTTTGTTCTGTTTCTCGCTCCGTCTGTACTTACAGTACAGGGCGTATCGTACAGACAGCTATCCACAATACGTACTCGTACTCTCTGGAGCAGCTGCTTGTCCTGGTTCCCCCCCCCTGGCTGGTGTCGATGTCATCCTCGCCCCCCTGCTCGCATGCCCGGCCTTGTTGTGCGTTAGGGTGGCCCCATACGATCTCAACCTGCTCCAGCTTTTAATATAACTCCCGTTGAGCCTCTTCCTTGCCTTTCCTCAAAACTTGCTTCCGCCCTTTCACCAAAGCTGCAAAAGCCTCGACTGTCGATGAGCGGACCGTTTTCCCTCAACCAGCGCCCAATGTCTCTCGGAGACCACTAGGGAATTTGCTGACCTTTTTAGCCTGGATAGCTTGACCTGTTCGCTTCTTGATAGTAGCGGTTTCGAATTAAGCTTCCCGCCGTTGCGACTGCGTCGACACTTTGTCTAGCAGCTTTTTTATTTTTTTATTTTTTTTTATTTGGGTACGCCATCTGTGCGTCAAAACCCATTGTATCCAATCGTCAACTTAAATCGAGATTTGGGAAGGCGGTCCTGGCACCTGGGACGCAACCGGCACGCTGTACAAAAGGACTCATATCACTCGCCCCCTTTCATCCAAACCTCCCTGCTTCATTGCATCGATACATCATCATCGTCCCATTCTGAACTCGGCAGGACTCGAAACATCACCACTTCTTTGCTTCTGCCGAACTCTCCAACCTCCTGACATCATATCATCACCGAGACAGCCAAGTTTTCGCCTTCGATCTTTTTCAGAAAGTTGCTCGCTGTGTGGCAGGCATCTGAAACAGTTTTGCTCTATTTGTTCCACATGGAATATAGCCCTTCAGCATCCTCTTATCGTGTTCGCGGACAAGAAACCGAAAACTACAACACCATGTCGATGATCGCCATGGCCCAACCTTCCCCTCACTCTGCGTTCAAGCGTGAGTTTGCTTGGGACGAGCACAGACAAGCCGATTATGGCTTCAACTCGAGAAGGCCGAGTGAGCCCGAGAGGGTTGCTCTTCCCTCGATTCGACAGGTAATTGACCCGGGAGTGTTTATTCGGTGGTCGTGGTCAGCTAACAAGAGAACCAGATGATTCCTGAGCTTTCGATGCAGTCGAGGCCTTCAGACGCCAACACCAGAGTACCATCCTCGGTAGCATCACCTGTTGCAGGATACCCAGCTGGCGCCATCACTCCCCCTTCCTACACACATTCACCAAACCAGAACAAGCGCAGGCGGTTGTCGGTCGGGGAAGACAGGGATGAGCGTGGAAGTCAGATCCCAAGAGTGTACCCCAGCCCTCAGCGAGAGTATCATGGAGGCCGGGGAATGTCGCCCGCCATCGCTTCTAGGTCCTTGAACGAGACCTGGGCGAGGAGCCCATCTCGGAGAAGCCCTTACGCCTCGCACCGAAATCTCCCATCCATGAGGGAGTCAGCACCCATCGAATCTTCAGACCGATACATGAGTCGGCCTACCCTTCCAAGGCTTCCCACCATGAACTTTGATCAGCGCTCGGCGACGATGCCTCGGATTCGTGGTCCTTCAAGCGAGGATGATTATCCCGACAACTTCCGTCACATCATGGGAGGCCACTCTAGCTCCAATTCTGGGGAGGGCTACCCCCCTCACCACCGATCTAGCGCCTACTTTGGCTACCACCATCCCTCGCGCGTTCAGTCGCTCTCAATGAGCTCTGTTGGGCCTTTCGACCGCACCCCTTTCTCGGCCGGTGGTTACGGCTCGGGCTACCCAGAGTACATGCGCGTTGGTGAGCTGGGAGGCATGGGCATGAACGGCGAGAACAAGCAGCGCAAGCGTCGCGGGAACTTGCCCAAGGAGACGACAGATAAGCTTCGTGCCTGGTTCGTCGCTCATTTGCACCACCCATACCCGACCGAGGATGAGAAGCAGGAGCTCATGCGCCAAACGGGCCTCCAAATGAGTAAGTAACGCCACACCGTTTGTTCATGGTCACCACTAACCGTTGACAACCAGATCAAATCTCCAACTGGTTCATCAACGCCCGCCGGCGCCAGCTCCCCGTCATGCTTAATAACGCGCGCGCCGAATCGGATGCCATGTCCTCGGCGGGCCGCAACGCCGACGGCAAGCTTCTCACTTCTACCGAGCGCGGCGAATACGACATGGGCCTTGGAAAGCGGGACAGCCCCATGAGCGATGGAGACGGCAGCGCCTACGAGGACGACCTGGAGAACCTTAAGCGCCGCCACGCCGTCAGCATGAGTCGGGGCAGCGTTTAACCGAACACAACGTCAACGGTTCGGCTAGCACCCTAGCACCACCGGTCACCTATTTGCCGCGAAATTGAGAATGATCTCAACGGCTTTTTTTGTTTTCTTTGTTCAACGTCTTTTTCTCTTCGACCTTTTGGACCGGTCTGGACCTTTTGTTTCCGGCCCGCGGTTTACTTCTCAGTTGTATTTTATCAAACAACAAGCCCAGGCCTTGCGCTTTTTTTTTCTTTTTTTCTTTTTTTTTCCCCTTTAAGAAGGGAGGCGTTTAACTGCTGGAAAGCATGATGGATTCTGCCTTGCATTTTTTGTCATCAGCATTTTTATCATTGTCATTTTCCGGCGTCTCTGTTTAGGCTTTCGGGGTATCAAGTCGCAGAAAGGAGTTTGACTCGAGGCTGAGAACTTTTTGGTGTTTTTCCCTCATTGTTGCTTGTATTTCTAGAGAGATACCAAACGTTCTCACACACGTTTTTCTCAAGTTTTGAAGATGGCGAGGGGAGAAGCAAGATTTTCTGGAGACTTCTTTTACTACTTTTTGGGGAGAAAAAAAGGGTCTAGAATATCTAGAATACAGGCGTTATTACACGCTTCCAAAGGGGTTTTATATATAGGGTAGAAAGAAGGAGCGCTGCAAAGAGGCTGTGGGAGAGAGAGAGAAAGAGAATACTCAAAAATTTAAAACAAATTGTATATCTCAATATTGTGCTTTTGCATCGTGACAATGCTTTGCAAACCAACCATCATCAAAACACATCAAATCAACAGATTCATCACATGGACGAAAGCATTCAGGACCAGGCAAGCAATCACCTGCCAAAACCACCTCGTCAACCTCACCCACACGGACATGCACCTCAACAGGGGCAAACCACTAATCGCCTTCCTACCGTGCAAGCTGCCGACACCTGCATCCACTAGTTGTGCCTCCAAGCGAAGGTAATAAATCGAGCGAGGACAGCTCTTCCTGTCTCAGATCACCCAAGACATGCCTCGCAGGGTTTTGGGAAAACAATCGGCAGGTCTAGGATCACGGAATGTAACGTGCCTCCGTTTTCCTTCCTCCAAGGTATTCGCCCACCACCCGGAAGCAACGGATACTGCAGACAAGCAGGAAAAGTCCCGTCGCCACTCAACTCACCCACCTAGGCGGCAGCAGCATCAGCAGCAGCTGCTGCTGCTGCATGAGGCCTAATATCTGTACTGTAAGTGCTGACAGAAGAGGCATAGCGCCCCCCTCCCCCGTTGTTCATCGTGTCATTCGTACATTTTGTGGCGTCCACTTATGTACCTACTACAGACGGGTAGTATGTAGTAGATGAGATCTCAATGGTTCGTGTCAAGAGGTTGCGTCGGTTCCGGTTATGGGAAAGGAGGGGAGTTTTTATGAACCTTACCTGGGGAAAGCTTGCTTCTTTTCCGCTCTAATACTGTTTGCTTTTGGGCATGTGGTGTCTAGCAGTACCTAAATCCCCCCCCACACACAAATTTCTGGCTCTACCTACGAACAGGTTGATCAACACCTCCCCCCACCCCCAAAATAACCGGTCAACCCAGCCTTCTCCCCTTCTCTGGAGACCAATAAACAATAACAAACCAGAGTAATAGTACACACGATCTTCCCACTCGGAAATGCCTAAAAAGGAGAGAATGTACGACCCAACCACTTTACAGACCGCCACTCCTGAAACGAGAAACGCCTCACTTTATACTCCCATAACTACCTTACTTTCCATCTCGGCCAAACTGTTGCCCAACCCACCCACGACATATACATTCCCACATTTGCCCTCAGATGGCATATACAGCAAAGCATATGTCGTCCCCCCCCACCCACACACACACACACACAACCGCCACCACACAACCACAATGAACCTGAGCTACCTACCTCAGGTACTTTGCTTACCAGGACAGGGGAACTAACTGCCTGATCTAAAAAGCAGGGAGCACTGCTATTCAAAAAATGCTCCCTCCATGAAATAAAACCTCCACCTGTAGTATATCACGATACCTGCCCATCATGCCATTTTTACAGATTTCCTGTCTAAAAAATCTGCAAGACGAAAACAGGTCACACATTTGACTCCCCCCCAACGTCAGGAAACACAAAGATACTGTACATTAATCCCATGATTAACCCATACCCAAGAAAGCGGTCAAGAAGAAGAAACTACCTGAATAAACCGAAAGCAAAAGAACACACACTTGGGGTAGGTAGGTAATAACTATTCCCCCTACCCCCCTCTGCCCCACAGCCGAAAACGAACGCGTGAGTCGTCTTGTGTAAGTGTAACAGCGGATACATCACACCTGCCTGTCGCTTATTCCGCAGTACCAACCTTACTCTCTTCCTTCTTTTCTTATTCCCAAACTTACAACAGCAAACTCTTCTTCTTTGTCTCTCAGGAGTATAGATAATAAATGGAAAAGGCCAGTTGGTCACAACTCGGAATCGAATCGGAGCAAATAATACCAAGATGATAGGCCCTGTGGCTACTTGCTGTGTGTGCCAGCACATTGGACTGGGTTGGCGGGCAGGCTGGGGGAAGGGGACGGAGGTTGACCACATAGCAAATTGACAAAATGTCTCAAGCCAAGTGAACCCGAGAAACCACAACAGAGACCTCGCCCGGTCGTTGGGTGGTTCCGAGAGTCCTTGTTCGGTGACACACCCACCTACCCGGTGAGTCTGCTACTACCAGAACCAAAATCAGGAAACTATACAAAACCTTACCAGAATACATGGCTTCCACGTGCATGACGGCACTTACTCCGCGTGGAAGTCGACTCATCCTCCACCCGATCCCTGCTAACACGGCAGGTCTCTACCTACATACATACAACAACATGTTGGCAGAAACCGACAAACGGAATGGCATGATGGGTAGACAGATGAGCAGCACTACAGCAAGCTAAAGGGAGATCTGTGCTACCGAGATCGGTGGGTGACAGCAGCAAAGCATGGGGTGTGCTAGTGAAAATACTGGCCCTGTCCCGGCGACATGTTGTTGCTTTGTGAGGGGTGGGGAAGGAAAAGGGCGGCAATGAGGTTGGCGAACAGGGTTGTCAAGAGGAGAATGTCTTGCTGAATGACACATCCGAACCAGTCAATACCAGTCACGACTTTGTATACCCGCACACTTGTCGGTTTCGCTTGCGGGTCCCGGTGTGGGATGGGCCACTATGGGGGTAGAATGAGTATCCGGGAACATATTCTCTCATCTTCAGCGTCAGCAAGCGGGAGGCGTCAAATGTCTCGCCCAAATGAACAGGCTTCGGGTTTCCGCCGGACCTCCTGGATCATGTCCCGCCACCACATCTGCCTCATGACCAACGCGGGAACTATGGTAGCAGAAAGAAAAGCTGCACTGCCTAACCGATGCGAACATGGGCAGCCAAACTCGGGACGATCCAATTTGGAAGCTGTAGCTCTGGACGTTGCTAAAGGTGAGGATACAGCTCGATCGTGAGCACATTGTCCGGCATTAGCCGCTGACCTGGCTGTTGAACTGCATAACGAACAAGTATCGGAAGAGGGATTGAGGGCCGAGAAAGTGGCGATCGAATGATCGGGTTCGAAACGATCTTTTGTTCTCCCCATGCATGCCCCTTGTTAGCCTCTGATACGGGCGCAGCAGGAGCTCAGGGGCAAGCTTGTGGTTTAACATGAGTTAAGCTTTTTTGACGCTAGCGAGGTGTTCGTGACAACGGCAGACAGGGACAAGACGGTCGGCGCGGCGGGCAAAAGTGGCAGAGGCCGAATGTCCCCGTGTCATTCAACGGCGCGAGCCGGTATTGCCTTGTTGCCTGCGAGACCTGGTCGAGGCTGTTAGGGGGTTAGTCAGTTGCCGGAAATCTGCCCCAAAACACATCAATGCCATCTCAGAATGCGATATCGCTTGACAGCTGCTTTGACAGGTACCAAGGAAACCCAGGCAGAGACCGGACAGGTGTCACTAGCCGCCTTGACCCAGTATCGCTATAATGACGCACTGTTGAAAGGCACGTCGAAAGAAACGCTCTCTAGTCACCGCCAACGGACGCTGAGCCGTTGCCGCGCCGCGACGTCATTCCGGCAAAGAGCTCAAACGGCAAACGGCCTACATGTGAGTAGTCCGGTGGGGACGGTCTGCCTGGCGTGATCTCGGTGAATGGGTTTGTCTTGTGATGGAGGCGAGGCAGGGGCTAGCAGCTATGTCAGTGTCTGTCGGTCTGGAGTAAGGTTTGAACAGGTATGTACTGTACATACACGCCTTACCGTCGAGCGCTCAGTGTCATCCTTTCAGATGTCTAACACTTTCCGTTGCCGGTCGCCGAGACCTGCATTGCCAGCTAGATGACAGTTTGGATAGCCCAACTCGCCACGCCGTTCACATGATTCGATGCTCATGGAGTTGGAGTGTTGTTAAAAGTTGGGATGAACATATGGGGAGCAAGTTGTTGATCCAAGGACATGAACTGATCAACACATTGAAGATGACGATGGCGGTTCGACGGCAGCAGATCGTCTGGACAGTCTGTTTTGTTGATTCGACCAGCCATGCGTCGGGATAAGGAACAAGTGATATGCTCTTGTGCTGGGGAAATTGGAAAACTGGTTCTCGGCTTGTCGGCGACTGCCTCGGATGAAACGCCCGCTTCCGCTTCAGTTTAGAGACGTGGTTGGAAGTAGAATTTCTGTTATATTGTCAATAAATAGGCCGCTTGATGGTGTATTGCGCGGTGGCAGGGATCGTACATTGATGGTGAAGATGCTTGGGAAAGAAAAAGTCATGCGGGGGCACACCGGCAAAGAGAGGAAACGTCCATCCAGACTGGCAGCCTGACCATCACCTTTACTCAGCCAGAGATGGAAGGCAGCCCCTGTCCTGTTCCTTCCCAGCCTAGCAACATCGCAACTGCCTCAGTCGAAATTCTCATTGTACCTGGGCAGGCAGGCAACATACAGATTAGATGGACATTGGGTGCACCTTCCACTGTTCAACACTCGGCAGGCACCTGCCTAAAGGGGGTGGAAGATCTCTATATACATGATGAGATTCCACAGTTGAACATTATCCGTTATCAGAGTACGCGTATAGTCACATAGAACTTACAGTAGAATTATCCAGATATCAAGCTCTGATGTTTCTTCATCTCACTTCGAGCCTTGCCGAGGACCACCATCCCTGATGCAGTAGCCAAGGTCAAACATAAACATAAATACCACTCACGTCTTCTGAACACAAAAACACTCATAGAAAGACAAGCCCCCACCCTCGCGAAGAAAAAAAGCAACAATATGTAAAGAAAAATAGACACTCCCCAAAAAAGAGAAAATAGTAACACGAATAATAAAACGGACACCATTCAAAGCTTGCAAATAACTACCTGTGTATCCTTCCTCTACCTAGCATAATCCCCTCCACACTCAAACATCCCGAAGACTATCTACCTATACCACAAACAAAACCCAACTAACCCCGAGCTTCATGTTAGAAAAACCCTGCGATTCCCAACACACATCAAATAGACAAGGTCGACAACTGCAGACTCCATCTCAACCACAATACCAGAATCCCACCGCGAAGAGATGAACCGCTACATATGTATCGAGATGAAAGGCAGAAGTCCTGGTCTGATACCGTGTCAGAAGACACACAAGACATGGCCGAGGAAATATAGCTGACTTGTATGAGGATGAAAACTAAGGTCCGGAGGCAAATCATTGATGGATTGTTGCCAATGCCTCTTCACTATGTTGATAGAAATGACCAATATCCGATAAAACAAGGCTTTTGAACTGGCTAGGGATGGGCCCTCTAGGTCATCAAGAGACACATGACATGATAAAATCCGTGCATTCATTGTTCAAATGATCATTAAACATTATTGTATTTCCCCACCACATCACAGTCCAAGCCAATGCTCTAAAATTTCGTTCGAAAAACACGTCTATAATCACCCGGATCGCCGTCCTCCTTCGATTTTCCCATCCGTAAATTAACACAATTCAAAGTCATATCTCGCACAGCTTTTCTGTACCTACTTTTTCACTCCCATCAACGTCACCCAAAAAATAAAAAAGAACACAAAAACTTAATAAAACTTTGCCCCCCCCCGTTCACCCAACGTGAGGCCTTCTCCCTGAAATCTCACACATCGGCATCCCCGCCTGCCAGTTTTGTTCCACATATGGCACCAAGAAGTCTCTCAGCGTGTAGTTTGATGGCTCCATGTAAAACTTGATGTCGTCCGCCGTGTAGTTCCCCCCAAGTGCGGCAAGTAGATCATCGTTGATACTGTCCATTGTCGGCCCATATCCACACATTCATTTCCCAGGGAAGGAGAACTTACAAATCATTAAAAACCAAATCCACCACCCTTGGCTCCTGCCTCCGTCCCTTCCTCCCCCCCTTCTTCCACTCCGGAAACCCAGCGGTAGTCCCAAAATAGGCCGGAATCTCATAGTTGGCGATTCTCGCATGAATCGTATCATCCCCGTCCATCCCAAAGTCATCCTCAGTCGTATACCCCACCTCCAACACCTCTTGCCTCCCCCCACCACTATTACCCACCGGCACCCCCCATAATTTCTACCCTCTTCCCCAAGACCATTCTCTTCCCCATAGCTCCAAACTGTTCTATCGGTGGGTTGACACACTCCTCTCCTTGCCAGACCCCAAATTCTCTCTTTCCCTTGGGGTCACCGACAGACGTGGTATTATACTCAACCCTCCTTCCCTGCCCCGCGCCCTTCTTATTCATCCGCTCCAGCACCCCCCTCGCCATTTCCCACGGCACCTCGGGAATATACACCACCAAGCTGGGAAACGGCGAAGTGATATAACTATCATCCATCGTGAACGGTCCCTTGTGCAAGTCAAATCTCGCCATTCCCGTATTGCTGATATGAACCCTCGGAACCTTTGCCCTCTTTGGGTTCAGAATCTGATGGGCCATTGCGTCCGCCAAAAAGGTGTACATCGAGTTCGGCGCCATGAACGGCGCCCCGGTCACCCAAAACGTCTGTGGCGTGCACCCATATACCTTTCCCAAGCCCAATTGATGGCGGTAGGATGTGATACTAGACGAGATTTGAGCACCGAGTTGTTTCAGCTGGGATGAGCTGTTAGATGAGCTAGAGGGGGAGGAGATGAAGTTGGGGCGGGAGAGAATGTCGTTGTGGAGGAACTGCGAGCCGGGGGCGTGATAGTCAAAGGTAAGACGGTTCCAGTCGAGATACCGACGGGAGTAGAGGAAGGGAGAGGTTTTTTGCTTACTCCTCTTGTCGATGGGGGTAGGGTTCACTGGGTTGGCGACAACGGCCGTTCGGTTGGGGTTGGGGACGCCTTTGGGGTTGAGAGGGCCAGTAAAACCGCTGTTGGAAGAGTTGAAGCCCGACATGGAAAACCAACCAAGAGATTCGCAGTATCGACCAGATTCAAAAGCGGTAGAGCTTTGGTCATAGACAACAAAGTCCCGCATGTGACTATGCCCACCTGTGATACGTTGGTTTCTCTCACTCTATGCGAACAGACAATACGTACCAAATATCTGAATCGGAGTGTCAGGATGGGCCTCCCGAATGGCAGAGTAGACAGTCTTCAAGGTACTGGCCTGGCGTCCAGGACGTGCTGAGTTGTGGCCAAGAACAACGAAGACATCAATAGGTTTGGGATGATGAACCGCTTGCTGGAACCAGTCCTGCTTGATCATATCCGCCGCCTTGGTGATCCGTGAGGCATTTGTATTGGCTGCTCAGGTTAGATATGCTCGTTCCGGATGTGAAGGCTGACACGTACCAGTGAAGTCAAAGAGAACACCGAAAGCCATGATGCGAAGGCCTGAGAAAGACTATCAGTTACGCTTATCCAGCCGAAAATTGGGGAAGCGACATACCATGTTTTGTAGTAAAGTACTTGTGCGTCTTTCCAATGTGCTCCCACTCCTGAGTGTCAGGGTTCATGATTTCTACATTGGAAGTCAAGTACTTGTCACCCCAGGCCCTGCTAAAATTGTTGAATGTCTGGTAGGCCACTTCGGAGGCATACAACTCATGGTTACCTTCAGTCACAGATGTAAGCATGAACTGATGAGAAAATTTGGGAATGAATGGAAATGAAGAACGCACCAAGAGTCAGCAAATCATATCCGGTCTGCTGGACAAAGATCTCATTCGATATCTCTCCATTTGGTGTAGTAGAGTCACTCAAGCCAGTGCCATCATGAAGATCTCCAGAGTCTACAAGAAGTAGGTCCACCTTGAGGTCTTCGGCCGTCCTTTTCATGCTTGCCACAAACGAGACATAGTCACCCCAGTCTGCGCCATAATTCGCCTCCTTGATGTGGCCGGATAGCCATCCGTGAGTATCGGACTGGTTTTGACGTGTGAGCAGAGACCCATACAGTATCCTTTGTTGTAACTGCGGTAAGAAGTGTCATGTATCGGCGAAAATAGAAGGGGAAGCTCAACTGACTGTATGCAACACATTCAACTGCCCCCATTGCAACGGCCTTGTAGGACCATAGCTCGCATCCAGCGCCCCAGGTTGCATGCGTTTCACGACACGCACATGCTTCGAAGCATGCTCCTCAATGGGACCGAAGCAACCGTCGCAAGCCAACACCACCACCGGGACGAACGTCGTGGCAACAGCTAACAGCCTGGCCCCAACACGGGACAGCTTCATCGCGGCGGCGTTGTCGGCGTGGTCGTCGTTCAAGTTTAGGATGGGAAAACACCGTTGTCGATCTTTGTGAGAGACCTCAAAAAGCAGAAATCGATCGACATGACCAGTCCAGGCTACCAAGAGACCGGGGCAACACCAAGCTTAAGAGAGTACCAGCTGCCCTGTGTGGTCCGGCTATCCCGACTCGGGCACGCCAAAGTTTAAAGTCGAAATATTATCGAACGGGCAGAGACAACACGAAGGCTGGGAAAAAAGGTCTTAGTGTTATAGGGGTCCAGGGAACTGTGAAGCCACATACCTGTCCGTCAGGGCTGGGTCCCGGACTGCTTTTATCTCCGCGGTGAGGAACACGATAATAAGTCAGTGTAGCTACACGCCTCTGTGCCGGAGGAACGCCACTTGAGGATTCTGGGCTTATGGTCAATCGACACTACCGTTGAGACGAGGTGGTAGCGGGGTCACTCTGGGCTGACCCGAGGATGTAACAGACGATTTCTCCCGAAAGACGTGCGGAAAACTCATGATGTGGAAGTGATTTATGTACCATAATGATAGCTGCTCCGGTGGACGGCGCCGAAGACTTGCGGTTACCGGATGTCCCTTCCACCACACAGAGCCTTGTACCTTCCCATGATATATCTATGACGCAGCCTGACGAGATGTGTTATTTTGGCAGGAACGAAGGCCATTGTTATGCGATGGAAACCTCAGGTTTCGACGGAATAAACAGGTGAGGTTGCTTGAGGCTCATGAACTAGTATTTGAACCGCCAAAAAAGCATGAGAGTGGCCAAGTGCTGAAGACTTCTCCGACGGGCCCGAGAAATTGGAAGTTGTATGTCTCACGTCCTAAAAGAACGGACTCGGCGGATTAACACACAAAGTGCTATTGTTTTCTGTTGGAGGCCGGTGGGTTAGTGACCAGAACGAAACCAAAGTCCCAAAAAGACAAAGCCAAAATAGTGTCAACTTGACACTAAAGTTGGGCAAAAGAAATTTGGATGCACCCGGGATTGAACCGGGGACCGTTCACAATGTAATCGCGCCTTTTGAAGGGGTGCGAAGCGAAAATCATACCACTAGACCATGCACCCGTAGTATTTGCTGGAGACTTTCTCTGGGAATCTCCCTTCTAGCTAACTAATCTCAAACAGATGCCTCGCAAGTCCTCTTACCACACTGCCCTGACCAACTACACAACACAACAAAGACTAGTGGACATAGAAAACATGTAAATAACTACACTAAACGCGGGACATGCCCAGGGTATCATTTCCTGTATAACTGGTATAAAATGCTTTCCCCATCGAACTCTGGAGACCACCACTCATAAGATCAACGCTGCTTGTTGCCCTTCAAAAGTTCTTGACTGTGTCGCCGGCATCCCAGGCTTCATCCGCAAAGTCACGGTTGTCCCACTCCTCGTTCTCTGAGAAATTCTGGGCTGCATAGTGATAAGCGTTGTGATCAAACTCATCGCTCCACTCGAGCTCCTCGTCGGGATATTCATGGGCATAGTAGTTCTCCGCTGCAGAGCTGTTAGCGTTTGCGGTACATTTTGCTGAGGGCTTCAAGCTGCTCACCGTTCTCGTCATCCTCATCTTCAGGGAACTCATCATCGGTTTCATCATCATTGCCGTAAAAGAAGTCGGCGACATCGGGCTCATGGTCAAAAACAAGCAACCCGATACGGTGGGCTGGTACCGCCTGGTCCCGCAGCCGCTCAGCGGGGACACGCTCGTACGTCTCAATCACATAATCATCGTCGTCCGAGGTGTCAATCATGTCGATGTCCATAGCAGAGGTTGATGCAGCTGCAGCCGGGGCCGCTTGGTCCTTAGCGCGTTGCTGTTGGGCCACGTTCTCTGTCGGATGCCGCTCATGATAGCGGAGCTTGGGTGCCTTTGGTTGGAACCGGGACTTGGCTGGGCTGGACTTCGATTTGGCATTGAGTTGCTCCACCCGGTCTAGATTCTTGCTGATTTCACCCAGTGTCCAGGTATCCATAACCCTGGAGAGCTCGTCCATGTCGGCTCTTCGATTGTGCATGGAGGGGGGTACAGAGGGCTTCGCGGTTGTTCCTGATTCGGATGCTGGTGTCTTGTTCCTAGATTTGGTTCCTGGTCGCTTGTAGACAACGGGCTTCTTCTCCGCTTCCTGTGAGGATGAAGGTAAATCCTTGGCAGGCGAAGAACTGGTTGAGGATTGTGTTGTGTTGGGTTGGTCGAGAATCTCCTTCACAACCTGGGGGGTCAGGATTGCGGATTTTTGTCTCTTTGGGCCTCTCTCAACGAAGACGGCAGTGGCACCGCGTTTCTTTGTCACGCCAGCAGATGGTTGTGACGAGTTGGGCCTCGACAAGTGGAATTTACGCAAGTTAACTGTCTGGTCGCTCGAATCGGATGCCTCCGGCGCCAGCACTGTTGCGGGCGCCAACGCAGGCACGGGCTCAAGCGTCGTGGAGGCATTGGTGCTCGGGGCCCTGAGGTTTTTCTTGGGGCGATTTAGTCGCTTCTCATCGCCTTCCTGGGTAGGCACAATGGTAGGAACTCCAAGGCTGGCGTCATGCTTTGGCTTCTTTTCCTGCTCGGACGCAACCTGCTTGCGCTGATAGACCCAGCCGACCTCCTCAGAGATGATGCGATACCGCTTGCTCCTATCGACCCCTGCGATACACAGTTGGTCAGTACAGCGTGGTCGCATGGATAGACGAGGTTTAGAGGCACACACGGAGAAAGTCGACAGGGGCATCATCGATGCCACGTTTGCGCTTCACCTGGATCGTATCGGGGGGTAGTGCCGCCATTGTCGGAACGTTGCAAGTGGTGGGTTTGACGTGGTCTGCTTCGGATGCGAGGTGTGTTGGAGCGGGCGGTGACAACGGCGATGGGGGACGTTGAGTTGCTGGAAGCCTAACGGTGCCTAATCAGGTCCTTCTTTTTTTTTGCGCTCTTAAGATGCCTAGCCTGCCGAGAGATACAGGAAAAAAGAGGGTCGGGGGCGTCGATATGCAAAGTGTATTCACTTCCTCCAAAATTGATTTCTGGAATATTTCCGAGACAAGACAGCAGTCGGGAAGCGGTTGTCAACCAGGGTACAGGGGGTATTTGATGTATTTGATGCCAAGAGTCCCGTCCAAGATCTCGCGTGGTTTTTGCGACAATGTTTCGCAGTGAAAAAAGATGAGAGAGCAGGTGAAGAGCAGTCTTCAAAATATCTACCTGGCCAGTCTCCTGATGAATGCCTGAACTAATGCAAGAAGATAGCGAGGACCACAACCAAGACGACGTCAAAAATGGGATTTGTTAATATAACTGGAGCTTTGGAGAAGAGTCGTCGTGAGGGGATGCAGAGATGGAACCCTGCAGTTGAACCTGAAAATAAGGCGGTGGGAGATGGCAGTAATTATTTTGTCGAGGTTTTTGCCCAAGGTTACCGCCAAGCAGCGCCCGGCCTGTCACCGCTGTCGATGACGCACTGAAAGGCCTTGTCGGTTCTTGGCGGACCGGGCGGGGGATCGACGCTAGCTGCTAGCTCCAGAGCTAATGGGCCGTTCAAGCACCAGTTAACGGGCATTTCAGTAACAGCTGGAGGAGCTTGCTGACCACTGCTGTACCTCATATCGTTATCATTACTTTGTGCCCGCCCAAAAACATGCCCGCTCAGGCTGGGATATCCTGGCCGTTTGGGTCGACGTGCAGCAGCTTGGAGGAGCTTGAGGAGGAGAAACCACCCCAGCTTGGAATTCAGCTGCTGGTGTTTGCCGGCACTATGAGTCCATTTCTTTGTCCAGCCCCCCGAGTTCGGTGAGGCCGAAATAAAATTTTGAGACTCGACATTTTTTTGGAATTGCCTGCCCGTGTTCAGTCTTCAGACCGCTTTGATTTCCTGCGGTGGATGGGACAGAGCTATCATCGCTATCGTTGTAGGTCTTCCATCCCCCCCTCCCTTTCCTTATCTTTCAGAGTGACGGTGAAGACAGTAGCTTGGTGCATTGCTCCTTCTAGCCTCTTCTGCCGTGCAACTCTGCCCCGCGCGATTCCTGCCGGCCTTGATTAAGTCCCACACCCCTCGCAGAGCCAGTGGCGTGATGGGAACTTGGAAGGGGAACTCGCCCTGAAACAATTGGGTGCGGCGTATTCTCGACCTCGCTACCTTACCTTTACTTACCTCTTTTACCCCATTTACCTACCTTTTCTCTCCTTTACCTGTTGTCAACTCAACCACCAGCAGTTTACTCTTCTTCTGCTCGGTATCATCAACCAGCATCAGCATCCCCAGAACCACCTCATCACCCGTGGTACTTCGATGACGCCGTCATCTCGTCCCTGATCCGAATTCCCTGCCGGCTACCCATTACATCCACCCGTCAACCGCCCGCCCGCCATGCCGTCGGACAAGGTTCCCGTCGTCGTTACATACGATAAGCCCGGCACGCAGCCGCCCATCTATGTGGCCGGCACCTTCTCGAACCCACCATGGGCTCCCGAGGAGATGTCCTACACCACCGATCAGAATGGCGAGCATGTCTTTTCGAAAGAAGTTCTTGGTGAGATTGGATCCAAGCACCAATACAAATTCCGCATTGGAAACGGTGATTGGTGGGATCTGGCACCGGGTCAGCCAACCGTGACTGATTCTTCTGGCAACACCAATCACGAGCTGGAGATTCAACCACCAAAAGAGTAAGGGCACACAAAATACCATTCATCACTCATACTAACGTAGACAGATCGAAACCTGATTCGATCGAGGATAAGAAGCCGGCTGTGGTGGGCGAAGAAAAGTCTTCCGATGAACCAGCCGGGCTTCCCGAAAAGTCTCAAGGTCAAAAGGAGTCAGCCGAAGAACCTGAAGAGGCCGAGGCTTCCAAACCAATTGAGGTGGTTGAAGAGACCCAGGCCCCGCAGGAGTCAGTCAAGGTACCTGATGAGACCGAACCTTTGAAGCCAACTGAGGTGGTCGAAGAGACCCCAACCCCGAAGAAGCCGGTGGAGGAACCCAAGGAGGCTGAAGCTCCAATGCAGTCAATTGAGGAGACTCAAGCCCCCAAACAGCCAGTCGAGGCCGCCAAGGAGGATGAAGCTCCCAAGCAGCCTACTGAGACAGTCGAGGAGACTCGTGTGCCCAAGGAGGTTGAAGCTCCAAAGCAGCCAGAGGTGGTTCCTCAGGCTCCAAATGAAGCAACTGAGACATCTGAACAGCCTGAAGCATCCAAGGAACCGACCGCGGTAACAGAAAAGCCTGAAGACCCCAAGGAATCGACCGAGGTGTCTGAAGAGAGCGACGTCCCAAAGATTCGCGTCAAGGACTCCACGACTACCAACATTGTGTTGCCCAATGGTAGCATACTGGAAGCCATCAAGGCTCGAGAGATCCGAACACAGTCTGGTGCTGGCACTCCAGACTTTGTGAATACTGCCGCCGAGGTTGCTGATTCTGCCGCGCTTCTGCACGAAGAAGTCCCGGCAAAGGATCCAAGAGACGGCTTGCTCGAGAGGGCACCTACTCCCATGTCCAAAACCGCGGAAACCGCTGCAGAAGTTGCGGATACCGCGGAAGTTTTGGACCGGGTTGATGTACGATCTTCCACATCCTAGTTGATACGTATGCACACAGTACTGACACCAACAGGCCATCCTCATCTCGGAGCCCCATATCGACGACGACGACAACGACAACCTCCTTGGCCCCCCAAGCGCCAGCCAAGGCGATGAGCTTCCTGCCCTCAAGTCGCCGCTGTTCCCTCACGAGTGTCCCAGCCCCCCTACGCCCGGTGATGCTGTCGAGCGACGTGAAAACAGCGACGACAGGTCACCAATGGAGGACATTGACCCTGATCAGATCGACTTGAATGATCCCACACTGGAACGTTTCCCGTCCAACCGAGAGGAAATTATCGATACAGTACGTAAACTGGAGACGAGTCTCAACGAGGATCAGGCGTCCTTTGAAGGCGTCCCCCCTTCCCCTGTCATCAACTCTCCCCTGGAAGGAACGCAAGATATCACCGACTACATCCTTGGCGATTCGTCAATCCCCACTTCCCATCGAGGCTCACAGCATCTTGAGGTACCTAGGCCCTCCCATGGCTCTGCGTCCTCCGTCCCGGTGTCGCCCTCCCTTCAAGTCATTTCGGAAGCCGAAGAGCCCGCCAGCGAGGAAAACGGAACTACCCCATCACCTATTGTATTTTCTAACCCAGAAATGAAGTCCAGGCCCAGCTCTTTGAAGCCCCGATCGGAAGAAGATGACGAAGGTGTTTCCCTGAAGGATAGCATCAGCCCTAGGACCGCCGAAGCCCCTAAGACCGCCAGCGATATTCTGTTCAGGGACACACCGCCGCTCGAGGCCTCTGGCGACGCTGCACCTATGAAAGCCAACGGCCTTTCGCTTGAGGATTATTCTAACACTTCCAAGGTAGCCGACGAAGCCGAAGCACAGGTCCCTGACGATAGGTCCGCTGCTCCTGCACCTGTGGCTGTCGGAGAGAGAGCCACCGACGATGAGATTGCCGAATCATCGCATACCACGGCCCTTGAGTCGGCCAACAACACCAACAGCCTCAAGAAGAGAGCCGCTCCAGCACCCGAAGTTGAACAAGAGATTCCTAGGGTTACAAGTCCAGTATCGAACCGAACGACGGGCGTTGAGCACAATGGGGTGAGCTGGATCCAGGCCTTTTTCCGGCTGCTCTTTGTGGACATCATCGGAGGCTTCATCAGCAGATTATGTGGCGGCAAAAAACGAAACACGACGTAAGGCATTTGTTATTTTCGCTACTACCCCGGCAACACTTGTGAACTGGACGATTCCCGGCCTGTTTTTTCGTGGTGTTTTTCTTCTTTTTTCTTCAGCACCGTTGTTTGCCTTTTGCGTTGACTCATTCAGTTATCTCCTAGGTTGATGACTGCGGGCACGGTAGCGGTATTGATGGGGTTTGGGGTTGGGTGGTGGACACTGGTGGGTAGATCAAGGGGGGGTCTTACGCGTTGAGCAGGGAGTTTTATTTTGTTGGTTCATAGGAGTTTCTTGATGATGAGATTATCACTTTCATGGCAAAACAAAATGGGAATTATGAGTTTTTGTTTGGTGCTTTGAGGTCCTTGAGCGGGGGGATGGTAATTGTGATCAAGGGTGGCGGGGGGGGATGAGATTGTATAATACTTGATGGAGTGTGGTTGTGAAACTCTCTGCTTACCTAGGGGTATACCTATTTGTTGATTCCTTATCCATAGCCTGTGAATGAACTAGTGGTTACGTATAATGAGGAACGCTTTTTGTACTTGTGCATGTTCAACAGTGATAGACAAAAAAGGGGGGCAACATATCAGGGTTAGGGTTAGAAGGAAGTAATATCTTGGCAAACCCCACAATTCCAGCCAGTTGGAGCGCCAGTTGAAGACCTCCAAAAAAGTTCTGGAGCTCGTGTGTGTTCCCGCGGCCGGCTTGCTGCAACGACGAGACGAACCACCACCTTTTTCTTTCGAGCCGACGAACTCGCCTTTCCTTCTTCGCCGCGCGATCGATCGCTATTTTTTCTTTCCTGTGTCCGGAGTCAACGAACACACACACACACACGGGGAAGGCTTGCGGCAAACCACCCGAACCACTCTTACGAGGAGGGGTTACTATATTTGGCTGAGGAAAGGGAAAGGAAGAAGGGTAGGTATGAACTCCCTTCGCACAGCGGCGGCGTCCCGGCCATTACTGGCTGCCATGGTCACCCGGCCAGTCGGTCTGGCGAGTGTTATGATTGCCAGACGGCCAACCACGGCGGTGGTGGCGCCGAGGCGACTGGGTCCGGGGTTGGGGCTGGTGGTGAGGACAAAGACGACAAAGAGCGCTATTCACCTGCAGATGAATGCGAAGAAGAAGGCGGACGCGATTGCGGAGAGGGAGAGGGAGATGGAGAGGAAGATGAAGGAGGCGAAGGTGCTGGGGGAGAGGTTGTATTTGTGGAATCACATCCAGGCGAATCATGTGCTCTGGAGCACGTCGAGGGAGCTGAGGGTGAGTTTCTCCGGAGGGGTGGGTGCAAAGGAAGGGGTGGAATGCTAACTTGGAGTAGGCGAATAAATCCTTGAGACAGGTCCAGTTCACGGGCAAAAAGAACACTCTGATCAAGATCCGCAAGGATTATTGGAGGCCTATGGCTACGATTCAGTTCCCTGAGGGGGAGGGGCAGGCGGGCCTGTCGGTTTATCAGAAGCTGGTGGAGCTGAAGAAGAGGCACGAGCTGGAGTGGGATGATGGGGGGGAGGAGGCGAAGAGGTTGTTGAACTTGACCAAGAAGGAGAGGGGGAGGGAGTTGAATGATCAGAAGGGGAATACTGTGGCGGATATGGCGTTTGTGCTCGGGGGTGGGGGGGAAGGGGAACAAGGTTGCAAGGAATTTTGAGGAGATTAGGGAGTGGAGGGAGAAGATTAGTGATGATATGAAAAAAAGAAAAGAGTTGGAGAAGGAGTTGGAGGAGTTGGAGGAGAACAAGATGAAGTTGGAGGATACGCAGAGAGAGGTGCAAAGGAAGGTGAAGGATGTTACAGAGGAGGAGGGGGAGGGGGGGGGAGGGGAGGGGAGGGCGGGGGGGGAGGATATGGAGGTGAAAGAAACTAAAAATATCGCAAAGGTGAAGAAGCAGATCGAGGAGGTTAAGAAGCAGATCCAGGAGCTACAACCACTGGAGGAACCGGTCCCGGTACTTCACAAAGTCCGCGTGTTCTGGGCCAACGAGCTCGATCACCACTTTGCCGAGAGCTGGCCAGACAACGTCGAGCATGTTCTTGGCTTGCCGGAGGATGATTGGACAAACGAGGACTTGGAAAAGATGATCGCCAACCAGGAGAGGCTGGTGGACCTTCACGCGGTGTTGGCGGAGAAGAAGCTGGCGAAGAGGGAGGAGAAGGCGAAGTTGAAGGAGCAGCGTGCGGCGAAGAAGGCGAAGAAGATGCAGCCGTTTTTGCCTACGCCTGAGGGCGAGACTGGGTGGAAGAGTAGACCAAGAGCACCGAAGCCGTTCACGGGCAAGGCGCCCAAGTGGGCTAAGGAGGGTCTTTAAAGCTAAGAAGGGGGTATGAACAATCGTGTATTTTTAGACGGGATGGGCATTTGCGTGTTAAAATGGGGAGGAGGATAAAAAAATGTATATTATTCAACTTGTGGTGTCTATCCATTGTCTAAACCTTGACGGCGAACTGTTTGAGGTACTCGTAATCGGCCACGTTGGCGTCGACCGTCTCCCTGATCAGCCTTTGCCCTTCCTCGCCGTACTTCTCTTTCCATTGGGCGTTTTCTTCCTCTTCGGTTAGGATCTTCTGCATGCGTTAACATTCTCGAGGTCAGCAATCATCCCCATCACATCCCCTTTTTATGTTCCTAGAAAAACTCACCGGCCCGTTCACCCTCGGCTTCAACTCTGTGCTCCCAATGGCATCGTCGTGAAAGCCGTTCCACTTCTCGAACGCCTCCTTGGCTCGCTTGTGCTGCTCGTCGTCGTCCCATTTGAGCATTTTAGGGTCATAATCGATCCCCACGTCCTCGCAGTACCGCTGGATGATTTCTGCGGGGTGGTCGAGGAGGTCGTCGGCGTCAATGACTGTGATTTTCACGGCATCTTCGTCGTGCTTGTGGCCGTTGGCTTTGTCGGATGGGGGTAGGAGAAGGCCTTCAGCGAGAAGGTAGTCGAAGAGGCGACGGAGCTCGTCATAGCCGGCTTCCGAGGGCATGAAATTGTGGAAACCAGTTTTGGATGACAGAGGTGGGATTGTGCACCGGTAATAAGAGGGAATTGCGCGGCGGGGGTGGCGGATGAGGAAGGTGAAGTGGAATTCGCGAAGGAGGGAGATGGGGAGGACGGTTGGGTTGTTGGAGTCTGCTGGAGAGGCAAAGGAGGAGAGGGATGGAGGAATGCTGACTGGTTTTTGGTGTGGGGGGAGGAGGTAGTGGGTGATGTCTTTTATGAAGATGCGTTTGCCCTGTATTGAGATGTTGTCAGTAAGTGGTGGATTGGGGGAAATAAGGGGTAGTATCAAACCTCACTGGCGGCAGGGTCGAATATTTGGTCGACAACATCCTTGTAAGTGATCTGGGAGAAACCGCTCTTCTTGCGGCCCTCTTCATCATCTTCGAAACGTTCGCTCAAACGCTCAGGACCGTAGTAGAAGGCATCACCGAATGGCTCGTGGACACAGTGAAGGATATCATGTCTGGTCATGAAGACGCGCTCAAAGGCCGTTGAACAGGCCCTGGGGTGGGTGGCCACGAAGATGGGTTTGTTCGACATGATGACGATTATTTACTTGAACAGCCGGGTGGATAGTTGAAATGTATCAAAGAAAAGATCAAAAATTCCACTCAATAGCGAATGGTCAAAGGTTCATAAAGATTCAATTCTACATCCGGAACCCCGAGTCGCCGCCTCCCTCCGCCTTTTAAACCTTTTTTCAAAGCGGACGTTGCGCACCGTCTGACAGTCTGACAGGGCTGCAATGAGAACCAACTTCATGATGCCGTGGGTACTCAATACGGTTACCAGGGAGTAGTGGGATGTGGCAACAGACGGGGGGGGGCCCACGAAGCCCAGGAACCGTTCATGTCGATTCCAAGGCACAGGGTCACCCTTAGACGCGCTACAACCCGCAAACGGGGATTTGGGAGAGGTCCCATTGGCGAGTCGTTCAAAGAGCCTGCCACGATAGAATGTACCCCAACTGCACGTGTCCTTGGCAGAGGGACCTCGTGAGAGGAGAGAATATCTGGATAGAGATGCCGGGTGTGGTCATGATCCCTGTTTTGGAGGAGCATGCTCTGTGGGGGTTCAGCTTTCTCGAAGGTCTCTGTTGTGGAAGGCGATGATGTCGTTGAAACCCCACATTCCTTCTAGCGCCCCAAGAAACCGAAGACTGTTCACATTAACACAGATCAAGACTTTGAATGAATTTGCGAGCTCATCATGTTGCGAAGGTAATTAAAGAGCTACAAAAAAGAATTATTAATACCAAAAGAAAAAAAAAAGAATCAAGTCTCGTCCATCTGCTTACATCTTGTAAGTTAGTTATTGCAATTATCACGGAACTCATAAATGCACTTACAATATCGACACCGGCAGCGCCGGCCGCAGCCTCAGCCGCCTCCTTCTCCCCCTCCTTCTCCTTCTCCGTCTCTTTCTCATTCTGGCATACGTCGTATCTTGTTAGCAATGGCAATGTTCGAGTCCAACATAGGAACGAGTACACATCATAGGGATCTAACGTACGCCATTCGCGGGAGTTTTTTAAAATGTGTTAGTAAGGTCAAATAACATTGAACCAGATGATACGATGCCCTTGCGGCGGCGGCGGTCTTGTTCTGGTTACAGGGGTTGTCCACAGATTGGTTGCGTTGCGTCTAGTATAACGTTGTTAGCGTTTGATATAGCGATGGGAAGGTCGTCGATGGGAATAAGTACTTGGAATCTGGTAAAGGAAAGGAAGGGGAATCGGGCAAAGGAAACGAAGGAATCCAGTGAAGACCTATAGAAGGGAAGTGAGTGATATCACAACAGCATTTGAATAAGGTCAACAGTGAACGTTTTGGGATCTCGTCATCACTACCAATCTCAGAGTAGAAGCACCTTGACCGAACACATTTGTATTGCCAAAAATGTGGATAGTCTAGCTAAAACAATGACTTCCTGGCCTTGGACCACAACATGGCATGGGAGACTCGAGAATCCGGCGCGAGGACACGAAGAGGTACATATATTTTTGCGCTTGCCAGCGCTTGCATCCGCGAGCAAGCTCGCGGCAAAGGCCGACGCTGTCTCGGGCGAGGCGCCGGCGAGCGAGACGGACCGCAAATTTGGCGTTCACAGAGACTAGTTTAGTTGCAATGTTAGAGCTTCTCATGTTCATAGTTTCGAATCTGCCACATATGATAGATAGGTAGGCACTCCGTCCACCAATTGACCAACAACCGTAGACCACTGGAACGTCTTTCCACAACCACAAGCACGGTCAGGCTCTCTCGAATCTCGACACGGGTGTCATGTGGATACTAGACCTTTGATATTTCTTGTGTATATGGAAAGTGAGGGCGAGTTTGTGGTGCCGATGTACATGTGGGAAAAGTGGCAAGATATGGACTTACTGGTGTGTTTGGGGAGGCGGCGTGTGTGGATAGCAGAGTGTCTATGATATGCCAGTTAGTAAATATACTTATGCGCGCAATACATCGATGCTGCATTGCAGAGTGGTGGGCGTCGCACGTTGGCGGTTGATGATGCCTGAGGAGAAACAGAACATTGTGCGGGCACACATCAGCGAGACAGGAAGTATCCAGCCTGGGTCTCGTTCGTTTACGTAGGGAAGGCAGTCCCTGCCCTATTCCTTCTCGAGCTACATCGTGCCTGCCTTGCCACCTTTTTCTATTTTTCAGGTCAGGAACATGGCAGGCAGTACGGATTGGATGGACATTAGGCGCACCTTCCGCTGTTCGACATTCCATCTCCAGACAACCCACAGTTTTGGAGTGTGAGTCTGGAAAATAGCGCGGTGAATCATTTCATCTCGATTCAAGGCAAGACGGAGGTTCTTCTTAAAACAAGTGTTGTCTGATCTGGCTTGAGAGTCCATCTTCTTCAACCAATCTCGTCAGGCTATACAGAGTCCTTAGTCTAGAAAATTACAGGAAGCTATATCAGATCTTGATACCTAAAGTAACATGTTCGTTAATACAGAAACTAGGATATTCCTTCATCCAACTTCCAGTCTTCCAGGTTGCTTGGACAGGACCTCGGCCATCATTCTCAGCCCTCCAGAGATTGCCTCAGTCGGGCTAGGTGGCCCATGGTGAAGTTGAGTAATTGCCGTGATGATCAATTGGTCGTGGGGCCTTTTGTCATTGCGACCGCTGCGATGGTGATTGAACCGCAGCTTGAGTCGGGCATCTGTGATGGTCAAAAGAACGAACAAGGCATCATTATCGGAGGCAGTGGTGATGAGAATAGTGAGAGTTTCGGCACCAGTGGCGAACCCGAGAGACAGGGTTCAGGTGGTTTGTTCGTGATGTTGATACTGGTCAGGTGGAGGCCTGGTCACCCTGATGAGGGCCCAGGCCATTATACTGTATGAGCTGGATGGCATAAGCCATGAGAATTTAGTCGGTCGACACCGCGGTCGTGATTTATGATCTGTACGGTGGACTGGTGGGTGAGGATGGTGATTGTTCGGACTGTTGGACGCGCGTGTTGTATGCCGGAACTAAATGTCCTTGTTGACTGGTTTGACAGTGCCATCGTCTGAAGTTGTATGTAGTTCTGGGTGATGGAAATGACTATTCGGCGTGATGAGAGACTGGACGCTGAACTTCCCGGAGCGCATGTTGTGTCGAATGGGCAGCGGTCATGGTTGCGAAGGCCTGCCGTCCTCCACACAAATCTCTTGGTTGATGACTGCTGATGACTGCTCCTGTGCTCTTTCTGCCCTCTGGGCTTCTTGTCGACGCTCATATACGCAGGGCGAGGCAGCTCCACTCACGCGGAAATCGTTGACCTTTTCGTTGGCGGTCCGCACCGTTTCATGTCGCCGGGCCAGGGGATAAGTTTGGCAGAAAGCTGATTGTCCTAGCAGGAAGTCTTGGGCAGAGCACTAGGGGTTGGTTGCTGAAATCGTTGTTGGTTCACACTTGCAAAGCTGGTTGTCGACGGAACGGCTGTCGATGTAGCTGGCCCACGAACGCTCTTTTGACTCCTTTGGTACACGCAAAGGCGGGCATCGAGGTATTGGTAAATAACGGTAGGGAGTCGCAAATTTAGAAATGGATGTATGGTCCTACATGACTGGTTGCAAAATGTTAGAGGAAGCTCCGCGCGGGGATCAGAAGGCGTTTGCGATGAACGTACCCGTTTGGTGTGAGAAAGGACGCGCGCTGAAACGATATATCTTTCCATCACGCCCCCTACCGTTCCTTGCTCTAACCCGCCAGGTCAGTCATATCAGACAGTATTTGGTCAGCAACATCGAGGGATCAACTTTACCATGGAATCAACTCCAGCACACCCACCACCCGCATGTCATTGACACGACCAACGAGAACTTTCCCCATGTGAACTCCTCCGAAGGGTATTTCAACAAAGCCCGAAATTCCACTTTGCGCCCTCGTCCCGAACTCAACGACCCTGAATCCTGCATCGCACCAGACGTACCCCAATCCCACACCCCACGGCTCTCAGAGAACCCCTTGGAGACCTACTCACACCTGACTACTACCACCGCCTGTGAAGATCAGCATCATCTCGCAAACAAAATAAAGCGCGCCATCAGGGAAACAGCTCTCACCAAAAAAGCATCATGACCTTTGAGATCACCAACCCCATCGTCACTAATCATCGACCCGTTCCTCAACCACTATGCAACCAATTCCCCCAGAACATTACTCCGTACCGACAATATGAGCCACGCCAGCAAGAGTCACACAAACACCCTCATGAAAAACGATGGACGACACCAACACCCCTCTTACCTACACCAGGAAAACATATTCGATGCCACAAGGGCTCCCACATTTCCACCACGCCCCTCACCCTCTCTTTCGAGTGAAAACAAGTAACCCCACCTCGCAAGACGGAGACCGACACTCCTCCTGACCCCCAAGTACAAAAGGGTGCAGAAAAAGACGAACTTCCCTCAACAAAAAAAAAAAAAGGGCGGCAGTGTGAATAGAAAGACGGACACCCACCCCGAACTAAAAAAAACACAAACAAACCCCTGAATAGAAAGACGGACACCATTCAAGGCTTAAAAGGACGGAAATGCCCTTTTACCGCCCTGAATAATCTCCACTACAATTGAACAAGGCTGTTCGATTGTACTATGAAGATGACCTAATCCTAGCCTTCGTGTCGAGAGAACCCTGCGATTGCTAACAACCGCGGGCACCATCTCGATCACAATGACCACGATCCAGCTGCGAAGAGATGAGGCTCGTCACGTATGAAGATGCAAGACAGAAGTCCTGATCTAATACAGTGCAAGACACAACCGACGCTATCGAGGAAACACGGCTAACATGCATGAGGATGAGGACCAAGGCCCGGAATCCAATCCCATGTAGCAGGCTCGATACAGCAACCAAGGCACCAATTTTCACGCATGGAGACGTTGACTGAGGGCAATCATGGTCCGATACAGCTAAATGGCCCAAAGCTGAAGATGATGATATCGACTCGTTCTGTGAGACAAACCCCGAGGACTGGCGCCTTTCAGATTTGATGCCACAAAACATGAGCGATGAGTTCGATAGGGTACAGGATCTTTCAGGGACGTTTCCTGGCATCAGGAACGTCGCTTGGATTCCGTGTACACGTATAACATCAGCCCTTTCGGACGACACAGGCGCCAGTGAGGATGTGGAAAGCCGGAGTTGTGTCCACGGTTGTGAAACCTCACTGGACACATATCACTTCCACTTCCTCCGGGTCGCCGTTTGAACGGTCGAGGTTGCGAGTTCGTCCCGCCCAGATGGGCGACAGTCTTCTCATTGCCCGGGTGATCGGAGCCCAGTTGAGCTCGGCCAGCTTGGCTTTTCCGATGGCGAGGTTACGCTCGAGTTGCTCCTTGGCAAACCCAACGACCTCAGGGTCTTCCGATGCCAGGCACGTCAAGGTTGCGCGGTTCGCATCGTTCCTAAATCCTTGGTAAAGAGGCAGGGCAATGTTGACTCTAAGGTTTGGAGCCCTCACTTGCTCTGCCCCAAGATACTTTCTCAACGTACCTGTATGAAGGGACTGGAACATCAGGGAGAAATACATCTCCACGATGTTCAGCCACAACTGGTTGGAGTGGTTGAAAGTACTTACATCTGTCCCAAGAGAGAGAAACTTGAAGCGTCTGGTGCTTGTGGCAGCCCAGACCAAGCAAAACAGTGCGGCTTTCCCGACACCACCAAACACGTCGAAAGGCTGTCCTGTCGCCAATAGGACCTGCAAAGCAATTGCGTGCCTCTTGTGACAGCTCACCCTGGACATGATGGTATCCCTCGTTTGGCCGACATATAACTCGAAAATGTGGGGTCTTCAGAATCCTCGCCGACTCCGAGATACCATCCTGGGCGGTTGGGAAGGTCACCCTCCTCTAGACCCTGAAGGTGTGTCAGGTCCGCAATTATACCTGGAACGACAACGTTAGTTCACATATTGGGGTCAACACACCTTTTCAGCAACTCAAAGAGCGCACGGGACCATGCGCATCAATGAACTGCCGGTAAGGCTTGTTCGTCATACTGGAAGAAATGTCCAATGTCCGATAAAACAAGGCCTCTGAACGGTCTAGGGATGGGTCCTCAAGGTCCACAGAGACTGACAGAGGAACCATCTCCCAGACAATGTCATCATCACCTGTGGACTCGGACACATCGACATCAGCCGCCTCCCATGTTGATCGGCCACGTACAACCTCCCTGAGGCGAGCCTCGGAGTGCAGTAGCCTCTGGTCAGCTGGAGGCAATCGAGCAAGGAATTTCTGCTCGGTACGATGCCTCGCACCCAGTTTGTTCTTCGAAGAAAGAAATCGGGCATCGACAGCTTGTTGCTTGATAACAGCATGAAGCTGTTGTGTTGGTACAGAGGAAATGGACGTTGTGTAGTTTCATTCCGCTCTAGAGGCATCGTCAGTATCGGCAATGAATTTATCGATGTCAAGACGACCACTAGGCTCGAGTGACTCGTGATCAACAGCCTTGAACCCTACGAAGTCATGATCAGCACCAGCTAAAACAAAAAGATCTAACTTATGTAACATTAAGAAGGGTTAGACATACATTTGCTGCGTTATAAGTCCTCAGGAAGGAGCGAGGGCGTTGTAAATACAAAAATATAGCAAGCATATAGGCTATTAAACCTCATGTCAAAGCTTTGAAAGATAAAGGATAGACTTTTGAAATATTGTAAATAGACTCTAAAATATAACAAGTAGGCGTAAAAAGATAATAAATGGGCCTTGGAAGAGAAGCAATATATGTGAAAAGATCAAATATAGGCCTTAAACACTAGGAAAAATGCCTCGAAAGATATATTTAACGCATAAAACACAAGAGCTAGCGCCTTCTATCCTCTTTAAATGCATTTATAAAGCAGTCCGCTCTCTTTCATTCTCTCAAGCCACTCCAGGATTGAGAAGGAAGAAGCGACACAAACCTCAGTCTCTCTTCCAGAAGGCAGATCCTTGACTCGTTTGCTCTTTCCTCCAAAGACCTCGTTCCGCTCTTTTCTCTTCTCAAGAGGATAGAGATTAAGTAAGGACTTTGTTGTCAGTGAAATACCCCTGTTTATTTACTTTACCTCTCTCTATTTTATTTTGTACTTGACAGAGTCTTTTGTGACCTTTCTCTTTGTAATTACAACTTTAAATAAAAGGTCCTTGCAACTGCAGACTTTGTACTCACAAGAAGCAACACCACTGGTCCACTTTTACAGCAACAATCGCTCTTAAAAGCCATTATAATCTAAGTTGGTTCTGAGAACTCGCCTCAGTGAAGACCTAGTCGTGTAACACGATGGCTCGAAACTCTATTCTGCCTTTGCCCTGGGCATCTGATGCAGGATGCAAACTGCTGTTTTTAACAATACTTCCATAAACTGGGTCGCAGAAGCCAGCAAGGCAACAAACACAGCAGCCTTCTGTCCAATCCCCTCCCTCTCAACCCACTCCCTATCGAGTACATTCCCTTCATCTTAAACAACCATAAACTCTAAGTCTTTCCCCTCCCCTTGCCTGTCTATATCTACAGTTGTGTAATCCAGGGTTCTTTGTATTTTCGACTAAAACCATCTATCATCCAAGTAGTGAAACAACCCCTTCAAGATCATCCCCTTTCTTGCATATAACATCTCCCAACTTGAATAGATCGACCAAGGCGAGATCCTCAGTGTTATTATCAGGACCAAAAACGGAGACTAGACAACTCTGAAATATCTCCCGTGAATACTCCTTTTGATCTTCCTCAAGAACGGTGTTGTCGCTAGCTTCTCGGTAGCGGCAGTCATTTTGTTTTGCTCTCTGAGTTGCTACATCACCCACTAGACAGACCCAGGTCAGTACCTGTCTCAGCTCTTTCTTTCTTCCGTGATGTTGCCGGAGTTGTGGATCGACAAGTAGGTTGTGTGTTGGTGAAACAACCTGAGTGATAATCTGGAGATGGTGTCGAAGTAGGCCGACCAAAGTGGTGTAACCGCCGAGGTTGCGGGGGTGGTCGGGGAGGAGGTCTTTGAGAAGGAGGAGGGAGGATATACGGAGGGCTTGTTCGAGAGTTGGTGTAATGTCTAGAGGTGTTTCTTCCGAGTGTTTGCTGAGTGGGTTGGGCAGGGTGAGAAGGTCGTATGTGACGGATTGGAGTTCTTCTGTAAAGATGTAGGGGTCGAATCTCATGGAGCTGGTAGTTGACTGTCGGGCTAGATGGACTGCTGAGGTGAAGTTTGACAAGGTGATTAGGGTTGTTATGACGGAGAGGTGGATGTCGAGGGGTTGGAGGATGGAGTTGATCGTGTGGGTAGTGTGAGCTAGTTGGGCTGGTGGTAGGATAGCGGTTGTGGCTGAGGGAATTAGAGAGCGGGTGAGCGGGAGATAGGGAGTTGAGGCGAGGGCTGTGGCTCCTTTGAGGTCGGCGCTGGATTTTCATGTTAGTTTGAGTGGTTAAGGCCAAAATAGGGAGCTGATTTACGTGTGTATCCTCCTTACCACCCACGTTGGCAGGCTTGTTAGCCCTCCTAGTACATCGAGCACTTTCTGGAGTCCTCGCATGTGCATATCCCAGTGATCTAGCCTTCCCACATAACACTATTTGTTTTCATGTTAGCCTCGTTCACAAATGATAAAAAAGAGACAGTAGATGAACGGACCCCCATCCAAGCCAACATCGCAATACAATGCAGTGTTATCGCATCCACCCCTCCACCCTCACTCCCGTCTAGCTTCTTGTTCAATATGGCGCATATCTTCGATATGTGATATGCAAACCCTCTTGGTTCCGTCTCGGATTCAGATGCCAAGTGGTGCTGACGGTTTAGGACAGCCTCAGCTATTGCCCCACACATTAGAACGCAGTGAAAAGCGGCGATATCAGAGAAGCCGATAGAGCTCTCGTTATTGTCTGAGCGTGCGGGATTGTAGGTCACAATGTCTTCGTAGGGGTAGAGCTGGAGAGGCAAGTGGTGAGTGTTGTAGTGGTGGAAGAGCTCCCAGCCGGACTGGGAAGGGGAGAACGGTGGGGGGTAGGTGGCTGATTCGGCTGGCGGCCAAGGCGACGGTAGTGGTGGAGAGGTAATGGCAGTAAGGCTATTGACCTGTAGATGCTGCTGCTGGGGGGCATGATACTCCTGAATTGTAGGAGAGAGAAAAGGCTGTTGGTGGAGTTGAGGCTGCCGTTGTGAGGTTGGAAAAGAAGAGCCAAAGAACTGGAATGCTGTCTCTTCCAACCGAGGCGGTGGTGTAGCAACAGATGACCGGGATGGTGGACGAGAGTCGGGAGAAGACAAATATGGTGAGGCCGAGTTTCTTCGGTGGTCTTGCTGTCCCTTTGGCTTTGGAGTTGCTCTTCGCCGTGGTTGCTTCTTGGCCTGGTGCTGTTGTCCCGTTTCCGACACGAAGCTGAAATTTGGCGTTCGACCTTGCCCTTCTTGTACACTTGTAGCTGCCCCAGCAGACTGTAACTCGTTGCTTGTATCGGCGAATTTGATCTCTAAAAGAGATGTGGACTTTGAAGGAGACTCCTTCGTCAACCGAAACGATTGTGTGCCAGAAGACGAAGAATCCTGAGCTGAGGTATTCACAAACGATATCCCATTAAACTTCTGCCGCGACACTTGAAGTCCGCGACGAGTATTAACCAGTTTCCCATCCTTGACAGTCGCATTGAAGTGGTCCATGTTGTCTGGTCGGCGGCGTGTGAGTTCTCAGATTCTGGTCTTGGCTAGAGGGCGAGATGGGTGGGCCACTCTTGCAGTTGGACGACGAAAAGGGGTTGGTTCGAAAGAAAATAAATCGTCGATATAACAATGAAATGCTAGACGCCCACAAGTTCCAAGGAGCAAGGGAACCGGCTGCAAGATAAAGTTTATAAGCATATCGTGCTTCGCCTGTTCCTTGACCATGGCCTTGCCCATGTCCCTGTTTTCTGTCTGCCTGCTCTGCTATGTTACTACAGATGGAGCTAAACAATGACATGCAAGTTGTGGAATTGCCTATGTGACACGCTGCTGCGCGGGCTTCTATGGCGGCCGCTGGACATGATGGAAGATGGAACTGACCAAAACCACCATGCCCTATTAAGACCGCTGCCCGAGAAGCATCTTGTTAGGCCCCACCGCTACGACACCTCACGAGGCTGCAGAAACTGACAGATAGATCAATGCTGCATGTATATACTGCAGTAGGGATGTCGCTGTAAGGTGAGGTAGAAAGGCAATGGAAAGCATACCGTGGCGCTCTGTGACCACCATCGGAGCTAACCTCATCTTGGAAACACTACCGCATACGGAAGCTTGATCCAAGCATATACGAGGTTCGTTCCATTTCCTGAGGCAAATCATCCTGTGCTGTTCTCCACGAGTTGCCCCTTTGAGCTCCGCTGGAAGCCCTATAAAACAAAATGCGCTAAGTTCTCAGAGGTCAAATAATAGCATATCCACCAGGGCTGTATGAGTAATCTGTTTCGCATATATGATGACTATCGCGTCCTTTCTCTTCAGAAAGTCACTGAGAAGACCTCAGTCAAAACATATGCCAAGAGCTATCTCCTCGGCATGTCACTCAAATCAAGAGTGAGCCTCCATCTCTGAACGTCCAAGACACCGATCCCCTCTGCAATTCCCGTATAGCTGGATATGCAGCTTAGTCAATCAGGCTCCAGCTTACAATAGCTGGAATGAGTTCCACGGATGGAACATTGACGGAGACAAGCGCGTGCTACTGCTGGACTTGCAATAGTGCCTCCCTCGGCGACGTCTGACGATTTCCATAACTGGCAAGCGAGATCCTTGACAATATGACATAGAAGAGGGGAACAAAAAAAGGTTATTTCCACCATCATCCCCGGCCGGGCATCAGCGGGACCCAACGGGTAGATCGTTGGACGAAGTTGTAGTACGGCGCATAAATGCCCGTTGTTATATTCTAGTATCTTGAACCATCCAGAATCCGGTAAATAGCCAATAGCTTTCCATGGCTGGCTTGTATGAGGATGCGCGAGGCCAAGATCCGGCGATGGTGGAGTTGTCGAAGCCTCCGAAAGTGCGCTGTTACCGGGCAGCTGGGATCTCACGTCAGCCACCGCCAATGGGTCAGCAAAGACACACTGGGACATGGCAATTTTCCCATCTCCACCAGCTTGTCCGGTCGTCACCGGTAGATACTATATGTCCTTGAAGCCTTGATCAGAAAGTTCCAAGCATTCTTCCATTATATGTCATCCGTGGCTCACGTTCGGCCCGGGAAGGAATTCTGATATGCAAGGGCGTTTGGTATGACCCTAGTAAATCGCAGATGTAACCCGTCATCTTCTTGCAGAAGCCAAGTCTGGTAGTGTCGTAGCCTAGTATTCATCTTCGGGACTCTGTTCACTTCCCGGCGGCGGCGGCGGCCGGGATCAAGACAGAGGAATCCATAGCCGTCTCCAGACACGGCTGCCCGGGTAGAATCCTAGTAATAAACCTTCCCTTTCATCAGCACCCGGGCAGTCCTGTGCAGCTCGGCCGAGACAATCTTCCCGTCCTCAACCGTAACTCCCACATCAAGCTTACCACTCGGGTGCTCAATAGTAACAACGCCACTCTCAGCATCCAGCCCTACCGCAAGCTGATTTGGAATCGTCCCCTCCAGCCTCGCCGCCGCCCCAAGACACAACGCCAGCGTCAACGGAGCCGCCTTGTGCGCCTGCCCCATCGACAGCGCTAAACACTTGATATTCGCCCCCTTCCCCCCTTCCCTGGCCGTCACCTCAGGAGGAAAAACCATCACCACTTTCGGCACACTCTCAACCCTCGGATCCAACCCCATCATCTCCGCCCCCGCCTGCCTAATCTCCTCCAGCTTCCCCTTCAAATCCTCATCCCCCTCCACCCTCCCCGGCGTCAACCTCTCCCACCCCTCAACCCCTAAATCATCCACCCTCACAAAAACCCCCGGATTGCCCACATCAACCAAACTCGCCTCTAACCCCCCACCCCCCCTCAACCTAAGCACATCCACCCCCCGCCCCGTAGGCAGCGTCCTCCCCGTCTTCGCCCCCCCCGGCTCCAAAAACCTCATCACAACCCTACTCCCCCTCCCACCAACCCCATCCATCTCATACCCCCCCTCACTGTCAAACCGCAACGGATTCCCCCCAACCCTAAACCTACTCTCCACCACCTTCCCTGTATTAGTATTAAATATCCTCACACACCCCACCATCTCCTCCTCCGCTCCCTCTTTTCTGAACCCCACCCCCCTCCTCTTCACCAGCCCGTGATCAAACGCCACAGGCCCAACAACACTGCTCAAATTCCCACAATTCCCCCCCATGTCCAGCACCCCGTCCTTGATACCAACCTGAACAAACGTGAAGTCCACATCTACATCCTTCCTGCTCGGGGGGGAAAGCACGCAGATCTTGGACGTGGACGAGATCCCCGATCCCATCCCGTCGAGTTGTCGACCATGAGGATCTGGGGAACCCATTACTTTGGGCAGGACAGAAGGCCAGTGAGATCGGGGAGGGAGGTCGTGCTCGAACATGACTAAACCGTTTGACGTCCCGCCGCGGGCGAAGATGGCGGGGAAGGAACGTTGGGGTGTTTGCCGGGCTGCTTCGAGGGGGAGGCGCACGAGGCGGGAGGTGATGGATTTTCTCATTGTGAGAGGGGAATGGGGTCAGTTGCCCGAGATTGTGTGATGTGAATTGAAAAGAGTGAAAATTCGGGGTTATTGATTCCGCGACATGTGAACAGCTTTTCTCAGAGTGAAAGTGAGTCGTGGTAGTGGTGGTGGTGGTGAGTGGATGCAAGAACATGGAATCCCCTTTCCAAAACTGGTCCGGCAGCGTCAATTGATTGGATGTGATGGGAAAAAAACTACAACCCTAACCCTCTCCCTCTCGCTCGCTTTTTGCAGTTCGCCAACTCGACTTCCCCTAACCCCTGAATCAGATAAAAACGGCTGCTTGGTGATACTTCATTGCAGACGAACACCTACCAATTTCCTCAAGATATCCATTCAATTTGAGAGACTCGGACACAAATTCCATGAGCAAAATAATCATTCCCACCTACCATATATACACATAAGAATACTCCCCCCTTTTCCCCCTCCCTACAGAATGAACCTGATTAACCCTGAATCCAGCTAAGCAAGCGAAAAATAAAAGGTTCCCTCTTTCCTCTCTCAAAGATAGGTAGCAGACAATATATAAAAACAGAGAACAAAACAAACTTGACCATTCACGCCGCTAACCCCCTTCCTAAGATTACCCACCTCCCTAAGCAGCAGCAGCCCTCCCCCTCGTCGCCCTTCCAGACGTCCTCGTCGGCAATGTAGTCTGCTTCTTTGCCGCAGCCGGCGCCTTTTCCTTCGCAGCTGGTTTCGTCTTTTCCTTTTCCTTTGTGGCAGCAGCAGCTGATCTCCCCTTCCTTCCATTAGCCTTTGAAGGCGGTGGTGCTTCTTCCTCCTCTTCTTCAACCTCCACCTCTGCCTCCTCTTCCTTTTCATCATCCGCCTCAACCTCCTGTTCTTCTTCCATCTCTTCTTCGGCTGTCTTCTCATCGGTCATTTCCACATCGCCCTCTTCCTCATCCTCTTCCACTTCCTCAGGTTCAGAAAGTTCACTGCTGTTCTCATCATCCCCCTTCTTCCCTTCATTCCCGGTCTCTACTTCCTCATCCGAGCCCGCCTCCTTATCCTCCTCGCCATTCTCATATGCCCACTCCGCCACCCCATCCAGCATTTCCTCATCATCTTCTGACGAGTCCCGCTCCATGTAGGACTGATTGCCCTTTGCCATTGACCGTCCCGAGCGACGCCTATTGGCATCTGAAATTGCCGATCTCTTGGGGGAGGATGGTGCCTTTTTCGGCTTGGAGGGCTTCTTGGGTTTTGGCGTGGCAATTTTCCGTGCTTCTTTGATCCTGGGCTCTTTGGGTTGGACTCGGGATTTCTTGGCTGCTGGACGGGATTCAGCGCTGCCATCAGTGGTTGATTTGCGCTTCTGATTTATTGTTAGCACCCGTGCCAGTAGAGTAGAGACAAACAAACATACCTTCTTGCGATCCATCGCCCTAAGCAAATCATCCAACTTCTCATCAATCTCATCCGGCACCAGCACCTTCTCCGAAATCTCCTGCGCCTCCGTGTGCGACTTGAGAGGACCATACAGCCCCTTCGGCAGCCCAACCTTGTCAGGCCAGGCATTAAACGTCCAGTTCTTCTTCTCCTGCCATTTGCGAATGACTGCTTGAGTCAAGTCACACAAGACCCGATGGCCGGTGCTCTTCGGATCAAGCGCATCCTGTGTTTGCTTCGCACGCTCCGCATACTTGGACAGCAACCCCAAATTGGACTCAGTGGCAACCAAGCTGACGTAAAAGAGAATATACCTCGCGTGATCAACCAGCTCATCCGGATCAGAGCTATAGTCTGGATGATGCGCAAGGAGCGAGAAGAGACGGGGGAGAACAGCCTCGAGCACATGCTGGTGTGTGCCCTCATAATGCCGCGCTCTTGACCGAACCCAAGTCTCGGTCCTCAACTTGAACTCCGCGTTGGGCTCAAAGGCCATCGAAAAGATCATGGTATAAAACCGGGTCCGCAGCCTGTCATCGGCAAGATACTTCTGCAGTTTCCTCACAAAGCCGTGACGGACCTCCTGAGCAGCGTCCTGTGTGGTCAAGGCCAGCGTGTTGAAGTCTTCAGGGGTGAGCAACTCGTCGAAATGCTTCTGAATGCAGAGCTTGAGGATAAGTTGAGCAGCAAGCAGCCGCAGCCGGGATCTGTGATGCTTTGGTGTGTTTTTGGTTTTGGTCATCTCGCCCTTGTTGTGAACCAGCGAAAGAAGCATCTTCCAGATCTTGGCTCCGTTTTCCTTTGCCTCATCGGCTTCCATGCTCCTCAGCTTGTTTGCCAGAGACTTGAGCGCCAGACACTTGGCTTGGCACTCCTCCTCTAACTCAGCATCGTCCACCCATTCTGGGTCCTTGTCGCCGGCCTCCGTTCGCACCTCGAGAAGGATCTTCTGGATCATTTCGAGGATCTTATCCTCTGCGTCCTGGGCAACCTTCGGGGCAAGGAGCTCGAGCTGGCTCACGGCCGAGAGCTTGTTGAGAAAGTGCTTGGAACCATACGTCCAGTCCTTGAAAATGCGCTGAAGAAGATCTTGAGCATACACAGTGCTCTTGCTGTCCTGTTTTGACAGCAGGATATTCACGGCATGCTTGGCCACCTTTGGCGGCTGGCCATACAAGGCGAAGCTGACCAAACTGTGGACAAAGTCCCGGTCCATAGGAACATCCTTTGGATACTTTCTGGCATATGTCGAACAAGCCTTCAACGTTTCCGCAACAGACGGGTCGTTCTCCCGGTTCTCGGTAGGCGCCTGATCTACCAGATCCTTGCAGAGCTGGCCGATGTGTGTCTTGAAAAGATCAGGGTTGCGTTGTGAGATTTCGTTCAAAACCTCATGTGCAGCGCTGCCCAAGCCATCCTTGTTAGACTTGGAGTAGTCCATGATGGTGGCCAAGTGGCTGCGGTTGAAGATGAAGCGGCCAGATCGGTAAAGGATGGGAAGCAGTGTCTCGTGAATTGTCGAGTCCTTCCCACCCTGAATCCGTTTGATGAGTTCCTTGAGAGCGTTGTGGACTGTCTTGAAATCATACTCCTGCCCGATGATGTATCTGACAAGCCCACGATTCCGCCGATCGTTGGCCTTGGCGAATTTCAGCAGATCTTGAACGCTCTGTGGGGAGTTTGGCAAGAACTGCGCGATATACCGGACCGTCTTGTGAAGGTTGGCCTGTTTCTTGTCCGCGTTGTCATCCATGACACCCCCGTTGAACAGCTCGCATTGCTTGATGTATGTCTCGAGGATCTGGGCGAACTGTGGCTGCCTCGCTTGCAAGGCGAAGAAGGCTTTCTTGGCCATTGGGTCGAGAGATCGCACAAGAAGCAATATCCTCTCTGCTCTGATAGCATCAGCATCCGCGGCGGCGGCGGCGGCGGCAGCAGCCTGTGATTGTGAGCTTCCATTCGCAGACTTGGAGGTCTTTTTTGCTGGCGGGTAGTTCAGAGGGATCAGGCACTCAAAGATGACGCGGTCCAGCAGGGCATTGACCTCGGCATCATTGGCATAAAATGCATTGTAGATGCGGCTTGGAACACCGTCGAGCGCTGCAGTCACGGCCTCATTTCCAGCAAGCAGTTCCCCAGTTCCAACGGCCCAAAGTTTTCCCAACAAGGACATGGCAGCCACCCTCACAGCCGGTCTTCGGTCACGACAACGGTCGGCCAGAGTTGACAGAATGGATCCCTCTCTGGACACGCCCCCGTTGGGCCCCAGCTTGAGAATAACATCGCGGAAGCCAAATGACTCGATCGCCTTAACAGCTGCCAGTCTGACCTTCTCATCGCTGTCTGAGAGCTTCTCTCCAAGGCCTTGGATCAGGGTAGCCTCGTCTTCACGACTGAGCCCGATGCCACCGGCAGACGTTGACAAAATATATCCTACTGCCGTCGTCCAGGCAGCTCTGATGGCTGAGGCTTTGTCGTTTTTCCTGCTGAGGAAATTGTGGAAAACCAAACTGTGTGTTTGCGGGAAGGACATGGCAGAGAGTGGCTTGGTGAAAGTGTTCAGTCCCTGAGCTTCAACATTCTCCTCGGCGTCCATGTTGAGTGGTGGGTAGGCAGCAGGATCCAGAACCGGCGGCGGTGGTGGCCCTGCAGCACCAATTCCCGATATCATGTCTCCCAATGTCTCCGTTGCCAGTTGGCGTAAATGCACATTGTCGGCTGATAATTCGGCATCGACCTGAGGAACAACATTTTGGAGAACCTGAGGTGCCGCTTTCCATAACTCCCGAATCAAATCGTGTGCCTTGCTCAACTCCTTCAGATCCGATTCAGAGGGTCCCGATGGGCCCTCGTCGCCATCCTCGTCATCAGCTCCCTTATGTCCGCCGGGCCTAGCGGCAAACGAAGTAGCGTCAACAATAACGTCGCTGAAATACTGGCTGACGAACCTCGCCATTTTGTCGGGGAATGTCTGGCACAAGTTCTTGGCTATTTGGTAAGCCTCGGGCTCATCCTTGGCCAAGAGTGTCGCTTGATTGTCGTCGATTTGCACATGGTCGCGCCTCCTCCTGCCCGCCCCGGGGCCAGCTGCTCTTAGAAACTGGGCCATGATGATATCCACGACCTTTGCTGGAAGAGTGGCGGCCTCATCTATCAGCACCCCGAGCATTTCGGCCATGCTAAACTCGACATCCTTTGCCACTTGCTCTCCCGAAGCTGACTTGACCCCTGATACACCGTCGAATATATTGGAAAAGAGGGCGAGGAGGAGGCTGTCGCTGCCGTCCACATCAAGCAAAAGAACGACACTCTTGATTTCGGTGAGAGATCTAAGGACATATTTGTGCTGTGTGTTGTATGGATTCGAAGGGTCGAACAAGGCTGGAATGATAGATGTGACGGTAAGGTTAAAAATGTCCTGGCTTCAGATTAGCAGCAGTAAATACACGACCGAGACAGCAGCCCATACCTTCATCTGGGTGGGGGTAAAAGGCGCATCGGGTGCGCATAGTCTAAGGATATCAACAACACAGCAAGCAGCATATGCTCGTACACCCTTGTCCTTGTGGCTCAATATTTGATGTGATGCGACCTCCTTTGCAACCCTTGTCAACGAGTTTGGGTCGACGACTTCTTGGTCGAGCTCCTCCAGTTCTTTGGACAGGGTGTTGAGATGCTTGAGCAGCTTGTCGAGGGGAATTGGCTTGCCAGGACGCCATGTCAGCGACTCGTTGAAATGCAGCGCGACGAGCTCGGTCTCGGATTCCTCCTCTTCCACCTCTTCCGCAGCGCTCCGGCGAGGCGCCATGATGCGCGATAAGTTCCGACTACTCGGCTGGGTCGATGGATTCTGTGTGTTGATGGATTCTGTGTGTTGATGGATTGGAGTGCTGTTGACGGCCGACCGACGTTCTGAAGCGGGGACGGCAAAACAGAGCACGCGCGCGTGTGTTACCGCAAATTATCGAGTGCTGTTCGCGATTGGCGATTGGAGATGGTTCGCGGTTTGTTTCGGCCAAGACGGCCGAGGGATCGCAACGGCGTCGTCTCCAGAGTCCAAATGAGAATAGTGTCGCTATTGCTGTTCGTGCCGTCGTGGGTCGTGGGTCATACGTTGTAAGGGATGGTGTTTTCGTCGGCGAGATTATGGGTAGGGACAAGGTATGGTTGAAGGTCTGTGGTACGCGATACCAGGCGCGTAACATTTGGGGTGCATCAAATCGTGGGGGCTGCCAAAATTTCTTGGCATAATTATGCTCCGAGCGGGAAGCTCCAGTTCTCTTTCACACAACGCACCATACAACCAACATTTAGCCTCCTAATCTCAATGCCAGCCTGAGCTACTACCTAGTACAGCCTAGCAGTCGTGGCGGGAATGTGGCATAAAGTTTCTCGTCAAAATCATGAACTCTCCTGGTATCATATCTCGTTCCCAACGGCCCATATCAACATCATCATTGGTAGCTCGTATGCAGTCATCGTGGATTCCACAACAGACTCTCTTCATTCTCCTCTATTACCACATTGAACATGTACATGGACTGTGGGCATGGCGAGGTCGGGACGTGACTTCCTTTGTTGAACAATTCCTGTGGGTCTTGGCGCTGCTGCCTCAGGTACCCGAAACTGAGTGAATGGCCGATGACATCCGATGAGAAGGTGCGATGGGCAACTTCATTGTGACTGAGATGATATCATTCTCTTTTCTTCATGAAGTCTACGTTATGCGTCAAACTCAAGGAGTGCCGTTTTGAGAATGAGGCTCTATTCAGGTCTTGGCATATCAGGGGCTAAAAGGGGGTGTTCCTAAAGGAAGAATTTCTGCGCATACAGACTTCCTGCTTGCAGTCACCTTGAGTTCTAGCAACAATTTCAAGCTACGCTTGATCAGGACCTTGTTAGACAAGACAACATGCTTTAGAATTTCAACTCTTGTGTTACTGTGTTAAAAATACCTCTGTTTCAGCACCACCGTTTGCAGAGGTTGGGTAGGTAACAGAAAACTTCAGGTGAATGACACTTTCATGGTAGCCATTCTCTTTGATTCAATATAATGTACAGTACTAAGTGAGGGCAGATGGGTCAAGACCGACAAGGCAATGGTGTGGTTGAGCTCAGAATCGACTGCTTGGAGTCTTTCTCCGTGACCAAGCGCCTGAAGGTTTCCGAGACCCTGCGCAACGAGAGCTATCTACCTGTCCATGCCTGTCTATGGCGGCTCTTTGTGATGGCCGCGTGGTGTTGAAGCTCAGATGATAGCCCTATTTTGCTCTTTCCTTATTTGACCAATCAGGTCCCACGACCCTAATTCCATCCCAGGTTGACAAAATTGCCCATTGACTTGCTCCCTGAGTGGCTGTGACCCAGCTGACATTCACCGGTTCCTGTTTTCGACCTCGGCCCGGTTTACTTTGCTGTCGTCGTAGCATCCATTTCCGCCTTTCCCTCTCCCCTCACCACAATAACTTCAACTCTTCACCACTCGGCATTTCACCACAACCACTCTTTCGCCTCCGTGACTAGCATTCTTGTTCCGACAATACTGTCCAGCATCATTCTTGAATAGTCAAGAATCCGGTATGTATGATGCTATTGTCTTCTATCCCGCCCACCGCATCGTTGGGGCGACTGCTGTAGCTCGCTGGGAGCGGCTCTGTCCCGCCCAGCAAAGCATTCTGCCCACCTCATCAGCCCATATAATCCCCTCCCGTCCTTCTGCACCCTGCTTCCACTCGCACCACCTCACCCAAACCCCACCTAAACTCAGCAGCACGCGGCTCTCCTCAAAACAGTTTGTTGTTTTCCTTCTGCCCTGCGACTCTCACCTTTACCCAACCATCCTGTCACCCATCTACTTGGTCATTCACCATTGCTAACTGCAACCACCACAAACAGTCACTCGTTATCCCATCTTGAGATATTCGTCATGATTTTCACCACCCGCAAGGCCATCGGCCACCGTGCCTCCATCCTCAAGTCGATGATCGGTTTGGCTCTCTGTGCTGTCACTGTTGGTAGGTGATGGCCTTAAAATTGAATCTTTTCTTCGACCTTCGATAGCTAACATCAGTCGCAGTCGCCGGTAGCAATGGCATCGTCGCCCGCGGTGATGAGGTCCAGGTCGGCACTCTCTGCACTACCTCTTCCATCAGTGTTCCCGTAGTCACTGCAATCTCGTAGGTCGCAGCCATTGCTTTTTGTGGCCATAAATTTATCAAAATGTTGACCATCTTCTCCTTTCAGCTCCACCGAGTCGAGCTGCACTGGCGGGTCAGTCACCGTCACTGTGACCGTCACTGCCCTCAACAGCGATGACCCCATGCAGACCGCCGGTCCTCCCTTGTCTGGCTCTCTGTCCAGTGGCGATAACATGGTCGGCACCGTCACAGAGACTGTCACTTCAACCGGCACAATCACCGAGACCGCCATGGACTCTACGAGCACCGACGTCGAGACCACCACCTCTGATCATGGTTACCTGCCGTTTATCGGCTCCATTTCCTCCATCCCCGAGCAGCCCAGCACTGTCAACACAATCTCGAGCACCAACACTGCCACCAAGACTCTGACTGACACCGTGTCTCTGTCGGCCAACTCGACTGTCTATGTGAGCACGACCGTCACTGTCGCCACTGTCACAGTCAGCGACACTGCGGGCACAATTGGCACCATTCTCCCCTCTCTTGGACACGGTAACGGGAACAGCACCTTCACCTACTCTGTCCCCTCGACTTCGGTCTACCCCTCGTCCGGCTCTGCCAACAATGGTGGCGGCCGTGGTGCCCAGGTTTGGTACTGCATTGTCATGGTCGTTGCTGTGCTGGGCTATGCTCTCTAAGCAGTCATGAAAATCATGGTCATCAGTTAGGGGTATCTCTCAGTGATAGTAGATAGCATATTTGCATGGTGCTATTTCGAGCGGGAGTTGATAGAGTTGTGCCTGAATAACTCGAGTTAGGTAGTCGGCAGAAATATATTGGGTGGTTGCCCAATGAATAATATCGTGCATCAGTGTTCTGTGATGATTTGAAGTGTTATGGGATTAGTGATGATCATTCTTGATGCCTGCCATTAGTCCTGCCAAAGTGAAGTCTATCCCACCAACCGCCCAAGTCAATATATCGACGTGCTTTCCTCGAGGATCATGATGATTTACCCTGGAAACAACCGTGGATTAAGATGGAGGCTAACCACGGGGGCCTTAACGCTCCAAAATCCTTTTTATCTGCCACTCACCTCTCTTTTGTCGCCATTCAAAGTGAATCATCAACAAATCACCAGCAAAATGATGAAGTGAGGTTAACGCCAAGCCTCCTCTGCCCAGCGCAGCGGCTAAAAGCGGGTCTCTCCCCCACACTGTGGACTCCAGGCAGGCGATTGGCATCCTCTGGCTCCTGATTTTTTTTCAGTTGAAGCTTTGCGATAAGCAGCAGCCATCCATCATCATCATCAACACCAGGAAAACGCATCACCCCCATAAACCAATTCCAGTTTCCAGCGCCTGTCGCGCCTCCCCAAACATCTCATCAACTCAGCGACACCTTCTTAATTAAATAACACACCCACCGCCAAAATGCGCGCCCTAACAGACGAAGAAATGAAGACGGTCCTCGACAAGGTACTTTTCCTTCCCCATCATCCTCTCGGGACAATTCACTGACATGGACTGTGATTGATAGCTGGCAAACTACATGTCCGACCTAAAATCCCTCATCGCCCCCCTCGAAGACGGCGACCGCTACGTCTTCCGGCTCAACCACTCCCGCGTCTACTACGTCAAGCTCTCCATCGCCAACCTCGCCACCTCCATCTCCCGCGACGCCCTCCTCTCCCTCGGCACCTGCCTGGGAAAGCTCACAAAGACGGGTAAATTCCGCCTCCACATCACCGCCCTCCCCATCCTTTCCCAGGGCGCCCGTCACAAGATCTGGATCAAGGAGAACGGTGCCCAACCCTTCCTTTACGGATCAAATGTCGTCAAGGCCCACGTCGGGAGGTGGAGCGAGGATTGCCCTGAGCATCAGGGGTGCGTGGTGTACAGCATGGCGGATATCCCGCTCGGGTTTGGCGTCACGGCGCGGAGCACGACCGAGGCGAGGAGGTTGGATCCGACGGGGGTGGTGTGCTTTAGGCAGGCGGATTGCGGCGAGTATTTGAGGGATGAGGATACGCTTTTTGCTGGTTAGCTTTGGGGGGGGAGAGAGAGATGATACCCGTGGGGAAATGGGAACATGTATGGTAAATAAAATAGGGGGCGTCTTGGCGTTACTAAATCATGTTTTGCGTCTTTGGCATATATGCGAATCTGCATAAAAGGGACACCAGCCTCTTCCCCGTTGCCGAATCATGTGTGTGTGGGATGCTTCTATCTTTGTCTTGTCTATATCCATCCGCTCTTCACAACCCAACCAACAAGGCCAAGATATCAAAAGCAAAAACGGAATATTGCCCATCATCTACTTACCCTCCTCCCCCACAATCTTGACCTCCTCCACAAACCTAACCTGCTGCCCCTCCTCCTTCTTCCCCCTCATGACCAACCCCTCCTCCTCCAACTCCTTATCCTCCGCCTCGAACCTCCTCTCCTCCTGCGCCGGCGTCCCCGCCCCCCTCCTCTTGGGCGTCACCATCCCCGCCAGGTTAACCCCGCTCCCCACCGGCGTAACCGGCCTGCTCACCCCCCCGCCGTGAAACCCGCTGAAAAAACTGATGCTCTCCCTCTGCGCGACATACTCGCTGTCCATGTACCCCAACAACCCCGGAATCTCACTCGTGTGCTTCCCCTTGATCCTGCTCACCTCCGCGCTCGAATAATTCGTCAGACACCTCCCCACTTCCTGCGGTTGCTGCCCAGGGTGTTTCTTATCCACGACACAGATCCGGACCGCTTCCTGCTGGTGGAAAGTCCCCTCCACGTCGACAACTCCGACGGGTAAAAGACCGGCTTTGTTCAAAAGGGCCTTGTAGCAGCCCGTGTCGATGAACAACGTGCCGTGGGGGCGTAAACCGTGCAGGATCCAGAAGTAGCGATCCCTGACTGGGTGAGGGGAGGGAAGGAAGCGGGTGTGGAGGGGGATGGCTGGTTTCTTGAGGGAGGAGGTGGAGGAGGACATGATTTCTGGAGTGTCGCCCTCCTCCGAGTCGGAGCCGGATTTGGACGGAGAGCTGGGGGACCGGGAGGACTGGATGTATTTGACAATGTTGACAATGTTCCCCGGGTTGGATGATTTGGTAATGACTGTTGTCACCCCCGCCGAGGTGGCCAGTCTGGCAGCGACGATCTTGGTGGACATTCCCCCCGTCCCAAGGGAGGAGCCGGCCGTTGAGACGTCTGCTACGAGGGAGGAGATGTCCTCTACTACTTCGATTGGTTGGGCGTCTGGGTTCGTCCGGGGGTTCTTGTCGTAGAGGCAGTCGACGTCTGTCATGAGGAACAACAAATCGGCGTGGACCATGGCGGCTGTGACGGCGGAGAGGGTGTCGTTGTCACCGAATTTGATCTCGGAGACGGCGAGGGTGTCGTTTTCGTTGACGATGGGGATGACGCCCATGTCGAGGAGCTCGTTGATTGTTCTTTGGGCGTTGAGGTAGCGTGATCGCTAAGGAGGGAGGGTGTGTAAGTGGTATGTTACACAAGGGGGGGGGGGATAACCAGCAAGGTAACTCACATCAGCGATATCATTCCTTGTAAGAAGAATCTGGGCGATGGGCTGTCTGAGGTGGTTGAACAGGCTGTCCCACAGGCTCATGAGCCTGCATTGGCCAATGGCTGCCAGAGCCTATATTACAGGCATGTCAGCCTCGGGTCCTTCTTGTGAGAGGGGATGAGTCAAGACAAACCTGTAGTTTGGAAAGATGCTTTGGTCTCTTTTCTACGTCCATTCTCCGGAGACCAACACCGATGGCCCCTGAAGACACAATAATGACTCTGTGGCCATCTTTTCTGAGTTTGACTGCTGTCTCGACGATCAACGTCAAGATGGAGAGCAAGGGTTCATGGCTCTTCTCGTCGACGATGGAGCTGGTTCCTGGTGTTGAGGGTTTGATGTTAGTCAGAGGAATCACATCCAATAATTGGCTCAGACGGACACACTCACCCAGCTTGATCACGACGCCAAGTGGACGAGGACCCCTCATGACTGGATGTTTATAAGACAACGGTAACAAGTCAGTGGGTATGAACTATGAGTGGAGAGGTGAGATGAGGCATGAGAGTATGAAAACTCAAAGAAGGGCTGTCCTTACACGACTCGGAATCGGCCTCCATTATCTTTATAAAGGGGAAAAAAAAAAAGACCACTTATACTCGGCAACAGAGATCAGCTTTCCTTTCCTAGAGCGTTGCGTGTTGCCGTCGTATTTTGGACGCCTGGGCAGATGCAGCTCAACCGTGGTTGCATGGAATCCCAGACACCAAGTGGAGACCCCTTTTTCCCCTTCCCTCTTCTTTGCTTGGGCAATCCTCGAGAGTCAAAATGTTTGTTTGGTGTTGGATGATTGGTCCGATGTCGGGAGGAGGGGTAGCCCGGGCGGTGACTCCACACACCGACGCCTTTTGACCGCGCCCTTTGAAAGTTACCGAGCAATTATTCTGCCCCTCTGTCTCACCGCCTGCGCGGGACTGAAAGCAGCGAACAAGGTTCTCCAGCTCAACAGGCCTTGGCAGTTCAGTTCCTGGGCAAAGAACCAGGGGCGCATTTCCATTTCGAACAGCTTGTGATATCGAGATCACATTTCAAGATATCTCGCCTTTTTCTACGCGCCAACACACTGAAATTCCAATTGGACCTATCAGCTTCACAAATCCAATTCCCCAATTCATTATGTCCTCCCAACCACCACCACAACCATCACCACCCACCACAACCACCACATCCCCAGACCCAGCCGCCTCATCCACCCCCCCATCACAACCACAACAACCCCCCGGCTACCTCACCAACGACCCCAAACGCACAGGCTACGACCCATCCCTAGCCTGGTACTTTAACTACTTCCGCATCCTCACCGGCCGCGTCACCCGCGAAGGCATCGAGCACTACCGCGAAGACCGCTACAAAGCCAACGAAGCCCGCGACTGCGCCCGCTGCGAAGCAGACCGCGACTGGCTCTTCCAGCACTCCCCCGTCGTCCGCTACCTCCGCGAAAAAGCCGCCGCCCTCAATGGCGACCTCGGCCCTCACAACGTCGTCTGCCGTCGCTGCCCGGGGAGAATAGCCGAAGATGGCACCGTGGTCCGTCAGACGGGAGGTTTCAGCCCAGATCACGGAATCCTCCTGTGCGCAAATGAGTTTAGAGACAGGAGTCATCTGGAGGACACACTGGCGCATGAGATGGTGCATGCGTGGGATCATCTCAGATGGAAGGTGGATTGGATGGGGGGTATGGATTTGAAGCACGCGGCTTGTACAGAGGTTCGTCTCCCCCGCTGTTTTGCCCCCTTCTTCTCTTGGGTACTTACTGACACTGACATACTAAAAAAAACAGATTAGAGCCTCCATGCTCAGCGGTGAATGCCGCTGGACGCGAGAAACCATAACCCGAGGAAACTGGACCCTCACCCAACAATTCCAAAACTGCGTCCGGATGCGAGCCATCCAATCCGTCATGAACAGACCGACGTGTAAAGACGACGTCCAAGCCACCAAAGTCGTCAACCAAGTCTGGGACTCTTGTTTCAACGACAAGAGACCGTTTGAAGAAATCTACAGGTAAAACATCTCGTAAATGTAGAAAAGAAATTGTAATTAAAAAAAAAAAAGGATTAGAATTAAACACACAACTCCCCGCTACGCTATGCAATTGTTTAACCAGTGAATCAAGAGGACAAAACCCCCTTTCCCTTTCCCGTTTGATGTCCCTCCTCCCCCCCCCTCCCAATCCTCAACGCCCATATACTTGTACTTTGACCGTCATGTCATGTAAAATACCCCATCACTTTTGAAATAAACAAACCAACAACTTTGACACACCCCAACCCCAAGTCTGTGAACGATCAAGACTTCCCAAAACTCAACTTCTCCCGATTCGACGCCCTCTCCCCCTTGACGCAATGCTTGATAATCCAAGGATGGTTCTGCACCTCCTCCAACGGCAACCGCTTTTCCGGATCCAGCACGAGCAACTACATTACCATCTGTCAGTCTCCCATACTCAAAACATGAGAGAGCAAAAAAAAAACTCACCTTCTTAATCAAATCCCTCGCCTCCTTACTAACCCACTCAGGAATCGTCATATCCGCCCTCGCGATCCTCTTCTGCGTCATAATCGGCGTGTCCTCAAACGGCGCCTCCCCCACCAAAAACTCATAGGTCAACACCCCCAAGCTCCACAAATCCACCTTTTCATTATACCAATTATCCTTACTGCCCGACTTGATCATCTCGGGCGGTAAATAATCCAACGTCCCGCAAAGCGTCTTCCGCCTATTATTCGGCGCGTGCACTGACCACCCAAAGTCAGAAATCTTAATCTCCCCGTGAATACCCATCAGGATGTTCTCGGGTTTGATATCCCTATGAATCACATGCTTCCTGTGCAGATACCTCAGCGCAGACGCCATTTGCGCGATATACTGCGCCGCTTTCCACTCGGGGAACCGACTTTCCTTCTGGAGGTGCTTGTACAGCTCGCCCTTGCCGGCGAATTCCAATATCAAAAAAATCCGCTTGCTGTCGTGAAAATGGCCGTAGAGCTTGAGGATGTTTGGGTGTCGGAGGTTGGACTGGATCTCGATTTCGCGGCGGACTTGTTTTTCCACGCCGGTGCCGTGTTGCAGTTCGGATTTGTAGAGAACCTTCAGAGCGCAGATGAAGGAGGATGTTCTCTCGCGGGCGAGGTAGACGCGGCCGAATTTGCCTTTTCCGAGGGGACGGCCGATTTCAAACATGCCGAGGTGGAATTGTTTTGGTATTAGAGGGGCGTCGACGTAGGAGGAGGTGGAAGACGAGGAGGAGCGGCCGTCGTTGGTGAGGACGAGTTCGTCTGACTGGCGGGAAGATAGAGAGGTGGTGGATTTGTGTTTGGTTGGGGAGGGGATTTCGTTGTTGTTCGTGGTGGTGGTGGTGTCCTTTTCCCGCTGCTTGTTGGGGATGGCGGTGGAAGCGCTGGTCGTGGGTTGCTTGCGCTGGGCGGTCTGGGAGGGGAGAGTGACGGTGGCTGTTACCGTGTTGGCGTTTTGGGGCTGGAGGGCGACTTTGAAGAGGTTGGGCCGGCTGCTGCTATGGGAGAGTTGTGAGGCAGAGGAGGCGGTGACAGTCTATGTTTTGTTAGAATTGATGCCACAAAAATCATGTTCATGTCAAGCGCACCTTTGCCTTCTGATATGTCGATGTCGTTGTCGTCCCAATTGTCTCAAACGGGTCGTTTTCGTCCTTGACAGACATCCGCTCGAAGCGGGACTCCAATGTTCTCGAGGCCATTTTTGCAATGTGTGACAGTCAATGTCAACAGAGACCAAGAATAGAAAAACAAAATGTGTAGCGGGGAGGAAGAGAAGAAGAGCAAAAGATACCAACACCAGGCGTGGAGGTGTAGGTATGTGGTCGCAGTCGCAGTCGCAGTCTGTTGCGTGTCCGGCCGGTTGTCGCATGGACAGAGATCCAGGATGTCGGGGCCAGCTTTAATGGGGGTCAATTTGGGCAGTTTGGGCGCAGTGGGTTGCTAGGCAACCGGGTCTTGACAGCCGCCCCACTTTATGGTTGGGCCAGCACACCAATAACCCTAACCTGGTTTGAGGTTGGCAGGGAGCACGGCGCTTCGGCTTGGTTTCAATGGCAGGAGCCCGGTTTCTTTTGGAACCTGGCTCCATTGAGATCGAGATGCCTTGGAAGTCGTCTGTCCGCAGGATATCTAGAGCATCTCGGATTTATCACTTAAAGTATGAGTGGGTATGTCGCAGAGAATAGACCATGCCAGAATACCCTCCCTGAAAATGAGTATCTTCAATATCAAAATCGGCTACTTTGAAACTATTTTGAAGTGAATTACCTTAGCTAGGTAGCTAACAGGTGACAATCGTTTTGGGAGCGGCATTGACTTTCTCCGCAATCTGCAACGGCTCTGCCCCGCGGATAACTGCCCCACCAAGACTTTGGGTTCCTGAACTGCATCTGCAACTCCAAAGCTACAGCCTCACCTCTCCAAACTACATATTTTGCCAATTCGACCACAAGCCCGATCACCTCAAGACGAACTTCGAATTACAAGTCAAACCCACGAAACAAACACCCACGAAACAAACAAACACCCCTGACTCCAACCACCGAAACCGCTTCTAGCTCAACCCCTCCGGATACCCAACAATGGACCCCCCATCACCACCATCCTCCTCCTCTACCACCACTCACCCCTCAACAACACCAACCACCTTCCCATCAACCAGCTTCCTCCCTCCCCCCTCCAGCTTCCTCCCTCCCCCCTCCAGCATTCCCCGCCCCCCCTCCCCAGTCCAACCCCCACCCCGCACCTTCATCCACCCCCCCTTCACCATCACAACACTCAAAGCCCCCATCCTCAAATCCACCCCCATCGACCTCCTCCAGTCCCGCCTCGGCATCCCCATCCCTGAAATGATCTTCGGCGACAACCACCTCACCCTCCACCACACCCCCACCGCCTACACCCTCACCTTCACCCCCGAACCAGCCCTGGACCTAGTAGACAAAACCGGCTCCACCGGCCTCCTCAAAGTCCACTACGCCACCGCCTGGTCAGCCACACGAGAGAAAACCTCTGCTGGAATCAAAGAGGTGGTCAAGCCCTTCGATTGGAGTTACACCACCTCCTACCGCGGAACCGAAACCCCCGGTTTGGGTGGACAAAAGTTGCAAAGGGATGACAATGCGAGGATACCAGTCGAGCTGTTACAGAGACGAGACCCGATATTGTTCGCCGATGAGGTTGTGCTCTACGAGAGCGAGCTGGATGATAACGGGGTCAGCGTCTTGACTGTTAAAGTCAGGGTGATGGAGCAGAGGATGTTGGTGCTCTGCAGGTTTTTTCTGAGGTTGGATAATGTTTTAGTTAGGGTGAGGGATACGAGGGTTTATGTTGATTTTGGGGAGGAGAGGGTTGTCAGGGAGTATACGGCTCGGGAGGGGGTGTTTGGGGAAGTGAAGAAGGTGAGTTTGCTGATCTGGTGGGAATGACAAGGGGGTTTTGCTGACGGAAGATAGAAATTATACATGGAGGGTCTGATGCCTGATCAAATCACCATTGCGTTCAGGGATGCAAACCAGATTGCGCATTTGCTCCCCGTGGTGGAGCATGAGGTTGAGAGTGTTTGTCTCGAGGCGGAGACGGGGCAGACACAGGAAGGCAGGTGATGGAAGGGGGGAAAGATGCCAATTGAGAAATGATTTATGAATGAATATTTGCCTGGCACATATCTTGCTCACTTGAGAAGTAGCAAGTTGGGTGATGTGTATAATTTGTGTATCCAGCTATGTGCAGCTAATCTGGTATGTAATCCCCGAAGAAAAACTCCAAGCTCATGCGGTCGTCGAGGCAAAGTAGTGATATTAACGACTAATAAACCCCCATAAGTACCCGAGTTGTAGTCAAGCAACCGCTATTCCCGCCCCCCCATCCCGTGTTCATCCAGCTATGTAGTGCAAAAACAAAGGTATCAAATCGTCCCATCTCATTTCATCCCAGCACAAACCCAACAGTTTTGCCTTTCCCATTCCAACCACTCGTTTAAATGAAGAAAAATCAACGAGCATCCCTCATCGGACTACTGCTCCCCTCCACCTCCTCAAACGACAGCTCCCACTGGTCCACCTCCTTAAACTTCTTCACCGCCTTCTGCAGCTCCTCACCCAATCTCTCCCTCAGCATCACCGTCGTCTCCGCATCTGGGAGCTCCCCCTCTTCCTCGTCCTCTGGCTCATTGCTGCCGCTACCGACAACGATACTATCGCCTTCTCGGTCACCGTCAACATCACCATCATTCTCCTTCTCCTGTTCGTGAGCCTTGGAGCCATAGGTCCTGGTAACGCGCTTCTTCTTCCCCTTGGGATCAGCAGCCACAGCAGACTCTTTTTGCTTGCCCTTATTGGCTTTTGACGGAGTCTTGGAAAGGGGTTTCTTGGCTGCCCTCCTCGTGGGCGGCGGAGCTTCCTCCTCCTCTGAGGCTTCCCCGTCGTCGATATCGAACGGATCGGCACTGTGGGAGCCCTTGCGGTTCTTGTTCTTGCTCGAGGTCTTTCTTCGGGGAAGGAGAGACGCGAGATCGGCTGAGCTCTTGGGTGGTGGTGGAGCCTTTTTCTTGACGACTGCGGGTTTGGATTTCGCACGGTAGTTTGGCGAGTGTGTGAGGGAGGGAGGGGAGGAGATACTCGATCCCATGCCGTCGTCTTCCAGCTCTGGGGTCTTGGATGGCACAGTTCGCGTGTTGTATTTTCTCTGCGCGAGCGCATCCAGTGAAGGCCATGCGACCGGGCTACCAGCCTCAGAGGCTGGGCTGCTCGACAATGGAAGGGCCATATCCGGATCATTGTCCTCGCTCAACTGTGGTGGGGCAGAAAGCTCCCGGGGTGGCGTAGACAGAGGCGAGGAAATCGGCGGTTGCTCGTCAAGTTCGATAGACTGGTGAACATCCCCATCTTGCTGTTCCCTCGCAGGCGACTCAACTCTCGGTTCCAACTCAGCATCAATATCAAAGTCCAAATCCGGCTCATCTCCACTCCCCATCTCCATATCGCCCCCCTCCATCACCAACCTCTTCTCCCTCCCATCCTCATGGCTCTCCAAACTCTTCCTCTTTCTCGACCCAGCCGCAACCGGCGACCCATCCACACTCTCCACCTCCCTCGACCGTCCCCTCGTACTCCTCCTCTTCCCCCCATCAACAGGCGAAACCTCTCCCTCATCCTCCCTCCCAAGCACCTCTCTATTCCTCCCCGCCTGGCTCCCCCGCGAAACACTCCTGACCCTCCTCTCCTTCCTCCCCGTCCCAAGTATACTCGGCTCCCTCTGCCTTCTCTTGAACCTCCCAAAGCTAATGGTCGTACTAATACTCGGCGTCCCCTGGCCCCTGCTACTCGGCCTAATCAACCCGCTCTCCCCCCTGCCCTGAACACTACTCTGCCTCGGCCTCCTCTTAAACCCCGCAATGTTAAAAGTCGAAGTATCCGTCGCCCTTGACACCCCCTCAACCTCAGTCGACTCATCCCCCAGCCCCAAACTACTATCATCATCCAGACTCCCCAGTGTCACATCCAACTCTGACCCGTCCTTAGACGCAGAGGTCACATCCCGCAACCTGGCTAAGGCATCATCGCGCTGTTTTCTCGAGCTGTCCAACGCGCGGACTTGGTCTGTTTCAAGCTCGAGGGTGTGCTGTTGTTCGGCGGCGGTGGTCTTTTTGGCTGAGGCGCGGAGTTTCCGCCGCTCTTTTTCGGCGTCGCTCACGTCGTAGATGTCGCTTGGGAGTTCAGTCCCAGCTCGCTCGGCCTGCGCGGGCTTGGGCAACACAGGAATAGGCGGTGGCGAGGAGGAATTTCCCGTCGCAGCCGTGGCCATTGGGCGGGTGCGCGTTGTTGCGCGATCGCGCTTGGGGCGAGGCATCGTGAACTTTTTCTGCTTTGGTGGGTGGTGTTATTGCGCGGCGATTATTTGTCTGTTATCCGATGTTGATGATAATTCGTCCTGTGTGTGTAGAATTCCGATTGCGCGATCAAGATAGTTTTGCTATCCGGTATCAACCCTGGGAAGAAAGTTGCGACCTTCTCTTCGTCCCAAAAGGTTAAAACCACGAAACGCGTCTTTGCACAGACAACAAAAAGCCAAAGAACGCGTTCCCCACACCCCTCTTGGCACTCGCCTCCTCCCCCCGCGTTGGTCCAAGCTCCCTGCCCCTCAACGACCACCAATTACGTCACGGCTCCCCTATGCACACACCGCAACCCCAGCTTCACCTCACTCACCAACCAACCACAGCTCACCACTTGTATGTCCATTACCTACCCTCACTCACCCCTTTTATGTCCGATCCAGATCATAATGCTCACCACTCTCATCAAACTCTCACCATCTACAGTAGCTCCCTCAACAACCAAAATGGCCACCCGTCTCCTCCTCAACCGCACCCTCCGCCCAGCCCTCAGCCTCGGTCTCACAACCTCCCTCCTCGCAATCCACAACCAAAGACCAATGCGCATGGATGCCATCCCCTCGTCTAACAAATCCTTCTCAACCACCCGTCCCGAGAGAAAAGACCGGCTAGACCCAGAAATCATCAAACAGCTTTCTGGCGGTAGTCTCTCAGGTATGATTTTGAATCCCTCCTCTTACATCGTCATATACAACCATCCTAACACGCACCCCATCACAGGCTTCGCCGTCGGCCTCCTAGTCTCCGTCTTCTCCAAAACCCTCGTCCTCCTGGCAGGAATAGGCATGCTCACCATCCAAGTAAGTAAGGCGACTAATACTTATTTTATTGTTATTTCTCATCACCAAGAAAATTAGTGATAATACTTCATCGTGATGTAGACACGTCTCCGTGCCTCGCACACTTTCATCATTCTTGCTAACACCCTCCACCAGGTCGCTTCTCGCTCCGGACTCGACCTGGTCAAGTACCTCCGCCTGCGTGAGCGTTTCCAGGGTTCCCGCATCCTAGCGGCCCTCAACCAACACACTGCCTTCAAGCTCTCCTTTGCCATTGCCTTTGCCATGTCGGCCTTCATGTCCTTTTAATTCTGAAAAAGTCCGTTAGGGGTATACGTTCTAGACAATCCCGACCAGAAAAAAAAAATCAAAATTCTTCCCCACCGTGACAACAAGGCAATCAAAAAGGCTGCGTCTCCCGCAACAACCAGGCCTTTGTCAGAGGATCGTTCTCAAAGTATCCAAGCGTCTTCTCGAGAATCTTCTTGTTGGCCCGGTTTAGCCAATCCTTTTCATCCGGTGTGAGAATGGTCTCATCAATGAGATTGCGGGCGTACGGAACCATGGTGACATGCTCGAATCCGAGGTATGGCTTGTCGCCAAACGAATGCTCCGTCTTGACCTCCTTCACAATGGCGAGGTTTTCAATGCGGATACCGAATGCTTCATCTTCGTAGTAGCCTGGTTCGATCGAGAGCACATTGCCAGCGGCCAGGGCAACGTCGATATACTGTTTCCTTGTACCGATGCCGATGGGCCCCTCGTGCACGTTTAGGAACGAGCCTACACCGTGGCCTGTACCATGGCGATAGTCGAGGCCATATTTCTAATCATCTGTCAGCGGGTACCACTTTGCATCCACACATCCTTAGACTCACCCAAAGAAATTGACGGGCCATGACATCGATGGCGAAACCACTAGTTCCCTTGGGGAAGACTACCGAATCCAAGGCGATGTTGCCCTTGAGAACCAAGGTGTAAGCCTTCTTTTCCTTGGCGGTTGGCGTTCCAAAATGAAGGGTTCTGGTGGTGTCTGTGGTGCCGTCCAGGTACTGAGCCCCGGAATCGCAGAGGTAGATGGCGTCGGGATCAATGATCTTGCAGGCACCCTTCTCTGGCTTGTAGTGAATTACAGCAGCACTAATACCTCGTCAGCAACCACCGCATCCCGTCTCTCACAAAAAGAAGTACTCACTTCGCCCCTGTCGAGGAAATAGTATCAAAGGAAAGTCCAACAAAGTCCTTGTGCTTTGATCTGATCTGCTCCAGCTTGTCGGCCGCATCCACCTCATCCAGCTGAGCCTTCTGGTTCACAAGTTGGTCTTCCAACCAGGCAAAGAACTCTGTCAGAGCAGCGCCGTCACGAATGTGGCAGTTTCTCATGCCATTCAATTCAACATCATTCTTGACAGCCTTGGCATCACCCACTGGACTCCGGACTTCATCGACAAACTTGTTACCTCCCAATGCCAGCTTCAGAGCCCATGACCCCTTACTCGAAATGAGATACTTCCTGGGCTTGGCGTCCTTGGAATCGGCCTCTGCTCGGCGAGCAAGCTCCTCGCTGTCCTCAAACAGAGCACCATAGGGCTTAATGGTAACCTTGTTTCGTTCAAGATAGGTCCTGCACTCGTCGGTCAATTTCGCTTCGTCAATGTAAAGTGTAGCGGAGGCCTGCGTCACAATCGCGTACGAAAAGAAGACCGGGTTGTAAGCGATATCGCTGCCGCGGAGGTTGAAGAGCCAAGCGATCTCGTCAAGCATGGAAAGAACAAAACCAGCCGCCTTCTTCTTATCCAACTCCTTGCGGAGATCGGCAAGCTTCGCTGCCGTGTCCTTTCCAGCGTATTGCTGGCCCAAGAGGAATACACTGTTGCTGGGGCGAGGTGGTTGCTCAGAGCCCCAGACAAGGTCTACCAGGTTTTCCTTGATCCCAACAAGACCACCACCACCGGCGTTTTTGATATCCTCATCGAGCTTCTCGGCAATGGCGCTGGAAATCAGCTGAGGGTCGACACCAATCAGCTTACCACCCTCTGCTTCTTGCGTCGCCCATTCCTGCCAGGTTGGTACATCCTGCATACCAGTCTTGAGCAAATACCAGTTGGAATCCAGCTGCTTGGAAGCTTGGTTGAAGTATCGGCCGTCTGTGGCGAGAGCTGCTTTGTCCAGGGTCACGATGGCGGTTCCTGCTGACCCGGAGAAGCCAGAGATGAATGTGCGGCGGGCATCGCAGTCGGCGATATACTCGGAGGCATGGCTATCTTCGGATGGTACAACTGGAAGAACCAGGTGTTAGCTGCGGCTGTTGGAGGAGATAAGACGAAAGGCATCTCATGACGTTGGTGGATGGATAAGGGCGGCGTGAGAGATGGTTGTATAACCTACCATAGACATGAAGGTTGCGCTCCTTCATCAAGGACCGCAGGGCGGCCAGCCGGCTCGTGGTATCAACAGTCACCATCTCTTCAACAAGTGTCGTCTTAGTAGCACTGTTGCTCAGGAGTTGGGCTTGGGTGCGGAATCGTCTCTTAGTACGGAACAGGGCGAGGGGGGAGCTGGCGTTGATAGCTTGGCGAGCTCTAGGTACAGCGGATGCAGCAGAAGCTTGGAACAGAGAGAGTGCTGTTAAGCTAGGAAAGGCCCATATATGGCGCATGAGGAGGCAGGTAGTCTCTATATATCTATTGGCGAGGTGGGTTGGTCGGACCAAACACACCACTCACAACGTGTAGGCCGGCACCGAAGAAAGGGCCGGAATGCAGGGGACGGAAGGGTATAACGAAACAAGAGAAGAAGCGTCTCACAACCGGAGCAAGCCTTGAATTGTTCTCAAAGACTGGCTTCTTGAAGATGGTTGGTTGGTTGAGTTGCGTTGTCGTGGGCTTCTCAGATTCCCAAGTTAAGTGCTAGCTGATGAGGGGTCCTTGGGTGGGTGAGGTTGCCCGCATTCAGTGCATCGAGCCCCACCCTATGCTGCCCGCCCCTCTGCAAGGCGCTGGCCCCGCCGCCGTATTGGGAAGGGGGAACCCGGGCAGCATCTCCCATGTAAATGAAGACGGCATTTCGCGGCAAGTTTCTGATGCTCCTGAAGGTAACCATTGCGATAGATTGGGAGCTCTGGGAGACCTCACGTGGCATTCTGTTGAAAGGACTGGCCTCCACCAGTACCGTCAACTGGCTTGCCGTACGGTTAACCACATGATGCATGGTCTCACCCGCACGGGAACCTGAGGGTGACACTTGTGAGTGGTGTATATGGGGTGCGGCAACGACAGCTGATAAGAGTGTGGTCGGAACTTGAGGTGTGTTCCCGATCTCCAGCTGAAGGGAATGAGCAAACTAGCAACCCTGTTGAATATACAAGCACTCTTCAATAGAGACGTATTGCTGATATCAAACCCGATAAGGGGAACCCCACTAGAGAGTAAGAGTTGCCTAGCATCACTGAAATGTCCAACAAGGCAGCCACGACCGAATAACATTCAGCCCATACAATAGGTAAGCAAAAAGAATTTCCCAAAGACAGTTCTCCTGATTTTAGGTGTCCATTCTGCCACACAGAACAAATAAACTATCCATAACATCAGCAAGGCTCACTAACAAGGGAAGGACCGAGCTTGTCTGCTAGGAAAAAAGGTCAACCAATCAGAACCACTTCTCTTGACACCCGACCTCTAACAGCACTTCATCTTTTTCAGACCAGACGACACACAACTGCAACATCAGAAACCAACTTTAAGCCAAACTTATCCAACACGGCTATGGATCCGTTACCATTACCAACAAGCCTCGCCGAGGTGGAAGGAGTAAGTGATGTCTTTTGCCGCCAGCTGTGTGGCTGCTCGCAAACGAAAAAGAAATCATGTGTTAACACCAAACCCACAGTTGATCCGAGCGCTCTATCAGCCAAACCCCCCTGAAACCATCTCCAGAATACAAGAGGTTCTTCAGCGACTTCAGAGGTCACCGGAAGGGTGGCAGCTTGCCGAGAGTCTCATTGCTCACCCAGAAGACAACATCAGGTTTTACGCCGCGCTAACCCTGATTGTCAAACTCAACCGAGATAGGTACATAGCTCCAGTGCGGCCCTCCTCGCCACCATCAAGACCTGAACACTAACCATGTATGTAGCGCTGGTCTGAATGAAGACGATGCCAAGCTTCTTCTTGAGAACATCGTCAGCTGGACCATCCAGTCGCTGAGCGACGGGGCGGCTCCCTTCGTTACCAAGAAGCTGTGTTCGGCGCTCATTACCTACTTTGTACTTTTCTCCCACGTGTGGCCCGCCTGCGTTCGTCATTTTATCTATTGCCTGGATCTCGGCAGAGGCGTGCCCGTGGAGAATCTAGATGATGCCTTGTCGACAGATATCCTCGTGGGTAATCTGGATAGCCAGAAGCTCAAGGTGGCTATTTGGTTTGTCACGTCGTTGGTGGAGGAAGTCGGCAAGACCGACATGAACTCGATCAAATAGTAAGTTCCTTCGATCTACGAAATGTGATGATGACTTACGATAGTACAGTGCAGATGTCCACCAAAGACTCGCCAAAAACGGCCAGGACGCCACTTGTCTCCTCGCCCGCGGCTTTGCTCCACCTATTGACGAGGTCGGGCTCAAGACTCAGGAGGAAACACTGGCATGCTTCCAGGTAAGTCACCTCGACGGCATCATGTTCTTGACAGATGAAGGAGCCAACACTAGACCTAGGCTTGGATCCTTTACGCCCAACGAGCGTCGTCCGATGTAGACCTGTTGGTGACACCACTCCGACAACTGGTTGATCCAGCATTGCAATGCTTCACCAACGAACATCTTTTTCAAGCTACCGCCGAGCTCTTCAGTGATGTGCTGCAGAACTACTCGGGTTTCTTCACCAAAGCGCACTATGACGCGCTTTCTTCTTTCTTTGAAAGCCAGTGGGCTGTGAACCACTATCAGCAAATTCTCCACGGGAACCACCGTGAGGATGGAATTTCCTTTGGACTACTGATGCTAGCCTATGGCGATGCCCAGGTGCAAGCCTTGCTGGAGGGTACAGACGAGCGGTCTCAGAGATTCCTGGAAAGCTTAAGTGGGCTTCTTGCCACTGACGGGTACTTGGTCGGAGATGACGCCATCTTCGTGCCCGCCCTCGAGTTCTGGTCAACCTTCATTGAAACAATGATCGACTGCACCTTCTCGGACGGGGATCAGTCACCTGTCTGGAAACCATATGCTGAACGGCACCTTAAGGCGGTGGTGACAAACAGCTGGCGCAAGATCCAGTGGCCCTCAGCAGAAATCTTTGCTGAATGGGACTCTGCTGAGCGTGCTGCATTCTGTGACGCCAGAAAGGATGTTGCAGATATGCTTCAGTCAGTTTTCACCCTCGAAGGTCTGGATCTCATTTCTTTCTTCGCCAACCTCTTCCTTCAAGCGCTCGCCTCACAGTCGTGGGCCGAGCTTGAGGCCACGGCGTTCTGTCTTGGTGCTCTCTCCGATTGTATCTCTGAGGACAGCAAGTATGATGCCGAGCTGAGCAAGGTCTTTGCTTCTCAATTCTTTCACCTTCTTGGTCAGGGCCAAGCCGCCGTACCACTGCGCCTCCGCCAGACGGGGCTGTCGTTGATCGAGAGGTACTGCGAGTACTTTGAGCGCCATGCAGACTACCTGCCGAATGCCCTGAATCTTCTCTTCGCTGCTGTGGGGGACTCTGTTCTCGGTGGCCCTTCGGCACGGTCGATCTCTACCCTTTGCTCTTCGTGCCGTACCATTTTGACTGGCGAGGCCGGCACATTCATCAGACACTACCAGAACATCCGTGGAAGACAGGTGCTTGATGCTCTAGCCGAGGAGAGGATCGTGCTTGCCGTTGCCTCCATCATCCAGTCCATCACGGACGAAAATGAGAAGCTGCAGAAATTCGAGGAGCTTTACACGATCTTCAAGAAGGACTTTGAGTTCGCCGTCCAGCTCAGATCACAGCCTGGCTTGGTGGACCTGACAAATCCAAATGTCCTAAGGGGTCTTGATCCCCCTATTCCCTCATCTTTTCCACTTGTGGAGGGCATCTCCCTCCACATTGCACTTCGGTCAATGAGGTGCATTGCCAGCATGTCGAAAGGCATGCAAGATGTCAAGGAGTCTCCTGTGGATTTGGAAGACGAATCGCAGGCTGCCAGAACAAGCGAGAAGCTTGCTGCGCTACAGGCCGACATTGTCAGCCTTCTCATAGGCGTTCAGCAAGTTTTCAGCACTACGGGAGAGATTGTAGAGATTATCTGCAACATCCTGCGTGCTGGGTTCTCAGAGACGGAACCAGGCCCATTTGTCTTCCCTGCTGACATCGTCACCAATTACTTTGTTCAACAGTCGTTTGAGACGCCTCGGATGGGAACGCTTCTCAGCACCGCTTGCTCCTTTGTGGGGTCGCTATACAGAGGGCCAAAGGCGATTGTGCCGAGTCAGCTCGTCCGCCTGGTGCCATGGGTCATTGCCTTGCTTCAGAAGCTCCCAGGTAACCCTCCACACCCCCTTTTCTCACTATCTCATCACACCTAGCTGACACAGCCCCAGAACCAGAAGCAGACACGGAAATCTCCCAAAACGGCATCTGCCTCATCGACAGAGTCCTGTCCAAATACCCCGAAGTCCTCTTCCAAGTCCAACCGGGGCAGATGCTCGAGTTCTTCTTCATGTTCACGCTCAAAGTCCTCAACGGGAAGGAACCCCTTCCCAAAACTGCCGCAGCTGACTTTTGGGTATGTTAACCCCCCACCTCCCTTTGCTCCCAAATCACACTAACCTTTTTTTTTTTTTCATAGAGCAACTTTATAACCCTCAAACCCCCCTCCCCAGACCTCGCCTCCCACGTCTCCAACGCAATGTCTTACTTTGGCCCGTTGTTGGCGCAAACGTTAATCAACAATATTGGCGGGAATGCTGCCAGATCAGAGCTGGATAAACTCAGTGAACCGCTCAAGAAGCTGGTTACTCAGCAGGTTCAGGCGCAAGCTTGGCTGGAGGGAGCGCTGACGAGGACGGATGAGGGGGGGAACGGCGGCGGTTTTCCAAGTGCGGCGGCGGAGAGGGTTAGCATGGCTGAGAGGGCGGCGTTTTTGAAAAAGGTGGTTGGGCTGAGGGGGGCGAGGCAGACGAATCAAGTTGTGAGGGAGTTTTGGTTGCTTTGTAGGGGGAGTAGTTTTGCTTATGTTTCTTAAGGCGGGGGTGGAGGGAGGCAGGAAGCAGATATGGAGTGGATTGGGGGGGGGAGGGGTAGGTTTTGGTTTGAGGGAAGGGGTGGTTTGGTGTATGGGTTGTTTTTGGGTGTTGCATAACTGAGAGGGGGAGAGTGAGTACCTGAAGATGTTGGAGGGGTGTTTACTGGTAGTGAGGGATATTTCTAGTACTATCGAGGGCATTCACGGAAGAGTACCCATGTAGGAAAATGCCAGATTTTACCGCCATGGTGTTCATTGTATCTGAGGCATTGTTTGATTGGGTTGGTTATCTTGCAGTTATTCCAAAGATGAAGAAGAAAATTGACGCAGGTATCAAGAAAGAAAGCATAACAGCCTGAAATGAAAACTAAAAGTAGCCAGAAGAAAAGTGACGGAGTGTGTGGAGAAGGAATGCAAAAAATGCAAAAGAGAAGTTATTATGCATCAGCCGTGAATCGAACACGGGGCCCATCGATGGCAACGATGGATTTTACCACTAAACCACTGATGCTGGTTCTCTGATGACGTTGGCAGCAGAGTTAGATCCTATGTCTCACATTTTCCGCGGCTCAGCATAACCACAAAATATCACCAGCCAGGCAGTTGGCAAGTCGCCACTCGATCTTCAGTCGAAAAGGAAAGGGGAATAAGTGTTTCGGACATGACACGTAGTAACCACACCCATCCTTACAAAGAAACCAAGGCGATATGAAGCCAAACGAGTCATGTAATCCGAAACACGATAAATAGCGGACTGGGGTAGGTAGAAAGGAAAGGACTTGAAGCCGTCACCAATCATGCACCCATGAGACAAGTCACAAAGTCGCCAAACCACCTGACATAAATGTAACCCATGAATTTATACCCCCTTGTGTAACTAAGACCTCTCTTCTCCCAGGTGACCAACGAACTCCCCCATCCAGAGAGGCAGACACTGTAGAGCACCCATCCCTCAAGCCCAATCCCGTCTGTTCATAAACCCAGTCGCCAAACGTCCAGGTCTGAGGTCTTCCCACAAGTCAAGCGCATCCCGTCTACCACCTTCCCTTCCCTCCCAACCAACCACTACATTTCCCTTCCCTCCCAACCAACCACCACCTTTCCCTTCCCTCCCAACTCCCATGCTCCATCGCCATATACCCAGCCAGGCCAAGTACCTAGTCCAGTCACTCAAGTCCAGACCACCACCAATCCCCCCTCGAGACTAATAAAGGGGCCCCTTTGCCAACTGTTGACAAAGACCCAACAAAGGAATCCCAAACCCCCAACCCCAACCCCAAGTCAGTGTGTCATACACACCGCAGTCGTGGACGCATCAGCAAATCCGCTTCTTTAAAACCACTGATGCTTAATTTCCTCTCGTAAAAATGCGCCTTTCTCGCTAATGGTACACAAACAAAAACGATAAATCGAAAGAAAACCACCACCAGCACCAGCACCACCATCACCGCCTCTCCTTCACCCCTTTGCCCATCGCTCTTTTTATTGACCCCACCCAACGAACAGAAAATGACAAAACCTTCGCTCCCTCCCAAATCCCTTTCCCAACCCAACCAACCTCCGCCATTAAAAAAACTCCCAGGTATGATGTTAAAAATCCCAAACCCCCCAAACCAAGTGCCCCAATTCGAAAAAAGCTCAGGTTGTGTGGTGTCAAGGATGTCGGGGGGAAAACCACCGGAAAAAAAAAATGTATCAACCCGAATGCGTGAAAAATGACCGAGTCTAAAGGTATGTTCGGTTATAAACACGACTGCAAAAAAAAAAAAAAAAAAAAAAAGACCGCGCCGCCGGTGTAATTAATCGGCGCTTGTGAACAACTCTCTGCTTTGTAGCTCCTTCTCGAATCGTCCATGTAATATCTAATTGAACCGTAAGGTAAAAACAAACCCGGCTCTTCAGACCGTCACTTGCTCCACAACCTTTCTCAAAAGCCATGTTGCCTACGCAACGGTTTGTATGTAGAATAGTAGAAAACAAATGCGTCTACTCGAGATCCATGACGTCCCCCTCGACCGAGTTCTTGTCATCGCTGTTGGATTCAACGATGGCGGGCTCGGTTCCGACCGAGGTGGCCTTGGTCGGTGTGGTCGGCAAGTTGGCATCCTTGCTTGGGTTCTCCTCCAGGGGAGCCTCGGGAGATTGGTCGCCCAGGGCAGGCGTCTTTTCGCCTTGGGTCATGGCGGGGACATCATCGGTGGCAGCCGGAGATGGAGCCACTTTGTCGGCCTCGGAGTCGCCATCAATGGACATCGAGGTCGTCAGGCTGGGAACCGCAGGTGCAGTCCCGTTGGCGCCAGAGCTAAGGAGCTGCCGGATTTGCTGCGACATGACCTCGGCCTGGGCCAGCATGGCGCGCAAGCTCTGCTGGTCCATCCGAGTGAGCTGCTTGGCGGACTGGAAGTGATCGGCGCTCCCACGAGACATGAGATTGACGACGCATGGGTCGGCCTGGGCGATCAGTGTATCGATCAAGGTGGTGATGGGGGCAGTCCCCTGGCCGCTGAGCTGGGCCAGGTTGCGAACGGCTTGCTGCTCCTCAAGAGTCCGTTGCGTAAGCGGAACGGCTGGGGTCGTTGCCGCATTCAATGGCGGGATAGGCTTCCCCTTGCGGTTGAAGCGAGCGCTGCAAAAAGTTAGTCTGGCGATTTGGTCGTCCAACAACACGATGCAGTCACTTACCGAGACAGAAAGTCGGCCCTGATACCCCTCTCCGGAAGACGCACAGTGCGGCCGTACGCCTCGCTGTTCCGCCAGCTGCTGGCGGGCGTGTCTTCCTCGAGAGCGACGTCGATGTAGCCGTCGTTGATGAAGCCGCGGCTGAAAGCAGGCCGAATCACACTGGCCGTCTTGGGCTTGCGGACCCGGTGGGCAGGAGCGAGCACCTCGGGCATCTCAGCCAAGAGCTCGTCAATATGGAGAGGGCACTTCCACGTGCGCAGGACCGGGGGGTTGGCCAAGGGCGGATCTAGGCAGTCGAGATGCCAAAAGATACCACAGGCGCTGCATGGGATAATGGCGCGGTCCGAAGCGCTGTGTTTCTGGCAGCTGTGGCAGATGGCAGCATTGCCCTCGGCATCGCGGAGCCTGAAGAAATCAGGCGCCTCTTCATCGCTCTTCTTCTTGCGAGCAGTCTTGACGACTGGCAGAATCTCCTCATACTCGCCCTCGGGTCCTGTGCGGACTCCCTCGAAGCAGTTGCGGATGTCGGGCGGCAAGGCAAAAGCGGTCGAGTTCTTAGCCTCGAGCTTCTCAAAAAGCAGGGCAAAGGATCCCGTGTGCTCGCGGAAAGGTTGCAGTTCGCGCGTCATGCGGCACACGTTGCAAAACCACTCGTTAGGCATCGCATCTCGTGCCAAAGGGGGATCGACACAATTGAAGTGAAACGACCGGGTGCAGCCGTCGCAGCAGATGAGCTCGCCGTTGCTGCTGCAAGAGGCGCAATAGTCGTCGTTGTCATCCTGTGCATGGTTAGTTACCTCTTTGCTGGTCATGACTGTGGTAATTTTGCAGAGTTTTTTTTTTTTTTTTTTTTTTTGGGGGGGAGAGTGAGGGACTACTAGTGATGTCGTGGGAGGGGACAAAAGGGTAAAGTAGGTGTGGGAGACACACACACACACACACATGCACACACACACGCGTGTGTCTCTGAACCATGATGCATTCGCATTCAAGGATATCGCAGGGCAGAGATGAAATTTGATGAAATCAAAGGTGCTTGCTTACCTGGGGATTGCCGACGGGACCGTTACCAACGGGACTGCTCCGCTCGCCGCTGGGACGGGGAATACCTGCCAAGGGACCCGTCTTTTTCTTCATGGGCCTATACAAACCATGTCAGTAGATTGTAGATTGATTCTCCGTCATCCAAGAAGCACTTACGAATTCTTAACTCTGAGCCCGGTGCGGGCCTTCTTGGCAGGGCGCAGAGTGGCAGGTGTGCCAGCACGTGAGTTGGCGGCAGTAGAAGGCGCGGCTGAGTTGGGAAAGCCTGGCGTGATGGGCGACGTTGGATCTTCAACCTCATCATGAGACCGCTTCCGGGCAGACCGGGTGCTTCTGCCTTCCCGAGCAGCCGGGGTGGAGCGGGAGGCGGGTAGAGTGACCCGCGGCCGTGTGGCCAACGCGTTGGGTGTCTCCATCGTCATCATGGATTCATCGGCTAAAGGCTGGTCGACGAGCCCTCGAGCGTTGCTGTACTCCCACTGACCGCTGGCATCCTTCTTCGTGATGGCATCCTCAAGAATCTTGCCGTTGGTGACTTCCTTGGCCTGGCGACGACGCTGAGTCTTTTCGTCGTTCTCGTCAAGCTTGCCGACCTTGCTGGTGAACACGATGGCGGGCTTGTTCTTCTTGCCGTTCAGGCTGGTGATGAATGTGTCGACGGTGGCGCCGGGGTCGTAGGGCTCCTCATCGACAAGCGACTGGTCAACGGCTGGCGTCTGGCGGCGGGAGTTGCTGGCCGACTGAGCAGGACGCGGCGCAGCCGAAGCAACAGACGAGCGCCGGGAGGGTGACACGTTCCCGCCCTTGCTCTTGCGTGGTGCATTGGACCGACGCCGCTTGCCGTTGATTGGATGGGCCGGGGCAGGGCTGTTGCGCGAAGGAGGCGCATCGGAGACCAGGGCCTCCTCTTCATTTTCAATCGCCTGATGCCGGGCTGCTACCGGTGTCAGTGACAGTGAGCGTGCCGTGGATAGCGTTGATGTGCTGGAATGAGACGTCGCTCTGGTGCGGCGGCGCGGTGTCTCTGCGACCAGCTTGCCGTCGACCTCTTGGGTCGTCGTCGTCGTCATCGCGCTGGCGGCGGCGGCGGCGGCGGCTGTTTCCATCATCTTCTTGGATGTCGCCTCTGAATGTCGAGCTGATTTTCGTTTCTTGCGAGGGGGCTCCTCTGGCTCTTTGTCCTCTTGACGCTCCGGCTCAGCCTGAGGCTCGTTGCGCTGTGGGAGCTCAGGCGTCTGCTCTGGCTCGGTATCGGGCGCTGTGGTGCCAACAGGCTCTGGGTCTGACGGGAGAGGCCCGACAGAGTCTTCAACAACCGGGGGGTTCTCGGCGACAGCGGCGGGAAGTGGTGTCGCTTCCCGCAATGGCAGCTGCACCGGTTCCTGCGCCGGCTCTGGCTGCGCTGGCGACTCTTGCTGTTGTGATGGTGCACAGGCTGGGGCTGGGACTGTTCGAGTTTCTGGCTCAGGCTCGGGCTGTTCAGTATGACGATCGAGCGTCGATTGCCTCTCGGTCTTGGGGGCTGGTTCTGATTCCTTAAAGTGAAGAAGCGACACGCCAAAGTTGATGAGATGGTTGTAGGGCGCAGGCTTCGCCGGCGGGATCGAGGTTTGTTCGTGGCCAAAAAAGTATTGGAATCCCTGGTTGGAGGCCTTGCCCTCCTTCTTTTTCTTCTGGATATCCTTAGCAAACTTGCTGAGCGTGGGTGCGTCCGCCTTCTGCATGAACACCTTCTCGATCATGGTGAGAAATTCCAGGCTAGTGCAATTTTCATCGTAGAGGGTGCGCAGGGCCCAGGCAGTGGGGTAGCGACAAAACTGCAGCGCTGCCTCAACCGCAGCCTCCACCACCTTGGCCGTGATCTTTTTCAAATCATCCTCACGAGACGCACTGCTTGTGGACGGTTGCTGCTGAATATGATGATGATGAGAAGGATGCGATGAGGCGCTTGCCCGGGACTGACTTCTGCGGTCGGCCGACGACACCTGCGACATCCTGCCCGGACCCCAGTTGCCCGCCTCCACGTCCCGCGAAGAAAAAGAGCCATGTGAGCGCGAGGGTGCACTCACTGCAGGAGTCGTCTCCCTGTAATTGATGCCCTCGGCACGACCTCTGTCCTCGCTCTTGATCCGCTCCAGGTAGGGGGCTTCCGTGTATGGCTCGGCCGTCTCGTCCTCCTCCTCCGTCTCGTCCTCCTCAGGCGCCGGCGGAGGAGGCGGTGGCGGCGCCGCAGGGGTGGGCGTAGATGGCGCCGCAGGTCTGCTCGACTTGAGAACAATTCTGGTCTTGGGGGGGTTGGCGGCTGGTGTTGGTGTCGCGGCGCTCGAAGACTTGAAGACGCCGAGCTTCGGCATGGTGCCCAAAGGTGCCATATTGTCAAAGACGCCCTGCCGCACAAGGCCTGCTTCCTGATAACTGGGCTTGCTCTGCACTGGAGGCTCCAACCAGCGCTCCAAGAAAGTGCTCTTCTTTGGCTCTCTGCCCTCGGCAGCAGAGACGGCGGCGGCCGAAGACTCCTTTGTGGTGGACTCGGACGCCGTGACTTGCGGACTCGAAAAACGCGACCGAGAGGCCCGCGTGTTGGAAGATATTGTGGTTACTGGCATGATAGGGCTCGCAGCTGCGGTCGCGGGTGCGAGCGTGGGTGTGGTAGGTGGTGCAGTGCGGGAATCAGCAAGAGCAGCTCCTGGGCGACTCGGCCTCGTTCGCCCCCTTCTTTGATGGAACCAACGCACGCCGTGGTTCGTTTCGCGCCTGCGCAACGTGTTAGCATGGCTGCAGACAAAAAAGAAGGCGCACAAGACGTACCTGATGTCTGCTCCAGAATGGGAATCGTTGCAAAAATCGTCGCGTTTTTCCGGCGTTGAACGCGCGATTGCCGGTAGCTTTTGTGGGAGAAAAGGGTGCGGGAAAGGAGGTGTGTAGGGGGGGGGGGTGTGTCGCTCCAGACGGAGATCTTGTGGTCGGAGGTGACGGGTGACGGGCCTGACCAGGGGGGTGCCACTGTAGGTTAAGCTTCAGCACTGAGCAGCCTGCCTGCGCCCGATGCTCCTCTCCTCGGTGGAAAAAATAGGACCAACACACGTGGAAAAAATTGATTGTGATTTTTCGGGATCAAAATGAAAAGGAAGTGAGGATAGCTTTTTGATCTCGAGCGAGTCGCTTCTTGTCTGCTGTCGTCGAGCGTGATGCCCTGAGAGTTCTCTGTTTGTGAGCTGCTTGGTCGCTCGCTCTCCTTGGCTGCCGACTCGAGTTGATGGATGAGATAAGTGACGCGTTGCTCGGCGCGCCCTTGATTTGCTGCGTTGCCTGTATATCTAGGCAGTGGTGAATGAGAAGATGAGTATGCCGATGGCCACAGGTCGGCGATGATTGATGTGGGCGAAAAGGAGATGAAGGTTGTGGATGAAAAAAAGTGAGTGGTAAACTTTAGGTCGCAGGGGGCTGTTCTGCTTCAGGGGGGCTAGGGGGTTGGTTGTGTTTCTTGCTCTGCCAAAAAAAAACCCCCCTCCTTCCTTCCGTCTTGCAGCTGCCAGCCAGCACAATAGGCCACCACCTACAACAATAATACACAATAGGACTTGCCTCGAGAAAACAATCCACGTCAAAAACACAATATTCAAGTGAATCCCAGCTTGCTCCTCTCACCCGACGCCTCCTCCACCTCATCTTGCTCCAGACCCCGCCGATGACTACACTCCCATCCATCCCCCCCCCTTTCCTCCCCCTCCCCGTCCTCTCACGTCCTCCATCTTGACGCCAATCACCCGACGTTGACACACGCCTCATAGCGTCACCACCTAGCGTCACTAACTTCATACCTATTGTTCACTCAGCTGCAAGGGATGCCAAAGGGCGATTAACTTTTTTTATTCATTTCTGCTCGAACTAAGAAACAGCGATAAGCCAAGGCGGCGGGGGTAATGGATAGAAAACCTTTTTCTCCTACCACATCCCCACACCTTTCGCTTTGCCCCTCCCAGCTTGCCGTTGCTCGACTGTCCCTACTGTTCTGCTGGGCACTTCAAGCCCAGTCCTCCACGTAACAAAGCCGTTGCGGCCGGAGAGTCGAGAAGCTGCTTGGAGGAGGTGTTTGCACCCCGGACACTCCTGTGCTCGGGTAGCGACGCTGAATCCAGCTCAATGCCCCCCATATTCAACCCGCCGTTGCGTTTACTCCTCGCCCTCGGCCTTCTTCTTCTTGTTCTTGTTCTTCTTGCCCGTGTTGCGGGACAGGGGCTGCTCAAGAATCTTGAGGATCTCCTCATCCACAATCTTCTTGTCCGACTTCACCTTGGCGAGGTCCAAAGCAGGGGGAGCACCAACCTTGGAGAGGCCGTTCTTGGTGATGGCTACAATCAATCATTTGTCAGCACATCTATGTCTGCAGCTGTCCTAGAATGACGTGGAATTCCAAATGTTTCTTACCAACGGTGGTCAAAAGTCTGGCAACAGGTTCGCCGTCCTTCTCGCCACTGGCCTCGTACTGACGGATCACATTGCCACGGACACACTCGATGATGCCAGACTTGGCATCACGCTCGTCCTCGAGCTGGCGCAAGCTGAAGGGGAAGGTGCCAAACTTCTTCTGCACCTCGGAGAGGATCTTGCGCGAGGTGGGACGCTTGAGGGCGTATGTGTTGGTGGTGCGGCGGTGCAGAGTCGTTCTTTGCTCAAACTGCTTGACCTTGCCAGAGCCCAAGCTGACGCCAACCTCGACACCCCAGACCTCACCGACCTCGGGGACGCCCTCGCCCTTGGTGCCCTCGCCAGGAGAGATGACAATCTTCTTGGAGCCCTCGATCTCGTTGCGGTCAAAGAGCCACGACGTCGTGCTTTCAACAATGTTGCAGTCGTAGGCCTGGGCGACCTTCTCCAAAAGGCTGGAGATCTTGGACTGCGAGGGAGGCTTGACGGAAGCAGCCTTGGCCTTCTCCTCTTCGGTGCCGCTGGCCAAAAGTCCAGGGGGAATCATCAACCGAAGGAGGAGCTCGTTGACATAGTAGGTGGCCAGGAGAAGGTCGGCAGTGCGGCCCTCGATGACGGGCTCGGCTCCCTCCTTCTCGGGGGCGACGACGGTGTCGCAAACGATGGAGCCGAAGCCATCGATCTGGGCACCGAGCTGGATCTTGATGGGCTCGCCGGCCTGGATCTCAGTCGCAGCCTCCTTCTCGTCCGTCTTCAGGGGGGTGTAAGGAGTGACAAAGGCAGCCGGGGAGACGGTGGTGGGATGAGAGAAACCTATAGATGGGCGGAAAATCTGTGTCAACACCAACAACCGGCACAAGCACAAGCTCAGGGGGTATCGGGAGCCAGTGGCGACATGTCAAGGTGCGGCAGGCAGGATCCCAGGTCGGGCACCTCTTAACGTACCCTTGGTGATCTTCTTGCCGCGGTAGACCTTGGCAACTTCCTCCTCGATGAGCTTGTCGCCCTTTTCGCAGATGTCGACGATCTTGCTACCAGCGACGCATAGCTTCGATACCTCGGCCAAGACCTTCTCCGAGATCTGGGCGGCGGTCTTGTACTTGGTGAGGGTGTCGGGGTTGTTCAAAGTGTAGTCTTTATGGCGGGAAAAACAAGGTTAGCATCGGGCGGGCGCATGATGGGGAGCCCAAGGTGGTCCTGTCCTGTACACAAAAGAGACGAGAAGCAAGGCATGGGGATCCTATGTAGCAAGGCGAAGTGAAGGGGGGTGTGTACTGACCGACGGGCTTCTCCTCGGTGGTCATTGTGGCGGCTGGACTCGAACGAGCGGTGGACAGTCGGGGAAATAAACAAAATAGTACTGAGCGAGGGGAGGAAGGGGGGGGAGAGCAAACAATCAAGGCGGCTGGCGGGGCGTGACGATTTTGAGCCTGTTGCGGTTGCTTGATTTTGTGAAGGCGGGGTTCTTGCATTTGTGCCTTCGCTCGTCGCTGCACCCCACCACGTTATGACCTCCTTCTGGGCTTCTGAGTGGTAAGCACAGGCCACATTGCTACCTTGATTGCAATGAAGTACTGGCTACCCTGTTCTTCACCTGATCTGTACTTAGGATAGAAGTACCTGATACTCTTGAGCTCCTTGACGCTACCTTCTCGCGTCCCATTGGCTCCTGCTGCGACGCGCGCCTCGCCGTTTCTTGCACTTTCGCATCTCTCTGGCGCCCATTGATCTGAAGCCAACAGCAGCAGCAGCCTTGCAATTTGATTTGCTTCACTTCACCATTCACGCTCAACGACAGTCCATTGATACGCAACACAGCAACAAAGCTGCACCCTCCTAGCCACTATTTGCTAACGTACCCCATCGAATCCCCTCTATTCCACCATATCCAGCAGACACATACGAAACATACCCGCTACCTCGCGGCAATGGCTGCTCTCCAAGGGTCAGCACCACCAGCACTGGGCACCTTGTCCACGTCGAGCACTGCCGCCGACCTCCCCCCTGACACCGACGTCCACGTCGACGGCCCATCATCTTCCCACCAGCCTTCTGCATCCACACCTGCTGATGGCCCAACCAAATCCTCTGCCACCAGCCCCGAGCCCGAGGATGGGAATGCGGCGCTCCCCATACGCGACAAGGACAGCTTCACAAGAGTCATGGTGGACCGCTTCCAGACACGCGACTGGGTTCATTCTTCTCTTCTCGGCGAAGATCAAATACGGCTCGAAAAGACTACCAAGGATGTGCTTGCGCGTACCAGTGACTTCAAGACCTACAAGGAGTTCTATCACCAGTATCCGGCTAGGTTATATGGTGAAGGCTACCGAGGTTATGGCAACGGCTACACGGAGAATGGCGGGACTACCAAGCTCATATATCCCTCCCAGAGGCGTCGCCCCGGTCGCAGGGCCACGCCACCTGTCAAGTTCACAAAGTCCCAGATCAAGAAGCAGGCAGAGCAGCCTGAAGAACTGGTTCCCGTCCGGATAGATGTGGACTACGACAAAATCAAGCTCCGGGATACCTTTACCTTCAACCTCTATGAGCGCCTCGTGTCAGTCGAGCACTTTGCCGCTGAACTGGTCGAAGACATGGGCCTCGAACCGCCTCTGGCCAAACCTGTCTATGACCAAGTGGTTGCCCAGATGACGGAACAGCTCCAGGATTTTTTCCCCTTCGTCCACTCGGAAGAGGAAGCCCTCGACCCCGAGCTCCCCTATTCGGCATACAAGAATGACGAGATGCGCATCCTGATCAAACTCAACATCACCATTGGGGCACACACGCTCGTGGACCAGTTTGAATGGGAGCTCAACAACCCCCTGAACTCGCCCGAGGAATTTGCTGCTTGCATGGCCCGGGACCTCTCTCTGTCGGGCGAGTTCACAACCGCCATTGCTCACTGCATCAGGGAACAGGTCCAGCTCTTCACGCGCAGTCTGTACAGTGTGGGCCATCCATTCGACGGCCGGCCAATCGAGGATCCAGACCTCCTTGCTGCCTTCTTGCCTACACCCCTTCCATCTGTGTTCCGACCTCAACAACAAGCCAAGGACTACGCACCGTACTTGTACGAGAATACCGAGGCCGAACTGGAACGAACCGAAAACATGTTCTCACGTGAGCAGAGGCGACAGAAGCGTTCTACCAACAGACGTGGTGGGCCTCAGTTGCCGGATCTTAAGGAAAGGCAAAGGACCATCCGAACTTCGATCGTATCCTCGGTGCTGCCCGGTGCAGCTCTAAACATTGAGGAAAGCCGGCTGTTCAAGCGCGCCACTGGTGCTGGGGCTGGCAGGGGAGGCAAGAGGACACTCAGAGATGGTGTCGACCTTTCAGACTCGGAAGACAGTGACGAGTCTGATCCTGATTCACCGGCCGTGTCTCAGCTTCAAGGGACCGCCAGAACCAGGGGTATGCGCGGCGCCGCCACGGCAGCTGCCCAGCGCATGGCCAATATTGGCCGATCCGAGACCCCTGAGGCTGTCATCCACCACCACGAGACCCGAACGTCTCGGCGGTATGGCCGGGAGGCCACCAGGGAGCAGACAGAAGATGTGCCACAGCAATACATGATCACTCTGCGTGTCAACCCGGCTCGACTTAGGAAGTTTATGCGGGAGTACAAGCCGAGGCCGCTGGCAGCGCTAGGCTCAGCTACACCAACGCCTGCTCACCTACGAGCTCCGGGCGTGGCGGGTTCGATGGGCCCACCGTTAACGCCATTAGCAGCAGGTGGCGCCGTGGCCCCTAATGTTCAGAACCAGCAAGATGGCATTCCGGCTCCACCACCGAACCCGGATGGCACACAACCCAAGATTGCAGCCGTAAGTTTGACCCCTTGTCCCACTTCGAGCCCGTGTTGGCTAGGTACTCATACCCTGCCCTTAGCCACCACCACCAGCGTGGCTCACAGCCTGTCTTGATGAGCTTCGCCGCGACTACCCCAACGACATCTTTGACTCTACAATGCGGTACTTTGCCATCAACTCCGAAACAGGGAACTCGATGCCTTTGCCTCTCACCCCGGAACAGATGGCCTTGCCCACGACAAAATACGTATTCTTGCCTAGGATCAAGTGTGCAGACTGTCCGGGCAAGAGTTATACCGTTGGTCCGGAGCACACGGTCAAGGGCTTTGAGGTGCATCTGAGGAAGAACAACACGCATCAGGAGAGGGTCAGGGCGAGGCTGGCCGGAGGCGGCGGGCTGCCAGTGGTGGGAGATGGGAGGAGTCCGAGTGTTGGGGCCGGTAGTGGGGCGCCAGCTGGAGGGACGGGGATCGTCATACCCGCCTTGAATCCGAATCATACGCGGACTTCCTAGAGCCAAGGTCAGCCTGGAAGGGATTTATTTCCTGGACGATTGTCAACCGGTCGGGGACTGGATCCGTGGATCTTTCGGATGCTATTCCGAGAAGCCAAGCCCGTACGAAATCGTTTCGTTTTGGTGTACTCCGCTCAGGTTCCTGGGGCGCCGTGGCTGGAAACGTCCGTTGATTTTCAGAATATGGTGTCTGAGGACGAAAATGAGCTTTTCAAAGACTAGCAGTCTGCCAAAAAGGGTCGGCTCCCTAGAGAAGATGCGCCTATTTCTGAGTCGCCCTGTCGTTTCTTAACCAGTGGGCCAGATGATAACATAATCTGGCGGCCATATGCCGACGCGCCTCCCGATCAGGATCCGTTTTTGCAAAATGAAGCCAATTTCGAGTACTATCGTTGGGCGACTAGTGGAAATCATGGCGACGAAGGTCAGCCTTCCCAACACCTGCAGCCTCTTCGGGGGGAAGAACGCCGAGAAGAGATCATGCCCTCTCAAGTTGATCAGGCTCCTGAGGAGAATCTGTCTTTCCTTGATGATGATGATGGTGTGTTACCCTCTGGATTTTTGGATGGTGGGTTCGATACCAACGAAGGGCAACCTTCCCAAAATTCGCAGTCTCTTTGGGAGGATGAATACCGAGAAGAAGTCATGCCTCCTCAAACCAATCAGCCTCCTGAAGAAGATTCGCAGCTCTTTACTCAAGCCAATTTGCCGCCCTATGGTTTTTGGAACAGTGGGTTCTCTGCCGGCGAAGGTCAGCCTTTCCCAGACTCGCAGCCTCACGATGGGAACCAGCCTCCCGCAAGGCGTGGGGGTCGCTAGTATTGTCCAATTCCCCATTGCCGGAACAAGACTGGATTCAAAAGTGAAAAAAATCTCCGGCAACATATGAAAGATGTGGCGCACGAAGCAGGTCAGCCTCTCCCGAACTCGCAGCCTCACGATGGGAATCAGCCTCCCGCAGCGGGTGGGGGTCGCCATTATTGTCCGCTCCCCAATTGCCGGAACGAAATTGGATTCAAAAGTGAAAAGTTTCTCCGGGAACATATAAGAGAAGTGGCGCACGAAAAAAAAGAAGCAAAGTCTACCGCGTATTGTTTCCCATGTGCGGACAGAGGAGGAGGAATCCCATGTGATCGGAAATCCCCATGCAAGCAATGTAAAGATCACCAGACGCATGATCAGTGCAAATATGATCCTGTCTTGAACAGGCCTCGAAGGGATTACAAGCCGGCTGCGCAGCAACGAAAAACCACCACCGGCCATCAGATCTGTCATCCATGCCAGGATGCTCATCTTGTATGTACAGGGGGGTCGTACTTTGAACAGATCGCGTGTGATCAGTGTAAACTGCGCGGCTTATCTGAGCACTGCAAATAGGAGACGCAGCCGATAACTCATCGGGCTATAACCGGTCCGAGGGGCCGTTCAGGGGGGGCGGAAGCAGCGAGTTCACAGGGGTTTGGTGTTTAAAATGTTTCTTTTTCTCATATTCTATGCACGCAGACAGGTTTCAGCGGATACCTAGTCAGAGTAGTAGCAGGCTCAATGATGTATGTTTAAGTGGTTTTGGTTGGGTGGAGGAAAGGGAGGGGGAGAGGAGCCGTAAATTACATGTTTTCAGCGTTTTGGGTGGGAAGAAGATGAAATATACAATTCTCCAAAACAAGAGACGATTTTTTTTGGTGTTTGGTGTGATTCAGACTTGCTGGTTGGTTTTGATATATGCGTGCGTGTGTTGTTCTTGTGGGAGGTATCTAACGCTATTGGGAGAAAATAAGAGAGAACCTTTACGGAGTCCCTTATTTTCTCTTACCAGTGCCCCTCTCCCTACCTATTTACTTTTCCTATAATATAGTAAAAGGCCTTTCAAGATAGTTTAAAGGCCTTTAAACTATCTTGTAAAGCCCTTGAACTATCTTTTAAGCCCTGTTAAGTATCTTTTAAGGCCTTTGAACTATCCTTTCCGTCCTTTAACTATTTTTAAAGCCTATTAATTATTTTTTAACACTTAATAATCATCCTTTAAAATATAGTTATTTCTATATCAGGTGGGTGGGGAATTTGCAAGATAAATAGGGGGCTCCGTAAAGGTTCTCTCTAAAATAACTGGCTACTTGCAAAGGTTCTTGAAATATACCTCGAGAGATAAGATTGGTAGGTATCGGATTATGTCTGTATTATCAATCCATCAATCTCATGCTATGAAAGCCTCGCAATGATTCTCTTGTTTCTGTCCCTCATGATTACCTCATCCAATCCCTCTCACTGCTTTTTCTTCTTGTCCTCACCAACCTTCTTCCCACCCATCACCACGACCCCAAGCAACTTCATCACCACCCACGCAAACCCAGCCACCACCACGGCCCCGGTCACAGTCCCGACCCAGTCTGCCTTCTCCAGGTTCAGCACCGGGACCTTGACAGTGTTTACCAGTTTCCCGTCCGCGGGCGAGGGATTCAAATGCCAAAACACCGTCCTCTCCCCAAACAATCCATCATAGCCCACCCTGTCCTTCTCAAAGGGGTTGCCCGGGAATTTCGTCCCCTCCTCCGCTGTGCAAGCCCAGAACAATGCCGGGTAGGGCACCTCCGCCTTTTGATACCCGGTTAAACTGGGAGGCAAATACCGTAGATGAAGCGGGATTTCGGCTGTCCATTCTTTTCCAGAAGAAGAAGAATGGGGGGGGGCAAGCTCGAGAAGGAGGGCAGAACCCCATGTGGTGGTTACATACTCTGGTGCTTCGAGGTCGATTCCAGGGGTGATATACCGAACCGCAGTCAGGTTTTTAGACGACAGAAAAAGAGGATCGTTGAGCTGGTGACGATCAGGGAAGAGGGTTTTGGGAAGGGTGAAGTACCCGTGTAAACGGCAGGTTTCTTCGGTAGGGGATTTTGCCGGGGGTGAAGGGGAGGAGATTGATAGCTGGAGGGCTGGGTGGAGGCCTGTCGGGGGGAGGAAGTGGGCTTGGAAGGAGGAGGAGGAGTCCCTGTGCCGGGAGGGGAAGGAGAATAATGTTGGGGAGGGGGTGGTTGATTGCCCTAGGACGGTCAAGAGGCCTGAGATGCCGATTTCGTGGGGTTCGAGAGTTTTGGGGGAGGTTTGGGAGAGGATGCCGATTTCGGTGCGGATGGTGGGGGAGAGGAGGGATGCTGATAGGGATTGGGGGGAGTAAGGCCAGAGGGAAGTTAGGCGGAGGGTGTGAGAGATTGTATCGTAGGAGAGGTCGAGTTGGCTGGCTGCGGTGAGGGAACCGAGGCGGGAGGAGCAGGATGAAGGGGAGCCTGGGGGGCAGAGGAGGGATCTGGCGAAGTGGGCGAAGGCTTTGAGGGAGGGGAGGGGTTGGTAGAATTGGTGGGTTGTGGAGTGGGTGAAGCGGTCGGTTGGGAGGGTGGTGAAGGAGTCCGAAGGGGAGGAGCAGGAGTCGAGGCCGAATGCTTTGGTGAGGAGGGGGCAGGGGTTGATTCTGAGGGCATGTTAGTACAGTATATGGATGGGTATACAAGACTCGTAAGCTTACGATGCATCACTGCCAGGAGTGTAGAACAGGTGGAAGCCAGGAGGAAGACGTGCTAGTAATGGACTAACAGCCTCATATGCGACGGGACTGACCCATCGGACGTGTAGTTGGTTGACACCCTCTAACAAGGCTTTGAGTTCGGCAGGCAACTCATCCAGGGCGAATGTCAGCCTGTCTTCGCGGACGGCCTTCACTTCTGGGCCCTCCAGTCCGTTGCCGTCGACTTTCAAGGCTGTGGGCTCTATCGAGTCACCCTCCTTTTGCACAAACGTAATTCTTTCCCTCATGGTCACAGTCTTCCTGATTACTCGCAGACTTTGATGTTGATGGTTGATAATAGGTGAGTTCACTCGTGAATTGACGTTGAATAACAGCCCCCAGAAGCCTAAAGTGGCAGCATCTGATTGGTCAAAATGACAGGCTGTCTTGGGTGTCTGACCCACCCATGGTCCTTGCCCAAAGCATCACCGAAGCCCACCCACACTAACCCCTTTTGGGCACCGGCTGCAACGGCGAAACTGCTCAGCCTCTCCTTCAAGCACGCCCACTCACAGCACAGCGCATAACATGGCTGATAGCATAGGTCGTTGAATAAGCGGTGCGGCAGATGCTTGATCTCTGACCTTTTCCATCCCTCTTTACCATTTGACCGTTTCCAAGGCCCCTCTTTCAAACTGCCCACTTCTTGTTGTTTCTACAATCATCATTCTTAATCATTCTTAGATAGCTTCAAGACGAGGTAAATACATCGTTCCTGGCGATACTAGTCAGCTTCTCCGCTATTTGGTTCAGTCCCCTTATTTTGATGGTTACCTGAATCCACGGGGGATTCGCCTCTCTCTCCACCATGGAGCCCACGCCAGAGTTTATAAGGATTCGCTCGAGACAGCCCGTCAATGAACGGGATCAGAGCAGCCTGAGTATAAGCAGCAGCTCTGATTCTGCTGTACGTTTCTCTTTTTTCCTCTTCATCGAGACGGAGGGGAAGATGGTCGCTGACATCACTCAGTATGGTTCATCGAGCGAGAGTTGCTCCCCAGCAACACATGATATCAGTCGAGTTAGCTACCATGTCAAGCACCTCGAGAGCTTTGCCCAGGCTTTGGAAGATGTATGTTTGTGTAAGCGATAGTAACGGTATGAGAGATAACCTAACAGATCATCACAGTCAGCGAGCAGGGCATTCCCAAACCGAGGCCCTACCCAGCGATATACCAAGGTCCACGCCCTGATGCTTCACTGGAAGAGTGATGATTTGTTTGTTTTGCCAGAGTTGGAGGACTTGGAGAAGTGCTTCCGGGATCACTACTGCTTCGAGACCGACATCTTTTCGATTCCGTCTGAGAACTCTCACCTGGAGTTGATGCTCAGGATAGGTGACATGGTCAAACAATACGAATCCGAACAGACACTATTCGTGGTCTACTATGGAGGTCATGCCAGGATAGACGAGTCACGGCAGAGCACCTGGTGCGCGTATGTTATGACTCTGCCATCAGACCCTCAACCCTCTCGACTAACTCTTGTAGTAATCGCCGTCATGATTCACCGTGGCTACAATGGTCTGCCATCCAAACTCTCCTCGAAAGATCAATATCAGATGTGTTGATTCTTCTTGACTGTTGTGCCGGAGCAGCCAGTGCCACATTCCCAACAGGCCAAAGCATCACCGAGACCATCTCCGCTTCGAGTTGGGACGCCATCGCCCCTGATCCGGGAAGATATTCTTTCACCAACACCTTGATCGAGGTTCTTGAAGAGTGGAGAGGAAAGACATTCTCGGCCGCGATGCTGCACGCCGAGGTCCTTGCTCGTTTGAAGCATCCACGTCCCATCTTGATCAACGGCAAACACTTCGAGGCGAGATCAACACCAGTTCACTTCATGATGACGTCGAACCACAAAGCACCCAGCATCGAGATATGCCGACTGGTGCCACCAAAACCTGCCAAGTCCCGTCGTGGCATGGCATCGAGCTCAGTCCCAACGGGTCGGGACTGGCACCAGCCATTCCCATCCTCGATGGATGACATGATTCCGACGGCCTCGGAGCCGAATGAGGACGAGCCTCACGTGATGATTTCCCTGGCTCTGGAGGATGACCAGAAGCTGGATTTGAATAAGTGGGAGGAGTGGCTGGCAAGCTTTCCTGCGCTGGCGAAGTTTGTCAAGGTGCAAGGCGTCTTCAAGAGCCATTCGACACTTTTGTTGCTATCACTACCGGTGATGGTGTGGGATTTTCTTCCTGACGATCCAGCATGCTCATTTGTGGCATTCATTCGGTCAAACAACCTGTTGCGAGAACCAAAAGAGAGTAGTCCCGAGCCAACACCAGCTGAAGCAAGCGTCCCTGCCACCGCGACGCAGGGAGTACAGCCAGAGCTCAGTCGTAAAGTCCAACCAGAGCTCGCCCAGGACGATGCCGAATCCTATTCCGGATCTACCCTCGCCCAGACCGAAAACATGGAAACCGTCCGTCACGGGGCCAGCGTACCAAACATCCCCGCAGACCCCTGGACATCAATCCACCGAGCCGATTCCATGCCCTTAACCCCATACTCCCAAGTCCTCGCCCCTCAGCCCTCCTCCAGCAGCTTATTCACCTCCCTAAGAAACATGGGCTCAGCCATATCCCTCTCAGGCCAACAACAACAACAACAACCCCGCCCAGCCTCTCTCACCTCCCCCTCCCATCACACCCCCGACATAACCAGAACAATGATCCTCAACCGCTCCAAATCCTCCAAACGCTCCACTTTTTCGCCGGACGAAGAAATCCCCCCAGGCCACCAACTAGCCAAACACGTCCTCCACCGCCTAGAAGAATACTTCCACCGCGACCCCGAACCAAACCTAGCAGTCCTCGAGCATTTGGCCTCCCATTTGGGGGTGGAAACAAACGACATCAGGGTCTGGTTCCACAACCGCAGGGAACAGCACCGGCTGGACACCAACCTCCAGACCTTGCGCCTCCCCTCCAGAGAACCAGTCGACCCGGGTGACGAGCCAGACATGATACTCCCGGGCCATCTGAACCGCCTCTTGGAGATTTACCCCTCCAAGGGGATCTTGTTGGTTGACCTGCGCTCCAGCACCGATTTCGAACGGTCCCACATCCACAACTCCATCAATTTACGAGCCCCACTCAAGTTTATCAGTTGGGCAAGCCTGGAAATGGTAGAAGACACCTTTGTGGACGACCAATCACGACGGTCGTTCTCCAAGTGGTCGACCTGCCGCTGCGTGGTCTTTTACGACCGCGTGATAGAATTTCCATGGGAGTGCCCGACTGCCTCGGCGCTAGGCAAAAAATTCGGGGAGAAGGGGTGGAAGGGAAGGTGTTTTGTGCTCAAGGGTCATTACAGGGAGTTTTCGGCCAGTTTCGATAGGTACATCTCGGGAGAAAAGATGACGCAAGAAGCAAAGGAGTATCTGGATGGGTTGAGGCAGAAAGGGGGGAGTTTGACTGAGGAGGAGGGCAGGGAGAGGGATGGGTTGTTTGAGGCCTGGTTGGAGGGGTGGGGGGGGAAGGGGAAGGGGAAGGGGAGTAAGGGGAATGAGCTGGTGCCTGGTAGGAAGGTGGAACGACTCAGGGAGGTGGAGGAGAGGCAAGGGGAGTTGGAGAGGGAGTTTGAGGGGCGGTTTCCGGCGCTGTGGAGGAAGGGGTTGATGATGGGGATGATGAGGAAGGATTCTGCTGCTGTGCTACCGGAGGAGGAGGGGGGGTACTCCCCCATCGCGCCGAGTGTGAGTCCGCCTCCGCCGTTTGAGTCGGGAGCAGGACAACAGGGGTTCAAGGATGTGGAGTGGCAGAAGAGGAAGGGGATTGAGGAGGAAGGGGAGGCGGTGTTTGTGGGGCCGTTGGCGAGGGGGTTGGAGAGGATGAGGGAGGCGGGGATGGGGTTGGGGAGTCAGACTCCTTCTCCGACAAGCGGGACTCCTGTCGGGGATCTGAAGGGGAAGATGATGGGGTTTGACTATGAGTATACCTCTGGAGTCACCGAGGAAGAATACGAGGAGATTGATGCTGTTCAAGAGGGCCTCACTCCCGCCACTGCCACGGGCGACATCAAAGGTGGAGGAGGAGGAGTAATAAACAAGGTGGTCAAGAAACGAGGGGTGGTGAGGGAGTGGTTGAGGGGTGGGACGGGGAATAAGTAGATGCGAGATGTGATGATGTGTTATGAACTGGTTTTCTTTTGAATATCTTTAGGTTAGGGGTATATGTCATCGAATAAGAATACACCTGAGTTCAACAGTCTACCTTGTATATACTATTTCCTACTTATCCCATCCACACATCGACCTCCTTTTTTTTTTTTTTTTAAACATCAATCAGTCTTTCGTCTCATCTATACACATACCATTACATACCTACTACACCATAACCTCACATAGTCTAGCTGCCCCAACAACGACAACAACAGCAGCCGAACAAGAACGCAACACATACCAAACAAAACAACACAAGTTAAGCCTCTCATTCCCCAGTACTCTTTTTCAATTTTTTTCCCGTCCTCAACTCTCACCTTGACAATCGACCCTCACAGAGGAATCCCCCTTATCACATCACAGAAAAGAATCAACCACACAACACAAAATCACCAAAACACAAACCAACAGCAACAAACAACATCCAAAAAAAAAAAAAAGAAAACATTTGCCCATTGTGTAGTACCTAATGAACCCCCCCTTTAACCTTTCCCTTTCCATCCTCTTACCTTGATCCCCCCACCAACCCACACCCAACAATCCCATCCATCATCCATCTCTTCATAGGGCATCCCCCCCAAATCATCAATTGTTCACATCAACAAAAAGAACAAACTTGTACCCTTGCAAAAAGTAATCAACAGGAAGAAGTAAGAAAAAAAAAGAATCAGGAAGAAAAACCAACAGCCTGTATTACAGAACTGTTGATTCACCCCCCCCAAAATCCAACCTGCAAACAGAAACCCCACCTAGATATCAGTCGACCAGAAGAAACAAAAGTGGTCGACGAATCAAGGCCCCTCTCAAAAAAAGAAAAAACGCCCGGCACATGCCCGCTGTGCTGTGCCCAATGCTTTATCTATTCCGTACAGTAATTTGAATTCATCCCAACGCTCGGCATGATGATCATTATTTAGCGTTCCGTTCCGTAATCGTCGAAAAAAAAATCTTCATCTCTGTTACAGTGTCAGATGTGAGTAACATGTTCCGAGTTCACTGACGGCGTCTGTCAGGTTGTGGGCTGCGACCTACACGTCCACGTCGGCTGTTGTTGCCTTGCTCCTGCTGCGGCATGTATCCCATGTTGGGTGGCATCTGTCCCTGGCCACCATAGCCATAACTCATGTTCATGCCGAATCCGGGGGCCGGAGGGAATGGCGCCTGTCCGGGGACGTTCGACAGCTGAGCGCTCGGGGGCTGGATCGGACTACCGGTGTTACGGTACTGGTCCGGGTACCCGTTGAAGCCAGCAGGGACCGCGGCAGAGTAGTAGTTGCTCATGGGCGGCCCTCCCCGCATCATGGCCTGCTGGTACTGCATCTGCTGGATGGAGGCGGGTGCCATGGACGTGTTTGGTGCATTGTACATGGCTCCCTGCTGGAAGGTTGGGAACTGCTGGGTCAAGCCGGCATCAACCCCCTCGCCACGGGTAACTCCATATGCCATGTCGTAACCAGGAACGCCAGCAGGGGTATTGAGATGGTTGTAGTACTGAGGAGCGACATTGCCGTTGTACTGTCCACCTTGCTGCTGCTGCTGCTGAGCTTGTTGAGCCTGCTGCGGTTGCTGGTGGTGCTGAGCGTTGCCGGGGGTCTGTCTCGAGCCTGGTCGTTGCCTGTTGTCATTGCTGTGATCGCGAGAGGCGCTGTTTCCACCGCCTCCACCGCTGCGGGTGGACAGTCCAACTTCATCCATCAGCCGCTTGTAACCCTGTCCCGGCTGGGCCTTGATGCGAATCAACACATTCTTGACCGTCTCGACTACCTGGCTGCGGATTGTCTCGTCAAAGAAGGGCGTGGTGAGCACCTTGAAAATCAAGGTGGCTCCGCAGGCGTGGTCGCTCAGGATCGCCTCCAAAACCTGATCATTGGGGGTGAAGAAGAGCGCCTTGAGAACGGTGTCTCTGGCGTCTCCCTCGGCCTTCTGGTTTATAACCTTGAGGACCGTCAGGTAAGCAACCTTGTGGGTGCACAGATTGACCAAGTAGGGCACAAGCTGGGGCGAGAGAACTGTGCGTCTCTGTGGGAAGGTGCAGGTGTCCAGGAACCAGGTCAAGAGCAGCGCACCGTTGGCATTGGTCGCAAGTTGGACACTGTGGAGAGCAATGGCGGCAGCAAGCAGCCTCTGCTGGTCCTTGGTAGCATGGTGGCTCTCCAGACAAGCCCGCATGGCGCGAGCTCCATATCGTCCCTGCGCCGCCTCCCACATTCTGCTCAGCATGGTCTCAAAGATGAAGTCGTTGTGGGGACTTCCAAACTTCAGGCAGCCCTGGAGGACGTAGTTGCCGTACTGATCCAAGAACAGAGGGATCGTGTAAGGGCGCAAGTGCTGCACAATGAGGTTCATCTGGTGCGGTGTCTTACACACTTCGATAATCTTCTGCGCAGCCCAGGTTCCGTTCTTGTGGACGCCAATCTCGGCCATGTGCGGCGCGATCTCGGCCAGCATCTGATCGCGAACATCATCAGAGCAGTGCTCAAAGAGCTTCTGGACGACCGTGTTGCCAAGGTAATCCGAAGAAAGCTCGGCAATCTCGGGAAGCATGTCAACGGCAATGCTCTCGATCTCGGCCTGGGACAACGCCTGGTTGTCAATCCTTTTGCGGATATCCCGGAGCTTGGGCGCATCGTGGATTCTGGTGTGCGCAGGTTCCTTGATGGGAGGGATTTCGTCAACGAACTCGCTGTACTGGATTGCCCGCTGGAGGCTAGCCGAGATGTTGTACTTGTCTTCCTCAGTCGCCCCAAACTGGACAACAATACGGAGAATATCACCGGTCATCTCAGCAAGAGGGGGCACGGTCGGCGTCGCAGTGCCCACAAGCGCAGCGGGAGAAGAGTCACCGGGGGCACCGGTCCCCATACCCTGAGCGTTGTCCTGGCCCTTGGAAAACGGATCAGGGCTGGGCGAGGGCATGGCTCCGTCATGTCCTGGCGTGTTGGAAGCGGAGGGGGGTTTCGCAAAGTTGATGCGAATGGGCCCGGCACCAGGGAAGATCTCCTTTCCATTCATTGTGTTCTTGGCGGAGATGGCACTGTCGACCCGTTCAAAGTTCACAAAGCCGCAGTTCTTGTGAGTCAAGACCCTAGCTGACAAGATAGGTCCGTACGACTTGAACATCTCCGTCAGGGTCGATGTGGTGGTGGATGTGGGGATGCTGCCGAGCCACAAAGCACTTGTTGGACCTTCCAGCCCTTGTTCTTCGGCGCTCAAGAGGCCATTGTTGCGGCTGTTGGACCTACCAAGCGACAACCCAGCAACCGCTTGCGGAAGATCATCGTATTCCTTGTCACCAGAAACACGGATGTCAGAGGCCGCGATGGATTCATCAAGCCTGGAGGGAGTGGGGTAGTAGTTGCGAAGAACGCGGGAGGCCGGAGTATCCAGCACACCAGCGGTCCTGGCACGAGGACGGGCGGCCTGGTTCGCAAAGGCCTGGACGGCCAGGTTGTGCTGCTGGATGGCAGCATTGGTGGCAGCGAGCTGATCCTGAATCTGCAGATACTGGTTCTCCATCATCATGACCGGGTCGTCATAATCATCCTCATCTTCGTCCGCATACCTGTCCTTGTTGTTGACCGAGTAAGACCGGAAACGGTTGGCGGCCTTAGAGAAATCGGCATAGTTGGGGACATATGTCGGAGTAGCAATCTGAGCTCGTGCGGGCTGAGGTGTTTCCGCAAGACCAAGGTAGTCCAGCGTTCTCATATGAACATCACTCTCAGCATTGCCCTCTCGGGAAAAGTGAGACTGCGCGGGAGAACTAGGCCCGTTGGAAGGAACACTGGCAATGCTGGCCAGTGTGTTGCCTCTGTCGCGCCCTGTCCCGGTGGGGTTCCAGCTGCTGAAGATAGAAGGACCAAACGGAGAGCTGGTGCCAGGCACGTGGGCGAACGGGCTTCTTTGTGGCATGGAGCCAGCCCTCAGCCTCGAGAGAAGTGCCGAAGCATTGGAAATATCATTGCCGGATGACTCGATGCCCGGTGATGGAGACTTGAACGGCGTCTGAGAGGGGCTTGGACGAGACGTCTTGGAAGCCAGAGACGGGATGGCAAGCAATCCATTGCCGGCCCCACCCGGGGAGAAGCGAGACGGAACGGTGCCGGCACGAGCACGGCGTGTTGAGGGAAGCTCCTGTGGTGTGGGTAGCTGTGCGAAGTCGGGGAAGCCATCGGTCGGCGACTCGGGGATGTTTTCACGAAGAGGAGTCGAGTTGCCGCTAGTCGGAGGTCCGCCCCAGGGATTCACCGGGATTCCCGGGATGCCTTCTTGAGCTTGGATTTCTCGGGCCCTGGAGTTTGAAAAATCAGCACATGTGTTCACCCGGAGGTGGATGGGAGTGGAGTGTCTGGGAGCTTACCGCTTGGAGAACAAACGGCCAGACGCCGCCATCTCGTGGTTCGGAGAACCGGCACCAGAGCGCGAAGCACCCGGCATCTTGGAGGTGGGCGTCAGACCTGGAGAAAGACCATATGGAGACCTCAGGGTGCTGCCGGCGGACTGGGGGTCGTTGGGGGAGGTGCTTGTTGGGGAGTTGGAGCGGTTCTGAGCGGACAAGGTCTGTGGCGGGTAGCCAATGGTCAGATGCTCGCCTGGTCTTGAAGTCGACATTATCGATTATCGTTTATTCCGACCCTCGTCAGATACTTGTATGAATTTATTTATTTTTTTCCCTTTTTTCCGGCCTGGGGGCAATGGCGTCACAACGTCGGGCCCGAAACTGCCAGAGCGGTGCGACGACGTGAAGAACGCGGTCGGTTGTTGAGAGGGTGATCTCCTGGGGGGGGGGGAAAAAATAATGCACGGCGGAAGACCGCACTGCGAGGATCCAATTAAGCGAGGATTGAGAACTAACGGCAAAGGCCGGGCCGAAGGAGCGTCGCTGAAGGGTAGCAAAGTCGAGTCAAATACGAAGTCGCAAGCTGGCAGCTGCAACTCAATTACAAGGTCGATGTGACGAAGAGGAGTGCCGTCGTTGGTGTGGCCGGGGCCTTTTTGTCTATGAGAGGAGAGAAAAGAGAAGAGGGTCGAGGGGTGGTTCAGTTCGAGGTTGAGGTCGAGCCGAGGGGAGGAGGGGAGAGGTGAGTGGTTCAAGAAACTCGATTGACCTCTTTTTGGATGGAAATGCAGAAATGCAGAAATGCAGAAATGCTGCTGCTGCTGAGGGTTGCTCCCGTTCGCGCGTTTCGGCTTGGCTTTCCTGGGGATAGGGCGGGACGGCTCTCCTTTGTGGTCCGACTACCCCTTTGCTAGGTGCTCCCGCTCTTTTTCGCAGGCGGACTACAGCGTATGCAAGTAAATGTTAAGAAGACCTAATAACAATATACAGGCGTCATTAGGTGGCAGTCTGGGGGATGAGAGAGAGAGGGAGGAGGACGTCAACGTCGTCGTTGTCGTCCAAGAGAAGCCGACGTTGTAGTCGTGTGGAGGAGGGAGGAGGTGAGGTGAGGTTGAGAGAGAGTAGTAGTGAGTGGTAGTGGTGTTCGTGGTTGTAGTAGTGATTGAGTGCCGGTGGGGGGGTGGCAGCCCAGAAAAAAAGCGATGTTCGGGGGGTTGAGATGACCAGGCGGGAGTGAAAGAGGAAAGATGAAACACTAGGGGTTAGCTGCAAAAGCTGGTGCTTTCGACCACTGGGCGGACGTCAGGTTTTTTGTGCAGGCCCACACCGTGTCCACTTTGTTACCGCTGTGAGCCCTGTGAGCCCCCCGGAGCCGGCTTCGAACTTGTTGGAAGGGCACTGACAACTGACAAAGGCTTGCGCACTTTGAACCTTGGAAGTTGTCACGCTGTCACAAGGCTGTCATTTACAGTATCCTAATTAGTGATGGTGACTCTCGGCTCCTCCTTCCATTTCTCCCGTCACTTTCTCTCAGAATATTCACAGCGGGGAGCAAGAGCCTGCTGCGGGGATGTAGTCTGTGCCACCAAACATCACCCCTGAATCCGACATGGACGGTGACCTAAGTAAATGCCCATCACTCGCCTTGTATGGACTGGCACTTGCGGCCGTCTATCCGCCCTCGGATGCCATCCATCCACCCATCAGATCATCCTCTTCTCTCTCAAGATGTGGTTCTCGAAGACGTGGCGTCCCTGGTTCAGCTCGTCCTATTTCGGGCGGTATGCAGGTTGTCTTTTTTACCCTTCCTCCCGACCTGCAGCTTGCATTTTGAGCGACGATCGGGACTACGAGTAAAACTATCACTCACGCCTGCCTTGCATAGTCCGACTTTTACGTCCGCAAAGGAGGAAGCATTAAAGACCACCGCATGCCCCTCCATGGCGTGGCCCGTCGGCGATATGGCCCGTGTGCATGACCGTCTGTCTTCTCTGCTATAAGAGTGAATTACACCACCACCCCCTGACTCAACTTGCCGACCCCTTTCTCCGAGCTCTCTGAGACCCTCCTCTGCAACATCTTCCATTTTCGTCACACTTCATCCACACCAGACCCTAATAACCCCATCTCTCTTAGCTCCCCTCTCTCTTAGCTCCCCTCCTTCTCGAAAGCTTCCACCAGCGATGGGGGTTAGGATCTCTCCTATAAATCTCCTCCAACAGAGATCCCCGCCAATCCATATTCATGCTCCCCAACTAACCCCCCCCCTCCCTCTCCCCTTCCTACCTTACATAGCTAACCCCACCAATCACCCTCCAGAAGAGATTCTACTCGAAGAATCTGAAACGCCGCCCAGATTTTCTGTATTCGCGTCTGCTTGCCCACATCATACCTATGTCCCTTCCTTTGCTATACCCACACCCCACCAGTCTTCTTTGTAGACAAAAGACACAAACTCGGGATACTTTCCAAGACCTCTTTTGCAGATCTCGACCCCGCCAAGGAAGGGGGACAGGAACAAACCCCGATAGGAAAATCAACTCTTTGACAATCTTCAGGGGCAAAAACGGGGGGCCCTTCTTTGTTAACCGCTTAGGTCCCCGGAAACTCTAACCTCCAAAACTCAATCTGGCAGCAGAAAAGAGACAAACGGAGATATGACGCGGAGGAGATGGCCCGGTCTAAGTAGACTGCATGTAGAATGATATCTCACGATAATGGAAAGTCTCTCTCATATACACAACACACTGGTATAGACAGATGGTCTGGTCCGTCTTAATGCCTGTTGATGTAAAACTGGGATCGTACCCAATCATGACACCCCATCTCACACACCTCATTGGCAAACGTTATCAAGTATAAAACTCTAGCAGAGACAAACTCAAGGTCTAGCAATTTTCTCTCTTCTCAACCGGCAAATCTAATCGGCACACACTCAGAACAATACTCGGAAATATTTCCTAAAACCTTCAACGCATCTTCGGCTATCCCGTGTAAAATACCTCTCACTGACGCAAACACCACGACCCTTCCCCTCCCATACAAAGAAACCAACCCCTCGATCGCCACGAGGGCGTCCCTTCATATTCACATAATGCCTCTTTAATCCCCCGCCTCCCTCCCGTCATTCTTACCCCGGATTCTCCCCTTATAAACTTACGATATGAATATCTCAGAAACACCCGCCCTCGAACGAGGCACAAATCTAGACCTCCCAAATGCCCCTCCCCCCGCCCTCCCCGGCCCCAGTCCACAAGTCTACCCAGTCAAAGGAGAGCACAACACAACTCGACCAAACAAAACACCCCAAACCCTGACCAGAACGAGAACATCAGATGATCTTGACCATCAGATCCAAAGTCTAGTACCTCAACATAAATCTTCACAATCATGAGTCCAGAATAGGCGGTGTGTGAATATTGAATAAATAAATAAATATCCTCTTTTCGCTCAGAAGAAAAAAAACAACAAAGTCAAAAACACCCATCATAATCACCCAACTTCCACCCATCGAATCAATCCTTCCTACACATACACACACAACAGCACACACACACACACAACAGCAACACAATATCTTTAGCTATCCTCCTACAACACTCGCTCACTCAAGTCCCTCCATATCTCTTCCGCTCACTATCTTTCCTCAATCACTAAACATATGCCTCGACTTTTCTATAACATCACATTTTCCCTCATTCGCCCGCCTTCCTCCCCACCACCAAAACAAAGACCTTTCTATATCCCTCCACGAAAAGGCCCCTTTCCATTTCCATCCATCCCTATTCCCGCTTATTAAAAAAACCATATCTCGCTCTCCTCACACGTCCAAGCCTCAAAAAGACAACAAGACATCCAATTACCCCCTTCCTAATTAACCCATCCTCCCTCTGAACAAACAATACCCACCCTTCCCTTCCTTATTTCATGATTGACTCATTTCGCCACCCTCTTAAAGGCCAACAGCTCGCTCAGACTCGCCAGCGGGCATCCATGCTTCAAAAAGTCATGATTCAGCAGCTCCTGCGCCGACGCCCTGCTCATGACGTCAACACACAGGCATACTGACAGGAAGGCCTTAAGCTCCTTGCTCAGCTTCTCCGGCTTCTTCAGCCTCGGCGTCCCGTTCGTCGCAATCAGATACAGCGCCTTGAGCGGCTCCTCGTTCAGATAAGGCGGCTCGCTCTCAATCATTTCAATCGCCATGATGCCCAGCGACCAAATATCCACCTTGGGCCCGTACTCCTTTTGCTTCACCACCTCGGGCGCCATCCAGTAAGGCGTCCCGACCATAGTTGCTCGCTTGGACTTGGTCTCGGTGAGCTTGGCGCAGAAGCCGAAATCAGCTGGACAAAAGTTAGCACATAATTGCTTTGACTGACAAAGAGCACTGAAAAAGAAAGAAGAAAAAAAACATACTAATCTTGACGTTACCCCGAGCGTCCAAAAGGACATTGTCAGACTTGATGTCGCGGTGAATGATGTTTTGAGCATGCAAATGATCCAAACCTTGGCATGTCTGTATCCCATGTTAGCACTCATCCGTCCCTCCATGCTCCCCAATCAGTCAACATACCTCAAGGCAGATGGTAGAAATCTGCTCCTCCGTAATAACAGGGTTGTTCTCAATAACATCCGTCAACGCACCACCCTCCATGTACTCCATCACCACCCAGAGCTCCTTGTCGTTATCCATAAGGAAGGCATCCAGGTAGTTGACAATGTTGGCGTGCTTGTTCTCCTTCATGACCAGAATCTCGTTCACAATCAACTCCTTGCGGGGCTGGTGAGCCAGATCCATCTGCTTGATAGCGACACGGTCGCTACCGCCGCGGGCCTTGAGCTGCGACACCTGCGGAGCGCCTGGTCGTTGCGAGATGATCTTGGCCACGTAGACGGACCCGGACGCACCCTGGCCAATCTTCTTTTGCTTGGAATACAGCTGGTTGGGATCGTGCTTGGACACAACTTCCCTCAACTTGGCCATAACCTCATTTTCAGACATGGTCGACATGCGAACATCCTGCTTGCGCTCTGTCGCGGGAGGCTTAGCTGTCAGGGCGGCCTCGGCAGCCTTGACGGCATCATTGTTTGGCTTGGCAACATTGAGGGGCTTCACGGGGGCGGGCAGGCGAGAAGCCTGAGGTTGAGGTTGTGGTTGCCGTGTGGCAGCCGCCGAGCCATTCTGGTAACGCGAAGGTTGAGCCTGATCAGGCCGTGGTGGTAATCTTTGTTGGCCGGACGGGATTTGGCCAGAGCTGGGCTGCTGTTGCATGGGAGGGCGAGAAGCAGAGCTGCTTGGTGGAGGCGGGGCTGGTCTCTGTGACTTGAGGGCCTGTCCCTGTCCTGGAGCCTTGGGGGCAGCCCGGGATGGGTTGAATCTATCGGTGGCCGGTGGCGCGCCGTAGCCGCCACCGATTTCTTGCTGCGCCAGAGGAACCTTGGTCTTGGGAAGCGACGCATTATAAGCCTCCTGCTCCCGGCGAGCCTGTTCCTCCCTTTCTCTCAACTGTTCTCGTTGTCGTTCCAATTCTCTGTATCGTTGTTCTTCCCGCATGCGATCGGCCGAGATGTAATTTGGTGACACGTTCTGGAGTTGCTGCATGGGGGGTTGCTGCGGCTCGTTCGGTCGCATTTGCGCGTTCGGAGTCGTCGAGTAGGATGCGGGGCTACGCTGTGGTTGGATGGGCTTGGTCTGTCTCGGCGGCGCGATCGAGCTCCCGCTGCTGGGATAGCCAAACTGATCATTCTGCATCATGTTCGGGGAAGGCGTCTGTTGGATGGGTGTAGGGTACTCTTCGGGGTTCTCGGCGCGCTTGGCCAAGTCGGAGTAGAAGTCTAGGACCTCAAACACGGCCTGGGGGTTTCTCTCGACATCCTCCTTGGTGATGGCTGACGAGTTGAGTAGTCGGGTCCATTCTTCCGGAAGCCCGGTGAACTGGCCGGTGTGAGGGTTGAAGCCGACGTGTACGGCGTGTGAGAAGTTGGTAGGGTTGCTGACGCCGCCGGGGCAGCGGGCGTAGATGCAGTCGATCCATTCGTACAAATCATCGTCACTCTTGACGCAGACACGCAGTGATCTCATGCCATTTCCATCGTCGTCGCCTGGCGGCCCGACGTACTGGTTGGTCAAGTGCCGCTTGATCTCGAAGACGGGGTCGCCGTTGTCGTCTTCGACTCGGCCAACACTTACAACATCGGATAGTTGAATCTTGTAGAGCTGCTTGCCGTTCTCGTTCTTGTGGAAGTCCAGAATGTCCTTGCGCAGGATCAGGTATCGCTGCTTCCACTGCTGGAAAGGGTTCTTGCTGGGAAGGCCAACAGGGCCCTGCTTGATGATGGCGAGTCCTCCGGCGCCTTCCATGGTGTTGGATCCTTGTCGGGAGATGGGGAGAGCTATGGTCGATCCGCTGTAGTTGCTCGGGACGGGGGAGTTCAGGCTCATGGAACTCATAGACCCAGGGAGGTTGACATTCGGCATCAGGCCCAGGCGAGGCTTCTCTGACGGAGGTTTGGGGGCAGGCCCTGGGTTCATGAACTGCCCGTTCGCGTAAACACTATATAGGAGAAAAACATCAGCTTGCTTGTCCTCCCCCCTGGCGGGGTCTTTTAATATTAAAGAAAACAGGCGATGGAGTCCATGGCGAGCAGGGAGCCAGCAAGCGGACAGGCCCAGCGGGGTCAGGTCGCAAGCTCCACCGCTAATAGGGTGTTTCTCTGGGGAACGGCAGCGCAACAAGATGATCCCGACGTGCTTCCCACCCATGCAACCCCGGCCCTTGTGGCTCACAGTGGACAGTGGACAGTGTGGTGTCCGCGCCCGGGGGCCTGGACAGCTCACCCACCAGCAGGCAGAGGAGCCGTGATTAGAAAAGGGGGACAGATGAGCGGTGGCGTCGTGGAACATGCATACCTGTTGTGCATCGCCATGTCGTCGTCGATGAATATTATCACAGCGACTCGAAGCAGGAGTCGTCGTCAAAGTCGTCGTCAAAGTCGTCGTCAAAGTCGTCGTCAAAGTTAATGTAGGCTTGCGTTGGCTGAAGGCAGGGTCTCTTTAGCAATCGCCAACGGTCAGGAAGGGTAGGAAAAGGGGGCAAGGCTGGGCGCTGGCAACAACCTAGTCGAGACAGGAGGAAAAAAAGACAGTGCGGACTTACCAATGTCAACGAAACACGGCCCGTGATGCTTCGCAATGAAGATGAGAGACAACTTCCACCGGCAGCAGCAACTGCAGCACCGCGCAGCGCGAGGCCGAAGGGTGTATTCGATTGCCAAGCAGCCCAGAGGATACAACTTGCGACGTCCACAGCAGTCGCTTGCTTGCTTGCTAGACGTTGTTGGCTGGGATTCTCTCGCTGGAAAACGTGGAGATATCCACGTCCGAGTCCAAGTCCAAGTCCAAGTCCTAGGTGACGGATGGGCGGTCAGTCGGTCAGTCAGTCGGCGAGGTTCTGTGCTGGCGCCGTGCCGTATATTTCGGGTGGGCGTGCACTGAGGTGGCTAGTGAGTAGGTAGCGGAGGTAAGTGACGAGATGTTGTTCTTCTTCCCCCAGGCGATCACTCGGTAAAGCTTCCTCGGGCAAGGCTCCCAGCAGTAATGCTGCGTGCGATACAACGGGGGGAACCAGGTGGGAAGGGGCAAAAAAAAGATCCTGGGATCGTGTTCACAAAGTTGGAGTCGCAGCAGACGAGATGAAAGAGACAAAGGTCGGTAGGTGTGGTGGTAAGGTACGGTGCGATAGAGAGTCGGGTGTGCCTGTGGAACCACGCGCTGTGGCAGCATGGGGGGTAAGTGCGCTCGCCCTCACAATTCTAAAAAGCCAACTCCATTCGGCCGCTAGAGCTCTTAGGCATGTACCTCTATTCACACGTCTTCTCTTTCATAATAAACAAGTACAGCGCTATCTGACCATCCCCAGGGCCCCTGGTCTGGCGGCCCTTCGAGACATTGAGGGGCACCCGACCGCAAAGGATTGGCCACCCTAGGCGCGATTCCCACTCGGAGCACCACACACACATGGCGGGCTTGCATGTTTGAGACTTTGGAACAATGGAGACACGGCCCCTTCACCTCACCCAGCAGCCCGTCAGTTGCTGAAGAACCTCTTCCCCAAAATAGGTACGCTATATATCTGCAAGTCGCGCCGGCGGCATGATATCTATCGGTCTTGATGCCGGATATAACCGAGAAAGCTGAGCATGCAGTTGGTAAGATTTTACACCTACGTCCGGTATATTCGATCTACTGTGCCTTGGGGTCGTCGAAAGAACCTCACCCGCCGCAGCCCTACCTAGGTCAGGTTCCCCCCCCCTCCTCCGCCAACCTTACCTTCTTACAACCTATATCCCAGCTCAGGAGGTCCCCGTCCTCCCTCCTGGCCACCGGCCCAAGCAACCCACTCAAGCCAGGTTGGAGCCTTTTATTTTTTTTCAACCATGTGTAACTTCTCCGGGACCTCCTTTCCCCCCCCCCCGCCTTTCAGCGGCAGATTCAACGCGGATATCACTCAGGCCTGTTGTTGGTGAACCAACAACCGCCTTGAAGACATCACACACACACACACATAAACCTCATCCATCACAGAAACAGAAAAAAACTAAGCGCCTAATTGGGAACCTCTTGCAGATCACAAAGCAAAGTCACCCCATTTCTCGAGGATCTGCTGCACTTCCCCCCTGGCCGCCGTTGGAAACGATGCAAGGCCCGGCTTGGCAAGGGTTCTGTCCTTTATCTTGAACAGAAGCTCTCTCATCATCGCGGGGCCCAGTGGCAGCGTTGCATTTTGCCTGAGCGAAAAAGGTATGCGCCGTTTCAGGATCCTCCTACGCTCTTGGTGGTGATCATAGCCCAGGCAGGGGAAGCATCATCGGTATGTGTTTATGATTCGAGCACCCACCTAACGGACACTGTTAGCTAGATACATACCATCCAAAGTGAATTGTAAATGTCATGCTATGCTACAGGCTGTCCAGCCCTAGTGGAGAAACGACCTTTTTGATAGAGAAACCAGCTGCTCAACAAGTAAGAAGAAGCAAAGAATAATGCACATCACAACAGCATAACCAACCCCTTCCCTCCCCACATCGAGTCAAGTGGTTTATTAGCCGCCGCCTCCAAAACCTGAACCTACCTTTTCCCGCAACTCGACGACTCATGCCCATTGTTGACTCGTCTCATCCGCCATCCCGCCACAGGGATCGGAAGAGAGAAATCTCATCCTGTAAAAGAAGGGGTAAACTGACAACTCTCCTCCCATCAAGTGATCAACACCGAAACGATGCCCTCTCCCGGTGGAGATAAGGGGTCGACTCAACTGTCGCGGAAAAGAACAAGAGAGGAATGCCAAAACAACCGGCTTTGACATGGGAGAGAAAAAGAATATGCAACAGAAAACATGTTTTTCATGCTGATCGGGAATCGTTTCCTTGTCAAACAAGACTTTTCAAGCGCCCCGTTGGCGGCCTCTCTCGAAAGCAAAAGCTTCGACCTCTGCTTGTTTCCCTTTCTTCCTTGCGGGCAACGTCATCTGGGTGTCCATGTCGATGTCGAGTAATAGCTAAAAGCTGCCACTAGTAGTACCGTTCTGGCCCAAGGCCAAGATAGACAAGTCCCATATTACACCACCAGCAAACAGGTACTGCAATGTAGAAGAACAAACATCTAGATTCCAAAGTGTCCAACAGCCATCTCTATAACACCCTGCTAATTTAACCCTGCTTGCTTGCTTGCTTTGCTTTGCTTGCTGACCGCCCCCCACTATCAAACCCTTTAAACTATTTTACGATTTTTCTTCCTCAGCCACCCCCTACCTCACAACAACCTCAACCTCCTGCTGCCCCTCAAAAATCGGCAACTCCCCCTCCACATCCTGCCACGTCTTGGTCCCCTCCACCAGCGCCTTGATCGCCGCAATAATCTTGTCCTCCTCCGCCCTCACCTGCCGTGTGCTGTCCCGCTCTCTCAGCGTCACCGTCCCATCCTTCAGAGTCTGGAAATCAACCGTGACACCAAACGGAGTGCCCAGCTCATCATTTCTGCTGTACCGCTTGCCAATGCTGGCAGACGAGTCGTCAATCCGGCTGGACACGCCGGCCGACCTGAGCTTCTGGGAGAGCTTGCGGACCTCGGGGGTAAAGTCCTTGTTGGAGGAGAGAGGCACGATGAGGACCTTGGTCGGGGCGACAGCCGGAGGGAAAGAGAGGACCTGATGTTACAGAGTTAGTTTTACACGAGCTCAGACTGGACTGTTAAAAAGGTAACTTACACCACGGGCCTCATCACCACCCTCACTGGCTCTGGTCCAGTAGTTGTGCTCCATAAGAGAGTACAGAATACGGCCGATACCAAACGAAGGCTCAATCACGTTGGGGGTGTACTCCCTAACGTTCTCAACACGCTTCACCCACTTGATAGCCAGCAAGTCCTTGCTAACCTCCACCTTGCCGTCGTTCACACCAGGCACGTCAATCACAACCTTGCCGTTCTCCTCCAGCTGCTTCACAAGCTCGCCACGCTGCTCCTGGGTGGTGGCCAGGAGAGCATTCTCAATCGTCTTGCCGTCCTTCTTGTAAAATGGACCAAAGTTCTTCTTGTCAATCGCAATATCCCACTCCTCAATAGTGATCGGCTCCTCCAGGCGCTGACGCACAACAAGCGGCGCACCAGTCTTCTTGGCGTGGACGGACAAGTCGTACGCGCTGCGGTCGGCACAGCCAACGCACTCAACCCACCCGGCCGAAGTGTGAAGCTCAGCATCCCAGCAGTCGCAGGCGTAGTGAGCCATCTCGTTGTCCATGTGCTGGCGGAAGCGGATCTTCTTCTCGTCGATGCCAATCTTCTTGAGGAAGAGGAGGATGCGGGCGAGGAAGTAGCCGAGGGTCTCGTTGTCGACGAGGCCCTCCTTGACGGCCTGACCGATCGTCTGCTTCTTGACGACCGTTGACCCGGAGAGCTGAGTGTGGCGGTCGAGAAAGGCAAGCTCGACGTCGGCCACCTCGTGGAAGCGGGCGTGCTTCTTGTGGCCTTCCGGGTCGACAAAGTGCTCAATCTCGGCCATCAAGAACTCGCGGACACGCAGGAGACCGGCGCGGGGAGAGATTTCGTTGCGGTAAGACTTGCCAATGGAGGCAGAGGCGAACGGCATCTGGCCCGTGTTGAACTCCAAGAGCTTGGCAAAGTTGAGGAACTGGCCCTGGGCCGTCTCCGGTCTCAGGTAACCGGGGAGGTTGCTGCTGGGACCAATTGAGGTCTGGAACATGAGGTTGAAGGAGACGGGAGGCGTGGGCTGGAGGCCGGTCGCGGGATTCCGGAGATCGTGCTTCTTGATCAGCTCGCCCAGCTGCTCACCGTTGTAATTGTCAATCTGAGCCAGAATCTCCTCATACTCCTTGACCACGGCATCGTCAAGCCTGACGGCCTCAACACCGCCCTTGTTCTTCTTCTTCTTGGCCGCCTTCTTCTTGTCTGTCTCTTCCTTCTCCTCCACCTTCAGGCCGCGGGCCTCCTTGTCGCCCTTCAGCCGCTGCTCGAGGATGTCTTCGACGAAGTGGTCGGCACGGAGGATCTCGCCGTTCTTGGGGTCCTTGCACATCCAGTCGGCAAACTTGTCGACGTGGCCGGAGGTCTTGAGAACATCGTGAGGGGTCAGGACAGTGCAGTCCACCTCGAGCATGTCCTCCTCCAGGATAAAGTGCTTGCGCCAGAGGTCAATGACATTGGCCTGGAGAGCGCAACCCGGCGGGCCATAGTCGTAGAGGCCAGAGACGCCGCCGTAGATTTCGAACGAGGGAGTGTAGAAGAGACGCCGCCTCAGCATGGCGTCGAGGGCGGCCCTGTCGAGGGGCTGGCCCTTGAGGGTGGTGGCATCTGTCGACATCTTTTCGGGCTTCTTTTTGTTGGTCTGCGGTATCTGGAACTTGAGGCGCGGGGTAGACGGGACAAAGGGTGGACGGTGAAGCCTACGGAGAGGGGCTACTACAGATGTATAGTTGTTGTTGGAGTGGAGTGGAGTGCCAGCAACAAGTGGTGAAGACAGGCGGCGGGTGAGGATGAGGGACAGAAGAGGCTTCATTCCCCCAATTGCAAGTGTTGGCCTCGTCCCCCTCTCAGTGAGTCACGGTGGCCGTTTTTCTAAGGCACTCCTCTTTTTTTTTTTTTCGAGACCCGATAGATGAAACCCAGGAAACGGCTGCCACAGCAGGGCACCACACCAGCCATGGCACGGTGGATGCATTCTACGGCGAGACACTGTCCGGGGCTTCAGGGTTGGAGGGGCATGAATCAGCGGAAATTCAATTAACCGCTATTTTCCAAGATGTGCCCCTCACTGTCCCACCTTCTGGATTTCGATGCACGGACCCGTTGAGAACCCTGTGGGCTGCCCGTCAACAGTGAGTGCTGGGGTCCCCCGGAGCGCATGGATCAACAATCGATTGCAGCCAGCCGTCCAAATTTTTTTTTGGAGACTCCCAATCGCTATCAATCAACCATCGCCGTCACCATCGCAAAACCTCTTCGACCAATTCACTAACCACCGCAAACAATCGCCAAAATGGGGTCTTCACGCTCCGGAGGGTCTTCCCTGTCCCTGAAAACGGGCAACAAATTGAGACGCAAGCAAATGTACATCGAGGACAAGAAGATCGCCAACAAGGCCCGTCACGAAGAGCGCCATCGCCGCAGAAGAGAGGAGGCCAAGAACCCCGAATTGAGAGAGGAAAGACTTGCCAAGAACCAACCCGCGAGCATTGACAAGAAGAGAGTGTGGGACGATGTCGACGACGATAGCTTGGGGGCACAGGTTGATCTGGCAGCTTTGAAGCGCCGTCGCATGGAACAGGCCGAGCTTGCCACTGCTGCTGAGGCGGATGCTGCGATGAAGGATGACGAGGAGGAAAAGGACGACGATGCCGACAGCATGTTGGATTCCGACTCTGAAAACGACGGGGAAGACGACGAGGAGCGCGAGGAGAAGCTGCAGAGGAAACGGGCGCAAAGACAACCGAGCATTGCCCCTTCGACGACATCAACAAACCTTGATTTGACGCCAGATTCTCTTACGCGGCAGTTCGAGCACCTCTTTAGCGATGAACCTCCCCCGATGCCCAAGATTCTCGTCACCACCTCGCTCAACGCGACGATACACAAGGAGGCCGAGGAGATCGGCGCCATCTTCCCCAACTCGACCTATATCAGGCGTAGCGGTCACCGCTGGGGTCACAAGTACAGCGTCAGGGAAATTGCAAAGTTTGCAAAGAGTATGTTTTCCCTCTCTACCTCTTTCCCGTAAGATCGGATGCTAACATGCGACAGACCGTGGTTACACAGCTCTCGTCGTCGTCCACGAGGACCTCAAGCGTCCCCACCAGATGAGCATCGTACACCTCAACAGCGAAGATGCCGCGCCAGGACCTACCCTCACCTATTCCATCCGCAACTACCTCCCAGGAAAGTCTCTGTTGGGCCACGGCAACGCCACCAACCACTACCCCGAGCTGCTCCTCAACAACTTCAAGACACCGCTGGGTCTCCTCGCCGCCAAGTCGATGAACACGCTTTTCCCAGCCAGACCTGAGTTGCAGGGCAGACAAGTCGTAACGCTGCACAACCAGCGCGATTACATTTTCTTCCGCCGTCATCGTTATGTCTTCCGTGAAGCAAGAGCCACAGAAAAGAATGTCGTCACAGCAGAGGGCAAGGAGATGGAGGGTATGCAGGGCATCCGTGCTGGTCTTCAGGAGATTGGCCCGAGGATGACGCTCAAGCTTCGTAGGGTTGATAAGGGGATCGGCAGGGCGGGGAGTGAGGGCGAGGATGCGCTCAAGTGGGAGTGGAAGGCCAAGATGGAGAAGAAGAGGACGCGCTTCAACTTGTAGACTGGAGGCGAAATTGATACCCGTGGTTTTCGTGTATACTCAAGTAGTAATGAATGGCCATTTGTTAGGATTAATTTGTGACTATGATATTTTGACTATTTATTGGTTTTTGTTTTGTAGCCAAGGTATGGAAGCATTGGGATGTTTGAAAGGGTGTAAGCCAACATCATTTCCCTCTTGCTCTCGCCAATGCCCGAACGCCCCCCCACCACCCCCCTTGAGATCTGTAATCCTGATTTACCGTAAACGCCTTGCCCGAATTTCCTACCCAGAGATATCAACACCCTTGTACCAACCCAACCCAAACCAACCCCATCCTACACGGCATATGTTACATTTGACCTTACTTCCCACCCTTCTTCTTCTCCCTGAGCATCACAATCGAGTACCTATCACCAGTCAGCACATTCACCCCCCTTTTCACCCAAGGAACACTCACGCAATAATCCCCCCCAGCGCCACCACCACCCCTCCCACCCCCTTATCCCCCGCCCCCCTCCCACTCGTCACCCACCCCAACCCGACAATAGTACAAGTCTTGACATGCCCCACCACCGTGCTGCTCACCGGCCCCGTCTGCGCGATAATAAAAAACTGGCTAATGTTTATCAAACTAGCATACAACCCGCTCATCCCGATCAACACCCACTTGCTCCCGCTCACACCCCCCCAGCTCTCGGGGAAAGTGTCCACAAACGGGATGACGTACAACAGCATAAACGCCGAAAGAGGTGCTTGGTTGAACAACAGCTGCATGGAGCTCATCTGCAGCTTCCGGTGATACGACGCGATCCAAACGGTGTAGAGAGACGAGGCAAAAATGCCGAGAAAGGCAAAAATTACCCCGAGGGAGGAGGTGGTTTTGATGTTGGTGTTGCTCGTGGGGAGGGAGTCGTAGTACGAGACCATGCCTACTCCTACGCAGGCGGGGATTAGAGACAAAATCGCGAGTCTGGGGAGGGTGGCGCGGTAGAGGATGTAGTTCATCAGGGCGACGGTGGGGGTTAGCAAGATCCGGGCGAGTTGGTAAAACGTTACCGAGGAAAAGGCGAGGGAGAGGTTGGGGAGGATGACGTTGAGGGACATGGCTATGCTGAGGGGGAGGATGTCTTTTATGGCGGCGCGCCGGGGGACGAAGAACGCAAAGCGGGGGCGGGAGATGGTGAAGAGGGTTAGGTAGGTGACGAGAAAGTGGAAGGATGCGAAGGAGAGCTGGGCTAGTTTCAGGGAGGGGTCGGTGAAGATTGCTTTGTTGGTGAAGACCTATTCAACAGTCAGTTCGTGAAGATGACAAAGGGGGGGGGGGGGGTTTACAATTCCGATTGTAGCCAAAGTGTTGACCGTCATCCATATCAGTGACGACCAGAAAGAACTCTTCTTCGGTTCTGGCGGTGGTTGAGGCGGCTTGAGCGGCTCATCTTGATCCTTTTCCATGAGGAGCGCATCATCTTCGCTGTTGGACGAGTGCCCCCCGTATTCCTCCAGCTCGTGAATCTCGAGGTCTTCTGGCGGGGTGAGCTTTTCCTCGTCGCCCAGTCGGGCCAAGACGGTGCTGCTCCCGACATGGGTCGCCGTGTCGGACGAGGAGGATGAGAAGGAACCGGCCCGTCCCTCGCTGCGTTGTTCGGTCGATGCAGTAGCAGCCATGACAGCGGCCGCGCTCGCTGCTGCGGGGAGAGAATCAATGGGCAGAAGTTGGGGGTTAATTAATTAAAAATAAAAATAAAAAGTTATAGTGTCTGCTTAAGCTTACGTTGGTGAGGTGGTATCGTCAAGGAGGGTATGGCCTGCTATTGGGCCATGTATACCACAATAGCAGCGTCGCTCAAGTCGATCGATCTCAACCTTGCGAGTTGGACGAAGGTTGGAGATATGTCATATGTGAAAACATAAAGTTGAGGTCGAAGCGGAAGAAAGTGTGAGAATACTCATTTCATCACCTAGAAGGGAAAACCAGTGTGTTGGATTGTCAAGCGAGAAGAAGATAAGCCCCCCTTCCCCCCTTGCCCTCGATGAGGCGCGCCGATCCTCCCTATACTGAAAGGCATAAGGTAAGCCGAGCTGATCGGAATTACCACACTGTGAAGTGCCATCTCACCGCGTTCGGGGTGAGGGGTGCTGACTTTGATCCTACCTGCCCTGCGGCGAGGAGAGCAATACCCCCCCAATCCCCCGGGCCTTCTTTCATTGCGGCTGGAATTCAGGGTCGGCACAAAAACTATTGAAATCTGCAGCACAGATCCCGTATAGCGCCGTCAAAATGGACAAGGCCCATTCCAGATGGTGGTTCGAGAAAGAAAGGCCCCCTGCCCCCCTGCCGTCGAGCTGGAAGAATGGATGAGGATCCGGATATGCATGGAGTATTTTGGAATAATACTGCCCGTTTTCCGCGGTCTAGGTGGATGTTTCGTTCCTGACTACACTAGAAGAAAACGGTGACTATTACCCGTTAGGTAGTACGTACCCAAAAAAAAAATGAGCAACACCTCGCCGACGGACTTTTGGAATTGATGGAGATAGGTGAACTGCCTGAGACGGGGGATTTGCGCGCTAAAATGATCCCCCCGCTTGAAGCACTCGGCCCACACTCTGTTTCGGTGGGGGTGCCCTTGCTGCCCTGCCCCTCCGCTGAACTACCGCCAAATCAAGGCAGGGACCCCTTTCTTCAGCCCTTCCAGTCCCCTCCCACCACGGCCGAGTAAACGGACGGGTCCCCTTGTCACATCATCAGATGGCCAACAACCATACCATCTGTAGAGGGCTGGCTGAATACCTCATAAAGGCATGAACTTGGAGACCTGCTTGATGAGGAAGCGGCGCGCTAGATGATAGCTCTCTCTCCATCTACTACGTGGACGTGTGTCTACCTAACCTACGGGACCACCTTGAAGCCTTGTTGGTACTTAGTTTCCATGCTTGGTTACTTCGTGTGCCTGGAAGGAGCTGAAGCCCTGAACTCTGCCAACCAACAAACGCGGGAAAGTGATCAGACGGTGACAGGCTGGGAAAGCTGAAGGAGCAACGGCAAAGGTGGCTTCTGCGTTTTCCATATCAGGTACCGTTTAATGATTTCCTCGCAGTGTGCTCACCCTTTCCTTCGCAGCAAAGCAACACACACACAAAAAAAAGCCAGGCCTTGCCCGTTTGGGCCGATCTTCCGTCTCACTGCCATGAGTGGTGGTGGTGCTGCTGCTGCTGCTGCTGCTTGCTTTCCTGCACATGGTACTTTTTTTTGCTGCTGCTTGACCTCTACTTTTTATTAGCAACAAGCCAATGTCACCGACATCAACAATTCCTATGAAACAAGAGGAAGGGTAAGGTACGTATCTGTGTCTGTATCGGCTGGTGCGTGTTGCGGGGAGAGAGAAAGAGCAAAAAAAAAAAAAAAAAAAAAAAAAAAAAAAAAAAGAGAGAGAGAGAGAGAGAGAGGAGAGAGAGAGAGAGATATCTAGGGAGGGTTCATCATACTGGTCTGCATTCCTCGCTCGTACTTACTCTTCTGCTTCAGGATCCGGTCGTCGTTCCAGGTTGCTTGCTCTCTCTTTTGAACCAACCGCCCGCCTCAACTTCTTCCCGACGGACAACACGCGCTCCGCATTATTTACCTTTCTCTCTCGCCATATATACTTTTATATCTCACAAAACCTAAAAGAGACAATGACCATCGCGGCTGGGACAGTCTCGCCCGCTGGGTCAGTCAATGGTAAGGCAGCCCTCGCCTTTTTGAGCATCTAAAAGCCGAACATCTATGCTCACCGCAATTTTCCAGCTTATCGCCCTCCCGGCCGAAACAACAGCTTCTTCGAGGACTATGGCATCTGGAAGGAGGCGCCCATCTTCACGGGCAGCACCAAGTTTGACCCATTGCCCGATGTCAAGAATATCATGATTACGGGAGGCGCCGGCTTCATGTAAGTTACCCGGCTCGGCATTTCGGTCTCCCAGGAACTGACAATGTTTCCCGCAGCGCCTGCTGGCTCGTCCGTCACCTCACATTAACCTACCCCCACGCCTACAACATTGTCTCGTTCGACAAGCTAGACTACTGCTCCTCACTCAACAACACCAGAGTCCTCAACGACAGACGGAACTTTACCTTCCACCAGGGCGACATCACCAACCCGTCCGAGGTCCTGGGCTGCCTCGAGCGGTACAACATTGACACCATTTTCCACTTTGCGGCCCAGTCGCATGTTGATCTGAGCTTTGGCAACTCGTACGGGTTCACCCACACGAATGTGTACGGGACCCACGTCTTGCTCGAGAGCGCAAAGAAGGTGGGCATCAAGAGGTTTATCCACATTTCCACCGACGAGGTCTACGGCGAGGTTAAGGACGACGACGACGACTTGCTGGAGACGAGCATTCTGGCGCCGACGAACCCGTACGCGGCGAGCAAGGCGGCGGCCGAGATGCTGGTGCATTCGTATCAGAAGAGCTTCAAGCTGCCGGTGATCATTGTGCGGAGCAACAATGTTTATGGACCGCATCAGTATCCCGAGAGTGAGTTTTTGTCCCGGTTGTGAAGCCGTGTGTGTGGTGATGTTACTGACGAGGAATAGAAATCATACCCAAATTCGCCTGCCTTTTGAACCGGGGCAGACCAGTTGTCCTCCACGGCGACGGCTCGCCCACGCGGCGTTACCTCTTTGCGGGCGACGCGGCGGACGCGTTTGACACGATTCTCCACAAGGGCCAGCTGGGCCAGATTTACAATGTGGGATCGTACGATGAGATCAGCAACTTGTCGCTCTGCGGCAAGCTGCTGGACGAGATGGGCATTTCTCACGGGACGCCCGACGAGTTTGGTCGGTGGGTCAAGTACACCCACGATCGGCCGTTCAACGACCACAGGTATGCGGTTGATGGGACGAAGCTGAGGCAGCTGGGGTGGGATCAGAAGACGAGCTTTGCGGAGGGGCTGAAGATCACGGTGGAGTGGTACAGGAGGTTTGGGGAGGAGTGGTGGGGGGATATCAGCAAAGTGTTGAGCCCGTTTCCGGTGGTGACGGGGATGGAGGTGGTGAGCGATCATGAGCCTGTCAGCGATCACCCTCAAGGGGCGGAGGGGGGTTTTAGTAGCAAGAGGAAGACGAGGAGCGAGAACGGGGTTGGTGGGGGGGGACAGCATGTGGTGGCGACGTAGGTGTCGCTTTGCGCGGGGGGGGGTATTGAGGGGATGAGGGAGGAGTTGAGGAGGTTGAGGTTGTTGGGGGTTTAATGAAGAGATGATGAATAGAGTTGTAAGAGACTGACGGGGGGGAGGGCAAAGAGAACAGGGGTTATGGAGTAGGTTTTGAGGGGTTTTCCTATGAATATGAGATATTATTTCTGCGGTTGACTATGCTTCTCTCTCTCTCTCTCTCAGTAATAGGTGTGTGTGATGAAGCTGCTTTGTAAGAGTTGCAGTCGGTCGTTGCCAATAAGTTGAAGTTATCCAGCCGGCCGGCATTCACACGCCGAGATTGAGCTTGTAGTAAGATATTTGCCATGGCCGCTCGCGGGGACTCGAGCATAATAAAGCATGGCATATTGACATATGAAAGTGTCTGAGCGCTGGCTCGCTCGCTTCGCTTGTGAGGTTTTCTCTCCGACCGACGACGCTCGGGATGGAGCAGATGCTCGCTTCGATGGACCGCTCGGCGGCGCGTATCCGATATGCTGGGAAGGTGAAGGTAAGGCATCCACTGTATCGTATACCGTAACCGCGCTACCTACTACGAGTGCTTGTGATATGTGTGTATGGATAGCTGTGAAGTCCAATTGTGCGCGAGCTGGTGGAGTTTTGTTTCCTTGTGGGAAGGGGGGGTGGTTGGGGTTGCGAACAGGGAGGGGGAAAGCCAACCGAGGCTCGAGACTAATGACTGAGTCCACTCTGGGAACTTTTGGGGAAGGGGAGAGTTAGGAATTGGGTGTGGTTTGCGTTTATTTGATGGAACTCGGGGACATATGGCTAGATATCTTGAGCCTGTGTTCAGGTTGTTGTAATTCCACAATGTGGCTCCAGTATCCAAAACCAAGAGATGCATAGAGTAGAAGCTGAAGTCGCAAGTTGTGAATTTGGAATCTTTTGTCAAAGGCGGGACCCGATCCAAACCCTCGGGATCTTTGGAAACAAAAAAAAGAAAAGCAAATCTCGTTTACAATGCACGCTTGGAGACCTTTGCTGTCGTGGCGGGTTTTGTTTGGATACCGACGACCAGGACGTGTTCGAAGCTCACATGCGAGTTCCAGGGGTGCTAATAGAGGATCAGTGAGCTAAGGTACCCTAACTAGGGCCCGTGGCATTGGATCGGGTACGCCTAGAAAACAGAAACAGAACAGCAGGATAACAGTGAGTGTGAGAGAGAGTGAGTGAGAGAGCGAGTGAGTGAGTATGTGTGTGTGTGTGTGAGAGAGAGAGAGAGAGAGAGTTGCCAGCAAAGCATATTGAGAAAGGAGATATCGAAAAGTTGAGCGAAACCGACAGACGTAAAAAGATGGGATGTTCCCATGGGGCAGGGTGAGAAGAGTGGACATATCGGAAGGGGAGTGCCACCCGCGCTGTCGGGTCGGAGCGGTTTGGGTTTGGGTATTACCGGGTTTGAGGGCGTTTTGAAAAGAGGTTGACGATGATCTTTGCTGTGTCAGATCATGGATATGTCAAGAATCGAATGACACTCCGTCCTGATGAGAGAGAGACTTTGAAGTTGTCCGAGAACTAGAAGAGCTAGCCGATTTCTCTTCTCGGGGGCTATAGTCCGAGTGAGTGCATTATGTATACTGAGAGGTGGAAGCGAGGCGAATAACGGTCAAAGAAGTAAAAAGAAAGACACAACAATACTGAACCGCTGCCACGGGATTGCCCTCTTTTGCCCTGAATGAACAAACCACCTGGCACCTGGTTCTTGGGTGCTGTGGGTGCTTCTTGGAAGGGCCCGTGCTCAACGTCCCAACCCAATGGTTGGTTTCGGTTGGCCCGAGCGTAGTTCCCCACACCCCTGGCAAGGGTTCTCCCGCTCAGTGGTCCGCGAGCGGGGGGGAAGGGATCCCCAGGCGCGCTGCTGTTCATCACAGGCCGGGTCCAGGCTCGACAGACTTCGGGTGTGCGGTTGCGGATGGCGGATGCTGTTAGTGATGGAGAGCATTGAGTGTGAGGCACAGTAGGTATCCTCTCATCGATCCGCGATTAGATAGGTACAGAGAGAGATAGAGACAGAGTCAGACACAGAGTCAGCCGGGGTCGAGTTGAGCACGGAAAAGAGGATGTACTGAAAAGAGGATGGAAAGCAAGCACAAAAAAAAAAAAAAAAAAAAAAAAAAAGAAAAAGACGGGAACGATTCCGCTCGTTTGGCCTCGTAACGAAGCATCGTAGCGTCGCGGCGGTACCCATGAGCCAGGAGCCAGGGAATTCTCAGTGGATTCTCTGCTGCATATCGCTAGCGTCAAGAACCGGCCCAGTCCAGATCAAGTCACCCCCCTACCTTTACTTAACCTTACACAGACAGAGAGGGAGAGAGAGAGAGAGAACATCAAGCAGCACACAGCTGCTCCCGCTTCGCTCGTTTGTTTCTGCCCGTCTCGCCTGCACGTTTTTTTATCCCTTTCCCTCTCTCTGTCTTTCTCTCTCTCACCCACTCTCTCTCTCTCTTCCCTACCCTACCCTTCCTTCATTGTCTCTCGTTCTCTCCCCCACCCTTTCATCTGACATCTGACCATGGGCAGGTGGCCGAACCAAATCAACGGTATCGGCGCTTTTTGAACATTCCATCCATCCATCCCGTTTTCGGATCCCATCCATCGCAGCGGGACAAACGGCTTTTTTTCTTTTCTTTTCTTATTTTATCATTCTTGTTATATTTTTGGTTGCCACCTTTGCCCTTGACTTTTCCCATATCTCCGTTCTCGGCACTTGGTGTGTGTGTATCTGTGTATGTGTGTGTGTGTGTGTGTGTGTTTGTGGCCAGAGCCGGGTTTGATACCATATCCGCCCTCTCGGCTCTCGCACCCGCGGTTTGCCTCACACGGGGAACAACAGCCAGTTGTGGTCACACATCCCCAAATCCCTCTCATTTGACCCATGGTGGGATCGGCAACAATTAAAACACCTTTCTCGTTCCCTACAAACAACCGAGACAATTGCGCGCGTGTTGCGCCTTTCGAATCCTACCCTATGCGCCGTCACCTCTACCTAGTCGAGTAGCAGCTTTGTGAGCAGGATATCTTGTCGGGACAACTCTCATGGGGGAAAGCGGCCGAGGTGGGAGGACGCAGTCAGCAGTGCTTAGGAAAGGCAAAGGGAGAAAATAGGACAGTGACGAACAGTGGCGATGAACTCGGTCGAGACTATCAGAAACGGAAACGGCTTGTTGCCTGCTACGCACGACGTGCAAAAGAAGGAGGAGTCGCATTGTCGATCGCCGGTTGACAAGACTCCACCACCCTGCACGTTTGGCGAACCTATCGAGGTTGACACGGACCCCGAGACGGAATATCGAGTGGTGGTTGTGGAAGCGGATAGGAGGGTTGTGTTAAAGGTTGACGAAGACGGGGACGAGGACTTGGAAGGAAACGGCTACGAGGAGGAAGAAGAGCGCCCGGGTCACGCCCGGTCGGTGTACGCCATGAGCACCTACCCTACCGTCCAACCGGCCCACCAGGTCGAATATCCATTCGAGTATGGGATGGACGCCGCGACAATGTTTGTTCTCCGAATCTCTCCAGCCCCCACATGGGATGTGCAAACTAACCACGACTCGCAGAGACTCGTCCCGAACGCTTTACGCCGAAGATGTCGATTACATAGAAGAATATGGACGAACGTACTGCGGCGACTACTACATGCCGATTGACGAAACCGAACAGACGCGGCAATACGTGGTGCATCAGGTGTTTCTGAAGCTATTCGACCTTGAACTTACCACAGTGCCACTGGACAACCCACAGTACATCCTGGACATTGGGACGGGTATTGGGGAGTGGGCGATCGGCATGGCGGAAAAGTACCCTCGCTGCGAAGTATTTGGGACGGATATTGCGCCTATCCAGCCGACGGACCAGGTGCCGCTCAACATCGAATTTCACATTGAAAACGCCGAGGACGAATGGATAAGACCGATGGATGCAGTGGACTTGGTGCATATTCGGAATTTGGACGGGTGTTTTACGGACTGGTCGTTTATCTACAGTCAGGCGTTCATGTGCATCAAGCCCGGGGGGTGGATCGAGGTGATTGACTGGGACGATTTGTTCTCGGATGATAACTATTTGTCCTTCTTTCCCGAAGGGTCAGCGGCGCATATTCTCACCAAGGCATCCATCGAAGCGGCGGAACGGGCTGGACGACCTAGGGGGGTACATATGAATAAGGACTTGTTGATTCAAGCAGGGTTCGTCGACATCAAGGAGCAGGTTTACGACCTCGGTATTGGGTCGAGGGAAAACGCCAGCTATGGAAAGTTTTGGCTGTTTTCCATTGTGACGGGTATCGAGGCTCAGTGTTTGAGATTGCTGACCAAGTATCTGGACATGGATGAGAAGTATGTCAGGGGTCTGTGCGATACCGTTTCGAAGGAGACGAAGGCGATTGCGGATGATCCGGACAGGTTGGGTTCGTTTGTGGTCAAGTTGCGTGTCATTGTGGGAAGGAAACCGCTGATGCCTGGGCAGTGGACGGCGAAGGGGCTGGCGGAGAATGGGGAACTGAATGATTATTATAGCGCGGATGAGAGCACGATTGGGGGTAGGTCGGTACGGATGATGCAAAGGTTATCGGACGAACCAATGGGGTGAGGGAGATAGCGAGATATCATGATGTGATCAAGAACAACGGGGGGAGAACATCAGGGTAGATTGGCACATGCCGGCTTCTTTTTTTATTTTAGTTTTATTTTAGGACTGCTGCTGGCTATCACTGTTGGGGGGCTGCTGGGCTGCTGGGCTTGGGGTTGTTATCTTTATGATGAGGGAAACGGCAGAGGGACACGAGATTGATGTCCGGGGAGCTGGAGATGGGGCGGGAGTGTGCTCATCATTTTTGTATTTATTGAGCTGGCCCTATCCCTCCCTCTCTGTTGCTTTTTTTTTTTATATTCTTTCTCGAGGGGAAGGACTGGATGGATGATATTTCTTTTTTGTATATATAGATACCCGAACCAGCAACCCTATGTATATAGTATTGCATGCAAATCATTTGAACATGTATTGTCCACACGTGGTGATGAATCAGATGACGAACAGGAGCAACAGGAGAAGTTTGTATAGGGGGGTGTCATGTGGGGCTGACCGGGAGCCGGGTGGTCGGTGGTTGGGGTTCCCGTAGGGAAGGGGGACGGAAGCTTGCCTTTGGAGCTATAGGTTCGGGTACCTTGGGTGCACCTCTGTGGCGGCGCATCACATTGCCGATCAGCGGTGGTGGTGCCTTCTGCAACGCAACAACACAACTTGCTTTAGGTAGGTAGCTAACTCCCAACTTTTTGCGACGACGACATCACTTTTCTTTCGGTTGAAGGAACCCAATTCTGGTCAACAAGACACAAACCAACCCCCCCAACCCACAATGCGTACCATCTAAAAGCCTAACGGAAACATTCAAACCACCACGTCTCTCCACCATCCACATAACCCGTCATGGCACTCGAACCAACCACCATCACCACCACCACCACCACCACCACCACGAACGGCGGTTTCGTCGCCGCCGACGCCCTCACCGACCTCGCCACTGATACCGCTCTGCCTTTATTCAACGTCGAGCAAGTCCAGCTCCAGTTCCCTATCTACGACGACTTTGTCGCGGGACAGGTAGCCAACAATGTGATCATCCTCGCTCTTTCGTCGGGGCGGATCCTGAGGATTGATCTCAACAGACCTGATGAGATTCAGGGTATTTCTTTCTCTCTCTCCCCCCCAACCCTCTGAGTATCAGACGCTAATGATATAGACATCCACCTCCCCAAAAAACCCTCCGAATCAGGCACCATCCGCCGCATGTTCCTCGACCCGACCGCCTCCCACCTCCTCATCGCCACCTCCCTCGGGGAAAACTACTACCTCCACTCCCAGTCCGACACCCCCCGCCCCCTGGCAAAACTCCGGGGTGTCTCCATCGAGGCGGTGGCCTGGTCGCCTGCGCTGCCGACGAGTAGTACGAGGGAGATATTGATTGGTGCGGCGGATGGGAATATCTATGAGGCGTTTATTGAACAAAGTAATGAGTTTTATCGCAAGGAGGATAAGTATGTGAAGCTGGTTTGGAAGGTTGGTGAGGGTGGGCCGGTGACGGGGTTGTGGGTTGATTCCCTGCCTGGGGGGGATAGGAGCGGGGAGGTGAGGAGGGTGTTGGTGGCTACGCGGGGGAGGCTGATGCACTGGGTTGGAAAGGTGGGGAGGAGAGGGCATGAGGGGCACCAAGGGATTTATGGGGGGTTGTTTGAGGGGGAGCAGCCGGTGAGTTTTGGGGATGGGAGGCCGGGGCAGGGAGGGAGTTTGGTGGTGAGCCCGGATGTGGTGGAGCAGGGGATTAATCCGACGAGGTTCAGGGAGGAAGAGGTGCCCGAGAGGGCGTTTGCTTGGTTGAGTTCGCAGGGGGTGTTTCATGGACGGCTGTTGGTGGATGGGAACACGGGTGATTTGGGGAGCAGGGTTTTCAATGAGGGGAGGCTGTTGGCCAAGGGGCAGCTGACGAATCCGAATGGGGTGGAGGCTGCGGGGGGGAAGAGGCAGGTTTCGACGGATGACGTCGAGGCTGTGGCGTTGACGCAGTGGCATGTTATTTGCTTGGTTGGGAGGAGGGTGGTGGTTGCCAATCGGCTGACGGGGGATATTGTCTATGATCAGATTGCGCTGGAGCAGGGGCAGAGGGCGGTGGGGTTGAGCGTGGATGTTCAGAAGAACACTTTCTGGTTGTTTACGCCGCAGGAGATATTGGAGATTGTGCCCAAGGAGGAGGATAGGGATATTTGGAAGATTATGCTCAAGTTTGAGGACTTTGAGGCGGCGCTGCAACACGCGCGCACGCCCGCGCAGAAGGATGCGGTGGCGATTGCGCATGGGGATCACATGGTGGGAAAGGGGCAGCACAGCGAGGCGGCAGGGGTGTATGGGAAGAGCAGCAAGCCGTTTGAGGAGGTGGCGTTGACGTTCATCGACAACGACCAGCCGGATGCGCTGAGAAAGTACTTGCTGACCAAGCTGGGCACGTACAAGAGGTCGTTTGTGATGCAGAGGGTCATGATTGCGGCTTGGTTGGTGGAGGTGTTTATGGCCAAGCTCAACTCGCTGGATGACACTATCATCACGGGGGCGGAGTTGTCTGAGACGTTGAGCCCGACCCAGACGAGAGAGCAGCTCGAGGCCGTGAGGGCAGAGTTTCAGGACTTTGTCACGAAGCACAAGCAGGATCTTGACCGGCAGACTGTTTATGATATCATCAGCAGCCATGGCCGGGAGGAGGAGCTGCTGTATTATGCCAATGTCGTCAACGACTACAATTATGTCTTGTCGTACTGGGTTCAGAGGGAGAGGTGGTCGGAGGCGCTCAAGGTGCTCAAGAGGCAGACCGATGCCGGGGTGTTTTACCGGCACAGCAGCGTGCTTATGACGCATGCCGCTACCGAGCTGGTCGATATCTTGATGCGGCAGAGCAACCTTGACCCACGGAATTTGATCCCGGCGTTGCTGGAGTATGACAGGAACTTCAAGGGGCCGTTGAGTCAGAACCAGGCTGTTCGGTATCTGCAGTATGTGGTTAACCAGCTCGGCTCGACAGACGCGGCTGTTCACAACACTCTGGTGTCGATTTACGCTTCGCACTCGTCAACGGACGAGTCCCAGCTCATGGCCTATCTCGCCTCACAGGGGGACGAGCCGAATTTCGACCAGGATTTCGCGCTGAGGTTGTGCATACAGAACCACCGGGTCCTGTCTTGCGCACATATTTACACCAGCATGGGACAGTACGTCCAGGCTGTGGACCTGGCCCTGTCGCACGACAAGATCGAGCTCGCGTCCATCGTTGCCGACCGGCCCATGTCGAACCCCCCGCTGCGGAAAAAACTCTGGCTTGCTGTCGCGAAAAAGGTCATTTCGCAATCCAACGGCATCAAGGCCGCGATTGAGTTTCTCAAGCGCTGCAACGACCTCCTCAAGATTGAAGATTTGATCCCGTTTTTTCCAGATTTCGTTGTGATTGACGATTTCAAAGAGGAGATTTGCAATGCGCTGGAGGAGTACAGCCGGAGCATTGATGCGTTGCGGAAGGAGATGGACGAGAGCAGCCTGACGGCGGCGAACATCAAGGTCGACATTGCGGCGCTGGACAGGAGGTACGCGATTGTGGAGCCCGGGGAGAAGTGCTATGTTTGCGGGCTGCCGCTGCTAGCGAGGCAGTTTTTTGTTTTTCCGTGTCAGCACGCGTTTCACAGTGACTGTTTGGGGAGGAGGGTGCTGGAGCAGAGCGGGGCGGCGAAGGGGAGGAGGATCAGGGAGATTCAGGGGCTGATTGGGAAGGGGGTGGTGAAGGGGGAGAGGAGGGAGAGGGTGGTGAGGGAGTTGGATGGGTTGGTTGCTGATGCTTGGTGAGTTTTTTTTCCGAAGCGGAGAGGCTGAGATGTTTGGCTGACGAAAGAGAACAGTATTTTGTGCAGTGATTATGCTGTTAGGAGGATTAATGAGCCCTTTGTGGCGGAGGGGGAGGATTTGGAGGAGTGGGCTTTGTAAAGGGGGGTTATGATGTCAGGGTGGTGAGCGTATTTTTAACAACCCGAGTGAGGTGTGATGAGACCAAAGATGGAATTTATATGACGTAGAAAGCAGAGAGCGAAAAGTTGATACCCTCAATTTATCAAACATCGACCGTTCCCGTCTCTCCCCTCTGCTCAAAAGCCTTGATGGTGTTCTTACTCCAAACAAGCCCTCCCCTCCCTACTCCTAGTGATCATGAGAATACTAACAATAACGCCATACAACCCCAACACCTCAGCAAAGATAAGGATGAGAACCATGCCGGTGTAGAGCCTAGGCTGCTGGGTAGACGCCCGGATGCCTGCGTCGCCGACGATGCCGATGGAGAAGCCGGCGGCGAGACCGCAGAGGCCGACGGAGAGGCCGGCGGCTAGGTGGAGGAACGAGGTGAAGAGGGGGACGGACTCGGTCAGGGAGGAGGATATGATGACTGAGATTACGAGGCCGTAGATGGAAAGGATTTGGGACATGATGGAGGGGAGGGTGTTTTGCATGACGCGGTCGGGGCGGAGGACGCCGGAGGAGAAGAGCCCGGCAGAAGACTTGGCGGTGCCGTAGGAGGCGCCGAAGACGGTGAGGATTATGGAGAGGGCGCAGCCTAGGGCTCCGAAGAAGGGCTAGAGGGTAATCAGGGGGTGTTTTTTTTTTATAGGAGGGGGAGGCTGACGGAGTAGTCTGGGCTGTTGACGGATGGAGGTTAGTTGGGTGTGTATTGGGGAGAGGAGAAGGGAAGAGTACCATCGATCGAGGTCTCTGTAGTGTGCTTCGTCCATGTTTGCTGTTATCGCCCTCGTTGTAGCAGGTAGTCTTTAGCGGGAGAGAGAGAGAGAGAGAGAGAGAGAGATAGATGTGGGATTTGAGGTTCGTTGGAGCTGGGGATATCGTGATAGCTTTAATCTTGTCTGTCATGTACAAAAATTGATTGATGATAGACAACCGCAATGGCTCAAAGGCAAAACCAGCTCTCTCCTCTTGCTATTAATACCAGCTTACCTACCTCTCCGTAGCTACCTCTTCCCAGCTGAGCGTCAACTTTGCGAGGCATCTAGGCAGCACAATAAAAGGGTTTCCTTCCTCCAATCTATACGTGTGTTCCAACGTGGAGGTTCTTTGGGTCGCACAGGCCGCGAAAGAGAGCAGCTGACGAGTTCATGTTGCTTGGCGATGTCTTGCGGGCGGAAGGAGCTGCGGTTGGGGATACATATGGGGGATGTGATTGGCGTGTCAGGAATGGCATTTTGACAGCCGACAGAAATATCCGATGTGAGACGGGAGGCAAGCTGTCGGGGTTGGGAATTGGGGGTTTGGTTGCGCAAGATTCTTTTATGTATGATATGAGAGGGGGTGTAAGTGAGTGAAGTTTACCTACCCAGCATTTGATGCCCCACAATAAATCTTCAGGCTTCCCCGGACAATTCAACAACGGCCGCTAATACCAGCAGAAACAACACCATGGGTATTAGCCCCAACTCTATCCTCAAGGGGCGCTTTTTATATCTCGATCGCTGAGCCAAAGAAGAGCATTTCCAATCACCCAGTTCCCTCGGAGACTAGTCTGGAGATGGCCGGAACGCGCTTTTATATTTTTCACAGTCAGCTATGACCCTGATGTCCACGCAACCACACCCACGCAGCGCATTGCGCACAGATGGGCTGTATCAGATCTGGTCGACGTTTCATCTGCTTCCCCACGTCGTTGAAAGCTTCCCAGGAACAGCCCATCCGGACGATCCGGCCGCTCACTGGTATGATGACGAGGACGTGAGGGGCACGGGATAGCCCCAGCTACCCAAAACGGCCTCTACCACACCTCTTCTCCACAGACTTGGGAATCCGGGGTCCATCTCCAAGGAATTGCGATGGAACTGGCCGCGCGTACACTTGACAATACCCTTTGTTTCCTCATGGTTGGAATGTCGGCCCTTCTTGACGATTATCTCCTCAACGGGACAAACGGGTGAAGATATCGGAAAGCCTATCAGCACAGGGCTGAAGGGCTCAGTAGCGAGACATGCTAACATCGACGCTAAATATTTTCCTGGGTCGCGATGTCGCAGATCCTCAACGACAGAAGGAAGGAGAAGCTGCCAAAGATCAATGACCCCGATATGGACAGTGGCATCCGTCATGATCCTGGTCCGCCAGATCCTCAACTTTGCCTGCCTCTCTGCCCATCGTTTCAGTCTGAACGGTGAAGAGAGAGCCAAGGCGAGTGAAAGAGATGGCACGCAATGCATCTCACCCGCCCCCTCTCTCAAGCCAAACCGGGCCCCCAGTTCCCGGCTCCTCTGGGACTCTGGGAGGGATGATCGATGATGAATTGGACAAGTGACTGATGAAGGAGTCCGGTTCCATCTCCGGAACCTCTTCTCTTTCTGTCTTCTTTTCCCAGTTGTGTATGGTTCACTAGTTCGGGCTTGGGTCTCGCTCCTTCCTTCTTTCCTTTCTTTCTCTTCCCTTCGTCCCTTCCTTTTCCTTGACCCCTCGCCCTCTTGCGGGCAATTTTATTTTAAACTTTTCTCTTCTTTCTGTTTTTGGCACATTTACCTACCTTAGCAGGCAAGGTAGTTGCCACTCGGCCCCCTCCCTCTTCGACACCAAGAACGCAAAGAACAAGTCGCGCCGGCTCGGGCCTTGGCCTACGTCCACGAGCTACCCACACTGCCGCACGTCGCGTTCTTGGGAAGGAGGAGTTTGCTCTTACTACCTTTTTAGGTCCTTGCGGTTGCCGAGTACAAACGGGTTTGCGCTTTTTGCTCTTTTTCTGAACGTCTGTTCGCCGGCCGCTATCCTGCTGCCCTTACCAACCACTCGGGACCTAAGGAGAGACAGGGGACCTTGACGAAGGGGGGCTTACATATAGTCACTCACTCTTTGGGGTTTTTTTTTTTTTTGGTTTTCTTTTTGGTTTTTTTTTTGGTGAAGTTGTACCTCATGCTGCCATTATAGCAACTACTGCAATAAGCGGTTTCTTGGAAGAGATTGTTGGGTTTGTTTATGTCGTTGGTTGTTCGACTACATTTTTATACTCGAGACCATACACTCATTCTCTTTTCGAGAGCAACGGAAGGATGAAGACAGCCACTCCTCTTTTGGTTGTTGCAGCCTTGCTTGCGGGTCAGACGATAGACGCTCTCTCTTTGCCATCGACGACGCCAACACAACAACAACGAAGAGATGGAAGTGGACCGAGGGTTGTGGGGATGGATTTTCAGAGGAGAACGCCCAAGAACCCATTACATCGAGATCAGCTAAGAAAGAGAGGGAGCGTGGAGGTCGATTTGGACAATCAGGTACGTTCCTTTTTCTTTTTTTCCTTTTTCTTCCTTTTCTTTTTCTTTTCTTGTTTTCTTCTTCTTTTCTTCTTCTTTTCTTCTTCTTTTCTTCTTCTTTTCTTCTTTTTTTTCTGGCGTCGAATAATGTGTCAGGTTGGTAAACACTTACACGTTTCTAGGAAACCCTCTACTTCATCAACGGCACAATTGGCACCCCACCAAAATCCCTCCGTCTACACCTCGACACCGGCTCGTCCGACCTCTGGGTTAACACCCCATCCTCCTCCCTATGCACCCAGTCCTCGGCGCCCTGTAAATACGCCGGCACTTACTCGGCCAACGGCTCAAGCACGTACGAGTACATCGGCTCCTGGTTCAACATCTCCTACGTCGACGGCTCCGGCGCCTCGGGGGATTACGTTTCCGACACCGTCACTTTTGGCGACGCCACGCTGGACAGGTTGCAGTTTGGCATAGGATACTCGTCCAACAACGCCCAGGGCATCCTCGGGATAGGGTACCCGATCAACGAAGTCCAAGTCGGCAGGGCAGGAATGAGACCTTACAATAACCTCCCCGCGCAAATGGTGGCCGATGGGCTGATCCAAACAAACGCTTATTCCCTGTGGCTGAACGACCTCGACGCTGACACGGGGAATATTCTGTTTGGCGGTGTCGACACGGAAAAGTTTGTTCCCCCGTTGATGTCCCTCCCGGTGGAATCCGAGGCGGGGGTGTACGCCGAGTTTATGATCACGTTGACGAAAGTCGAGCTCGGCTCGGCGCAGGTAGGCGGCGATCTCGCCTTGGCTGTGCTGTTGGATACCGGCAGCAGCTTGACGTACCTCCCCGACCGGATGGTGCAAGATATTTTCGACCTTGTCGACGCGCAGTACGATCCTGAGGCTAACGCGGCGTATGTTCCTTGCTCGCTTGCCGACAATGAGACTGCTTTTTTGTCGTTTACGTTTACGGAGCCGACGATCAATGTGGGGATGGATGAGCTTGTGCTCGACCTTGTGACGAGCTCGGGGAGGAGGCCGGTTTTTAGTGACGGGACGGAGGCGTGCCTGTTTGGGATTGCGCCGGCGGGGGAGGGGACGAATGTGCTGGGGGATACGTTTTTGAGGAGTGCGTATGTGGTTTATGACTTGGAGAATAACGAGATTTCGTTGGCGGCGACGAGGTTCAACAGTACGAAGACGAGGGTTGAGGAGATAGGGAAGGGGGAGGGGGGGGTGCCGGGGGCGACGAGGGTGGAGAATCCGACCAAGGCGACGGAGGGGTTGGATGGGCCGAATGGTTTGGGGGGGATAAGTGCTGGGAATAGGAGGGATTTGGGGGTTGGGGTGGTGTGGTTGGTGGCGGGTATGGTGGGAGTTTTGCTGGTGGTCTAAGGGGTCGTATCTTTGCATTTTGATGGCGTTGTTTTGGTGGTCAGGGGCAGGATCTTCTGGTTTTCTCGAGAGGGGAAATGGGCGTGGCGTTTGGCTTGGGTATGGGTTGGATTTGTTTGTTGGGTAGGCAGCATTTGAGGGTTTTGCATATACATTGGGTGTGGGAGAGGGGAGGTAGATCAAGTGAATTCAAGATTTTGAACAAACAAACATTGACCTTGTTGTTGAGTGTGAAAAAAGGTAAGTGGAAGATAGGGACAGAGGTGTGTGTAATAGATGTGCATCATTGCTGGTTATAGGAAAGCAACGTTGGAGAAAGAAGAAACAGAATAGAGGACGGCCGAGTTACTTTTCGAACTCGCGCGTCTTGGTATTTTGTCTTCGATGGGGGAAGAACAAAAAGGGATTTCTTACATTTGATTGATGGTCATGTAGTAGCCGTTAAGCTACCAAGAGGGCCAATCAACCAGATGCAAGTGATGATTTTGGGAGGATTTAAAACATCTTATATGGTCGTAGGAGATATCTGGCCAAAGGTATCTTGGTATCTCGTTCAATGACACAAGCTCCGGATTCACACTAAGTATTACAAGCTCGACTGATTCCTCAAACACAAACGTCTTGCAAGGTAAGATGAAAATAGCATCCCACGAAAAAAAAAATATGGATGCAGAAAATTGGGTTAATCGCCTTTGAGCCATGCAATGGCGATCAACCAGATGCTGAGTGAGTGTGAGAGGCTGGAAAAGAAAGGATAAGGTACGCACATCGCTCATTGGCTGCGCTTCTCAGGAGGTCAATAATGGAGCAACTGGGGGAGAAGCATTTCTTGGCATGCTGTCACTGGCGAGTGGAATTCTGCCATAGAGAGGTCACGTGGTGTCGTGTTTGTAAGTCGCGCGAGCAGACACTAGGGGATACACGGTCACGGTTTGATGACATTATATTGAGGTCTTGACGATTTTATAAAAACCACAGTTTTACCAGACCATCTTCCTTCATTACGAGATAACAAAGGCTGGCTCTATCACTTGTGGCCAGTACCTAGCAGACATGGCCAACAAATAGGGACGATTGGCTAAAGGTGAAATGTAAGAGAGAAGAGAAAGGGGAGAAGGGGTGATGTAACCAGCTTTTAGGCTTTTGAAGAGTCAGCAGGCAGCAGTTCTTTTGGCAGTCGAGATGACTCCCAGGTCCCATTGCTCCTACCCAAAGTTCCAATGGAAAGCCTCAGTGGAATCCTGCCCCCTTTTGGCTTTTGCTTGCGCAAACTCTGTCTATAATAATAACCTTCCACCAACCCTCTCCAAGAATTAATCATCCTGCAACGTTCATCCAGCATTCAACAACAACTACTCGGCATACATCAACAACCTTATTACCAACACAATGGCCGCCCCAAACCCAAACATCGGAACCTTGGACGCCGATATTGCTTTCCCTCCAGGGCCCGAGGACACCGTCAGCGCCCTCCGATGGTCTCCCAAGGCAGACCATGTGGCCGCCACTGCTTGGGACGGCAGAGTGTATATCTACGATGCAACAAACGTCGCCGGCGGCACAGGTTCCATCCGCCCTGTCACCGCCATGAACAACAACCTCCATCCTTTTCTCGATTGCGATTTCAACCAGGTAAGTTTTGGATGAGTGAGGTGATGCATCTAATCGCCCACTCGACCGGATCGAGATTATCGAGGACCGACTAGGAGGATGTGAGGAACATCCACGGATGTTGATGGTGATATGTGGAGGAAGCAAATATGCGTGAACATATATAAAATAGTGATTTAAACAGGCATGTACCACACAACACTGCGCTGTCCACATCCGCTAACCTGGACCCCAACAGGAAGGGAACATGATTGCCGGTGCCTCGACCGACGGAAAAGTCCACATCATGGATCTCAACGCGCCAGGTCAAACCATGACACTTTCCGGTCACCAAGCCCCTGTGAGGACCGTCCGTTGGGTGGACCTTCCTTGCGCCGGGAATTCTACCGGTCTGCTTGTTTCTGGGTCATGGGACAAAACACTTCGGTTCTGGGACAAGCGGCAACCCAACCCCATCGCCACCGTCAACCTCACCGACCGTGTATGGGCCATGGATGGGTCCGGTACGACCCTCGTCGCGGGGACAGCAGATAACAAGATCCACATCTTCAACCTGGGAAAGATGACACAGAGCAGTGCCATAAGACCCACGATGGTCATCGACTCGCCTCTTGTGGACCAACAAATAAGATGCATAGCTGTCAAACACGGTGGTCAATACTGGGCGGTGGGAGGTATTGGCGGAAGGGTAGCTTTTGGAGGTACCCAACATAACCCGATGAAGTATACCCACCTTTTTCGGCCCCCTGGCTTCGCTCTACGCCTTTTACTAACCGGACCTTGTCTTATTCGCTTTTAGGTCAGGAGTGACTTTCTCGTTCAAGTGCCATCGTGAAGTGTCGAAAGAATCAAGCAAAGTGACGAACGTGTACGCCGTCAATGACCTTGCCTTTGCTAATTATATTGCCCATCAAAATGGCTCGACGGCGAGGATCGTGATGGCGACGGCAGGTCAGGATGGACAGGTTATGGTTTGGAATGTGACTAAGAAAACTAGACTGATATCGTATCCGTCTCCCGGGGGGAGTATCACGGCTTGTGGCTTCAACTGGGACGCGACCATGTTTGCGTATGCGGTTGGGTATGATTGGGGAATGGGGTGTGCTTATAACACGCCGAATTATCCAAGAGGGTTGGCGCTGCGGAGGGTGGATTATTCGTGGTTTGCTTAGGAAGAGGGTGGAGGCAAAGAGAAGGGGTCAGCGCTGATACCTTTGAGCATATCGTTGATAGGTATGTAGCGTCTTCTTCTTTTGCGTGCTTATGGCTGGTGTTTTTATGTGTTGGGTGGGTATGGGTACAAATAGGGATTATGTTGTAAGGGAGAGGAAAAATGGAAGTCTTGGGGCAGGAAAGGTGGTGTTGGTATCATGACAGGAAGGGAACACAACTTGTCATTCATTAGATGTTCAGTAACAACATCGTGATGAGCGAACATAGCAACAGAACTGCCTTTTCAGTTTGACGTACAGTCTATTAATTATATACAATCCCGTTCATTACATCAACTATACACAAAAGAAACAAGACCCCTTTTCAGGTTCCATACACCCCCAAGTACCAAGCAGAACTTTTTGACTCCTACCGTGATGTGTGTCAAACCAATCAACCACCTCCCTTCTCTCTCTCTCTCTCTCTCTCTCTCTCTCTCTCTCTCTCTCTCTCTCTCTCTCTCTCTCTCTCTCTCCTCATCTTGTCCCCTGCCCCCTTACTCAGCCCACCCAAAAACCTCCCCAATCGCCACCGTATTCCCCCTCAACCCCAACAAACTCACCCCCAACGCCACCAAGTCAACCACAATCAACACCACCCCCGCCGTCGCAAACCTCGGCATAAACACCCGATAAAGCATCAGATGCCTCCTCAAATGCCCCGCCCACATCATACTCATCCACCCCTCCACCGCGAAAAAACCGACAAACGCCCCCAGCTTTTTGCTCGTCTCCGCCAGCGCACCCTTCTTCTTGGGTGACGCCTTCCAAAGCACCAAGAGGGGGACGCAAACCGTGGCGAGAATCTGTGCCGCAAAGGTGTTCATCGCCACTGCCAAGGGTGACCAAGGGTAGCGGACGGAAAAAAGGGGGATGAACGCGGAGTCCCATTGAATGGTCGACAGCACAGCCTGATGGCCCGTCTTGAAAAAGTGAAACGAGCCCAGGATCGCGAGCATGACTGGTCCGATCGGGGTTGCAGACAAAGAGTTCGAGTCGAGGATTTCAACGAGGGAGAGGATCTGCCAGAATAGAATGGCTAACGCACCGCCGCCCATGGGTTTGGAGAGGAGGATTAGGGAGACGAGGAAGTTGAGCGGGAGGAGGAGGTACCGTGCCCCGTGCGCGTTGCCGTAGCCCAAGATCGCGACCTGTGCCCGGGTGGGTGTTGATTTCGAGGCTGAGGTGACGATGCTCACGCAGGGGGGCGCCCACATGAATGCTGTTGTTCCTGCTACAAAGGCCAGGCCGAGGACCATCTGGGCGGTGTAGACGGAGAGGTTTTTGAGCTTTTTTTCGGGCAGGCCAGAGATCCAGTTCCCGTTGTCGGCTGAGTCGAGGACCCAGTAGAGGGCTGACATGAAGAGACCCGTGCGGAAGACATACCCGATCCAGGCTGGGGCTAGGCCCTCGTAGGAGCGGGTGGGTTGGAGGTAGGCTTTGATAATTGTGGGGAGGATCAGGCTCACCGCGAAGGGGATGGCGAGCTGCCAGAGGGCAGAGGTTGACGAGGTAGAGGAGGCGTAGTAGGTTGATGTGCAGTAGGGCATTTGCTCTTCACGGCAGAGCTTGGAGGCGGAGGCAAGGCGGCCGAGGACCACGAAGAGGACCGAGTGGTAGATGGCCATGTAGCGGTCGGCAGGGGACTGGATTCGCAGGGCGGAGAGGGCTGTGACAAAGCCAAAGGTGGTGATGAAGAAGAGCAGAATAGAGTCCTCCCAGATTGTGTACGAGTTGGAAGCGAAGCCGATAGACTGGCTGAGAGTGAACACTGCTGCCATCCAACCCCAAATTGTGGATGGAACAAGAGTCCGGAGGGTCTCCTTGATTTCGTAGAGCGACACACCGACAGTGGCAATGCTGGTGAGGGCGGCCATGGCAGCACCGCGGTAATAGTCGCCCGTGCCCTTGAGGTAAGCATGGAGAGCACCGCCAATAAGGCCCGGAACTGCGCCAAGGAAAGCAGCAGCAACAAGTTTCCTCTCGAGAACATTCTCCAACGGCAGCTCCGAGTCAGGAATGACGCCCATAATCTCCAGGCTCTTTTCAGCATCGTCCAGCTCAGGGTCATCAACAGCCTCATCATCCTCGGCTCCCTTGGAGACGTAGACTAGCAGGGTAAGAACACCGAATCCCATGACGGCGATTCCAAGAATCATGTTCTTGATATTGAACTGCGCCCAAAGGCTCTTGCAGCGAGCCAGAGTCTCCCTTTGGTACTCGGCAAAAGCAGAATAGACAGCAACCCAGTTGCCCTTGGAAACCAGACCCTCAGCCTTGTCCCAAAGATCAGCCGGCGAGCCGGGGGTAGAAGCAGGTTCCTCAGCCATGCCTCTGGCAGCAAAATAGGAGGCCTGATACCGCTTGACACCAGCAGCCGCAACCCTTTCAGCCGCAGCCAAATTATTCCAAGAATTGCCGCGAGGACCAGCAAAGACCTCCTCGATAGGACGCCCCAAATTATTGAAAGGAATAGGAATACCCATCATCAGCGCCAAAGTCGGCACTAAATCAATCTGGTTCACCGGCCTCTCCACCGCCGTAGCCGGCGGGATCGCAAACTCAGGCTTTGTCCTCCCAAAACCCCCCTTTGGCGAGTACATCCAAAGCGCCGCCTGCACCTCATCATCGCTCTCCCCCCCATGATCCCCCTTACTATCCATCCCGTGATCCCCCATCACAATCAACACCGTCCTCTCGTCAATCCTCCCCGCCAGATCCCTCACAAACCCATCCATCTGCCTCAACTTCCTCCCCATCTCGGGATGCTCAGGCCCATACCGATGTCCCGCATGATCCACCCCCAACAAATGCCCAATTACCACATCCCACTCCCCCTTCCTCCCCTCCTCCATCAGCGGAAAGATATGCTCAATAACCCCCTCATCCACCGTGTGCAGATCCCACACATTAAAACTATCATACGGCCTGCTCAGATTCCCCTCAAAATACCCCGGAAAAAGACTTTCCCAAGTGTCATCCCCCAAGTGCACCACCCTCTTCCCGGCCCCCCTCAGCTGCCCCAGCAAATTATCCTCCTCCACCGCCGTCCCCGAAAAGCTGCTCCCCACATCAATAAAAGTAGGCAGCGTCCCCGTCGTCAAACCCTTCAACCTCTGCAGCGTACTCGTGGGCGGATCGGCAATAAACGGCCGCAAAAAAGCCTTGTTCGGCTCCCGAACAGCAGTCTCGTACATGAACGGGAACCGGTTGTGAAACTCGGCGTTGTCGTCCACGGGAACGGTAAAGTCGTATCTCAACGCGTCGATCAACACCACCACTGCCTTGTCGAAGGTCTTGGGGTGCCAGCATCCTCCTTCTGGGGTCCCCTTTCCTGGCCAGGCTGGCAAGATCCCCCCTTCTTGCCCTGCGGGAGAGATGTCGCAGAGGGATTTATCGTTCAGTTGCAGTCTTGTGAGGAGGAAGCCGCTGGTGAAGTACCCCAGCCCGACGAGGTGGATGGCTAGCATCCAGACCCAGAACCCGGCCGTCCATGCCCAGCGGGATTGGTACGCCTTTTTGCGGCGACCTTCGAGGGCTGCTCGTCGGAGTTCGCGGAGCTTGATCTCGTCCGTGTTGTTGGGTTCTACGGCGGTGACGGCTTGGTCTTTAACGGCTTTTTTGGTCGCATCTTCCGCGTCCTTTTTGCGCTTGGCGGCGTCCCATTGGGATTTGAGCGTCTTGTAATCGGGGGCGGGAACCGCTTTTTTCGGGGTTGGTTGGGGTGGTGGCATTGTGAAGGGTTATGGTGGCGCTTTCGCGCGCGCGCGTGTCGATGTCGTCGTGGGGTTGTCGTCAGGGGTAAGAGATCTGATAGAATGCGATTAATGGGTGATGGGTGGGTTATACGATTGGATGTCGAATTGCGAAGAGTTGAAGAAGCAAAAATAGGTTCAAAAATAAAGAACGGGTGAGATCTCCCACGTATCGAGGTTATTACAACAAGAAAGAGTAAAGCCAAAGCAAAAGGCCGTCGACAAGGGGAGAGGATATGGAACTTTTGTTCAACGAGACAGGTAAGAAGAATGCGCCATTTGAACGGCGACGAAATGCCAACTGGCAAGCTGTTGATTTTTAAAGCTTCCAGAAAGCAAAACCATCTCCACAGCTTTGTTTGGCAGCTCCTCCTCCCCGTGTCTCCCAGCAAATCCTCAGGCCGTCGTCATTTGTTGGCGCAACTACCCTAACCCTTGATTTACACATGCCACCTCCTGAATCAGCATCTAGACCGATCCAATAGGAGAATTATGATCATCATCTCGCCTCGGAAGGAAACAACGCTTCCTTTCGGCAAGCATGGAAACCTGGAAAGCAAAGCAACAAGCGAGAAACGTCAAAACAAAAAAAACCGTCGGGGGATGCTCGGCCCCATACCAGCATCCCACAAACGGTCGATCATGGACAGTTGCGAGACCGTTCAAAAACGCCTGCCTCGCGGCAGGCATCGTATATTTAATTATACAATACTAGAATGTCCGAGATGACGGTTAGAGAAATGCCACAAACCCGCCATCGAAACGCTGCCCGATCAGCAATGCACCCCAAGTATGTACGTTGATCCTCCCACCGAAAAACATGTTTTTAAAAAGAAAAGAGTACTCCATAATGTGCGTGTGTGGGTGAATGTACGCGGTTGCTACCCGTTGGCACCATCATAGCATCTATCTATATAGCGGGCACATCTGGTGTGCTCCCCCCATGCTCCCGTTAAGCCAGCCTGCGCGCATCAGGTTATCCTCTCCAAGCTGAATTGCGTCGAAAGTGTTTGGAAGCTGGGTGCCCTCAGAGACCCTCGAATTGAATAAATAGACAAGTGGAAGAAAACAGCAAGGCCGGTGTTTTCTGCAGAAGGTATGTATGGTATAATTTTCGTGCCCGGTCCCGTTTTCTCACAAACTCCAGTCGCCCATCAAATCATTAAAAAGTCCGGCTCGTCGTTTGTGTGCGCGAATGAGCCTTCATGTTTGTTGTTGGTTCCCATTGTTTGAGTGGTAACATGTTGTAGTTTAGCGGAACTCCTTCTCCTTGAGTCCGCCAATCTTCTCAATGTCCACCGAGTAGAACTGCGTGCTGCTTTCCTTCTCATAGGCGGGGAGTTGCTCGTCGTTGAGGGGCTCGAGGCCAACGGTGGTCTCGCCAACACGGACGACAACAACACGGCCGCTCTTTGGCCTGCCTTGGTCGTCCTGCTCGTCGGGGAAGGTGATGTGAATCTGGGGAACGTTGTCGGGGGAGTGGGGAGGCGATCGGGGGTTGGCAAGCATGGGCGAGGCGCCATTGTTGAAGACGATGACGCTTTGTCGGCCGTTGCCGGTTTCGATGGTGAGACGTCTGTGGTTGCCCGACTTCTTGACATCATGGTATTGGGGGAGGGTCTCGTCCAACATCTGCTTCTGCCTCCGCATCCTCCGCATCAGCACCAAAAGGGAGAAAGCCAGCAAGCCGCAGAAAGTAAGAGCGAGAAGTGCGATGAGGATATCGACGGTTGTCTCGTTGTCGCCGGTGTCGAGGCCCCGGCGGACGATGTGTGAGAATGAGTCCATTGTGGTGGTTATGGTGGTGGTGTTGTGAGACCTAAAGCCAGACGTAAGGAATGTAAATGGCGGTCGGTATATACGAGCTGCCCGGAGCTGTAGAGAAAGAATATTAGCGGTGTTGTAGATACATATCAAGTAGATCAACTTCAACTCACAACCGCGCGTGTAATTACTTTTACTCTACTTCCTCGTGTTGTGTCACAGGGACTGCATCAACAAAAATGACTGGACGGAACGGCTGAAAGAATGAAGCCGATACCAATAGGGTTTCCCTGAGGGCGGGAGGAGTGGTAGAAAAGAGAGTGATCGAAAGAACGAATGTGTGAAGCAGTCCCCAAGCTTTGACGTCGACGATGAAGGAAAAAGAGGAGATGGACGAGAAGGCCAGGCAAGGCGCGAGGCCTGGCAACAAGTAGTTGCGGTCAGCACTGCCTTCAGGGGATGTAGCGAGCGCTAGCGAAATCAACGCCATGTCCCGATTGGGATGAACCACTCACGAGGACTCCACCGTAATCAGCCACGCACCAATCATGTCTCTCTTATCCGGTGGGCCCAATCTTGGAAGCGCCATACCCCTGCCAAGCGGTTCGTTGAAAAGGTGCGGAAACGTCGTGCTGGAGGTGGGTGCACAAATTGTGTGGGGTTGACAGTTCATGTTGGTCCAAACACGATCTTCACCTCAGCCATTTCGAGATGAGAGATTATCAAAACAATGCCTTGATTATCACCATCCAACAGGCCACAGTGTTGCCGGCAGCCGACAACCGGCCAATCTCTGACATATATATATGAAAGGTTCTAGAACCTGACACCCTCTCCACCTCGCTGTCGCCAACCCGGCTCTTCTCCCTGACAGCCCGGACCAAAGTTTGGCGCCTCTTCGACAATGCTACCTCAACCAGGAGCACACCCCTATCGCCAGGCTGACTGCCCTCGGCGGCAACCTCACACCTTGCCAAGATGCTGTGAACAGCTCAGAAAGATCGGAACTGTGATATGACGCCACGGTGATCTCGAAGTGACATGAATATGTCACATGGTTCCGGAATACCATTCAGGCTGGTGTAGGTGCCTTCAAGATGTGCTCACTGATCAGTATCTAATGTATAGTAAGCGAATGTTCATCAACCTAATCTCAGCATATATGGGGCCATCTGCCACAATCATGACTTACCACTTACCAAGCTACAAGAAGGCCCTCCCACACAGTATGTCAAGTTCGGTTCCCAAGAAAGAAAAGACAGCCGTCGGGCGACCCAGAAGTCTTTCGACAACTTTGCTTCCAATCTCGAGCAATCTGTTGATGTCAAATAATTTCCCAAAGGGCGGTGAAACTGCAAGTCGTCAACGAGGTGTGAAACATTCCCGTGATATCAACCTATCGGACACTGCATGCACAACCCCAAAGGAACTTGAGGATATGACAATTGGACGATATTGTGCTGCTGCGGGAAACGTGGAAGCATACCGTCGATGGGTGTCTTGGCGATGGCTCCATGGATAGAAATACCCAACTGGAAGCAACAGAGCCCAGCCAGCGGGCACGTCGAGGACCATTATACCCGGGTAGATGACGTTCTCACCCGGCCAGACCTCCCTCTTGGTTGCTGGCGATGCAGGGAGCCGTGATACCGGCTCTCAGACCCGAGCACAACCTGTGGCTACCTGCCAGCGAAGCAGGTCTGTCTTGTGTTATGGCACACGAGCGCGTCGAGCCATATTGCCAGATGAAGGGTGTTTGGCAAAGCCAGCAAGACAAAATGGTGATACCGATGTCTCAGACTGACATTGTTCAACCATTTAATTAGGAGAACCTGGAAGCCAGCTAAGCATGGTTACAGCGATGAAAAGGTCAGGACGGCAACGGGGTGGTGCGGTTGGGAGATGCCAGCAGACTCCGCATGCTGGCAGATGTCGGCTTGCTGATAATGGCCAAGACCGGCACCGGGCAGGAGGCTGGGGAAGATACGGGTTCGGTGCCGGACATCGGGCGCTTTTCCAGAGTGGAAAAGAACAACTGCACGGCAGTCCGGCCGCACATGGCCAGCGCTGGGGGGCCCTGCGGCTTCACTGCGACGTCTTGCCTGTCAAATGAGTCAGCTACCCGAGCATCTCAGTCAACAGATGGTCGTTCCACGGAACGTACACGCTAGATTGTTCTATTTCCTGCGTGCTGCCGGCAGCCGCAATTGTTTCCCCCTTTCCTGAAACAAAGGCCATCAACGGCGGCCGGGTAAGAGGCCCTGAGTGGTCGGCTGAACATGGGGGCTTGGGGGCCAAACCCAACAACTTAACAACACATACACACCTTTCAGCATAAACCCCAAAAGGAAGAGGGTCGCATGCCTCTCCCGGGAAGGAACCCAAGAGAAGCACGCCTGGGGCAAAGAGGGAGAGGTTGGAGTGTGTGACAAGATGTGTACTGGCGCTTGCTTGTTTGGAAGCATCACAGATGGCGCACATTTATACACACGGATGGCCTGCCACTGGATCAGGTAGGTATGACAAGGCGGGAGCACCAAGCTCGTCTGGTCTTCCCCGGATCCGGCTGCTGGGAGGCGCATCGCCATCGAGCTGGGCCAGTCAGGGGAGGAGTTTGCGGGCGGGAAGCGGCGAGACACTGGGCGGTGATCTCGTTCGTGCTTCTCGGCCCGTCGATGACAACGGAGATGAAGGCATTCCACGAGGACAGAGGAGCTTGATATACAGACAGCATCCCTTACCTCGAAGCTATCGAGATTCTGTTTATCAGACCGGTGCAATATTCTGCACATTGCCATTCCCTTGTCGCATCCATACCGGTGAAGGCGCCAAGGGTGTGCTTTCGAGTGAACACTGTGTCCCTGCATCCCACGATGGTGCCATTCGTGACCACGGCCGGTTTTTGTGGCGAACCCTCTCTTACCCCCTTAATATCCGTTAACCAAAATGGAGACAGCCAGCATATGCACGCGCAAGAGACTGTTTGCTGGTGACAAATGACGCCAGACAAGCACAAGCATTCCGCACATGGCCCCAAGTGCAACGGTGCACCGCGGTGTACGAATTTTGTCTCTGAACCAGGAGGTCAAGTTGGCAGCGTTCAGTCAGGCCAGGGTTCGGTCGCCCCCCATTGTCTATTTGTCCGAAACGGCCGACTTTTCAACAATTGCTTTTGTGGCCGAGAACGGGGCGTTTCGAAACGCATTGGCTCTGAGGGCCTCATCAAGAGTGTTCGAGATTCGAGCTAACAACGCAGAGAGGCCTGAGCAAAACAAAGAAGGGCGTTAGTTAACGAGGGACTCGGCCGCGAGATCAGCAGCCTTGCGGATCGCCCATCGTGTGGCATCAAATCTCGGCCGGAAGACGATTGGACTCTGGCATGGAAAAGGGAAAGCCAACAGTGGGAGGAGGCACGGCACCGAAGGAGCATCTGCTGGGCGCTCGGTGCATGTGTTCGATGCCGCTGATTGGAACACACAGTCCGCAAAGTGGCTTGCGCACACGGTGCCAACTGCCCAAGAAGGCCTAGACAATTAATTACTATGATATAGTGTAGGGCATGAGGCAAACCATCGAGCCAACAGAAAGGAAAATAGACAACAAGAGAGAAAAAAGAAGCAAAAGAAAAAGTGCTCAAGAAAAATACCCTCAAGGCCCCGGTTGCACCGGCGATACATTCACACAGCCACTAGCACATCGCCGTCGTCATGCTACCTCGAAGGACTGAGGGACTGAGGTGCGCTGGTGAGCGGCCCCGGATAGGTGCCCTTCCATCCCCGGAAAAGGCCCCTCTCTACTCCTCCACTTCCCCTCTCACACGGTTTGCCGCTCGCATTTCTGGAGACAGAGAAAGAAAGAGAAAGGCCTTGTTGGCGACCTTGGAAACGGCGCTGACCACGCTGCCGAAACACGCTTCTGGTCCGATGCCACCCATCAGCTATTGCTGTGCCCTTGGAGCCTCGACTGACGAGTCCTTGGGCTAGTGAGGCACACGGTGCCCTTTTCAAGCTCCGGTTCGGGAGTCAGGTATAACAGTTGGTCGCTTGTAGGTAGGGCTCCACCGGTCTTGAGTGGGGACCGTGTATCTAAAACTATCTCTACCTAATCGCGGGTGGGAGCAACGATCGACGACGTAGAGCAACTTTTGAGGTCCCGTCTAGAGGACGTCTACGTAATGGTGTGGATATGGATATGAATATGGATATGGATATGGATGGATATGAATATGGATATGGATCTGGATAGCTCTCTTTGACCTACCTGATAAGATAGGTAGATTGACGCTCCCATCTCTATCTACACGAAGCAGCTGGCATATCACACACAACCCCCAGTAGACCACCATGAAATAATAACCGTCTGAAGTTGATCGCGTGCATCGTGACCTGCAGCAACAGAGAGCAACAGGAGCAACGAGCGACGTCAAAAAAAAAAAAGAAAAAGGACTGGACCCCTCCCCTGCCGTCGGGTTGTCGGTAGCGCCCTAAAAAAAGGAGCCACAGGGTTGACTCGACTCCGCTAAGATCTTAGCGTTCCCCACTCCTCCCTTGTCGTAGCTGGGAGCTTCTCCTGCGCAACACCCGCAAACCCGCCAAAACTGCCCTGCAAGCCCTGCACTGGAGCCCTGTCCGCCCGTTCTCCTTTCGTCTCAACGCCGCGCATCAAGGCCAATCCCTCCAACCCCCGTCGCGAATCCCCATCTCCATCTCATCCCAGATCAACCCACACCCACCCAGCACCCAGCACCTGGCACCAAGCAGCAAAAGCAGGGCCCCTCCCCGACCCGCTTTTGGCTTCAGCCCGTGGCTCGCCCATCCTCCGCACCAGAGCCATCCCTGGGTCTGGCTACATTCCACCGAGCACCATCGCATCCATTCTTCGACCACACAAGTCCAAAACACCGCCATTCACTTTACTACTTCTTAGCAGAGCAGCCTCCTCGACTCTCCCCCGTTAACTCGCAAACTCGCAAACTCGCCTCACCCTCTGCCTCGTCCTGCCGACCTGCTTTACCTTGCCTAGCCTAACCTAACCTAACCTGGCCCTTCCTCCTCCTCCCGAATACCTACGGTAGCTTTAACTACCTACCTACCCACCCACAGCTCCGGATACCAAGACAATCAGATAGTTCGAGCGAGCGAGCGACCGCCCACCCACCGTCCCCTCTTCCGTACACACACATATGACCGACGACGGCCACAACAGCACCTATTCGCTGGCCGCCGGAATCCGGTGCATAAACGACAGCACAGGCTGCCCCCGTCCCCGCGCAACCCGAGAGAGCTTGTGAGGGAGAGAGGACGTGTATCGGCGGGCTAGAGAAGCCAATTAATAACGTGCGGTAAGTGCTTGCATGTTGCACACCCGTCTGCAACGCAGTACAATTCGCCGCCAGCTCAGGTTCTCCTGCTCTTTACCTTCTGTCCTCGCCGTTCCCTTGGCCTCTCGGCTCCGGCTTCAGGTGGACAATTATACAATTACCTGAAGCTTTGCCGTGCTTGCTTGGGTGGGTGCGAGTGGGCTGTGTGTGTGGTAACCCATCATCATCAGCCTTACAACTTCTCCGACCCTGCCCCCACTTGCCCTTTTTTCCAACTGCTTCCCACTTCTGATGCCTCTTGCGCTGGCTGACTGACTGACTGACTGACTGACGCTCCTGCCTCTGAAGCTCAACCTCTCTGGTGTCTACTGCGACTTTCTTATCGAGATACCCACGGTGTATATCCATGATCTATAGACGGCACACATAGCCTTTTGCGCTTTTCTCTCGGCATCCTCTGCTGCTGCATCACTTCTACTGCATTCGAGGCTATCGGCAACAGCCCACTATCCTTTCGGACCCCAATCGCTCGAGTGCCACGGACCTGTGTGGGCAGGCTTCCACTCTCGTTTGCGCCCCGTATAAAGGCGCCGACTTCCCCGCAGCCACCACGACGGCTCCACGACCGTCAAGCTTCCCTTATCACTGGCGGATCCTGTATTCACTGGGAATACGGCTCTTCTGCGAATCCATAAAGCCATCTCCACCTCTCTTACCCCGAAGTTGCAATGACGTCTTCTAGCACACAGCGATCCACCAACGGCACAACCATGGCAGGCACGGTAAGTTGCTTCCCATATAAGAGAGACGCATTCGCTCCTGCCTTTGAAGGATATGGCTGCCCGAATCTGGTACTGACGTTCTGACTGATCTTCTAGACTCGACCAAGCAGGTTCCCGAACCTTGCCCCAAGCTCCACAGGCAACGGCGCAAACGGTATTGAGAAGAGCTCCCAGCCCATCACAAACACATTCCCGGCGCCAAATACCTGGGGAAGCGGCACCAGCATCTGGTCCAACACCAACACCATTGGCAACAGCTTTGTGAAGAGCAGGGAGGCTGTGGGCGCCAGAGGTATGTTTTTCCAGTCAGGCGCTCCATGAGAAGGCTTAACTAACATGCGGTGGAGATTCTAACGACGGATTTGTTACCCCCTCGGGGTCCGGTGCGCTGGCATCCACATCGGAAATCGATCCATGGGGCAGGCCCGGAGGCCCTTGGAACTCAAACGATAACTCCCAGAACCGCAACGTGTCCGGTCAGACATCTCCGAACCGAACACGCTCAGAGGTTCAGCTTCATGACATGTCAAGCAGCATGCCTTACTATTCGGGATCACAGACAATGACACAACGTGCCTTGGGTGGCTCAAAGGATGCCAAGAATGGCTTTCCCAAGTATACGTCGCAGTATGCTGACTTCACTGATGACAAGGACAACTCTTTCAGCAACCTGAATGGCGAACCTGAACAGCCTGTTGGCAGGTACCCAGCTTCCCGATCTATGCAAGACCAGTCTTTCTTGGGAAATGGGCACTCGCGGGATCACCTTTCCACTTCTGGCCAGTCAGACAATGATTTGCACGGCCAGGGGGCCCCGTATGCCGACTATCCCTTCGGCACACCTCATACTTCGATTCACTCCCAACGTCCCTCTTTGAACGGGCCAACCGGGTCATTCCATGGCCAGAACCCAAGAAGTTACGACCACAACAACATGGGGCAGCAAATTCCCGATGATGATCTCCCAGAGCGGTTGGGACGCATGGCCATTGGTTCTGGTCTCAATGGAGGCTCCAACGCTTTGGGAAATCTGCAGTCATTCGGTAACGGCTCGCAGGATTTCCAGCTTAATCCAGGCTCCCAGCCTTGGGATCATGGTCAAGGGTACCAGGCTGGACACTCGCGGGATAGCTACTCCAACAGCATCTCCCTGGACAGGCGGGGCTCTGGAGTTGATCGCAGCTCGCCTGCCGGTAGCACGTACCGTGCTGGTGCGACTGGCGTGGGGCTGAACAGCCCACGAAGCTTCACACCCGCCATCGATTCATGGTCAAGACCGGTGTCACGCGACCTTCGATCGGGGCCTGAAGCGGACCGGCGCAGCTTGTCCCATTTCCCACCGCAGTCACCCTACTACCAGAATGGGTATTACAACTTCCCACAGTACGCACCAGGCCCCTATGACGCTGTCTATGGCAGACAGCCAATGCAGTTTCCGGGATACCCACTTCCACAGTATCCATTTGCTCACAACGGCGTGCCGCCGGTTCGCCCAAGCAGTGACCGGGACCCGGCCAGGGGAGTTCGGAGCTTGAAGCTAGAGGAGTTCAAGACTGGGAACAAGTCCAGCAAGCGATTCGAGCTCAAGGACATCTATGGCTTCATTGTGGAGTTCAGTGGTGACCAGCACGGCTCTCGCTTTATCCAGAACAAGCTTGAGACGGCCAACAGTGATGACAAGAATCAGGTCTTCCATGAGATTGAGCCCAATGCCATCGTGCTGATGAAGGATCTGTTTGGCAACTATGTCATCCAAAAGTTCTTTGAGCATGGGAATCAAGCCCAGAAGCAAGTGCTTGCTGCGGCCATGAAGGGCAAGGTTGTTGAACTCTCGATGCAGATGTACGCCTGCCGAGTTGTTCAGAAGGTGAGCTTCTCTGCTTTCTTGTTTTGTTTTCAGGCGCTGACTAGCAATAGGCTCTCTCGCACGTGCTCGTAGAGCAACAGGCTGAGTTGGTCAAGGAACTCGAGCCCGAGATTCTCACAATCGTGAAGGACCAGAACGGAAACCACGTCGTCCAGAAGATCATTCAGACAGTGCCTCGGCAACACATTGGTTTCATTTTCGATTGCTTCAGGGGACGTGTCAGCGAGCTGTCGTCGCATGCGTATGGGTGCCGTGTGATCCAGCGTGCTCTTGAGCATGGGAACGAGGCAGACAAGCAGTCCATCATGAAGGAGCTGCACAGCTGCGCCCAGATGCTGATCATGGATCAGTACGGCAACTATGTGACGCAGCACGTCATCACGGATGGCTCTCCCGATGACCGTTCCAAGATGGTTGCCCTCGTCATGTCTCAGCTGCCCATCTTCTCCAAGCACAAGTTCGCCTCCAACGTCGTGGAGAAGTGCATCAAGCATGGTACGGCTGACCAACAGCGCGACATCAGGGACCGCTTCATGTCCCGAGGAGATGATGGCAACTCTTTCTTGGTATCCTTGACCAAGGACCAGTTCGGCAACTACGTCCTCCGTAAGTCCCTCGGAATATCTTGTGATACTCAGAAAGCTAACCCCAGTTAGAAACCCTCCTCAGTGAGCTGCAAGGGCAGGATAGGGATGTCCTGGTCAATGAGGTGAGACCGCTTCTTGCATCCATCAAGAAGATGTGCACGGGCAAGCAAATTGCCGGAGTTGATCGCTTGCACAACGCCATCACCAGCTACACACCTTCGTCGACGGCCCCGACTTCTCCTGGCCTTCACGTCGACGTGAGCTCGGCGGTGCCGACTCCAAACCTCACGATGGGCCCGAACAGCCCTTCAAGCAGTCCGCCAAGCACTAGTGAGAGTGCCGTCGAGGAGACGATTGGTCAGACGGATGCCAAATCTGCCGCGACAGACGCGACGGTCAACATTCAGGACCAGGCCGACGAGGTCTAACTCTTCTCTGCCGGTGGCATAGTGCCATGTCTATCCCCAAGCTTCTCTTCGCCTTGCCTTCCTTTCACCGATATTGCGATTTTAATCTTCGGCCCTTTTGGGCCCTACGCTTTTCCGTTGAGATTTTGGTCCTTTACCCACATGGACAGGCACTTTGCTCATTACATTGCACACCTCGGGCGCCTGGATTACTCCGCACTCTTAATTCTTCACCAAAACATGTTTTGGTTTGTATATCTGGAAAGCGCGCCTTGGATTGCCACCACGGGTTCCATCTGCTCAAATGGGTTTCATCTCTGCCTTTTGATCTATTGGCGAATGGGGGCTTTCTTTTCATCGTTCCATACCCGAGCATACCGCATACCCTTCACCACCTTTATACGGCAATTACGGTCAGTCTTCCCGAAACACACAAACAACACATTTACAGGGAATAGACATGGACAAAAGGATACCCAACATGACGTTTTTCTTTTTCGTTTGCTTTCCTCGTACTTTACGTACCTAAGTTTCGGAATGGGAGTGGGATGCGACGCCGACTTTTGTGTCGTGGGCTTATGGTTATGGGTTATGGGGCTTGGGCTTGCTTTTCTCATTTGAAGGGGCCATAGTAGTAACACCAACACCTGATGTTTGTCAGAGTGGCTGGGTGTCGCTGATGGCTGGTTAGCTTCCAAATGATGTTTGTTATTACTTTGCTGTGGTTTTTTTTCTCTCTTTCAGATGTGTTTTTATTTTTCTTTTTTTGCTATTTAAAACCTTTCCCCTCATGGTCGTTGAGGGGAAAACAAATATCGGGAACAACCGAACCGGGACATATCGTACGAACACACACACCGACAGCTTACATGGATGGGTTGATGAGATGTTTTTGATTTTATTTGTCTTGTGTTTGAAAGCGTGGAGTTTATTTGCTTTTTATGTGTTTTTGAAACCAAAGTTTATTTACACTCCTTTTTCTGTGTTTAAAATCATGCGTTGAACTTGTTGTTGTTGCTGTGGCAGGGGTGGTGGTTTTGTTTATGGCGATGTGGTTTGTGTAATTTTCCCCCCATCTCTTTTTCTTGTCTTTACCACAAAGGGGGTTTTCTCGTTGAGAAATACAACAACAACAACAACAACAACAACAACATCAACATCAACACAATAAATAATGGCGTGAATTGTACTTTTTTGTTGTTGAGGCGAAAAGGGAGTTATAGCGAAGGAGGAGCTATGGGTTACTTGGGCGAACGGCAATACATAAAATATTGGGATGGGATGGGATGGGATCTAAGGGGTAACAACAGGGGGTTTTATTTTTGGGGTGGAAGATTTGGAGAAGGAGGAAGGGGGATGGGTGGTTTTGATGGTTGGTTGGGGCGGGTGGTATGGTGTTCTATGGATGCTGGGTTGGTGGTGGTGGTGGTGGTGGTGGTGGTGGTTTACCTGCTACACATTTTTACCTACCTACCTACTTATCCTTACCTTATACCACGCGGTGTCTTTTTGTTTTGTTTTTTTCGCTGGGCACATATTACCCCTTTACCTTATCTACAATACCTATCTACCTTGTATTCCCACCGACTTTGACTTATCATCACATCTGCTACTACCTCTAACTGGCTTGCCCTTCTTAATTACCCATTGGTTGTTTTATTTTTCCTTGTGCCCTTTGCCATTGATTGCGCCTCTTCCTCTTTCTTTCTTTCTTGTAAACCGCACGATAATAGCCTTCATCACACGCCATTCCCACCTACCCACTATACCCTACCTTGCTTTTGTGCAGCCAAGAATGAATTTTCCCCAGCACCACTGCAACAGCTTTTACATTCCTTGCTTGCTTTGCTCTTGGCGACCAACCACACACTCGTTTATGTCAACGTTGCCCTTTTGCGGTAGGTTGTACAACACAGTTTTTGTTGTGGTATTTTTCCCTGGTTTTCTCTTATACATATATATGATTCTGCCGCGTTTGAGAGAGAGGTAGAAAGAGAGGGAAGGAGTGTGTGTTGACAGTGAGTGTGTTGATAAGATAGGCTGTTGTTGTGTACAGATAATGGGAGGGGGGGATGAGGAAGTGTTTTGTAAGATATAGACTGTTTGAAGAAGATGGTGTTGTTTGTAGGATATAGACTGATTTGAGAGGGTGGTGTTGCTTTAAGGGTGGGTTAATGATGGAGTGGAGTTGGGGGGGAGGGGGGGGGGGTGGGTGGTAGATTTTGAGGGGAGGGGAGATTGTTTCTCTTTGCGAGACTTTGCTTTTGCTATATACACAGATAAACCAAATGTAAACCAATGAACCAGTAAGCGAGATGGCTATGGTACGCACAATACGTGGTTAGAGAACTGGATTTGGTATTTTCCAGGGATTGATGGATGCCGATTGTTTTGTTCTCCTTTTTGAGTGGAAGTTGTTGAGGTTGCTTGTTGTTTGGTCTAGAAATATACAGGAGGGGTGGACTGAGTTTGGGGAGGGTTTGATACTATGAAAAGAAGAGCTTAGGCCTGTTTGGGGATGAAAGAAGAAAAGACAAGATCAGAGATGCAGTGGCTATTTCCCTGGCATTTGCCCTTTGGGGTAGATTGCTTGGATTCTGAGATGTGAAGTGGACTCTGGGCTTTCTTTGCCTCTTTTCGTATCAAAGTTGGAGGTCTATGCTAGGACATTTCTGGTGCTTGCTCTCACACGGGAATATGTTTTTGAGATGTAGATAGGATGGTCGTGCTTGCTTTAGAGCTGTTCAAGTGTAATTTTTCAGGTTTGGAGTGAAGACGTATTGAACCTGGTTCTTAGTTTGGGAAATAGTCTCAGTTTGCTCCTGATACAAACATCACGTTCCAAAAGCATCCTCAACAGGGCAGAGTCAAAGTCAAGCTTTAATTCTTTTCACACGCATGAACCCCCACCCACACATCACATCATTTTATACACATTCACCTGTACATATGTCAAAGCCTAAAGTCAATAATGTCCACAGAAGAGAACAACAAATCCGCAAAGCGCAAAATCAGATTGATGATTCTCAACAGAAAATAAAAATTCCCAAGCCAGGTATTCCCACAGATCCTGTAAAGGAAATCCAAACAAAGATATCCCCCTAAACAGATCGATATAACTCAAGACAGAAATGAGCTCCCAGATCCACCCACGACCACACATAGAAGCCCAATCCATACATGTTATAATGGATTTCCAAATACAATCCTCGCCCCAACCAACCCAGTCCCAATCCATATATCCCGAAAAAAAAAAGACACAACGCAATCCAGGCCGCCGGTGAAAAGAAAGAACCGAAAAATCAAGAAGAGATATCAAAACCTCACTGAAAAAAATCCTCCCGCAGAACAGCAAAAAAGCCAGGATGAGAAGAGAAAAAAAGCCACAAAAACAAAGCTCGCTCCCAAAGCTAAACACGCTTCCCAAGTCCAGAATATGCTGTTGTTGTCCCGTTTGACCCTTCCCTTGCTGTTGTTGTGTATGTTGTGTGTGTGGTACCCCCCTATATACTCCGGTTTACCCAACCCCCTATTGAAAAACAAAGAACCCATCCGTTCATTAAGTATTCGTGATTACGACAAGATAATCCCACACCAAGTAAAGTATTCCCCCCACTCCCCCAAGCCGCCCCAAAAGATCATCCACATCTGGAAGAAGAAGCAGCCGTGAGGCTGGAAGCGCGCCAGCCCCTTTTTAACCCCATATAATGCAAACCAATACTTGTGTTGTGTGTGTGTGCGAGCCCCCCCTCAGCCGCCACATATGTGAGTGTAATCCGTCATCAGTCGTAACTGTCGTCATCTTGTGCTTTCCTTCCCAGTCTTGCAAAGGGATATGCGAGAATGGCAAGGGAACACAAACCACGGGCCCTATAAACTCATGGATTCATGGACCCCTCAAAACTTGGTAGTATACGAGCGGGTGAGGCCCGATTTTTGAGAGGGCCGATTGTTGTTATTGTTGTTGTTGTTGTTGTTGTTGCGCGATGCTTGCGAGCTGCTTGAGCCAATCTTCTCGAACCCAGCGAGCATGTCAATCGGTTGGAAATCGTTACTCTCCTCTCCGAGGACATCAGGCGCATAGAGGTCATCCATGGAGAGCCAGGGGGCCAGATTCTCACCGTTGAGCGCCGCTGGCATTTTGGATGGCGATTGCAGGTCGTGGAAAAGTTTGCTTGGCGATGAAAGAAGGCCATCAAAGACCTTGCTCGGTGTCTCCAGCATCAGATTGTTCGGCTGAGCAGGAACTTTGAGGAAAGACGCCGAGCTCGCAGAATTGTTGGACAAGGGAGCGGCCAGGTCGCTCAACGCGCTCGTGGAATGCGAGCGTTCCAGTCTCTGCTTCCTCACAGAGCGCTTCACAGGCGAGCCGGTGGGCGCGATTCCGGCAGGAGACAGAGCATAGAGCGAAGTGTACGTCTCATTGAAGATGTCGAACTCTGGAAATTCGTCGTCCTTGGTATGCTCGAAGTTGGCGAACAAATCATCCATGAGATAGCCGGGGGTGAGCTGCACTTCGGGACACATAGCCGCGACGCGCTTGTAGGGCGAGTCCCCGTCCACCATGGACTGGATGCTTTCTCGGTGAAGGCGCAAGTTGGTGCTAGGCGAGACTGACGCTGGTGGCTTGGGGGGCGCCTTGAGCTTCATGGCAGGGGTCAACGGCGGAAGCATCTGCCCAGCGTTGCTATGAACTGGCTGCCGCAGAGGTGACGAGGAAGGCGGAACGTAGCCCTGAGAGCGGCCCTTTGAGGGGCTGTCGTAAGATGAGGCGCGGAGACGGACAATCTCCTCCTCGGCCAGGCCTCTACGAAGACGCGGACGATCAGCCTCAGAGGTGAGTAGCTTGGAGTGGTCCCGCCCAGGACGCATTGCTGACGACTCGAGGGAGGAAATGTACCCGCTATCATCCATGAACGAACGCCGAGTACGCGACTTGCTGACCGACGAACCAGGTCCCCGCCTCTGAGGTGGGGGGGTGTTACTGTGTCTCGATTCCACACGTTTGGGAACGGGAGGCGAGGAGTGCATGGCCGCAGGCAGAGGAGAGTACAGGTTGTTGTCGTGAAGGTCATTCTCCCCAAGCCTGTCATGCCCGTCATCGACGGTGGCCAGATCGGAAGCTGGAATGGTGGCGTCGGATGAAAGCTCCGGCAAGTGGCTTGCAGGAGCTAGCTGTTGCGATGATGGCATTGGCGGTAATTGCGGCAGAGAGTTGGGTGCGATGGGAAGCTGAGGCGGCAAAATCGGTTCGTGAAATTGAGGCATTTGTGGTTGAGAGGGCTCGAGACGCGTCGACATGACCGGCATATTCTCAGCTGATGGGGCGGCCGCTTTCCTCGAGGGCTTTTCCTTCATGAACAAGTGTTCTGCGCCCGGTTCAATTGCCCAATAGTTGCCCTTGCCCGGATCATCCTTGGGTCGTTCCTGCTTGATGAAGTGCTTGTTGAGAGACAGGTTATGACGGATGCTGTTCTGCCACCCCGCATCGTTGGCATTGTAGAAGGAATATGTGTCAGAAATCCACTTGTAGATCTGAGCCAGTGTCAATCGTCGCTGTGGTGAGCGGAGAATGGCCATCCCAATCAAAGTCGCATAGCTGTGTCCTGGCTTTGATCCATCATCGATAATCTGCGGGAATGAGTCGTGCGGTGGCAGCGCGTCGTCCACCCTTTGCTTCTTGGCAGGCCTCAGTTCCTTGATCGGTGCAGCCTCCAACAATCGCTTTCCTGACGGTTTTTGGTAATAATGCTCCAGAGGTAGGTTGAACTGTTGTGGTTGGGGTGGCGCGGGGAAAATCATGGGATGTGAGTTTTCCTTGCCCATGAACTGCTGAATGTTGAAGTCGGACTGCTGAGGTTTTTGGGCGACCGTCTTGAACCTCGACATTACAGGTTGTCTCTTCTCGGGCGAGTCGGTCCCTTGCTGCTGAAAGTTGCTTGGCGGCATCATCTGAACCATGCTGAGCTTGCTGCTTCGAGACGACTTCATCGGGGTGAGCGGCATATTGGATGGCGGAGCACTCGGCTTCAGTGGTGATTGCTTGACAAACCTTGATGTGGGCGGGTTCAGTACGACATTGGCATCGGCGCTCTGGAGAGGCTGTCGGGCCGGCTTCGGTGCTGGAGGCATGGGCGCGTTGCTGATGATGGGAGCTGTATGGTCGAAGTTGAAGTCCTCGTAGATGGGGAAGCCGGCTTGAGAGGCCTGAAAACGCGGCGGCTTGGCCATGTCAGGCCGAGCTGTGGAGTGGAGCGATGTGGTTATATCGATGGTGCCCTTGAGCTGTTGGTCAGTCGCTGATGTGTCAATGAGATGAGACGGGACGCGCTCGGCCGGGCAAGGAGTCGGGCGTCGACAGCGATCGGATAAGAAGATGGTGTGACGACAGTGAGGGAAAGGATCAAAGACTGTTAAAGCTCTTTTCTTACCTCCACTTGTGGTGCGGATCTGGTTTGATGGAATTGTGGGGGGCGGTGAGGCAAGGGATGGTCGTCGTCCTTCTCGTGTAATGGATGAGGGTGGGCGCTTGGCGACAGTGAGCGACACAGCACAGTGAGTGAGAGGACTGAAGACCGATGAGTGTTACCGATCTTGGTGTCGCGGGGTTATCGTTGCTTCTTCACGATACGGATGTCAGGTTGAGTCGAGGGAGGGGAAGTGGGAGGGAAGAGAGGAGTCGAGGGAGGTAAGGTTGGTGGTGCTTGACGCGGGCGGGTAGTAGGGTAGTGTAGGGTACTAGAAGGATGTGCTCTCTGTCTGGCTGGGGGAGGGGGGGGGGGGCGTGTGAGAAAGAGAGCCCGTCTGCCAGCTCACCACACTTTGTTCCAAGAATCCAAGAAGGCCGTGGGGTGGGGCAGCGAGCAGGCAGGGAGCGGAGAACAGGCCAACGGAGTGGACGAGTGGGAAGACGCGGGCTGACCTCGGACAGGGAGGGGGGCTAGTCGTCTTCGGGTGCAGGGGTGCGGCAGAGCAGGAAAGTCGTCGTCTATGTAAGTGGTGGTTCAAGCCTTGAGTTGGTCCCAGGTCCAGATGTGCAGATGCTGCTCTCGGCGATGTCGTCAGGAATAGGTATACAGTTATTACCATGTAGTGTAAGGTATCCTGTCTGTGTTCTTCGTCGCTTCTTTTCGTTTCGGGATGAAGAGTGGGAAAGATATCTGAGCACAGTACAGTACAGGAGCGGGGAGAAAACCCTCCCGTAAATTCCTCTCGTGAATTCACTAGAACGGGCTAAAAGTGGGCTGTGCAGAGGGATGCACGATCCCTAGGGCGCGGGGAGGGGACTGGACTGGGGACCGGCCTGGCCGCCCGGTGCTTAAGTGAACTGGGCCGAGCAGATGGGCGATGTGCACGGCAGACGCAGCTTTCCTCTGCCTCTGCTTCAGTCTGCCTGCCGTGCAAGGCGGATGGGCCGGCGAGCCAGTCGAGAGGCAGTTGAAGCCAGTTGATTGAGAGAGGTCGAGCACGTTTGGCAGTTATTCTCTAACCGTCCCAACCGTCCAACGGGAGACGGCGCCGTCGCGCTTTTGTTTATCAAAGTGCAAACGACTGGACGCGAACCTACGCGTTTCGGCCGCGCATATCTTGCCCCTCAACCAATCGCAGCCCTCGGTCGGATCTCGAGTCGCAGTGCTTCCGACATGGAACGAGGTCGAGGGCCAGATCTATCAACCTCAACCCAACTGCCCTGACGTACCAACGACAGGCCAGGACAGCAGCGACTTCATACACCAGGTCGTCGTCTCGACCTTCCCCTCCAACGTTCAACGGCACCCTCTCGCCGTCTCTGGCACCATCTGCTCACCATCTTTCTCCGTGGTCCCAACTCTGCGGACCGCACCAGCTTCACGCCATCTCGACGCCGGCATTTGAATCAGTGCGTACTCGTCTGGAATGGTGGACGTTGAATAGTCGCAAATGACATCATTGGCCAGCTCATGCCTCCGTATCGACCAAGTTCGTAGCTCGTTTCGATACATACAGTCAAGGAAGTGTCATCTGGATCCACCAGATATCGGCATCGCATCGGCAAGTCCAGCGTTAGTAAACATGATGCACATACGATGGGGCCGGCTGCCCGAGGTTCCTCTTTTTGATCATTTTACCGATCCACCAGATCGTGAACCATCTCCTCCTCTCGCGATCCGGCCCAGCAAATTTTCAGGACTATCAGATATTTACTAGATCTCTTGTGGAATGTATGTACCGAGCCGAGGGTGCCAGAGATACTGTATCCTTCTCAAAACTGGGTAGCTGGCACTAATAGTGATGGCTTCCCAAGGCGTGACTCAACTTCAAACAGGGCACTAACCCGGACTATACTGGCGGTAATCAAGATCCCGGCAAAGCCCAGCTCACACCACCGCTTCACACATTCACGGCCAATTCACAGGAATTTATTTATTTTATTTCGATGTCCAGTCCACACCAGCTGAACCCCTCCTCCACCATTCCCCACCACGCGTTACCATATCTGCTCTACGGGTTCAAGAGCCGGAGGAAGACAAGGATGGGAACCTGAAGAAGCAGAAGAAGCGAACCGTGTGATCCCCGTGCCTGCAAAACCCTATAAGGATTATATCCATTTATATCCCCGAAGGAATTCCATCCGTGTCCCGATCACACCCTGAACCACACCTTGGATCGAGCCAACACATCAGCGTCTCTTCCTTTGCCTCTTCTGCGACCGACCGTTGGATTTTTCCCTTGACGATTCCACCATCCCTGGGCCCATCGTTGCTCCCTCGAGTCTGTGTGCTCGCATGGCTCTCGAGCCTCGTTGACATCCAGGTGACATGTACAAGTCGGCAAACAAAATACTGCTTGATAGCTATCACTGTAGTAGAAAGTCCGAAGGATATCTCCCTCCTCCCAAACCGACTGCATAAGTGCGTTTCACACTTTGACGTTTTGCTGCTTGTCCCTCAGACGAGCCGGCGGGCGGTTAAGGTAAGGTATCTGTCCAATGTAGAGTAGAACGAACAGACAGACAGACATCCACTACATCTGCATATTCCCCATCTGCAGCTATACGCCTCTTGCAGGTCAAGGGATCCATTTCCATCTCGGCCCATTTTCGCTTGCATCTTCCATCACCCCATATTCTTTGTGTGTGTCTGATCTCAAGATCTAGGGATTGAAGTTTGTTATCTCCTCTTTATCATCATCATCATCATCATCATCATCATCATCATCATCATCATCATCCCTCGACAGGGCAAGTAAATCCTTCCCGCTCGCTCACCCATCCAACCAATCAACCACTCCCCCTCAAGCTCAACTTTCATGTAAGAAAGCCCATGTGTATGCAAAGACAATCAGCACACAAGCAAAGAAACGAAGTAACGCAATTGGCACCTAACTTCTTGAGCCGCCGCCACCACACACACCCACACACCCCTTTGCCCAACACTCCCTCCCTTCCCAACCTCCTGGATTTTTTGATATCTTTACACCAAACGGCTGTCTGCCTTACAAGACACAACTCTCTCTCTCTCGCTTGTGCATGACCTACCTTAACTTTGTTGCTGCAAATCAACGGCTTCAGGACATGATAGGACAACGCCCTACGAATCAACGACCCGATATCCACATTTATCTCAATTTAACCTATCAAAGGGGGGAGTTTGACCGAAAAAAAAAGGAAAAAAGGGGGGAGGGGATTGACTTGCTGGGAGGTTGCCAGCTCACAAACACTGAAAGGGGGGGAGGAAGGAGGTCCATGTGAGATGGGGGCAAAGAGACCCAACGAAGGAAGCACGCAAGAAATGCAAGTGACAAGAAACGTCTCTTGGGAAAGAAAAGGTAATTTGTCAGGAGCTTGCCAGCTCACATAAAGGGAGGGGAGGAGGTCCCACCGAGTAATAAGCCTTATAATATGGGAGAGTGTCGAGATATCCACCATAATGGTCTACTGTAATCAACAACCGTGGTTTCCCATCCATTGGGGATAGGAGAGGGTGAACGAGAAGAGCAAAAGGTCTATACAGAGATATCGCGGAGTATCTTCTAAGCAAGAGAGAAAGTGATTTGCTCAAGGTTTGCCAACTCATGGAACAGAGATCCACCGTTGATAAGCCCCATGATCTAGGTTTATGAAGGAGAGAAAGCCCAAGGCAACTACGGATACCTCTTTCCGACCTTGAGCCAGCAAGAATGCCCTCCGAGGAGAAAGGAGGACAGACTCGTTGCCGAAGGACTTGCCAACTTGCCTGATGACGAGGAGAACTATCCACCAAAATGGACTTCCGCAACCGCCATCAATGAAGTCCCACCCGATGAAGATGAAGCCCATCTATCTCTGGCAGGCAAGCACGCAAAACGGCGAAAAAAGCGGCACGGGTAAACCGAGAACCTCTTCCATTTGCCAGTTCGTATGCCTCAACGAAGAAGATATCCACAGTCCGCCCGCTTCACTATCATGTCCGACGAAGCGTAGCCCTCACGACCGCACCGCACCGCAGCCCATTAATCACAAGTTCCCCCTGATTTACTAGGCGAGAGCCCACTGCGGGTACCAGTTCCCAAGCGCTCAAGAAGCTAGAGACAGGACAATGATCTTCAGAATCACTGACCAGACACCCAGCAGCCTTGACGTCCGAGAAAGATATCTGTATATCGTGCTCAGAATCTGCCGGCAACCATAAGGTGAATATCCACCAGTTAGTGAGGCAAACCCTCAGGGTTCGCGCCAGGCAGGTGCGAGGCTCAACTGAGATGGGGGGGCATCCTCCCTTCAGGACGAAAAAAGGGATCCAAACTGGAATGCCGTTGAAGCAACCAGTCAACCACCACCCCCAAAAGCAACAACCTCGCACAAAGCAGATCTAATGTCTCAACCTCAAACCCCATCTCACTCAAACCTTGAGCACTGCATCCTGTCCGCATGAAACTAACAGCCCCCATGCCTGGTCTCATCCTCCCTGAGTAACAACATACACACCACTTGAACACAGACAAACCATGTCTTTCCTCAGCTGAACAAGCAACCGCCAGCTCGATATACAGATAACTAGCTTCCCTTATCCGTTCTTGAACCATCATCAATTTACTTACTCCCCAGCCCTCTCCATTTCAATATTCGTAGTTACCCAGCTCCCATTCTTCCCCCCCGTAACCCCATAATTCGGCAACCCATCATCCATCTCAACAAAATTCCGATCGCCCCCCCTTCAATTGAACCCAACCCAAACACCCCGGAGCCCCTCGGGAATGAAAGCTAAGGAACCGCAAATGTGGCCATAATTTGATATACCATTGTCACATAATTCTGCCTGTTTTGGAAAGGCCATGACGGTTGCTAATACTCCAATATAGAAAAACAGTTTTCATTCTCAAAAACCTAAGAAAAAAGCTAGCTAGCTGACCCACCATATACTCCCCCCCCCCCCTACCATACCAGAGCTTCACTACACGCCACCCTTCCCACTTTCACCCCCATCCCCACACCCCATCATGTTGTACTCCCCTCAGAAACAACAAAATGATGGCTGGACCACCACCCTCGCACAACATGCCGGCCGAGTGGTAGCCGCACAACCATCCACAGACACATGCACAAATCCCGATATTAGGTACTCGCCACAACAGTAACCCCAACCTCCCCCCTATACCCCCAGAAACCATTTTCCCTCCAGCCGCCGCAAGCAAAAAAACCTCGGGTGTAACAGCCCTTGTAAGAAACCCCCATCATTAATCCAGCACCCGTCCCGCAACAGCAGCCCCGCTCTTGTCCTTGGTCTGCGTCTTCCTGAGAGCCCTTCCAGCTTGAATCTCCCCCAAGAACGCCGCCGGCCTACCACCCGCAGGAGCAGCAGGCGCAGGCGCTCCTCCCGGCGGCGGAGGAGGAGGGGGAGGGGGAGGCGCGCCACCTGGAGCGGGAGGTGGAGGCGGAGGAGGAGAAGTCGGTGCCCCAGACCCGGGCATCGGGGGAGGAGGTGGCGGCGGAGGCGGCGCACCCATCCCGGGCATGGGCGGAGGCGGGGGTGGTGCCGGGGGGGCTCCCGCAGCAGTAGGGCTAGGGATAGCCGGAGGAGGCGAAGCAACAGGTGAGATCACCGGAGGAGACGCAGCGGCAGACTTGTCGCCCGTAGCCGACAGCGGCCGAGGGGGCGCCATGGTGCCGAACAAGATCGAGGCGAGGTGAGCAGCGCCCTGTCCCGGTCTGTCGTCATCCGAATCCTCGTCGTCGTCCTCCTTGTCGGATCCCCATCCGTCATCTTCGGGACGCTTCCTAGAGACCGGGCCGGATGGAGCAGGGGCCGCGGCCGCCTGTGTCATGCGGTGGAAGGGGTTGGTCGAAACATCTGGCTGTGGAGGCGGCGGGGGAGCAACAGGAGCTGGGGGTGCTGGCGGCGCCGGAGTTGTCTCGGCGGCCTGTGCTCTCATTCTGAAATAGGGATTGCGGCTCTCCGTCTCGGCGGGGCTAGAGGTGACAATCTGGGGAGGAGACTGCACGGGAGCCGGCACCGGGGTAGGCGGGGCAGGCTCGAGCTCCTGGCTACCGCCCACTTGGCTGCCGCCCAAGGTAGGTGTCGAGGCCTGAGGGGTAATCTGCTCAGGGCCTTCATCGTCAGATGAGCTGTCCTCGACATCCAGAGCCTCAAGCTGCTTGCGAAGCTCTTCTTCCCGCTTGCGGGCGGCTTCAATCTCAGCACGGCGCTGGGCAAGCTTGGCTTCTTGCTCCTTTGCCTCAGCCATCGCTGCCTTTTTCTTGCGCTTCTCCTCTTCCTTCTTGAGCTTGCCTTGGCGGACTTGCTCTTCAAGTGCTTTCAAACGGGCATCGGCCTCGGCACGCTCCTTGGCCAGCTCGTCTTCCTGATCCTTTGCGCGTTCCCTAGAATGGCGTTAGTAAGAATTGTAAACAAACCAATCTGGTTCAACACTTACTCAAGTTCCCGAGTCTGACGCTCCTGCTCGCCACGCTCGCGCTCAAGACGTCCCTCCTCCGCCTTCTTCGCTGCGGCCTCCTCCTCGGCCCGCCTGTCGTCAACCTTGGGGGTCTTTCGGCTAGGGGGCGGAGGTGGCTTCTTGCCCTCTGGCTTTGGAACAGCGGCTTGGGCGGCTGGCGCGGGGGCCCCAGTTTCTTCAGCAATTCTTGCTTGTCTCTCAGCCTCGCGACGGGCATCTTCCTCCTCGGCCTGTCGCAGCTTGGCGGCTCGCTCAGCCCGCTCACGCTCCATCCGCTGGGCCGCAGTCTCGCCGGGCTTGATGGGAGCCTTAATGCCCAAGGCAGCGAGACGCTCCGCCATGCGCTGCTCGGCCTGCTGCTTGATAAAAGCGGCCCGCTCCTCCGGTGTCTTGTAGGAAGAGTACGAGCCACCGCCTGCAGCTGGGACACTTGGAGTCGATGTGCGAGAGACTGCAGGGCTCACAGAGCGAGCAGATGGTGGTGCCTCAGCCCTGGTGGGTTCCTGGGTAGGTTGACGCCCGCCCTGACGGTCCTGTGATCTGATGCGAGCAGCACGGCTAGATCGCTGGAGGTCGTAGATGAAATCCCTGACCTCATCCTCCACGCCCAGACCATCTTCCCAGCGACGCTTCTCATGCTCGGTAGTAGAATCCTGAGCACCCTCTTTCATATTGTCCTCAATGCCCTTGGCAAACTCGCGAACACTGTCTTCCACATCGCGGACCATCCGCTCATTGTTCTCCTTCTCGGTTCGGATCTTGATGCTCTCCTCCTCGAGTCGCTTGGGGGCGTCCAGATCGTCGTTGCTGACTTCGATCTTCTTTCCTGTAAGGGCTGCAGTGCGCTGCTGCATCATAGCCTTGGCCCGAGCCTTGAGCCTGTCGGATTCGGTGACGGTACCGCCCGGACCAGTGCCAATGATGGTCGCAGCGCTGGATGGGTGAGCCTTGGCATCCCTGAGACGGAACAGTTCCAGCCTAGCATCAGCAATCGCCTTCTCAGTTTTCCTAACCTGGGACGCCAGATCTGGGATCTTGTCAGTCAGGTTTTGCAGCTGGCGCTTCAATGCTCTCCTCTCAGCATCTGAGTCAGCGCTGATGAGAGAAGCGTCTGGGTGGTTATCGATATCCTCCTGAATTCTCCTGATGCGCCTGTAAAGCTCGTCAGCTTCGCGGCGGTCACGCCTGTCAAGAATGTCATCCTCCTCCGCATGCTTCTCGTCAGCAAAATCCATAGCATCGAGCAAGACTTGCTTCTCCTTGATTTTCTTGCGGAGCTGCTCAATACTGAGCTCCTCACTAGAGTTGATGGAAGCTGGCGACTCTGGACGAGGCGAGTTGTTGCCAACCCTACGTCGGGCGCTCGAACGATAGCCCACCTCTTCGTCGTTGTTCTTGAAGACCGTGGCATCCTTGCGGTTGCCAAAGCCAGCTCCGGCTCCCTTGAAGGAGTGGCCTTTGAGGTAACTGACACCGGTCTTCTGAGGCAGCAAGGCAGCGCCAGAATTTTTGCGATACTCGGATTCCTGGTGAAGCATGTTCTTTACCATACCAATGGACTGGTTGAAGTTCCTGGTTGATGGAGGAACAAGCTCGGGAGGCAACTGGTTGGGAACAGGATACCCGTTCAGTTTGCGATAAATCAAGTGCATTGCCACAGCAAATTCATCCATATCGAGGCGGCCCTTGTTTCCATTATCTGCCAATGTCCACACACGTTCGAGATCGGGCTTCTCCAAACCACTCTGGCCCAAGATTTCAATCGCTTGATCACCAGAGATATAGCCCTTGTGAAGGCCGTCCCAGGCACGGAAAAGACTATCGTATCTGGTCTTCTCGTCTTTGGTGATAGCCCAGGGAATGACCGCGTTTCCTTGCAGACCGGCGGTGGTATATGTCTGCTGCTCACGGCCTTGCTGGGGCATCATGCGAGCCTGGAGGGCGTCAATGAGAGGGAGACCCGTTGCTGGCGTATTCACAAGACCCCACTGGCCAGGAATACCAGTAGGCTGGGCATTCAGAGGTGCAACCATCCCGCCCGGACCAGCGTTCGGGGTCAATGACGAACCAAAACCGGTGGGCATTGGAGGCATGGGCGGCCGGGGACCAGTATAACCTGTCGCCTGGGGCATCCCCGTTGGCTGAGCACCCAAAAATCCGGTTTGTTGACTAGGAAATCCCGTCATTTGCGCCTGGAGAAGTTGAGAGTTCGATGGCTGCGGCTGAGGGTGCTGGATAACAGGAGGAGTGGCGGTGTTCTGCCTGATTCCCGAATCAGAGGCATTGGCAGCCTCCTCCGCAACGCTGAAGTTGATGATATCTACCATACTTGACACCTCGTTCTTGATGTTCTCAGGAAGGTGTTCGGGGAGAGTCTTTCCGGTAAGCTTGAGATTGCAGAGATACATGGCGAGAGCAAATTCGGGGAAATGCAACTGTCCCGATCTCGTGGTATCAGCCAACGTCCTAAGTCAAGCTGTCAGTATTGATTTGATACGTATATGCGCCAACAAGCACCAGACTCACCAAATATGAGACAGGGAGTCTCCATCCAGTCTTGAACGCAAGAGAAGATCCCTGGCCTTCTCGCCAGTCATGGTGGTCTGTCCATCCCCCACAGCAGACTTGAACAGCGTCTCAAACTTGGCTTGGTCTTGTGCGGTGATGAATGAGAGGCGGATGTTGGGAATCTTGTTGGTCTTTCTCGGAGCACTGGCTGTCAATTTCGAGCCTCCAGCAGTCTGGAAGGAGGCAGCCATCTCGTGGAAACCGGTCGGCTGGGGCTTCATGGGGGGAGCGGGGGGGGCCAAAGCCGAAGCAGGAGGCTGCTGGCTCGGGGCGGCGCCGAAGGGGCTCGATGTCTGTTGTGGTTGTTGCTGGAACTGCTGCTGTTGCTGTTGAAACTGTTGCTGGAACTGCTGAGGCATAGCCGGCATAGGGGGTGCCGCTGCTCCAACATTTTGCTGGGGAACTTGACCAAAGCCTGTAAACTGAGGCTGAAGTTGGCCAGTAGGTTGAGGGACCTGCAGGCCTGGATATCCAGTGTACTGTTGCTGCAGGGCCGGCTGTTGACCGAAGCCAGTCGGTTGAGGAGCAAATGGACCTGGCTGTTGCAGTTGTGGTTGACCAGCTCCTGCGCCAAACTGATTGCCATACTGCGGTTGCCCTGGGCGTTGGCTGTTCCCGCCCAGGAACGAGTTGGGATTCGAGTACATGATGTCGTCGAGCGATGACCGCGTCGGTTCGATCGGGAGCGGCTACGGGAACGGAGACGACGACGACGACAAGGTTGACGATGAGACTGCGGGATTACGACAGATGGAAAAGGGGTAACACGGTAATCGCAGGGCAAAACAACAGGCCGTCGCCAGTTGGCTGCGATTGTTGCAAAGAGGGAGAGAGAGACAGATATGTATCAAGGAAAGATCAATCAATCAAAAGCAGTAATTAATGAGATTAGCTCTGTGAAATGAGCAAGCGGAGCTGCCAATGGAGGTTTGGCACTTGACAAGTTCCAGTTGGGATGATGACGAAGAGCCAAAGCCTTGCACTGTGCAAGCCACGCGCGTCGAAAGTCACTCGAACGACCAAGCTCCATCATGAGTGTGGCTGAGTTCATCGTACCAAAGTAATTAGCTCTGATAGATACATAATACCGAGGTGATGCATATCCACCAATGCGGTATGCGCATATCGAGTTCAAACTGTTATCGACAAGAAAGCCGGCGGAGACATTTTCTCATTCCGTACTTTCGGTGCATTTTTGGCTTTTCAACGCTCTGACCAGCCTGAGGCACCCCTCACCTCACACCTGCAGCACCGAAATTGTGGAGGGGGCGGGGGTCAACCTGGCTTTTTGAGCTGCTTACTCCGGCCCCGCATCTGTCACTGAACCGGGATCGACTCTTGTCTTGCTGTTGAACAATTCACTCACCTCCGATTGTCTAGAATAGTATTGTTGGCCGGTGTCATTCTCGACGTGAAAGACTGGAGGAATGCCATCCCTTTGAAGAGCCCAGGGCAGGGGCGTCCGAGGGGACGGAACGGTGGGTTATGTACCTCTCCAACACAAAGGTTGTACTCCGTACCTACCTTATTTTTTTTTTCTCTGCCCCCTCACTAAAACACCCCGCGACCCGGAGCGTTGTCGGTGACAATACATCGGTCTAATCTGCATATGGCCACTCTGCTGGAGCCCGGTTCGCGGAGCGTCAAAGATTGACTGGCTGCGAGAAAAACCCGGTCGACTCGGGCCTTGGGTCACATCATTTGCACCATCGATAGCGTTCACTTGTAAACGGGGGTCCCAAGCAGGGTACTCCAGGTCACACAGAAACGGAGTGTACCTGAGCTCCAGCTTACCGTGTGGTGGTGTCGATCCGTCACTCAGTGACCTGAAGCTGTCTGTCCCGTGGTGACGACTACTCCGAACCTAGCTAACAGCAAAGCCCCGAAGACCCCGAATTGTTGATTGAAGCTTTCCATCCTCCGTCTTTGCTGCCCCACCATTAGTGAGCCCCGAGACCTGAGTGCCGAACCTCCCAATGCCCAATCCCCATGCAAGCAAGTTCTCTATGGGAGCTCTCGATAGCTAGTCTAGACCCTGAGCTGCGATGCCAATGCTGCAAGAAACGGGAGGGGCAGAAGAACCTGAGACATGGACTTCATCACTTTGATGTCTCCAGTCCATCCATCCTCCATCCAAAGGCGGTCGGGCTCCGAACAAGCGGTGGGAACCCCCACCGATTACGGCCCCGTTGACACTGCCAGTCACTCCAGTGCTGAGGCTGGCCCCTGCCCGAGTAACTCAAAATTGCCCCCCCTCCTGCAGGTCGACTCGTTCGGTTCCATTCCCCTCTGGGCACTACTTATTTCTTTCTTCCCCCGCTCAAGTCAACCCTTCTTTCTCTCCTTCTCTCCTCATCCCACTTTTCACACTCCCTCTTTGCGTCTGTCACTCCAGCCAGGCTCAAGGAACAGGTCACTGTGAACCAACAACAACACCATCTCCCTCTTCAAATCCCAGATACACCTCACAGCCATCAAGATGGTTCAATCATCCGTGCTGGGTTTCCCGTAAGCTTCAATTACTCCTTCCTCTGACGGCTTTGGGCACTGATAAGGTTGCTAACTCGATATCTTTCCTACAGCCGTATGGGCGTCCTTCGTGACCTCAAGAAGGCCAACGAGGCTTACTGGGCCGACAAGATCTCCCAGGAGGCTCTCCTCGAGGAGGGCAAGAGACTCCGTCTCGCCCACTGGAAGATCCAGAAGGATGCCGGTGTCGACATCATCCCCTCCAACGACTTCGCTCACTATGATCACGTCCTTGACCACATCCAGTTCTTCAATGTAAGCTTCTCTCTCGGTCAATTGCTCTCGGGCTTGTTTGCTGACCCACCTCTCCCAACAGGCCGTTCCCGAACGCTACACCAAGCAGAAGCTCTCCCCTCTCGATGAGTACTTCGCCATGGGCCGTGGCCACCAGAAGGGCGGTGTCGATGTCCCCGCCCTCGAGATGGTCAAGTGGTTTGACTCCAACTACCACTACGTCAAGCCTACCCTCCAGGACAACCAGACCTTCTCCCTTGCCGAGAACCCCAAGCCCGTCCGCGAGTTCCTCGAGGCTAAGGAGGCTGGCATCATCACCAGACCCGTCCTTGTCGGCCCCGTCTCTTTCCTTGCCCTCGGCAAGGCTGACCGTGGCTCTTCCGTCAATCCCATCTCTCTCCTTGACAAGCTCGTCCCCGTCTACGTCGAGCTCCTGAAGGCCCTCAAGGCCGCCGGCGCCGAGAACGTCCAGATTGACGAGCCCACCCTCGTCTTCGATCTTGCCCCTGAGGTCAAGGCTGCTTTCAAGCCCGCCTATGAGGCTTTCGCCGCTGCTGGTGATGCCATCCCCTCCCTCGTCGTTGCCACCTACTTCGGTGACATCGTCCACAACTTTGACGTCCTCCCCGCTTTCTCTGCCGCCAAGGGTATCCACGTCGACCTTGTCCGCAACCCCGAGCAGCTCGAGCCTGTGATCAAGCAGCTCGGCCCCTCTCAGATCCTCTCTGCCGGTGTCGTTGACGGCAGAAACATCTGGAAGAACGACTTCGCCAAGTCGCTCGACCTCCTCCAGACCGCCATCAAGGCCCTCGGCGAGGACCGTGTCATCGTTGCCACCTCCAGCTCTCTCCTCCATACCCCCCATACCCTCGCCAGCGAGAAGAAGCTCCCCACTGATGTCTATGAGTGGTTCTCTTTCGCTTCCGAGAAGGTCAAGGAGGTTGCCATCCTTGCCAAGGCTGTCACCAACCCCGAGGCTGTCCGCGCTGAGCTCGATGCCAACGCCGCCGCCATCAAGGCTCGTGCCGAGTCCACCCGCACCAACGACCCCAAGGTCAAGGAGCGCCAGGCTGCCGTCACCCCTGAGCAGCACAACCGCAAGTCCGGTTTCGACACCCGCTATGCTCAGCAGAAGAAGCACCTCAGCCTTCCCCTCTTCCCCACCACCACCATTGGTTCCTTCCCCCAGACCAGCGAGATTCGCGTCCAGCGCAACAAGTTCACCAAGGGTGAGATCTCCGCCGAGGAGTACGATAACTTCATCAAGAAGGAGATTGACCTCGCCGTCTCCATCCAAGACGAGCTTGACCTCGATGTCTATGTCCACGGTGAGCCCGAGCGCAACGACATGGTCCAGTACTTCGGTGAGCGCCTCAACGGCTACGTCTTCACCACCCACGCCTGGGTCCAGTCTTATGGCTCTCGTTGCGTCCGTCCCCCTATCATCGTTGGTGACATCTCTCGCCCGGCTCCCATGACCGTCAAGGAGTCCAAGTATGCCGCCTCCATCTCCAAGAAGCCCATGAAGGGCATGCTTACTGGCCCCGTCACCTGCTTGCGGTGGTCTTTCCCCCGTGTCGATGTCCACCAGTCCGTTCAGTGCCAGCAACTTGCTCTGGCCCTCCGTGACGAGGTTGTCGATCTCGAGGCCAACGGCATCTACGTCATCCAGGTCGATGAGCCTGCCCTCCGTGAGGGTCTTCCCCTCCGCAAGGGCTCTGAGCGTGACGCCTACCTCGAGTGGGCCGTCAACAGCTTCAAGCTCGCCACCGCCGGTGTTGAGGACTCTACCCAGATCCACTCTCACTTCTGCTACTCCGAGTTCCAGGACTTCTTCCACGCCATCGCTGCCCTCGATGCCGATGTCCTCTCCATTGAGAACTCCAAGTCGGATGCCAAGCTCCTCAAGGTCTTCATTGACGAGGCCTATCCCCGCCACATCGGCCCGGGTGTCTACGACATCCACTCCCCCCGTGTTCCCGCCGAGGAAGAGTTCAAGCAGCGCATTGAGGAGATGCTCGAGTTCCTCCGCCCCGAGCAGCTCTGGATCAACCCCGACTGCGGTCTCAAGACCCGCAAGTGGGACGAGGTCAAGGGTGCCCTCACCCACATGGTCAACGCTGCCAAGTACTTCCGTGAGAAGTACGCCAACAAGGCTTAAACGCCTACCTAATATTTTTCATGTACACGCCATCGCTTTGATGGTGTAATATGCTTTTTTCCGGATTTTTTTCAACAGCATTAGCATTTTGGGGGTCTCTAACGGGTTCAAAAAAAGATTTGGGTGATGATTAGATGATACCTCAATGGAAAAGCGCCATTCTCAACAAGGCGTTTTGTGGGCAAGGGGAAAATCCGGATGGGTTGGTTCAACAGCATATTAGCATACATTATTGGTGAGGGGTGGAACGGGTTTCGCCATTCTCAACACGGCGTTTTTTTTTTTTTTTGTTATGGGTGAAAGAAAAAAAGAGGAGATTCATTCGGTTCGGTGTTGGGTGGGTTTTGTTTCTTTCGGGAAAGAAAGAAGAATGAGAGAAGAGGAGAAGAAGAGAGGGGCCTGAGAGCATCGCCATCTTCAACAAGGTGTGTGTTCATTTGCTCATGGCCTATTTTACGGTCTGCCTTCACCAAGCAGTGCGCGTGTGAAGGGGTAACAGGAAGCTTCTTCTGGAATTTTTATTCGAGATACCATGGAGTCGTCAAAAGAAGAGTCTGCCTTTTTGGTAGATGTACAGTACTTGGCTTTTCCACTTGATGATGTTGAATGTGATGTGATATGTTTCAGCTGTTTTTTTCTCATTTTGTAAGAGGAGACTGATAGATCTGGTTGGTTCTATTCTAGTAAGTTTCGGATCTACTTTGACATATGGGAGTCGACTTTTAACTTGAGAAACTATTTTGGCAGAACACAGCCCAGGACCAACCCTTTCATTACAACATTCGGCCTCTATGTACCTCTCTACTGAGTAGGATGTGGTCGGATCCTCGAGTGCCGTCGCCATCACGGGTCCGCCCGAGTAGCAAGAATCAAGAACCGCATTGACGATGGCCCCTTTGTCGCCAATCTGCTTCAGAAGATATGCGATCTCGACGTCCCTGACGTAGCCGAAGAGGTCATTGATCTCTTTGGTATCATACTTGTTGACGCCAATCGACAAGTCGGTCGGTCTTGATCTTCTCCAATATATGACGGCAGTGGATCGACGTGCAGAGCGGTGCGGTCCGCTTATAGGACAGCTGCATGGGAATGGAGGCTTTAGTGGTGGTGATAAGTGTGGATGGCTAGCTGTGGAAGTGACGAGGTTAAGGTGGCTAGCTGAGGTTGTCAGTTGCCCCAGTTATTCTCCGCACTCCTAGGTCTAGAACTCCGGCTGCAGCCAGATGGAAACATGCATCACTCAGCTGCCTGAAGGGCTACTAGTGCCAGCGGTGACTTCCTATCTGGAAACTTGGGATAGCCCAGAGTACATTTCCAGGTTTTCCAGTCGCTCTATGGCAGACCAAGCTCCTCGAAGCTATGCAAGCCCACATCCGCTAGGTAGCGGTGGGTTGTATTTCAGCTGGGTATCTACTCGGAACTCCATGACATTGCTACCTCTGCTAACCTGACTGGCAATGACAGATCAAAGTGTTCGTGGCTGATCAACCCCGTCTTGGCGTTGTTCTCGCCCATGAAGCCTTTTGACTCGCCCCGCGCTTGCCTGGATGGGAAATCAGACCTTGGAAAGAGAATACAACAGCTGCGGGTGTGCGGATCCATCAGTCGATTGGCAAGTATGCTTCCATGAGAAAAGCCGGGTTGACGTGAACGGCCCAGATGCCGAGTGGCAGCATGCTGAACTACGCTGGTATAAGAAGAGGCACCATTTCCAGCCAGCTCAAGACCAGAATCTCACACATTCCTTTCTGTCCTGTACCTTACTTCACAGCATCCATCCTACCTGATCATCCCATCATCACACAGCCCTTGACCATGGCGGACGACGACAACATAACCCAGCATGCTTTGGTCAGTTCCTGGTTCTTGGGCCCCAGGGCCGAGAATTTCCAGGTCCTTCACGATCTCTTTGGCACCGTCCTCAACCATCAAGCCCAGGCCAGAAAGACGCTCTATGCCGGAGACCCCGAGTTCATCACCGAAGGGATGAAGGAACTGGAAGACTACCAAAACAGCATCAAGACTTTGACATCTGATGTCGATAAACTTTCCCTCGAGTTGGCCGCAAAGTCGGTGCCGTTTTGGTCTCCCAGATACAATGCTCATATGAATATGGATGTTGCCCTTTCCAGCATTGTTGGCTGTATGTGGATAGACTTGTTGTTCTCTCTGTTGACCGAAGTGACTACTGATAATATACAGACATGACGGCCATGATGTACAATCCCAACAATGTGGCCACTGAGGCTAGCCCACACACGACCAAACTGGAGAGAGAGGTCGGACAGGAGCTTGCAAGAATGTTGGGATATGGAACAGATTCCTGGGGCCACATCACTTGTGTGAGTTATATCTAGAACCGTGCTACACTGTATTGCCGTGAATTACTGACGCTTTGTTGTCTTCAGGATGGATCCGTCGCTAACCTTGAGGCTATCTGGGCGAGTATGAATGTCCCTGTTCCCTGAATTCACAGGGAAGGTGCCTAACAGTCTCCTCTAGTCCGCAACCTCAAGTTTTATCCCTTCTCTCTCAAACGAGCAATTGAAGAAGGATCCCTGAATTTTCTTGCTGGTGCGTTCGAAGTTAAAACCAGCACAGGGGACGCCAAGCTATTCACAGAGTTGTCCACCTGGGAGCTGCTGAATCTCAAGCCCTCCACCATCCTTGAGATACCGTCAACTCTGGCTGAGCAGTACTCCATCTCTTCAACTTTCTTGCAGGCTGCTCTCAAACCCTACCTCATTCAGACCACCGGAAAGAGCGTGATTGAGCAAAAGTATGGGTTTGAACCTGGGAAGTTCTTGATCAGTGCTACCAAGCATTATTCCTGGCCCAAGGGCGGAGGTGAGTTTCTCTTGCCCTTTGAGAACGACGTTGGTCTCTTTTCCTTCTAACACTGACCGTTGCACATGTAGCTATCTCTGGTATTGGCTCGATCAACTTTATCGACGTCGATGTAGACGAAGAGGCTCGCATGGACACCAACGACCTTCGAAAGCGCCTGAAGGAATGTGTTGACGCCAAGATCCCAATCTATGGCGTGGTAGCCATCATCGGCTCTACTGAGCACGGTGCCTGCGACCCCGTGGCTGAGATTGTCAAGATTCGCGACGAGTTGGAAAGGGACGAAGGCGTCTCCTTCGCCATTCACTGCGATGCCGCCTGGGGAGGCTATTTTGCTGCCACGCTCAGGGAGCGGGGGGACCAAGACGGTTTCCTTCCGTATGTACCCGCTATGCCCTTGCAGCCATATACTGTGAAGCAGCTTCGGAACCTCCGCCACACCGAGAGCATCACTATCGACCCGCACAAGTGAGTGTTTCCCCGCATATGTCGATTTCAGAGTTTCTGACACGATGGGAAGGTCTGGTTACATCAATTATCCCGCGGGCGGGCTCTGCTACCGTGACCAGCGTATGAGATACCTCGTTACCTGGACCAGCCCTATTGTTTTCCATCAAGGTGATGCTTTGGAAAGCATGGGTGTTTACGGTGTGGAGGGCAGCAAGCCAGGTGCAGCAGCGACTGCTGCATGGTTGACGCACAAAACGATAGGTCTGCACAATGATGGTTATGGCAGATTGCTGGGTGAGGCTGTTTTCTCCTGCACAAAGGTACGTTCAGAACACTCCCTCCAGCTTGAAGTTGCTGGTCGCCGGGGTCTCTAATCAGATATGGGATTAGCTGTACTGTTATTGGGCCACCATGGCTCCGTCCCCAGAATCTGAATCCGGCGCAGATGAGACACAGGGGGAACCTGACCCCGAACATGAGTCACTCAAGAAATCCCTCGTCGTTGTTCCTCTCATTCGTCTTCCGGCGGAGAAGGCAGGCGAGTCACCGGAGGCTATTGAAGCCCAGAAGGAGCTGATCAGAAACAAGATCTTGAACCGGACCAACGAAGAGCTCTTCGAGGACAAGAAGACATGGAAGCTTTTATGTGAGCTGGCTGGCGACCTCATGATCAATGCGTTTGCGTGCAACTTCAAGATTGGGGACGACATCAATCAGGATGTGGTAAGTTTACTGTCGCTCTCCACATACAGCGAATGGTGGACTAACGGTTCATGATATGAAGGGAGAAGCGAACTATCTCAACCAGTGGATCTTCTCACAGCTTTCCGTCTCGTCCGACAAGGATGTTGTGGCAGCGCGCCCCCTATTCCTGACCTCATCTGTATTCGGTGAAGAGGCTTATGGCAGATGCCTTCGTACTTTCAAGACCCGCCTGGGACTCGACGACGGTATCAACTTGGCCCGGGGCGACCTTCGATTCCTCGTCAATGTCACAATGAGCCCCTGGCCCACGAGTCCAGACTTTATGAAGACTATAGTCAAGGACTTCAGGGCAGTCGCGCTCGAAGGGATCAAACGCTGCATCAAGCGTAACAAGCTCAGTCCTGATGTTCATGGCTTCGTCATGCAAGGCGTGGATGAGATCTACCTCACACACATCCCCATGTTCAACATGGCCAACCACCGCTGGCAACTGGTCATCACGGGCGATCTCCCCCCGGATGTGGTGGAGTACTACAAGAAGCTGCGCAGCGAGAACCCAGGCGTGGTTTACACACTTGCCAACATGGAGAAAGAGACTCTGGAGAACCTGCTCAAACCAGGCAGCAGCACCAAATGGCGCCTGGACGTGGAGATACCCCCGCCGGGCGCACCGCCGCTCAAGGACAACATCGAGCTAAGCAACATCAGGGTCATAGTCAAGGAGTCCATGTCTTACGCCGCCTTAGAGACGACATACCCGGACAAGATGCCGTTCTACCTGTACGGTAACAAGAACGAGGTGCACCTCGATCACGTGCTGAAAGCCTCTCCCAACGCACAGATCAGCCACGAGCGGGTGACTCTTGACCTGGAGTCCGATCTGAGCGATGAGCAATTAAGGAAGGGGATAGTTGCGGTGTTGGACGATGTGTTTGAGAACAGCATCCAGCCTTTGTAAGTCTACCTTGGTCCCTCCTTTCGGAAAACAAATGCTGGCAGAAGTCTAACTACTCCACAGGCCCCTTGACAATGACACCAACCGCGTCCTCCTCGAATCGGCAGGCCTTTCCCTCACAAAGGGTGCTGTTCATAGCGTGTCTGTATACGAGACGTATGAGCAGTACAAGAATGGCTCGGCGCCCATCACTACGGGCAAGGTTACAATCGGGGAGACTACTTTTGCCAACTGGCCTGCTGTCAACATGGACCCTGCGGACGAGGAGGAGGAGGAACACAAACACAAGCACTGATTATCGCGCGGCTGATGGCCGTGAATGATTGAGGGACAAACCAGATTGCATTCTGTACAGAGCTTTGATAATCGCTGTGATGACATGTTCAACTTGAGATGCTGAGAATGGATCAGTGGAGTTGATGGGCCAACAGCGCTTTATTTTTCAGGGGGTTCAGGGGTATTTTCGAGAGACTGCCAAAACCCTAACCCTGCACCTCTTTCCGCCCCTGAAGAACAAGAGATGATGAATGAGGTAGATCATTGGCAACTGACGACCTGTCCAGTCTGCAAGATAGCTGGCACCTAACCGATCATGAGAGTGAAATATATAAGAACTGATATCCAACCACCCCATTCAGTCTCAGGTTCGCTTTCCCTATCTTTGCCTATATTAACCTCTGACTCCGCGCTTTGGTAGCGCCCTGCTCCTCCCAAACAGGATGGGGTTCCGCTGATGGAAAAGACTCTTGCCATTGAAAGTTGTTGGACGAGAGAAAACGGCTCAATTGCTTTGACATGAAGTACCTACTACTCTAAGCACCGGAATGAACATAGAGAACCAACCCAAAACCAGCCCGCCTGCCCTACCCTTCCTCACCTCCGGGTCATCTGTGTTAGCCGTATCCTCCTCCCCCATTGCCCCGCCTCCTCCCTCTTGTTCATCCAGGTCATCACCGCGACCATCCCGAATGCCGTCCTCAACCTCTCTCAAACCCATCAAAAAAAAAAAACAATGCAGCGCCCTCTGCACCGCCTACCATCGTCACGAACGGTCTTGAAAAAGCTCTCTGCCACATCAAACGTAAAAAGGATCAGACAACAGTCCACACCGCTGCCAACCGCATGCCGAAACCCAGCCAGCTGACAGGCATAATTCAGAGTCAACACTGAGACAAAATAGAGAACCAAGACGCAACATTAGAAAGTAATTGTATTGTGTATCCTCTCCTCGCAGAGAAAGAGTCAAGAAAAAAAGGGGTATCTCGATGAACCTAGTACCTACCTGATAAGAAAATCTATAACTACCCATGACTAGCGCCTTCAGTTGTATCCCTAGACTCGCTGTAATCCGCCATGTTGCGCGTGATACCCACCTCTGACTGTCGAAAGCCACCATGAACCTGCTGTTCTCCCTTCCGTGCTGTGTTACAAATGCAGCGTTGAAACATAATGACCAAATCCAAACGCCCGTTTCCCGTCCTTTTTTAATTAGCAAACGCCTGTCCCGTTTATTCCTTGCAGTTCTTCTGATCCCTGAAAACACCATGCAGCTTTTGCTCTTCCCAACTACCGACCATGTCCCGCTCCGATGGGTCTGTGTCCTTTTTCTTAGGGAGGATTTGCCCCATTGTTACTGGATCAAGTTCCTGCGATCCGGACAGCAGTATTGTTGAGGAACACACAGACGATTCCGAACTCGAACAGCTGCTTTCGGGTGGTTCCTCTTCAAGGCCGTCCACATCCTAGAGAATCTCCTCATACTGATCATCTTTCTTGGGGGGCTGCTGGTGATCGTGCTTTTTGTCCTTGGGTAGATTTTTTTCCTCGACGCCACCATGACCAGCCGGCTCCATATTCCTCTTCCGACTCTCCTCAGCCACTAGCAACCACTCCTCATTTCTCCTCACCTCTTCCATCTCGGCCCTCCTGGCCTCTTCCTCCAACTGTGCCAGGTAAACGTCAAATTTCTTTTCAACTTCCTTCGTAGCGGCAGCAACCTTGTCACCAATATCCTTTGCGATATCAACCACCTTTGTGACTGCATCACTGCTGAGGAAATCCTCCTAATAGATCCCCATCTTCTTTGCCCAGCCACCCGCTACAGCGTCGACTCTAGCTCCGACTCCAGCAGCAGCCGTGGCAGCCTTTTGTTGCGATGATGGTGATTGCTGATTACTTGGAGGATTACCAATGTAAATGCGATACGGGAAGGGGTTGACGTTGGATTCGGTGATGGGAGGGATGTGGTCCATGTGGCCGGTCACATAGGTCATGATCTTGAAGACGGTAGAGCGGAGCGTGGTTTCGGTTGCTTTCCGGACCTTAGCACGGTCTATATTTCGAAGAGGGTGAGTTAGTGTTCGGTGATACAAAATGGACAAAAAGTAAAGGTCAAATCAACATACCACTCTCCGTCTTGGGTTCAGCGACGGTAATTTTGATGGTCCACCTCTCCCAGCAGAGCTCATCGTCGGCCCCGAACCAGGTCCCCTTACGACGCTTCTTCTCAAAGAACTGAACAGTGATCTGACCGCGGCCACCTCCTCCTGATGGGCGCTCAGCGTCTAGTTGTCGTGCGAGTGATGTTGCGCGCTGGTCGATCAGCGTCTCGATTGCGGAGTCGGGAACGTAGGCGAGGTCGATCCCGAGACAGTCGCGTGTGGCTGTGGCAGCCTGGATGGACTGGAAGAAACGCATAAAGAATATGGTGTGCAGAATACCTATAGAGCAGGACAATCAGAGGATGGAGGGGCAGACAGGGGTGAATAGGGGAAGCCTACCGCGAACAACATCCCGCACCGTGTTAGGGTCGGCGAATGCTTCGAGCAGAAACTCGGGCGGACCCTCCGCGTTCATGGTTGCTGATATTTGCTGATATGACTGATGCTGATAGTGAAAAGGTGGTGATGTTATCCAGACAGCTGTGGTGGTAGTGGTGGTGGTGGTTGTGGTGTCATTGAGCGAGGGAGTGGAGGGGTAGCAAAAGTAACATTTTAAACGATAGCGGACAACGCTACGGGTGAGGGGCAGGGGCAGTCCGTGGCGAGCAAACTGTGACGTTGGCCATCAGCGAAACGGAAGCGGCGGTGGATTGCGAAGAAGGGGCCCCCTTGGGCTGGGCGTGGGGTAGTTGCAGAGTGTTAAAGGGTTAGGGTTGACTCCAGATTTCCTACCCCGGATCACGGTATCAGCCCTATCAGAACCGCAGAGCCGAGGTTCGCTCAGCGCGATTGGAGGCCCAGAGCAGCTGGTGTCGCGCCCCCAGTAGTGTAGACGTGCATCCCGTCAACCACATGCATAAGGTAGCCGTCTCCTGATTCTAAGGAGGAGCTGTGATCGAGCTCGAATCCCCCAAAACTCTGCCATGTTGGCCGCCACGAAGCGGTGGTTCCGCCGCAACCGAACACCTCTCGCCATCGGTGCTGGTGTTATCGGCGCCGGCTATGTTGTCACCAATTATGTCTTGGGCAAGCTCCAGGATGCACGCGAGCGCATGAGCAGCGATCGCATCGCCAAGGAGAAGTATGCCTTCTCTCTGCCTCCTTGATGAACACCCCAATGCTGATGCTATCTGTCTGTGCAGTCTGCGACGACGATTCGAACAAAACCAAGAGGACTGCACCTTCACCGTCCTCGCCCTCCTACCTACCGCCACGACAAACATCCTCGAGGCGATGAACACAGAGAGAATCACATATGAAATCCAACAGATGAAAGGCTCTGCCTTAGCCAGGACGAAGAGCATCGGATCAACAAGTCCACCCAGCCTTTCCGCAGAGACAGATGACGATGGAAGGAGCATGTTCAGCGTCAGCGTCACGAGTGACGCCGGCTTACAAACAAGTCAGCTTGCCGTCCCAACCTCCATAGCAGCTGCCATCTCAGGGGACGGCAATGTCCCTGTCGACGGTGCCCAAGAAGGCGATGCCCTTTCAGTACCCCCCAAACCAAAAAAGACCAAAAGGCAACTCTGGAATGATCTCACCATCAGCTGTACGCCCCCTTGCCCACCCCTATTCCAACCCCCAATACTAACTCCCCCCTGTCTCTCCAGCCATCACCCGAGCCTACACCCTCCTCTACACGCTCTCCCTCTTAACCATGCTAACCCGCATTCAACTCAACCTCCTCGGCCGCCGCTCCTACCTCTCCTCGGTCGTCTCCCTCGCCACCGGCTCCGCCCAGCAAACCATCTCCCTCGAAAACAACGACGACGACGGCAACAATCCCGAGCACTATTATGGTTCCGACTTTGAAGTCAACCGCCGCTACCTCACCTTCTCCTGGTGGCTTCTCAACCGCGGCTGGGTAGACGTCATGCAGCGTGTAGAGACTGCCGTCCGCCAGGTCTTTGGCCACCTCTCCCCCCGCGACACCGTTACAATCGATAACTTCCTCCAACTCACCTCCAACGTCAGAACCCTTGTGGAAGGCTCCTCTCCCTCCTCAGGAATGGGCACAGCTTGGCTCAGGTTCCTCCTCCCTCCCGAAAAGCTTGAGGATTTCGTCCTTCGCGAATCAGGCATCTTGGATGACTCCTCCCCGTCCCCATCCCCAACTGGGGAAGACATCACCCCTACCTCGGTCCAATTACGCCGGTTGTTGGATGAGACAGCCGACTTGATCGACTCCCCCACCTTCTCCAGCGTTCTAACTCAGATCCTCGACGCGGGCTTTGATACTCTCAAGGGGCAGCTGGCCAAGGATGTGGTGGGTGTGTCAACCATAACAGAGGACATGTCCGGCTTCACGTCAAGAGCGGTGCTTCTTCCCAAGATCCTCTCCGTGCTTACGAGGCAGGCGCACGATATCGGGAATGGGATGCCGAACCGGTACTTGCAGGCGATGGAGCAGGTGAGAGATTTGGAGGGTTTTGCTGCGGTGGTGTATTCTTCCAATTGGCAAGCGGAGATCGCGCAGGATGAGGAGTTGGAGGTGCTGCAGAGGGAGCAGCAGAGGAGAAATGAGACCGTCGCTGGGGGTGGCGTAAGTGGTCTTGTGAGGGAGGAGGTCAGATCACCTGGGTTGGAAGGGTCAACCGTTGTGGGGGGTGGTGATGAGAGTGTTGTTGTCGTTGGGCAAGGTTCGCAGGGGAGTTTTGAGGGGGCGTGGGAACGGGCTGTGAGTCCGCGGAGGTAGTGAGGTGTCTTGTGTAAGAGAGGGAAGTTGGGATGTACAATCATGAACGAGGGCGGTGGTTTTCACTTTGATGATTTGTTTGTTTTTATATTTTGGTATTATCACTTACATATTACATGACACGGATACAACGGGTTGAAAAGAGAGCAAGACATGGTCTGTTATTACTATTAGCATGAAATCAAGGATACATCAAGGCACAGGTTTCACACATTATAATTTGTAGCACTGTGTTGTCTATCACGGCCCCACCACCTGCCTACCAACAACAGTAGCACTCCCCTTGACCGCCAACCCCCCCTCGAAATCCTCAATCCAAACCACCCACTCCTCCTCCCCTTCCCCGCCCCCTTGACTCTTGGCCAAAGCACCACAAACCCTCACCTCATCCCCCTTAAACAGCGGCGCCAAGTTCCTATAGCTCATACTCTTTATCCACCTCCTCTTCTCCTTTCCACTCTTGTGCAAATAAGACGCAAGACCCTCCAACATCAACACCAGCGTCAAAGGCCCATGAACCAGCACATCCTTATACCCCTCCTCCACCCTCGCATACTTGCTATCAAGATGAATCCGATGAGCATTGCTCGTCAAGACAGAAAACAACGACAAAAACTGGGCATCCGGCCTAAGAGAAAAGGAAAAAAACGGTCTCCAAGGAACCTTGATCTTTTTCCTCTCCACGGCCTTCTTGTCACCCAGTCTCAGTCTCTCAACCTGCCGCGCCAGCTCCTCCTCCAACGGCCTCAAAAACACCAGCCTCCTCTTCTCTGTCAGCACCTTCACTTTTTCTTCCCCTGTCAGAGCAAAATACTCCCTCCCCACCTCGACAAAAACCTTCCCCCCCTTCACCTCCACCCCCTCACTCTCAACCCACTCCCTACACTCCGCCTTTGTTTCCTTCCCCCCTTCACCCAGCAACATACACCCCATGTACTCCCTCTCAAAATTTACCTCCCCCCCAACCCACATCCTTCTTGCGAAAGGCCGCCCCGGGAAATGATACGGGTCTGTCCCGTCAGCCATCGGCTGGTAAGACGACATCTTAGGTTCAAAGTAAACCATGTGATACCCCTGAGGAAGCGGGTCACCGTCCTCGAATTCACCGTGCGATTGGCGAAAGGCGGGGTTGGCGTCTTCGAGGGCGAGGGTGAGCTGGTCTGCTTTTGAGCGGGTGAGGGTTGCTGAGATGATTTTGGGGGGTTGAGAGACAAACTTTTGGCGGGCGGAGGCGAGGTAGGATTCGGGGTTTATCAATGGTGGTGGTGGTAAAGGGGAGGAAGAGTATGGTTTTTGGTCGTGAGGTGTGAGAAGATGAGGGAGCCGTGGTGGTGGACGGAGGCGGAGGTGGTGGGTGAGGAGGGGGCGTATTGAGCGCATTGGGAGAAGTGTGCGATGATTGGGAATAAAAGACTCTACGGGAAATTGAGTTTGGTTGTGTATTGTTCAGGGTTGATGAGCTGTGTGTTAAGTCGATTGGTGTACATCAACCAACTGACGTTGAATTCACCAAGTGAGATAGGTATGAACCAAAAGAGAAGAGGGTTAGGGTTAGATGTGCCATTTCTTTGTCTGGTATAATTCCGTCCCCTTCTTCTCTCAGTTTACTTTCAAGCTTTCTTCCCAAAGATCTCTAGTATGTCTTCATGTCTTTTTTCCCCCTTCCCTCTACCTCCTTGCACTCTCCCACCCCCCCAGATACCTCCACCCCTTCGTCTTGCTCTCCAAATCCTCCAAAACCCCCTTCACCCTCTCCCCCTCATCCACCTGCCCCGTCCCCTCAAACTCCACAAAAAACAAATACTCAAACGGCCTCATCCCCTCCCTCAACCCAGGAACACTATTAATGCTCGTCAGGTTCAACCCCCTCTCCCTAAAACACCCCAACACCTCCGCCAACGCACCCGGCTCATCATGAGATCCCACACAAAAACTGACCAGATTCTTCCCCTTCCCCCTCCCCTCCCCCTTTTCCTGTTTCCTCCCCACAACAAAAAACCGAGTCTCGTTATCCCCCCTATCCTCAATCCTCTCCCCCAGCACCCCAAGCCCATACTCCCGTCCCGCCATCTCCCCCGCCACAGCCGCCCACCCCTCATCCCCCCCCGTCGCCACGATTTCCGCCGCCTTTGACGTACTACTAACCTCCACCATCTCAACCCCCGGCAAAAACCTCCTCATCCATCTCCCCGTCTGCCCAAACGCCTGCGGATGACTATACACCCTCCTCACATCCTCCAACCTCCCCCCTTTCTTCCCAAGCAAAAAGTGGTGAACCCCCAGGTACACCTCCCCGCAAACAACCACATCCCGCAGTTCATCCCCCCGATCAGCCAGCGCTTCCAGCGTCATTGACACCGGGCCGTGGGTCGAGTTCTCGAACGGGACGACGCCGTATTCTGTACCCCTGGCTTGGACCGTGTCGAAGACTTCTATTATATCATTAATATATGCACCAAAAAAAAAAAAAATGGAGGGGGGGTGGGGGGGTGGAAGAGACAAACCGCGGATCGTCTTCACGGGGATGAGCTCATGCGTGTTTTCATCCGGAAAGGCCAATTTTGTTGCCTACCCCCCAACCTGTCAGCTAAAGCTCATGAAATACAAGAATGGCATGACTGATAAAGAAATACCTGGTGAGAATACGAAGCCACCGGGCCCAAAAAGGCAACTTTTGTCTTTTCCGCCATTGTCTAACTCTCCTCTGTCGGTAATGGTTGCCAGTTATGAGAGGGAGCTGGGTTCACTCTGATATAGCGACTCAATTGATATGTACAAACTCAAAGGAAAAAGTTTGACGCCCTGCGCTCGACAAAAACAGAAACTGACGTCCAACCTAAATCTGTAGAAGTTACCCACCCTTTGCGTGATACAACCACCACCGGCCCGGCCCGCCCGTCTCATAAGTGCCCCCGCCTTCCCCCCGCCCCCCGGATTCGATTCACAAAGTTTTCGAGTTTGAAACCCCGCAGGCCTGTATTTCTACCGGCCGAGTTCGGTCTTTCGTTACACGGCTTTTCAAGTCACTTTCACTCATACATCATAACATCATACTCATACACAACAGAAGCGTCATCATACACAATAAAAGAAACAAAATCAAGTGAAAAAAGAGTGTTGGGTCCCGCAAACTAGCTACATATCTAAGCCCTGCTTTCCTTCCGCGAATCGACAGTAGTAAAGACCGAATAGACACCCCGCGTGGCCCGGAATTGAAACATCAGAAACGAAATCTCAAATCCGGTCCAGCCTCGTGCCCCCAAGGTTTCCCCGAACCATTCCTCCTTGACCTGACGTGCCCTGTAATGAAGTGATACCTTTCAACGAACTTATCCGACTTCTCGTTCCTCTCGATTCTTCCTGGAGGCAGTTTACAAAAATAAAAAGGCCTCGGAAGCAAACTTGATGATGATGGATGGTGTCTCGAAAGCTGTCCTGCACACCTCCCCACAAAGGAGTGTCCAAAAACCAAGCCCCTCGACAACCCACCCCCACCCTATGCAAAGTGGTAACTTAAGAAGCCGTCATTACAGAGCGAAGCGGGCTAGGACGCGACACCTCAGTCGACCCTGGGCTCGCCGTAAAGCCCTTCATCAGCCGCCGCTGAGCAGGCGGCAACTTCCCCTGGCTCCGTGGCTTGGCTTGCGGCTGGTCGGCATGCAGTGTCTCCGGCTCGGACGTGATGGCTCCAGTTTTGGGTCCCTCGCTATCAACGAGGGAATCAAACTGTCAATCGTCGTAGTACTCATCATCGTCATCCACTTCGTTCAACTGCTCAAAGTTGACCTTGTACCGGAGGATACCACCGATACCGCCAAAGCCCTTGACGAACTGGTTGCCCTCAGTCGACCTGTCCGAAACGAACTCGAGAGTGGTACCAAAATCCTTGTAGTGCTCGGCGATCCACTCGAGGAAAGACTCCTGGGAGACAACTTCCATCTCCTGGCCAGTCTCCTTGTCCATGAACCGGTCCCGGTTAGCCGCATCCTGCTGCTTAGTAGAATGAATGATAATCTCGGCACCATTGCTGTCCTTTAGGACCCAGCGCGTGACCTCGAGGTTCTCAAAGACAATCAAAGTCTCGACAGCACCGAGCTCCAAAGCCTTGAGGGTATCCTCGACACCGTAGCAGATACGGCCGGTATCCTGGCTGATTTCCTCAAAGTACTTGCCGATGAGCTTCTTCTCCTGAATGAACTTGACGTTGCCGAGGGTCTCAGAAGCCAACTCGATGGCCTGGTTGAACCCGTTCTCACCACCATAAGACACATCAACAACCTTGATGACCTTGGTGGCAAGACGCTGATCGAACATGTCGGAGGCGTTGAGATCGTTCTTGAAATCGGCAGAACCAGCAAGCACAATACCCATAACGTTGACCTTGTCATTGGTGATGAAGTTCTGGACGGCCAACTCGGCAACCTTGCGCACATAGTTGTGACGCTTTTCCTCTCTGAGACGGGCGAAACGCAGAGCGGACTGACCACCACGACCGTGCTTCTTGGGAAGATCGACCGAGAACTTGTGAACAATGTCACGGGTGTTTCCACTCAGGGTGCCGAACAGAGCTCCGTTACCGTCCATGACAATGAAACCGAACTTCTGATCAGACTCAAGAAGCTCAGCAAGCGCCTCGGTATGGAACTTGTTGTCACAGAGGTAGAGCGAAGTGTTGATAGGCTTGAAGGGCTCGAAATCGATATTGACCTTGCGTTCCTTGCCTTCCGAGGTCAAGATTTCACCGCAGTAGACGACGAGGCCATTGGGAGGGACCTTGTTGTACAGCTTGAGACGCTGCTGGGTAGAGGTAATGGCCGACAAGACAGACTGACGATTGACACGGGACTTGATGTTGGAGGCGGTACCCTGTGACACCACGCGTTAGCTTTCCCGAGGCCATCAAGGTGCGAGGGAGGGTCAGAAAAGACATACGTATTCTTCAGCCAACATCTTGGCCGCACGGGAAATCTGATCCTTGGGAGCTATCAAGAAAGTCAGTCACATGTTGCTTGGTGGCATTGGGTTCGGCTAAGGCATTGGCGGGCGGGCAGCCACACCAGGCCCGGCTGGGCACACGGTAATGTGCGAAGAGAGAGCAGTGAGCACGTACGAATAATGAGGGAGATCATGCTGGTGCCATTGCCGCGAGCGGCCTCCAGGCGCTTAATCAACTTCTTCACCTTCCATATCTCAATCTATTCATCATGATACGGCATCAGTAAACCAGACCCAAAGAAGAAGCGAAAAATGGCGCGCCCCAACGGAACCGGCCGAGAGACAGGGTTGGGCAAGGTTAGGAAGGAGAGAGGTAGATGTGCTCACGTTCTTCTCCGCCTCGTTGGCGTTGGGGTCGCTCATGTTGAACAATTAACGACTCAAGCGAATCAAAACCCGTTAAAGTGCTGTCGAACAAGAAGGAGAAGAAAAAAAGAGACTGGAAAAAGAGAAGGGGAAGAAGAAGAGACTCGCCGCGCAAACTCCTTCTCCGCAAGGGGTTGTGGGAAAGCGAGCGGGGTTTGGGTTTCTTTGATTTTTTGGTGTTGGTTTCTTGGGGGCAGGGAAATCTCAAAAAATTGGTGGTGGGGTTGGCCAACTCGTCAGGGAGGGGTTTCGCAGGGCGAGGGAAAGCCTGTAAAAAAGGCTTTTATGGCTTTTTAAGACCTGGCACATTGGAGCCAGCAGTGGCGCTCCTGACCCCATAAGTGTTGCCTGACTGCGAGTCATCATTGGGCGGTCAGCCCGATTACCCTGATTGGGTGTGGGGCATTTGCAGCTGTTACATGCTCTGACACTGCTGACGCTGTATCATACAGAAAACCTGGGATTGTGACTCTGGACGGTCTGTCTGACACTGCACACCAGGGAACTGTTTGGCTCTAACCAAGCTTCTTCACCATCGTCACAGCTATCGATTCCAGAAGACTTCCACGTGTCTTGAAGACTCATCAAGAAGAGCCTCAGCCACATCCTGTCAGCCTTCTTTCCGGCTGACCCTTAGACAACCTAGCATTACTACTACACTAAGCACTAATCCACTTAACTACCAACAAGTGGAACAAAGCTATGACCACCTTAGTATTATGATGCAACTTCCCCCATCCATAGTGTAGTCCCGTCTCCCAATCAATGAACCACCGCCACCCCCCACTATCACAAACAAGCTCCCTTTCTTCCCTCACACACGTCCATTGTTGTTCACCATGGCAGACTCCCTCCCCCTCCAGGTAGCCGAAACCCTCCAAACCTCGCACATCAACCCCTCCCCTTCCGCCGCCCACGACACCAACCCATCCACCGCCGCCTCCAAAAAGACTCCCGTCCACATCTCAACATCAGACCCCGAAACCGACCTATCCGACCTCTCCGACGACGATGAAGACTACCCCCAATCCTCTTCCCGCAAAATAAAACCCGTCTCCCGCCATCACCTCCCCCCGCTCCCCGACCTCAGGTTTGAACAGTCCTACCTCGCCAGCATCAAAAACGCGGACACCTGGTGGAAGATCGCTCTAATCACGGCGAGGGATCAGGTGAGCTCCAGTCGGGGGGAACAGACGGTAGGGGGGAGTGGGGCTAATGGGGGACAAAATAGATGATCATGCCTCTCGTTCAAGGCGTTGCTTACAACCTCGCGATTTGCGGTTGGCAGCATTGGAACAGAAATGCCCAGCTCAGTGGGCAGAGCCTGGGTGCGCGGGTGAGGCGGTGGTGGTGGGGTGTGAATAACTGGCCGATTCCCGGGGAGAGGGGGTATAAGAGGAGATAGAAGGGTGAATGACACCATGTGAGAAAGAAAGGGGAGAGGTTTTCATATATAATAATGACATAGGCGTACAACACACGGCATTGCACGGAATATGGATATCAGTTATCTTGCGACGCAAAATCAAAGAGTTCAACAGTTATTTCATGTTGTGAAGCTACATGTTCTCAGTGTTCTTTCTCTTCCTAACAAGAATAGCCATGCAGTTCGTAGAACATAAAAACAGCTAATCAGCATACTCAACCCTCCCCCCAACACCAAGCTCTTCCTCCATAATAACATGCTTTTTGACCCAGCAACCCCGCTGCCTGCCCGACTGTATGACATAAACGGTCTGAAATAAATAAAACAGCTGAGCCGGCTTCCTTGAAAAGACCTCCAATAACAGGCGATCACAGTCCCAAACGATTTCATCTACCAAACGCCTTCTCCTTTTTCTCCCGCCTCAGGAGCAGCATACACCGTCATACCGTAATAAATAATCTCCCAAAACCCCCCAAGTTCACCAGCCGGCCTCCTTGATGACGTCGCCTTACTCGATGTCGCCCACGGCTGGTACAGCCTGCGCCGCAGCCATTGGCGGCTGCACTGGCTTCTCTGGACTGCCCCGGAAAGCTAAAGCCGTGGCTGGCCCGCTCGAGGGCGTGGGAGGAGCCATAACCTCATCCGTAGTCTTAACCTCCTTCTCGCCAGACTTGTCAACATTAGTCTCCGTTTGGGTCTGAGGTGTCGAGGCGCGTTTGGCTGGGACGGCGATAATCTCCTCAGCGGCCGGTGGCTCTGGCTCCTCTGGCTCATCCTCTGCGCCAGTCGACTCGGAGCTCTCACTCACAACCACATTCCTGCGAGCTGCAGCCCTGGCGTTCTTTGGTGAAACAACCACGGGCGGGCCAGGAATTTGCCGCACCTTGTTGTTCTCATCAAACGCAACTCGGATCGGGAATTTGAAGATTTTGCTGCCGGGTTCGGCCTGATCCTCCAAATCCTCGTCCATGGGCGAATCCTCCTCGAATTCCTCCTCGTCTTCAGACTCGTCTGGGATGTCGGCCTCCTCCTCTTCGTCATCCCCAAAATCAGGCTCGCTTCCGTCTGACGCATCCGACTCGAACTCCTCGCTCTTTCTCTTTTTGCTGGCGGCCCAGCCGTTTGTACCGTGATTGACAGCAGCAGAGCGTCTAGGGCGTCCCCTTGGCCCAAGCTCATTCTCCTTGTTCTCTGTGTCATCGCCCTGAACACTAGTAGCCGCGCTCGGAGCTTCGCTGGATTTCTCTGCGTTGAGTCTCGTAGGGGCTCTAATCTGGCGCCCGCTCGCAGTAGTGACTGGACCACTTGGCTCGGCCGGTGTGTGGTTTCGTGTGTTGCGAGTAGATCGGCGGTTGGTGGAATCGGTAAGAAACTCGGCCTCGTCGTCGGAATATGTGTACTTCATCCTCTTGCCTCTGGTGCGGCCCTCATAGAGAGAGAAACCAGGCTCCGGCCGCCTGAACCGTTCCTTCTGCATCTGGCGATACTCCCTGCGTCTCCTCTTCTCCTCGGTAGCCTCAAATCTAGGAATCGCATTGAGAATGTTCTTTGCGAACTGCCTAGCCTTGGGCCCTCCATCCTGAGTCTCCAACTTGTTGGCTAGAGCCTGAAGCTCCTCAATGCTGCCAGCAACGCTCCACCAGGTCCGGTGAACACCGGCTGGATTGCTCTCCCTGTACACACGGAAGGAGGTGTCGTCGTTGCCCTCAATTAAGAAGTACCGGCGCTTGTCACCGTCTCCGCCCCACACCTGAACGCTGAGAGGAATGTTGCGATCATCTTCGTGTCGGTTCTTGTATTGCTGGTTGATCATTGACTTGATCGCATCGGAGGAGGCGAGCGACCATTGAATAAGCGTGCGCAACAAGGTGAGCTGCAATTACAATGGCGAGAGAGATTAGCAAAATAAACAGATCACTGCAGACTTCAGAGCTAGACCATACCCGTTGGACTGGCGTCATGGACGCAAACGTGGCACCCCCAGAAAGCGGGTTTCGGCTCTCCCAATCCCTCGCCCACTGTCCCTTGTGCGACTGAACAGCCTCCTCCAACGCGCGATTGTAATGGCCAGGCCTATGCACCGGATGGAATCAGCGGTTGGTTCAGATCAAGTAGTTTTCGATAGCCTCCGCAGCTTGGAAATGACGTACTTGACATCCTGCTTCCTGTTCAGCAAAAGCCCCAAGACGGCGCACAAAAAGTGCTCGACGCGCTCGCCAGGAACAGAATCGACGACATCGCGCTCCAGCTCTTGCGGTCCAAAGTTCGCCAGACTTTTGGGGAAAGCTTCGGCGAATCGGGCGCGGAACATTACGATAAACTGTTAGCACACAAAAAAGTCAGCTTGGTCCCCCACATAGCTGCCGCGGGACAGCTATCTAGCCCTCGCGGGGGGGCACGCTGTGCGCGATCTTTCGCGTCGCAACGCTTCAATGACGCGAATGATGCCAGAAATACGTACAGCGATGTCGGGGTTGTCAGCTAGCACATATTCGTGTGGTGGCGATGGCTCTCTCTTGGGTCGGGGCGGTGTCTTCTCCTTGGGCTCCAAGGCAGGGTTGCGGTCGATCTTGTGGAAGAACTTCAAAATGCCCTTTTCCTTGGTCAATTCGAGACCAGACTCATCGTCACTAGGAGGCGCCGATAGCGATGAAATAGACGAGAGATCTGAAGAATCGTCGTCGGCCATTTTGTTGAGCGTGAACGCTATTGTCGGTCAATGGGCGTTTGCTGAGGTGGGTGGACGGTGGCAGCAAGCGCCAGTCGAGAGACAGGTGTGGAGGTTGTAGGAGAGAAAGATGGAGGAAGGTCGATCGGCTGCAAGAAATTACGTACCGGCCGAGCGATAATGGCCAGGGCCCTCCCAGCCTACCTTGCTACTTTCACCAAGAGCCCAAAGAACATGATAGGTTGGCTAACTTAAAACTAAAGGTTACCTCTGGGCCTCTTGCTCCCAGACAAGCTAATATATCTTGCATTCTCCTCTTCAGGTTGTCTTGCCGTGGCAAGCACAGGCCCGGTTTGTCCACATCCCTCGGTCTGCCTGCTTGAAGCTCATGGCACGAGCCAGTCTCGCTTCCATCACCACCTTCCATCACCATCATTCTACTTGTCCTGAACAGTGCCCAGAAAGCCACCAAGAGTCTCTTACTGACGATACCCTCCATCCAACCGAAGACGATTTGTGACGATGAGGTTTTTCATTGACCGCTCATTGTGCCCTACCCGTGAGGCACGAGGCTGGATGGCTGGTCTGTGTGATGTCCGAGGTAGCCATTGGCTGCGTGTGTTGATGTTATGGTCAAGGGGTTGACTTGTACACCCGGCCGGCAGCGGGTAACGGTGGGTTTCGACAATGCCCAAAAGGGCTCGCTCGCCCTGGAAGCTTGTCCAAATGACCCGCTCCTCACATTCCGCTTCAACCCTTGGTGTTGTGGCCCAACCAATGCCAGCTTCTCCAACCGCGATATGCTCAGATCAGCTTCCAGTGTTTTATCACCCAGCACCCTCCCCAGACGGTGTCCTCTTCCTCATGAGACGGCGAACAGCCAACGAAGGGACCCCCACCTTCAAGACCAGCAACTTTGCGTATTCCAAACCGTCGAATAGCTTTTTCAAAAATCACGGGAAACAGCAATGAAGGCATAACTGGTCATCAGAAAGGAAACAGGATATGACAGAACGCTGATAAGCCATCCCACACTGGCTTTCTGGTTCGACCAGAGTCTTGTACATAAGACTAGCCTTGCAGAAACCTCGAGTGAGTTGGCTTGCAGCCAATCTGCCGGGTTGCGGAGGAGTCCGCGTTTGGTTTGGTGAATGTGAGAGTGGTCTCCATCACCACGGATCGGGCTGCACTCTTCGATCGCTTGATCGTGGTTGATTGACATAAAACGCGCCGCAGCTCTCTCACTGGCAGCCGGTCCCACACATCAAAACCCATGGAGTAGCAATATGCTCACCCCCGGAAAAAAAAACATGGCGATTCGACAGAAATGCGCGCAACAGCCAAACTGTTGGCTCTTTTCATGGCAAAATATATCTTGCACCTACAGCGCCGTTAGCATTGAGTAAAAGTGAAACCATGAATGTGACGACAGAAGGAATGCAAAGCAATCCATGAATAGTGTGTAAGTTAAGTCAGCAGTCGTGCTGATGATTCCCTGCGTGTTTGTGCTGTCATTTTGATGATGTTGGGCGTTCTGGAGATGAGACGACGATGATGGGAGATCACGGTCGGCGGCACTCGCCCCATCTTGGAGGCACTGCACGTACTGTGCGAATATGACACCAACTGCTGGTATCTGACACTGTAGGTGCTCTGGGCTCGCTTGTCTATCAATCAAAAGAGTGAGACGAGAATGGGGTCCTGCCATGGGCACATTGGAAGAGGGGGATGCTTTGTTCAAGAAATTTGAAGTGGCTGAATGATGGTACAATCTTGCAAGTGAAAATACGAGATATCAAACTCGATATGCTATAAGTTTTGCAGCTTGATTGTTGAGACCTTGCATCTCGAATTCATCGTCTGAAGTTAAAAGACAGAGCTCCCGCTTGGCATAAAGAAGCCAGCTTTACGTCAGCGAACTGACAGAGTGGGTCGCCAAACTCGGCAGCTGAGTGGCTCAAGTGCTGGCAGCCACACAGCTCCCCGCGTTAGGGCACCCCACAGCCACAGCGAACCAATTGTGGCACAGGGCCAGTCCACACAGAAATTTGGCAAAAATATCGCTTCACTGATCTAGACATTCTCGAGTCGCAACCTCTGCCTTTCTCAACCACCGAGTCAATCCCGTCCCTTTCACATCACCAAGGTAGGCAGGGCAAGATGGGACGCGTCGTAAGTACTACCTCAGCTTCAATTCCAACCACTTTTCGATACACCACGAGATTCGATTCGGCACCGAGAAAGCGAGTTGTTGCGCCGACCGACCGATTAGAAAATTGATGGCAGCATCGAGAGTTGGGGAACATCTTGGGAAATTGGAAATGGCGGCTAACCGTTGCTTTTCGTTCGACTTCAGATCCGCAACCAGCGTAAGGGTCGCGGCAGTATCTTCACTGCCAACACCCGCCTGAACAAGGCCCCCGCCAAGTTCAGATCTCTCGATTTCGCCGAACGTCATGGCTACGTTCGCGGTATCGTGAAGGAGATCATCCACGACCCCGGCCGTGGTGCTCCCCTCGCCCGCGTTCAGTTCAACTCGCCCTATAAGTTCAAGAAGGTCACCGAGACCTTCATTGCCAACGAAGGCATGTACACCGGCCAGTTCATCTACGCCGGCAAGAACGCCGCTCTTACCATCGGCAACGTCCTCCCCCTCGCTTCCGTCCCCGAGGGTACCGTCGTCTCCAACGTCGAGGAGAAGGTCGGTGACCGTGGTGCGCTCGGCCGCACCTCCGGCAACTACATCACCGTTGTCGGCCACAACCCCGATGAGGGCAAGACCCGCATCAAGCTCCCCTCCGGCGCCAAGAAGGTCGTCAGCTCCAGCGCTCGCGGCATGATCGGTATCGTTGCTGGTGGTGGCAGAACCGACAAGCCCCTCCTCAAGGCTTCTCGTGCCAAGCACAAGTTCGCTGTCAAGCGCAACAGATGGCCCAAGACTCGTGGTGTTGCCATGAACCCCGTCGACCATCCTCACGGTGGTGTAAGTGCCATTCTGACTACCCACATGGTTTGTATCGCAGAGCTGACACACTTGTACAGGGTAACCACCAGCATATCGGTAAGGCGTCTACCATTTCCAGATACGCCGCCCAGGGTCAAAAGGCGGGTCTCATTGCTGCCCGCAGAACGGGTCTGCTGCGTGGTACCCAGAAGACGAAGGAGTAAGGGGGGTTTCTCGGTTCTACATCTGGGCAAGGGGTTCAACGGATTGCATTGGTCTTTGTTGCTTTGTAGTTACGGGACTGCCGAATCGGACGGGGAACTTGCTTTTTCTGCAAGCATCATGGCCGTAAATGAAATAAAAGGATTCCCAAAAGACGGTCGGCACGAAAGCTTGTTGAAAAGTTATCTGGTCAGGGGGAAGAGGTCAGGTCAGGTCAGGTCAGGTCAGGTCGGCAATGCATCAGGGGAACTCGGGAATCAAGGAAACACTTCACTTCGGGGCAAACGCGAGCGGAGAGAGCCTCCTCCCTGTTCGAGTCGTGACTGGGCATTGATGTACTTGGCCGGGTGATTACCTTAGTTGCGGTGATGATACCCCCTCTATCTATTCGAGGGTGAATACGATATGAGTGAACGACGCTCTGCCTTCTCCTCCTGACGTCAGTTGTCTTCGTGGTTGTCCTGTGCTAGTAGATGGGTGATGGATGCTAGGGACAAGCTTTGGAGAGCTTTCTCGGCCTCACAACAACCACAATGCTAAGCACCGTCATTGTCAGCCACCAGCAACCCTTCCAGAAAGTCACTTCTCCGTAACATGCACCGAATAAGATCGGCGACATATTCAGCCCTTCGGCCCTCTGCCAAGATTTCATACTCCGGGCTGACAGGGGTTCGCGGGGGTTCAGTAAAAAGTCCGATGGCGGCACCGGTTCAACCCCACCTGTTTATTATTGCCCCGCCTTCTGGGTTGTAAAGCTGCCGTCCAACTTCCATCCAACAGAGGGGCACAAATTCTTTCCTGAACTTCCACACACCTCCTTCACCACACACACCGCCCATACATCACAATGGCCGCCACCAAGGACTACAGACTGCTCTGCTTGGAGAACCCTCTCCTTGGTAAGGTTGCGATTTTCATTGGTGTTGTGTTTTTGAGCTCATAATTTTGGTCTGGGAGCTTCCATTCCACGGGGCCGACCTTCCCGGGGGCAAGGGCGGTCAACCTCCCCCGCTTCTTCCGCAATATATGATATCTACAATTTATTCCCGAGTACACCTATGCTAACTAACCCCCCCAGATATCCAAGCCTTTGGCGACGAGGCCCTCCTCGAAAAATACGGCCTCAAGCCCAACGACGCCATTCTCGCCGAGGAGAAGCACCTCCCCATCTACGAGGACCTCCTCAACAACTACGACGCCAAGCTCATCGCCGGCGGCGCCGCTCAAAACACCGCCCGCGGAGCCCAGTACATCCTCCCGCCCAACTCTGTCGTCTACCTCGGCGGCGCCGGCGACGACAAGTACGCCGCCATCCTCCGCGATGCCGTCAAGCAGGTCGGCCTCCGGGTCGAGTACCGCGTAGACCCCAAGATCCCCACCGGCCGCTGCGGCGTCGTCATCACGGGCCACAACCGCTCCATGGTCACCGAGCTCGGCGCCGCCAACCACTACGACCTCGAGCACCTCAAGCGCCCAGATATCTGGGCTCTCGTCGAGAACGCAGAGGCCTACTACATCGGCGGGTACCACTTCACCGTCTGCCCCCCCGCGATCCAGGAGCTGGCTAAGCAGGCGGCCGAGAAGAACAAGCCGTTCATCTTGAGCTTGTCCGCCCCGTTCATCTGCCAGTTCTTCAAGGAGCCGCTCGATGCCTCGGCGCCGTATTGGGATTATGTCATTGGTAATGAGGGCGAGGCGGCTGCGTACTCTGAGAGCCATGGGCTTGGTTTGACGGATGTCAAGGAGATCGCCAAGGCGCTCGCCAACCTGCCCAAGCTCAACACCCAGCGGAAGCGTGTGGCTATCATCACTCAGGGTACCGAGCCTACCGTTGTTGCCATTCAGGGTGAGGATGAGGTCAAGGAGTACCCTGTTCACGAGCTCGCCAAGGAGCTCATCAACGACACCAACGGTGCTGGTGATGCTTTTGCTGGCGGTTTCTGCGCTGGCATTGTTGATGGTCACCCCCTTGAGGAGGCTGTCAACATGGGCCAGTGGTTGGCCCGTCTGAGCATTCAGGAGTTGGGTCCTTCGTAAGTTGTTCCCCCCTCTTTCCCTTACATATCGCACAACCTACACAAAGGAAAAGAGCACACAAAAGTTCGGTTGATCAGTCTGTGTTATTTTTGCGAGCACAAAAGCAAAAGCGCAACGACTACTACTGCTGCTACTGAAGAATACTTTCCGCTGCCCCTTATTCCCCTAGCCCTACTTTCCCCAAACCAAATCCTCCTCACTCAAAAGAATGACCTCAGCTAACTCCCCCCTCCCAGTTACCCCTTCCCCAAGCAGACCTACTCCCGCCAGTAGATCACTCAATGAATGAACTCTTTTTTCTTCTTTTCCTTTGCTTTTTCTTGTAGGGCGTTGGAGGGGTCAAATCGCATCGGGAAAAGTGTAAAAAAGGTAGAGGAGTCAGTCTATCTGGGTTTCAACAACGGGAGGCAAATCTGGTTGCTGTGTGTTGTGTGTGTGTGAGCGAAATTTTTTTTTTTTGGCATTTTCTTCTCTTTTGTTTCCTGTCATGCGTTTGGGAGAATATCAACTTTTTCCCTTGTCTCCCTCCAGGCATCATCATATTGAGCATTGTGAGAAAGGTTTCGGGGGGTGGGTAGATTTGGTAGAATAGGTAGACCGTTCCAGGTCAGGGGTGAAGACCACAGGGCCAAAAGGCAAAGGCCAATAAATATATTGTGGCGAATAGCATGGCGTCAACCTGCCATGTTGAACAATCTGTCAAATCCCCTTTCTTGATCGCTGTGATGCCGTGACAAAATGGCTGTGGTCGGCGGCGGTGGTGGCAATAGGGCTTCTCAAGTTCTGCGAGATTGACCAAAGGCAAGGATGTATGCAAAGTTGAGATCATCGCGGCCAATCGCTTGTTGCGGCCGAAGAACTCGAAGACGAACAAGTCGATTCGGATTCCAAACTGGCTGGCAAAGGTATGCCCCACTCGTTAAAGGATGCCCGGATAGTCCTCCTAACAAGGACAAGAGGGTGGCCTGGTTGGTTGACAAAAAGCCGTACAAAAAATGTGAGTCGAATCCATTGCACATCATCTCTCAGCGCTTAGGAAGGTTTTCCGCCTTGCGTATAGCCTGCTGCTGCTGCTGCTGCTGCTGCTGGTTACCCAGCTGCGAAGCAAACGCACCACCATACATCTGGTTCTGAAGCCCCGGCGGCAGAGTCTGCGAGGGCTTGGAAGCCGTGTTGAACCCGTTCCAGTTGTTCTCAGCGTTGACATTGCCTCTCATCATCGCCAGCATCTGCTGCTGCTGGGCGGTGATGGCGTCCTGGTACCCATAAGTCTGATGACTATGGCCATGCGCGCCGGGAGAGGTGGTGTAAACCGAGTCTGCCAGAGCCGCAGCAGCATTGCCACCAAACCCAGGAGGCGGGTTGATATGGCCGCCGTCCGCACCATTTGGATAGGCACGGAGAGGGTTGCCGGAGAGAGGTGAGCGAGCTGCCGTGTTGCTTTGCTGGTAACCAAGTCCAGAAGTTCTCATTGGCAAGCCCATAGGGCTGTTGACTGAAGGGAGGCTGGACGGGTTGGCAGAGAAGTTGTGCGATCCAGAGAAGGGCGAGCTAGACGGGCCCCAAATGTTCTGCTGTGAAAGAGGATTCGAAGCAGTCCTACCTTGGGAAGCCATGCTTTTTCCAGTTTGCTGCCAGGGGTCACGGCTATAGCCTTGAAGCTGGTTTACACGGTCCCTGGAGAACGAGCCTGAAGCAGAAGAGCGGTGTTGATGGTGCGCCAGTGGATTGTTAAAACCGTGGCTGCCGGCAAGATGGGCTGGACTGCCTTGGCTGGCCGGTCTTGAAGACATGGCGGTGTCCCAGCCATTCGATCCTGCACTCCTTCCACCATTCTTCTGAGCTGGCCCACCAGCCCCCGAGTCCAAAAAGTAAGACCATGGCAACGTGGGAAAGGTCTTGCCCGTGGCAGAACCTGGGTTTGGACCAGGGCTCGATGAAGCGGCACCGAAGACCTCATTGGCCGTGGAGGAACCCATACCGTAGGAGGTGCTGTCCTCGGGGACCAGTCGAGTTGGCGTTTCGGGCTTCTGGGCAGAGCGAGTCTCCGGCGGGCTAAGGAAATCATTAAGGATGTTGAAGATCTGATTCTCAATAGGAAGGAAGTCTGAGTTCTGCGCTGGCTGGCTGGCTCGGATGGCCTCAGCGGAGTGAGAGATACTCTCGCTTTGCGCTGCGGGCTGAGCGTTTTTCTTGCTTGTAGAGTGCTTGGCAATGACACTGGCGCGGCGCAATCGCTCTCCATAGAACTCTTGGTCTTCCGAGAGTTCAACAGAGTCTGACGGGCTTGGGACTGCTACTACTTCCGCAGGTACATGAGCCGGCGTGGCAACGGCTGCAGGAGGCGCAGGGGCTGCGGTGGTTGTAGAAGCAGAGGAGGCCGGTTGCGGGCTCTGGACGCTTGGCGGTAAGTGTTTTGGGCCTTCGTGGTACACGACGGTCGCATATCCCTCCGCGTCCTTGGAAGAGGCCGTAGCAGTGACGAGCGGAAACGGGGATCCCGGAGTCGCCAACTCGAAAGCACAGAGCGCAATGTGCAGCATCCTGCTCCAAGTAATGTCGTCGTTTGAGTACTCATCCTCAGGGGACTCATCCCGTCGCGGCTTGGGTTGCTTGCTAAACGGGTCGCAATAGAGCTGGCAGCCCTTCAACTCTGGGCCGTTGAGGCAGTTCACACCGAGTGTGAGCTCGTCTTCGGCAAAACGCCACGGAACAATCTTTCCAGGCTCTTGAGCGTTTGCTACGAACTCCAGGAGGAGACCCAAGGCCATGCTGAGCATCTTGCACATGTCGCCAAATTGAGGCTCCAAGTGCTCCTGGTACTGCTTCAGCTCAGTGCTGTAGAAGCATAGCCAAGCCATGTACACGCGCAGGAAAGGCAAGACGCGGGCGAAGACGGGCGTGAACTTGCTCTGTTCTTGCGCTAGAGTGGTCTCCACTGGTTGACGTTTGACCAGCTCGTTAAGCTCGTCTCGGAGCAGCTTTGAGATGATGTGGATAGTGCGAATGTTGAGAAGGAGCAGATATTGGCATGAGCGAGATCCCTCCTCAGTCCATTTGTCTATTACAGTTAATTGTGTCCTCTTTGGGGGGTATAAGTAACAATCTTACCCTGAACCTTCTGCGCGCAAGCGGCATAGCTTGTGATATTGATCAGAATGATTTTGAGCAAATCTTGGTCCGATTTGAAAAGTGTGCCTGATTTCATGGCGACGGCCAGACGATGGTCAACTTCATTCTCGAGTTCCTTACGCTCAGAGAATTCTTTGCCCTGGTAGTAGAAGGCCTGAAGCTTCAGAAACCAAGTGATGAAGACCTGTCTGGCATCCCCGCCTCTCTTCTTCTGGATGTCGCGGAACTCTCGCTCAAGGTTCGGCGCAGCATTTGGATGCGGCTTGTCACAGACCATTGCGCGGTACATGTGATAAACGATGTGCAAGTGATCGTCAACCTCGGCGTAGATGACGCCGCACTGGTGGTGGCCATAGCCTGACTCTGGGGCCAGGTCGTTCGCGAGAAAGTAGTACGACAGCGCATTATCCCAGTTGCGGTCCTTGTTGCGAAGAAGAGTGCGATATCGAGCAAGGTCTCCCAGGTAGATGAGCGTCTTGTGGCACGAGTCCCTGACAATCTCATCCAGTCTATGAGCAGCAGCGTCAACCGTGTGGGCCTTTGGGACAGACATCTCGATGCCAATAACGCGCGCTATGCGTTGAAGATCCTTGATGTTATACCGAGCGCACACTCTCTGCAGCCAACCCTTGTAGAAGTACTGCGCAGTCTTCAAGTAGGCGGCGTATAACCGCTCAACTCTACGTCGAAGTACGGCATTGTCGTTGCCGTTCAACCTACCAAGCACCTTTCGGTAGGCCTTGGTGATCAATGTGTGAACTTGCCAAAGAGTGTCCTCGACGTGCTTCTCCTTGGTAACTCGGAAGTCGGGCCAGATGACCTCAACACAGGCAAGGCGATAACTGAAGAAATTAGCCAGGAGTGAGTACAAAAGTCAATTTTTGACTTACTGCTCCATCAACTTCTCGACTTTCTCGAAGCGAGCCACCTCGTTGGCAGCTTCTCTGCCCTGTACCTGCTCCAGTTCCTTGACAATCGTACCACGGAGTTTCTGCGCAGCCCTAGTTTTCCATGTTAGCAAGCCAAGGCCCTCGCACCAAAGTCAAACCCATGTCTCCTCCGGCGGCTGTGCGACTTACTTCCAGACCTCATCAATCTCGGGTATCTTGGCCGTGGTGGTGCCCACGGTGGTCGCAGCAGCCGGCGTGGCCATGGTTGCGCGAGTTTGTTGTGCGGTGTCGGGATCTTGGGATGGCCGCAACGATGGCTCTATCGCGGGGTATGGTGTGGGAAAAGTTTGCGGCGAAAAGGCCGGGTTTCGGGTTTGTAAAAGAGCTCGCGCTCAAGGGCGATGCTCATGCGTGGTGTTGGGAGAGCCGAACCTCTGCGACCGATCCATAACTTGTCTGGCTCTGTCTGGCGGGTCTGCGAGGAGGGGTGCTGCGGCTTGCGGCTGGCAGAGTGACAGCAGATGACGAGCACATTGGAATGGGGGAAAAACGACGGAATATGATGACTGCCACTCGGTGGCGCCAGTCTAGTTTTGTGCGGGAAGGCAAGGGCAACAAGTTTGGAACCTCAAACGTTTGTTGAGATTTTCGGAGTTGCGCAAGGGAAACGCAAAAAATAAAGTCGAGAAAACGAAGGGATTCACAGACGACCCGCCAACGTCTCTCTGCCCACTGGTGATTTGACGTTGGACAAGCCTGACAAGCACAACACCCATGCCGCTCAAGAAGAAACGGATCATTGCTTCAAGAAACATAGCCAGCCAATCACCAACACGGAATCAGCCAGGCGCACTGTGTTAAGTCCACTTGCCAATCGCCCATTCCACACTGCTCGGACCCCATAAAGGTCCGTGCCAGCCTAAGCTTAATCGACATCGTCATTCGGCGAGGGATTCATGATGCTTCTTCCGATAAAAGTATCTAGGTATCAATCAACACGGCTTGCTTGCATAGAAGTCCTGACAGTCATTAATACAAACCAACTAGATTGTCGGCTGCATCAAACACAATGGGAAAACGCGCAAGGGAATATGACGAGGCCCCCGGTGATCCGGGCTCAGCCTTCACTACTGTTCTCCTCAGCATCAGCAACGGATCCGAACCTCTAACCAAAGTCCCCGCTACTTCCGAACCAGATCCTACAGCCACCCAAGTGCCAGCAGCCAAAATCACCGAGTTGGATCCTTCCCTCATCACCACCACCAAGACCAACAATCCCATGCCCTGCTCCCTCCCACCGCACAAAGAACCAATCACCTTCTCATCCTACCAAGAATACGAATCTCACTACCGCAACGAACACACCAACCGCTGCCTCGAATGCCGCAAAAACTTTCCTTCTTCCCATCTCCTCAGCTTGCACATCAGTGAAAATCACGATGTCTTCATCCAAGTCAAGCGAGACAAGGGAGAGCGCACAGTAAGTCCCCATCCTCACCCCTTACCAAACACCCAGATATCCCAATCCATTAACCCCAATTCTCTCATCTCAGCCGATCACTTCTCATACAAGGTCTGTGTCAACTGTCTAACCATTTGTTTCGTTAACTTCACTCGTGTAGTACACCTGTTTCGTAGAAACATGCGATAAAGTCTGTATGACGCCACAAAAGAGGCAGATGCACCTCATCGCCAAGCACATGTACCCCAAGAACTTCTTCTTTGGGGTCACGCGGTATGGTATTGATGGGCGACGGTCGCTGCTGCTTGATGAGAACAAGGAGGGCAGTGATAAGAAAACCGACAGCAACGGCAACAGGAGGCCGAGTCTTGCGCCTGTCTCTTCAGAATCCCAACAGCAGCACAGCCAAGACAGCACGCCACCTGTCAACACAGAAAAGCCAGTTTCAGCAGCCGCCAAACCCGAGGATAACGAGATGCAAGTTGAACCTGCTAGTTCTGAGCGCAAGCCGGATGTGGAAATGGATCACATCTCGACTGCCATGTCGGCTCTCCAGTTCGTGCCAAGAGGCGTACGATTTGGCCGTGGCAAAAGGGCCGGTTTCGCGAAACGATAGTATTTACTATACTCCAAGTTGGACACTGTTTCAGCATAATAACACAAAGGCAGGTTGGAGTAGGTTACACCGTCACATACCCAGTTGGATCAAGTATGATAAACAAGAGACTCAGAGAGATGAATATTGTACACAGTTAATCGAGATTCTCATTATATTCATGATTTAAACAACCCAGTGATCGCCTCTATGATGCTATGATGTTTCCTGCCTGATATGTGAGCTTCCAACACCCTAGCATCAAAACGAAACGCACTGTACATGTGGGGGTGCCTTACAGTTTCAAATCCCTTTCCAAAAACGCCCAGAATGATGTCGCTATGTGTGCGATAGGAACCTTATTAGTATCCCCGTCTCTAGAAAACCGCTATATCCTCCCCGCTGAATGCTTTCTATCGTTGCGTCGGCCTGATCTCTGGTCTCCATCCGCAGTTTGATCTGCTTTTATCTCCTTCCATTGTTAGCCTTTTCCATTCTCCCACTGATATCCTCCTCTTGTTTCCCCCCCCCTTCATCGCTCCCCCATCCGTCCCTTTTCCCGCTTTCAGTCAGTAGAAGCACAACCCCTACACCCACAACTAACGCACTGAACCTCCCTATCCTCCCCCTTCATCTGCGCCCTCGGCACCCTGCACACGCAGGTAGAGTTAAAATTTGTCTCCTTTGTCTGAATGCACCTCAGGCAGCACAGCTTCTCATACCCCTGCTTCTTCCATTTTGCGATGAGCGCCGCGTCGGCGTAACCGTTTTTGAGGAGCCAGTCGTAGAGCTGCTTGGATATCGCCTCCTTTTCGTAGTAGAGCTCGTAGATGTAGCGGGAGCGCTGGTGAGAGATTTGGAAGATGGGCCATTGGGCTTGGTGCTTGGGGATGTTGTCTGAGGGGGCGTTTTGGGCGTCTTTCATCTTGTTGGAGAAGATTAGGAGGTCTTCTTCTATGTCGGAGAAGCCATCGGGGGGGGGCTTGCGTTTGGAGGAGGGGCGGATGGGGGGCATTTTTTGGAAGGGGGGTCGTGAGGGTTGGATTTGGGGGTGTTGTATAGTGTGAAACTATCGAAGATCGCAAAAAGAGTGATGATGTTTTATTCGTGGTATTTAGGTTGAGGAGTGTAATAGTTGATGGTGGGGCGAAATGCTGGAAAGTTGTCAGTCGCGAAGCTGAGAAGGCTGCTTGATATAGTAAATGACTAAGCAAGCCACCTCTGACGCAGTGGGGTTCTCTCAGCAGCAGGGCGTTAAAGTGAGCGAACGAGGTGGTCAAAGCTTCCGCAGCGAGCGAGCGCTGCCGCCAATCCAAGGTGGGAGAGCAGCAACGTCAAGAAACCCCCCGATTCAGAACCGTAACAAACGACGACGAACTCGGGCGCCATGGCCATCTCACCTACCCAATTCGCTGTTACCACGCGGCAATGTAAGTCTTCTACTTTCAAGATCGTTCGAGAAAAACAGCGGACTGACAAACGGAGCAGCGGCCAATTGGGCCGACGCGAGAAGCAGAGTGCTTACAGCCTATCGGGCATGGATTCGGGCGGTACGTCCAAGGCAGATGGATGTTGTTGTAGAGCAAGGGACAATTTCTGACTGTGGTGGACTTCTCCAGGCGCCTGAGATCCAGACCATGTACTCGATCCCCCAACCCGTCTCCGCCATCCGCACCCGCATCAGACAGGAGTTCGAGCGTCACAGATTCGTCAACAAGCTCCCCGTTGTCGATATGCTCCTTTTGCAGAACAATGCCGACTACCAAGTAAGCGGAACAATACATGGGACTTTTGGGTGAAAGGTGGAGGTGGGAGGGGCTGTGGTATGGGGGGACTACAGCTGACATTTGGGCTTGCAGGAAACCATGAACTTCTGGCGTCAAACCACACACTTGATGAACTACTTCAAGGATGAGAACTTCAGGGGCGAGAAGATCCTACCCTCAAACTTCGTTTCCGGTTTCCTGGAGGTAAGCTTTCTTATACTCTCACACAGATACTTCCACTCATGCTCACAGTTGTATACAGGGCCGCAACTAGAATGGGTGCCTATCACACCCTCTGTTTTTGATGTATATAAAGAGCAATGCCGCAATTCCTTAAAAAACAAGCAGCTGTTTTGCACATCCGCCCATGATAAAGTGTCCCCTTTACCTATGCATGTCCCAGCCCAGAGCACGCCTAAAACGCCAGTAGCCTAGTTTATCCTTGGTACAGAATATCAAGCAGAATGAAGCTATGCAGCAGCGGCTTTCTTTTTCTCAAAGTCGTCTGCCGCCGCCACAAACTTGTCAGTGACGACGTCGCAGAGCTCCTGAATGTCCCGGAGGCCCTTCTCAAGAGCTTCGATTGCGGTCGTTCCTTCTGATGGTGGTATCAGCATCTTAATTCTGGAAAGAAATGCAAAACCTGATAAAACTAACCGAAAGTTTGGATTCTGACGTTCATCTTAGCTTCTGATGGATGAGGGATGGCATAAGCACAGAATTCAACCTCGGGACTACAGTTTGTGTTAGTAGAATTTCATAAAGTTCAGCTTAGGAGCTCAACTCACTTTCTCATGATGACATATCTGAGAGCATTGCCGAGTGTGTGACCCTCATTGGAAAACTCGAACGAGGCAGCAGTTTCCGTTGACCCAGGAAGCTATGATGGAAACTTATTAGTTTTAAAAGTTTTGAGCAAAACTTGAGAACTCGACATACCAGTTTCACCCTCTGAACCTCCTCCTCCTCCTCCTCCTCCTCCTCCTCATAATCCTCCTCCTCCTCTACGTCCTCGCCCGCATCATCGACCATAGTATCATCCTTAACCTCAGGCTGGTGAGAGGTGGGCGCATCGTCCATGGCGATGTCCTCCGAGTCAGGTCTGGCAGCCATTTTGAGTTATGATGTCGATTTGCCTCTTTAGATTTGGCTTATTCGAATTCTCTGTATTGTACAAGGCTGAGGTGGAAGGTTCCGTCGTCAATATGAAAGTGAGTTCTTGATATTCGGATTCGGAAAATTTTATTGGGCGCTGGAAATTTTTAGAGAGAGCTTGTGACAGGGGCAGGAAAAGGCGTCCCCGCCACCCGTCCCCCGCCAACTTGGAATTCACTTCTCCCCACCACACTCAAATCCAACGACGCTCATTGTGATGCTCAGCCTTGTTTTGTTTGATTACAGCCTTTCGGTCTTGAAAAGTTCTCGCAATTGCTCTTTCCCGTACTTGACTATTGCTTCAACTTTAATTTCGCATTTCCGACGGCAGAAATGTCGCAGGCATTTTTACAAAATTGTTCATGAGCAAGGCGATCAAAAAGCCACTTCACAGTGGCGGACAATCACACTCAAAATTCTGTGCATATGACCCAGTCTTTAACCTTTTCGCGGAGTCATTGTATCATTCGACTCGGCCATAGCACTTGGACTTACGAAGGGTTGGAAAGGGATACGCCACCTCTAGCTTGACAGCGGCTGCCCCGAACCAACAGGAAGACGACCCATTCCAACGGTATACCTTTATGCCCTCCTCATTGGGTGCTCGGAGTGAGGATCGCGTTAGCAAAGGGGCGGCTCTTCACGCATGCCACCCTCCCGAGGTTCTTCTTTGCATCCAGGTATTCCAGAATGCGGGCGGTAAGGTTGCAGTGGAAAGGCAGGAGGCGCTCGACTCGACACCTCACAGGTTGTTGGGCTCGAAAGAAAAGACACAGAAGATGGCTTCGTTGCCGAGAGGCTCGGATAGCAGCATGATCTCCTGACGAGCGAGGGCCTGCTGTGACCTACTCGTGTCTGCATCTCGGCGAGTCTCTCTGTGTGGGACAAGCTGAACGGTTTATTGGAAGGGTTTATAGTGTTCGGTTTTTCAGACGTCGTTCGTATGAGGCAGGAAGAAAACAGCTGTTCAAGGGGGTGTTGGTGAACCACCCCCATGTGACGCTGTTGTGTTTTCTTTTCCCTCCTCGACAGTGTCCCCTGGACCGGGTCGGATCGGGTCATCAGGATGTTGGGGCAGCCGAGAAGGCCGGAACAGACGATCCTAGGATTCCGGGGTTAGCACCGTCTCATGCGGCCGGCACATAGATGAAACACGGCTATCGCATGCAGCTCATCCAAGACCAAACGATAGACGAGAACAAGAAGAGAAGAAAAACGTCGCCACAGCGAGGTTGAGGCTTTTTTCACCAGCTTCGTATGGACAGTTCACAGTCTTTCTCACCACCGCCCAATCCTCCGAGTTTGTGGTGTTTGTCTCAGGAGAGCCAACCGCCATATTCGGCAAGGCTGTTGATTGGTCAAGGTGTTGGACAAGAGGAGAAACATCTTGTGTACGGAGTACAACTTCGACCAACGGTGGCCTATGGATTTGGGACAGACAGCCCCGTCGGCTTCCACTATCAACGCCAAAAGAGCCTGTCAAAAGTCGATTTTATGATCGAGGTCCGAGTCCTGTCGTTTATCCCCCGCTTGTCTGTGCGGTACAGCCTTGGCGAGCACAGACTAGATAATTCTCACAGACAGGCTTTCGACGGCGGCAGTCGCACAGAAATCCCGTCGAGGTACATTTCTCCCCAAAGGAAGACAAGGGCAGCAAACACGAACGGCAGATGGCAGCTCGCAGCGGGAGAGCGGGATGTCGCGGAGGCGACTTTAAGGAAATCTCATCGAGGCTTTGAAGGAGAGATGGTGTTGGCGGCACAGTTGTCTCGTACCGTGCAAAACACAGTGGACGATCATGGACGAAAAAACCCACACAACCCACCCACAAGGCTCACCAACTTCAGGGGTCCCCACCAGAACGCAGGTGTCGCAGCCTGGGTGGAGCGCTGGTGAGGTTCAATAGACCACCGTCTTGCTGCTGCTGTTGCAGCCACCAAACAAATACCCAGCCAGACCCAACATCTGGTTGGTGATGGTGTCCGGAATGTGTGATGTGCTGACCTGATTTAGAAGAGTCTCAAGCACCAAGGAAACGAATGCGGTCTCATTCCTCTTTTCCAACCTCTCGTATTCTCACGTTAACTTTGTATAGTTGCATCTTTTATAAGCATCACCCGGTTCAATATCTCTGAAGCAGGCGATGGGCTCTTCCGGATATCTGGCCGCCTCTGAACTGACATCCCACCATCAGTCGGTCGCCTTTGTTCCGCGCAGCAGCCATGTGGGAGAGATCCGAAGTCATCCTTTCTATGGTTCCCGGAGCGGGAAAAAGATCACGCTAGTATACCTCACTATAGCCCACGATATCACACTCTCACATACTCCGTAGAGGTCCTTTCCATCTGGACCTTGTCTCAGTTGGTTTGAAAAAAAAAGTCTTCAGAGATTCCTTGATTGGGAGGAGACGTGAGACCCAATCAAAGCCCATAGTCATGAGGCAGTTTGTCCTCTACTAGGCTGCCGCAACATGAGGGATCCTGATGAGCAGAGAGCCGATCTTTTGAAGCTATTTCTATCGTGTTTGTTGATGATCATGAACCGCACCTACAGGGCCTAGAGATGCAGCACTACGGGGAAAAAGACGGGAGGACGTTGCTCTCGGTTGATAAAGCTGCGCCCCTCCTTGCAGCACAGACGAGTTTCAGGCGACACTGTCATGGCTGCTGGGAAGTCTGACAGGGGTCCAAAGAGGAAACAGTGGACTCCGTGTTTCTGCCAATAACGAGTGCCTCCACTTTCAATCCAAAACAACCTCAAGAGCTTTTAATGAAAAAAAAAACTCGTACTGTCCGAGGGACTTATTGCGGGCCCACAGGAGAGTGAACACATGAGTCAAACGTAGAAGATAGGGAAACTCCAGATGGGCCTTTTACTTTTTGACCTCTCTCTTCAGCAGGTCTTTTTTGATACGGGACAGGGCTAGTTTTTCGGGGGCACTTCCCAGTCGATCAGATTCAAACCAAGCCCCGCCCCTCGCCAACATGGGCCTCCACTTGGTGCTCCACGACGTCGAATCTCAAACACTAGAGCCACTGACGGTCATCGTCCATCAGAGCTCGCTCTGGCTGACCACCTGTGACCAAGGGAGTAGCCACAGACCTCACACACAACTTGCATCACCGTGTCTGCGTCGTCTCCTTTAATACCAGACGCCCCCCGGTTCACGCTTATACGACTGGCAGAACTGGCCCTTTTACCTGCGTAGTGTAGCTCCGGCCATGCGAGTTGTGTTCCCCTAAAAAGAATCCCGCCGCCGTCTCACAGACAGCCCCTCATCCTTTTCCATCCCATCATCATCCCTCCTCCCTTCCCCCGCGCCAGAAACTAGAAACAGTACCCCTCCCCCTTATTATTATTTCACACACATTCCCTCTCTCCTCTCTCTCTCTCTCTCTTCTCGTCTCCGAAACAAAATAACCCTCGATCGCACTTTGTTTTGCTCAAGTCTTTTTTCTGTTTTTTTTTTTTGTTTTTCATACTCTTGCTACCGCACTCTTGGCCTCCTCAGTTGTGGCGTGTAGCTGTAATACCATCCAACCCATCCCCGGTCACTCCGTCATCCAACACAGCACCACCGAATCCCCCGTGCCCGCTTCTCTGCGGCGCAATAATTTAGTCTTGTTGGTCATCTATATATCGGCCGACTCCCCCAAAGGAACAAGGAAGACGGGACGAAGGAAGAGATTAAGCAGGTGGAATAGCTGGAATTGGAATTGGAATTAGAGAAGAACAGGAACGACTATCTACGTCCGGGCCGAAGCAATCCAACGAATCCCAGCAAAGGTCCAATCCAGCGCAAGCGCCCGTCAAAAAGTCTTGGGTGGTGGTGTCGTCTTTCCCTTTTACGACGTGCATTGCCAAAAAAAGGAAGGTGCAGCAACTGCAGCATTTGGTTGCAGCAACACGCCGACGCACAGCACCTACCAGCACAGCACAGCACACATTGCACAGCACAGCACAAGCACAGCGCAACGCAGGCGGAGAGGGAGAAAGAAGCGCCCGGTTTTCTTCTGGCCGACACACAATTAATCCAAGAAAAAGGAGACAGAGTACCGAGTATCCAATTCGTGGTCTCGACTCGACGCCTCTTTCCCGCCGCACTTCCTCGCTTCAACCCATTCATCCATCCACACACACTCTCGATTCGGATCGCCCTCACACACACACACACACACCCACCCACCCCCGGTTAGGTCCTGCCCCCCAATTTTCGGGGAAATCTGAGTGATCGGTTTTTCCAAACCCGCTTCCAAATCCTCGAATTGCCTGCAACGCGCCACCGCTACACAACTCATCATGAGCACCGCAGTCGCAATGGCCCCTTCACCGGCTCCTCACGACAGGCCTTCTTTTGGCAACGACATCACCACATCTCCCAGCGCCCAGAGGCCAACACAGTCGATTCCTCCTCCTCCACCCATGTCCGCAAACCCGAACGCGCCAGCGCCAGCGCCAGCACGCACTGGTAGCGGCAGCCCAAAGGGTGTAGGCGCCGCTCCCACCGCTCACAAGTCCTCTCCACCCAGCGCGTAAGTTTTGCTCTCCAACCCCCCTTTCCAGCTGCTGCGCTGCGCCCATCAGCCCTGGGTCTCTTGTTTCATTTGGGGCAACGTTACTAACCCGTCCCGTCGCACCACGCACAGATCTCGAAGCAGAGAAGGCCCCAAAATCATCGTCAAGAAGGAGCCTGGATCGCCCGATTTGCCCACAGCCCGTCACCGGCCGAGGAAGCTCGATCTCTCCAAGAACACGACTAACATTGTCTCACCCGCCACAGGACGGCCCCTGACTGCCAGAGACGGCCTGGGCATCCAGGAAGTTGGTCTGGCCTGCCTGTCACCCGGCTTCGTAACCCAGGACCCAGTCATGAAGGAGCAGCTGCAGCGCAGCATGAGCGTCAGGGAACACCAGAGGCAGATTATCGAGCAGAGGTTACAGCAGCAGTCGGCCAAGGGCGACGGTCCCGCCGACAAGGACGGAGGCCAATTTACCGCAAAGACACCTGGTTTTGCCCGCAAGCGTGGGCCTCCGCCAGGTCTGAGCATCGTTGCGCCGTCGCACGAGCAGTTTGCGAACGAGCGCGTGATCCAATCCGCGCCACTGGGCCAGACCTTCACAGGGAGACACAACCCGCACCCGCTAACGCGACACATCACCAACCAGCCCTCGAACCTGGCCAGGAACTCGCACATTCACCACGTACCAGCCCAGCAAACGAACAATCGCCTCCCGCCCATCGCCGACGTTTTTGGACAGAACCTTTCCGGACACCCAGAATCCAGCGGCCACGCGCTCTTTGCCAACCAGAACCGCGCCCCTCTTGCGTCGCCGCACCACCCGCCACCTCAGCAGCAGCAAGCGTCCACCCCAGGCCGGCCGAGGGAGTACAAGTCGGCCGAGGAAGCCCAGGTGGAACTGGCAGGCGGCAGACCGGAACTTTTACCCAAGTTAGTACACTACGCAGGCAACCAGCAGCAACCCCCCACACCACCGTCCCCGCACCAGTACCCGCAGCAGCAGCAGCAACAACACTCGCGAGACTCGAGATATGACGGGATACCGCAGTATGCTGACGCGAGTCGGAGCATCAGCAGCAACAATGTCGTCCCGAGCCACGCGCCGCCCGCCAAGAGAAGCCGGGCCGAGTACGAGGACGGCAGCCCGCCGCTGGGGGGGAACGGGAGCAGACCTGCGCCGCACGCGCCGGGGTCGAGCAGGAGGACGGGGCCGTTTGAGGGGGGGAGGGACTCGCCTGACACGCAGAGGGCGAAGAGGGAAGAGTTTTTGAAGCTGTGTGAGAGAGCTTGGGATCTGTTTCACTCATGAGGCTCTGGTGGGGGGAGGGGTTATTTTGTTGTGATGTGATTAATTTTACTACTACACTACTACCTCTTACGATTCGATATTTTTGGATTTTGATATATCTGGGCTGGCGGGGCTGGTTTCTGGGGTTTGGAGCTTGGGGTTTTGGGGGTTTATTTTCGAGGGGATGGAAGGGGAAATTTGTTTGATTATGTGGAGGAGAAAGGGGGGTGGGGGAAGAGGAGGAGGAGGAGGAAGAGGAGGAGGAGGAGGAGGAAGAGGAAATAAAATAACTGGGATAGTTGGAGGATGAAATGGATTGGTATGAAATGGGATGGGATATTTCGGGGGGGTGCTGCTGGCTGGCGTATTTTTTAAGGGGGGGTTATTCTGGTTTATTTATTTGCCTATTGGGGTGGTTTCTCTACTATGCACGCAGACAACTGAATGTTGAGGTTCTCTCTGTTTACTTTTGTTGTGCGAAGAACGATTTCGATGTGCGGTTTGAAAATGGCATATGTTTGTTGATATTTTGGGCAGTTGCCGGTTTTTGCTTTTGTGATTTGCCAGTGGTCTTTACTTGAACGCGCACTGTACTAGTCAAGAAGGGATTTGCTGAGTTTGATTATATTTACTTGTCTGTTGAAAGGCATGGGGAGGGCATTGGACAATGGCTCTGTTCTCCGGGTGAGGAGGTTGAGGTTCAGGGTTATAAGGGGGGGCTTAATAATGATGATATGAAAGAACCTATCTATGGGTTTTAAGGGGATGTATTTCTGTCTGTCTGTGTGTGTGTGTGTGTGTGTGTGTGTGTGTGTGTGTGTGTGTGTGTGTGTGTGTGTGTGTGTGTGTACATGGAGGAGAGATATATGTACAGTCAATACTACCTACCTGCTGCCTCGTGGAATTCTGTCGACTATTGATCTAGTAAGGTATTTAATAGAAGTGAAATATTTACCGGCTGTGCTTGTCTGCTGTTGCTGTCTTTCTAGACGCTTCTGTGTATTTTGCTTGTGGTATAATCTTATCCTTGAAATATGCAAGCAAGTGTTTCTTCTCATCTTCTTCAGCGCAGGAGCATGGAGAGTTGGTCCATGGTTCAGCGGGAAGTGTATGTTGAAGAGATGCTATACTGATACACGACAATGAAGGGAGGGTGGACGCGCTTGAGTAGGTACCGAGAGATGATGTTCCACGTAGTATTACGGAAGGACAAAAAGACGGATGTGAAATCGGGTCGGCTGTCTACATTAAGTACACGAGCTTGTACGACTCCCCTAAGAAAGGTTTGTGCGAGTGAGTGACGTCTTTTGGTTACGACGGATATGGTATAAATAGTAGAGATAGATTGGGGGAAGGGGTGTACCGGGTGCCAGGCGGGCGGGTGCCAGGCGGGCGGGTGGCGGCAGAGAAAGGGGTTCTAGTTTGTGAGACGTCAAGATGATCCACACGGTGGTGAGAAATTGGGAGGGTTGTGGATTTGATGATGCAAAAGAGATTTCAATTTCGCTCTGGACTTCTTTACGACATCTATCATTCAGTCAAACATGACTGACTAGTGAGATAGATATTCCACGGCGGTCAAAAGGGGGATATAAGAGAGAGAGAGAGAGAGAGAGAGAGAGAGAGAGAGAGAGAGAGAGAGAGAGAGAGAGAGAGGAAAACCCTTTTGTTCTGGGCCTTCATTCATGCATTTTTTTCCGTGACACATAATCGTTCATGAGCACAGCAGCTGTTGCATTCCAAGTGATCGCATACGAGAAACTCCAATCCCGCGGGGAGGGGGCGTAACAATCGAGATAATATCATGAGATCTACGGGATATCCCGCATTTCATCATTTGGAAATGGACCATGTAGCTCAGCCCGTTAAGCCACACTGTTGGCTATCCACCATCTTGCCAGAGAAACATGGTGTTGAGGCACCGTACCCCCATCAAGAATGAAGACAACAGCACGCCCCGTACTAAAGAGAGAGGAACCCTTTCCCATCTCCCCTCACTCTTACCCCTGAATGAAAAAAAGCCCTTTTAGAAGACTTTTGTCTCCTTCCATTCTTTCATCCACCCACCCGCCGCTATTGATGGAGATCGCACCATGAACTGCCCGTACCTGACCATCACCCGCCCCATTTTGAACCCCCTCACAAGGAACCAAACCACGGACACTTATCTCTTCACAAAACCCCCCCCCATTCAAACCCAACCCACGCGATGCCCCATGCGAGATTAAGTGTCCAACCCAAAGCAAAGGAGGAGACGAGACCCTGGACCTTGATCCACGCGGCCTTGAAAAAAAAAAAAAGATGCCGACATCCGATCCGACATCCCGAACCCTCCCTCTCCCTCCCCCCCAATTATCACGATCCCACGAAAACGTCAGCCAAGACATTCCATAGGGTCATTCTTCTCCCTCCCACATCCCGAAATTCAACCAACTGTGGCAGGGACGGCAGTTTTCGTTTTCGTCTTGGCTCAGGTTCTTTTGCTTTCTCTTGCAGAAGTGAGTGGGTTGGTTAGTTGCCTCAGTAATATTTGGGCTGTTGTGGGTTGGGTTGTGGGTGTATTCATGCAGAACCTCCTCTGATCTGTGTGGGCGTCTGTACTCTTCAAGAGCGAGCTGTGTTGGTGAGTATGATGAGAAGAGTACATCAAACGTGACTGTGTATTGTATCATGTATACATTACTATACTTAAATATGTTCCTTCCCAGATAAAACGAACGCTTTGCCAACCTCTCCAGAAAAGCATAAACAACCGCCCGCCCGCCTGCCTACGCCGCGCTTGAAAACTGTAATATAAAATGGTGGTAGTCTGTCGTGAAAAATGCAATCCCCCTCCCCCCGCGTGTTGGTCTTTTCGCTGTTCAAACCCTTCTTTCTCATCCATCCCCACCAGCTGAAATTATCAACATCTTCAAATAGCCATCATCCATCCTCGGCTTGCCTGTCATGTCCCAGCCTCTCACATCCATCACCACCTAACTTCTCTCCCCAAAAGTTGTAAAAGAGAAAAAGAAAAAATAGTATTCACCTGCCCCTTGTGCTCCTACTCCCTTCTAACTACTCTATAAAAAAAAATAGTGTAGTTCAAACCCCCCTCTGCAAACCTCTTCTTCCCTCCCCTTCCCTTACCCCACTTTTTGCCCGCAAGAGAGAACACACGCAGACAAGAAAAAAAAATCAGATCTGGCCAACCCAATTCCCTCTGTTCTGAACAAACGAAAGAAAGAAAAGAAAAAGAATCAGCCTTCCTAACGAAGCGAAAAGTATTAGTATGGTAAGGGCTGCAAGAGAAATCGATGGTTTGCCAAAAAAATGATGTTAAAGAAGTTATATCATTCGCCCGAACTCCAATACTTTGCTCGTGAGAATCTTGACCTTGCTTGTTTGTGTGTGTGTGTGTGTGTGTGTGTGTGTGTGTGTGTGTGTGTGTTGGGGGTGTGTGCTTTGCCATGTAAGAGTGTCGTCGTCATTTCGCTTCGTGAAATAGAATGAAAGGTGCCTCATGATATGCCATGAGAGGCGCGCTGTGGTAGTAGTAGTAGTAGTAGAAAAATAAGAAGAAGAAGAAGAAGAAGAAGAAGAAGAAGAAGAAGAAGAAGAAGAAGAGAAGAAGAAAGAACTAATAGGTATTTGATATGAATCCTCTGTCGAAAAACAACAAGTGAAGAAAAGAAGAAAAAAAAGGTCTGTTTTTTTTTGGTGTTTTTGTTTTTTTGTTTCGGTTTGTTTGCCCCGCCAGACGTGGTTCTCCCTCGGATAATGCTATTTTATACATAAACAACAACATCATTCCAATTTCGATCCAGCCTGACGGAGCTCGTGTTAAAGACCTTCTTCACCAGCCTTGCACAGTTTTATCTCACGGCCCCACTCAGATTTGAGGACTTGCGAGGCTGTGATTCTTCTAGACGGATTTGGGTCGAGGATGGAGTAAATCACATTCCTGCAGCGGGCCTAAATGGGGGATGGTGGGTTAATGCGAGTCAAAAGAGTGTAATGGTTCACAATCGCACTTACCCTGTGCAACGACTCTATCGGGCCATAGCCCGCTTCATCCCTCCGTCCTTCAAGGTACCGATCATAGAATTCATCCTCGTCCTTCTTGGCCACACGCCAGAGGTGACGACCAGTCCGCATAGCCATGTAAATGACACCGCAAGCCCAGACGTCCACAGCGCGGGCATCAAATTCCCTGTCGATGTACTCCTCTGGAGCAATGTAAGGGGCCGAGCCGCACAAGCCCGACACCATGTGCGCATCGTTCTCCCAGGCCATGCGGAAACACTCTCCGTTTCCGAAATCCGTAATTTTGAGCCCGCCGTTGGTGGTGAGAAGCAAGTTTTCTGGCTTCAGATCGCGATGGGCAACTCCCATCTCGTGCATGTATTCCACGCCACGCATCATCTGCTTGAAGAAGCAGTCCGCCTCCTGAACCTCGAGCTTGCCTGCCGCCAGGACAAGGGTGTAAAGATCACCACCGGCGCAGAACTCCATCACCTCGCAATAGTCGCCCTTTGAGTCCTTAACCAGGTCCAGCGTGTGGATGACGTTGGGATGGCGGAGAGACGAAGAGATGCAGAACTCGGCCGTAAGACGTTTGCTATACTTCTTTTCGGTCTCCTCTGGACGCCTGCGGAACTCCTTGACGGCGAACAGCTTCTCGCCGACACCATTCTCCATCTTCTTGTGGGAAATTCTTACGATGCCGAAAGCGCCGCGGCCCACCACCTCCTGGCACTTGCCGTACTTCTCCACCAAGCCACCGGCTCCGTTCGCCGCCTTCTTGTCCGAAGCCGAAGAGCCTCCTTCCTTTTCCCGCTTCAGATTGTCGACCCAGTTGGAGACGAGCGAAAGGTCATTCTCAGGCGCCGCATGCTGCGGTTCAGACTTCCGGCCGAGCAGCCCCTTGATCATGTCGGTTAACCTCTCCTGGCGACGCGACGACTTGAGGTGGTGCTCGTGTCCTCCGGGAGGGTCTGGAAGAAGCATGAAGCGCTGCAAGTGGCCATCCTTGCCGTTTGCCAATTTGGACTTGCTCGCTGTCGCAGTGGTCGGGGCGGGCGACTTGTCTGACGCAACCGAACCCTTACGTTCTGGGGCCGAGGGCCTCGAGGGCGGCGGGGAAGTGTTGCCAGGGGTGCCGGTGCTGGGAGTGGGCTTGCCGTCGGTGGATGCGGCGCGAGAGGCAGCGTCTCTGGTTGAGAACATGCGCGTCAGACGGTCTTTTACAGACGCCTTCTCCACGGGCTTTGCGGGCTGCTCGGTCAGACCGTTCAGGTTGGGAGACCTGGGCGGGATATCGACCGACTTGATTGACGGGGCCTGGGAGGACCTCGTGGAGGGAGGCTTGGCATCGGCGGTGGTTGACATGTTTAGGTATGCGAGAAGAGCGCTGGGCTTCTTGGACGGTGCTGTAGGAGAATATTGATGGCGGGTGCCGCAGTGCTGGAGCGGGCAAAGAGGTAAGCGAGTCGGGTGGTTTCAGTCACTGCGCTTATGCAAGAGCAAAGGCAGGGCAGCAGCAGTGATGGTAGTGGCGGCGAACGCGCCTTGTGGTCTTGGTGGGCAGAGCCCGGGGCTATCCTGTTATAACGACCAAAACTGCCAAGGTTTTTTGTTGTTGTCGCTGCTGAGTTCTGTCGGGGACAGACGGGGAAAAGTCTGTGGGAGTAAGAGGTAGGGGGATGAAGCAGCGCGAGCGGAAAATCAAGAAGTCGTTGATGTGGAGTGCTGCAAAAGTGGAGCTCGGGAGGCGAGTGAATCGCTGAAATGGGAATTGCTCCTGGGGCTTTTGATATGATAGGGTGGCTCTTCCAAGATATTAGTAGTGGCCGAGGAGCAGGGTGCCGGATGATGACTTTTTGGTCAGGAGGATTGAATCGGACATGGTGAATCGGTCAAGTAATGGCTGAGGAGAGCTTGAAGAAGTGACACAGAGAGCCAGTTTCGGTTTGTTATTGGTTATGTAAGAGGGTTGAGGGCGAGGGTAAAATTTGTGTCGTGACTGGTTCGTGCCGTTGCTTTCCCCTCCGGTTTGGGGCTTGAAGTAAAGGTAGGTAACGGTAAAGGTAAAGGTAAAGGTTTAGGTAAAAAGAGCTCGCCGGGTTGGACAGAGCGGGGGCAAAAATGCCGTCGGCTGATGGGGGTATGGAGGAGTCTTTGACAGACCAGACTGGCTGGCTGGCCCTCTCACTCTTCGCCAATCTCTTCCTTGGATGACCGAGGTAGAAGATGTATGGGCGCGAGACGCAGGCCTGAGGACAGGCAACGACCGGCCGTTGGTGAGAAGGAGATGGAAGGGCCAAACCAACACGGCCTGCTTGCTGATCGAAGCTCGCAGCCTTATAGTTCCGAGACGTCAGCAAGCTGCAATCTTCTTTCTGCACGGCAAGCTGCAACCCCTCTCTCGTCACCGCGTACGGGCGGTGAATTTGATCAGTCCAATGAAAGGGGAAAAGGGAACAGGTCCGCTTTAGGACAGCCTTCTCCCAGCAGCCAAACATGTACTCTTGTACCGTATGGCAACAAATTACCAGGGGGACGTGAATAAGGGACGGACGGAACACCCTCGTGGGATGGGGTAGAGTGGTACGTACCACAACCTATCGTGCATGTATGGAGGTACTTGTGCGCAGTACCTGTGAGAAACAAGGAAGTGACTCTAAGGTGGCGGGAAACCAAAAAAAAAAAAAAAAAAACCAACCACAACTTCTTCTCGTGAATTCCACGTTATGTAATAAGCCCTACGATATCCGAATGGAGGCTCAAACTTCTGTCCCTTCTTTGTCTGAAAGCAGCCACGGGAGCCAAACATCTGGGTCATTTCTTCGGCTGTGAGCCTGCCCGGCCGTGCCCCAGCTTGCTCCAGACCTTCTTCTCCGCCATCCTTTTTCGGCACAAAAGATAGCCAATATTTTAAAACCCCCAAAGAAACTTCCCTGTGTGCAGCCGCTTGTGATGTCCTCCCTTTTTGATATATGCTGTGCTCCCCAGCCTCGGCCGTGCTGTCAAAAGGCAAATTCTAGACCCCCATGGTTAGATTTGCCTGTCCTGCCATTGGCTATTTCGTTTGGATCTCGCTGAATTCAAGGTTTGTTCTTGCTCTCTCAGTGAAATTCTAAAAAAACAACCTCCACTGGATCCATCCCTATTCATGCAAGGCACCTGCAACTGTTGCCATTTCGTAACTGCTTTGGGCCGGCGAGATGATGGGCGAGGGCGGCCACGATGAAAACCACGGAATGTGGGATGTCTCTCCACTTCAAACACACAACGACAAGCTTCTGTTGCGTTCTTTTTATACAACTCTGCATCTCATGACCGATCAATTATCAACAGGCCCATCGGTCAAAGTTGCAAAAAGCCAACCCAATAACCCGCACTTACACGCCCTAGTCGCAGTCTTGGCAGAGCAACGTTCTCCTGTATCCACCCGATGATCCCCAAGAGGGACATCCGCACAGATTCGCCGGCCTTGGCAACGCATCTTTGTTTCCACCAGCCCATCAAAAACCCCATGCGCCCCCCCCCCCCGGTGCCGGCCTCGTTGGCGCCGTGGGCGGCCTCCCGGCTCTTTGTTCTGGGGCAGATGCGGGGGCACACACGGCCGGACGGGGAGGAGGTGCCCGCCGAAGCGAGAGCAACTCTTGTCCCGGAACTTCCACCCCAAATTGGCTGGAAATTGGTCACATCTTCCAGTTACCTCTCACTCCCATCTCCCATCCCACCCTCGGGATCCTTTCCAGCATCAAAACGTGGCCGGCGACCAGGCCCTGACGCAGGTGTGCCGTTGACTGACCACTGCTTCAGCCCATGGCCACATACGATAGTCCACCACGTTGTGCGGACAGGGCCCTGCGACCTCTACGCAGCATTGATCAACCATTTCTCCCTATTCGAGCATGAAACCTGTTGTCTATGAGGCATTTTCCCCCTTCCCTTCCCTCCTCTTTCATGTCTGCTTTTTCGTCGCATTCTCTCATCATCATGCTTCAGCAATTGTCAGCAACCCGGCCTCAGCGACCAATTGGCCAATTGGCCCAGTCACGAGAATCGCCATCTTCCTCCTCACCCTCTTCTCCCCCCCCCTTTCCAATACCACCCATCACTTGAACATCGTTTTGTGTTGTGTGGTGGCACAACCCCCTCCACTCGGAGCTCTTCCGCTCTGTCCATCATCAAAGGGAGCATCAGCATCCGATGGGCGGTTGCGGTGAAGGGACCTGATATCGGTCTTTTCTTGGCCTGCATTGGAGGAGCCGAAGGTCCTCCTGCTCTTTGCCCTTTTCTCCCATCCCGTGCAAACATGGGAATGTTTCGAGCCTCTTGTAGATTAGATCACCTTGTGTTTTTTTTTCCCTCTCCCCCCTCTTTTACCCGGTGTTTTGGGACACAACAATTCTTTTGAGAACCCCATGACCCGGTTCTTGGCATGAAGCTTGTGGGGGACGATGGTGTCGAACAACCCACCGGCCCGTCGGATGACCATGAGGAGTTTCACAGCAGCAGCAGCGTTTGGGTCGAGGAGAAGGTGAGAGCGGCTATTCAACTAGTTTACTTTGGGTCTGGCTTTCTGGTCAAGTCACCAACCAGCTAATGCGTTGCGTGATGGGAGGTTCTGCTCTCCCTTTGGGGACTTTGAGGAAGGAGGGGTTGGTTGGAGGGTTGAACTAACAGACGCAGCTAAAAAGTGGCAGGCGTTATCACCACGGGGTATTCTGCGGTGTGCGCTTTCAACGGGGCCATGTCTTTGACATGTGAACTTACTCGAATCGAAACGTTTGGGTTCTGGCGTGGTTACTGTTGGGTCCTATTGGAGCCAATACTCATCACACATTTGATGGCAAGTGTTTCCAAGGAACGGGGAGAGAGTGGTTTTCTCACCGCGACATCCAGATGGACGTACGTATTTACTTGCTACATACACGTGGTTGAGATAACTCGCTGAAAAGACACACACACACACACGCACACATCCGGGGGGCCGGCCTGCCATTCATTTCCCCTTTTCCGCGCACACACCGCAAGAAAGGACTGTATGTACGTACGTGCTTGCATGCGACCGGGCCTGGCCTGTTGCAACCACTGCACAGCACACAAGGACCGGCGAGAGGTATATGTACAGCATCCGTACATATGTATATTCTCCTTGGCATTTTCACCGCGGAAATCTGCTTTGACTTCCGGTGTTTTTTTCCGTGGAAGTGAACTTTCCACCGCGCATTCATAAAGGGTTGAGTGGCAGGGGGGTGCTTTCAAGTGTGGGTATTCCGATCGAGACAAGCTTTTGCCAAGGCCCGTGGCGGCAAGAAACAAGAAACGCCCAGGAAGTTGGGGGAACCTTGTTGAGCTTGGCCCTTTTGCGGTGGAAAGTGCTGTTGTGTTATTCGGGACTTTTTGTTTGGATACATGCGAAATGTTGTGCTTTTCTGGATTTGGGTCCTGTTCTTCCGTGAACGGAGACGGGGATCGTCAGAGCGGAGCGGTATAGGGCACGGGATAAGACCACTTGTAAGTGTCATATGAGATGGGTGAGGCTGGCAGTTTGGTTTGGAGTGTTGACGTGATGGGGCTGTGGTTGATGGTTGTGCTTACCTCACTCACTCACTCACTCGGTCAGTCAGAGGCAGGCTTCATTAAAGGTATGGCACTCGGGACTTTGCATGTGAGCGCGGCTTTTTATGGTTAGAGTCGAGGCTGTGGGAGTGGCTGGGCTGTGCTGATTGGGAACCCCAACTGGTGAAGTGCTCGTATGGTATTTGTGACAACGATAAAACGGCCAACTGAAGGTCTCTCTGTCGGAAATTCCGGTGTGGCAGGCTTACTACGTGGGAGCTCCGGTTGAGTCTGGTTGCGTCATTACTCCCTCTCCCAGGGTGTGCAAACCACGAAGCAGCCGAGGCATACATTCTTATAGTATCTCTAAGAAGAAGTTCAAAAGACTGAAGAAGTAAAAATGAAGAAAAAACAAGGTATTCCAAAGCCAAACTTGTCAAACTATCGAGGTATCAAAACCACCACCGGCAGCCGCCTTTAATGTGTGCATCATTCGCTTTCCCGCCAATGACAGAAAGAGATATAGCAACCGTCAGAGGTCCAACATGACACATAACAAAGACAATCCTGCCCCAAAAAAGTCAAACAATGAATAAGAAACACACTCGCTTGGTCATACTAACCCCGTTCACCCCTCCGCACCCCTTTGTTGTGGTATTAATGCTACTACTTCGCTGCTTGTCCTTATCTTAAACCCTCGCTTGAAACTTCAATATCCCCTTCTTTTTCCACTTCTCTTCCATGTGAATTATCCTGAGCCGCTGTTTTCGCTGTTGTAAAATACCCAATGGCAAAACTTTCCCACCTACCCCTCTCAAACTTTGACTGTACATCACTCCGTCTTGCCTTGGTCCCCTTCTCCCGCTGGCTTCTCCTCCTCTCCACCAGCCCCCTTCTTGCTTTCCTTCTCCTTCTCCTTCTCCCTAGCGACAGCAACCCTGACCAACTCCGCAAACCCACTAATACCCTCATCCTTCCTCTTCTGCTGCTGAGCAGTCTTATTAAACAACCCCCAAAGCCCCTCATTTTTCTCTTCGGGGTCATTAAACCTCGTATGATAAATCGTCGTCCCTCCGTCCCCATCCCTACTCTTCATCCCCTTAATCCTCTCCACCTCCTTATCAAAAGCCCTATCATAAATGTTGAAATCCGCCGCCGTCGGGCTGTCCGCCACGATCCCCAGGTCCCCTCCCAGTCCCGCATCATCATGACTGCTGCTAAACGTATCCAATCCGCCAGTGCCGATACCCAGCAGCAAAGGTTGGGGTGGTGTTGAGGGTGGAATGAGGTGTGGAGGTGGAGACTGAAGAAACTGCTGCCTCTCACGTACAATAGAAGCGGCAAAATCAGCCGTGTCAGATGGGCGAGGGGAGTGATGGTATGGTGACCCTGGCGGCTTGGGATTTGTAGAGAGCAACGACTTGAATTTGCGAATCGCCTTCATCACACAGATAAGATGCGACATTCGCCGGGTGAAAGCGTGGTTTACTTCCAACGGGTTAGGGGGGTCGACGGGGTCGGTGCAATTTTCATCTGTGGGGAGGAGGGGGTCGGAGTTGTTTTTGGTGACCCAGGGGTGGTTCTATTTTGTTAGCTTTGAGGGGAAATGTTTTTTTTTAAAAAAAAACAAGAAAGAAAAAGAAAAAAAAAGAAAAAAGGGGGCAGACATACCCGAAGTCCCTCCATTGTGATTCTTTTCTCTGGGTCCTTCTCCATTAACCTCCCCATCAGGTCGACAAATAAAGGGTTCTCGCCCTCGGGAATGAAGGGAGCTTCTGCCCGGATAGCTTCGTACATATCCAATACTCCAAACTTTTCAAACGGGATCTTGCCGTAGCGGAGACAGTACAGTGATACGCCCATAGACCAGATATCAGCTGCCTTGCCGGACACATCACCATGTTTGGCAACACAGAGCTCAGGAGGTAAGAAAGCCGGTGACCCGGCGCTCTTGGCTGTCTTCATGTCGGTGGACTGCTCAAACATCTCCGAGACGCCAAAGTCGACAATTTTGAGAACGTCGTCTTCGTTGAGGAGCAAGTTATCGGGTTTGATATCCCTGTGGACTACACCCTGAGAATGCACTTTTCACATGTCAACTTGACCTTCATATTGGGGGACGGTGGCGATAAACTCACGGTATTCAACACCCAGGATCAAATCCCTGAACCAATGCCTACACTGCTCTTCATCAATCGGCGTGGCTGACTCGCCCAAACCAACTTTCATGACAACACCCTTCTTGCACATCTCCAGCACCATGTACAGGGTGTCTTCTTCGGGGTCGTCGAGCACCTCAATGAGCTGGACTAGGTTGGGGTGGTTGAGCTTTTTCATGACGGCGATCTCTTCACGAATAAGAAAGAGGGGGTCCTGCGCTTCCTTTGCTCGCTGATCTGTCAACCGGGCAATGGGGAGATCAGGGGCGCCAAAGGGAGCCCGGGAGGGGAAGCGGCCGAGTGATCTCGGACCGTGGCGGAGGATGTTGGATTGTATCCGTTTGCGGAGACGGGCTTTGGAGAAGGCTTTCACGGCCTGCGGAGGAGGTATTAGAACATAGGTGAGAAAACAGGGGTTGAGGGGTAACTACATATTCTTTCCCAAACTGATCAGTAGCAAGGTGGACGGCCCCATACGACCCGCGCCCAATCTCCTCCTTAATGACATACTGGTTGACGCGAAAGTGAGAGCGGCCGTCAGAATCGTCACTTGTGTACTCTGAATGAGCGTTGAGCGTCTCTTTGATCTCACGATGAACCGAAGGTGTCCGTTTGTGGTGTCTCAGAGGGCTCTGAAAGTGCTGCACGTGAGGGGGCGCAGAGCGAGGATGTAACAGCTCTGGCTTATCAGAGCTGCTGTCGAGGTGGTGATCGCCAGCGAATTCCACGGATATGTCTGGTGAGGCTAAGCCCCGGGGCACTGCGGCCGGGTCGTGTTGTGCGTCTGGGGTGCCGGCCATTGGCCCCAAGCTGAATTCTCTCACGTCGCCGCTGTCCATTCGAGGTCGCAGTGGCAGCGTGTAAGTTGCTGCTCGCTGGGGAGGCGGGAAGGTCTCTTGGTCGGCCATTTTTAGGGATGTCTCTCTTCTAATATGGCTGCTGCAGATCGATAATGACAAGGGGGAAAATCAAGAAAAAATGGGAGTGGCCGGGAAGAAGGGCACCGCTTTGGCCGGCCGAGAGTTTGAGAGAAAAGGTGTTTTGTCCTTGGGGTGATGCTCTGACGATAGTCCAGTCCAGCCACCAACCAACCAAGCAAAGTGCCGCTTTTGCTGAATGGAGGTTAGGTCTCTTCTCTTCGTTCATCCACCTATGCAAGGCCGTCTTTGCACAACAAGAATTCTTGGGCGACAACGGAGGGTAACACTGAACTTTGGCAACAAAGGGTGTCGCCCAACTCAAACAACAACTTGACGAGACGGGGCTCTGGCTCGGCCTCATAGGGCAGAGCTGAAGGGGGAGGGGCCCCTAAATTGACAAGTGCCCCTCTCTCACCCCCACCACCCCGCTCTTTCCTGCAACCGACATCCCGTCCAGGAGCCTCATGCGTCATTGGGTCCGTCCTGTGCATCTCGGGAACAGGCCAATCCTTTTGTTTGTGTTTTTAAGCGTCATTTTGGCTCCTCGAGCTTTCTGTATCTTATTGACATGATGATCAAACCGATGGAGAATTGACTTCGAAGTAACCAAAAGAGAAGGACGACCAGCTTACCAAAACGGGAGCCGCTGGACTGGTTCGTTGGATGGATCGTGCCCTGGTCTGTGTGCCACCGCCAAGACGCCTGCAAATAACCCCGGTCCCGGTGTGGACCCCCGTCGTGGTAAGGAGGTCAACCGCAGGCGGGTCACCGAAGCCCGACACTTCGGGACATCAACGGAAACTACCGAGCATCAACTTGTCCATACCAGCCAAATCGATCTACAAACCCAGTAATCACCCTCACCACCCAACCCTCCCATCACCGCCGTCGTGCGCCCCCATCTCTCTTCTCTCCCCCATCCCCCCTCAACCCGGCGCGCGGCCCGGCTGGCCCAAACCCGAAAATGGTCGTCTACTCCTTCTACATCTTCGACCGGCACAGTGCGTTCCCCCCCCCCCTCCCTCCCTGCCCCTTATATATTGCTAACAACCTCTTCCCAGCGGAATGCATCTACTCCAAATCCTGGCTCCCCCCCCCCGCCGCCTCCTCCACCGACATCCTCCCCCCTACCCACTCCCACCCCCAACAACCACCACAACAACCACCACAACAACCACCACAACAACCCACCTCCAGCATCCTCACCCAAAAACAATACTCCGACAACGCCAAACTAATCTTTGGCACCGTCTTCTCCCTTCGAAACATGGTCCGCAAACTCGGCGGCTCCGACGACGCCTTCATCAGTTACCGAACCGCGCAGTACAAGCTCCACTACTACGAGACAGCCTCCAATCTGCGGTTCGTCATGCTGACTGACGTGGCGACACTGAGCATGCGGAATGTGCTGCATCAGATATATATCAACCTGTGGGTGGAGTATGTGGTGAAGAACCCGCTCAGTCCGGTGGAACACAAGGGGGGTGAGGGGGTGAGGAATGAGCTTTTTGAGTTGGGGCTGGATCAGTTTGTTAGGGGGTTGATGTGAGGGTTCGGGAAAGGGAGATGGGGGAGGAATATGGGATTTGGGGTTGTGAAAGGCAAAGGAGAAGTGGAATAAAAGCCGTGGTTGAGGGAAGAATGAGAGGACGGTATTGTCAAAGGGGGGAAAGAAAGGATCATCAAAACTACGGGTGTAGCGGAGATGATGATGCTTTGGCTCGTTGGTGTTGGACATCAATTTAGAATTGGGTCAGAGCCAAGGTCGAAATGAAGGCATGATACCAACACCCAAAGGACACATCACAGGCAAAGGTTAATACAAGAAGAGCTACTTGATGGTGGCAGGTAATAATATTAAACAAGGTCAAGCTGCTGGTTGCAGTGAAAGGGTCTAAAGGAAATGAGTGGAAGTCAACACAAAGAAGGGGGGGGAATAAAAAAAAAAAAAAAAAAAAAGAGTTTCAGTGTCCCAACCTCGGCTCGACCCCGTCAGTTGGCTGGCAGTAGGTGGTACCACTTAATCTCCCCCGGAAGGATCGGTCAATAGTAATAATACTCAGGCGTCCCTCGTGAATACCACTGCACCAAACCTCCAGTGATTGTCGAGTGCAAAATTTTAAATTATAAATCCGGGAGCGGGCTGTGTGGTGAAGGGAGCGGTGGTGGGGTGGGAGTGAAGGCTTTGGCTGTTTGCCATGGGGAGGAAAGAACGACTTTCACTGAAGAGGCAGGACTGATTGTGTGTGTAATGGGGAAAGACTCAAAAGAGTTCAGCACTCCTGTCTGGAAGCGAACCTGTGGAAGTTGCCTCCAGCCAGGTACCGCATTCCTCCCTACCAGAATTTGGGAGCAGGATATCACCAGGTTGTATAACCATCCTCACACCGCCGCGCCAAACCTCTGGTGATTATCTGCTGCGAAATTTTAAGTGATAACCCCAGGAGCGAATTGTGAGGCAAGAGCGATCAGGTGGGGAAGGCACAATGCTCAAAGAAGGCATGACTGGCTATTAGAGGAAGGAGCACCTGCTCTGCGAAGAGTACCATAACAACACAAGCTCTCAGTATAACAAAAGACACAAGACGACCGAGATAGACAAACATTACATGTTTGGAAATAAACTCAATATTGACTATCCTCTATAGGGTATCAACCTCTCCATCATCCCCTTATATCTTACAACAACCATTCCCCCCAAGATGAAATCCACTCCCATGCTCTGCTCTGCCATGCCAAATGATGATAAAGAAAAAAAATCCACTGAATGATGCAAAACTTCCTTGTCCCAAACCTCCAACCCTTCCAAAATTCCAAATATATATGCGTGTTGTTATGTTGCCATTTATGCCCCTCTATATACTATGTTATATACCCTTGCTTTTCCTCATATTATATCAAAACAACCTCCGCTTCCCCCTACCAAAACAAATCAAAACAATCGCCTCCCCCCCCCCAAAAAAAAAATTAGTCAGTAAACCCCCCCACCATAAATCCTCCCCTATACTGACTCAACATCTCCCTCAACTTCTCCTCCTCGTCCATACTCTGATTTGACGGGGTAGACCTATGACCCCTAGTGCTATTGTTCGTGCTAGTGCTGCTGCTGTGCGTGATGGTTGTCGTGGTGATAGTGGTGTTGGCTTTGGTGGTAGCGGTGGTGATATTGATGTTGTTGGCCACGCTAATGTTGTTATAGTTCTTAATGTGAAGCTCAGCCATTGTAGGCAGCAACTCATCCGGCCCTGGCGTCTCAACCTCCGAGACTGGGTCGAGGGTATCAGTTGGTGACTCGACCCCGGCAAAGGCCGCGAGCATGGCGGGGGGTGGAGGAGGGGGGGGAGGAGGATAGTCGGGTGCAGCGTTCAACATTGTGCTGCCTACTCCGACGTGGCCGATCAAGGAGTAGGAAGGTGTCGGTGGGGGCTCATCCCGGGACTCCTTGTCCAGGGTAGAGGAACGGACAGTCTTCCGACGGATGAGAGGGGGTGGCCTGTGTTTCTCCTTCTTGGGGGCCTCGGCCGCGGGTGTGGATTTCGGGTCAGGGCTGGACTGCAAAAGGATTGTCCCGTCATGAGCAACTGCCTCGCCTACAGGGCCGGCAACCGCAGGTGGAGGGGTGGTGCTGTCGTTCAGGTCGATGGTGCCCATGTCGAACTCGAGATCAAGAAGGGTAGGCCACTCGCTTGCACCAGCAGGACCAGCATTGAAACCACCGCCCGCCTGTCCGGCGTCGATAGGGGTGGAGGCTGGGGACTCGAAATCAAAGACCTGGCCGGATGATGCCTCGAGAAGCTCGCGGTTGCGCTCGATGTGTTCGTCCAGCTGCCTGAACTGCTTCTCCAAGATGGTCCACAAAGCAGTTTCCTGTACGTCGGGCTGAAGCGCAGGCTGCTTGTCCTTGTCGTCCTTCTTATCCTTGTGCTTTTTATCTTTGCCCAAGTGGAGACCAGTTTTGGCCTGAGGTGGGCGTGGCCCTGGACGAAGGCCCTTGAGGACATTCTTCCAAATGTCGGCGCGCTCCTTGGGGGTGAAGGGGAAGTCGATGATCGTCCTGTTAATCTTCATGCTGTCGACCAAGAACCCAAAACTGTTCAGATTGAGGTTGTTGTCTTGGCAGTCGAGAACCATCAGTGTATTGTTCCTCTTCAAGGACTGGCCCAGCGTGCCTGCGTCGTCGTGGAGGTTCTGGTTCCGAATCCGCAGGTGGGTCATCGCCTTGTTATGCTCAAGACCGCTCAAGCTGCGGCCGAATCCCTTGGTCAGTTGGCCATCGTCAAGCCTGCCGGAAAAGCCCGAGAGATCAAGACACCGGATGGAAGTGTTGCGTGCAAACAAGTCATGCAGCGCGCTGACCATCTCGGAACTGCAAACGCCAGTAGGAGAAGGAGCAGGTGCTGTACCGGCCAGGTTCAGGACGGTGAGGTACTTGGTCTCGGTCAAGGCGTGGATCAGAGCGAGGTAGTTATCCTCGTCCTGGAACTCAACCATTTCCATATCCAGTCCAGCAGGTCCCTTGTTCTCCCGAATGACAGCAGCCAACTCTCCAATGCCGTTCTCGATCGGATTGTTGCTCAGGCCGATATGCAGGCCATGATCCTTCCCAACGGCTTCAAACAATGCCGCAGCTTTGAATCCCGTGATACCGCATTGCTTGAGGACAAGCCGGCGGAAGGCTGAAAACTGCCTGTGATCTAGTTTCCAGCTTCTCGCCATCAGGAAGCGCTGTAGGTCCATCAAGGTCTCATCGTTGATCAGCCACCCCGTGATATCGATCGACTCAAGCCACTGGAGGCTTTCGAGCAGCTCAAAGGGCAATAGCGGGCCCACATCCGAACTGTCTCCCAAAATGCTGCCACAGAGGTTGAGCTCTCTAATTTCAGGAAGTTGCTGCAGGAGGTCAGGCAAAATATACGCGGGCAATCGACCATAGTTGCCCGCAACCGTCAATGACTCGAGAGGAAGAGGGCGCTCCATCAGAGGGTCAATGACGATCCTCCTCACACCCATATCGTCCAAGCCACAAGCCGAGATGTCCAGGGCTCTGATGGCACCCGTTTCCATGGTCTCGGCGAGGTTGCTGATGTCATGTTCAGAAAGGTGATTGTGGGCCAAGATCAAACGGTTGCACTTTGAGATGCCGGTCTTGAGGAGATGGAGGATAGGCGTAAGGAACTGGAGGGTCGGGTAGTGGCTGTCGGCTGTCTTTCCCCTGTTCAGCTCATAGCTGCAGTTGGTGAAATCGATTTGCCGAATCGTCTCAGAGCAATAAGCCAGAGCATGGAACTCCTGGTGCAACACCGGGCAGGTCTTCAGCAGCTGCACTTCATCATTGGTGAGTTTGATGCCTGTAGTGTTGTTAGCTGACTGCCTGAACAGAGAAAACACACTTTGAGAACTTACAAGTCCGGCTCAGGTAGGCAACGTTGATGCTCCCGCCCAGATTGTCATCCACGCCGTGCAGCATCGACAAGTCCACATCCTTGAAAGACAGCGAGTTGAAATAGTCATTATACCTGAGCGCCCTGAGAACAGCCAAAAGTTGAAGGCCTGTGTACAGTCCCGCATGCTTTGGCGGGAGCAGTCGAAACTCGGGTGCATGCCGAGTCTTCCAGTTGATCTCCCACTCGACAGGCGCACAACGATACCCGGCAATGTGAGCGTCAAGTGTGCGCTTGATGGCGCCGTAGTCTTCCCGAGAGACCAAGTACTGAGGGTTCCGAAGCCCAGAAACCGAGAAGATTTCCAGGTTCTGCCAAAGTTGGGGCCAGTTGGGCTTGATAAAGCGGTCAGCGGTACCAAGGATGCGAATGATCTGTCGATAGTAGCGGCTGGCAAGTTCGAGTGTCACTGACATCTTGAAGGGATCACTAGGGGTACTTGTCAGCCACAGCCAGGCAGAGAATCTGGTTGCCCATCAATCTTACCGGAACGAGATATTAAATCTCTCCTCGTGGAAGGACCAATCCCCAACCACCGAGTTCAGTGTGACCAGGCCGAACGTCCTGTGCTTGCAGCTTGAGCCAGCCTTCCCTCTCTGAACTTCGGCGAGGTAGCAGAGATATGTGCCAATGACCAGATAGTACGCCGAGCCCTCCTGAGACTTCTTGGACGCATCCTCCATCTTTGGCATGTACTCCTTTCTCGTATGTCCTCGTGGGATCACCGGGAAGATCTCCAACTCCTTGTTTGCGAATACTGGCTCCTCCATCATCTGGATCTTTTGCATGAGTGGCTTGATATCATCACACTTGTTCGAAGACCCAGACTCGTCCTGCTCTTTTGTCCCGATTACTCGCGTGATGCTCTCGAGCATCTTCTGTTGCTCCCGCGGTAAGCTGAAAAAGAACTCGGACCGGTAAAACGACTGGCCGCCAAAACCCTTCCACCATACTTCGATTCCAAACGACGGTTTGATGCTTTCCGAGTAGAAGGCTGCCACAACAGTCGATATAGGGATGGCGAGAGCAGGCTCCGGGGGGGAGCCATGGTGCGCTTTCTCGCCTTCAATGGCCAATGATGGAAATAATGCCACTGCGTCGGCACGGCTTTTCATCTTGAGAAGATAGTCCGTTGTGACCACCAGGTAGGGAGTCTTGGTCTTCAACAGACTTGTATCCGGTTCCAGCGCACATCCCCCCTCTACTCTTTGAGTTTTCCAGTCGAAGGAACATGATGACGAACTTGGGGTGAGACTCGGGGGATCTGTTGTGGTGAATGACAACCGGCTGTGAAGACTTTGGATGTGATCCTCGGAAATGCCTGAGCTACGTCGACTGAAGCCATCGACTGGAGATGCCGAATATGGTCGTGATTTGGATAATTTCCTAACATGGCCCCTAAACGCCGAGTCTGGTGTAGAATCTCGGTCTCTGTTGCTGTTGCTCATGGAGCGCCATGGCCGTCCTTTGATCGAGTTGAGAGAAAAACTTCTTCGATGTTCGCCATGAGAACTCGTCGGGGAACTCGGGGTCGTGGGGCTGTAGGCTGCTTCAGATCCATCAGGCTCCGTCATGGTGAGAGAAACGCCCGATCTCGTCCTTTTCTGGGTTTGTAAATGTTTGGATGGTGGTCTCGACATGTTGAACTCTGAATCCAAAGTCGATGGTGGAAGTTGGGTTTCCTACACAGCAGTGCCTGCGTGCGGGTTTTTCCAATGAAAACCTTGACAAGGGCCTACAATTAGAATTGTAGGTTTAGTCACTTGTTGTTTTTGGTCTGGGGGCAATCTTTGAACGTTGAAACAGGAGCAGGCCGGCGAAAGATATGCGAACAGGCGAGAACAAGCTAGACGGGGGGCTGCGAGAAGCGAGACAGAATGCTGGACCCTTGATTTTGGTATTGGGAGGGTATTCGGTGCGAGACGTGTTTCGGGTATCGAATTGGGTCGAAAAGAAGAGCCAGGATCGATGGCCAGGCCAGTTCACAGAAAAGAGAAGCGGAGGTTGGCAGGATGGGTATCGGAGGTAGCGAGGTGAGATACGGTTGAGCCTCTCAACATGTTTGGCGGAGCCCCCGTCCCGGAACGCGGAGCAGTTGAAGCCTCCACCTAACGGCCGTGAAATTTCGGCAGGTCCTGAGGGCCGTAAGCAGCAAACCCAAGGTGATTTCCAACTCTTAGGGCCGAGAGCCGAATGTGATCCCAAGACAAGCTCCGGCGACGTCACAGCCGGCGTAGATCAGATGATTTGATACAGGGACGTGGACGTACGTGGACCCCTGGGTGACAATGAGGGAACGGCCTGTTGAAAAAGATACAGCAAAGGTGGATGAGGTTGGTCCGAGAGCACATGAGAGAGCTATCAAAAGAAGTTCGATTCAGGCCGGGTAGGACTTCATAGGTAGGACGGCAGACAAGACAAGACAGACAGACGGACACAGACAGAAAGACATGGGAGAAAAAGTGAGATGCAAGAAAGCAAAGGCAAAGTGCCATTTTCCAGCGAAGCACGGTCCAATGGTCCAATGGGCTCGAAGCCTCCATCTGGGCATTCAGGAGCTTGTTCCCACCCCTCTGTCCATTTCCATCGATCCCAGCGCAGGAAATCAGGGCGGAGACGTGGTGAATTGCCAGGCATTTGCTGTCTCGATGTAGGATGATGTTATCATACCGGTTTTGGGAACAGTCTGGCCAATGGCAGGCGACCGGGACATGGTCTCCCGACAGGGGGCTCCTGCCAATCGGTGCTGTCAGAGCTCAGCTGTTGTGTTCTGCTCCCAGCGGGCAGTCGAGGGACCGGATGAACCCCCCGGCGATCAGTGCTGGCCGTCGAAATGGGGTGGACATTGCGCCTACGAATCGAGATGAGGTGCAGATTGGATATCCGCTTCCAACAAACAAAACAGCAGTCTGGACTCCCATCACTGTCGGGTGGCCGGGCACCTGTGCTGGCCCGGTCATTGCATAAAGAGGTGCTGGTTGGGTTGTTAGTCTTGCACTGGCGCCAGCTTGGCTATAAAAACTCGACAACGTGGACGACGAAGCAAAGCAGCAGTAGTATAGATAGGTTATTCCGAGGACATGTCGAATCAGACGTGCCTATAGCCGAAAAGGAGGTGGGGGAGGGGGCGGGAACAGAACACGATAAGAAGCATATGCCGGCATACATATCTTCATCACCTCATCAGTCGTTATGTTCAGCTGGTGAGTGGTGTTGGTGGTGGTGGTGGGGCGGGGGGGAGGATATGCCGGGAATTTTCCTTGTGAATTCGGGGCTGACGGGTGAAAGCGGGGCCACTGTTCAGACCGTGGCGTGAGCTTTTCGCTTGTGGCTTGCGCCGGTGCCAAGATGGAAGGAAAGGTCTGGATTCCAGAACCTCCAACGACGGATGACAAAGCCAAATCTTTCCCCTGACAACAACACTCTGCGATCAGCGTGCTCCCCCGTTTCAGTTTAAATGCAGTCAACTCCCCAGCAATCTTACCAATGGGCCAAAACCATGCCATGCCCTGGTGATCTTTTTTTTGTGCTGTGCCTGTGCTTCCGCAACACCGTCTCGGCCATCACCTACTCCAGGATTCCCCAGAAGGCATATGTTTGTAGCCGCCTGGCCTCTTGGTCTGACCATCACCCCTCCGTTAGGGCGGATTGTGGCCCAGCCCAGCCGGCTCCTATCATTCGGTTCCCACGTGGGGGCAAAAAAAGGGGGCAGCAATGGTAATCAACAGAACAGAGCGAATGATGGCTTGGAAATCGAACGAGCAACGACAGACCTTGGGTATACCTTGTGCTTCCGACAGCCTGGCGTGGTGATGGGGTGGTGAATAGGGTCTTCCTCGCAAGGCTGCATGATGGTAATCTCGTTGACCTGCTTCAACTTTATCAAGCAAACCCGGTGCCATTGACCGCTCTTCGGACGATGACTTCATTGTCCCCCAGTAGTCGCTGTTAAGGCGAACGGCGACGAGTGCTAGCTGACAGGCGTAGTGCGGGGTTGAGAAGCTAACAGGCACGACTTGCCGACTTGGTGGAGCGTGGTGGTTGATGAAACAGCTCCCGTTTCATCGTCGAATTCCGTCCCGCTGGCAAAGACTTCACCCCGCCATGATTGGCCACGCCTGTGTCCCGCTCACATGTTTCCATCCTACGAGACTGTTGTTTGTCCTACTACGGAATGCATTTCCGGGATGCTATTCTTCTCAACATTGTTGGGTTGGCATCACGGCCCGCCACAAAGTCCCTCACCATCGGCAGGGGTCATGGTGAACTGGTGAACTGGTGAATATGAAGAAAACTATCTATGTCAGGAGGGTGTATTTATTTGGCCTGCTCAAATAGAAAACCAGCAAGCAAAACAGCTCGCTTCCGAATATATCTGGTTTGATATGCAGAGATAGACATTCGGAAGGACATCATCGTAGAATGGAACCACTCTCTCGGCTCCTCGTTATGGCAGCCGAGCTCGGGGTGTCGACGCCGCCGTCATGCGCAGTCAGCTGGTGGTGGGGAGCCAAATGGTGACACAGCATCGTTAGTAGAGCGGCACAGGGAAGAAACAAAAGAGCGGTAGCTAGGTGTTGCCTCTTGTGACGCTTGCTCCGAGTAGCTTCAAAGAGGCCCACGGGGGCTGTAACGAGTGAACAATGAAGATTGCCGTGTTCTTTGATAACAATGTCTTTGGGGGCAGCATGGGCAGGAATGCAGCGATATGTTCCCGAGAAGCGCCTTGCTTGGCTCGAGCTTCGTTTCATGTCAAGGGGGGTCCCCTAAGCGATTGGTGAGCCTCTTGAAAGTGCTTTACGGCCTGTCCAATCCGCCCTCGCAACGCGCTGCACCGCACCCTCCGAGCCAACCCATCAGCCTGAATCGGGACCATTTGCCCATCGCTCGCATCCCCTGCCCCACCTGGAGGCACCACCCCAGCTCTCTGAACAAAAACCACAGGCACCCTCCACCCGCCTGCCAGAGATACCCCTCTGGAATACTCTGGATAGTACTGTACCTATTCGGTACACCTACACCTTACCCGACCTCATCGACGGCGCCGGTCCTGCCTGTTTCTTCGGTTCTTTTTTTTTTTCGGTCGTCTTTCTGCAAAGCCGTACACACGTGCCTATTCTCTAGCTCATCCCGGAGAAAGGAAAAAATAGACTTGGAACTTTTCTCGGATTTGGGCCCAAAAGAGGGACGGTCGTCACACAACGCATTCAACAACTGCTCCGGCACCCGTCGGGATTCCTGCACTGCTCTCTGCTCTCCCTCTCGTTATTCATCACCCTGCAGCCCCTTCTGCAGCACGCCGGACTGGCTCAACTGTGGGTTCTCCATCGGCATCGCACTGCCTCCTGGTGATTCCAGACTCCAGACTCTAGGCCACCTCATCCTGTCAACCATCCCCCGGCACACCCCTGCGCCGCTAGGAAAACCCCAAGACTGAATTCATGCCGTCGTCGGTCTGACCAAAGAGAAAACCAAGGCTCCGCCGTTGCGATGGCAATGTTGGCTTCCAAGTCGACATTTCCGGCTTCGCTGGGCTCGCAGCCGTCGGCCATGATGGTGAACACGCCCCAGACCGCCTCTGCCTACCCCTCCTCGAGACGCGCGCCCGCCGTTCAGATGGCCACCCAAAATTACCAAAGCCCGACCGAGTCGGAGTTTTCTGACGTCGACGGTCCGGACTCGGTCAAGAATTGGGATGAAGATAGGGTTTGCGAGTACCTGCGGAGCGTCAAGTGTGGCGAATACGAAAAGATCTTCCGCAGGAATCACATCAATGGAGACAACTTGTTGGAGATGGATAAGGAGGTGCTGAAGGAGATGGGCATTGACAAGGTGGGCGATCGTGTGCGCTTGTTCCTGAGCATCAAGAAGTTGCGGACCAAGACATACGCCAACCAAAAGAGGCGCAACAGGGTAGGTGACAAACAGTATGTATGGCCAAGGGACGACCGTTGGGCTAACAGGTCGAGTAGGATTCCTTTGCGGGGCTTGATGTCCAATATGCGCCCTCCTCACAATCACCACGGCACCAACCAAATACTGGTGCCAGTGGTCGCGGGATGCCAGCGAGCAATAAGAGGTACTCGCGCCAATTCGATTTCCCAGCTGCTGTTCCCGGTGTTGACAACCAAAACCCCTCAAGGCCTACCTCTCCTCAGTCTTCCGGTGGCTTCAGAAGCGCCCGCCAACAGCAGCAGAGATATCCTCAACCACCTCACACAGCATACAGTCAACCAACTCCTGCGACGGCCATCTTCCCCATGTCTCCGCCCGAGCCACCACACACAGGCCGTCTGATGGCAAGCCACACCAGAACTCAGTCGGATGGCTCATCACTAATGGCCGCTTTGCCCCCTGGACAGGATGTGATCCGGGTTATCTCGACAGGTGGTGTCACCAAGGTTGTTAAGATCGCCGACTGCAACACCTGCGAGGAAGTCATGCGCGTCACATTGCGCAAGTTCGCTTTACGGGAGGATCATGAGAGAAACTACTGCTTCTGGGTCTTGGTCGGTGGTGATGACCCACATAAGTGCCGTCGCCTTGGAGATACTGAACTCTGGAGGGTGATCAAAGACCACACCCGACCAGAACGAAATCGCCTCATCCTACGACGTGTTCCTGCCGGGGAGCCAGGATTCGCCGAATTAGAAAGAGCAGCTGCGATTGCCATGGAGGAGGCGCAACAAAACCACAATCGCTCCATGGAGACTATGGACAAGCGAAGTCAACTAAAGGCACAAAAGGTCTTGGGTGAATCGTGGGAAACTATTCAGCAGCCGCCCCTTTCACCTGTGTCTTATCAGGACCATCAAGACCGAGAAAGAAATGTGTACAACACCGCCAGAGACTTGGAGCGGCCGGCACCCGCTGAGACACCACGAATGCCCCGCAGCCGCAAGGTTCTTCGGCAGTTTGGCGGGCTAAGACCGCCCAGCGAGTTGATCGCGTCGGATCTTACCAGCTATTTCCCTGACCACTCCAGAGAGGCTATCGACAGGACAGCCCGCATGTCCATGCGTAGGTCGCAGCGCCTTAGCAGGGTGAACCACCGCCTCAGTGTTGCCAGCACCCTGAGCTTTGCGTCCAGCATTCAGGACGCACCTCCTATTCCTACCATTGCCGACAGTTGGCTCACTGCTTCCAACCAAGTCGCCAGGGTCCGTCCTGGAAACCAGCTGGGCCGCCTCAACCATGGGTACCGGGACTCGGTCGCCTCCTCCGTTCTCGACACTCTACAGGAAGAGTCATCACCTATCGAACCGAACCGCAAGTCTTATGTGTCTTTTGCGGATAGCAGCTCAGATGCCGGTACTGCTGCCGTCAGCATCACCGACCCAGATGGAAACGTAGTCCGACACAGCTACTTTGACGGCGACAGCACCGTCGGATCTGGCGGTTCTCTCCAAGAAGTCAACCAGGCCCTCACCGACGACGGAGAGGATGCCGATGAAGAGCTTCAGAGCTTCCTCGCTGGCGACTCCTGGGATGACAGCAAGTGGATGAAGGGTGCGCTCATTGGTCAGGGGTCTTTTGGTTGCGTCTACCTCGCCCTCCACGCCGTCACTGGCGAGCTTCTCGCCGTAAAGCAAGTCGAGACCCCATCGCCCGGCGCCAACAGCCAGAGCGACGCCCGAAAGAAGAGCATGATCGAGGCGCTCAAGCGTGAAATCAGTCTCCTCCGCGACCTCCGGCACCCCAACATTGTGCAATACCTCGGCTGTGGATCATCAGCCGAATACCTCAACATTTTCCTCGAATACGTCCCCGGCGGCTCAGTCCAAACCATGCTTAACTCGTACGGCGCCCTCCCCGAGCCCTTGGTCCGCAGCTTCGTCAAGCAAATCCTCAACGGCCTTTCCTACCTCCACAACATGGACATCATCCACCGCGACATCAAGGGCGCCAACATCCTCGTCGACAACAAGGGCACCATCAAAATCTCGGATTTTGGCATCTCGAAGAAGCTGGAAGCAACAAACATTCTCAACGGGGCCAACAATAATAAACACCGGCCTTCGCTGCAGGGGTCAGTGTTCTGGATGGCACCAGAAGTGGTCAAGCAAACGTCTTACACCCGCAAGGCGGATATCTGGTCGCTTGGGTGTCTTGTTGTTGAAATGTTTACGGGGACGCATCCGTTCCCGGATTGCACGCAGCTGCAGGCCATTTTCAAGATTGGGGGGGCGAAGGCCACGCCGACGATCCCGGAGCATGCGAGCGAGGAGGCGAAGCAGTTTTTGGGGCAGACGTTTGAGATTGATCATAACAAGAGGCCGAGTGCGGATGATTTGATGTTGAGTCCGTTTTTAACGCCGCCGGCGTTGTAAGGGGATGTAATATTTGATTCTTGGGAGAGCCGTCCTTGATACTTTTTGGTGCGTTTTTTTCTTCTTCTTTTGGGGGTTTTTTAAGCTTGGTGTCTACGGAAAGAATTTCTTGGTGTTTTTTTTGGGGGGGGGGGGAATTAATCGTGTATAATCACCGCTGAGTATGACTTTTGGGTGGGGATGCTTTTTTTACTTGAGATACAGACGCACACAGACAAATTTGACGAATATCATGACGGATATGGATTGGGTGGGGGGTTGGATGGTGAAGGGTGAATGGTGGATGGATATGCATGATGGTAGATGACAATGGGTGAAAGGAAAGAATTAACAAAGCTACTCAATTTAAAAAGAATAAACATGAGTGCGAGATTTTGCATATAAACATGTGTGTTTTTGATATGGATTTTTCTTCCGTGGTGATGGTGACATGGAGAATCAAAAGAGCATTTACAACAACTGCGGTTTACATTCAACTAACTCTCCCCGGTGAAGATGATGTTTCCTTTCTGGGGTTGGATAGAACAACCCTTCTCAGACTCATAAAATTCTAGTTCCCATCATCATCTCAATCTGAAAAAATCGACTGCCCACGTCTGGGTAGGTAGGTAGGTACCGATGACCACCACCTCTTACCTAGCTACCCCTCCTGTTCTATTGTTGTTCGCGGTCGGCTATATTAAAATTATACAAGGACCACGTGGATAGAAACACCGAGACAGAAATAGTAACTACTACCAAATCCACCGTGCTGGGATCCTTTCTTCCATGCAAGTCGCTTTCGATGTATGTAACTTTGCGTATTACCGCGGATAAATATCCCGAGTTTTTAGCTGATGTGACGCTGACGGTGAGAAGACGGTAGGATAAATTGACTTGCGTTTGCGCTAGAGCGTCCCGCGGAAGGGAGGGGGGGAGTTGGGGATGCAGGATTGGGTGGTGGTGTTGGTGGTGGTGTTGGTGGTCAACGGTGATCTTGATGGGTGGGTGGCCAATTCGGGAGGGACGGCATCTTTGTTTATAGGGGATGATGAGGAGTTGGGTGAGCAAATCTTGATCGAAGAAGGGGGGTTGAGGGTTCTAGAACTGCTTTGATGGTTGATTCAAGAATTAGTGATTGGACTTGTCTTGGTGGTTGGTTATATGTAGGAGCTAGCTCTGGTGTGTGCAAGTGATTAGATAGGATCTATTTCTGCAACCCGCCTCCTTGGAAAAGAACAGAAAACACTTCAACGTCAAATTCCTTATTGTGATGCGATGGATCCATGATATATACCGAATCGCCAATAGGAGAGATACCTAGCCCATCCAGATGACTTTCCTACCCTTTGTCTAAAGCTTACCGTTGTTGGGGTTGGGGTTGGGGTTGGGGTTAGGAGGGGCTGGAAGCTCGAGCAGCTGGTAACCAATAGGGCAGGCACGTTGATGAAAGAAAGGTACTCATAGCCTTACTGACTGAGCCGCGCAGCAAGCTTTAAGCTCGGTGAGTCCTTGATTCACGTGGTTGAGAGCTGCTGCCTCGTGTTCTTGTGACAATGAGAAGGTCAGGGCTGGATAGCAAAGTGCGAGGGCGGACTTGTAGACCACCTAGGTATCTTGTGTGATAAGAAACGAAAGGCTGCTTCCTTTTCTCCAAGGAAGCAAGATTTATATGATCCTATTGCTTATCAAACTGACTGTTCAGATCTGTTGTAACACCACCACACTACAACGATGCTCACAACCCCAACCTCTATCCTCCTCCTCCTCCTCCTCCTCCTCCTCCTAACTCTCACTTCCGCCCTTACCCTCTCCGAACCGTTCAAACCCCCCGACAACCACCACCACCAACACGTCCTCTCCACCACCACCACCACCACCACCAACAACAACAACAACAGCAACAGCAACAACAACAACAACAACCAGAACAACAACCAGAACCCCCCCCCAATCCTAGGCTTCATCTCCCTCGGCGACAGCTACTCAGCCGGCATCGGCACCCGCCCCGACCTCCCCTCCCCCTCCCCCCCCTGCCGTCAAGGCCTCGGAGCCTATCCCCACCTCCTCGCCTCCTCCCTAAAACATACCACCTCCCATCAACACCAATGGCTCTCCTGCACAGGCGCAACAACAAATGACATCCTCTCCTCCCCCCCCCCCCCCCCCCTCCACCTCCCAAATCGACGCCTTCAACCTCACCTCCCCAACCTTTGCAACCCTGTCCATATCCGGCAACGACCTCGACTTCTTCTCCCTCCTCAACGCATGCATCTTCCGCTTCTACGGCCCCTTTTCCCCTTCCTCGTGCGACTCCGCCCTAAAAACGGTCTCCTCCATCCTCCTCAACGATCAAAAACTCCGGTTGCGTATCAGGCTCATCCTGCTGGAGATGTTGAATAAGATCCCCTGGGAGAGGCACCCGTCTTTTTTCATCACCGTCACTGGCTACGCGAGGTTCTTTAACGAGAACACCACTGCGTGTGATGATGTTTCGTTTGGGATCTGGGATGTTTCCCACACGGCCGCGGCGGCGAAATTGACGAGGGACATAAGAGGGAAGATGAACGATTTGGTGCTCAAAGCCAATGATTTGATAAGGGGGGTGATAGAGGAGGTGAATGCCTCTTTTTCTGGTAGCGGGAAGAGAAAAAAAGTCGTTTTTGTCGATCATGACAGCCTGTTTGATGGGCATCGGTTTTGCGAGCCCGGGGTGGCGAAAGAGCCAGATTATGATAGGAGGGAGACGTGGTTTTTTTTGCCGGGGGGTGGGGATGTTGACGGGGAGGGGAGGGTTTATACTTCTTTGCGGAAAGAAAACGAAGAAGGGGTGGGATACTACTACCTCGACCCGGAGCGCTGCTGGGAAGAGGCGGCGGAAAGGGGGGATTGGGGGGAGAAGGCTGTTTGCTTGATGGCCAAGGCGAAGAGGGAAGATCCGGGGTTGAGGTTGAGGGTGCATTATAGGCGTGGGATAGAAAAAGGGGAGGGGGTTTGGAAGGGGTGGACGACAACAACAACAACAACAACAACAACAAAAAAACCGGGGGATTCAATGTGGTTGACGCCGACGTATTACGGCAAGACTTTTCATCCTGTGAGTAACAGTCTCCATACCTCCCTACTTACACTCTCCAAGATATGGATGATTTATTTCTTTCATGTCGAGCGCTGACTTGAGTACTCATGTGAAACAGAGATCAGCCGGCCACGAAGCAATAAGAGACAAAATCTTTCAAGTATGGGAAGAGCATGGATATTTGAAAGACCAAACCGACTTATGATTGCCCATCTCTCGGGACGAAATAAACGAAGATGATGAATAACGACGGATTTGGATAATGACCTGGCATATAGTTTTCTTTTGGTACACCGGCTGCGACTCTGTGGTTGCATTGATAGTTAATACCACCCCTGAACACTACACATGATACCTGCAAATTTGCACACCACCACCTCCAAGACTTCTACACCAAAACTATTAAAAATCAACACCTTTGAAAATCTTATCGGCAACTCCCAAAAATAAAGTAAAATAAACCCATGGCAAATAATGCAAAAGACAATTCATTGACCAGAGTGAGATTCGAACTCACGCCCCTTACGAGACCACGGAACTTCTCACATCCTAGCGAATGTGGAGTTGATATCAAGATTTTCACCTTAACGTGGCGCCTTAGACCGCTCGGCCATCTGGCCCTTTTGCTTCGTTGGAGTTTATTTGAAGGAAATGCTCTTTTATTTGATCAAGACTCCAAGACAGATAGCTGGGGATATTGATACAGAAAGAGAAAAAAACAAGAATAAAGATACTCATAACTTCATAGCCCGCAAGTCATCAACCTTATCCCATGGCAGCATCATTCTTCATTCATCACCACCTTAGTTAGACCCAACAGACCCCCGGTGCAACTTCTGCTTAATCTTCTCCTTCAAGCTCGTCTTCTCCTTGTGCTCCAAATCCGCCGGCTTCGTCGACTTCAAGTCCCAATTGTGCACAACCTCCTCCTCAGGAACATGCTTGTCATGGGTCGTGGTAGCAGACCCATTCCCAGTGTGGTCCTCCGCAACACTCTCCTTGGCCTTCCCATCCTCAACACCATGCTCATACCCGCTGTCCTTCTTCTTATGGTGGGGCAGAGAGATGTGGTGCTTCTTATCACTGTGCTTGTCCGTGGTTGTCTCACGGTGGTGGGGGTGGCGCTTCTCTTCCTCCATAAGACCTGGTATCATGTCAGCATACATCAAACAAAGGGTTGGTGTTGTGAATACATACGATCCGCCTCCTTCCCAGCACCCGGCGCGGCAGCATCAAAGTCACCGCCATCAGCCTTCAGCCCACTGCTACGAACATACAGCTCCCCCGTCCCATCTTCGTGGTCCTCTTGGGTGTCGACACTGCTTGACCTCTGTCCCTTCCTCTCATCTCTAGCCTTAGCACCGGCATCACCACCATGCTCCTTGGCTACCACCTCCAAGGGTCGTGGGCCAGGACCATCGATCTTGACGGGGTTGTCAGACTTGTCGACTCCATCACCGCTGTCGTCAACATTCTTCTTTGCATCAGGCTTGCCGGTCTCGCCGACGGAGTGGTGAACCGCAAGTGGGTTAGTGGGAGCACGAGTGTCGTTCTGAGCGTGGGTCGAGTCGCCCGGGATATTGGATGACGGCTGGGCCGCGGCGGGGTTGGTGTCTGGTTTGCTGGAATCGGCATCGTCCTTGGTTGTGACGGCGGTGGTCGTGGCGCTGGGCTTCTCGGAGGGCGTGGCCGGGGGAAGCTCAACACTAGTAGCTGAGGGGTTGGCGTTCTTGTTGAACTCGGCGTTGGTGACAACCTTGTCCGTGTTCTCTGTCTTCAGAGGAGTGTTGATAGGTTCGACTTCCGGGTTGGGATTGGTGGTCTTGAGAGCAGTAGAGGTTGATTCAATGTTGCCGGCATCGTATGGCTCGCCAGCAGCGGTGTTGCCCATGCGTCCAGAGACTGGCTCCTTGTGGGCTTCGGGATCGCCCCAAATAGCCTTGGTAGCGGCGTCTTTGATAGTGCTAATGGTCTCCATGCTGGCCGTGGAAATATCCTTGCTAGAGTGAGGTGCTGTAGTTGTTGGTGGTGGTGACGGTATGGTTCACGACTCTCTCTCGGGTCAGTTTGTGGAATACAACAAAAGAGCTGCCAAGCATGAAAGCCAACGGTTTATATGCTGCTATGAATGAGTTGGTGAAACCCATGGAAAGCACTACCTCATCGCACCGACATGCATCCTCATGTCGGGAAGGGACGTGACGTAGGCGGTTGCCAGGAGCCAGTCACGCTAACTGGTTTGCTAGTCCGTCCCACACCCAGTTCCTTTACATTATCAGACACCTGAACGGCATGCTCTTCCGATCTTTCAATGGCGCAACCGAGAAGGAACTCTGGTGCCATTAGGAGATCCAGCCAAGACCTGATCATCGCCGAGCCTGCGTTTGCCATCATCGCATTCCACAGGACATCAAGAAGATGAATCTGGACTCTCTGTTCAACGCTCGTTGAACCAGATGCTCGAGATTGTACCTCTTTTCCTCAGGGCTAGCAGTCGGAAATGCATTCATTAGACTCTGTGAAAGGTACAGTGTTAAGCCGTCCGGAGCTGATATGTACTTCGAAGACCGTTGGGATGACGTTGGTGGAACTTTCGATATGACGTCATACTTGCCGAGCTTTATCTAACACTAACGGTTGAACAAAGGTGAGGACGATCATCTCCTGGACGGAGAAGGATTCGAGAATCCTGGATTATTATGAAGTACTTGATTGGATACTTTAAGAACCCCAAGCGGTGAAACTGACATTTGCTCCAGGTTTTGGGCTTAAGACATCATTCTTATCTCACGACATCTATTTGGGGAGCAAGAATACACTAACACCATGAGGCAGCGGAGGACGACGGAGGATACTGAGCAAAAAGAAATGTGGAAAATCATCGACGGTGACTGATGGATGGAGAAAATTATCAGCAATAATTCTCATGAGCAATAATTCTCATGGAATGAGATGCTAAAGAGCAAAAGAATGAGGTCGTACCCGGAATCGAACCGGGGTTACCAGAATCAGAATCTGGGGTGCTAACCGCTACACTATACAACCTTGTGATCTCCTACTGGACAGAATAAGGTGTTTGTCTTTCAACTTATGTTGCCTTACGCATCTTCATCACATGTAGAATCCCAAAAGCATCTTGATTTTGGGCTCTCACGCAGTAACAATCCAGGGAAAATAAACCACCTTGGGATACAAAACGCCCATATATTCGCCATTAATGCATCTACAACTTGGTACTCTTGACGATATTCGTCTTGATACCAGACAACTCTCCCTGGTAGCCACCCTTGCCCTCGCCGCCCTTGTACACAGCCCGCACGCTCTTGAGCTTCTTCTTCTTCTCCTCGTACTTCATCCTCTTCTTCACACGCGGGTTGCGCACCTCCTTCTTCCTGTGCGGCGTCAAGCCCTTGTTCTTCTGGATCTGGTATGTGATCTGGCGCTTGCCATCTGGGCCGAGCTCCTGCTGTTCCACAATGCGCTCGTCCTTCTTCGCCTGTGCCAGCGCCTCGAAGCGCGCCGCCTTGTCGGCCTTCTTCTGCTGTGTCTTCTGAGCCACCATGTCGTAGTACTCGTCCTCGTCGTCGCGGACCTGCTTGGCTGTGGTCTCATCACCTTCGCTGTCGTCACCGCCCAGCTCAGCGCCGGTGCCGAATTTGCTGTCCTTCTTGCCGCGGCGTTCAGCCTCAGCGTTCAGGCGTGCTTGGCGATCCCTCTGTGATAATGTTAGTTCCACCAACTGAAAAGTAGGATATGCAGACGTAAAGACTTACCAAACGCTCACGATAAGGAATATCCATATCACCACCGGCGTCGCGACCAGCCCCAGCACGCTTGTTGGCCTTTTGTACGATTTGCGAAGTATAGAACTTCAAGCTCTTCTTGCGCTTGGCCTTGTCGGCAGCAGTATGTTCGTCCAAAGCATCCTCCTCGCCAAAGTCGGAATAGTCTTCGTTTATATCCGCACCGTTTGTTGGCGCAGCGCGAGCAGCATCCTCCTTGGCGGCCTTCTTGCCGCTCTCGAGAAGAGTGGACAGGTGAGCCAAAGACTTCTCGACCGCCTTGGCTTTTCTCGCCTTGTCGGCCTCCTTCTTCTCCTTGGCCCTGATCCCGGCCTTGGAGAGCTTCGACTTCCTCTTCTTGGCCGGCTCGTCGATGTCGAGCATCTCCTCGTCCTCCTCTTCTGGTGGCGAAAGCATGCCCGTTTCTGAGGCGGCAGGCTTGGCTGGTCTGAACTGTTTCACCTTGAGCCAGGCCTCTCTGCACTCCATCAAAGTCCCCATAACTTCGTGGTCTCTGAGTTCTGATGGGCTGAGCGTTGCCGCAGCACCGTTCCCATCCCTTGTTGGTGATGTGAGAAGAGCAAAATAACTAGCCAGCGAGGCGACGTAGCACCCCAGAATCCAAGACTTGACAACCTCTAGTGACTTGGCAGGCTTTCCAACGGCGTCCTTTTGTAATTCCGAAAGAACGGGCTGCAGTTCTGCGAACTCGTCCACCAGGTATTCGAACTCGGGATATCGAGACTGGAGCAGCTTGTATCTTTCCTCGGGTGTCATGTCCTTACTTACTTCCACCTCTTTCAAAACCTCCGTCACAACCTCGTCCTTGCCAGCCTCCTCTTTTGGCGCCATCCATTCGTCCTCGTCGAAAGCAAAATCCTCCTCGGTCATCTTGGCCAATTTCTTGGCCTGGAGACGCTTTGCCTCTGCTTCCTCTGCCTACACAAACATGTCAGTCCCTGCACTCGCGCCCAGCCGTAAAGCGCCGTGAACCTACCAGAGCATCGGCCTCGGTCTCGATCTGATCGGCATCATAGTATTCCTTCTTGCTATTTCCCCACCAACCCTCATCGCCCTCCTCTTCCCCCTCCTGCTGCTCCTCGTCTTCGGAATATTGCTCGATGACCTTCTTGCCCTTGCCCTTCTTGGCTGGCGCTTCGTCTTCGCTCTCGTCAGAATCGTCTTGCTGGAAAACCTCCTCGTCGGAAACCTCTAAAAAGTCGTCCTCCTTCTTGAGGCGCTTCGAGCGCGGTTGTTCGTCCTCGCTGTCCAGCATGATCTGGTCCTTCTCAGCCCAGTACTCATCCCCAGAGTCGGCGACATCTCGGTACGTCTTGATGGTCAAACTGGCGTCTTTGGCGTCGACATCGCGGGGGCCGGCCGGTTCCGCCTTGCGGGAGACTCTTCTTTTCTTGGCCATTGTGACTGAGCTGTGTGAAGGAAAAGTGATTGCTGGCAAAATCCAGGAGCAACTGTAAATCACCTGCTACCAACAAATGTGGGGTGCCCTGCCTTTTGGCTGGGTGTTGAACTTTTGGAAGGTTCAAAAGCGGCAGAATTTTTTCTGCTGGCTCTTGCTGCTTCACCGACCGAGCGAACCTGCAGGCTGGGTTCGCCCCACCTTTCCCGCAGCAGCCCCGGGAGCTCCACTGGTTTCAAGATCCACTTTCAGTTGCTTGTTCAGCGGTACCCTCACCATGAGAGCTCTCCACCTGTGAGCTTGATCTCACTGTGAGGCTTCACCACGGCACTGGGTTCATGCTTTTTGAGTGATATCAAAACCGTTAGACACAGGCCGGATAGAAGTAGTTTATCTGTTAAGAAGATTCAATCCAGTTCCATTCTATCATCATGCCCTCTCCCTATCATTTACCATCCATCCTCTTTGTACCTTCCTACTGAGGTAAGCCTGGAAAATGGGCTTGCAGGAAGGAGTTCTTGGACAGCTGCAACCCCACAGAGGGCCTGTGGGAACACGGTGCCAGACTGCAGAACCATAAAAGTCACTCTGATCCGCGCCCCTGAACAACGACGTCTTTCTCAACGGTGTAAGACAATATCTCGGTCTCATACCCTTAATTTAGTGAGCTATCATAAGTCATCTCTCCTTCGAGAAGACGACGAGTCCGAGCCCACGGACCTCAATTCCGAAGTCATCATCTGCAATCCCACCCTTTAGATCAACCTCTCATCACACCTCGCATTTCATTTAAACCTCACCTTCTCCCCATCTCATTCACCCTTCAAAATGGACATCATCGAACAACGCCTCGGCGTCCCCCCTCACATCGCTGGCCCAGCCGCCACCTTTGCCTTCTTCGCCTTCTTCCTCATCAAGAAAATGGGCCTCTTCACCAACACCAACCACTTCCCCGTCGAGGGCAAGGTATTTCCTCCCCCTCTCCCCCTCCTTATCCCACCCTTCACTCACTAACTCCCCCTCATAGACAATCCTCATAACCGGCGCCTCAGAAGGAATGGGCCTAGCAGCCGCCATCCTCCTCGCTAAAAAAGGCGCCTCCCTCATCCTCGTCTCGCGCAACGTAGGCCGCCTAGAAGAAGCCCTTGTCAAAGTCACCGCCGCTGCCAGGTCCCCCTCCAAGCAACGCTTCACCTACATCTCCGCCGACGTCTCGGAACCCAACTATGCCGATTCGGTCATAGCCCAAGCCATCGCCTGGAACGCCGGTGCGGCCCCCGATATCGTCTGGTGCATAGCCGGCCTGTCAAGCCCCATGCTCTGGGCCGACCCCACCAACGACAGTATCGCGGCCACCCGGAGAAACATGGATGTCAACTTCTTTGGTTCGGCCGAGATGAGCAGAGCCATCTTGAAGGAGTGGCTCGCTCCAGAGAATAAACCCAAGGATACAGGGGTTATCGGCCAGAAGCCGGAGCCGAAGCACATCGTTTTCACCGCGTCGATGCTGGCGTTGTTTGCGATTGTGGGGTATGGGCCTTATACGCCGAGCAAGTGGGCGTTGAGGGGGTTGGCGGACACGTTGAATATGGAGTTGAGGATGTATCCTGATCATCCGGTCAAGATTCATGTTGTTTACCCGGGGACGATTACTTCTCCTGGGCTGGAGAGGGAGAACAAGACCAAGCCGCAGATCACGCTCGAGCTGGAGAAGGAGGAGCCGGCGGAGAGCCCGGAGACGGTGGCGGAGCGGGCGGTGAAGGGGTTGGAGAAGGGCCAGTATAATGTCACGGTTAGTACGTTGGGGGATTTGATGAGGTGTGGGATTTTGGGGGGGAGCGAGAGGAATAATTGGGTTTGGGATACGGTGGTGGGGTGGGTGGTGCCGGTGATTTACTTTTTTGTGATTAGGATTATGAATGCGCAGGTGGCGGGGTGGGCGAGGGTGAATGGGCATCCGCATGTCAAGAAGGCGGCTGCTTGAAGGGGGGGGGAGGGGGGTTAATGCGGGAAACTGGACATCAAAGGTTGGAGTATGTATGGATGGGCAGCAAAGACTGTAATATAATGAAAGTATGGAATAATATGTGGTTGTCATTACGCCATGATATGCAAGTGGTATCAGTCTGCCTTTTGTCGTTGTCACATTTTGTTCCAGCGCCCCTTTCCAAAAGAGTTTTTACCAGTTGTTTGAAAGGGTTCAAACCGAATACATGAACCAGCCCACCTCCGGCCTAAGGGTATCAATCTTTTCTGTCACCCCCCCGACTGCTCTCGCCTGCATCCTTCCACCTTCTTCAGGCCTCCCACCAGACCACTCATCCTCCTCCACCCTCCTCAGCACATCCCCCATCCTGCCCACTCTCACCCCCACCATCCCCGCTATCATCTCCGTCTTGACCTCGACCCCATTATCCCACAAGCTAACCGGACACCTCCCAAACCCCATCGGCATTTCTCCTCTAGTCATCCCGCCTCGCACCCTCCCCAGATCATGCCTCCCCTCCTCATCCCACCAGCAAAACCCATTGACCACCCACCCCGTAAACGTCGTCTTGCCCGACCCATTCGGCTCATGCCGATCCAACACCCTCTGCCAAAACGTCTTCGTGTCTTTCCCACCCGGGTCTCGAAGCGACCTCACAAAGTTGGAAAGGACATAACCCAACCCACCTCTCCACCAGTCTCTCGCCCCCTGACCAAATCTCCCCGAGGCGAGAAACTCTTCACAGCGGTGGAGGATCTTCTCCCAGTCGGTCTGGTCGCCAAGGAGGGTTATTGAGGGTATACCGCACCTGGTTCCCCAGCTGTAGACAAAGTATTTTTGCATGGAGCCCATCAGCAGGATCGAGGCGGCGATTTCGTCTGTTTCTGTTGTGGTGGTGAAGGAGGGAAGAAAAAACTTGTGGGCTATGTCCGGGTTTGTCAGGGAGGAGGGGAGCAGGGTGGAGGCCATTTGCTGGGCTAGGGAGCCGTGGTTGAGGGTGGGGGATAGGTCGACTGGGATGTAGAGGTCTTGTTTCTGGGCTGGGGAGGATTGTTTCCTGGAGGAGGGGATGAACAGGTGCTGGAGGAGGGTGGCGTTGGCGTTGATGTAGACTGATAGCTGGGAGAGGATGGCGAGCCAGATGTCGTCGGGGCGGAGGAGGAGGTTGTGATGGTTGGAGTAGGCTTCTATCAAGCTGTAGACTAGGCCGTTTTTGGCGGCGTAGAGGGTGGTGGGTGAAGTGGATAGGGATTCTGAGAAGGAAGATTGGATTATGGGTCGCGTTCGAGGGGGGGAGGATCTTGAGGTTGTGTTTGTTTCATGGCTGGTGATAGATGACAGCAGCTGCTGTGGAGAGGTAACTCGTGTGTAAGTCTGGTGGAGACGGGCAGGTTCTGGGGGGTGGCTTGATGGATAGATGGTAACAGGCATGGCTTGGGAAGTCTCCCTGTCTTCCTAGAGACGAACAATTGCGATGGGAGAGACGAGAACAACAGAGCGGTGTCTAGAGGTCATGGTGTTTAGGGAGCCCCCCTAATCGTACAGAAGACTCGGATATCACATAGTCTTCCATACCCCACCTGGCACAGGGAAGGGTGCATCTTGCCGTCTTTAGAAGCATCTGAGTGATCTAGACTGCTCGGGATTCGGGGGACGCAGCCGAAGGACGCGAGCAGTACCGGTCGCTATTGTGCTCTGAAAGGCGTATATCACTGGAATAGACGGCACTAAGCCCTATCTCGTCACCGAGGACCCTCTTGGCCGCCGCATGTCGTACCGATCGACAGGACCAGTGGCTTGTTGGAAGCTGCTGAATAAGGCAATTTGTAGCCATGGATAGAACTTGATTGGAGGCTCAGAGGGCGGCAGTCTCCTTCCAAAGCCATCTACCGAACTTGGCGTCGCTGACACCCGATACCGATACAACCTGCCGGTTTCTGATCTGATGAGCAGATATTAGTCACCGAGAGAGCAGTGTTGGGCAAACGCTTGAACAGTCCTCAGCCCAGCCTGGAGCAACTTCAACTGGCTTCAATGAAAAACCAGCAATCAGTGCTATGACAGACACGGGCACCCAAACAGAGCTTGACAGGCATGAATATAAGATGAGAGCAGCTGGTCCAAGTTGCGGACTGGAATGGAATGTGTGAAGATTGAATACAGATACCTCAGCTATCAAATCAACGCACGGGCCAGAAACGGAGCAAGAGAGTTTAAAAACAAAAAAAAAAAAAAACTCTGATTGGGCAATCGTCTTGCAAAAAAACTCCGCAGCTGGCAGACGCTCTGCAGGCCTCGCATTCAGCCCTCAGCTCTCAGCCCGCTCTCCTTTCCAACGTCGACATCCCAAACGCGCGCTTTACAGCTGACGACAGCTGCTCGACATCACCAATCCTTCCCCGAACCAGCTCTGCGACCATACGCCGCCTAGAGCTTCGGGGCATTTTTAGAGTCCTATCTGGACAGGAGCATGACATCGACCGTCCCCCGCCCGCAGCGCGGCCGACCGAACAAGGTGACGAAGCCGCAGCCGCCAACGGCACGCGGTCGCCCCACCCGTGGTGTTGTTCCGGGCTCACTCGACGTCCACGCCGCCCATCAGATTCACCAGGCCCATCAGCAGGCTCAGGCTCAGGCTCAGGCCCAGTACGGAGTGCACGCTGCGCCCTACGTGGCTGCTGCCCACGCTGCCCAGCACGCCCTCGACGAGCTCAAGCCCGAGCCCGACCATTCCGTGTTCGACAACGTAGGCGTGGACGTCGGAGTTGGAGTTGGGGTTCCCATGGGCGTCGAAGACTACGCCGCCGCCGCTATGGAATCGGAACTTGGCAATGTGGATGCTCACGGCGAGGCGGAACCCGATGCCGACATGGAGGAGGATGATCATTCAGTCGGAGCCTCCGGCCTTCAACAACACGTTGATCTATCAACCGCCAGCATGCTGGCTAACGGCGGTGCCAATGTTGTGGGAGGAGGAGTCGTGGGCCAGAGTGTTCATGATCACATGCAAGATTTGCAGCAAGGGCTCTCGCATGCTCAGCAACAACACCAACAGCAGCAGCAGCAGCAGCAGCAGCAGCAGCAGCAACAGCAACACCAGCAGCAGCAACACCAGCATCAGCATCAGCAGCAGCCCCAAGCCCAGATGGGTCCTCCCCAGCAGATGCAACCTTCTCACCAGCCGATGGAGCCTCAAATCGTGGGGATCACAGAGGAACTTGCCCGCGAGTCTGGCTATCAGAACCTTAGTGTCGAGAGCGCCCTGGCGAAACGGTTGGCCCGTGAGCCCGGTAGACGTCTTGCTACTCAACGTCGACCAGAGCAACAGCTCAACTTGAATCGGCGGAGTAATGTGGAAGCGCTTTTTGCTCATATTTCGGGCACTCTTGCTCCACAACCGTGCAAGAACTGCCACAAAGGCCACGGCCCGTGGAGCGTGTGTGTAGTGGTAGATGGCCAAATGTGTGGCAGCTGTGCCAACTGTTGGTTCAATGCCAGCGGCGCTAGATGCAGTTTCCACGGTATGCCCCTTTCATCGTGATTGCCCTTGAATTTCATACTGACAAAAGACAGAAACTCGCACTCAGCAACCCATGGCCCAGCATGCGGGCATCATGCCGCCGACAAGTGCGGCTTTACCTGCGGATCCCAACTACCGCTACACCCCGGCCCATTCTCTATTGCCACCCGCTCACTCCAATGCCATGCAAGCTATGAATTTTGGCGGAGGAGGCGTTCCATCTATTAACAACAACCCAATACTCCAACAGCTCGTGAGCAAAGCCATGAACGAAGTGAGGTCGGCTGATCGTGCGACACGTTTGTATTGGCAGCTCGAGATCACGGCCAAGCAGTTGGCTCTTCAATATGCTGAGTACGAAGAGGCCACCGCAAGTCAAAGCCAGCCAGGAGGAGCGGGGAATCAAATTGGTGCTGGCCAACATGGCATGGGCGATGACGGCAGTGCCTAGAAATAACGGCCGTCCTGTCTACACTTTACACCGCAAGCCACAATCGGCTTGCAACCGAATCATCACTTGAGGGGGGTTTCACCATATCTATACCACTGATAACCGCCACACCGCCAGAAATTCGGAGTATCGAAGTCACAGTATCAACCCACACTTTTAGCCCCCTTCCCCCCCCCCTCGTAACGCTTTCTTGGTACTGGATATCACCATCACAAGACACAAGACCGTGCTGGTCTATTCGGCCAGGCAAGAGGAGGTTTCTTTTTTCGTTCCTCCTCCTCGAAGGACAAGAGCTCGAGGAGGCCAGAGCACTCCGGAGTTTCTTTATTTCTTTTTCTTTCGGAATGGATGCAAATCGATACCCCCTCTTTTTTTCCCTTTCACTGAAATCACCGCAAGGAGGAAGACGATAACCTGACTTTGTCACAATATAAAGGTCTTTTATCTCCCTCTTTGCCCCTTTTCCCACCCGCCTGCTTGCTTTTTTTGCTTTTTGAGCCAGGCAAGGGTTTTTTATGGACTTTGTAATACACAGATTACACAGAACCACTGACACGTGCGCTGTTTTCTTTTCTAATTTCATGTTTTCACAACTTTTGTAACCCCAACATACTTATAGCCCTTGAGTTTCTGTCTGTTTCCCCACCCACCCCCTGTCCTGTTGTGTAAGGTTGAGTTTGAGGCTGGATAAAAATGATATTGCTCTATTTTCTCTGGGGATGTATCGTGTTATTCTGGTATGGCTAGGAGATGCATGATATTGTACGGGCAGGAAGTGGTGGGGTATTTCCAGAGAGGAGGTGATTGCACATATATCGCAGGGTTGGTGGCACGATTTTACAACTTTTGAGCGCATATCACTCGGTCAACAAAGGAGCGGAAAAGGGGACACAGATTGACGTCACTGGAGATGGGCAGACAACCAAACTGTTGACGGGATTTGTGGGAGGCTTTTTGTATGTTGCTACTGCTTGTTCTCTGTCTCTTGTGCTGTAACCGGCGAGATTGGAACCGGGGGCAGGAGAGGAGAGTGAGTGATAGGGGTGTTTCTAATTTGACAAGGAGCAATGAAAGCAAGTTTGTTCTGTCAACATATTACTTGTGTGAATAATCAACCGACTATTTTTACGTTCACCGTCCATTGCCACGTTACAGTGAAGCATGTCAGCGGCGGTTGCTTAGCAGATGTCTCCTGCAGGTCCGGTATTTGGGGTCATGTAGGTCCTGGGTCAATCTAACTGTAACCGTGGGATCACTGGGTGGTGGTGCTGAGCCGCTTTCTGTCCTCCAATGATGATGCCCTGTCTATAGGTTCCATTCAGCGCCTCGGGGGGATCGTCGCGAGTAACAATCCATATTCGTTGAGAAGAAAATGCAGTCTGAGGACTGGAAACAAATCTAGTAAAGTGACTAAAGCCAGATCTCTAGCCGCTTTTACCCTCTGCTGAAAGTCACTGTTCGGTACCAAAACCTAGCTTGTAGGTAGCAAAAGCCCGACGGCATACTCCCCAATATGCACAAGGCTGGCTTAGCTGTGCCACTACTAAACAACACCCTTAGAACATATCACTCACATATAATCTTTCACCGCCTCCAGCACCCCGTTACAGGAATGTAAATGTCCCATGATGTACATCCCCCCTGTTTATATCACCCTTTTATGACCAGATCCACAAATCGAAACACTCGCTACAGCCTCACCTTTCCATGCCTTTTTGAACCACCAAAACTGAAGGTGGTATGGTGTGGTGTGGTGTGGTGTGGTGTGGTGTGGTGTGGTATGGTGTTCCCACCCCCGTGTTTCATCCCCCATCATCTACTGTAAGTACCGAGGAATCACACCTTATTCCACGTTCCGTTTTCCCACTGCGAAAACACCATACAACTCCAAATTGAAAATAATCACCATTGTGTAGGAAAAATGACGTAAATGTCTGCAATGGCTGTGCAAGGAGTCAATATACCTACCATGTGTCACCAGTACAAAAAACGAGTGTTGAGACCAACACTGTCACGCAGCCTCTGTTTCGGTGTTGCCGGCAATAATACTAGCTAGAATCCTGCTGGAATCATCTAGACAGCACTTCTCGTCTATACCTAGTCATCAGCAGTTTGCTACTAGACCGTGTGTCACTGGCGGTGTCATGTCTTGCTCATGACAACCAACAACTCCTTCCGTCAAACGTTTGCTTTATCACTCATCTCAAACTTGTTCAGTCATACGGATATGTTCAATCACCAACTCAACAAGCAGATACGGTATTCAGAAAAACACCCATTCAATTCACCGGCCCTCCACCCCCTCCCCTCCTCCCCCAAAACTACACATACACAACAACAACAACAACAACGACAACAACAACGACAACAACAACAACAACAACAACAACAACAACTACTACTACTACTACTACTACTACTACTACTACTACTACTACTACTACTACACACATCTCTCGAGAAAACTACCTACATACCTTCCCCCCCCCAACAAAACACCCCACCCACCCATTGCTCCAAATATTTAACAACCCGAAAAAGAAAATCTCTCTCCTCTTCTGTTCAAAAGAAACAGAAAACGGGCAGAGTAACAGAGAGAAGTGTGTGAGAGTGTGAGAAAGAGAGAGAAACAATAAAAAGTAGAAAAAAGAAACAACAGAAAAAAGAGGAAAATGCGCAGTTAGCACGGTGGTATATCATCTCCCCTCCCCTCCCCTCCTCCAACCCTCATCCTCCTCTCTGCTTCTCAATCCTCTTTCCTCCCCTCCCCCCCTCTCTCTGTCCGTCTCCCACTCATCACCCAACCCCCACCCCAACCAAGCCATCCATCATCCATCCCTCATCCATCCCCCACACTTATCCATTGCATAGAAGTAGTATAGTCGTAACGGTCGTCCAGCATTTCAATTGGAATGGGGGGGGGGGCAGTGTGAAGGGAGAGAGTGTGTGTTGTGACATGGGCCGTTGTGTTTTTCCATTTGACTTTGTAGAACAAAAAATCATATAGAGTTCAACAACAGACAGACAAGTCAGAGAGTGATTTTTCTTTTCAGAGTGAGAGGTAGAGAGTGAGAGAGAAAGAGAGAGAAATAGAGAGAACCAGCGCAGACAGGATAAAATGAGATGAAAAGTAAAAAAGGAAAATAAAAACGACATCATGATTAAACAACATATGTATCCCTTCCCCTGTTCCCCCCCCAGAACCAGATTCCGGTTTCTTTTTCGACCACAAAAAAAGTCTGCTGTGCTCTCCCTAAACCTCTCTTTCGTTGTGTTGGAGATACACGCAATACGATTCATACATCGGGGATCGCCATCCCCGACTTTTCTCCAGTGGCTAACAAATAAAGGGGAGACCTGGTGAAGTGACAAGGTCAAGAGCGATGAGGATTGGAGAATGCTGGGAGGTAGGAGGGTAGGACCGGTTGTGGGGGGCGAATAAGCTTCATGGTACGCGCCGTTTCACATCAGGGTCGGTGGGGTATATTCGATGTTCGGCCGAGTGCCATGAAGTGTGACTGATCTCTGGCGGACAGCATGGTGTTGCGTCCAACGAGTCCAGTCGTCATCCGATCTGCTATCAGATGAGACCGCAGAGGCGGAGGTTCTCCTGGATGATGATATCTGTGACAGTTAGCACCTAGTTGGCACCCGGACGTGAAAAATGAAAAAGCTTACCATTCACAGCAGCCATCACGAAGCGGATTTGCGTTGTATCCGTGGCGCAAGTAAAATGTGTGTAGATCTGCTTGCTCTCGTGCTGGTTCAGGGACACGAAACGGTTGAGGATGTAGTCGCAAGCCTGGCCGTAGTCATCACCACCCTCGTAGTCGGGGAAGTAGTTTTTCATTGGGCTGACAGGGAGCTTCTCCTTAAACCTGTCGATCTTGTTGAGGAAGAGAATGATCGAGGTCTTGATGAACCACCTGGAGTTGCAGATGGAGTCGAAGAGCGTGAGAGCTTCTTGCATGCGGTTGACCGTCTCATCCTCAAACAGGAGCTGATCGTACTCGGAGATAGCGACGAGGAACAGGATGGTCGTGACGTTCTCGAAGCAGTGAATCCACTTCTTACGTTCTGATCTTTGACCGCCGACATCGAACATCCTGTACGTGAGCTCACCAATAATGAAAGTCGTCTCCGTGATACCAGTAGTCTTGACACGGGACCGAAGGACATCTTGGTCGTTGGGCATGTAGTCGGGGGCGGCGATACGGGCGATATTGTCAAAGTAGCTAGAGTCAATGGGTTAACAATGATTGCACAGCACATTTGCAAGTACAAAGAAACCTACTATCTGGCAGAGTCGTTGAGCTGATACTCTCTTGAGCGCTTGAAGCAGCTCTGGACACCGGCATCTCTCCACAAAGCCTCAATGGCATTGCCAACCTCTGGGGGGAGGACATCTCCCTCAATCTGAGCTGGTTGCATGAAGATGGTCTGGACGTGGTACTCCATGCGGGCATCGGCCAATGGCAACTCCAATGACTCCATCGCCTCGAGAATGACGCGCATCGACTGGACAGTGTTGCTGAAGATGATCTCCTTGAAGGACTCGCGCTCGTCGCGCGAGTAGCCGCCCTCATGAATCAGCTTCATCTGCTTCAAAATAGTTGACTTTCCGGATTCACCAGCACCTGCGATTGATGGTTAGCCCCCGGGGGTACTGATAACAGGGCACCTCGCCGGCGTCCCTCGCGCCACTGGCCGATGGGACGACTCAGCGAACAATGGGCCACATAAGGACCCGCCGCGAAGACGATAAAAACTCACCCAGAAGCAACATCTTGATCTCGTTGCGCTGCTGCATCCGATCCCTCTTCAACTGGTTCTCAATCTCCTCGTTCCGGGCCTTGCCCTCCTTCTCCTCTGTGCTCATTCCGCAACCCATCTTGGCTTAAATGTCGATGACAAATCTGATCAAAAAAAGAAGGTATGTTTTCAATCGGGGGATATTAATTCGAACGAAGCGGTCTGCTGATGGGAAGAAAACACCACGCGTTAGTCTATCCAGTCGTCGAGAGTTGAGATGATGATTTTACGGTCGCGCGTTTGGCTTGGGATTGCGACCTCTCTGGGCAGGGCAGGGCCGATCGGCCGATTTTTCGTCGCCGTCAACTCCCTCTTGTCCTCTGCAACCTTCCCGCGATAACAAAGCCCGCCTCTCTCCCTCTCGACAGCGACAGCGATGGATAACCCTTCGATGTTTACACGATTCGCAATTCAACTCGACGTCGGGACAGAGTGGCTTTGATGGAGCGCCACGAGAACCCTTGGTGTGTGGCAGAAGAAAGGCTTGCTTGCTGGCTGTCCTGGGGAAAAGCCGTTTTGGGGGTTTGGGCTGCGGTGTGTGTGGGTGTGTGTGGGAGGCTTCACTCACTATTGTTTCCGGACAACCGGCAAACCGTCAATCGAACGGCTATTAGGACTTTGGTTGTAATGAAGGAAAGGGAAAAGGCTGACGGAAAACAACACGCCGCGATGGTTGTTCGAGTCGGGGGTCGGGTTCGGCAGTCAGACAGAAAGGGCGGGTTGGCCTTGCTGTGTGCTGCTCAACTCAGGAATCAGGATCGCGGGAGGGTGTGAGCCGGAGGTCAAAGGAAGAGGAGGAGAGTGGGAGGGTTGGTTCTGTTAATGTGAAGGAAACGCGGAGCCATGCACGCTGCAATTCGGGGGGGACCAGTAGCCCAGCCAATGGCAGCGATTTTTTTCTTCGGAGCTTGCAGGAATTATGGGGCCCCCCAAGATCCCTAACTGGCCAGAGCCCGGACATTGTTCCCTTTGGCAAGCAAGCAGCCAGAAAAAATAAAGATCCCCCCCCTGAGGAGCCGGCCCCCTGAACCCCCTGTCCAGTCTGAAGCCGGCAGCCCTGATGATACTGAATTACTGATCCTGCTACCTGTTGTTCTACGCCTTCCACCGCCTCATCGATGTCTTTTCTCGCTTCTCGGCTTCGCATCCCAGGCTGCTCTGAGGCTGCCCGCTCAAGAGATCGCCTGGAGGCGCGCATTTGACCGAGACCTCCTTCGATCAAAATGGTCTTTTGGGCTTCCCGAAAGAGCAACCCCTGGTAGCACAAGGCACTGGGCAGTGGAGTGGCGCCCGCTAGTGAAAGACGGCGCCATTAGCCGAAACAACTCGCAGATGATGGGATTTTTATCTATCTACCGGGGCTAGCATACACCTACAGTAGCATCATCACGACAACCCCGTGACAGTTTGTTGGAAGGTCTTTCTCAGACCGCGACAAAAAAGAAAAGAAATCGGCCCCATCCATGGCGAAACTGATATATTACCGTGACAGCCCCAACCCAACCACCATCTCCTTTGTTTCCCGCATCTCCACCACCAGTTCGCCTTTCCCTTCTGCCGCCCTATTGACCCCTCCTTTGAGCGGTCTTGAAACACCCCCTCCAAGCCCCCAATCGCCTGGCTTCCCGAGAGCCGAGTTCCAGATCGACCATCATCGAGCTGGGTGTTTTGCCCCCGTACTGTTACAAGGCCACCATTTATTGTTGTCAGGTCTGGTTTATTATAACCTCTGAGCTGGCAAAAAATAAAAATGAATTAAAAAAATATCAACATCAACAAAGCCAAACACGGCAGAAAACGTTGATCGCCAATGTCTGAGACATCTCCGTCTCTGAGCTTATTAGCAGATCGCCAGCCAAACAAACAGCTCCCCTTACATCAAAGCCCATCATCCATCCATCTTCCGCATTTTCCGTTGTCAAAGTTGTCTCTCAAACCGCAGGAATGAACAAAAAAACTCCGGAGTGCCTGCCTGCCCATCATCGTCGCATCATCCCCAATGCCTCGATACCTGCAACCTGCATCTGTTAATCTTCCACATCCACCCCCAATCCCAGGTCCCAATGGAGAACAGTGGATACAAATCTCCAAAAACCATACGACAAAAAAACCACCGGGCCCGTCCGTGACCACGGACTGCCCGTCGTTTTTATAAAGACGGTAGACCACTTCGCCCGGCCGCCAGGGAGTACCGCCGGCGTCATGTCCAATTCAATTGCTTGCGTGAATACTGAATCGCGGCCTGCTGCTGCTCGTGAGGTTTATGCAAGTAAGGTAAGGAAGCGCGCGCTCTTCACCGCTTTTGCAACACCAAAAAAAGGGTCGAGTAGTTACCCAGGTGGGTGGTAATACCAATATCAAAAACAAAACCTTCTTTCATTCTTCCACAACAAACCCGCCCCCATGGCACTGTTCCCTCCCGGCTGTGAAAGTCCAAATGAGATACCACGATACATATATATATATATATATATATATGTGTGTGTGTGTGTGTGTGTATGGTTGTCCCAACCTCTTTTCCCTTCTGGAACGTTGCGTGCCCTCCTCTACAACATCGTCATCATCCGTGCACACCAAAACACCTTCCCAATCTACTACAAAACTGTACCTCAGTCAATGCAGTCTTTTGAAACATTGCCATAATTAGCCGAACACTCAACTATGCGACAGGCAATCGTCCGTCAATCGTCTGTGGCCAACAGCGTTGAATAGGTACAACAGCCATATCTGCAGCCGTTCGCAGCGCCATCCCAAGCCCATTGACGAGATGTGTTCCGGTTGCTCTGCCGCCACGTTGTATCTCGTAGCACCTTGTATGGCAACAACCTAAACCCCTATGACGAAAGGGCAAAACACAATGTGACGGATCGAGGCCGATAGTAGTGGCCTGGATATGCACATATTCATTGTACGATAATCCTTGCGGTATCTTTCGTTGCCGCAAGAAGTTAGCAACCCCCTGGCACCCCGCTTATGTGATCGACAACCCTCTTGCTGCAGGTGTCCGCTCTCTCATGATCGCGATAGAGAAAGCCGCAGTATCCTCTGCCTATCGACGTTGCCATGCATGAATGCCGTGATGGACACAACAAACAAGGCCCCTATTCAACGTCTTTCCTGGGACGAAAATCGAAAAGCTTGCTAGGTATGGTTGCTATCAAATTCCCGATCGCTGGAAATTGTCTGTAATTAAAAGATCCAGCAGGTCTAGGAAGCCCTCAGACCTGCGCTGGGTGGCACTACTACAATCGACTACCTAGATTGGAGCCCGCCAACCGCGTGGTCTGTGGATCGTGAAAAAAACAACAGAGCCAATCCCCTGAGAGAGAAAAGCTGCTGCTCCACTCCTTTGGTGCCTGGGCAGATGTGAGGAACAGCACGCTGATTCGACCTCCACGATGGAGAAATGCGAGGATGTCATGGAGGGTTCCATCGTCAACCAACTTGCTTCTGCTGCACGAAAGATCCCCGCTGCCTCCCGCAATTGCGAAATGTAACTTCAGCTGACAAAGAGCCTGGCCGCCGGCGTGGCCGCCCTGTGCCGCTGTTGCTGCAAAAAAAAAAAAAAAAAAAAAAAAAACCGTTGTTACCAACTACCCGGAATCTGCGTTGTGCACCATGGTTCAAGTTATTTCTTTTCGTGCTGGTTGGCGAACGCCTTTCGAAGCTTTCCACAGGGCCAGCATGCGAGGCGCCCATTGATATTCCGTTTAGATGCATGAAAGGTTGAGCCGCCCAGCTGCTGAGCCAGCTTTAGATTAATTTCGCGTCCCAGGACCCCAGCATCCCCTTTCCGGTTGGCGCTGGCAGTATCAGACGCTAAGATCAAAGAAGCAGTCTTCTAGAAGCTGGCGTTCATGGAGACCTCGGGAAGAACTTGTCAAAGCGGTCCTTTTCGTGATGGGATGAAGGCTGCGGCGTGGCAAACAAGGAAGAGGCGTGGGAAATAGGGGCTCCATCTTCCAGGCTATTCTTGTCAGATATCAACCCAAGAACAAGGGAAGTGACGGTTGCGAGTGTTTGGGTTTCTCGTTTCATTGACTTTCAGAAACAGTGTTGTAAGGGGCCTTGAAAACTCTTTGCTCATGACCGACGCGCTATGCTCAAGCTGAAGGGAAGGCGGTCGATATGGGATGAACCTGCAGCTCTCACGCGATGTGTGGCTCCCCGCCATCATCTGAGCCTGTACGATCTCCGTTCAGCGCCTCTCACAGCGGGCCGGCCTCGTTCTTGGCACTCTTACGCGCCACACCGCTCAATGCCTGATAGAGACTAGGGTCCCCAGCACTTCAGTTGGTGATCACTTCGGTTGTTGATGTTCCACAAGAACAATCCTCTGTAAAAGACTCCAGTTTCGACAACCCTGGCTGCCTCGCGAGCCAGCCTTGCTACTATAACCTGAATAGTGGCATAAAACGACGACATGGCGTCGTCCGCTATTCCGCTAGAGCGTCTCGGAGGCCATGGTATGCCCTTCGTAGACAATGGCGGTGTACTCGGGTCTAATGTGTATAAACAGCGTTCAACCACAGGACCAGTGTAGAGTTGGAGGAAGAGTATGATCGTTTGAGAGATCTGGCTCGGGCAGAGGCAGAGAAGAAGAAGTCATGCTTTGATCGGGTACGGGTTGTCCTCCTATCTCGCGGTAGAATCTCACTAACCACATTGACGACGGCAGGCTCATGAAGCATATGAGCGTGGGGATGGCGCCGAGGCAAAGGCTTTGTCGAACGAGGGTAAACGCCATCAAGCGAAGCAGGCCGAGTATAACAAACAGGCTGCCGAATTCATCTTCCGGGAGAACAACGCCATGGGCCGGATAGCTGAGGATACCATCGACTTACATGGTCTGTTTGTTGAAGAGGCAGAGGATATCCTCGAAGACAGAATCCGTGATGCTCAGGCTCGCGGTCAGTCCCACTTGCACGTTATTGTCGGGAAGGGCAATCACTCAACTGGGGGGGTCCGAAAGATTAAGCCGCGTGTTGAGCAGCTCTGCCGAGAACTCGGTCTCGACTATGCCACAGAGGAAAACGAGGGGCGTATCTATGTTGATCTTGGTGGCAACCGTGTCGAGGCTCCTCCCCCTCTGCCCCCACAGCCAGATGGGCACCAGTCGCACAGCCGTCCCCAGAAGAGACCGCATCGGCCTCGGCCAGAACGGCCCCAGCGTCCACAACGCCCTGAAGAGCCGGAGGACGATGGCATCTTCGGCTGTATCAAGGCCTGTTGTACGGTTATGTAGGGCCAAAAGTTGGAGATGTCATTTGTTGCCTTGGGGGTGGGGGTGGGGGGGGGGGGGAAGTTGTGTGTATTGTTGGAATGAAAGTATATGGGATACGATGCGAATGACTGCATTGGAAACACAAAAGAATCTGGGATATATATCTATATGTCTTGACAAGTTGGTCTGTTGGTCTGGTCAAATTTCAGGATAAAGAGTTTGATGACTGAACCGGGCTGAAGTGGGCTTTTTTTTGAGTTGGCTGGTGGCCGCCTGGCATTACAGAAAACACAGCAAAAGCTCAACAATTGTTTGAAATCTGTTTGGACATGTCATGACACCTTCCTGCTGCCTGCCGCGCTTGCCATCATCTGTCTGGCACATGATTTTGCACTTTCGACTGTCATTTGTCGATGTTGCAACACCCCTTCCTGCTTCCTCGAGCTGCTTTCCGGTGCCATGTCGCTACAAAGTTGTTGTTATTGATAAGTCCAACACGTTGTTCATGATGCCCATCCTCTACCTCTTCAATACCTAAGTGATAACCATCTTCTAGACCTCACCACTCTTCAGGCATCCTTGATGCATTTCGACCGCTACCTCTAGACTCATCTCAACCAAAACACACCTCTCCTCTAGCCCAGTCCTAATGCATGTCGTCCTGCCCTCAACAACAACCCGCTTGGTCACCTACCGGAAGCCCTCCCGGCCTCCGCACGGTATCAACGACAACACCACCCCCTCAACCTAACCATAACGCCCCACCTCGACTCTCACCACCCCCTCTACTCCCGCCTCGGCCCCAACTCCCTCTCCCGCTACCCCCACAACCCCAAAATGGAAACCCTCTTCACAACCTCCAAGCCCAAACCCCAAATAACCACCACCACCACCACCACCACCCCCTCCGCCACCCGCCTCGAAATCATTCTCCTCGCCCTCTTCATCCTCTCCCTCGTCCTCCTCCTCCTCTTCATCCTCGCCCTCGCCCTCCGCCGCCAAGTATCCACCTCAACCAACAAACGCCGTCACCACCGCAGCAGCCACCAACCCGACGTCCATGGCCGCGCCTCCTCACCATGTCTATTCAACACGGCCTTCGGCGGCGGCCCACTCCCTCACGAACTCTTGCTGTCTTCTTCTACCTCGTTACCCGCAGACGGGAACGAGAAAACGTCGCTGCTCAACCGCGTCAGAAAGGCAAGCGAGGATCTTGCAGAGGCGGTGCAATACGAGTTGATGGAGCTGGGGAGGAAGGTCTCGGCGCATGGGAGGGCGGTGGTGGTGGGTGCCACCGCGGTGAGGAGGGAGCAGCAGGAGAGGAGGACGGCGAGGGATGAGGAGGTTGGGTTGGATGCCGCCGCTGGGAGTGGTCTTGCTGGTCAACAACAGCATGGGTTTGACGGTTGGAGGGATCAAGACTGGGGTTGGGATACGGAGGCTTGTAGTATGGTTGGGCCGAAGCCGAAGACGAAGCTGGAGACTGTAGTGAGGAGGTCGATTAATTGGGTGATGGATCGGGGTGGTAGGAGGTCGAGTTATGCTTACTCTCGGGGGTTTGCTTCGCCTTGTAATACGGGGGGATTTAGGCCGAGGATGGGGGTTGGTGGTGGTGGTGGTGGTGGCGGGAGGAGGAGGAGTTTGGCTGTAACGGGGGCTGAGTATGCTGTGTGAGACTGAGAGAAGCTCGTGAGGGCTTTGCTTTTTTTCTGGAAACTGAAAGAATGGGTAACTTAACATGGTGGAGATGTGTATCATGAGAGCAAATAGGTGGTAGTAGTTCAACCTATCTATAGATTACGCGCACCTAGAATATGTATCAGCTTTGCTTAGCCCCGATGTCATATCTCCTGTCAAAGAGATCCCCCAAAGAAGCACATGACAAACACCACCATATATAAATGTCGAGAAAATAAGTTCAACCGTCATCTTCTCATTCCCCTCGCCCTTCTTCCTACTCGTCTAAGTAAGGTGATTTTTGACACACCAGAGAATTTTTGTACACTTGTTTCCCCAAACCACCCATCGCTAACTCGGAATCTCCTTCTCTTCCAGCGCCATTCCTCTCTCTTGCCTCGTCTGTCTTATCTACCCCTCCGTATCGATTGTTTTTGTGGTTTTATTTTTTGCGTGAATTTGATTTGGTGATCTAGGCTTGCTTCCTGATCTCCTTGGCAGCCTGCTTCAAGCTGGAATTGCACTCCTCGTACGCCCTGCCGGCACCGAAGCCGACGCCGACGAAGGCGGGCCACGCCCTGCGCTTGAAGAGGAGGACTGAGAAGACTACGCCGAAGCCGAGGCCGAGGGAGGACTTGATGATGAGGTTGGAGAAGCAGCGGTCCCACTGAACACACACATTGTTAGTAACTACCGGTACTGTAGATTGATGTATAGGTATATTGGGGACGGGGGAGGGGTCGCACCTTCTCGTTGAGGAGGGCTTCGCTGACGGGGCGGGAGACAGCGCGGGAGGTGGGGGATGTCGGCGTCGCGGGGGCGGTGTCGGCCATTGTGATTGTGTGGGAGTGAGTGCTAGAGGTAGGTTGGTGCGGTGGTTAGTTATTGAGGGGTTGGTGGTGGTGGTGGTGGTTGCGGGGATTGTGAATTCTCAGTGCAAGCATGTGAGGAGGAGCTTTGGGAAGCTTGGTATTCGTACCTTGGAAGCGATTGACTGGTAATTCCTACAATGGAGTAAGTATACAGAGGACTGACTATAACGAATGGAGGTGGGGGAGGAGTACAGTTAAATCAATACCTCAACTTTTTGTGAGATATGCTGTTGTTCGGCAAGTACGTCAGAGGTGTGTGTCGGCTGAGTTGATTGAAGCTATTTTGTTTTTGGCACACACCCGCCGGGTAACAAGGACGTCGTTGCCAAGAACTGGGCTCTCGATGCGGTTCGCGTTAATGGCTCCCTGTCCCCGTTGTCTCCCGAAGGCGGTGAGGGAGCTTTGGGTGGGACGGTGGTTTGGTGGTGAGCAGAAAGGACGGCAGAATTTTGGATTTTTTTGGCAGAAAGTTTGGAGAGCAGCTGCATCTGCGCGACGCGGGCCTGGTCGCATTTCGGAGGGAGCTTTTGCTGGAGAGAGCTCGATGGCGAAAAAGAAACTGGGGGGCATTTTGCGACAAAAGATGAAATTATAGGGTTCTTTTTTACTTTTGATAATCATCAATGAAGGGTCAGGCCATGGTAGGTTTTTACAATTCGCAATGTTCCAAGGCGCAGCCCCGAGTAACAATCGCAAAGACAGGCGAAGCAGCCCTGATCAGGGCTGTTCAGGCATTCAACAAGGACACCAACATCGAAACACTACCAGAAAGACTCGAAAACATTTGGGATATACTATCAGAGCATCATGGAGGAAACTTTCACGCCGCCGAGGAAATGCTCTCGCGATCACTCCTAAAGCAAATGGTCGGGAAGACTGAGAATGCCGAAAGAGTGCGACGATACTCTCGAACATGGGACGTCTTGGGTGCCGTCTTTCAGCGCACCCCTCTCTTCTCCCTAGCAAAATCGCTGGCGGACTGGAAGTTCATCGGCATATTACAACAGACCTTGAGCGAGCTACGAGACATCGCGGTTGATGCAGGATTTAGGCTGGACGAGATCGAAGATGTAGAAATGACCGACGCCCCAGGCCCAGGAAGCCTATCACCCTCCAGGAAAAGAAAACGGACAGAGACGCTTGTGTACGACATAGTGGCGCAACGGACAACATTGGGGTGCTTACTGGCTGCGAAGGCCCTTCTTGAGGCGCTCAGGATACTGCTGGCTCGATGCGAGACCAAGCTGAACGATGGACCACCAACACACCAAATGGGTGCTGAGCACGTCAAGTCATTATTTTCATTGGCAGCGACCGATGCGGCTGAGATTCTCGGGCCAATACTGGATTTGTGCATTGCGGCCCATACCTGCTTGGATGATGCCTCGTACAGAGAGGTGTCTTCATGGCTGTCTACCCTCAGTTCTATCTGGGCCTTGCACCTACAAGGCCCAGGCGATGCTTTAGAGGTTGCGGCGCGTTTGACTTCTTCAGCAACCCTTCTTCTGGGGATGTTGACGGATGTGGCAGACCTAGGTTCCCGCAAAATCCAAAGTCCTACCAAGGAACGCTGGGCAAAGGATCTTCGTCGGTTCTTGTCCCGTAATCTGATGCTTCCTGCCAGGGCGGCTTTCCTCAACAGGAATGACCGATCAGTTCTCCAGAGAGCTGTTGAGGCCTGTGCTGCTGGACCACCCCCACGCTTTATGCGTCGTCCATCCACATCCTTTTTGACTTTCCCAGTCATTTTTGACTTGGTTGGCCAGTCTCCGCGTGAGTTTGGTGGTAACACCTCCATCAAGGACTATGAAACATGGGTTCAGGCAGTGTTCGATACCATGTTCACGACTTCAAAAACCATCCCCCACCTCAAGGGTCAGGTAGAAAGCGTGGGCAAGTCAGCGATGCGGAGGGTTTTGGAGGTGGCAACATACCGAGACGAAGCTCTTTCCGCGGAGAGCCTCCGGCTGGTGTGCAAGGAATTTGCCCTTGGCGAGCGTAAGGATGATTGGGATATACTTTTGTCCATCGTAAAACTCAACCCCGATGCGTTTCTGCTCTCGGAGGACGGAAAGGAGCTTCTGAACCAGATTCTGGAAAAGACGAAAGGTTCAAATTCTTTGACTGATGAAGACCGGGAGGTGGCTGTCAAGTTCATTGCCCTCCTTGCCGAAGGATATGCCCAAGCCCGCGACTTGTCTTCGTTTGTCAAGACCTGGCTTCATTACCTCGATTCTCCCAAATCCGAAGGGAAATTGGACCCCCTGTGGGCACAAGAAGAGCTAGCGGGTACAGTCGCGTCTTTGGTGCAATCTTCTCTCAATGCCAATCAGCTTGCGGAGTTGGTAGCATGGCTGTCGGAGCAAGAGGCAAGCGCGGCAAGGGTTTTCCTTCTTGAGGCTCTTTCTAGGGGTGTTGCTCGCGAGGAATTTATTGATGCGGCAAACATGAAGATTTTTGATGCTATCATGGCTCAGAAGGTCTCCAAGAAGGATACCCCTCTCATCTCTGCTTGCCGTTGGAGTGATGCTGCCCGGACTCTCGCCGAGGGCACGCTGGAGGAAGCCGGTCGGGTTTGGTCACGGGTCGGCTCACACCTAAAGAAGACTTTGAAGAAGTCGGGAGTGGATGGGGAGGATACCTTTGCTGCGTTCAAGTGCTGTGTCGCTGCTTGGCTGTCAAACTATCTTGAAGGTGCCGATGAGGAGGAAACGTCTAAATTGGTCTGCTCCTTCCTTGGGAAACTTGAGGAGGATGCGAGCTCCGAGTCAAGGAGACGATATATCTCTTGGATTCTCGAGGAGGAGCCTCGTCTTGTCAGGTGTGGATTCTATGACCTTCATTTCTGGCTACTTTGCTAACTGTTCACAGCATGGTCGTTGACAAGACGGGCAAAGTACCAGATATCATTCTGTCGCTTGTCAAGCCCACACCTGGGGATGACTCGGCTGGTTTGCGTCATGCCGCCACAGTTGGCAAAGTTCTGTTGAAGGAATGCGATACTGGAAACCAGAAGCTCACTGGTAAGTGGCTCAGCCTTGTTGTTGATGGCACATTCTAACGTCAACAGATACTCTGATCGACACCGTCATCAAAGTGATTGAAGAGTCTGAGGCCGGGACGTTTCAACCATCAACCAAGGATGCTGTTCTGTTCCTGCTCAATGCGCCTATGGAAACCCTTAGCCGTAGCCAGCGGGAAGCCACGATGAAGACGTTGATCAGCCACGTTCCACGAACCTCGAACAAGGCGGGACCACTTGGGGCAGACTACTGGGAGCCAGTGCTCTACTTGATGGTCAAGCTAATGAACGAGCCAACCTTCTATGAGGGGATGAGTTTCAGCCATTTGGAAACTGTTGGGGCAGGTCTTGTTTCAACGACGGGTGATGATGCCGAAGTTCAGCGCCTCTTCTCTTTGCTGTACGAATTGGCTGTGTTGACTATCCGACAAATGGCTAGCGGAAACCTTGATTCGAGGGAGAAGACATACCTCTCTGATGCCAAGGCGGTGCTTCAGGAGAAGGCAGCTGATGGCGATACTGTCGTGCGTCTCGTTCTTCTGCGCGCCTTTCTCGCGACTGTCCAAGAGTCCAAGACTGCCCCAAGGCTGGAGAAGGCTGGTCTGGACTTTAGCGGCCTTGGAGATGACCTATTCCAGATGGCTTCATCCGTTGCGACAGTCGGCAAATGGCGTGGAAAGAAACTACTGGCTCTTCTGTTAGCGTTGTCTGCTCTTGACAGTATGGGACGCGATTCTGTCAAGCAAGCGGTCGCCTCTGCCGTGAAGCCACTCGTCAAGACTAGCGACAAGCTGGTTGACGAAGGCATCCAAGCTGGTTGGTCCATCCGCATGTTCTTGGCAGACCACTTCCTCGAATCCCTCGAGTCCCCATTCCAAATCGAGCTCGACATGGAGATTTCCGAGACTGGCGAGGTCATCAAGTCCGCCATCGAAGTCCCAGTTCTCCGCAAATACGTCGACGCCGTAGTCCGCCACGCCGACGAACCCATCAAACTCCAATACCTCAAAGACCTCCTCCTCACCAACCCCCCCAGCCGAAACAAACTCCTTGGCCGTCTCCTCATCATCGACCAATTAATCCACCACCTCAAGGGTTCTAAACCATCCTCTTCCTCCTCCAAATTCGATCTCCCCCAAGCCCACGCCATCCTCACCAAATCCCTCCCCGCCCTCACCACCCTCCCGCACATAATCCAAACAACCAAAACCATTTTGTTTCTTCTCGAACACTCAACAATGAAACAGTTCAACATCGACCTCACCCTCTCCCGCGTCTCTCTCCTCGCCAACTCCTCCTCTTTCCAGACCCTCCTCGCTTCCCAACCCCAACTCTACCTCCCTTTGTGCTCCCTCCTAGAAGTAGTGATAAAACGTCACCGCCACCGCCTCGAGGGCCACTTCCACATCGTCCTCTCCCCCCTTCAGGACCTCCTCCGGTTACTCCTCTCCAAGTGCGACTCCTCCCCACAGTGGGAGAAGAACGCCCAGCAATTCTCCCGACTCCTCACGCTTATCTGCGAGCCCACTGCAGCTACCACCGCGCAGACAAATCACACTGTCCTCGAATCGGAAAAGGACAGGGCGAAGAGGTATGCGGGGCAGTACATGTATTTGGTGTTGATGCAGTACATCAAGTGCCAGCTGGAGTATGTTGCTCCGCCGCATGCGATTAAGGAAGTGCTGGAGAAGGAGGGGATGTATGCTATCATTAGGATTACGAGCCAGGAGGGGTTGAAGATTATGAGTGAGGGGATGGATGGTGGGGGGAGGGTGGTGTTTAAGGAATTGTGGAGGAGATGGGAGAGGTTTGGGAAGTGGACTGGTGTGTAGTGCAGGTTTGTTGCGGGAGAGGGAGTTGATGGAAAATGTACATACCTGGTTCTGTTGTTCATATGGGTGTTATGCAGAAGGAAGTTCATGTGTGTTTGATATCATTTCATGCGTGTGGCGATAAAGGGTAGACGTGTCAGGTTTCTGTCGGTGTCCATTGACTATCATGGAACGTCTATCCACTCTCTTTGACACATTTTGTTTATCTTTTGACATTTTTTGGGTTATCTTTTGAAGCCCACAGACCATCTTTCAAGAGGTATTAACCACCCGTTAAAGCCTAGTGACTGTCTTCATATTCCCTTTAACTATGTCTTAATACCTCGAAGCTGTCTTCTAACCCGACTTGTTTATCCTGAGAGGATTAAACTGCTTTATCCACTCTTGAAGGCTTGCCCTTCTCCATATTTCCCGCTCTTGCAACCCTGGCCAGTCTGATAAGGATATTGCACTGAAATCCATCCTACTGCCAAATTCAGCACTGCTACCTCTGGTTGACCCTCCCTGCCAACTCTGCCTCCTCTGGATAACCCCCCTCCCGCTCCCCCATCTCTGGGCATCTCCTGCAGCCGGCTCATATCGTCACCCTCAATCTTTATTGCTATGTCAAGTATCTCTTGTACCCTTTTTGAACTCCATACATTTATTTGCGTACAGGATTTTTCTCTTGCTCCTCTTCCATGCCTCCTCCTCTTCTCCTTCTCTCCCCCCCCTCTCCTCCCCCTCTCCTCCTTCACCTCCTCCTCCTCTGCTCCCCCCTCGTCATATTTGGACTGCTTCGAGCTGTCGAAACCAGCGCTGACGCGTGTGTGTATCAGTCGATCGGATATTGAACTCGGCACCGCCTCTGCCAACTCTGAACGGGTTGTTGGCTCCCTGGCCAACCTGACCACAGCTTTCGCGCTGCAACACCATCTGACCGGCAGGTCCATCACCACTGTCTCTGGCTGACACTTCCCACACAGCCCCGTCTCCTCTTGGTGTTGACAGGCAACGCGACGTAATAGATAGGAAGCGTGCGGTCCAAGTAGTCTGAGCAAGCGTGTGAGAGAGAGACTATCTCGTGTGATGGAAAAGAAGTGGAAGCCCAGTAACACCCTGTGGCCCACCATGGTGTGTATCCCGCAAATCCTGTCAATCCCCCTCCTAAACCGCGCTTTCAAGATATCGACCACGATATCATCCCTGCCCCTTCTCCCTCAAACTCACAGCGATTGCTCCCACCCCGCATCAAGCATCTCCTGCACCCTCTCCAAAATCCCACATGTCGTCGTCGTGAGCGAACGCTATTATCCACCGTTGGCTCACGGCCATATCACTACCTAGGTTGGTATTCTTTCATCCGTCGTCCTGAACTGGTATGAGCTGTCGAAGCAGGGCGGAACGTGAATACAACGGTTGATTGGACCTGAGCGGCGGGCTCTGAGAGGTTGGCATAGTTGGATTGTGCGTTGATATCGATGTGATGGTGCTGTTGTTTCTGTTGTTGTTGTTGCTGCTGCTGCTTCTGGTGCTGCTGCTGCTATGTGTGGCGTTGGTGGTGCTGCTGTTGCTGTTGGCGAGGTTGGAGGGCTTGATTGCTTCTAAAGCAACACAAGTTCGCCCTTTGAAAGCGCAATCCGTTTGTCCACAGTATGTGGGTATGGCTCAGTCTCCCCTCCTTCAATGGTAAAGCCCTTGTGTTGAACCACCTGAACAAAGATAAGACGCAGTTGAAGAAAAAAAGTTGTGATTTATTCGACTTAGCTGAAGAGTCTTTGGTTTGTTGATAAAGACCGAAAGACAAGACTGGGGGAGAAAATAACAAGTTTGTGCTTAAGATTGCGCCAGTAACCCGATATCAAAAAGGCAAGAGCGAATCTGAGACAAGTCCTCCTTCCTTGAGAAAGTAACCCTTTAAACTGGGTGCTGGATGTGGAGGAAGGTACCGACCTGGTTGTGACTTCTCTTGATACTTGGGTGGGCCGGTGGGTGTCTGAAGAGGAAAGAGCTAACTTTGGACAGGAAGGAACAACCTTTAGCTGTATAAAAGGGGAGCCGCACTAGAGTGCACAGCAATATGGTGTTTTGCAGATATTCATGTGGTACTTGAGGTCCTAAAAATAACTTATACAACATAATTCCTTAACCTGAGGAAGCTTTGAAAGGAGGCTATTGTAAGCATCAGCTTCATGAACATAGATCTAATAGTTTACATCGTACAAAAGGCTATAGACTTATAGTAGCAGTTCTGTACCGATTCTGTCAAATGAGCTCTAGATCTCGTCTATGATGCTATTGCCATAGCCACGAGACCCACCCCCCCCTTCCCTCATCCCCTCCAAGAATCACATCATCCCCTTACCTACCACAAACACAACTAACTCCCTCCCCTATCCCAGACACTCACGCCATCCTCACCTTACCCATACAATAGCAAACCGAACATCCACCCCCTCAAACATTAATATATCCCCAAAGTCCAAACCCCAGGGTCCATCTCATGTACCCCAGATTCCTCCCATGTGTCTTGGTGACACAACCCAGACACCATCCACACCATCTAGGACATACTCCAGATCGTGTAACACGAGTCCCAAGTCCAAGGGCATGGATTGTCCGCCCTCACCAATTGACCACTTTAAAAAAGTCTCGGAGGAAAAATCCCCTTCCCACCACAGTCACAACACGAGCCAAAAAAAAAAGTGTTGAAAATATTTCTTCACTATTCTTTACACACTACAAAAATATCCGCAGTTCTTGTAACAACAAGTCCGTTTAGGTCGCGATACATGCATGCCATCACAAAATTCTCTTCCTCTGCCTTGATGTGTTGTTCAATCCAATGCAACACACCATCACCACGCCCCTTCCCTCCCAACCCCTCACAAAACTCCCAAACAGTGCGCCTGCTTTATCTCCCCCTCCAAGAAATCCAAGAATTATTCCCCTCCCCTCCCCACTGGCGTGTGTACAGCAGCTGTAGTGTATGAACAATGCTATGAACAATGATGTATGCAAGTGATGTAAAAGTGGTTGATCCCACCCCACTAAACTTTATTACCGGAACACCTTCCCCAATGCAGTTATGAAATCCTGCTCTCCTCTTGCTGAATGATGAAATGCCATGCCCATCAATGCCGCCCCCCTCCGAAAAAAAACCGGCTTCTCGAAGCCCAAGAGAAGAAAGCAAAAAAATTCGCCAATGATGCAAGCCTCTCCCACCCTTTCGGATTTTCGAACCAAATCGAAAATTGAAGGTCCTGGTGTGTTGGAAACAAGTTGCTGGCGGCAAAAAGAAAATGTCGTAGCTGGGTGGATAATGCTCGCTCCTAATGGTTCCAAAAAAGCAAAAAAACCGCCCCAATCCGTCGCTATGCATGCGGCTATTGTGAAATCTGAGAGAGAAAGAAAGTTCGTGTGCGTGTGCGTTATGCGTCTGTGTTGTTGAGTTGTCCAATGGCCAAGCCCCCGAGATGTGAGAGCCACCAGCCATTCAGCAGCCATCGGGCTGCTGCGGGATGCGTGGGGTTCCGAGGCGGTCTGCTGAAGGGGTGCTCGCCGCAGCAAACTCCAAAGTGTCCGAAAACCCCTCAGCCCCCCCGACAAAGAGTCATTCGAGGCGTGGAGGAGGCTCGTCGGTACGGTCGCTCGCTTTTCGGAGTTTGAAATTCTGGCCGAAGCGGTGGCCGGGCAGAAGGTCCACTGCAATCGCCGAAGTATTGCGCCCCCGGCATTCAGGTCTTTCGAGCCCCAAAGACGTTGGTGTATGGTCTTGGCATGGTGATGTGGATCTTGATGGCATCCCGCGGGAGCGGTTCATTGATGACATCGGGCGGGTTGGTGCCACTGCCGTGGTAGATAATTTTTGGTTGCCGCCACCGTCTAGAACAGCAGCAGCGCCGATAGCGGCGCCGTGTTCAGCAGCTAACAGGAACCCATCTGGCTGGAACTCCATCCGGACCAACCTCGTAGGGCTTCGTGCTAGGTTTTCGGGGCGGCAGAGCCCACCTTGCCCGGCCCGGCCGTTGGTCGTCCAGCTTGCCCCGTTTGCGCATGGCCATCTCCATAACAGCAATGCGGATGAAGTCGGGGTTCTCGCGCATTTCCCGCTGGCGTGGTCCAGGCATGGGGTACTCGGAGGGCGTCGGCTTGACCTGTTGCTGTTGCGATGTGTTTGATGCCGAAGATGGTCCTACTGATGGGTAAGGAGAGCGGCCAGGAGAAGGTCCACTTCGCGCTCGGTGGACCTTGTATGTTTGCATCTGAATCGATGCCGTAAATGTTCGTAGGGCGGGACCATTGGTGATAGACTGCGGCTTCTCGAGTCGCGCAGTTGTCGTTGGGTTGAGGTAGCGACGCAAGGCTGCGGTTGGCTCTTCCTCCAGTGGAGGTGGCCTGCGCTCATCAGTGTAAGGGACCTGCGGGTCGATGGTGAGAATAGATCTGGTGAGGAAATCTTCTGGTGGGATCGATGTGAAGTTCAGGTTTGAGAACGACTTGGCGGCCTGGCGTAAGGCGCGCAACGAAGCGGTCAGATTCGACTTGAATGCTGCCTTGAAAGGCGATCGCGAAACCTTCTTGTCTTGGGTTTCGGCCTTGTCCTCGTCAAAAACGCTGAAATCCAACTGCTCAACCGCCACCTCGGGCGATGAGAGCGGGTGAGACAAGACCTCCTCCGGAGGGGAAGCAACGGGGGTCAAGGAACGCCGAGTAGGCTTGACACTCCGCCTCCTAACTGGTGTCCGGGGAGATTCCAAGGAAGAAAGCGTATCGGTAGCGTAAGAGTTGCAAAGAGATGGCATAGACTCCAGAGAGACAGTCCTCGTCGACAGAACCGAACCCATCGAGCTCTCGCAATAAGACATGCTGTCTGACTCCGCCTCGAGATCCTCGGGTGACATCAGCAGCAGATCTAATGGACTCTTGCTCAAGGACAAGCTGAGTTCCTTCTCGGATTCTTGGGCTCTCTCGATGATGGACTCAACAGTCATGCGTTTCTCCATCTTGGCCTGCCTCACACTCCTGGTCTGCCTAGGCGGTGGAATGCTCGTGATGGCAAGCAGCGCAGCAACAGATGGGGGAATGGCATCTGGTGAGTGTCCATCCTTGGGACGGTGCGACGCCGAGTTGTGCCTTCGGTCGCCATGGTGGCGATGCGGCTTTTGGGGACGAAGGGTATCGCGAGACTTTGGTCTGGATGGAATCTGAACAGGAGTCGATGGGGTTGTAGGGCGAGAAATCGTAGTGGTTGTTCGAGGAGGGCTCAGGGCAGAGGACCCAAGGCGACTGGCCTCTCTTCGCTTGGAGGGCATGGCGGGAGCGGTAACACGACTGCTGTTGCTGACGGTGACTGGTGTAGGATGTTGAGGGAAGCGTTCATATTCCTCAGCTATGGTACGGATGGATGTAGGTGTAGGCGCAGGCGGAGAAGAAGAGGATCGAAGGTGGGAGGTGGGAATAGGTGTAGGTGTAGGTGTAGATTTAGGTCGAGGTTGGGGCGGCGAGGCGTGCCTGGAAACAAGATAGGAACGTGCAGACATCATACTGTCGAGTTGGCGGCCCTTGGCATTAATAGCACACGACAAAGAGACCCTGAGGTAACGAGGTACCTCTCCAGCTGGCCGGACGGTGCGGATCGGCTGCGCAGGGCATTCCCGGCTAGACCGTATTCAGGACCTGGCCTGCTGCTCTGTGGTCGGCGACCAACAGAAGGCCAGCGAATTCCAGGGCTTGTCAGCGCTGGATGCCACGACACACGGGAGACCCTGTGATGCGGTCCAATGTCTCGCGTGCCGGCAGCGAAACGAGTACGTAAAAGTACGTAACGAGAAGGCCCAAAGATCCACTGTCTTGAGCTGCCTTAGACCCTAGCTGCTGCTTTTCTTCGGAGGCTTGCGCTCCAACGTTCCGTCCCGCGGGAGTCAAGAGATATTACCAAGCCGGGACTTGAATTTGCGGTGCAACGGTGATTTGGCTCAAAGGCTGCGGAGCCGGCGGGATGTCGAGCCGTTGGGATCGAAAGTAGGCGGTTTTGAGATAGAAGCTTTCTGTCGTCACTGTGTGGACAAGCTGAGGGGCGGCAGATGGATGCAGGTTGGCTCAGGTGGGTGCTATGCAAGCGTGGTCCCTGGTCTTCTGGGGAATATTGAACGGGTCCCTGAGTCTAAGGTAGTTGCCGAAAATGGACGGGCTTCGATTACAAACTTTCTAGCAGGTGCAGTATTCGGAGGTGTAGATTGAGCGAGATATCCGTATGTGTTTTTTCTTCGGTCTGTATATGATCAAACATAGGTAAAAAGACAACTAGGTTGAAACGCGTGGCGGGCTGCGGCTTGCTATATACTCTCAGGTTATTAGCACGGCGGCGGTTGTCAGATGGCTGGCGGCAGCGGTGGAGTCCCTGATAAGGACCGTTTCCAGTTGGGAACTGCCTGCCCGGGTCGGGTGTTGTGTTTGCTGGTTTGCTGCCCACGCATGCCCAAGCACTCCAAGATACGGAGGAGGTCACACCCACACTTTTTGAATAGAGATCGCTGGGCAACCCCAACATCACCCAAAACCCAGGGGGTCGACGTAGCAGGCGCAGTCTGAAGCACACGAGCCAGCAGCTGTGGTCAGACAGGCACACAGGCACCGCTCGGAACGCCTCACTCACCGCTGACACTTCCAACCTGTTCACGGATGTGGGGGTTTCGTACAACTTCCGTCACAAACGACAGCGGACAGCTCGGAGAGCAGGGCACCAATTATACATATTTCTACCAGCTACATGTCATTGATAAGGATCAAGTCTCACCGCATCGTGAAGGCTGCCACGGCAGGCAGCGAGACATCATAGATAAGAAGTATTGTTAGTCTCTTCGGAAAATAACTGGCGATAACACTGATCGGATCTCGAACCTCGCCGGAAGGCAAAAAGCTTCGTGAAACGTCGTTTTAATATGCATACAACGACACCAACCTGCACATAATAGACAACTTCACGGATAGATATCTCCAGACGTGGGCTTCTTGAATTTACACACACGCCGTCGTGGTGTGTAACACAGAGAACTCCCACGTCTGCCAAGACGATCAGCCTCTCTAGCAGCCCGCCTTCCTATCTCGGGCTTGCTTAATCACTGGGCACACATGATTATCTTTTCGTGACTCCTCATCAACTGCTCCCTCGTCTAACAACTTGAGCCTGTTTTTGGCAGTTTGGACAACTGGATGGTCTGGTATGGCATTTTATTCCATAGGGCAAATGGACACGATGTTACAACGGGGTCGTTGTCGAATAAGCTGCCCGGGGTGCCCCAGGTGCCTCGGCAGCCAAAACCTTCTCGAAGAAGAGTCGAACCCCGAAACTCCACCTTCAAGATTTCGGGGATTTGATTTCCCCATCAAATCCATGGACCATTTCGGCATCCTCGGACGCTCGTTTGAGATGGCGATGTTTTTTTTTCCAGCTTCACAGTCTGTCGGCGATAGGATCAAACCGGACGGAATTATCTGCCATCATCGTCCATATCCGCCATATGCACCTCGATCAATCAAGACCACATGCTGATACCACACCTTATCGAGAGCTAAAGGCTTGTTATTAATCCGGAAAAGGCCACAGGACGCGTGGGGACTGAACTTGAATGCGGGGTGCATCAGCCCGTCCGCGATACCATGACGATCGATTCGACCAGGGGTGGTGCACCGTCTGCGCGCTTGTGAGTGACTTTTTTGGTATCCCTCTTCTTGGCTTTTCGACTTGTGATATCGACGAACGCCTATCAACGAAGAAAGCCTCTTAAACGTCACCCGCTGACACAATATATCAGGTGACCCCAAGCCAAATCACTCTCTGTATCACCAATTCCAACAAGACAACACATCCATCAGGCACATTTAAACAACAAACTCCATCCCAGTTGCCCCTCCAAGTCAAATCCACCCCACGAACACAACGTGACATGGTTCAACGAGGGACATCCCAAACTAACAACTCCAAGAGAATTGGCTTTCCTGCCCACAACCCTCCGCAAAACCTAATCTGGACATCCCGCCGCTTACACCATCCCACGAACCTGCCGAACTTCCCTCTACGCGAGCAAAAGGAACCGAAGAATCAAGCAGCTACTCGTCACTACAGACACCATGGGAACAAAACGTCCGTTTGCCCGCCGACATGGCACCCCAGATGCCTGACGCTAGGGCAAGGGACGTACGTTGGGCTGCAAGAAAAACGCAAAAACAGACGATACCACCAACCTCCCTCCCTTCCCCCTCCCCACGCACATGCGGCTATCGTATCGTGTTTCGAAAAAAAAAAAATGTTCGATGCCTTCCTGCAAACCATGGTGAGTGGTGAAGAGGGGGCTCCACATGCGCATTTTTTGTGTCTGAGAAGACTTCTACGAAACCTTCCAACTTCCATCATCTCCACTTTTTTATTTTTCGGATTGGTTTGTGGAGTTTTTCCCAAATTCAATAACAGAGTGGACATGTGTTGATGTTATCGTCCTTCTGCTTTGGTTGAGCGAGTCCATCCGTTTATACCCGCTGATAAAGCATAGTTGACAGACTGCCTCTTTGGGGAGACCTATCACGACAATATCAGGTGGTGTGTGTGTACATGTGCTCTTCGGCAGTACCAAGAGAAAATATCAGGCCGCCAAGAGGGGGGAGTAAGCATGATTATTCTCGTTGCATACCAACAGTGTGCATGGGTAGGGGTCGAGAGGATCGGGGAGGAATAGGCGGGATCTGAGGTGAGAAGGTGGTGATGTTTGAACCTTGATGACCGGCCGAGTTTCGTTGCACCGAAGGCTTCAAGAAGGTCGGCAGTTGAGTTTGGATAAGGTTAAGTGAGACAGAGTTGTTGTGACTTTCCTTATGGAGTAGTCTATTCAGGGGGGCTGTCAGGGCTGATCACTACCTGCTTTATACGGAAACTACTGACTGAAGCCAAGCCGGAAAACTCCTTGAAATCGGTTACAGCTGGTGGTTTACTACAAGCAAAGAAGTGGCTGGATATTGATTTGTAAATGCTGTTGCACATCAGAGTAAGCGCTGAAATCCTTCAGTCATTTGGAAGTCTCTCAAACTCGGGGAAAATATCTTCACCACAGGGCTGTCTTGAAGCCATGACAGGCCACAGTCACCCCTCAAGTGTGAGCGAGAAAGAAAGCTCACTGCATACACTAGATCGATTCTGACCTTGACAATCACAAAAGAACAAAGGTGTCTGCTTACCCAAATTAACATTTTTTGCAAGTTCTTCAAAGAATCAGAACCCAACGACTGCTAGACCACTTGCTTCTCGAACAATCTTGGCCCATATATCAACACCACCCAAAACCCTACACATGCCATTGCTTTCAATGCTCTTCATCCAAATTATTTGCGATCCCTATAAACACATTTGGCTGTATAATAAGACTTAAACACCAAACTTGATTCTGGAAACAAAGGCAAGGTAAATACTCCAGATAGCTGGTTTGTGAAACCAAGACCGCAACTACCTAGAACAGCAGCAGAACAATATCAAAACTCAACTCTATCAACGTTTCAACCCACATGAAAACTACTCGCCATCCTCTATTCCAAATACCAGTAGCAACCCCTGTAAGCGGATGGGTGAACGGGCACAGGAAACTCCCACGTTTCATCGCCAAACATGTCAGACCCTTATCCCCCTACCCGAAGCGGGACGCATAAACCATCAGCTTTTGCATAAAGCACGGACCGCACAGTGAAAGGGTCTTTCTAGAAAATTCACCCGTGAAACAACTTTCCTTGTATTTCGGAGTATCGTCCTAGAGACCAATTTGACCTTCAATGATTTATAAGTATTGTGTCAAGACTAATTTCTGCGCGAAGTTGTCATGGTGTGACTAGTCAGTCCTAGAAAGTTTATGATCATAAGATGTGGAGTTCACAAACTACAGTACCCAGAAAGCTATTTACACACTACCTCGCATAAATGAACAGATGAAAGTGGTATTTAACACACACAAGCCATTTCCCCCAGCCATAAACCCCTCCCAGAACTATAATCCAAAATGACAAACCCAGCCCCAACCCTTCCCAAACACCATAACACCATATCCAAAGCAAACCACCCAAAACAGAAGAAAACAGAGGCGCTCAACACCCCCCCTAAAAAGGCCGCCCACTCCCCTCCCAACCCCTCCCCGTAGGCGTTACCCCAGCCCTAGGCGTAACAACCCCATACCTTCTCGACACCCTCTCCTCATCATACCTCCTCTCCTCATCCCTCACCCTCAAATCCAACTTTTCCCCCCCATCATCACCATGTAATAAATCAGGAACATACTCCGGATAAATACTCTCACTATAAACCACCACCCTCTCCCTTGTCCTCCCCCTCTCCTCCTCCATCGACCCCCTACTCGTCATTGTCGTAGTCCTCGCCAACCCAATAGCAATCTCCTCAATTTCCCTCTGCACATCACTAACCCTCATAATCCCATTCCTCGTCATCGTCTGCTCCTCGCTCTCCCTCGGGCTCGAACTCCGGAGCTCCTGCTGCTGTTCGGTCGTCGTGATGACCCTGGTGATGATAGGCCGTAATTTCCCTCCTCTCCCCCCTCTTTTCGCCCTCCCTCCTCGAGACAACTTACTCCCGCCACGTCCAAACTTAGCCCTGACACTCCTCGCAGGGGAGGACGATCTATTAGCCTTGTCCCAACCAACTGATTTCTGCCCTGATTCCAAATCAGGAGCTCCATTGGTTGTCGCAGGGGCGATGGTGGATCGACCTAACCACCCACCCCTTTCCCTCCTCCGAAATATAGGCCTCAACGCCGGGGCAGAAGTGGTAATAAGCGCCAGGTTCGTCTCAATGGCAGAGGTGACAAACCCGACGTTCGACGTCGGATCAGACAGCGCGGTAAGGTTGAATAATCCCTGAACCAGCAAGACGAGGCGGACGACGGAGGTGATGGTTACTCTTTTTCACCACAACCCAGGTCAGCACACAAGATAACCAAGTGAGAAGAGGGAGGTCACATACAAAAACCCCAACAAAAAAACAAACAACAACCCCATCTTTGTCCGTCTCGGTATCTTCAGCTTGGAAAATATCCAAATCGGCGTCCCCAAGATCAGGAGGTCGGTGACGATGTTGATCACGGCCGTGCAAGTGTATAGCACCCGGCGGTCAACACACCTACCATCCCTAGTAGTGAGATCCCAATTAAAGGCGATGGGTAGGCATTGAAACGTGATAGCAAAAAAGACAGCCACCATCTGGGAGATGTTGGCAATGTTGAGCCAGAGCAGAAACCGTCTGACGCCGTCTTTTTGGCCGAACAATCGAGACAGGAAAATAAGCGCAGATGACTTGACGAGGGCGAGGATGGGGTTGTACAATATCTGCACGGCATAAGCCCAGATAAGACCCTGAGTAGGGTCGTGGGGTGGGACTTGGCTGATGGGGATGCCGATAAAGTTTGTTTTGATGACTTGGACAGAAAAGGAGTCAGTTAGTGGTTGTTGCCATAGCAGGAAAATAGCAAGGGGACATGTACAAAAGAAGCTGATGACCGTCTCTGCGACCGACATCAGCATGGCAATGCAGACCAGCCAATCATCCATGGAAAACTGGCTGCTGGCCACCCTGCCCGCCACCCTGACGGAAACCACTATAAAAGCCAACACCGGAAAGAAAAAGTTGATAAAGAGCGCAAAGATCTGTAGCGAAGATGGTGCCGGCGAAGTCGGCAGGGCAAGAAGTGAAGAGGCGTCCATGACGCAAAGCAAGGTGGGGGTGCTATCTCATTACAATCAATGGGATATAAAGTGTGGGTTGAATCTCCATTAGGAGAGTGAGAAGAAGACTGCCAAAAGAGAGACACTGCGGAATACTCAAAAGAATAGAAACTCGAGATATCAAAACAGGACGGGATACTCCCCCAGATATAAGCCATCGACTTCCCCCAGTCTGAGCAGAGACGGGATGTCGACGACGTCAAGGAAACACATCATGGCCTTCTTCCGGGCAACACTGTGCCGTGTCCAGCTTCTCTCGAATGGCTCTGGCTTCGGTAGAGGCCGGATAGTGGACTGGAGAGGAAAAAGAGATGCTGTACGTCGATCTGAGAGTGTGTCTCGTCTCGTCTCTTGGTGCGACTCACATGCAAGTTCCCGGCCGGATAAACTGTCTGGTGTATCAAGATGGACTTTGCAGTAGATCTCGCCAGGCAAAGGTGAACTGGTGAAGGTACCGGCTAACGGCCGGCATAGTTAAAAGTCACGGGCTGAACCCATCTGTTTCGAGCTGGGTGGCAATATCGGACATGGCCGCTCAGTGGTAGCATGACAAGAAAAGAGATATGAGATCAACGGTCGAGGGTCTCATAGTTCCCGAAGTCAACATCCAGTGTTGAAGTGCACATATGGTGCCGTAGTCACCGATTTATTTCTCGGTAGATAAAAGATAGACGAACCATTCACCACTCACCCTGAGCCTTTGACTGTAGGATATGGAGTCTTCCCGACCACACCAGCGGCTCGGATAAACATGGCCAAGACCGGTACTCACCCTGACGGAGAAACCCCGAGTGTAGGATCCAGAGAAACCATCGAGCACAAGGTTGACAGGAGAAGAAAGAACAGAGAAGACAATCCACTCTTCCAGATCGTCTGAATATGGGGTGACATTACGTCGTCTGATTGCGGCGGTGGCTGATCAAACAGCGGTAGAAGTTCAGTCGAATGACTCTCAACAGGGACCGGGCTGTCATGCGAAGCAGGAAGACCACAAGAGCACTCTGGCAAGAGAAGTAACAATGATCGGCACAGAATCTGGGGAAATCGGCAGTTGCCAGGACCTGTCTGGGTTCTGGACCATGAGGATGGCGGATAACAGTCAAAGTTAGATAGAGGAAGGCTCTCTCTCAAACTCGTCAGAATTGCGGCTCGATGGCTATGACAGGATATTTTCGGTCTAGCCAATGAGATCTCTTTACTATGTTAAAGCATCCAGGTATGGCAAGAGGCAACGAGGCTTGAGAGTGGCTTTCAGGGGCAGAGGAAGGAGTGATGGTGGGGTGGAGACGCCTGATCTGGTTGGCACGCGACTGCCTTTCTTACCTTTGGCTGTTTTTTAGCAGCTTCTTTGTTTGGCTACGGAGTTTCTCAAGTTCGTGCCTTCTCACCTCATGAATGGACGTGTGCAAACGATAAAGGGTCCAAAGGGAGGAGGACGTCAACGCACAGACCGCATGGCATTGACACAGATCTCCTGTGCGGGGGAGAACTGCCGGCAAGGGGTCGCATCCAGAGAAAAAGAAGGACTCGGGACGTCAACAGTCATCCATCTCATGCGTTGGAGAGTCTAGGTTGCACCGCTTCCGAGTCTTGAGGAGGCGCCGAGAACTGCATCTGAGGTTGAAAGACGACCCCTATATTGCAGGTACGGGCATATATGCCTCCATCCATCCCAAGCAACGTCGATGTGGTCTGTGCGATTGATGTCGCGGAGGTTCGTTCGTCCCAGAAACGACGTTGCTCTGGACCATACCGGCCAGTTTGTGTCGAACAATTTAGCCAACTCCCACCGCTTCAGCAGCCCCAATAGCAGCGAGCTTGCGTCGACGGAATCTGATGCGGCCGCTGACCCTGAACGCATCGCATCCAGAAGACTTCCATTGCGACCTCTCATCTTGTCCACCTCACGTACCGATGCTCTGGCAACGGCAGGACACACGGAAATCATCTTCTCCGGCTGCCGTCTCCGGACGGTGTGACAATGGCCGGAAGTGACTAGAAACCGAGATTGATGCTATTGGTGTTAAGCAGAATGACTCTTTGAGGCTCCGGTTGTTCTCCAGGTTGGTCGTGTCCGCTTGTCCGGGAACTCGTATTTCGAGATCATATGCGTCCCTCAAGTAACCGGCCGAGATGTTGCGGGTCTAAACGGCGGATATCCACAGTTGTGGATGCAAAGGGAAGAGGAAGGTCGTCTGTCTCGTCCGGTGACTGTGATCTCTTTACCTTGACACGCCCTTACATCTCGGGGGCAGAGCAACAACGGCTTACCCATTGCCGCTCGCGCGATGGTGTCAAGATCTGGCGAAAGGCTGTGCTTATCGCTCGCTCCCTTTGAATGCTCTCGGAACGAGGTGCATATCGAGTGGTTTGACCGAGGACTTGCCGGGAATAGTAATAAGCTGAGAAAGCTGCAGTTGGAAGCTGTGTGCATTGCTGACAGCCCCCCTTAGGGCGCTTAAGAGAGATGTTAAACCCCACTAACCCCCAGCCATCTTGTTTAGCTGATTCAAGGAAATGTTGGATCTGGAAAGCCAACAAGCATCTCTAGAAGCCGTTCCCATGTTCAGATCCCCCGGATTTGCTCATAGACGTCCCGCTAAATGGGCGAAATCAAGACTCGATGCGCCTTGGAAGCGGGGTAGAGATGCGAAATGGTCGTCAGGAACAGGGAAGTTCAGGCGGGGCCTCCTGAACGGCTGAAACTCCACCCAACCAAACACAGGGATGTAGGCAGACGTTGCCCTGACAACGGGCGGGAGCGCGAACCAGGATTACGAGGTGCAGCGCTTTCTGCAGGCGATTCCTGGAAACAAGACGCAGCATTTCGCACTTTGCCGTTTCCTGTCTCGCTCGACTTTCATTTTGTTCTCCTCTTTTCTTTCTGACGACGCTTTCCCCGCGATCTGTGAGCGACAAGAGCTGATCGACCGGCCTCGCCGCAAAACTCCACACGATCAATCCCGTCTCTTTTCATCTCGACATCTTCACTTTTTTGCGATGCGCCGACGCTGCCACTACTATTCCCACCAGGTACAATAGCGACTTTTGTAAACAGCTGCAAGGCTACGACACCCAGGCCAACTGCTGCCGCTGCACGTCATTCTGCTCTGCATTGCGCTGGATGGCACACCCCGCCACGACCGACATCATCTGTACACTCGTTACCACAACACAGCAGCATTACCGACTGCCCCTAGCAATCATCTCCACTGGAGTCGCTTCATCAGGCATCCGATCTACAACCCACTGCGCATCCTGACGACAACCTCACCTCCCCCTCACGATGGACACCAGCTATCTGGCCCAGCAGGTCAATACAATAATTGGCCAGCTGCATGGCCTGTTTGACGAGATTGGTGTCTCCAACCATGAGCGCGAGTCGCGAGAGGCAGAGGTATGCGCATTCAATTGCGGCCCGATCGCAGATGTTCACTGACCAAAATCACACCAGCTCTTCTCTGCGCTCTCCGAGGCACTCAACAATCAAGTGCGACTTGTCACATCTGAAAAGAAGGGGATGATTGAGCAAGCGCAAAAAATGATGACCACCATCCGGCAAATGGAGGCCTCCCTAGACGACAGCACATCGCGCCGCTATGAGGACGAGGACATGAAAATCACTTATCCACTCACAAGGTGTCTCAAAGTTCTCGAAAAAAAGCAAAATCAAGTCAGTCGGCTGCATAGAGAGCGATTCGAGCAGGTCAAGAGTAAGTGCCTCACAACACCATGCCGCGTGTGTGACTGCAGCTAATGATGGGACAGCACTTGTTCAAGCGCTCGAGTCTTACTCGTCACATCTTGAACCATCATTTGTCAAGATCGAGCTGCCGCCCACCGCGCCAGATCAATCAATTCCTCCAACGTTTGACTTATCACCCAAGTATGTGGACAAGTTGGATGCTGAGTTTACTCGTGTGTATGAGGAGTACATGCACCGCGTGGATACTGTCAAGGGCTTGGGTGAGAATATCATCCAGCTTTGGGCTGAACTGGGAACCCCCCAAGCCCAAACAGATAATGCGATAGTGAAGTATTATCGCGATGCCCCCGAGCAGCTTGGTCTTCACCAGGAGGATCTTGCTCGTCTGAAGGCCAAGAGGGACAAGCTTTTGAAAGAGAAGGAGAACCGCGAAAGACGTCTTAGAGACCTCAAAGATACTGTTGAGGGTCTTTGGGAGAGGCTCGAGGTTGATGAGGCGGACCGTAAAGCGTTCCTCAATAGCAACCGCGGCTGCGGAATCCGGCAGATTAACGAGTTCGAGGAGGAACTTGCGCGCCTCAATGAGCTGAAGAGGCAAAACCTTCACATCTTTGTCGAGGATGCTCGTCTGAAGCTTCAGGAACTTTGGGACACCCTGTATCTTTCTGAGGAGGAGATGCTCGAGTTCACGCCAGCCTTCTCCGATGTCTACAGTGATGCTCTTCTTGAGGCCCACGAACGCGAAATCGTTCGGCTCGAGGTCCTCAAAGAGCAACGAGCTCCTACTCTGGCTCTCGTTGACAAGCACAAGTCCCTCATTCAAGAAAGAGACGAGCTTGCCGCTTCAGCCCAGGATTCTTCCAGACTAATGATGCGCGGACAGAAAGGCGAGAGACGCGACCCAGGCAAGCTACTGCGCGAAGAGAAGATGAGAAAGCGCATCGCCAAGGACCTCCCCAAGGTCATCGCCGAGCTCCGCAAAGGCCTTGAGAAGTGGGAAGACGACTACGGCCGACCATTCCTTGTACACGGAGAGCGCTACCTGGATGTCATCGAACTCGAAGATCCCCCCAAACCGATCCCCGGCCCCAGGTCGAAGACACCAGCCAACGCCTCGGCAGCGCCCACCGCTGTGACCCCGGGCACCTCCAGGTCAAACAGCACCCTCTCCCGCGCCAAAAGCGTAGGCAGCCTGAACAAACTGAACCCGCAGCGGAACGGAAACAAAACCCCCACCACGGCGAGCACCACCACCACCACCAAACCAACTCTGGCCAGGGCGGCAACAGTCACAGCTAATACAGTCATCAGCAAGGGCAGTCCGATCCGCGGAAGCACGGTTAGCCACCCCCGACCGCCGCTCTCAAACCTTAGGAACGGAAACAACTCCCCGGAGCGACCTCGAGCATCGGATTCGGTTAGTAGTGCGACTGGAAGTCTGAGGCTTGTCATGAGAGCGCCACCGCCGAAAATGAGGGATTTGATGCCGGCTCCCGAGCTGAAAATGGAAGCACCGACGACGATGCCATCTTTCAGGAGTTCGATGAAGCTGGGGTCGAGTGTCAGCATTGTGAGGCAGGTCCAGCCCGAGGATGTTTATGACGAGAGGGACAGGTATTCTTCCCAGAACAGCAGCGATAGCAGGCCGAGCAGCAGGGAATACACCACCACTTCGAGACAGACGAATCACACGGACGACAGCAGCAGGCCGCCGACGAGGGAGTATAACCCGCCATCGAGGCAGAACTCGACGAGGGAGAGAGAGTATGATTCGTCGTCGTCGTCAACGAGGCAGAGCTATGAGCCGCCATCGAGGAGTCCGCTGCAGTATTCACAGTCGGCAGCAGCACAGCAGAGGCAGGTGTCGGACACGTCGACTATTGTTAGCGGGGTGTCGGGGTCGGAGAACTGGGAGACGTATGATGATACGAGCGAGCCGGAGGTGGATGTGTCCGAGGCGTATTATGCCAAGGTTAGGGCGGCGCAGCAGGCGGTGGGGTTTGGGACTATTAGGGGGGTGCAGAAGTTGAGGAGTGGTGGGGGGATTCCGCCGCCGTCGTCGCAGCAACGTGCCGGGAATGTTGTTGTGGATGAGGATGGAAATAGGATTTTGAGTGGGGGGAGTGAGTGGACTGATGAAGATGCTTTTTGAGTGAGCGAGAGGGCTGGATTTGGGCAAAAGGGAAGGTTTGGGTTTCATTTCGAGGGGTACTTGTTTTATGAACTGCTTTTTACTGTCGGATGGGTTTGGTTCCTGTCTGATGGGTTTCTTCCGTTTTTGCTTCTTTGGCTTTTTCAGCTAGGTGCGGGTCAAAACTTTGTATCAGAAAAGGGGTTCATGTATATTGTTATATGTATTCTTTGATGGTTTGGGTCCAGCAATGGGAAAGAACACGAGGTGGGATTGATGGCTGGGAGTAAGGGAATGGGAACACCGAATATGTTGGATGGGAGTTCGGTGGTAAGATGGATGGATACCTATTTGTAAATGGCTGGCGTTTGTATAAGGGGGAGTTATTATCGTTTCGATATGCCCTGAATACTAGAGGCTGATCGTCATATATCTTTATCCTTTGGTGCATTAAGTTTGGCATTCTTAACTGTGCAATATATATATGTCTATATCAGTCAGACTTATGTGCTGTCGTGACAACCTTGGATTTACGGTCATCCGTTCCACCGTTTTTGCCATCTTCAACATTTCAGCCTTGCTGTCAGTGACAGTTACATCGGTTACCCTAGCGGGCCTAAACTTCTGGAAACGCGCCTCTTTAGCGGGGCATCAGTTCGCTCGCTGGAGCCTTACAGAAGACGAGCAGCTCTTGGCTTCAACTCCCGGAGTCTCTGGCGCGCTTTCAGCAGGTCCCTGACAGCGCGAAAGGGCGGCCCTGTGCTTGCTGTTTCGTTACCCCATGAAACGTATTTACATTCGTCATCAGCCGCACCTCAATCCATTGATGCGAATGTTCCTTTCGGAGCTGCTGTCTGCCTGTTCCTAATCCTTTCCCTCATACAAAACACACCTCACTACGACATTGACATTCATTACATTTCCCTTGAACTGATTCGATGCCCCGGGCTGGCAGCTAAGAAGGATAGGTACACCGGCTTTGTCCCGCCGCGCGCTGCAAGACTGAAACATTATCCGGTCCTTAACCGGAGGGGAGGGGGGGCGAAGCATTACCATTCCACGGCCCTATCGAGATTTAAGAGATATCCTAAATGTCGACCTCACCGACTCGAAATGAAGGCGGCGGTCTCCCTACAAAGAGCGGTACCAACAACAGCAATAATGCGGCTGCTCTCTCGGCCGCCTTGAAGGGCGCAACTCTTGCTTTCAACGCCCAAAAGGCTGCCGCTGCTACGAATAATAAGAATGCTGCTGAGACGAAACAGACGTCGATATCCCCGAATCGAAACACGACGCAGAACAATACTACGAGGACGAGAACAACCGGGCCCGGGGCCGGGAACGGGGCTTTCCTTGCGGCGAATCATGCCGCGAGAGATGCCTCTGTTTCACAGACACGATCGCGGGCAAGTTCGGTGGCGCACAGTGCTTCTGGGAGACTAGAGATTGGGAGGCAGGAGACGGGGGGTAGTTGGAGTAATCAGGGGGTTAGGGAGGATAACATTGAAAAGGATGATGATGGGCTGGTGGCTCAGAGAGTGGCTCAGTATCTACATGCGGGCAGTGGGGGGGGGATCAGTCCGGGTACCAGCAGCACGCCGTTGTTGTCACCACTGGGGGCGGGCAGGAGTAATGCTGGGGATAGCGGGAAGCAATCGTCTGCCTCGTTTATAGCCGCCACGCTCGCCGCCAGCAGGTCTACTTCTCCGATGCCGAACACGAACCAAAAGGCAAACAACAATGGTGTTACCCAGACCCATCCGGGTAGGAGCAGGGGACATAGCACCGGAGCTGCGAGCGTGTTGTCTATGGCGCCGAGTTTAGGTCCGAATTCGGTGGATGCGCTGGATACCGAGTCGATAATGCCGACGACGTCTTTGGTGTCGTTGTTTGAAAGCAAGGGCGGGGAGGATGTTGACCCTGTTAAGAAGAGGGACGCGCCCACACCTAGGCAGCAAAAGGTATCACCCTCGCTGTCACCGAGGGGTAGGAGCCCTGGGCCGGCCGGTGAAAGGCAGACACAGAAAGTGCTGGACGAACAACAGACCAAGACAAAGCCTAAACCAAAACCGAAGCCTAAGCCTAAAAAGACGCCCGAGTCTACTGAGAAGCCTAAAGTTGAGGGTGAGTCAAAGCTTGGGTATCATGAGATAAAGCGTCCTGGCACGCCTCCTTCGAAATTCTCTTCGCCTGCTGTTTCTACACAAGTTGTCTCTCCTCAACCAAGAAGGGTTGCTAAGACGGCAAAACTGGAACCCCCGGCACTACCACCTGCTAGGAAGATTAGTGACAAGAATACGAAAACACCTACTGTTGAGGTTACTGCTATCCGGTCGGCCAGTATGGAGGAAGCCAGGCCTGAAGAGAAGCAACCTGCCAATGTGGTTAAGCAGAGGCCAGTCCCGGCAGCGCCAGTCATGCGTCGGTTGTCTGAGTGCTCAATGTCTTCTGATGACAGCTTCGTCTCAGCATCCTCAGCTCAGCAACCAGATCCGGAAGAAGTTGAGGAACCTACCCCTCAAGAACAAGACAACAAGCCCCAAGAGCAGCAACAACAACAACAACAACAACAACAGCAACAACAATCAAAACAAGCACCCAAACCACCCAAATCCCGTCGCCGCCCAGCCTCCCCACCACCACGCCGGCCTTCAGCACCAAGGCTATCAACCCCCAACCTTGGCCTCGACTCCCTCACCAACGCCATCGTAGCCAGCAACTTGGCTTCTTCCCGACTAACCCCATCCCCATTAGCACCACCCCCCAACCCTCCTCCTTCCAGACGCCATAACGCCCACCACCATCACAACGATAAATCCCACAACGCTTCCCTTCCGCAAAGAACAGTCGACTCTTTGACGCCTCATCGCAGTGGCAACTCCAAATCGGGAAGTCGCTCCCCAAAACGGACGGGAATGCTCACCACCCTCCGGCAACCCCCCACGTCTCTGTCAGATGACGAAGACGCCAGAAGGAAAATGCACAGGCACGCCCACCGAAAGGGAAAGGTGCTCGGTCATCACATACCCGGCCGGAGGAACCACGCTCACCATGAGGGGTCGAGATCGAGGTGGAGGGATGAGGTTACGGCAGGGCAGAGGAGGAGGTATGAGGCTGTTTGGGCGAGTAATAAGGGATTGTTTATGAAGCCGGAGTGGGGGTTTACCGGTGGAGAGGATGATGATGAGGAAGGGAGGGCACAGGCTGGGACGAAGGAGGCAGAGTTGGTTGTTAATGTTGTGGTGAGGGATATTTGGGACAGGAGTCGGCTGCCGAGGGAGGAGTTGGCCGAGATATGGGGGTTGGTTGATCGGGGGGGGAAGGGGGCGTTGGGACGGGAGGAGTTTGTGGTGGGGATGTGGCTCGTCGATCAGAGGTTGAGGGGGAGGAGGTTGCCCGGGAGGGTGGGGAAGAGTGTCTGGGAAAGCGTGGGGCAGGGGGTGGTGAGGGTTTTGCCGCCGAAGGGGGAGTTGAGGAAGAAGAGGTGATGGTGGGGGTTGATGATGGGGGGGAATATAAGGTGTGGTGTATACATAATGAACGGGGATGACCGATGATGGGATTCGCTCAAAGGACAAGAGCTATATAGCTGACGTCGACTTTACCTACTTGTTACCTATGTATGTACCTATGTATGTATACGAGGGATGAAATATAGATATTAATGAGCCATGAGGTGGTATAACATAACAAGATGGTAAAGGGGGTGCTTACCTCATCCCATACCCCCTTTCTAGAAACCAACTTTGAAGAAAGGTAGATGAATGATGCTGCCTATGGGTCGCAGTCATGACACTGATGGTTTCTTTTTTTTTTTTTTTAAAAAAAAAAGGAAAAAAAAGAAGTATCGGTACTTCAACCGAGCACTGCACAAACACACAACCTACCACTACACATCTAACCTCAGGTTACAAGTCGCGGCTTTTCTCCCCAGTCACCCGTCCCTTTTCACATGCTTTGTGTAGAGAAACCGCACGAGCGGAAGTCATCCCTCCCGAATGCACGCCCGAAAACCCCTCTAAAGTCCCCTCATTACTGACAACACAACATCATTGGCTACGAACCTCCTCGTGGCCATGCAAGCAGACAGCGAGCGGCATAAACACGGTCTGTCAACTGCATGCGAGCCATGGTGATCAATCTGGGGTAGGTAGCATCCGGGCCGACCTCAACATCCTTGGCTGCTTGACCTCGGTTCAACTTTATCACTCACTCATTCACTCAACTCCTGATTCTCATGACCAACAAACTCCAGAGTCATCAATTCACAAGCATGAAATGATGACTGCAGAAAAGAAGACTGCAATATCCCACACTAAGTCTACACCATCCATGAATCATCAAGTAGTGGTAGCAGTATGAAGCAGATTAAAGCTTTCTAAATCCCGATAGCTTAATCCCCTCTCCGCCCCCCCCCACCCACCCCCATTCATCAGCAAATGAACCCTCATCTATTTCCGCTTGCCCTTGTCTGCCCTCTGCTCCCCATATGGCCGAAAAAAAACCCATGAATGTGCCTGCTAAAATTCGACACATACACATATCCCACACACACACACACACACACACACACACACAGATACACACACAGCTCTCCAGCCCTCCCATATGTCCATATCCCTTTAAATTTGCCTGGGGCCTTGGAATCCCGCTCCCACCATATACCCTTTTCTCTTGGCCATATAAAATAACTCTTCCCGACCCAGTCCCATGCCATAACCATGCTGCCCATATATGAATTTGTTGCCCCAGTTCCCACCAAGATAATGGCAGTCCTCCAAAGCTGCCTGCCCTTCAAGTTTGTTTCTTCCTCCCCTTTCTGGCCTCGCTCGGTCGGTCGTCGGTGCGGTTCATCGCCGGAGCTGCAAGATTGTCGTCGTTCCAGGGTCGACTCGGGGATACCTTGGCGTCCAGTCTTCTCGCACGGTTTCCCGGTCGGCGAGATGGGTTTATCCAGGTTCGGCAGACTCCTATAAGTGACCTCAAGCGCCCCCACCCTCTCTCTTGACGTCGAAATCGAACTCCAGGAGCTCCCAAAAAACCCTGTCAAATACAATCGACAGCTCCATCATCCCGCCCTTGGACCCCATTGTCGTACAGTACATGAACATCCACACATCTCGACCGTCCATGATCCATGTACCGTCCCAACATCGACATTCGCACCGTAGAAGCCCGTCGTAATACTATAGAGGTCAAGTATATCGCATCCCCCTTTCGCTCTTCATAGGAACCCAGACTCGGCCAAAACTCTGCAAAACAAAAAATCAAAGCGTTAGTACGGAATAAACTGCTGCCTCATGGCATAAGAAGTCGGCTTGAAAACGCCAAACAGGAAATAATTCGGGTGTGGGCGAAAAGAAGGGCGGTACTACCTGACGATCTTTTCGTCTTCCCGCTCGCGCGGCTCAATCTGCAAGCTCTTGTCGTACATCTCGTGCACGTCTCCTGCCGCCTGCATGTTGCTGAGTATGTAATCCTGGAGCTCGGGGACCGGCTGGAGCGAGTAAGCCACATTCTGGTACTGCTGAATGTCCCGGATCACTTCGGCCGTCTTCGCTCGCTTGGCAAAGTTGATGAGGTTAGTCTTCTTGATGATGGACGGGATGCCGTCCTCGATGAAGGTCAAATCGGTCAGGTAAACACCAAAGAAGGGAATGCAGGGGGGCTGCTGGGCGTGCAGCGCTTCTCTGTACTCGCCAAAGTTCTTGGTGCTGGCCATCAACTTGCGCATTGTCTCCAGGGTGGCGTGAATGCGCTGCGGCACTTGATCCCATGTCCGCTTGAGGCGGGCAATAGGCGCAGTACCCAAGGCGGAGATGATGGATGTGAGGGTCGAAAAGTTGTTGAGCCCACGGCACTTGTCGGCAACCGCCACAAAGTGCTTGATGACAACGACGCGTTTCCTCACGTCGGTCTGTGACAAGATCATCTCAGCCACCCAATTGGTCATTTGATTAGAATGAAGAATTAGGGCCTTCACGTTCGGAGCAGGCTCTGGCTCTCCCTCTCCAACCTTCTTCTGCCAAGTCTTGTTCAGACACTCGGTTGGCTTGATCTTGCCGTACAGACGGGACTCGATAATCGTGAGCTGGCGAGCGAACTCGGTAACGTCGATGTCGAGGAACTTGAGCTTCTTCATGTTCTTTGGCATGATGGGAGCTGGCGTGTTCTGGTTGACCGTCTGAATCATGCGGCGGGCGCCCGCCTCCTTGCCATTCAGTCGCTGGTCGAGTACCGTCATCAGAGGACCCGAACCGGGCGTCTCGGTGGATTTGACCGTGTCCTTGGCAAAGTTGTAAACATCCCGCAACAGCTGCTTCGTGGCTTCCTCGCTTGGGTCCTCCATCCAGAAGTTGTCGAACCAGTTCTTCAAAATATTGACGATGCGGAAGCGGATCAGTTTTTGTTTCTGGTTTGTCCACTGGTCATACTCGGGCTGGGTCAGTCCTTCTGGCGGTTGCAAGTTGAACCTCTTCACCAAAAGCTCAAACAGCTCTCGTGCTGATGTGAACGACCGATAGGTAAGAAGAAAGGTGTTGTTGAAGTTGGCGTCGAGCTTGTCGTGCCGTGTAAGTTGCTCCACCAAGGCCATCAGGGAACCACCCTTGACCGTTGGCGGTTGGGTCTTGAGGTCCCAGGAAAGGTCGACATCGTGGTCCAGTCTCAAGAACTCGGGGGTGTCGTCGATCAACGTTTGCTGCACCGGGGTAGGGTCTTCTCCAAAGAACTTCTTAAGCTTGTCATCCTTCCGGTACGGGTTAGTCGTCATCATGGTGTCACCTTCAGTAAACGACTGCGACCCCATAGGCATTCCCGGTCTGACAGGCCGCGACAGCGACTCTGTCCGCTGATGCGGTCGCTCATATGGCATGGTCTCCATCCTTCTTGGTTGCTCTCGCGTGGGCACTTCTTCCCGCATGCGCGTCTCGGCCTGTTGCTGTAAGACAATCGAAACCTGCTCGGAAAGAAGCTGGAGCGAGAATCCGATATGGGATGAGTTCGTCTCCAGTGCTCGTGCGCAGTTTCGGACATACTCCAGCCGTTCCTCCAGAGCTTGACCCCTCACCTCTGACCACTCGTCCGCCAACGGACCAGCCACTGCTTGACAACCCAGAATCAAATCAGAGATATTATCGTATAAACTCTGCTTGTTGGTGCTAAAGTCGGCAAGTTGCGGCGTTTGGAACGTGTTGTCCAGCAGCGAGAGGTCGATTGATTCAATCATGGCAATCCAGGGCTTGAACATATCCAGTACCTTGCTGCCGGCGGCGCAAACAGCATTTCCAATCATTTCGTGCTTGTAGGGAGTGATGATCTTGTCCGTAACCAGCAGGTTCTTATCCAGCTCACGGATGCTCGAGACCACCATCCTTTTCAGCTCATCAAGCCGCTCCAGAAGCTTGCCATCCAGGAGGGCATTTGGTTCAACCAGGCCTTCCTCATCCTCGAGAAAGTTGGTGGTGATGGCGTCACGAGGACCTAGTCCATTGTTCTGCCAGCTGCCACCCGCATTCGACCCAATAACAAAGCCTGGGAACAGTCGTGGAATCTCGTCGCCTCGTTGCTGCTTTGCAACCTCGAGATAGCTAAAGACACCTAACAGGACGCCGTCGGCTTCCTGCAGGCATTTTTGTATCGACTCGGCGTTGGGCCAGTCCGCCGCCGCGATGTGTGAAGAGATGACGAGCTTGCTAAACTTGGACATCATGTCACGGAAATGCGGGTAGAGCGCCTTGTTTGTCGAGATGATCGAGGGTTGGCCTGAGTGGTTGTCGGTCGTTCCGGAGCCTGCTGCCAAGAGAAGGCGCAAGTGATCTGAGATGTCTTCAGCGCGTGCAACATACTCTGCCCTGTTGCCGCTCGTGATGGCCTCCCTGTAGCGGTCAATAGCCTTCTTCATGTTGGACACCAAACGAGGCCAGTTGAGTGCAGGTGTCGTTCCGTCGTCGAAAAAGGATCGCGGAATCGTAGCAGCAGTAGGCAGGTTGAACCCGGAGCTGGTAAACGCAGTGGCTGAAGATACCATTGGGGTCTGAGCTGAGCTGCCGTTTGGAAACGTCTCGCCGCGAGCTCTCGTCACCGGCGACTGTCCGTTCATAGAATCCATGGATGGTGCTGGAGAAATACCGTCACCCATCTGGAATCGGCGTGAAACAGGCTGGGTCACGCAAGTCAGTAACGTGTGCACAACAAAAAGGAGTCATGACATACCGCTGAGCCTCGCATGTTCATCAGAGCCTCGCCTTCTAGTTCGGATGCCGAGTTGACGTCCGATTCATCCTCCTCATCTCGGGTCAGCCCTCTGGCAATCATTTCGGCCGGCGGCCTTGTTCGGTCGGGAACACTGAGATTCATGCGATCTCTTGGGCCTGTCTCGGTCACCGAAGAGGGAGACTCGAGTGGCAGGTCCGCTCTGCTCTCGCCCGTCATGGTGTTGTAGTAGAATAGCCTGCCGTCTGGTGTGGCTTGAGGGATCCAGAAATCGGCCCTCAGCCTGTCGCCTTCGGTTCCCTCGAGGGGAAGGCCCTCGACATCGTCAAGTTCGGAGCCATCTTCATCCTCATACTCTCCTTCGTATACTTCCGGGTGGTCATCAGGTTCCTCCTCGACCTGTTCTGGCTCGCCGTTTTCTTCAAGCTCTGGGAGTTCGTCAATGATCTGGCAGTAATTACTAGGAAACCAGCCTCTGACGCCGTTGATGACACCGTCCCACCATCCGCTCTCGAGCCGAGTGATGACCTGGATAATGTCGCCTTCGTGAAAGCTCAAGCTCGTCCTGTCATCAGCCTCGTAATCATAGAGCGCCCTGACGTACATGGCACCAGGAGGTGCCGACCCCACGATGCCGTTCATGGGGAAAGCAGACGCAGGGGATCCAATTTGTGGAATAGAAATCGTCGCGATCGACACGGGACCCCTCCTATGACGCGGGGCAGGTTAGATGGTGGTAGAGTAGTCGTTACTTGTTCCACCGCCGAGTGCAGTCGATCGAGGCTCAAGATCTGTGGGTGGAAACTCTGCGCGTGGTTCGTCGTGAAATTCTAACCCTTGAATGCCGAGCAGGGGGTCTGTGCCATTAGCATGTTGAGATTGTCGTCAGTGGAAAGAAAGACAGCATGGAAGCACGAGCAGATCGGAGACAGGTCGGTCGGTATGCAGTATTGGTTCGGCCTGGCTGGTCTCCCCCGCTTCTCTTTCTGTCTCCTTTCAACGATTCCGAAAAGCAAAAAGCGAGATAACGGGGATGAAATCGCAATCTGTTCGTTGCCGCAGTGGACTAAGAGAGTGGCCGCCAGCCGGGCGGGTATGGCTCACTAGGCGGGAAAGACACTGTCGGGGCGCTAGACGGTCTGTCTGGGAACGATAGTGTCGCGATGACGGACGTGACTGGTTGGATGGGATCGATGGTCTGCGCGTAAAGGTGTGGTCGAAGAGGGAACTGGTGCAATTCGCCCAATTTTGCGGTCGAGGGGAGTCTTAGCAGGGTCCAAAAGGCGGGCGCTGGAAGGATTGGCGTTTCCCAGGTGGTCTCGTCCTCGTTCGGTCTCCTCGTCCTGTCTTGAGTCTTCGCCCCCGCAGGCCCGTCGGGGGTGGCTCTCGAGGCTGATGAATGACAGCGCCTGGCTGCGCGGATTCACCTCTCTTTTTTCTGCTGCGGCTGTCAATTCAGCAGGCAGCCTCTGGGCTCTGTTTTTTGCGTTCTTGGTGCCTGGGAATCGGATGAGGTCCCTGGGTCGGGGGTGATAAAAGAGACAGTGTTTGGGGATGGGGGCCTGGCGAAGAGAGGGTCCGTTCGTTGGCCGCAGCTCTCAACAAGCGGGGTGAACAAGGCCGACCCCATCCACCTCCCTCAGCTGCCCGTGTCCCCTTTCCTTGGACTTTTATGACGGATATGCCCCCCCGGACAACGGGTGGGCCGGTCACAAAGACAACGAACGGTTCAATCTCAACAGTTTGGAATCATATCTCTTTCTCATCATATTTCATGACTGTAGCAGTGCTCTCCGGGATGTCCTCAAGAGTCAAAGCACAGCATCCTCATCAGAGACAGACAGACTCCCCCAAACCCTGCCCTCCGCCAATACCTGGACTCTGAAGCGGTCGGTCTTGGCAGCAGGTCTCCCCTCCCCCTGAAAGCTCTAACCGCATATTCGTGCAGGTCCCAATGCACCCCCCGTACTGCTACAATCCAAGGCTACATGAATACCCCTCACCTTCCCATGTTAGAGATAGATCCGCGCGGATAAGAGAGAGAGTCAGTCGAATCACAGCCACAGCCTCAGCAAAAACTACACTAGAAAAGCTGCTGGCAGCCTTTCCGATGGACTGATACTGATCATAGGTCTATCGCTGATACGCAGTTACCGTACTCGCAATCAACCTAGTGTCGCACTCGCAATCACGCATAAGCAGCAAACGACCAGACAAAAGCCACGGCCGGGCCAAAATTTAATATCAAGAAAGCAGCACTTCACGTTCCCGCAAGCAACACTTCGCACCCGGTTGCCAGGCTCTTGGGAAGGCCACGGTTTTCGACCCGAGTCGAGTCATTTCACTGGGCTGCACAGTACCTACGCTGCCGTCTCCTCTTACGAAGTGCTGGCCTTGCTTGGCCAAGGTCTACCGTGGTCCTCTCCTGTCGACCTTTGACTTGAGCAAAGTCGTCACGCAAAGCTGCCCAAAATTCACCGGTAGCTGTAGTTGGTTACAGAGTAGGCGTGGCAAGTGTATATACGCACGACGCAGTAGTGCCCCGTATATCAACACCTTGGCGAGCCGTCGCGAGTGGTCGACCATATCCCGACTAAGCATACCCAGCAGTCGTCGTAGTCGAAGAGGGACCATGGTCAAAAACTGCTTGTCGTTCCCACAGCCCCTCCTGTTGCTGTCCATCATCAAGCAATGCCGTGGTTCGTTCTACTGCCTCGTCTTATCTGGAGCCCTTGACACCTTGAATGCGTCACAACTTGTCGTCACTGCCGAGACATATAAATCGCTCCTGTTGGTCAAAACTTATGGATGCTGCTCTCGTAGCCGAGGGTCTGGTCAAAACTCGTGGCACTGTCCCATCCAGAAACAACTGTCCACGATAGAGTTCCCACAATCCGAAACCCAGTTTTCAAATTGGGGACCCAACTGGAACAACCCAACCCAACAAAACGAAGCTCTCGGTACAGCTCGGGAGGGGTGCCGAAAGAGGGAGGTGAGATCATCGCATGTCGTTCTGACGGTATGTTTCATACCACCACCCCCACGACGGGATGCAGAAGGTAAAAGTCGAAGGGAGCCAACACCCAGAACCATCCCATCACCGCGCGTGTGCCCTCTGCCTGCAATGTGGTAAGCGCTGGGAAGGTGGCAAACACCAGCTTCCTACTGTAGACGCGGAGGTATGCTCGAGACGAATAAGAACCACTGCTGATAGAGTCGACCGATACGAACACTGGCGACCTCCAACTGCTGCCTCGAATTGGTTCACTCAGACCGGATTTTGGGGACGTCGGGTAGCTGAGCCAGCCCCTTGTTTTGCTCGTTAGCGTCAGCGGAGTATTGTATTGGCTGCTGTGCGGCCAGCCAGGCGACGGAACCCATACTCTGTATCACAGCAGTAATAAGAGTGGCAAGATATCATGTGTAACAGAAATCTGTACGAGCGAGACCATGATACGCACGTGGTGCTGCCTGTATGCAGCCGAAGGCGAAACGTTGTTGAAGGCCTCCATGGCGTCAGCCCGTGTCCTCAGCCAAAGTCCCGTGATCCGGCATCTCGCGCTCGATATGTTGAGGAGGCAAGATTGGTAGGGCATAAACGTTGACAGGCCACCGACATTGAACCGCACATCGAGTGTGTAACCATCGACCATAAGTTGACCACCACGTGTACCCCTGACGAGACCCTTTCTGGACTCCATCGTTTTCGAGCGCCGGACCGTCGACGGCGGAGGCCCGGTCCTTGCGAGACGGACAGTTGGTCTGAAAAACAGCAAAACGCCACACCGCTGGATAGGGAAGAAAAGAGCGGTTTTTTATGCCGATTCCAGTCGGCTTGCAGTTGCCCTGGCATTCCCCTCTGTTGTCTTTGCCGTCTTCCTGCGAAGAGGGGAAAATCGGCGGCCCAACCCGAGCTAGCAAGGGGTCTGGTACCCCTCCCCCAAAGTTGTCAAAATGTGCGGTGAGCGAGCGGTGACAAGCCTAGGCCCCGCGATGAAGATGTTTTGGAACGGGTTGAAGGGCTGCTTGGCTGTCCCGATGGGAGGGGCATGCCACGCTGGATGTGATCAAGGTTGGGATAGAGATAACCAGTCGCTTGGCGTAGGGAAGAAGTGCTGGCTGGCGTCCACCTGCTGCATCAGGAGAAGGGTCGAAGCTGATACCGACTGCCCCTCCATCACCCATGGTTTCCGGGATCCCAAAGAAGAGGGAGAAATCTCTGATGACTTGCGTCCGTCCTGGAAAGATGATGCGACTTCCGGCATGGCCGTGGCCCTGGAGTCTTGGTCGCGGGGTCCAAGATCTGAATCGCCAAAACTAGACAGGAAAAAAAAATAAGTTCTTGATGGAGCCAATTTCCGAACCCTCGGCCTCGGGCCACACCTTTCCAGGGCCCGGGTGAGACCTGAAAGGGAGATGGTCCCACCCTGAAGCAGCGCGTGAAACATGATGAAATGATTTCTGACTTCTGTTTATGACGAAAGGTCAAACAAATGCGGTGCTCTTCGAGGGGCGTTGTTTGGCTTTGCTGCTGCGGCTGCGACATCCAAGGGGGGGGGCAGTGACAGAGTGGTTGTCGTCGTCCGTCCGGTGTGTTCACGTGTGCTTTGCATGAAGCTGCAGGCGTGTTCGCAGAGAAATGGCGATCATCCAACGATCGCTCGACGAGAGCAAATCTCTACGCGCAAGACTTCGCCGAGTGACAAGGGGACCCGTCGTGCCGTCTCATCTCCTTCGAGAAAGAAAATCGACACCACCCTACCGATAGCTGGTGAGGTAGCGTCCGCAAAATGTCGTCAAAGTCTTTTTCGTATGTGTGCCGTCCGGTGCTCAATGCGGTTAGAAGGCACGGTAGGATTGATCCCAAGATGTCGTGGTATTTGGTAGTTGACGACACCCTCCTCCGTCGTTCCGAGCATTACTGTGTCCAGTACCGCCGTGGCACGGCGCATTATAGGAAGGATCCAGGATGAGTTGGTTAATAGCACCCGAGATTTCATCGTGTAACCACTGACCAGCGACCAGCGGCCAGCAAAAAAGAAAAGCAACACCCATCCATTCCGCCAATCCGTCAGTTCGTGACACGCACTGTGCGCGTTGTGCTGACCTGCCACCGTGACACTAGAGGCTAGAGGCTAGAGGCTGAAGTCCCCGCCGACCCGTTCCTGGACGTCCTGATCGAAGAGGGGCAATCTCTGAGCAATCAGCCAGGAACTTCATAGCCGGAGGGGAAGGGAGGGGGAGGGGAAGGGTGAACCGTTCTTGAGATACGTCGTGATAAGTACAGCATCTGAGCAAAAGAGAAGCGGGCATGCTGCTGCAGCTTTGCACATGCACATGCAACCAGCCAGCAAAGCAGCAGGCGAACGTCTTGCCGGCTGCACACTCTCGATGACAGATTCCCAGTCTCCCCAGTGTCCCCGAGAACACCGAGGGGACAGCGTCAGTGGTTGTCTCTGTTCTGCTTGGTGGGCTGGTGGTGGGGTGGCTTATCGACGGTTTCCTCAAGGAGGGGTTGCATTCCCAGCTCTGGGAAACGCCAATGTGGCTAGGGAACCGGCTTCAACTTCCGCCCCGGATTAGCGCACATGTGTTGGCTGGTTCTCACCGTGCGCGCAATTTCAGGGGGGTGGTCGTCACAGGAAGGAAGAGTGAAAATTCTGATACGGGAATTCCAAAAAGAAAGAAAAGAAAATACCAAACACCTGGCTTGCCCATCCGGACCCTGAGTTGGGTGAGATGTGGCAGATCTGTGCCGTATTAGTACCGAGCAAAAGTTCAACTCCATCGTCTCGATCTCTCGCGAGAACTGATGGAAAAAGCTCACCCACAATTCCCACAGTTTACCCCTCCAAGAATTGGGATCATGCCTGTGAGAAGCTGGAGTGTTCTGCGGATTGTTCGGCCAAGACGCCAAGAGCCGCAAGACAGACCGATCCCCGCTGAAGCGGATCGCGGAGGCACGTCTGCCACGCTGATGGGACCGAGGGAATGAAAATGCTTCTGCTTCTGGGCTGGCTGTCGTGCTGAGCGAGCGGCAGCATGGCCGTTCGGAGATGGCCTTGGACGGCCATGGTCTGACATTATTACCGGGGGAGGGGGAGGGGCTCGAGAGCTACATGCTACCTCAGGCGGCTTCTAGCCGGTAGAAGCATCATGGATGTTCCAGCCGACGAAACGGGCGTGCCATTGCAAACGCTATCTCCATCACCAAGAAGGCCTCTGTCACGAGCCATGGAGGGGGCTGTTGTGTACATACGCAGTAGGTTACCTAATCACGGGACAACAAATGTGTCGATGTGGCATCGCCGTCAGGACAGGTATTGGCTCTAAACACCCACTGGCACACAGCCTTGCTTTTTGGTTTGCAAGTTGCGGCATTGTCATGCATATCCTCTCCACACTCGCCCATCAATATCAAATGAGGGATCGCACTGCCAGGGAAAAGGCCTATTTTGGGTACAGCACCAGCACCACTGCAGCAGAACGTGGTGAAAAAGAGGTCTCCCTCCATTTGAAATGGTAGTGTAGATGCTATGCCATTTCATACCCGACACCTCCCCGCCATGCCAACGCAACGCTGCGACAACAGCCCCACCGCATCGCATCGACAGACTCCACTGTGTAGATTCTCTTAATCAGTTATTATCACAATGTGGCGGTCAAGTGACTGCATCATTAGTTTTTCCAGAGGGGAGCTGATTGAAGAAATTAGCTTGGGAGGCCCGTGGGCGAGCAGGTAAGCTGTTGGCTTGATGTAAGGTGAGCTGTGTGAAGAAGCTTGGGTCAATTCTGGACCTGACAAAGAGCACAACAAAATGAGGGGAAGGCGATGGCGATCGATTGGGAACTGGAAACCTGGACCTGAGGTGATTTGCCATCGCCCCGCGACCAGCTCTCTCCCACCACCCCTCCCCCCTCATCGCGCCGGGCTTATTGAATTTCGAGAAGTTCAAGAGAAGCAATTCTGGGTCGGGGGACACACTATCGAAAGAGGCCAAATTTCCGCCAGCCGGCACTGTGCATTCCCAGGTCATTTAATGGGACGTGGCTTCAACGGACGCGTTAACACCTGCGGTCCCAAATGATAGGGCGTGCCGCCTGAGAGCAGTGCCAATCGTTAGGAGACAAAACTTGGCGTGTTACTTGGACGTGACTTGACAGCTCTCCCCATGCCCCGCGGGGCCCCTTTTGTGTCGAGCTGTTGTCCTGTCTGTAAGCGGGAAAGCTGGAAAGCTGGGAAACAAACCCCCCACCTGGGCCGACGGCCGAGTACCTCGTCGTGACCTTCGGCGACAGGTGTCCCTCGGCGGTCAGGTGGCATTCTACTGTGCGGCGGCATCATGAGAGCTCTTACGGACACCGGATGAGGATCCGGAGGGGCTCACCGCTTTCTCGGAGGGCGGTATCGACGGTGGACGGTCTGCATTTTGCGTGATGCTCATTAGGGAAAAGTATCGCTGCGGTTGTGGATTCCCTGAATGATTCCCAACCCCTCGAGAGACTGTGTGGGCCGCCAGGAGTTGCTCGTTCCCGGGCTCAACTGGGAGCGCGAGCCGCTAAGCCTATCCGGGACAAAGCAAAATTATCCACCCTGCTGCTTCACAGGCGAACGAGTTCACTGGGACGGTCTGGGACAGCACCCCCACCTGCATTGGCAGTTTCCCTCCCCCCCTCCACCACCTCCGCAGTCCATTTTTCCCCTCTCGCATCCCTCTCTTTCCTCCTCCCGTCATCAACCTTTCTCGACAACCCCTCCTACTTTTCATCCCCTCGACTCCCCCTCCCCCCCCAAAAGAGGCCCGCCACTTCGTCGCGCCCACTGCACATAATAAACACCACAACTGTCCTCGCACACTGCAGCGGGTTGACCGTTCTCGACTTTCAATCGGCGGATGCCCTTTTAATCACCCCAAATACCGACCTTCATTCCATGACCATACCACAAATGAGCAGCTACACGATTCAAAGTCCAGAAGACACACTTTAAATCCCACGGGAGCGAGAGCGCGCGCGAAAGCGAAGCGAGGAATCTGGAAGGAAGCTAGGCAAAGCGATCTCAACTATCGTTCTGTGACCGTTGTCATTGTCGCCGTCGTCGTCGAGTCCAGCACTGCATCACACCGACCGCCGAGTCATCTTTACCAGAAACAAAGGTACTCGACCTCGACAAGCTGCATCCTGCCACAGATCCACCATACAAGATGCCAGGCGCGAGCGTGGCAGTCATGCCATCAACGGCCACATCTACGCCGGCCTCCCGGAAGACGTCAATCGCGCCAGAAAGAAAGTACAAATGCCAGTTCTGCAACCGAGCTTTTAGCAGAAGCGAGCACAGAAGTAGACATGAACGATCACGTATGTTGTCCTCTCTCTCCCATCTCCATCCCTCCATCCCCCACCCTTGATTCGCATCGTTATCATGACCACCAACAACACAGCCAAGCTGACCACCTCACAGACACCAAGGAGCGGCCGTTCAAGTGCCAAAAGTGTCGCAGTACCTTTGTCAGACGTGATCTTCTCCTCAGACATGACCGTACCGTGCACGCTAAAGATGGCGGTGTTCCTCTTCACAGTGATGGAAAGCGTCGCGGCGGTCCCAAGGCGGCCAGAACTGTCAGCGGCTCTTCCAAGTCGGCGCTTGCGATTGACACGTCAGCTCTGAGTGAGCAGATTGAAGCTAGTAGCGATGGTATTTTTGATGTGGAAACTGCTGCGATGCTTGTTGCTGATATTCAACATAAAGCTCGCGCAGCTGCTCGAGCCAACAGCGAATTTGGTGCCAGCCCAAGCAGCATGACCTTCCCCTCGAACGGGTCCTCGATGTTGGAACCAACCTACACCAACGCTCCTCTCGCTCTGCACCAGTGGGATGGCTTTGTCCCGCAGGACCCCAAGGCGCACTCGATCACTTCGAACGGATCGATGTCGTTTGATGCCCAGAATCCCAACCAGCTTCTCGGCGGCCAGCACGGCAATGGGTTGGCGCCGAATATGCAGGCCATGATCAACTCTCTGCCTCCTTCTGCCGCGGGCACCCCTGCCCCCCAGTCACCGTTTGTGCAGCAGCGCGCCGACAGCCCTGCCGATGGCGCTCAGTCGTCCACCTTCAAGGCGCCCATGATCAACAGTGACGAGGAGAGAAACGTGATTCTAGACAACATTCGTGGCAATGACAGCGAGCACGCTATCCCTGAAGGCTTCCGGGTCCCCAGCCTGTCGTCTCTGAACCGCTACCTGGCCACCTACTTTGGCCTGTTCCACCACCACCTGCCTTTCTTGCACCCCGCTTCGTTTGAGCCCACCCAGGTTTCGCCTGCGCTTCTCTTGGCTGTTCTTTCCATCGGTGCTCTTTATGCCTTTGACCAAGAACAGGCTTACGTGCTCCACATTGGCTCTAAGGTGCTGGTCAACCAGTTCCTCCAGAACAAGGAGAACTTCAGCTCCCGAAAGTGCCCATTGTGGACCATGCAGAGTTCGTTGCTCAACATGATCTTTGCTAGCTGGAGTGGTGACGCCAAGGGTCTCGAGTGGGCCTGCTCCATCAAGGGTCTTCTTGCCAACATGGTCGCTGGGAATCGTTACGAGTTGAAGCTTCGCCAGGAGGCTCGTGGTGGTCGCCTGCCGACCCGTGCTGAGTGGGTTGAGGATGAAGGATGCCGCCGCACCTACTATGCCGTCTACATCTTCTTCGGCCTCCTCACTCTTACGTACAACCACACTCCGGCCATCAGCTTCAACGAGTTTGAGGATCTTCAGCTGCCATCCACCGAGGCCCTCTGGAATCTCAAGGTATCGGAGGATGCCTGGCAAGACCACCTCCGAGCTTCTCCCAGCGTCACCATCATGAAGGCCCATGCTGATCTGTTCCAAGGAGAGGCGCTCAAGTACAGTGCTTTTGCCACTCGTGTCATGATAAACGCGCTCTTCCTCGAAGTCTGGTACCACAAACGCAGCCCCGAGGCCCTGCAGGATGTTCTCACGGAGTACAAGCTTAGGATTGCTTTAGAGACTTGGGAGAAATCTTTGGACCTCTGCGAGCCTGAGACTGTCGCCGTACCCCTCAGTGCGCCTCATAAGGGCCACCCGCTCATCTTCAACGCCAAGGCCATGTTCCGCAATGCTCGCGCTCGTCTCGAGGTGGACCTTAAGGGAGTCCAGGAAGCTCTGCGTTACCACGAATCGTACGAAGTCGCCGCCGCCATGGCCAACGCTCGGGACCGCGTCAAGCGCTCCAGCGAAATGATCAAGGTCATTCAAGAGTGCTACGACTGCATCGAGACTGCGGTGCGCCAGGGCGTTCGCTGGGTTGCCAGAACCTCGCCGACAAATTGGAGCATCGAGCACCCTCTTTGCGGCATGGATCTGATCATCATCCTCAGCTTGTGGCTGTATCGTCTGGAACATGACGAGGAGCAAGCTACTGAGGAAGAGCTGGTCATGTACAACAAGATCCGTGAGCTTCTCGGCAAGGATCTTGATGACCGCTATGTACCGCAGCTGAGCTCGCTGGTAGCCCGTCTCTGGGGTTCCATGCTCGACGAGGTGGTTGTTTGGGGGTATGTATTCTCTTGACGAAAAACTTGTCGACAGATGTGCTAACGTGTTTCTGCAGAATTACTCGCCTCATGGGTGAATCCTTCCGCCTCCACTCTCAAGCTCTCGTCGGCTACGTCGACGATATTGCTGCCTCGTCGAATGTTTCGACACCGTCCATGACCTCTCAGGGCGCGGACGAGGACAGCGTGTACTAAGACCACGACGTCCTGACGACATTTTTCTGCTTTGTTTTTCCTTCCTTTTTCTCGCTCTACTCAGTAATAGGCGGTGGGGTTTCCGGGCATATACCTCTTTGTCGGTTTTTCGCGATGGTCCTTTTTTTTTTCTTTTTTTTCCTTGCATCTCCTTTACACAACAAACATCGCTGGGTATGGGACTCGGCGCGGCGGGGTTGGGTGTTTTTCTACTTGTCATCCTTCGGGTTGCTGCTGCATTTCGCGTCTGCATCGTCATGGTCTAAGCAATATGGGTGGGCAGGGTACGGTTTCGCACATTGGTCCAGTGGGAGGGCCATCGGTCCCGCAAACCTAATATCTGTCACTGTTGGCTGGTCCATGTGGAGGGAATTTGTCTTCTCCGTGTTTCATTAACACCTTTTACCACTTTTAATCTGCCTTCACTGCGGTTGATTTTAGTCGTTTGCTTTTATTACTGTTCAGTTAGTTTAGTCGTTTTTCGTTTTTCTTTTTCTTTTCCTTTCTTTTTCCGTTCTGCGTTTCGGATACCTTGTTCGATATATCGTTTCTTTTTTCTTTTTTGTTTTTTTTTTGTTTTCTCCCTAGTTTTTCTCGCTATCTAATGTCTGTTTCCTAGCTAGTTTTTTCCTTGACATTTTTGTCCCATCTGTTTTTACTCCCTGTACTAGATATGTACGGACGAAAGGAGGGAGGGATATAAGGACGGGCGGCGGCAAGGTGATGGGAGAGGGAATTCGCAAGAGGGAACGGGAGGCATAGGAAGGAGGGAAGGGAAGGGAGGAAAGGCGGATGGGCTTTGAACTTAATCTTGGGTTTTGCGTTGCGGTTGTTTCTTTTCCTTGAGCGTTGATTTTCTGTCTTTTTGCTTGGGGAAGCTCTCCATTAGTGGCACAGAATGCCTACTGAACAAGGGCTGGGTGGGTGGTCGTTATTTCTCGGGACAAGAATGAAAAGAATTCATCAATTTCAAAGGCCTTTTTTCACTCTACTCTACTCTACTTTACTTTCAGTCTTTTTCCCTCGCGTGTTTTGTCAGGTATCCTTGCCTTCTTTTGTGATGGGGGTTTCTTTTTCTTCAAGTGTCCATATGATGTCAATAGGAAAAAGTAGATATTCATCCCTCTGTCAACCACTACTCCCTTGAAGTGAGACATGTCCCCTTTGTATTTATTGGAGCTTTGATCCGAGCGTTCATGGTGTGACGAGGGGGTTATAGGCAACACAGCTCTCCTTTCAGCCCCCGAGTTTGTGTGACTATCATGGCTCTCGCCTGAACCGGAGAAGTCAAAGTGGCGAGGGATAAGGGGATGTGACTTGGCATGGATGGCATTGATATCATCAGCTGCGAGTATCCGTGTTTTCGCTCCGGTGGTTGATATGAACCCACTGGGGGGTGGAAGGAGCTGACGGGTACTGACGGGTACCTGCCTTGGTTTTTGGGAGAGTTGGGAGTACAGGAAGGTGCCATGACGGGTCAGAATTTTCTATGGGGATAACGAGGGGAGGTGCGTAGGGGACTGCTCCTGCTTTGTAGGGAACCGTTCCTGCCTGGGTGTGTTATTGTTTGGGACCTTGCAGCTCCGTGTGTTCTTTGGCTGCCCAACAGTCTGAGGTTGGTCAAGCACGAGATCCTGTCGAGGGGTGCTGCTGCGTTGTCTTGTTTCACTCCCAGGTTTCTTTCCTTGCTTGGTTCTCGGTTTTGTCGGCCCAACTTTCTATTGGGTTGTGGCCTTGCTTGTCTTGGGATTTGAGATCTATCAGATTGAGATTTCGACTTTCTCGTCTGAGCTTGATGGTGCGGTGGGGAGATATCTACACGCCCCTGGTTCAGCTTTCTGTCACCCAGGGTAGGGATCACGCGCCGCCGCCGCCGACGACAACGACAACGACAACGACGACAACAACAGGCCAACGATTGATGAGCGAGGCCAGGACGCCGGCATCGAGAGTCATATCCGAAGGAGATACGCACCTACTGGTAAGATAGTGCTTGTCTGGGGTGGATTGGATAAGCGACGGCATCCACAACGCCTATAGACAGGAGAGCAATAGCCAAAGGGGGAATAGGGGGAGGGAACAAACCACGACAGCAACGAAGATGGCCTTTCTCGCAGGGGTCCTCACCCTCCTACTAGCAACCGCAACCATCCTCACCACGCGCCATCACCACACCATTCCCCTCTCATCAACGCTATCACTTCTAATTCTCACCCCCCTAGCCCTAGCAGACTGCGAATGCGGCTACCTCTCCACCATAGGCGAGCTCCTCCCCAACTCCCACGCCCCTTCTCATCAACAACATCATGCCCTCTTTACCGACCTCATCGAGTCCGACTTCACAAAATTAGTCCCCGAGGGCGAGGGAGAAGCCACCATATCAGCCAACACGGACTGGGTTCGTCAAGCATTCAACCTGAGCGATCAAAGGGCAAGGGGAAAATACGGGGAGATGTTTGCCGTGGAGAATGTGGACGCTGCCGGGAAAGAGGAGGAGGATAAAGGGCTGAAGTTGGTGGTGAGGGGGAGTGTGGTAGAGGATATGGTGCCTGTGGCAGAGATTGATACGAGGAGGTTGGACATGTACTGGGGCACGTTTAGGGCTTCGATGAAAATGACGAAGGAGAGGGGGACTTGTTCGGCGTTTTTTTGGGTAGGAAAACATTGAGAAGCATGGGATGAAATTGTGGACTGACCAACATGATGATGTAGTATTTCAACGACACGCAAGAAATCGACATGGAGTTTTTGTCCAAGGACTTTGACAAGAGCAACGATAGCTATCCGGTTAATCTGGTTTTGCAGTCGAGGGAGGCGGTGTTGAATGGGTATGATTCTGCGGCGACGTCGAACTTTGTCAAGGCTTATTTACCGTTTGATCCGACGGAAGGGTTTCATGAGTATAGGATTGATTATTTGCCTGGGAGGGTGTATTTTTATGTGGATGGGGGGTTGTTAGGGAAGATTGAGGGGGAGGCGGTGCCGAGCTCGGCGGGGCATTTGATTTTGCAGCATTGGAGTAATGGGAATAGGTTGTGGAGTGGGGGGCCGCCGGGGAGGGATGCTGGGTTGGTGGTGAGATATGTCAAGGCGTATTTTAATAGTTCGAGGGAGGAGAGGCAGAGGGATTGGGAGAATAGGTGTAGGGATCCTGGGGCGGAGGGGGCGGTTTGTATGGTGCCGGATGTGTTGCCCACTAATGGGACGGCGGGGGAGTGGTTTTTTATGGAGAGGGGGAACATGACTAATAATCAGACTGTCTGGAGGAGTGAAGGGGGGAGGTGGGAGGGGAGCACAAGGCTGTCGGGGTGGGTAGTGTTGGGAGTGGTGGTTTGGTTTATGCTTTAGGGAAGGGAATCGGGAGGACCAAGACTGTGGGACTGATGTGAGAGATATGGGAGGGGGTTCAATATGATGGGATGAGAAGGATAGAGATGATAAGGGGGGTGGGATAATGTGTAAAGACTTTATGGATGGAGAATAACTTGAAGTATCTTGGCTAGTAGGGGGGGTTGTTAGGTGCTGAAGTTTTGCTGCTGAATAGGATGTATGTTTGAAGATATGGTTCGTTAGACGCCCTGAAAGCTAGTGACTGTTTCTCTTATGAGCTGGAGTGATCAACCGGCGTTGAAGGTTATGGGGTCTGTGGACTATCAGTGGGAACGTTGCATATGCTGTGTTACGATCATTACCTATTTGTGATGACTTGGATGGCCATCTCCTTCGTTCACGCTAAAATACTTCCCAATGGGATAACCATATCTCAAACCAATCCGGTGTAATGCGGTTCTTATTCGCTGAATGTTTTGGTGTCTAGCTCTTTGTTGCTGAGTTGCATTCTACACCCTCCTCTGGGTTCAATTCGGCCCTCTTCTTTTGACTTCTTGTTTCATTCACCTATTTCTCTGGGGCCCGTTGCCTTACCTTGCTGGATTAATAGTTTCCACTGCTTCTTGAGCTTCTGGGTATGTCTTTCTCTCCCGAGATCTTACACCTTCTGAGCCTCTCCTTCTTTCACGCTAAAATATTTCCCACAACGCTCTGCATCACATGTCGATAGCGAGGGCAATGCGTGACATATGTCAATGACCCGATTTGTCGTGTATTTGGACTGGGACCTGACATTCTTTCACGCTAAAATTTCCCCCAAAAAGATTCCTGGCCTTGTTCTAGTGAACATGTACCTGAAGTTTTGTGGGTTGGCGACTGCACCACTTTTCATTCACCCTCGTGATTGTGCCTCAAAGTAGAAAATCAAAGAAGATTGAACTCGTCTACTCCCCTTCAAATTTACACTGACCCGCCTACTTGCTCCCGCGGCTCCTCCGTCACCTCCTCCACCCTCCCCTGCCCTCCCTGCTGAACCCCCTCCCTTCTCCCCCTCTCAAACTCCCTCAAAGTCTCCGCCAACTCCCTCATCCCCCCCCCCTCCCCAGCCTGACTAGCATCCACCACATCCTTCGGCAACTTATGCGCCGAAAACGCCGGGCTCGAGAAGTTATACGCGGCCGGATCATCCTTCTCCACCAACCTCAACTCCGGCCTATCCTCCTCCTCACCTTCCTCATCATCATCACTTTCACCCTCCACCTCACTCCCATCCTGCTCCTGCGTCGACATCGGCCCCCCAATAACCGGCCTTTTAACATTAATCTCAAGCAACTCATCCCACCCAAAAAGAATAGTATCCGTCCTTGGAGCCCAGGGGTTAATATCAATCAGCCTGGCCCTCCCTAAGCGATTGACCTCATCATCGTAGGACGCCTCAGGAATATAAGCATCAAACGAAAAGTCCGCCTCCGGAAACGTAAACTTCAACTTCTTTGTAAACAACTCCCTGATTCGAGACACAATATGCGGCCGCAGACTCCTCAAAAAGGGGTAGTAGTTCGGGTCGCGCTGCGTGATAGCCACCAGGTTTCTGTCCTTGACAAAACACCTGAATTCCAATGACGGCAAAATGTTGAAGTAACTCCTCAGAACCAAGACGGGCTGAAATGGTGGTGACGACTGGGAGGTGGTAGTAGGGGCGCAGTCGTCAAAGGCGTGGTCGAGGTCGTGCGAGATGAAAGAGGAGGACTTGAGGAGGATGTAAATGTCGTTGGCCGAGGTGCACTTTATTGTGTTGGGGTGCCGGGAGATCCAAGTGGCATCTCGTGGGGAGGACCAGTTCAGCTTGGGGGCTACGGAGCCGCCGAGTTGGGCGATGGTGCTCTCGATTTTCTGGTGGAGTTCGGGGAAGCGTTGGTTTGGGGGGAGGCGGGCGGTGGTGGGTTCGTCATCGTCGTCGTCTTCGGAGCCGGATTCATCGCGGGGGTCGCGGGGGGGTGGTGGGAAGTCGGAGGAGGGGTTGGTTGGTTCCCAGTCGTCGTCTTCGTCTTGCTCCTGGTTGGGATCGGAGAAGGGGTCGTCGGCGAGGACTATGCCGTCTTCGTGGATGTAGGAGACGAAGTCGGGGGTGAGGGGGATGATTTCGGAACGGATACAGGATGTGCGATATCTAGGCGCCGTTGTTAATTTCTGGAACCTGGACTGCTTTAATGGTGTGGTATGCGAACTTTGGGAACCAGTAATCGTAAGAACAGTGAAGGATGTGTTCCCTGGTGACAGGAGGGAAGATGATTTCGTCATCTTGGTTTGCGACCGGTTGCGCCGGCTTTCCTTCGATGGCGGGCATGACGTTGGTTGTTTAGTAGACCAGCTGTGGGTGGACAGAAGAAAAGGCCTGAAAATGTTTGATGGTTGTAAGGTTGTGGGTTCAATGTTATAGCTTTCGAGTGTCAAATCGAGTCACTCGTTAGAGTCATAGATGCATGAGATTCTCCAAATCTCCAAATGCGTCCTCAAAAGATGGGTTGCCCCTCAGTCGCATTTACTTTTTGATGGGACATGGTGGGGTTGAGTCACTGACATGACATCGCCAATTGACAGGGGTATGCTCAACGCGCCCCGCATCGCGCTAACGCTGCCGGTTTTCTGCCGGCCGCCAAGATCGCAAAGCTCAGGGGTGCTTTCAACGTCAGCTTGAGACTGAAAAGCTCCTTTTCGTCAACCAAACGATGTTCTCGACCGTTTTTAATTGAGACACGACACTGAGGAGCTCAGATTCAATTTTGAATTACCCACGACTCACCGGGGACTTTAACCTTTCATAATTCCCAAAAGTATCTTCCTCGAAAGCCTTCACCGCCTTCACAACCACCAAGTCACGTCTGGAGCCGCATCTCTTTCCCCTTCTCTCAACCAACAACCTCAACCCAACACAACCCTCACAATGTCCGACAACGTAGGCCTCTCCACTCCCCGCGGCTCAGGCACATCAGGCTACGTCCAGCGCAACCTCGCCCACCCCCACCACCACCAATCCTCCCGCCTCAACCCCTACTCCCGCCCCCCTCCCCCAACTTCCTCCCTCCAAACCCAACGCAAACCCGACCAAGGCCTCCTCGACCACGACCGCAAACGACAGATTGAAGTCAAGGTCTTTGCTCTCCGCGACGAACTTGAAGAAGCAGGGGAATTGACAGAGGAGCAAATCGACGAGAAATGTGACGAGCTAAGAAAGGAACTGAAGAAAGAGGCGGAAAAGGGAGGGGGGACTGGGGTAGGGCCGAGGAGGAATATCAAGAGTTTTCAGGTTCATGAATTGGCAGATGCCAAGATGAAGGAGAGTGAACGGTTGAGGCAGGCGTTGAGAATTAGTAAGGATTATGAGGAGGGGGGGCATTGGAGGAGGCAGGAGGAGAGGAAGAGAGGGGGTATGGGTGAGGGGGTGGTGAGACAGGAGGAGGAGGCTGTGAGAGATAGGGCTCCGCCGAGGGAGAGGGAGAGGAGGAAGGAGAGGGGTGGTGAGAGGGAAAGGGAGGATAGTCGGGAAAGGTACCGGGAGAGGAGCCCGAGTGGAGAGCGGTATAGGGAGCGGAGTGGTAATCGGGAGAGTTATAGGGAGCGGAGTGGTAGTCGGGAGAGGTATAGGGAGAGGAGTGTTAGCCGGGACAGGTATAGGGAGCGGAGTGTCAGTCAGGAGATACCGAAAGGGCGGGATGGTGGCCGGGATAGGTACAGGGAGCGGAGCATTAGCCGGGACAGGTACCCAGAGAGGAGAGGCGGAAGCGATCGGGACGATTATGATGATGAGGACCGTGGGGATAGGCGTTGAGCGGTCAAGAGAATGAAAATTGCTGGCAGATTATGATCGGAGGCGATGTCTTGTCCGGTGAGATTTGGTCTTCAAAGCATGGCGTTTGGAGTTGAATATGAAAGAGATTGAAAGCAAAAAGACAAGGCATCATCAGATGTGGAAGGTAGCAAGACTTATATTGTGATATCAAATCTCTCAGGCTCCCCGGTAAGGTTCTCCAAGTTTGCTATTTTAGAAGGGTAGACCCAAATGGCCAATGTCACCTCCTCAGTCTCTGCATCCTGCTCGACCAGACTCATCCTGGCCCGGTTGCCCCTGATAGCGTTGTGAACCCGCTCAAACTCGTCCTTATCGGCAAACGTGAACGGGCCGCTTGTCCGACCCAGGCCCAGCGTAAGAATGCACCACTCCCAGATCACCCTCACATCAACAGGATCCTCCTTGAACTCCTTGGGGCTGTATTTCTCCGGATTCTCGTACTTCATCAACAAATCCACCACCATCTGCCTGAACGCCTTAACGTTGCCCATCTTGGCGCCTGATACCAGCAAAACCTCCCTGTACTTGTTCTCCTCGGCTGTTTTCCCCAACTCTACCATTCTCGCATGATCAACCAGCGCGGGGATATGTCGGAGGTCTGCGGCGGCGATGACGAACGCATCGCGTGCCTTTGCAGTCTGACCCTTTCTCCTGTAAAGCCGACCCAGGTTGTAGTAGCAGGACTTTTCGTAGGAGAACCGGAGGGGGCGGCCGGGGACTTCCTTGGTGTCCCCATCGGAGACGAAGTCGCCTGGTACGAGGGGGGGCAGGATACCGGTGCCCTTCTCAGCGGCGATGACGGCCTGCTCGAAGAAACGAAGCGCGGCGTCTTGGTCGTCTTCTCGCAGGGCGATGAGGCCTTGGACTGTGAGGATGTCGGGGTCTCTGCTGGTTCGGGAGAGGAGCCTGAAGCGGGCGCTGATGTCGCGAAAGGGTGGCTTGAGACGGGCGTCGAAGAAGTCGCTTATTTGGGAGAGGAAGAACATCACGGAGACGGTGGAGGGGTGGTAGCCTAGGGAGGAGGCGGTGGATAGCATGTGGATGCATAGTTTGTGATCGCTTAGGGGCCAGAGGCTGATGGCTGCGTAATGAAGCACGATGGGCTCGATTCCGAATTCTGTGGTGGGGTGTTAGTATTTGCTTATGGCTTCTTCTTTTGAGATGCATACCACTTTGTAACCTTGGCTGCCAGGAGTCGTTACTGTGAATTGCAATGGAACAGTATGAGCGTACCGCTTTATACATCTGCTCAGAGGTAATTTCTGGGGGAATCCGTCGAGCGATCGCTCTTTCACTTAAACGATCCCATACATCCATAGAAGGGATGTCCTCGTCTGTGAAAAGAAGTTTTGGATTGGCATCCTCCCGCTTAGCTAGGCGGTATCGAATCTGGCGAACTTGTTGTTTATGGTGTCTGGGAAGTGGTGGTATATGTGTCCGGCTAGAAGCCCCAACTAGTATCCGCTGTAATGGTCTTGCCGCTGCTAGAAAGGCTCGTGGCATCATGATGGATGTAACGGGGAGAGCCATGGTGAGTGAGTGAGCTTCAATGAGGCTGGTGAGTTTAGGTAGTGGTGATGAAGAACTTGTATTCTATTGTAAGCAAGAAGAATTGGAAAACAACCTAAATCTCTTGAAATGAGAGGCAAGCACAACAGGTGCTGCAAATAGTAACAGTGGTTGTGTCGTGGTGTTGAGAAGTTCATCATTAGTTATGAAGCAGGGGTCCGGAAATGTGGGTCCACCAGACAGGAGAAAGCTGGCCAATCAGGTGCCAGTGCGCAAAGGAAAAAAAGTTTAGAGTGTGAACGGCTGTCTGCTTCTTTTCTGAGAACTGATTCCTTTAATAAACAGCAACAACCTCACCCTCGACGTTTCGCCTTTTTATACACTCATCTTTTGACGAGATTGACTTCCAGAAAACTTACCTTCTAAGATAAACCCAGCCAACGTCAAACTCACTTCAGCCACCACTCAAAATCACAATCTTGGCATTGAAAAGAAAATGGCACGGGAAACGACCAACACTAAGCAGGCCGCCAAACCTGTGGCTGATGTCATTGAGCTATCATCAGACTCTGAGCCAGAGACGGTCGAGACTAAGCCTCAGCAAATCCCATCTGTCGAAAACGCGTCACAGGAGAAGCCAGCTCACACAGGTGATTATGAGCAACCGCTCCTAAAGGTCGTCGGCATCAAGTACAAGACAGACAAGACTGAGAATCAGCCACAACAAGACATGAACTCCACACCGTTAAGCTCAAAAATGACTCTCCGGTCCAAGGGGACTGGCTCAGCTAAGCACAAGCATGTCAGCATTGAGATTCCACTGCCATCATCATCCTTGTTGCGGAAAAAGGCTAGCGGTGATGATGAGAGCGGAGAGGAGAGCGGCCACGAGGTTTTTAAGACACCAATGGAGCGCAGACACATCACATTCAACGACAGTGACCAGGAGGATTTTGTCACCCCCAGCGAGGCACCAAGGAGAAACCCCTTGGAACTCCAGATCAAGGCCGAGACTGCGAAGGAAGAAGCTGCCAAGGAAGAAGATGAGGAGGAATCAGAGGACGAGTCGGATGACGAGGCCCCAGAGGCTGTTTCGACGCGCGTTGCTGAAGCTCAGACCACCAAGGCTGCTGAAGCTGCTGCGAAAGCTGTTGAAGAGTATGTCACAACTCAATTTTACAGAATGTTCGACTTGCTAACTTTATACACAGACAAGAAGCTGCCGCAAAGCGGAAGAGACAAGAGCGTGATGCGTTCCTCAAGCAGCAGGCTAAGGAGAGAAAGCAGGCCAAGAAGCCGGTTGTAGAAGCTGACTCGGAGGATGAGCTGGAAGAGCCAACGCCAGCTCCGGTTGAAAAGAGGAAGCGGGAGGTGCCTAAACTTTTACCTCTGGACCTTTTGGAGTCCGATGACGAGGACGATGAGTCTCATGAAGATAATTCTGGCGCAAACAACAAGAGGAGAAAGGTAGACCAGGTGGCTGCACTTCTCCGTGGACCCAAGCTTCCTCGCGATCAACGGGTGGGATCAACCGTGTATCGCGTCGAGGTAAAACGAGGCAGCGAGAAACTTGCGCCCAAGGCCAAGAAGCAGTCTATCAACGCGAAGGAGGCTCTTCTCAAAAGAAACCGGACACCTCAGCGGAGACCAGGTTTCAGGCGCTAAATCAAAGCACGGCGGCGAAGGGGACAAAAGTTGAGGCAGGTTGACATGCTTGACATATGGATGGAGGACCCGGCAGGGCAACGAACCGGTAGTCCGGTCTTGTCCGGCCGTTGTGGAGACCCAATAGCCGGTGTCCAGTAACGGAGACTAGAATGAGTTCTTGGCACCGGTGATGACGGAATACCATGACGCCCCTGGTTTTTCTAAAGCCGGAGGACTCATGACAATCACACGGAAAAGTAGAAAGCAGACCAGCTGGTGGTGAGAGGTTGAGAGGCAAGGGCTCGGTCAGATAACATATGCGGCAGCGAGTGCCGTGCGTACATAATAGAGATGACACCAAAAATAAATTTGGCTGCATGTTCCCAACACTATGGACTTCAAAAGGCTCATCCCGTGTGACATCAACTTTTTGTGAGACCCTGCCGGTAATGGGGGAAACGCGGACGTAACGGGAGTGAGCACACAGGGGACAAAATACCAGGTATTGAAGTACCTCAAAGCCATCAAAGCCATATAGAGACCGCTCACATATGGTTAATGGGTATGAGATATGGGATGGTGATGCCTCCATGGAATCCAATGGTCCTCAGATCAGAATCTATCTAGCATCCGTATCTGCTGGTTCCTGCCGATGAAATCATGTACAACGCTCCTGAATTGCTCGTCCACGGCGTGGTGGGCTGTTTGGAGCTGGTTCTTGCACCAAGGGCCCCCGCAGCTTCCAAGCATCCCCGCCGGGTTCCATCCCACCTTCAGACGATCCTGGAACCCCCCCCCCCTGTCAAGCTTAGCTTCAAATACCCTCACCTCCCGTCAGCTCTCAACAACGCTCCCTCAACAACCACAGCACTCTCGAGATACCCTAAAAGACGCATTTTTCTTTGCATCAAGCTACACTTTATACCCAAACGCCAGTAGTCAATACACAACAATCGCCCAACATGGCTCGCAAGTTCTTCGTCGGCGGCAACTTCAAGATGTAGGTTCAACTACCCCGCCATATCCCCCAAAACCCCGCCGTGCGAGAGAGAGAGCTCGGAGACTGATCGGACCACACATAGGAATGGCACCAAGGAGTCCATCAAGGCCATCATCAAGAACCTCAACCAGGCTCAATTGGACCCCAACGTTGGTATGTCACTGCTTTTGTCTTAGCTGGCACGCGCTCTCCGTTTGCGAAGTTAGCTAATCCCTGCCGTAGAAGTCGTCATCGCCCCATCCCACCTCTACCTCCCCATCGCCGTCGATGCCGTCACCGCCAGCACCGTCTCCGTCTCGGCCCAGAACGTCTACGCCAAGCCCAACGGCGCCCACACCGGCGAGGTCTCGGTCTCCCAGCTTAAGGATCTCGGCCTGAACTGGACCATCACCGGCCACTCGGAGCGCAGAGCCGGCGGCGAGTCTGACGAGAATGTCGCCGACAAGACCAAGGCTGCCATTGACGGTGGTCTCAGCGTGATTTGGTGCTGCGGTGAGTCCCTTGAGGAGCGCGAGGCTGGCAACACTGTTGCTGTTGTCGAGAAGCAGCTCGCTGCTCTTGCCGCCAAGCTCTCTGGGGATGACTGGAAGAAGATTGTCATTGCCTATGAGCCTATCTGGGCTATTGGTACTGGCAAGGTTGCCACCACTGAGCAGGCCCAGGAGGTGCATGCTGCTATCCGCAAGTGGCTCAAGGCCAAGGTTTCCGACGCTGTTGCTGACGAGACCCGTATTTTGTATGGTGGCTCGGTCACTGCTAAGAACAGCAAGGACTTGGCTAAGCAGCCGGATATTGATGGTTTCCTTGTTGGCGGTGCCAGCTTGAAGCCCGAGTGTAAGTTACTCCTGCTCATCGCGGAGAAGTTTTATGCTGACAATTCTCAACAGTCGTCGACATCATCAACTCCAACCAGTGAGCGCGCGGCACTGTCCGTTTTATTGGGAATTAGCGTGGGCTTATACGGGATTTTTAGGACTAAAAAGGAGCTGGCGAGGATATAGATGAGTGTGATGGAAGATCGCTACTCTACCTACTCTATGACAAATACCAATTTTAACTGTCTAAATACTTGCCAAGGCACGTGAGAGACCTGCCTAACCTGATAATGGTGCTTGAAGACTCCATCGGTGTGTGGCCTCGCCATAATATGTCTTTTCAAGGTAGAACTATGCCTATCCATCGTTTCCATAACCCTATTGATACCTCAACGTAGATATCCAGGATGGATTTACATGTATTGAAGGCACAAATATACATGATGTCGTCCTGCCGAGGCACTAATATATTGTGTTTGTTCAGACCCTATTCCATCATGTCCTATGCGTTTAATGTGTGTTATTCAGTCATGTAAAAGTACAGAGCATTGAACGATTAGGGAACATGGGTCGACAGTTGCACAAGGAGTGAAGAGTAAACGCATAAAATCATAAATTTGAACCCAGTATGCATCTCCCGGTTTGGATAATGATATCGTTTTTGTACATATTTGGACTTTTTCCAGAAGAAGAGTCCAAACCAACCAGCCCATATACGCCGTTGCCATTGTGATATATCTTTCATACAGGCACCCATTTCCCATTCCCAACCCGCCACAGCAACCACACACAAAGTAAGTTACAAAGGCATACCGTTGCCGTGGTACGGGGACCAGATCCCCCTGACGGACTCGTTGATGGACCGGACGGGCTTGGTGACCTTTTTGAGCTTCTCACCGCTGGCGTCGCGGAGGAGCTCGAGCTTCTTCAGGATCTCGTAGGGCTCCATGTTGCGGACGCAGATAGGCTTGGAGCGGCCGTTGATGTAGTGGCCGATGGCGACGGGGTGTTTGGCGGGGCGGGGGGAGATGGTGAATTCAATTTCGGGATGGGCGGCGGCGAATTTGGGGAGGAGGGATTTGATGAAGCCGCTGGGAGGGGAGTTAGTATATGGGTGGGAAGGCAAGGGGGAGCGGGGGAGAAAGGGACGTACTTCATGCCTCGAGAGCTACCGGCCCAGTCGCAGTAGTGGAGGTCTATCCTTTTGCATTGGAGGATGAAGGCTCCTACGCCGTTCTGTTGGGAAGGTTAGTTATGGGTAGGAAGGGGGGAAATAGAGGGAAAGGGGACATACCCGGCCTTGGGAGATCGCATGAAGTGCTTTTACCGCCATGGTCGCCGACGTCGTCTTCGCAGCGAGAAGAGCATCACCTGCGGATGGGAATTGGTTGCGACTCGGGGCAGGTCGGCAGAAAAGTGACCCTGGGAAAAATAAGTGGGGGGGTTGGGTAAGGAAAGGGGTTGTGATTGGGTGGACGTGGGTGGTGCACGGTTCACATTTTTTGAGGATGTTGACAAGAAGGCAGCTTGTTGCGTTTCTCAAATCCCCATTCAACTCTCACGCGACTTGTCATAATATTTATCATCTCTTTCAGCGCAACGGGAAACACTGCGCTTGCCGGTTCCATTGACCAAGCCGGGACTCTGGGTTGATATTCTCCCAAAGACCTGCTTTTGTGATTTTCGCCGAGAAGGAATCACAACAACAACAACAACCACCTCAGTCGTCGCAGCGATGACCGACCGACTCCCGCCCAATTTGCTGGCGCTCTTCACGCCGCGCCCACCTCTGCGATGGGTGCCGCCCTGCGATAAGGCCCCCGAGCAGCGAAAGACAGCGAAAATCTCTGGTGTTGCCGACTTTCTCCCAGCCATGGAGGAATACAAGGAGATCCCATACACCCCGACCGAAAGCTGGCTCGAGGCGCGCGACCGCAAGCAACGCGAGAAGAAGGAAGCTCTCGAGAAGCTCCTGACCGAGGGTCCACTCAACTGTCGGCCACCTCTCCCATGGGTTTTATTGTTACAGCATGCTAACTGATGTTTAGACAAGCCAAACGAGGACCCCAACATCCGTGGCGATGCCTTCAAGACGCTGATTGTGGCGCGTCTTGACTACAATGCCGACGAAAAGGACCTTGAGCGCGAGTTTGGCCGGTTTGGCCCCATTGAGCGTGTATGTTGCTATCTACTATACTCCCACGAGGAAACAAAACGTATGCTGACCTAGAGCAAACAGATCCGCATCGTCCGCGACACCCATGCCCATGAGAAGCCCAACAAGAAGCCAAAGCCGCACCGCGGCTACGCGTTTGTTGTGTACGAGCGAGAGAAAGACATGAGAGGTAATATTGCCCACATTCAAACCATCCTTCATCATCATGTTCGACGGGTGCTTGTGTTCAGGAGTCATGGCGCTCAAGAATGCCTGCCTCGCAACAGCATCCCCTTTCCTTCCTTCCCCTCCGCATCGTTTATACTGCCTTCAAGGTAACTCTTTTCCCGTGGTAAGGCGTGACTAACAAATGCGCCTTTGGCGCATGCTTGAAATAGCTGCTTTAGATCAGTGTGATGGCCTCCGAATTAGGGACCGCCGTGTCAAGGTTGATGTGGAGAGAGGTCGTACAGTCAAGGGTTGGAAGCCTCGCCGTCTCGGTGGCGGGTTGGGTGGCAGAGGCTATACTAAGGCCGCGATGCCTAGACCGATGGGTCCCAGCGGGTTTGGTGGTGGTGGTTTCCGTGGCGGCTTCGGCGGTGGTTTTAGGGGAGGGCGTGACCGTGGATTCAGAGGCGGTCCTGGTGGGTTCGGCGGTGGTGATCGTGGTTTCCGCGGAGGTGGTTTTGGCGGTGGTCGTGCTGGAGGTGGTGACCGCGGTTTTGGTGGTGGTGATCGCGGTTTTGGCGGTCCCCCCAACGCGCCGAGCGGACCCGGTGGAGGATTTGGTGGTCGTGACAATCGCGATGGTCGTCGTGATGGGCCTGGTGGTGGTGGTAGTGGTGGTGGTGGTAGTGGTGGGTATGGAGGTCGCGATGGCGGCTCACGCTCATATGATGACAGATCTGGCGGCGGTTTCCGCGATCGCAACCCTCGCCAATCCGGAAGCAACATGGAGCCTGTTCGACCTCGCGGAGACCATGGTGGGTACAATGGTGGCAGCGGTGGCCGCGATTACGACAGACCGAGAGATCACGACGAGTCCCGGAAGCGTGCGTACGAAGGCGGTGGCTACGAGGATCCCAGAAAACTTCGCCGGTACTAGAAGGAAGACGACGATGAGGACCGAAAGCCGCCGCGTGAGAGCAATTCATCTGCTCATCGGGATCAGTCCAATCTTGCCTATCGCCCGCAAGCTCGCCCCCATGAACCCTACATCAAGTGTGAGCCTGAGACTTCCAGAAAGCTGCGCCGCTACTCTTAGCTCTTGACAAGACTTGATGTCTTGTGGTGGGTATTACGATACTTTCACATCTTCCCTCTCTCGCATCCCCCTTCCCTCGACAACGGGGTAAGCCGCCAGTATATCTCACAGGAAACAAGCTCAGCCCCCATGGATCTGCCTGCAAGGCCACCAAGACGGGTAGGGGTTTGTGTATCGACCATTGTAATACTGTCACCCACACTCTCGGTCAAAGTCAGGGTTCGCTTTCTATCGGAAGTTATTGTCTATGTTTTGACTGATCTTTCTGGGCATCGTCTTACCAACAGCAAGCTTTGTCCACAGTCTTGCATTTGTCAACCTCAGCGGACAGTCATCAAGCTATCACCATGTTTCTTTGCAGAAAGCATCCAACTCAACTCACCAACCACACCAAGGTACAGCGAATTCTGACCTTTTCTTTCTGTTGTATTTATTTGTGTTATTTTTTTGTTCACCTCTCCGAGCATATCATATGCTCTTATCATGGGAAAGAAGAGAACAAGCGAGGATTGGGAACGGACCGGGGAAAATAATAACGGGAGGGGAGATATGGTTCCCAGTAATCGCCAGGCTTGATCCTCCACGAATTTGCCATGTCACTCCATACCCAATGCCGGCAAAGCATTTGGAATAGATGGATGGGATTAGATAGGTAAGGTCGGGAGGTAAGGAAATCACTGTTTTTCCTCTGCTTTGACGGCCTGATTATGCATGGCAGGATGTCATGATAGGATATATGTAAGTAGCCAAACCAGAAGCTGGTAGGTAGCCGTTTGTTTAAGAGACTAGTGCCAGAACTGCCAGTGATGTATGTTTTGCTCGATGAACCATGTGAATTGTGAACTCATGCTCATCTCTGTTCTAGATTCATTCAATTGCTTCCCTGGGGAATTGGGTGAATCTTGTAAGTCCCTCGAATAAAGTTCGGAAGGAAAAACCTCCCCTCCTATCAGGGCGGGGCATCCCGCCTGCAGCTCTCAATGGGTGTGGGGCACCGCGCTTCACCGCCAAAAAATTCCCATGGCAGAAAAAACCAAAAGTTGGGGGGACCCAAGCAGTTTTCGGTCGATAACGCCCGCCACAGCAACGAGCGGCCAACCCACCTCTCGACTTTTTCGCAACCCCAATTCCACCACCCCGAATTACTTTTTCCGATCTGGTTACATTGTCTCTTTTTGTCAACAGGCAATCTCTCGATTTTTCGGTAACGGGAAGGATATTACGACAAGATGCCCAAGTCAAAGAGAGCAAAGGTCTACCACCTGACCCAGGTGTCCAAGAAGACGCGCGAGAACAAGGACAAGCTGTTTGCCAACATTCGGGACGCGATCCCCGAGTTTCAGTACTGCTGGGTGTTTAGCGTGGACAACATGAGGAATAATTACTTGAAGGATGTGAGGAGGGAGTTGAGTGATTCTCGGTATGCACCATCCCCCCCCCCTTCCACCCTCCCTTTTAACTTCCCCATTGTGGTCGATGCTAACTCTTTTGGTGGGTAGACTCTTCTTTGGCAAGACTAAGCTCACCCTCCGCGCGCTCGGCTCCACGCCCGAAGAAGCCCAAGCTGACGGGATTCATCTCCTCGCACCGTATCTTACTGGGTCAGTCGGTTTGATTTTTACCAATCGTACCCCTGAAGAGATCAAGTCTTATTTTGAGAGCTTGACCCAAGTCGATTTCGCGCGGGCGGGGAGCGTGGCGACGAGGGATTTTGTGATTCCGAAGGGGTTGGTGTATTCCACTGGGGGGGAGGTGCCCAAGGAACATGACGTCCCTGTCGCGCACACGCTCGAGCCGGAGCTGAGGCGGTTGGGGGTGCCGTGCCGGATGGTGAAGGGGAAGGTTTGCTTGGGGGTTGATGAGGAGGGGAATGGGTTCCAGGAGGAGGGGTATACTGTCTGTAAAGAGGGGGAGGTGCTGGATAGTCGGCAGACGAGGTTGTTGAAGCTGTTTAGTGTTTGTATGGCGGAGTTCAAGGTAGAGCTGTTGGCGGTTTGGAAGGCGGCTGAGGGGGAGGTGGAGGTTATGGAGGGGGCGAGAAAGTATATTGAGAGGAAGAGGGAGGAGGCGAAGAGTGCGGGGAAGAAGAAGAAGGGTTCTTCGGGTGCTGGGGATGTTGTGATGGGGGGTGAGGATGATGAGGAGGAGGAGGAGGATAGCGAGTAAACTGGATCGGTTGGGGTTGGGAATGTTTGGTTTCTGTTTTTCTCATATAAGGGAAAGGTTTCGTGATGATACCAGAGCTTTTTACGTTTTTCCACAACGAGGGGCGATCGGTTTTTTTAGGACCTCTTTGTATTTTTTTTTTTTGTTTTTTTAGTTTTGGCGTTTGGGAAGAAAAATGGAAAAATGCGAATTAATTTTCAGCATGCTGTTGGTCTGCTGTGAGTGTCCGGTGTTGGTGTTTGGTTTCGTCTGGCTTCCAAGATCTCGACTGGGTCAAACCTATGAAATCTGGACCAATCTCGATGCTCCTGCGTTAAGACACAAGACACATAATCTAGTAAAGTGCCACGCGGCAGTTACGCTTCGGTATGAGATTGGGGTAGTCTGTAGATGACGGCTCTACTTAAAGCCTGCAGAGAGACGTCATTCAGGCTTCTGAACTAGGTCTCTGGGGTTTCACGTCTGTCAACTTGTCATTGCTGACTTTGGGGGAGTCTGACTAGCCAGTAGGGCTTAGTCTCTTTTATCCGGTGTGGTCTAACCGTCCTGGGCAAAACATTCGTAAAACATTAAATATATCAAAATCACAGCCAAAACTGGGTCTGTTTCGTGCCAAGCAATGCAGCAATATCTTAACCAACCCACGTTCGATTGATGGTTTGAATGATGCCCCTATCCCCAGTGACTTCCAAAGGCCTTGTAAATTGTCTTGCCCTGTGAGGCCAACTGCTTACTGAACTGCGAGGGCCCATTGAACTGCGAGGGCCCATTGAACTGTGAGGGCCTACTGAACTGTGAGGGTTACTGCCCATTGAACTGCGGCCACCGAAACTATCGCCAAACCACCGAGTATGACATTATAGCCAGGATCTCAGGCTTTAATTGTTTAGCTGTCTGGTACGAACCTCTGGCAAATGCAAGACGAGAGTACTGACATTGGAAAACCCAGTTTTCCCATACAAAATGTGGCCATTGCGATCTTCATACACCCAAAGATTAGTTCCTGACCGATTTGCCCAGGACGGCTAGAGCACACCGGATAAGACACGTCATGCCCTGCTGGCTAGCCAGACCCCTTTGGGGTAGCTGATGTAGCTTTGCTTTAGCTTGCACCTGGCAGCGCTATGCTCATCCTGTCTTCAGTGCCGGCTTTCTGTAGAGCGGACACCAAGGTAGCTTGAGAAACAGCTCGGCCGTAATGACCGCGTAGTTGAAGTTGGCCTCTCTTTGGTACTAACACCACCGACTGCGTTGTTTGATGTTGTAGGTAGTCGACAGGTGCTATTCAGGTATTGATGCTTCTCGTAATACTTACCCTAAGGTATGTTGAGAGTGCTGCTGTACCGTGGTAACTCTCCGTCTGAGCACCACCAACCAGCTCTCTACCTCTTGGTCATATGTATCACTAGGTACTTGAAAAAGTACCCATATTTCCCTAGACACAAAGCCGTGTCATGCAATTGGGTACCAAGACTGGCTGGAGTTACCACATACCTTATCTCCTGGTGCGACCCTGCGTTTGTGTGTTGTCGTCTAGGTGCCGTGTGTGATGGTCGCACAGAAACTGTATCCTCGAATTCAGGGACCTTTGTACCACCCCCATAATTCAACCACCGAAAGTAGTCACCCGGGGAGATTCAAATCGCCATGACATCCTGTTTGGGAGAGGGGGATGTCAGCAGATGTCGAAGGATATTTTTGTCATTCAATGCAGTTGGTGCATAGCGTAAGAATGATGGGTAGTTAGTCGAGACCAGCTATGAAAAATAAGAACAAAATGAACTTCCCAATAGAGCCGCAAGGTGTGACGAAGTGTCTTGGCCTCTGACGGGTGTTTAGGTGTGGTTGAACTGCTTTCTGCTTGCTGGGTGCTCTTTTCATCATCCGATCTGCAGGTCACTGACACAAGCAACTGCGCCAAGAGACATGGGCCAAGGGTTCTCCAGATTTTCCATTTTCTTGGCCATCACGATGTGCCGTGCGCCGAATGTCTGGGCATGCCGCTATAGCCGTCACATTCCTGTTTTTTGGTGACTTTTTTACACTGCATTCGCCCGCCAACCACGGAGGGAGGTACCGAGGTTGTGGTTTGCTGGATGGTTGCAATCGGCAGAAACGGGAGGATTTGTGAGCAAAAGTTCTTGTTATCAGTGAATAGGGGCGGTGAAGTGTGATTGCTGAGCTGATAATATCGCCTGTTTGATATGATTATGTACGTGCCTCAGGGAGCGATGTTTTCTGCCCTGCTGGCCAGGCCGGTGATGATTCACAGCAGCCATCGGAGTCACGAGTTGGTGGGAGATGGGCGTTTACTGTACGCCATTTGCTATGTTCATGTTCAGGTTCAGCCTTTCAAGCCACACCGAGTTCAACAGGTTCATGTTGCCTCGGGTGTTTGGTTGGATGGTTGGTTGGACGGATATAAGTGAGGGTCGGGGTGTTGTAGAGGCCGCAGTCCGACTTTGTCTCACGTCATATGCGGGAAGGGAGAGCTTGCAAGAGAGGTGCGATTGGAAGGCTATGAGGTGTATTTGACCCATCCGCTCAACTGACCGGACTCTTTCCAGCTTCCACGTGTAGAGTCAATGGAGGAAAATGTATGTTTCGCCGTTACACCGCATTCTGCTGTTCAGAGAAAGTAACTTGACTAAATAAAGGCTGCGCGCCTTGTCAGACGGGGCGTTAGGTAGCTGTGATATATGTACGTCGTTACATGGGGAATAGTCTCGGAGAGTTGCCTAACCCCGTTCAAGAATCAACTGGATCGATAGCGAGGGGTGCTGGGATGGGGGAAACGTGGAAGGCTGTGATCGCTGGGTTGGCGTATTCGGCAAATCGATATCGAAGAAAGTCCCCTTCTTTATTGTTTCGATGTTCGATCAGACCAGATGAATCTTTCGGCCGCTAGGCCGGTGGCAAGCCTGCGGGGTACTCCGCCTGTTGGGGAAGAAAGCATGTACTGTAGACGGCCCGGAAGCATGCTGGGCCGCCCATTTCGCATGCGTCGGTTGCCTTCTGCTTTTGTCAATATGTACGGCTCGGTTGACACCTCTTGATTGAGGGTGGGTGGGTACCACGGCCATGGAAATCCCGAGTGTCCGACACCTTGTCCCCTTTTATTGCTTCCTTCCCTGATCCTGACCTGTCCACCTAGGTGCGCAGTCCCTAGCATTTCTTGGCTTTGACCTGCTCCCCTTCTTGTCCTTTTTCTTCGACCTCGGCTTTTTTTTGGTTCTGAATACCTTCACTACTCTGCCAGACAAGCCTCCGAGTAGTAAGCTGATCGAAGACACGGACCTAAGCTACGAATCGACCAGCCTATGCACGTCATTCAGTAAATTACGGGCCAATCGCTCGTCGCTTACCGCGTCTCACCCCCCTATTGCCAGTGAATAACGCGCCGCTGCTATTCATTTGCGCCGCCTCACAGGCCATCTGCCGCCATGGCAGCCGACCAGTACTCAGAAAAGTCGGAACCGACCCGCGCCGTCTCACCTGAGAGCCCCGAAATTCAAGAATCCAGAGACGTCAGTCCTTCAGCAGATCTTAAGAAGCTCGACAGCAAGGTCGTCGCACCCCCACCAGAAGCAGACGATGACAAGGAGGCCGACCCCTTCAAGCACCTCCCAGAGAGGGAGGCCAAGATCCTGAGGGATCAGGTCTACACCCCCGATATCAAAGTTGGAGTTGCGACACTGTACCGTTATTCGTCGCGCAACGACATCATCATCTTGGTTGTTTCGGCGATATGCGCCATTGCCTCTGGAGCCGCTTTGCCATTGATGACGGTCGTTTTTGGCAATCTTCAGGGCACTTTCCAGGATTATTTCACACCCGGCAGCAACCTGTCTTACGATGAGTTCACCAGCGAGCTTGGATCATTGTGCCTTTATTTCGTATATCTGGCCATTGGGGAGTTCGTAACATCTTATATTGCTACAGTTGGATTCATCTACTGCGGCGAACATATCAGCGCCAAGATTCGCGAGCACTATTTGGAAAGCTGCATGAAGCAGAACATCGGTTTCTTCGACAAGCTCGGCGCTGGTGAGGTCACCACACGCATCACGGCCGACACCAATCTCATCCAGGAAGGAATCTCGGAGAAGGTTGGCTTGACGCTCCAAGCCGTCGCCACTTTCGTTGCTGCCTTCGTCATAGGCTTTGTGAGCTACTGGAAGTTGACTCTTATTCTTATGAGCACTGTCGTGGCTCTCTTGCTGGTTATGGGCACTGGCTCAACGTTCATTGTTAAGTATTCTAGGCAAAACATCAGTGCCTACGCTCAGGGTGGTTCGGTGGCCGAGGAGGTCATTAGCAGTGTCCGCAACGCCGTTGCCTTTGGCACCCAGGATCGCCTCGCTAAGCAGTATGATGTTCACCTCATCAAGGCCGAGTTCTTCGGCTTCAAGCTCAAGACCGTTTTGGGCGTCATGGTTGCGGGTATGATGCTTATTCTGTATCTAAACTACGGCCTTGCTTTTTGGATGGGCTCGGTCTTCTTGCTTGACGGCTCCACGACGCTCAGCAAGATCCTGATCGTCATGATGGCTGTCATGATGGGCGCCTTCAACTTGGGCAATGTCGCGCCTAACATGCAGGCTTTTACCACCGCTCTCGGTGCCGCCGCCAAGATCTACAGCACCATCGACCGTATCTCCCCGATCGATCCATCGACTGACGACGGCATCAAGCTCGAGAAGGTTGAGGGAACCATTCGTCTCGAAAACATCAAGCACATCTACCCTTCCCGTCCTGAGGTCGTGGTCATGGACGACGTCACCCTCGAGATTCCTGCTGGCAAGGTCACCGCGCTCGTTGGAGCTTCCGGCAGTGGCAAGTCGACTATCATTGGTCTGGTCGAGCGATTCTACGCGCCTATCGAAGGAACTGTGTATTTGGATGGTGTCGACATTTCCACTCTGAACCTCCGCTGGTTGCGCCAGCAGATTGCCCTTGTCTCTCAGGAACCAACACTCTTCGGCACTACCATCTACGAAAACATCCGCCACGGTTTGATTGGTACCAAGTGGGAATTTGAGGGCCCTGAAAAGCAGAGAGAGCTCATCGAGGACGCTGCCAGGAAGGCCAACGCTCACGACTTCATCACATCTCTTCCTGAAGGCTACGAAACAAACGTCGGTGAACGTGGTTTTCTCCTCAGTGGTGGCCAGAAGCAACGCATTGCTATCGCTCGTGCTGTGGTGTCGGATCCCAAGATTTTGCTCCTTGATGAGGCCACCAGCGCATTGGATACCAAGTCTGAGGGCGTTGTACAGGCTGCTCTGGAGGTTGCTTCTGAAGGCCGTACCACCATCACCATTGCTCATCGGTTGTCAACCATCAAGGATGCTCACAACATTGTGGTCATGACCCATGGCAAGATCGTCGAACAGGGTACACACGACGAGCTCTTGGAAAAGCGTGGCTCATACTACAACTTGGTTACTGCTCAGGCTATCGCCGCTGTCAATGAGATGACTGCTGAGGAAGAGGAGGCCATCAACGAGGAAGAGGCAGCTGCTCTTATCCGCAAGGCATCCGCGGCCCAGAAACAGGAGGGTGTCCCCGAGGACCCAGAGGACGATATCAATGCCAAACTCAACAGGAGCAAGTCGACCCAGAGTGTCAGCTCCATGGCATTGGCCGGACGTGCCAAGGCCACTCCCAATAAATATAGCTTGTGGACTCTGATCAAGGTGATTGCCAGCTTCAACAAGAAGGAGTGGAAGCTCATGTTGATTGGTCTATTCTTTTCTGCTATCTGCGGTCTGGGTAACCCGACCCAGGCTGTCTTCTTCGCCAAGCTTATCACTGCCTTGTAAGTTTTGCTGTTTGTTGTGCATTCGACCATAGCTGATACTTTTCAGGTCTATTCCCCCCACGACCCAAGAGGCCAGAGACTTTATGAAATCTGAAGCCTCTTTCTGGTGCCTCATGTACTTGATGTTAGCCCTCGTCATGTTCATCGCTTTCACGGCCCAAGGCATCGTCTTTGCAAAGTGCAGTGAGCGCCTCATCCACCGTGTTCGCGACAGGTCTTTCCGCACCATGCTCCGCCAGGATGTCGAGTACTTTGATACCGATGAGCATTCGGCTGGTGCTCTCACCTCGTTCTTGAGCACTGAAACGACACATGTTGCTGGCTTGAGCGGTTCTACTTTGGGCACTTTGATCATGGTCACCTCGACACTCATTGCTGCTTGCACCGTTGCGCTTGCCATAGGCTGGAAGTTGGCTTTGGTCTGCATTGCTACCATGCCTCTCCTTATCGGATGCGGTTTCTTCCGGTTCTGGATGCTTGCTCATTATCAACGCCGCGCAAAGCGTGCCTACCAGGGCTCCGCCAGCTTTGCTTCCGAGGCCATCACTGCCATTCGCACCGTTGCTTCGCTCACTCGGGAGCAGGATGTGCTTCGCAACTATCGTGAGTCATTGGCTATTCAGCAACGCGCCAGTCTTATCTCGGTCTTGAAGTCGAGTTTGCTGTATGCCGGCTCTCAGTCGCTCATGTTCTTGGCCTTTGCGCTCGGTTTCTGGTACGGCGGTACTTTGATCGCCAAGTACGAGTACGACATGTTCCAGTTCTTCTTGGTCTTTACCTCTGTCATCTTCGGTGCTCAGTCTGCCGGCTCGGTGTTCTCTTTTGCTCCCGACATGGGCAAGGCGGCCGAGGCCTCTCGCAACCTCAAGACTCTGTTCGACATGAAGCCGACTATCGATACTTGGTCCGAGGACGGCGACAAGGTTGAGGCCATCGAGGGGAGCTTGGAGTTCCGCGATGTTCACTTTAGGTACCCTACTAGACCCGAGCAGCCTGTCCTGCGTGGGCTCAACCTCACCATCTCGCCTGGTCAGTATGTTGCTCTTGTCGGTGCCTCTGGATGCGGCAAATCGACCACCATTGCTCTTCTGGAACGCTTCTACGACCCTCTCGCTGGTGGTATCTTTGTCGACGGCAAGGAGATTAGCACTCTCAACATCAACGAGTACCGCAGCTTCATTGCCCTCGTGTCTCAGGAGCCTACACTGTACCAGGGCACCATCAAGGAAAACATCTTGCTCGGTGCACCCTATGAGGTGTCTGATGAGCAGATCAAGTTTGCCTGCCAGGAAGCCAACATTTATGACTTTATTCTCTCGCTTCCTGACGGATTCAATACTGTTGTTGGTTCCAAGGGTGCTCTGCTCAGCGGTGGCCAGAAGCAGCGTATCGCTATTGCTCGTGCCTTGGTCCGCGATCCCAAGATTTTGCTTCTTGACGAGGCTACTTCGGCGCTTGACTCCGAGTCTGAACACGTTGTGCAGGCTGCTTTGGACAAGGCTGCCAAGGGGAGAACGACAATTGCGGTGGCGCACAGACTGAGCACGATTCAAAAGGCGGATATCATTTATGTGTTTGATCAGGGGAGAATAGTGGAGAAGGGAAGTCACTCTGAGTTGATGAAGGCCAACGGCAGATATGCCGAGTTGGTCAACTTGCAGAGTTTGGAGAAGAACCGGTGAGTTTGTTTCAAGAAGAAGTAGAGTTTTGTTTTTGGCTGCCGTTTTTCGAGATATCCCACTTAGCAAGCAAGCAAGTCAAACCAAAAAGGCGAGGCGTTTGGGTTGGTATATTTCCGCTCCTGGTTCGAGTACACATTTTACACATTTACTAGGTTATTATATAGATGGATGGGAAGGCAAGAGTGTGTGTTGCATGCGCTACTCAGTGCTGTAATTGTAAAAAATATTATGACAGCTTCATCAGACGCTTGATTTCTTTAGTGAAATAAAGTGAGGCAACCCGTTCGTTGTTAACGTTACAAGCTTAGCACGCCCATACTGTGGTATGCTGTCGGCGGTTCAGATGAGATGAGATAAGGTGGCAGTCTAGCCTTGCAGAGGAAGGACTGCGAGATGGTATCAAAATGAGACGGGAATTTTGCTACAAAGTCGCCTAGTTGCCTCACGCTCATGACCTGTTCTGTTTGATGCTGTAGAAGCGGTTGACGTGTTCCAAAGACGGCCATTCGCCACTGCATTTTAACTGCCAGCGAAGTGAGTTGAGTGAGCTTACGACCACTTGAGTGGCCCCACTTATCACTACCCAACTTATTTCCCTACTACACCACATTCATTCACTTAACTACATCTGCTACGCGCAATTTTTATCAGGTTTTCTGCCAGAACGGTTTGTAAGTTGGGGCGTGTTTATAAGTTCTGGACAAGCACTAACTGAAGAATAGGTGGCAATCATCAGATATCTGGCCTTTTGGAGTGTGTTGTGACTGACGAGGCTGAAAGTGCGTGTGTGAGGAGAGGTTGCCTACGCGTCTTAGACGCTGACAGTTTGGACAAAGAAACCGAGCCGAGGCTGCCAATCGCTCCCGTTCTTACTCACTTGGCCTACACCTCAAGTTTTGCTATATCTCCAAGCTTATATTGAGGCTATCACCAACCCTCAACCACCAGTATGCACCACCTCATCTCCAACCCCGCGGCCCTCCTCGCCGCCACGGCCCTCCTTTCCTTCTCAGGCCAAGCAACAGCAGCAGCCAAACCTAAGAACGCCATTCTCCTATCCCAAGTACGCCCCCTTTTCTGCGCCAATTCCCACCCCTTTCTATCTATCCACCAGTCCCAGCTTGATGGCCCCCCTCTTTGCTGACACTTCCACAGGTTAAAAGTCTCACCTTAAACTCCCACTCCAAAACCACCTCCCGCCGCGTCTCCCCCATCCCCCAACTAAAATGTACATCCCCGCCCAAACTCTGCTCCCTCCCCGAAGCCTCCTCCATCACAACCATGCGCTGCCTCAACACCGGCTCCTCTTACACATCCGAAGACATAGAATGGTCCTGCACCGCCTCCCTGCCCCCCACCCTCCGCCTCGACAGGACAGAGGTTATTTGCGAGGGGTACGATTCCCCGGATGACCCTTATGTCCTAAAAGGGAGTTGCGGGGTGGAGTACACTCTACAGCTCACCGATCAAGGCAGGCAGGAACACCCTGGTTTGTACTTCAAACCGGGTCTGTTGATGAACGACAAGAATGAAACAGATTGGGGGGGTGTACTCTTCGGAATCATTTTTGTCGGAGTGGTGGTGTGGATTATCTGGGGGGCCTGGAGGGGGGCGAGGGATAATACCGCCAATGGGCAGAGGAGACAACGACGGACAGGAGGGGGTTACGGTTCGGGGTGGGGGGATAACAACGATGACGATGACGATCCGCCTCCTCCTTACCCTGGTTCTGGTTCAGGAAGGGGGACTAGACGCCCGAAAACAACGAGTTCGAGTTCCAGACAGCCACAACAGCAGGAACAGGGCTGGCGGCCGGGGTTTTGGACGGGGCTGGCGTCGGGGGCGGCGGGGGGGTATATGGCTGGGCAGAGGAGGGGGAATAATTCCAGTGCTTTCGGGGGGTATAACAACAGCAATTATGAGGACAACTACCGCGGCGGGTCGAGCAGGTTTGGAGGTGGGGGGAGCGGTTGGGGCGGTGGTGCTGCTGGACCGTCGAGGTCGTCTGGCTCGGGGAGTTCTGGACCAAGTCATGAAAGCACTGGGTATGGGTCTACTTCGAGAAGATAGACAGAAGACACGGCACGATGGTATAGATGCCTAGACAAACAATCATCTAACAAGTAACAAGAGATGTTGAATGTTGTTTTATTTCTTTGTACACTACTTCCCCTTCCTTCTTTCTTTCTGATATACCTCCCAAAACTTTAGCAAAGGCTGGCAGAGTATCAATCCCTATATAAAAGCACTCATCACCACCCTATACTCAACTCCCCATCCCAGCCCACCCCACCCAACACAGCAGGAAAAAAATGATGATGATATGCCTAATAACTCCCTGCCATCTATATCCTGCCTTCTTCTCATTTCTTTTCCTTGTCCCCCATCTCACCAAGGAGAAAAATGTAATGCGAAAATATCAAGAGCCAGAAGCCAAGGCAGAGTAGCCAGACCCAAGGATGCCGAGCCGCAAAAGAGTAAAACTAGAAAAAACTTATTCGTACTACTCTCACACGGTAGAATTACAAAACGCTTTGTGTGGCGAAGAGATCCAAGCATCAACAGAAACGAAAATTATCACCCCTTTCAAGCTTCTTCTTCCTCCGCTGTTTCTGCAGTGTCACAGTGATAAATCGTTTCGATAACGGCGTCCAGAGAACAATGGACCAAAACTGCGCAGCCCGCGTCGATCCATCGTTCAGGTCAATTCTTCTCGTGAGCCTGAACCAAGGGCAATCAGGCTGACGAGTTTGGCAATGGTGAAAATATGGCGGTGTTCAAGGCGGCGACGGACCCGGCGACGACAAGAGCTAGAAACAACAGAGCCTACTCGTCTTCCCCCTCTCTCTCATCCTTCCTCCCTGGCCCAAATCTGCGCCCGATTTCATCCAGGTCAGCCCCAGAACGAGCCTAAAGGTGGGCCGCCATGGCATCGGATCGGTCAAACGCCTTGTTGCAGCTCGGGCACTTGCGCATTCGGTTGGCCAGCCGGTCGTCCACGCAGCCGTTGCAGAAAACATGACCACATCCCTTCAGTATCGTGTTTTTGAAATTGCTGCGGCAAACAGAGCAAATAACCAAGTTCTGTCAAAATGTTAGCTTCCACTCTCATGCGCATGGCAGAGACGAAAAAAAAACCTACCCGCAAAGCCTCCTCTTCATCGGTTGAGTTGCCGCGACACTTGGCCCTCAGTTTGCTAATTTCCGAGTTCTTCTCCTCTAACCGTGCCTTGATCTTGTCCATCTCTTGCTCCCGGCTCATAGTTTGCTCCTTCATGCTAGCCACTGTGGCGTCCTTGGCCTTGAGCAGTTCGGTCAAGTTGGCAATCTGGCCCTTGACCGAGTCGGCTCTTCTGGTCGCTTCCGCTGTCAACAACTCAAGCCTCTTCTTCTCCGCTGCCATGCTTGCGGCCTCGGTCTTGAGAGTTGCAATTTGCTTCTCCAGGTTGCTGATGACACTTCTCGTGGAATGCTCCACGTCCTTGAGCTGTGCGATGATTTCGGAGCTCCTTGAGTTTTGCGAACGCAAGGTACGGATCTCCTGAAGCCGAATATCCATGTCTTTCCGTGCCGCAAAGTACTTCTGGTCCGCTTTGGCTTTCTCGGCCATGAGCGTGTTGATGCGCTCTTCGACAGCGTTGTTGTCCATGGTTTTGGAGTGCGCGAGCACCATGGCCTTTTTGTACGACTTCTCCAGAAGCGGAAGTTCCGCATTGATCGAGGCATAGTCCTTCTCGAGTTTGGCGCACTTTGCCCGGAGCTCCTCAATCGACAAAGATTCGAGATTCGGTTGCGCTTCGGTCATGACCACGTCCTCACTTGGTCGCAGTCGTTCCAACTCAGATTCAAGTTGGGTGATGCGATCCATCTTGGCGTTCACGAGTTCCTTCATTTGATCCAAGGCAGCCCTTTCTTGATCCTGAGCGGCCTTGCGCATGGCCAACTCAGCTACCAAGTCGTCTCTGGCAGCTCGAATCCGCGTAAGGTCCTGATCCTTTGCCTGTATTTGGTCCTCCGCCTCGGACACTACGAGCTGAGCCTCGGCCTCCACCTTAACTTGCCAGTCAGACCTTTCTGCTCGTAGCTTCTCGGCCTCCTCGCGCAGCTGCTTGTTAGTGGCTTCCAGATGGTTGATGCGCTTGATAAGATCCTCATTCTGGAGCTTGAAATGCTTAAAAACGTCTGTTCGAACATAATCTTCATCAGAGACACTTTCCCTCTTTGTTTTGAAGGTCGAGTTCTCTTCCATGAGGGCCTTGTTTTCGGAGATAATGGCCTCGATCTGCAACTTTTGCCTGTTGACAACAGCTTGCGCCTCCTTGTAAAGTGCCTTCAACTCGCTGGTGTTGCCATCGGTGTCGTCAGAAGAATCACCATTTTCCTCCGTTTTGACTGGCCGTGTCGTCGCACTGGCCAGGGCTTTTTGTTCCAGCTTTTGAACCTGGACGCTTCTCACACGGTCTAGTTTTCTCTCCGCCTTGATTGCTTTCAGCGTTGCTTGGTCATATTGTTCCGAGAGAAGCGCCTTATCCGACTCGAGCCTGTCCAGCTTCAGATGTAACTCCTTTTGTTGCGCGAGTGCCGTCTTGAGCTGAGATTCAAGCTTGGCAACGTCTGGCTTTATCTCGCCACGTGAGCTTGCTAGACGCTGAAAAATGGATTCGGCCTTGGATTTGAAAGCTTTGCCCTTTTCACCCAAATGTCTCTGGAACTCCTTGCTGTCCTTAAAGCCGAGTGCGGTTGACGATGGGAATGGCGAGTCTAACAAAGTCAGAAGTGGATACTGGATAAGACTTGACAAGGATTTCGTTACCTGACGGAGAGCGAGATGATACTGTACCATCGACGAGTAACTCAATTTCTTGCAGTAACTAGTTGTGGCGCATTAGCTGCGGTGTTCCGGACGGAAAAATGTGGCAGCAAACTCACCTGATGTAGCCAGGCGTCGACAACTCGGATATGGTCGTCGTGGTCGGTGTGGTTCTTTTCGAGCTCCTGTACGCGACTCTCAAGGCTTGCTTTTTCTCGTTTGTACTCTTGCATCTGGCGATATATGGCGCCCTTGGTATATTCCTACATGTACCGCAAACTTGTCAGCCAAAACCAACACCTTAGTACTCGGCCGAGAGGAACGTGTATACACATCGTAGCGGAGAGGCAGCGAAGTAAGAGTGATGAGCAGTGATGAGACACTAGAAGAAACCTGGTAGAACTCGGGCGCGCTGTTTATTTGGCAGCAGGCCACGCATTAGCCGCGGTCAAGGCGAGCAACTCGTGCAGAAACATCGCGCTGGATGGAGACTGTCACCCATCACTCGGCAGGGCCGCAAACTGGTTGGCGCGCGATGGCAGAGCAGGGGTCCGAGTGGCCTGCTCAATGAGTGCCGGAATAGGAATGAGGAGGGATGGGGATAGGAGAGAGGATGCTGGATGGCCGGGGCAGGTGGTGATGACGCGGGGGGGAGGGGAGGGATGGCTGTCGTGTGACGACTCACCTCAATCCAGGCCTCTTCTTTCATGTCGCCAGAGTCATCCTTGGACTTTCCGCTGCCGTTGACCTGATGGCGCTTGCTCGGGGGAGCTACTTCGTCGACCGCGCCGGATGCGGGTCTCTTCCTGTCCTCCATCTTGGCAAAGCTGGACGGACGAGGCAACGCGGACGGGGAGGTGGCAACCGGCATCAGAATGGCCGCGCGAGATATGGATTTTTGACTTGCAAAAGCCAAAGGAAAGGGTCGATCAGGGCGGGGGGAAAAGATTAAGATGATTAAAATAAAGTACGAGTGGAAACCCGGGTCAGTGTGTTTCGGCGTCTGTGTGGCCCGGCGGTGCCTCAATGATGGGAAGAATGAATGAGCGTGGGAGCGTGAGCGAGTTTGGAATTGGAAGAAGCAGAGACAAGAGAGAAAGAGAGCCCGCTGACTTCGACTGCAAGTTCGCCAAGGAATTCCCAGAGATGGCTCCTTTTTGAGGCCGCTAGTCCTGTTTCGGCTCTAGCGGGGCAGCTTGGTGGGGACTGCATTTCTTATGCGCGTCCCAGCTCTGTTCCGACGTGCTTTTCACCTAATCCAACACTTTTCCACTCGGCCAGCTATCACTCCCGAAACCATCAACTAGATCCCACTGCTCAGAAGCACGCCAATTTGATTCTTCTCGCGAAGACATCTATTTGGCTTTTTGACATCATTTATTGCGGCGGCAATCAGCGACCCGACCGGCGGCAAATGCCCCAAGACTGCCGTGGATTTCAGTAACTCAAAAGGCCACAAAGGTGCCCAGTGCGGGGCAGTGAGTTGGCACGATGTTGGCGAATAACAAGAGCAAGTTCAAGCCGGGACCCAAGCCGAAAGGGAAACGCCCTCCTCCTGCCTTGAGGCCTTCCTCCTCGAATACACCAGCTTCTACTCCAGCTGCCTCTCAGCAAGAGGACGCAAACCCGACCCCGCCCCCACCCAGCGCCCCTACTGAGGCCGCTCCTCCGGCCGTCGACAATGCCCCTCCTCCAGATGTCGAGACACCTTCAGCTCAGGGCCAGACACAGCACTCTGAAGTGAGAGAGCCGTCACCAATTAGCACCACGACTTCTGCTGCGGGAGTATCAAGTATCCAGAGCCAGGATGATGCTACACCCTCTCAGGCCGAGACCCCGGCGTCAACTGCTCCATTGCCCACGCCGGTATCGCCCAGGCATGCCCGTCCAACCGCACCCATACCCGTGAGAGCGTCGAAATCGGCCGCTGTGTCAGTTCCTCCTCCAGCAGCTCCTGCCCCGGCGCTCACCCCTGCGCCTACGCCTTCGGTGCCCGAGCAAGCTTCATCAGCTACCTCCTCCTCAGGAGCATCGACTATCTCTGAAGCTCCACCCCCCGAAGAAGCTACACCTATCACAGAAGATGTTGTCGCTTCTGTTGAGCCTGTAGCTGAGCAGCCCGCCGAACCCACCTCTGGTCCCTCTCAACCACCCGAACCGAGCACCTCTAGACCATCCCAAGCCCCAAAGCCGAAGCCCAAACCCAAGCCCCGGGTCCCCCGGAAACGCAAAGCCGACACAGCCATCGAAGAACCCGCTGCAGAAACAGTTGAGAATGAGGAGGCCGGCGAAGCAAACACAAGCACCCCCGCCCCAAGAAAGCGAGCCCGCAGACGAGCCGCCCCCCTCCCAGGCGAGGAAGGCTACGAAGAATACCAAGCCGCCAAAGCAGCCAGAAAACCCCGTCAAAAGCGCACCAGGGCCGCAGTCGCCGTCGAAGACGGGGAGACCCCCGAAGGAGAAGAAACCCAATCCCGAGCCAACTCCCGCGCCCCACGTGCTCAGCGTGAGGTAACACCCGAAAACGCCGAAGAGCAAGTTGTAAACGAAGACGAGTTCAAAATGGCCGACCTAGCCAAGGACCTCCGGATCGGCAAGAAGTTTTCTCTTCATGATACCCTTTTGGAGAGAGAACGGGTGAAGAAACTGAAGGCGAATGAGAAGAGGAAGAAGGGGAGGGGTAATGGTGCCGAGGAGGGTGGGGAAAACAACGAAAATGATGGGCAACCTCCACCTTTGAACGCCAACACCCCCTTGCCGGGGGGTAATGATGATGATGAAGGGGGGTTTGCCCGCTCGGTGGCAGTGACAGCCCCGGTAGGAGAACAATACCAGATCATTGACGGAGAAATCGTTCTCAATCAGTCATCTCTCCAAATTGATCGGCATGCCAGAGCGAGAGAAGCGGAGGGGAATCTGGAAGAGGTGGAAGTCAATGATTTCACCAACCACACCACCCAGCAGACTTATCTCCGCCGCGCCCTGAAACCAGGCCAATGGTCCGACGCCGACACTGACCAGTTTTACTGGGCGCTTTCGAGATTCGGGACGGACTTTGAGCTGATTTCGAAAATGTTTCCTGGCAAGACGAGGAAGCACATCAAGCTGAAATTCAATCGGGAGGAGAGGCAAAATCCGGCGAGGGTGAAGAGCGCGTTGGTCGGCGAGGTGAAGCAGCCGATGAGAATTGAGGAGGTGAAGGAGAAGACGAAGCAGGAGTTTGAGACGACGGACGACATCGAGAAGGAGCTGGAGGAGCAGAGGAAAGAGTTTGAGGAGAGGGAGGAGGCGGTGGAGAGGGAGAAGAGGGAAGAAGAAAAGAGAAAGGAGGAGAAGATGCTCAAGGAGCTGGAGGAGGCAAAGAAGAAGAGTGGGCGGAGGGGGAAGAAAAAGGTTGAGCAGGGGGTTTGGTGAGGCACATTGTGGTGTTTACGGGGGGAATAGAAAGGATTCGGTCGTGGTTACGAGACCCACAGGCAAAATAGGAACCCAGGTAGATAGATGTGCTGGTATTTGTAAGGGTTTCTCGCATTTATTTCGATTCATTGATACCCATAGTTTTATTTATCGGAAGGAATCAAAGCGATGTTTTTATTACTTTCTCTGAAATAAGCCGCCAGTGACCTGCTAATAGTATGCCCGAGTTGGGTACTAGAGTCTACGCAGCTCAACCCTTCATATCACTGGCAGGCATAAAAGAGATGTTGAGCACTTTCTCTCTCTCTCCCTCCACCTCAAATTTTTCCCGTCTTCCATCCCCAGAGTCTAGCATCACAGATCACTGGCACTCAGACTTCCAGTCGGAAAAAAACCTAGCTGTTTGGTATCTTGTTATCAATAATAGACCTTCGCTTTTAACTTTCTGCCTGCCTCACATCACCAGTGAAAACAAAAAGCTAAAAGCCTCCGCCCATCTCCACCCCGCATAACCATTCCTGCCTGGATATCCCGAATAACCCTGCAATCCCAAAGCAAAGGCGAATTAGAAGAAAATTAGTGAGTACCGGTGCCGCCCATGTCATCATCATCGTCATCGGGCTGGTCGAACAAGAAGTTCGCAGCCAACTCCTCGTTCTTCTCGCAGGCAAAATACGCCTGGATGGCCTGGTCCTGGCTGAATCCTAGCCGAGTCAACCGCTCAATGGCGTCACGCTCCTCCTCTGTGACCGAAATCTGGTGGGCTCCAGGGGGGAGCGGCGCATCGTCATCACCGTGCTCACTAAGCAACTGGAGAAACTGCTCGGGGTTCTGGGCGATCGTCTGGGCGAGTTGTGGGTTACCAGCACTGAGCTGCTGAAGAATCTGCTCGAGCATGCCGGGCTGTTGTTGGACGACTTGGCGAAGCTGTTGGAACTGAGCGTTCTGTCTAAGCCAGCTTAGGTTGCCAAGATCTTGTGCGCTCGCTCCGGCGGCAGCAGTTCCACCACTTCCGCTGCGGGCACCACCAGCACGAGCAGCAAGGTCAAACAAATTTTCCCCCTCAAGGTCACCAGCAGCCTCAACAGCAGGCGCAGGGGCGGGGGGGGGGATGGCATGACCCACGCGCTGGGCAGTTGTTTGTTGTTGAACGTTCTCGGGAATGCCCTGGGTTATACAAGTTAGTCACATCTGCACATGCCCCAATCGCCGATCTCTTGGTACACTCAAACATACCGTCAACAAGTACTCAACCGCACGCTCGGGATTGAAGAAGGCTGCACGCATAGCAGCGTCGATCTGGGATCGCTCGAAACCCATGGCCTCCATGTTGGCAATAGCCTGCGCACGCTGCTCTCCCATAGCGAGAGCACTCGAGTCGTTGGGGGCACCACTAGTCCGATTTGGGCTGGGGGTGGCAGGAGCAGCTGAGGCGGCATTTGATACTTGAGCTGGGGCAGCTGGGGGCGCTGGGGTAGAGGCCGAGGCGGCTTGAGCAGGTGTGGCCGGGACGACGGAAGAAGACTCGGCGGCAGGAGCTGGCTTGGGCGCCTTGGGCTGTCATTTTGTCTGCGGTTAGCCGTGACCAGTTGACAGCCAAAATGTCAGAATTTACTTACCTTGCTCACCATACAAACAACAAAGCCCTTTTCCTCGATCTTGCAAGACTCGATGGTATCCTCATCCTTCAGAATCTTGCCTGCAGTGGGCGGATGGGTTAGTTGCGGGAACCGGTAGCGGACGGATGCGTCATAGCTTTTACCTGAATAGATGAGCTTTTGGAGCGCAGGATCCCAGCCATGGTCCTCAGAGAGCTTCTGCTTCACCGTCGAGATCTGATAGAGCTATTGTCAGCGGTGATCTTGAAAGCAATAGTAGGCATCCGTGGTTCTTGGACCGGACTGTAACCTGTAACAGGCTGTCTCGACATTGGAGGTTCGGTGGCGGGGGGCAGCTGTTGGCGGCAGCAAGGGTTGAGGGATGATGAGGGGTAACTCACGAGATCGGTGGGCTCAAACTCGATGGTGAACTTCTGCTGCTTGAGGTCCTATGGATAAGCACAATATGTTAGCATTGACCACGGCGATGTGATTGATTGAGGATTCCAAAGGTGCTATCGCAGCTATCGAAAAGCAGCTGGCTACCACCGGTGACAGAACGTACCTTGAAATTGACCTTCATGATGGGCGATCCAGGGAAGATTCCGTATAACTGCCTGTGGATGGAAGTGATAGATTAAGCGCAGTACGGCGCTGTATTGATGCCGAATCGAATATGTATCGATATTCAGTGGTCGAGGGGTCGTGGTGGTGTTTTGTGGCAAAAGCTGGAGTTGCCTGTTGCTAGCAGCTTAAAATATGCTGGATGGAATTCCAGGCCAAAAGAAGGCGGCAGTGAAGTGGCAGTGGGTGCGCGCGTCCTGATGCCTAGCCCCACTCTGGTCAGCGGACCTACCGTAGCTTTACCTTCCCCTCACAATCAACCTAACCTAACCTTCACTTGCTGTCAATTGTCACCTACTACAGGTGCCTTCCTTACCTATCACTCACTTGCTTTGATTTGAGACATCATGTCCATCAATAATTTCTTTTGCTTGTTTTCATGAGTCCCTATCTCCAGACGACTACCCTTCCCAATCCGATGATGAACCAAATGAAATCTATGTCTCCTGTCATGTCTCATAGTCATCAACCATTCCACCAAACGCCATTGTCCTGTTCCTTCCAGCCTGTTCCCTTAGGCTAAGTACCGGTGTCAACGCCACGCTAAAGCAAAAGTTTCAATCATGATTGGTATCTCCCCACTCCTCAGCAACACCAAGCCGCCCTACCCAAAGAAAGCAAAAAGTTTGATACACAGAAAGAAAAATGAAGGTATGTGGCGTGGTGACAAAGTTTTGTCATCACAAGTGCCATAGAACAACTGGAGCATAACCCTACTGCGGGCTGGGTGCAGCGCCACCAGAAGCTTCTTCACTTGAGCATGGAAGATGGATCTTCCGGCTGTGGTAGGTGGTCAGGCTCGTCCGAGACCCGGCAGACAGAATCCAATCAGGAATTGGCGGTGTCATCTTCCGCTCCGTCTCCAGCACCGGTGTCGTCCCCTCGGGGGTCAGGTATTCATCCTCCTCACGAATCTCTGGTGAGTGGGTATCAGGTTTGCGGTGGAAAGATTCAACGGACCCTTGCCGACTCAATGGGCTTGGAACGCCTGGAAGACTCCCGCTTCGCATTCGACGGAGACTCTTGATACTTCGGATGCTTTGCCTATCGCTGAGGATCTGTCCCCCGTTTGGTGCAGCAACCACAACAGTCCCTGGTGTTACAATGGGTGGTGGAGGAATAGGCGAATCGGATCTGAAGAGCGGGTGGATGTGAGACTCGCTCTGGGTAGAATGTTGTGTAAAGGCTGTCCGCTGTGCCTGGGACACTCTGCTTGGGGCTGGACTCAATGTTCGGCTTCGTCTTCTGGTGCGAGAAGGGGGCTCCAAGAGGTCTAACGGTGTGCCAGGGCTCGGACTTCGACTGGTGGTGGGGCTAGCCGGTATTGTCTCAAGGAAACGGCCCAGCGGTGGTGAAGACGATTCCAAGACGGTCTGTCGGTTTTGTGGATCAACCGCCGATGTATCCCATGAATCGAACCCTTCCTCCGTCGTTCTTGTCTGTTCGTGGAATGATGGGAGGTCTAACGAGGCTGGACGGCGCCCTCGTTGAGACAGCAAACGAGTCTTGGAGGAGATGGGCCGGACCACGTTTGATAGCGAGCTTCGAAAGGAGCTTATCGTCTCTGCTGTCGAGCGTCCGGCACTGGATCCAGGCGGTGTCTTCTCGAATGATGTGCTGCCGCGGGCTTTCCCAGAAACAAGACTTGGACTGGTCTCGTGGTAGGCAATGGATTTCACCCGGGGAGGCGATCTGCTTCGGTCCTGGTCCTTGTGTACAGTCACCTTGATCCGTGGCCCTCGAACTCTCCCAGCAACAAAGTGGAAGACCAAGAAAACGAGCTGTGTGGCGAAAGCAAGGCCGAGGACGACCGATGAACCAACCAGGAAACCTGTTGCGCCAGAGCCTAGAATTGTGCTCTCAGGATCCTCATCAACCTTGCTCAGGCAGATCATGTTGGCCACTGACACAGCGGCAGCGACTGTGCATAGGAACAAGCCTGCCCCGAACAACAGCCCGTTGAATTTCGCCCATCGTGCTGACCAAGGGCCGATATGCGCGCAGGTGAGACCGGTGACGGCGGCAAGAACAGTGGCTTCGAGGATGGCGGCAATGATGGCCGTGGTTCTGACCGCAGGAGCCCGGTCTTCCCGTGATCGAGCAAGGATGCTGTGTATCGCCAGGATAGCTGCGGTCGGCAGAATCGAAATGACGCCCAGCACAGCCGGAAGGGAGCGAGGCATTACCATGACGGCAATGGTTTTGATATTCGGACCCAAGATCCAGTCTGAGACACGACGAAGTGTTGCAGTTATGTTGTCGTCTCATTCAACTACCCCCCTACAGTCCCCAACAAACCCCCCTTTGCAAACAGATGCTGAAGTGGCTTGCTGCTGGTCTGTGGTTATGCAAGATACCGGCGCCCTCTTTGACCTCCTTCAGTCTTTTGACCACGGCACCGTCACTCCGGTCTGGATCCAGGTTCCCTATGGAGTGGAGGTTATGGAAGGTTCCTGAGTCAACCAAAGGTCTTCGGGAAGCGGCGGGTATAAGTGAGACGTGGTTTACCAGCCGTGTGTTCATGCGATCAGTAGGCGTGGCACCAAGACAGCTGCATTCCAGCTCAGCCGGCGTATAAGTGAGTAAGTAGTATCTTGAAGTCGGGTCAAGACTGGACAAGACCGGTTTGTAGTTGAAAAGCTCGGTTGATTGAATGGTGTGAACGAAAAAAACAATAATCACGAAGCGGGTCTCGTTATTTGGTGGTCTCTTCAAGCTGATCCCGGGTAGTCGGATGTGGTTTGGGTATGTAACGGCTTGTAGGGGTGGGGGTAGCTGCTTTGAGACAGACCGGCAGCAATTGCAAACGAAGGAGAGCCCAGCTATTTGCTGGCTGGTGGGAAAAGGAGAAGACAAGATAGATAGTAAACAAGACGAAGGAAGACTCAAAAAGAGCAAGCTGCGGATTCGCCAGGCACAGCTCAGATGGGTGGGCTTACCGGCTAAATGTAGCAACTGTACACAGAGGACGCGTTTTGCTCGCGTGGAGGGTCCCCGGGTCTTTGTTGTTAGGCCATGCAGAAGCAGGATGTCTGCCGTGCCCGTGCCTTGCTGGGCCATGGTGGGGAGGCTCAGGTTGGATGGGAGGTGCCAGGGTTGCAGGGATCGACCCTTGTTGACTTGCGTGATCGTGTCCACCTGGGCCCCGAACCGCGACAGGGGGCGGTTCTGCCGGGGTTTCCCCCAAGAAAAGAAAAGAAAAAGCAACCAAGAAGATCTGACGAGGCGTCGATCCACCGCATGGCTTCTCGGGAGCGAGACGTTGGCATCTCGGCGAGTCTGTTGTCTTCAGATGACACTGTTTCACAGCACACGCGCTGATAGACGCTACACAGAGATGCGGTACTCGAGCTTCGAAGATTGCGTCGAGTCGACGGACTGCTGGTTGATGGAAAGGCTCTGTCCCGTCTCTGGGCAGCCCATTCAGCTCAGCTGGCTCTTCTTATTGGTCAGCCAGCTACTATTAGCTGACCCTCGAGGCCCGAGGAGTGGGTGTGGAAGACAGAGAGTGAATGGTATTTTCTTCTCATGCCGGTCATTTGTTGATATTGGCAGTATCATACAGAATAATCGTCCAGTAGCATACTCGGGGAAAGAACGGCGCCTCCTGTATTTGCGCAAACTTTCACCCCATTCGGCGAGAAGGAGTTGCGGCTCCTCCGGGTCTAGTGTTATGTCTCCTTTTACTAGCCACCTAGCCCAGAACTCGAAACCAGACCCTCATCAAGAGACACTATGGTAGGTATCGCAGCGCAAGCGCAAGGAAACGCAACACAGACCCTCGACGTTGCAATCTCGCGTTTCTGGTTTCTGGTACTGGCTACCATGCATTCTACATCTTACAGAAGCGAGCGAGCAATGCCGTCCCTGGATGAAATCAGGTACCGGTATGTGATGGGTTCTTTTTTTGGGAGCCTGCTTGTCCAGCTTCGCCTTGAGGCAAAACATGCCGGAGGCTGGCGTCACGATATGTACAAACATGCAACGGTTAACTTCACCGACAAAACACTGTCAAAAATGCAAGACAAAGCAATAAAACGCCAAACGCTGGTGTGGACGCTATTTTCCTTCCAGAAGGTGAAAGCCGGCCACGTCAAACCCGTCAGCCGAGATGCCAAGTGCTTCTAACTTTGTAGCGCAGCCTTGCCATTGCGGCGCCAAGAACAACGCTGCTCAGCATCTTCTTCAGTTCAAGACAAGATGCTCAGTCAGCACCTACCGACCCGGTCCGACGGCACATCTTTTTGTTGCTGTCTCAAATCCTCACTACAGCATCTGACTTGCCGAGACATCATCTCATCCTGAGATGAGTGCATGTTGCCTCTGTTTCACCAGCTCGCAGGTCTTGCCAAGCCATAAGCGCAAGCGCAGGTTGGTTGAGGATGACAAACTCGACTCCACCGCCCGACGCAGGTACCAACGGTCGTTATCCGTCATCATCAGGGGGCTGTTTCGCTGACACGAAAAAGAAAATCCAACCCATTGCGCTTGGATCGGCCCTACACCAGAACAGCACAAGTGCCATGCCACCTCACCGCCAACAGCCAACATCTCCCAGAAATAGCCGATGCCATGCCTTTCCAGGCCGCGGCATTCACAGCGGCTTTCTTCTTTCGGAGTTGACGAGCCGAAGGCCTTTTGGCATGTTTGCCATTCTAATTGAGTCCATCACCAGCAAGCATCTGTTGTTTCAGCTTCTTCAGCATGGAATTTTGCCCATCGTCAACCGAGCTCGAGGAGAATGATCAGCTGAACAACACAAACTCAGGTGTAGCAGGCTATCTTACCACCGGAAATCACCACCATCGTATAAAACAAGAGGCACAGCGTCCGACTTCCTCATTCCATTCCTTCTTTGCTTGTGTAACTCTTTCCTAGCACGAAAAAACCTCTCATTGTATGCAAGAGATTCCGAAAACATGATTTGTCAATGCCAGCCAGGAGGAGCAAATACCCAACTTGGGAATCTCTTCTCCGATATCCCGATGTTGTCTTTTACATCATGATAACAACTCCCCGGCGGGTTTATATGATTGAGAGATTTTTCACTTGTTTAGTTTTCGTAATGAGGGGGGTTAACACAAGCGAGGGAAAATCTCTACCCTGCTAGTACACCTCGTTTTTTCCAGCTTTCTTTCGACAGTAGAGTAGCGGAAGAAAATCCGGGCAAGGCTCGTTTGGTTACCGCAACCCCTCGATTCAATTTCTCTTCATGCAGGAAGCTTTGACCCTTGAACACGGCAGAAGCAGGGAGCAGCACAACTTGTGAGGGGGGCCGCACTCCGTACCTGCATCAAGATGCTGTCATGCGCATGCAATGGCGTTGTGATGGATGCGATGCATGTCAGCAAGAAAATGGGCGCAGCAGTTGAAAGCACCGCTAGCTAAAGGGATTTTATTGGGTGATGGGTGGGAGTGAGCTGGCTGAAAAAGGAAGAATAAAAACAATTCAGGTACTTCGCAGACGCGGTAGGTAGGGAGAAAGAAAGACCGCGTCAATGGTTCGCTGCGACTGCGACAATGACAATGGAGTCAGAGCGTGCGTTTACTTGGAAACATGACTCCCTTGCAGATGGAGATGCGGGGAGGAAATGAAAGGGGGATACTCCTTAGGTATTATCGTGAAGTAAACAAAACAGAAAATAGTCATGGGGTTATGGCATGCGAAACAATCACCTCCACATAGGTAAAATGCTATGACAGCGACGGCAAGAGGAGGGGACTGTGCGGTTTATGCGCGAACCTCCCGTCCCGATTCTCCGCATCGCCGGTGTGTAAGATGGGGGTTTAGATATCTAAGGCGGCATTGCCCGCAATCTCTCAACTATTTCAAAGGTTCAAATTGTGCCTCGCAAAAGACTTCAGGTACAAAATGTGTCAAGTCCCATTCATTTTCCATCTGATCTGTAGCAGCCAAACCAGCGATCATCGACTGCAACGCTGATCACTGATCAACTGTAACCATGGCCACACCTCTTCTCACACATACCCTTTCCACCTTGTCGGGAATACGAACTGGTCTGGCCGGGGCTGCGGTCGTAGATCAAAAGGCTTGGATTTCTGAAAATGATGGAAACAGGGAAGAGAGCAGTGCTAAATACCAGGTTTGAATACTTCCAAGTTTCTTAAAAGAGTTCGCAGATCAGTCTTGTTTTTTTTTTTTTTTGCGGAGGGGGGTGTGGATGTTCGCTCGGTAGTGGAGGGTTACAGATACGAAACGGGAGCGACGGGCCGGTTGGGTGGGGCCGAGATCTCGGCGGCGGGTGGGGCAGGAAGTGCCGAGACCTCGGAGGGGAGAGGCCTGTTTTACCTCCGTCACCTTTCTGGAAGTGATGAAGGTGAATACTATTTGAAGGTTGCCGCAGAGAAGGCCAGGGACTTTTTGCAGATGTAAAGGACGGGGAATCCCTCTCTGCATACCTCATGAACAAGCTCAAAAGCTCTTCCACCCCCAAGGGTGAGGCATGATCAGGCGAATGACACATATAGGCCGAGACCCGTCAAGAGAGACCAAGACTCACAAACGTTTGCTTCTCTGCATCTACAAAAGGTGAGAACCGCTTCTAAATTGTCGGCTTAAAGGTAGGCATGTTGCAAAACTTCAGGTTTGTTGGACCGTATGGAGATTCATTCTGGATTGTGCAGAATTACATACCTTGCATACGTATCCATCTGCATCTGTGCATCTCAAAGAAAACAATCATCAAATAACAATTGTTTGTGTGGGATGTTCACTGCAATGACCTATCTACTCAGTTCGGAACAAGCATGCTGGAATGTTGTGGCAACCGGGTAAGTAGAGCTGGTGGGTGGTGTATGAGCTGTCTAATGCGTTTCTCTTTCGAAGCAAGGTGCAGGAATTTCTGTTGTACAAACTTGCCGTGCATGCTAACCTTTTATCGTTTGAAAGCTTCCAATAAATTAGGTATGCAGAGAGACAGAGATCATGGTGTTTTTCTCAACGGTGGAGTAGCAGCTAGTAAACGACACAGACCGGTTGACGATAAGTGTAGATGTAAGCCACACCAAAAAGCGAGCGACCCTTCCTTTGAATTCCCATTGGCAGCACCTCTACACTCCCCCCTGGTTGGCCAGCACAAAGTTGACAATTCTCCGGTCATCCACTGGGCATTGGAGAAAAACGCTCCATCAACACCTGGTTGGCTGTCACCTCGACGTATCACATCGCAAGATCGAGGTGATTGGTTCACGGCCTGGTACTAAGAAATCAGGTCTACAATATGCGAGTCTATCTTGTAGAATATGGGGAGTGCTTGTGTTTGTAATGTTCGCTGTCAAAAATGCCGTGAGCGTGGTTCGCAACGCTGCCAGGATTACCATCATGTTGTAGGTGGAGATCATCTTCACATATACAAAATCATCATTACACGTTCACCCCCCAACCCCCAAAAAACCACCACATGATAAAACTACACCTATATCATACATCCATCCCATCTCCATATCTCCCCAAGCTCACCCCAGAGAAAACAAAGTCAAGTTCAGGCCGTTTGTGTATCCGCTCATAATCATACACGTTATGTATCCCCACTTCCCCCTCGCATTCCACATTCACCTTCATCTTCCCAATCATTAACAATTAGGTCCCTCCCACTCCCTCCTCACAAACATAACAAGAGAAAAAGAAAAATATGGCATAGTCAGTCAAAAAAAAAAAAAAAGACCGTTCAATCGCGTGTTGAAACATCAAACATCAAGAGTAAAAACCTCGCCCAAGATAGAAAAGGAAACAAAAAACAAAAAAAAGACGTTTCGTCAGTTGTACCGCCCACCATAGCCTTGTACATACTCCTTTTTGTATTGGTAAATCCCTCTATGGATGGATTATGTTTCTGTTGTCAGTGTCATGGTTCGTCAAAAGTTGGCGTCGAAAAAAGGAACGTCTTTGCCGTCTGTGTTTTCGTCGTACAGCATTAGGTTGGTTAAAGGCTCATAGTCAAGTATAAAGGAAAGGCGTCCAAAGAAATGTAACTGCTCGAAAGTATGTCGTGCTCCGGTGGTGTGTTTGTAGTAGCGTGGTTGTAAGTGTCCTGTCGTGCCATCATCGTATGCTGCGGCTAGATAATTCATATAAGACCGCCCCCAACCCCCTCTTCGGGATTTTGCAAAAAAAGAAAATAACTCTTGCGTGTCTCTGCTGTCGTCGCCTCCTCATATTGAAAAGAACTTTGCTGTCAAAAATGCTGCCTTTTCGTAGCTTGTCTTCTCTCCATGTGTTTGGTCGAACAGCTGGTACTGACTGCCGTCATGTCTTCGTGGGCGGTGGCGGTAAATGGCTCTCGTGCTTTACCGGCTCCATGGGCGTCGGTGATGGTGTCTCTCGTGGTCGTGAAGCGTCCATCATGTGGTGTGGTGGCGGATGAGGATGCGAGCGTGGGCTCTGTGGTGGTGGCAGCAGTGGAGGATCCCGCATCGCGTGTCTTGGGGGCCCTTGAGCTTGCGGTGGTGGCAGTCGGTGTATGTCTTCCCTCCGATCTTGATATTCTGAAACCGGCCTTGTGGGCGATCTGGCAGGTTGTTCCAACCCCGAAGTGCCATGCGTTGGACGAGGGGCTATCTCAGGCAAGAGCTTCTTTCCAGATTTTGAATCCAGAGGCCCGGCAGGCATCGAGTATCGATTATTATACGGCTGTACGCGGAAGCTCGGGCTGTTTGGCTGTGGTGCCGAGGTCGCGGCTTGTGCTGGAGCTGAAGTTGGAGCCGAAGCTGGAGCTATCGGTGCTTGGGCTCGGAAGCTTGGACTGCTTGGCTGGGGCGCTGAAGCTGGGGCTGGAGCCGGAGCAGGTGCGATAGGCGCTGGGGTGATGTTTGGATAAGAAGTCGTGATCTGCCAGTGACCCGATCGGTTTTCTGACTTTGGAGGCCGCCCACGTCTGCGAGGAGGTCCTGGATATGGGGTCGGCGCTGAGGCAGGGACGGTGTTCGGATTAGGAGCAAGGGCAACAGTCGGTTGCCCGTTAGGATGATGGATGTTGACGTGATGCTGCGCAAAGGCTGGCGTCGCATGGTAGGGCGATCCGTGAAGTGGAGGTTCGCTAGGGGACGCAAGCGCCTGTCTCTTCGGAAGCTGATCACTGACATCGCCGAACGACTTTCGCTTCAAGGGTGATATCAGAGGCGGAGGCATCGGGGCGTTGAACATGGCCTCCGCCGCATTAATACACTGGTTCACATTTCGACCTGCGAAAAGCATGTCAGAGGATGGAGAGATGACTTCAGCCGAAAGACACCTACCACGAGGGAGCTGCATCGACAACCAGTCGGGCTGAATATCGTGCGACCTGATTAGGTTGACGAGAACACCAACATCCATATGGCTGGCCTTGATGATTTCGGCAAGAACGAAGCGCTATAGCCGAGACAAATAAGCAACGGCGTCATGATGCGCGGGGGGAAACGCCAGAGGGAGGGCGAGGGGGAGGGGGGCTCAAGCTTTAAGGTTCAAGGGGGATGGGAATGTTGGGGAGAGTTGGCGCATAAACTTACCTTTTCGTCGTCAGTAAAGGAGGAGTCCATGATTAGGCCCTAACCCAGCTATCCGATTCCGTCAAAGAAAAGAAGGCGAAGAAGGGAAGAAATATGCCATAGGCTGGGTGGCCAGTCATTTGACAAGCGCAATATGACAGCTCACCCCCGGGGAAACTGGAGCTGCTCGTGATCAGTTGAGAGTGGCCTGGTACGGGTCGCAGCAGCAGACAGTAGCAAGCAGCAGTAGCAAGCAGAAGTGGCAAAGCGTCTTGTTTGGAAGAAACACAGCGCCCCCAGTGACGGATGATGAATGGTGAGCGATGAGTGATGAGTGATAAGGTGTCAATAAGAGGAATCATAAACGAAAGAACAAGAAGAAACGATTTAAACGAGTGTTTGAATCCGTATTCGCAGTGGAATATGGAGACAGGACAGTCAGGACAGTCAGCGCAGAGGTGCCGCCGAGCACCAAGAAGACATCGGGGCAACTTCAAGACGCTCACAAGCCAGAAAGTCGAATGGTGCAGAGGGTAGCTTGCGGGTTTTGGGGGGCGGCAATGGGAAGAGAGACGCGCGCTTCGAATTGCTCCCGCGTCTCTTTGCTTGGGTTTCACGGCGCCCCTCTATTAGCCCCGGTCTTTCTCCATGGCGGCCTTTTTGCAGAGCGGGCAGGGTCCGAGCACACATGCTTGCCATGCTGCCATGCCACCATCCTTTCTTCCTGAATGCTTGCTGATGACTTCAACATTCTCCTCTTTCTCCTCTTCTCCTCTCGCCGCGCCCAGGTCGGAGCCGACCTCCAACTTCTTGTGTCGCGCAGGTGCGCAGCTCCCCAGCAATAACACGCCAGGATGTGCCACAACAATTGCAACTTGCAGATGCAGCAGCGCGATCAAATGACTACCTCCTCACCACCCCCCCCGGATGGCGGATGGTGGGTGTGTGGACCTCGACCTAGATCCCACCCGCGTTGGCAGCATGCCTATTCAAAACACCTATACCATATCGGAAAGGGCATATCGAGCATAAGTGCTGTGGATATGTCTTCGGCTGAAAGACAAAAACGAGCCAGCCGAGCGCATCCCTCTCGCCTGTATGCAGTAATGATATGGAGATAAACGATAAAAAAGACGCCTCAGTTGCTCCGACTTGGAGCCCGCAAGATTGGCGCAAGATGTGTGGTTGCGCGAACGCACTCCCACCTTCTCATCTCACCTTGCTTCCCTGTTTTGGTGGGCCGCCAGCATGCTGTCATTTCTGATGGCTGCCGGCCAAACAGCGATCTGATATCCCACGATCTCTCCCTCTAAGCAGAAGGGTGGTGTTCTTCAGCTCTCATCAGAAGCAACGAGCTGCCGCCGCGTGCGCAACATGCCTCCATCCATCTGCCCCCCTCTAAATCGATCGCCAACCGTGACAGGCGCCGTCGGGAGGCGACGGTTCAGCTTAGCTAGCCGGTGGGATGTGTGGATGCAAATGCGCGCGAGTCCAAGCGACATGCAGCAGCTGCACCTGACCCTCCTTTTGGCTGTCTCGCACATGTCCATGATAGGATACAGCCATCTGGGGAAGTGAGCGGCAGGATCCCATAGGCTGGGGGCTTGCTGCACTCGCAGACAGATCAGATTTCAACCCAACGCCTCGTTTTTTACTGCCCAAAAATGGAGCTGCCGCTTCTCGACTCGTGATCCCCCGACCTTTGAAGTCCGCATGTGTCGAGTCGCATCATCAAGTAAACAAAAACAGTTGCATTGTCGTCGGTCTAAGTCGTCGAACTAGAGTTGGATGTCGGAAGCGGTCCGGTTGGACTTCTTGTGGCCCCATCGACAGGACCCAGTTCTAGCGTCGGCATTGGCTGCGTCAGTGAGCGAATTGTACCAATGGCATTGGATGGCGGGGGGCAGTCGAGCATGACACAAGGATTTGGCCGCGGTGGTCTCTTAGGTTTGTGTGGTTGTTGAAGAGCCGCATCGTCTGGGGGCAGGAGGTGGGTCGATCTATGTTGTTGAACATGGCGATATAAAAAAGTTGTGTCGACAAGGTTCCGTTGAACTTGTGTTCACAATGTTCAGAGGTGTCCCTCAAGGCTTTAAATCCCACCAGGCCGCCGGGCTTTTCTCCACCTCACCCAAGCTGCACGATGTGCTGGCATGCTACCGGCAACGAACGGGGGGCAGCTTTTTTCGAAAAAACTTCTACGGGTGACGAGCTGTAGGTATAATAAAGGGCTGTCTTGGGGCTGGGAGGGGGGGAGGGGAGGGGAGGGGATGGGTGGCTTCATGCCGCGGTGGTCGTTCCTAATACCAAACGCTTTCGAGTGCATAGTCATGCATGCCACCTCCGAGTTCGTCTGCAAGGGCCTTCACAAAGTGCTCAGATGCCTCCCGGCGACCGGCGAGTATAGAAACGTGGTGCCAAACTATGCGACTGACAATATATGCATGTTGTGATGGCTGCGGGGGGCTGTTTCACACGTTGCGTGACAATGTGGTGCTCTGGTTTACTGCCACCACCACACCAGACAAGCCCTCTGTGATATCTCTATGGATTTCGGTTGGTACCGCGTTTGTCCCAGGCGGACAGACGGAAGGCGATGATCATGCGTGGCGTTTCTGTTTGCCCGGACGGATATATATATTGCTCTTGGTGCCCGCTCACGAGTTTTAACTCGGTTCAACTTATGCCAACTCGCATAGTGGACATAAACTTTGAAATTCCCATATTCCCATTGACTCAGTGACCCAGTGGCCTGAAACTGTGTCTCCAAGATCAATTGCACACTCCGCTGGAGATGACTGAAAGTTCCGTAGAAAGCCCGCCATCACCTTCAAAGTTCTCAGTGCAGTTAACAGAACCTTGTAAGCGCGGGATGGGACCCCGACGGGCGTGGACACGGAGCGGATCAATGACGGGCCGACAAGTCGACGCCCCGATTGAGATGGGCTGGGGCATTTCAAGGTCGCCGGCTTGGCACTCTGGGGGCAGGAGGGCATCTTTTACTGAAGTCTTGCTGAACGCGGCCATGTCAATTGACTACCTCCTCGACGTGATGCATTTGTTGTGGATGTGAGTGAGCGCGATAGCCGTTGGATTGGCCCTTGCTTGGATTGAGAGCCATTGTCATCTTTTCCGTGAGCCCGCCCGACGGTTTGAGCTGCCATGTTCGCAAAGTCAGGCCGCAGAAATAGCTTCCTCCAGTCAGTTCACGTCTCGACCTTGACCCTCCTGGCGCTCTCTCTCTCTCTATCTTTCTCTCTCTCTCTTCTCACTCACACACTCTCTCTCTCTCTTCCACTCTCGCTGCGTCTCCCACTCCGTCTGTCTTCGCCCACTCTCCCAAACGCTTTCCTCTCCTCGCTGTCGACTTTCCGCCACCATTTTCCAGCACGCTTTTTCTTCTCTTTCACAACTTTGACCCGCTGTTCAGCGCGTCCTGCATCCCATATTGCTGCGCGTGCCTTTCTTTGCCCTGAACCACAACAAGCACAAACCACTCTAGCGGCTTCCCTACGCTCGGCAACTCTGGCGCCTCTTGCGCACCAACTCATTCACCATGGGGGAAGACGCTCGCGCTTCAGGACCGGTGCTGGAAGGCAGGATTGAGGAAAGGCCGAGGGTCAATGGCGTTAGGTTACGAAAGGAGGATTCGACCGACTCGGCTTCCCCGAACAACTCCAAGATGGATTCGCGAGGCACCAGTATGTCGCCCGACGACACAAAGTCTGCAGGAGAGACTGCAGCGACTCCAGATCACGCCTCTGCCCCGAAGCTGTCTCGCAAGTCGTCTCAGAAACCCGTTCGAAGTCCACCTACCTTATTCGACCACCTGCCAGATGTCACAGCCCAAGCATGCAGCACGTTTCAGGTCATCAACGACTGTCTTTATGGCTCGAGGAATATGGGCTCGTCGGATCACGACGCGCTGGATTGCGACTGTACCGAAGAATGGCGTAAGTTTTTCCACCATCGGGCTAGTCTCTCTCTCTCTCCCCGAGATGGTGGCCGTCCACATGTCCAAAAAACGACCACCCTAACACACTAATTTTTTTTCTGCTCGCAGGAAATGATGAAAACCACGCTTGTGGTGAGGATTCCGACTGCATCAACCGCGCGACCAAAATTGAGTGCGTAGATGGAGACTGCAACTGCGGGCCGGGCTGTCAAAACCAGCGGTTTCAGCGCAAGCAGTATGCCGATGTTTCGGTCATCAAGACCGACAAGAAGGGGTTCGGCCTGCGGGCGAACCGGAACCTGCAGCCAAACGACTTCATTTTCGAGTACATTGGCGAGGTCATCAATGAGCCGACGTTCCGGAACCGGATGATCAAGTACGACCGCGAGGGCATCAAGCACTTTTACTTCATGTCGCTCACCAAGAGCGAGTTTGTCGATGCCACTAAGAAGGGCAACCTGGGCCGGTTCTGCAACCATTCGTGTAATCCCAACTGTTATGTCGACAAGTGGGTGGTGGGCGAGAAGCTGCGCATGGGCATTTTTGCCGGCCGCCCCATCCGCGCCGGTGAGGAGCTTGTGTTCAACTACAATGTCGACCGCTACGGCGCCGACCCCCAGCCATGTTACTGCGGTGAGCAAAACTGCGTCGGCTTCATCGGCGGCAAGACGCAGACAGAGCGTGCGACCAAACTGTCTCTTGCCACGATTGAGGCCCTCGGTATCGAGGACAGTGGCGACAGCTGGGACACCACCGTTGCCAAGAAGCCTCGCAGGAAGAAGGTCACCGAAGACGACGAGGACTATGTCAACAGCTTCCAGCCGAAATCCCTTGATGAAGATGGCGTCAACAAGGTCATGGCCACTCTGATGCAGTGCAAGGAGAAGTGGATTGCTGTCAAGCTGCTTACCCGCCTTCAGGCCACAGAAGACGAGCAGCTTCGCCATAGAGTGGTGAGGATGCACGGCTACCAGATTCTCAAAACAACACTCAACTCGTACAAAGACGACACCAATGTCGTCCTGCAGGTTCTCGATATCCTCTACGACCTGCCGCGCATCACCAAGAACAAGATCGCCGACTCCAACATCGAGGCAGCCATCCAGCCCCTGACCACTTCGACTCATGAAGAGGTCGCCTTCCAGGCCAACAGACTGCTCGAGGAATGGAGTAAGCTCTCGACAGCGTACCGTATTCCTCGCAAGGAAAAGGATGCCGCAGCTCATGCGACTTCAAACCCATTTGAGGAGCGTCGCAACATGGATCGCGACGAGCCTCACAAGCACGCCAACAACTCCCTGGCCAACCTGAACATTCCGACGGGCCCGCGCAATAAGGTACCGCAAAGGAACGTCGGTTTCTTCAATGGCCAACGTCCACCACGGAAGCTGCCCAGCAATCTGCCCGAGGGCTGGCACGTCACCACGGACAACACAGGCCGGTATTACTTTTATGATGTCAATGGCAAAGTCCAGTGGCAGCGACCCACCGCGCCGGCGGTTTCCACTCCCAAAACTTCGACCAAAGCCCAGCAGGGCCAGAAGGCGGTGCAGGATATCATTGACAGCTTGACTAAGGAGATCACGCCAAGACATTCGGCCACACATACCCCCCAGCGGTCTAGCACCCCGACCACCGAACCCAAGAAGGAGAAGTGGCGTTCTCTCTCAATCGAGAAACAGATGAAGATCTACGAGAACACCGTAAGTTTCTTTCGCCAGTGTTTCTAATGATTGCCCAGTCTGACATCTTCCCCAGCTTTTCCCTCACGTCAAGTACGTGGTCGAGAAATTCCACGGCAAGCTCCCCAAGGAGGACCTCAAGAAGTTTGCCCGCGAAGTCAACAAGAAGCTAGTCTCTTCCGATTACAAGAACAACCGCGTTGAGGACCCCACTCATATCTCCTCCAAACAAGAGAAAAAGGTCAAGAAGTACGTCCGTGACTTTTTTGACCGCGCCGTTGTCAAATATAAGGAACAACAAAAGGCCAAGGGCAACAACAAATCTACCGACTCGGACAAGCCCTTGGCTTCGTTAAATGACCTGGGAGACAGCTCTGCCCCGACACCGGTCCAAGACGACATTACACCCCTTTCTCAACCTAGCTCCCCTAGCTCCCCCGTTGGTGGTCGCAAAAGGAAGCGCGACGGTGATGATGATGATGTTGTTGAAGGCGAGGAGGCTTCTCAGTCACCGCAGGATGATAACATGTCGGAGACGCCTTCGGTGAAGCGGCTCAAGGAGGAGGATGGGGATGGGGACATGATACCTAGTCCTCCGCCGCCGCCGCCGCCGCCGGTGGATACGCCCCTTAGTGAGGAGCAGCGGGCCATGCGGGAGCAGGAGGAGGAGCTGAGGAGGGAGAACGAGGAGGCGCAGAGGATGGAGGAGGAGAATATTCAGAATAATAACCACAAGAACGGACAGCATATGGATGTTGATATGGAGGAGGCTGGTGGTGATGATGATAAGCCGCCTGAGCATAGGGAACAGACGGGAGCACAGGAGGTCATGAGCCACTAGGCGAGTTTCCATAGGCCTTTTCCGCAAAGGAAAAGGCGGATTAGTAGAGGGGCTATCGGATACCTTAGGCTAGGGGAAGTCGCATGGAAGCCACAAACAGGAAGTGGAGGGTCGCCCAATCTCACAAATATTGTGAGATTGGGAAGGGGGGCGGGTGGCTCAGATCACAAAAAGTGCTGGGTTATGGGTACATAATATTTTATTTTCACATCAGGGCAACCAAGGAGGAAGGAAGGAACCAGGCATACAACAACAACATTACATAATTACCTTGTTTGTTTTGTTTTTGTTTTTCCATTCTCGCCATTTGCATTAGCTCTCTCGGGTGGAATCGATTTTACAGGAAACAACAAGAAACCGAAAATGGGGTAGGATGGACTGGGTGGTGGTGGTTTTCTGTTACACTGGGACATGGGAAGGGCAAAAATTGCGATTGCTTTTTGTTTTTTTTCTGGTATTAGACTTTTTCTTTTCTGCGTTTGTGTTTTTAACACTTTTTTCTTCCTTTTTCTTCACGGATGATACCTCTTTTTTCTTTCTCTGCTTCTTGTTTTGGTGTACTACTGCATGATACTCAATTGAAATTCACACACACATTCCGGGGGCGTTTTTGTGTGTTGGGTCGGGGTTGAGGTTGGTAGTTGGTTGGGTTGGTGCAACTGTTTTGGTTTGTTTTATTCACAGGAGAGAAGTGAAGAAGATATGAGAGAGAGAGAGAGAAGGGGACGTTATCTCATTTTTTTCAAAATGTTTCTACACACAACACAGCACAAATGGAAAGTTTGCATTTGGGAATGAAATGTTCAGGGGTTACTTGGCCCGAATACATCGCCAGGTATTGGGGTTTCATTGTACATTCTGCATCATCGAGTTATTTACTTCGATATCAAGAAATATCTTCACGTCGTCAAACGGAATCCTCAAAAAACCATGGTATGGTTGATTCATCTCGCCTGCTGAGTTCTGATATACCCTCAACCCCCTTCCTTCCCGTCTACTGCAGACTCTTAATCACCCTCTCCAGCGCCTCAACCAACTGATCAGCATGCTTCTCCTCAAACACCAACATCGGCCTCAACCTCACCGCCCGCTCCCCGCTCCCCCCAATATTCACCCCCTCCCCCTTCGCCCTCTTCAAAAACTCATCCCTCTTCGGGCTATCAAACGCAATAAACGTCCCCATCCCCTTCCCCCTCAGATTCTCCACCTGCCCCGGATACTTCTCCCCCAACTGCTCCAGCTTCCCATAAAGATACTCCCCCACCTTTGCCGTCCGCTCCACCAGCCCAAACTTTTCAATCTCCTCAATGATCCCCTTGAAAAGCAACGCCCTCGCCGGATCCCCCATCCAAGTATTAAACTGCCTATACGGCTTGTTCGGCCTCAGCTCCGGATTCCCGAAGTAATACCCCGCCGTCTGCGCCTTCTTGCTAAAGGTAACCATATCCGGAGGCGTCGGCAAATCCCAGTGTTCGTGCGCCCAAAACTTGCCCGTTGCTCCCACGCCAGTCTGGACTTCGTCCACAATCAGCAAAACATTGTTTCTCTTGGTAATCTCCCTCAAACCGCGGAAAAACGCAGGTGAGGCGTGGTTATCCCCTCCTTCAGACTGGATCGGCTCAACCACCACCGCGCAAGGGGGGATGTGGTAGTTCTTGATCAGGTGCTCCACCTCCTCTAGCGCGGCCTTCTCCGCCGCCTCATTCTCCTTGACGTGCTGATCAAGCGGGTACTTCAACTTGGGAAACGTCGCCTGCGGCCAGTCAAAGGCGGGTATGTCGAGCTTGTGGATTGGTTTTGATCTCGTTGTGGAGAGGGACCCAAACAATCTGCCGTGGAAACCGGTCTTGAAGGACAAGATGGAGAGGTTCTGCGAGGCGCCGGGAGATTGGTTCAGCATGGCGGAAGAGACCTCCTCCTCTGTGAACTCGACGTGGGCGCCGCCGCGCTCTTGCTGGCGGCGGTACATGAACGCTGCCTTGTAGGCGGTCTCGTTCGCGTCGGAGCCTGCCATGGCGGTGAAGACTTGGTTGAGACCTTTGGGGGCTACTTTCAAGATGCCTGCTTTGAGCACGTCGGCCCAGTCGTGAGGGGGGAAGTTGCCTAGGGCGGGGCGGTTGATGAGGCCTTGGATCATTTGGGGGGATTGGGCTGCTTTGATGAGGGAGGGGTTGTTGTAGCCTACAGGGATGGAGGCGATTTGAGCGTAGCTGAATGCCCGGGTTAGAATTGGGTTGGGAGATAGGGGGAGAGATGACTTACACATCCAGCAAGATGTTTCCATCTGGGTCGGCAATGTAGTTACCCGCGCTCTTGTAGTAGTCCGTCAGCATGTTCAAGCTGCGGGTGTCAAACACCTCGTTGAGCTCAGCAATCTCGGCTTTGGCCTTGGGGCCGGGGATCTCAGTCTTGACCGAGGGACCCTCAGGCTCCCATGATGAGTAGAAAGAGGACATCTTGCGGGTAGAGCAAGAGAACCGCCGACGGGCCTCGAGAGGAACAGCAGCTCTGGTAGCGGAAGACGGAACAGACCGCAGAAGAGAGCTGCGCCCCCTCAGGGCTCTGGATGCCATCATGATGGTGACCTTTTATATGATTTCTCTCAATGACGATGAGAAACTCAATGTCACCCTCCCTGGATGTAAGTGCGATATTATTGAGTATGCAAGAAAGCTGCGACTCCCACCCTCCTGATGTCGAGAGGTGCAGACGGGAGAAAGGAAGGAACGCCACAAACAAGGTCCCTTCCGAAAATATAAAAGGATATCACCGGCTTATATCTGGTCGAATCCGGTCCAGGATCTGAAAGGGAACTAACAAAAGTTGGAGATTTGGAGTGTTAGTCTTAAGGAGAGAGGAGAGAGAGCTTTGGGAAGGAGTGGGGAAGCTCTTGGGTCGATCCGTCTCAGCAACGGGCCCTTACGTCAGTATAATTCCTAATAAAGTATCAAAGAAGGAACACGTTCGGTTGTTTGTTAGTCATTGGGCGTTCCTCTTTATAATTGTAGTGCTCATATATTTCCCTACTCTGTACACAGATTCCGGCCATCACCTATCTGTGATGCCCCTCCAGATAACCATGCAGTTACGATATCTTGCTGTTGCGAGCTCAAACAGCCGTCCGGACTGCGACATCGGGACCTCCCCGTGGATCCGACATCTCCATGCCGTCGTATCCAACCACTCCGTGGAGAGCTGTGGACAGCATGGCCGGTTCTGTACCCGCCGAAAGATGACGCAGCTTCCTAATTCTACCAAGCTGGATGGTGATAAGCATCTTGCCCAGCACGCCTTAGACCACTTACACCGCAGCGGGGTGCAGCCCGCCCCTCACCCCTCCTCACCCCACACCTTCAGGGGCGGTCCAGAGCTCGGGTCACCTGCACACTCACGGCCATCTTACGTCTTTTTGAGACCAGTTGCTATAAGACACATGGATCCAAATGATCTGATACTAACGAAAACACACTGCAGCTTTGCCACACACACCCAAACTTCAACAACCAAATCAAACGCCGACGAATGCCGTCCCTCTTCTCCTGGTGCTCGGTTTGCCAGACTGAGACTTTCCGACGCAAACCACCATTCATTCACAGCTTGGAATGCAACCTGTACACCCACACCGGCTTCTGAAAAATCAAGACTCATTCCGATATTACCAACAACCTCAAATACAGTGTATGGGGTCTTTGCCCCCCCCCAAAGCAGTACATTCCGCTGCTCACAGCACCAACAACAACGACCGGCCCTCAACGCCATGTAATTACCAACCCCCTGATATGTCCACTGCCTGCCAGCGGGTTGACTAGAACCACTCCAGCTCCAACGCGCGGTAAACATGTCCCCTAACGCAATGATGAAGCGCATAAAACAAGAAAGTGAAGAAAGAAAGCCTTATCCATACAATGCCACTAAAGAGAAAAAAAGGGTGTTGGGACACCAGGGTATACCCTCAAAAATCATATAACAAAGTTTGACCGAGGTTTTATTCAGTCATGAAGAAAGCCGGGATCCGCCCTCGTGGAGAGCTGATAGTCTCCGTCCAGAGTGGGATTGTCGCCAGTCTGCTCCTAACTGCTGGCGTTGCGTTCGTCATTCTGTGGGATCTTGAGACCGGCATTTTGTGCTACGCTCTTCCATAATTCCAGTTCCCGAAGGGCGCGGTCGAGTTCAAACTTGAGCTTATCGTTCGACTGGCTGAGCTCGGCGATGGCCTGTTCTGTGAGCAGCTTCTCCAGAGTCCATTTCTCAATGTTTTGAGTTTCGTTCTCTTTGAGCTGGGTGATGAATGAGACTGCCCGTTGAAGGATAGAGCCCTTATTCTTTTCGCATCCGGGCACAATCTTGGCCAGCTCGTTGATGCCCTCGTTGATCGTCTCACGACGGCGACGTTCCACTAAACAAGCGTCAACACCCGCAACTTCCACACATCCACCATAAAAAAAATAACAATAACCAACCTTCTTTATGATTGTCCTTACGCATCTTGTGCCATTCTTCTGATCCGACGGCCGGCTTGGGGTTGGAGGCAGGAGTGTAGCGCTGCTCCTGCGGAACCTGTTGAACCTGTTGTACTTGCTGCACCTGCTGGACACCGTTCTGCAACTGTGGGTGCATGTTTACCGCGCGTGGCATAGCGGGAAGGCCATCCGGGTGGGGGCCGGACATGTTGTAGGCATTCTCGTCATGCTGAGGTTCCGAAGTCTGCTGGTTGACAAAGGTTTCTTCCGTGGGTTGCGGAACATGCAAAGAAGGGTACATGTTCAGAGCGGCAGCAGCAGTGCTAGTAGCATTGTTGGCATCGCCGGGCTCTTCGGCATGATCTGCAGTCGCTTGAGCGAGCACACTGAAGTCATCCACATTGACCTGGTCGTGTGCGGCTTGGGCGATGCTCACCGCCGTGTTCTCGAGGAAGGCCTGGGCCTCCGAGTCGGTGACATTCATGGTGGCAGGCGGTGCTGGTCGTTTGTTACGGCGCGAGTCTGGAGATATCGACTCGGTATTCCGCTTCCGCTTGTGACCAGGAGAAGTAGTGATCTCGCTGAGATCAGTGTGTTGTTGCTCGATTCCTACTGTCGCGGCCATAACGGGAACTTGCAGGATGGCTTAGTCCTGGTATCATATTAGTGGCCAAACCAGGTTCAGGTTGAGGAGTCACATCGGCAAATATGATTGTGCAAGAGGCAATGAAGAGAAGCTAGGCTGATGAGGGGAGCCAGGTGAAGTCCCAAGATAGTTGGTCGGTGTGGTTCTTGGTTGGGGGTATCAGCGAAGCAACAAGCACTTGCTTGGAGGGTCGTCTTATGAGTGAAAGAACCCAGCCTCCTCGGATGGCGCAAGTGCGCAACCTCCAGAGCTGGCTTCGAGGCCTTGTTGCCAAGGGCAGCTTGATGCAAGGCTCCCTATTCATCGTTGAAGGATGTTATTGGTGTCTACAGAAACTAGGGGCTGCCCAGCGCAGGTAGATACTGGAGCCTGCCTTGTCCGGCCACTTGACTGTTGGATAGGAACAAGGAGAGATGGGCATTGCGCCAGCGTTTGCGCATGCTGCAAATTGTAAGGGGTTGCGGGCAGGTGCTGCGGCAGTGGCAGGAGGATCTCGAGCAAAGGCGAGTCGTTTTGGTATTCTTGATATTGGATTGTCCCTTGAAGAGATGAAATGCCTCCTTACCGGTCGGGTTTGCCAGGTTCTAAGTCGAGGTCACCTGATGAAGGTTGGGAGAACGTGCCCGAAAACGTGACCGTGACGAGAGACTGCGAATAGTCAGTCTCGGATCCACAGTCGACGCAGAAAGTCGATATACAACGAAGGAAATGGAAATCAACAAGATCGTACCAGCAAGGAGAATAGTTATTTCTGTCGACTGGGAGTGCGAGGGCGTTGATATTTCCTCGTCGAGGACTTGATGGGAGATGGGGGACAGAAGACGAAACCACGTGAACATTCAGCTCCGGGGGGTGGAGGGTTTTCGAGAGCCGGCGGGCGCGACGCGTGCACGGATCACCACCCACACCCATTTCCTACTCCCGACCGAGATTCAACCCCTCGATTAGCACCTGGCCGTAGCTTCGTGACTTCCCACCCACCACCTTCTTTTAGAATCCTTCGACCCCCCACCTTGATGTTTCTAATTTGCACGTGTACACCAGACACGCACACACACTGATGGAGCTGCAGAACAGAACGGACAAGGCTACCAAGGCAACCAGTGAGGTGCGGGGTTGCCTACCTATCGTCGACAAGCAGCCGTTTGTTGTTTCGTGTTGTATAATTCCCTCCCAGTTTGGATGATGGTGGGCTGCCCCTCGAGTTCACCAGGACTGACAACCTTCTTGTTCGGAATCAAAACCATGATCGCAACACTGCCACATCCAAGCACGTGTTGCCCGACCCCTGTTGACCTACCACTTACACAGTGAATACTGCACCACACCACTAGGTACTGCATCTGACAGCTTCCTTCGGCCCTCGAGGATACTTGGACCGCCAGCCTCCTTTGGTCACAAAGGCTCGGCAGATATTCATGCAGATGTGCAGCATACATAGATTGTCTGTATCTCGACAAGGCTGGAAGAGCTGTGTAGCAAAAACGCCCTCCACCCCCTCCAACCAACAGATCCTACGCAACGACCTCCTGACTGCTCGGGAGGGAGGTAGCGAAGTGAGACAGGTCGACACATGATTTGATGGCTTGGAGGGGTGATGTTTGCGTCACGAGGCGCCAAGGGCACCGTTCTGACAAACTTCGGTCGTAAGAATCCAAACAGTTGGCTAGCCAGGCCGGGAGTTCCGCCTGGCCGTCAACCTGAATGCACTCTCCCGCTGAAAACTGAGGAGTAGAAACGCCGAGCATGTCATACCAAATGGTTGGCTGTAGTGGAATGCCAAAAAACGGCCCAGGCATCTACAGTCCCATCCCGCCTTCGACTGGGAGCCAGCGCCGTGCATCGATATATCAATATCCACATACAGATATGCAGGCGGGTGAATCCATCAAGATGCTTGCTGTGCGGGGGTTGATTGCCGCACGGGCAGCAATCCGATTTGCCCCTCGCGATACCTCCGCATGAGTGGGGCATGTCCCTATCGGTCTTTATCGGTCCCAGCCCGTCAACGAACACCAAACTCCCGACCTGCTCGTGACAAGCACAACCACATTTCCATTGCCAACTCTTCCAGCAACTTCATCATATCCACATACCCGGAGAGGCACGTGGAAAGCAAACAAGACCATGGCCGATCACGGCGCCTCCAAGATTAACCACGACAACCACCTCCTCCTGGTAAGACGACGTCATCGCCGGCTCTCTTCCCTCTGGTCCATCTTCCTGCCAAACGGCCCATCAAACCTTGATGGCCCAGCTGACAAAGGTTGTACGTCTAGGACCAACCCCTCCTCCGACTTCCATACGAGCTACTACGCAAGAATATCCGATCGGCGCACTATCATATCGAGTGGGATACGAATGCTGTCAAGGATCTGCTCAAAGAGACCGCCACCAACTCCATCAACCAAAAAGCATCCAAACAAGATGTCGTCAACAACCTTGACCAGATGCTGGCTAGAATGCGCGGTCTCAAGAGGAAGCTGAGCACCTATGCCGAAGAGGAAAATCGCTTGTACCGCCAGTCGACCGCCAGGGTCGCACACCTTCGAGAGCTATCCGACGTGCACACCGTCGAAGATGTCAAATACGAAGCCTGGTCACGTCAGCGTCTTGACCGCTTGGTAGTCGACTACATGCTTCGACACGGCTACAACAAGTCCGCCAACGCCCTTGCCGAGGAGAGACACATGCTCGGGCTAGTCGACATCGATACATTTGTTGCCATGAGCAAGATCCGGCAGTCTCTCGAGAACGGCAGTGTGCAGGAGGCACTCGTTTGGTGCAACGAAAACAAGAAAGAGCTTCGCAAGATGCAGTCGAAGCTCGAGTTTGAGCTACGTTGCCAACAATACATCGAACTCAACCGCAGCTCTTGCCCTAAGCTGGAGGCTATTAACCATGCCAAGAAGCACATTATGCCCTTTAGCAAGACCTACCCAACAGAGGTCAGCCACATCGCTGGCTTATTAGCTTACCGCGCTGACACGCCTCACGAACCCTATGCCTCTCTCTACAGCTCAGCCCGATGGAAAAAGCTTGCCGATTTGTTCACCGACGCCCACCTTAAGCTGCTCGGCCTTCCTCAGTTTCCGCTTTTGCACATTGCTTTGTCGTCTGGCCTTTCAGCCCTCAAAACGCCAGCTTGCCACAGCAGCCAACAGAACCAGAGCCACCAAGGGCACAAATCACACAAGTCAGCTACGCCGGGTCCGGGGCAAGGCGAGGAGCAAGAATCACGAAGTCATGGCACGGCAAGTCTACAAACGAGCGTCTGCCCAATCTGCTCGACTGAGCTCAACGCCCTGGCTCGTAACGTACCATATGCCCATCACAGCAAGAGTCATTTGCTGGAACATGACTTGATGCTGCTGCCAAACGGGAGGGTGTATGGCAAGGCGCAGCTCGACGAATATGCGGAAAAGTCACGGCTAGCCGCGGGAGAGGTCAAGGACCTGGTAACGGGAGAGAAGTTTAGGGAGGATGAGTTGAAGAAGGTTTTCATCACTTGATATCTGAGGGCTGCCAAGTTGCGGATAATCTGTCGTGTCGTTTCCGAGTTATTAGCATCATCATGGCGTTTTGGAGCAGGATTTGTTTTTAAGGGTGAAAGAGTGTAATGTTTCAGGTACCACGGAACTGTGAGGACGAGGGAGGCCTTTTCTGGGACAACAGCAGCGGTGTATTTGGAAGTACAGTAGAAGCCAAAGATTGGAGGCACGGTTTTGGCTTAGGATTTCTGGGTTAGTAGTTGCTCTTTGGAGAGCATGGTGCTTGTTTACATTGCGGAGAATTTGATGAGTGTAATTGGTGTTTATGACAAGACAACGCGAGTAATTTATGGGCCAGGTGGGTTTTGTGTGGACTTCGAGAAGCGTTGTGCCGGTGTCGTCATTATTCTGGTATCGGTATTTCTGGCCATGTGAATAGAATATCCTCAAATGAAGGTCATTGTAATATATGCTCGGCAACCGACGGCAGCTGATTGACGACCATTTAATCAACTCTATTGATCCCTCCTTCCCGTCCCTTCCTTCCAACTGAGTTGAGTGAGTCTGTCTATCTCTCTCTGTCATTTCCCCAGTTGATCTCCGCCCGTAGCTTATGTACATCACTTTCTCTCGTGCTTCCCCTGAACCCCCGTGTGTACCGCTCAGTGGTGCTCCTCGCCGTGGTGGTGCTCATCCTTCTTCAAGAAGAGCTGCTCGTAGACGCAGTAGGCTGTGAAAGCGACGACGGCAGTACCGAACCCGGGGAGGGCGTTCCTGTATCTGTTGAATCGGCTGAAGCGGCCGGTGTATCGCCAAGCCTCACTGTTTCGGTGACGTTGTCAGCGATGGATTGGGAACAGAGGGGTATGGACGTCGGGTGCAACACACTTTCTCTCCCAGGGGTCGTAACGGGGCTTCTTTGTATTGGCGAGGAACTTCTTCATGGAGAAGCCGGTGATGTTTGGCTTCTCGTCCCCAAGCTGGGGGAGGGCGGAGCGGAGTATTCTGTGTGCGGTAAAACAAAAGTTAACCATGCAAGAACGAGAAGATATCGGACAATTGGAGGGGTCAGTACCTTGTGGGATACATGGTGGCAGTTGGTTGACAATTTCGTCGTCGTCGTCTTCGTCAGAAGGGGAGCTCGCTCACTGAGCTTCCAAGCATCACCACTGTTCGGTCCATGTCACTGAGTTGAGGTCGCAACTGCCAAGACTGCTTAGTCATTCATATGCGGGAGGCGCGAACAGGAGAGCACGAGGAGGCTGGTTGGTCTGTGCACCCAGCACTTGCAGCAGTTGTGCTGTGTGCGATGCCTCTGATGGAAGGAGCAGTCTTGACCAAGCGCGCAGAAACAGCAACCTCTCACGACGTCGCCCTCCGAACCACTTGCTCGATTATTTCCCAGACAACCCCCGCCGAACCACGTCGAACTCTTCTTCTCATGTTCAACAAACAACCACTCTCTCCAAAACCGAATCACGACCCCCTCGGTTATCGCGACTTGACATCCCAATAGTTTCTTAATCACCAACAATCTTGCCCAGGTCTCACGGCGCTACGACTCCCGACAGCCGCCTCTTTCTCTACAAGGAGTTAGGAGAGGCAAGTATCGTCGGCGAAGAAGAAGGAGAACGACGATCGACCGTTGCCACATCTCTCCATCTCTGATCTGCCTCCTGGATCCAGTGTGAAGATGCCCCCCCCAAACAACATGAACCGCTTTCAAGGCGGGCCGAACACCATGTACCATCAGCAGCAATATCAGACACACGCACCTCAAACCTCGGGCCACCCACCGCCACTGGGTGGAAACCCTGCTTATCTCAACCAACTGTCTGCCGCTGGCAATCCTTTTGGAGCGACCAGCAACCTGATGGGCCTTGCCGGTGGAATGGGTGCCGCTGCTGGCGGCTTCAATGCCGAAACCGGCCTCGCAAGCCATGCCGCACGAATGGGCTTCCATAGCGGGGCAATGCAGCAGGCGCAAGCTCAACAGCAACAGGTTCTGCAGCAGCAGCAGCAACACCTGCAGGCACAACAACATGGCCAACACCCCGCTCTCCATCCTGCCCAACACACTCCACAACAAAGCCATGCCTTGGAACACACAACGCGGGCGGCCCAGAACAAGGGAAGGATACGGGAGGTGTGGAAGCACAATCTGGAGGAGGAGTTTGAGATTCTGCGAGATCTGATACAGACACATAAATATGTGGCTATGGTAGGTGACCAAGGCCCTCCGAAGGTGCTTCTGAGCCTGTGCTAACTGAAGGCGCTGCCATGATAGGACACGGAATTTCCGGGTGTTGTATCGAGGCCAATGGGCGGATTTAGGGGGAAAAGCGATTACCATTACCAATGCCTGCGGACAAACGTCGATATGCTCAGCGTTATTCAGATCGGAATCGCGCTTTTCAACGAGGATGGTGAACAACCAACTTCCGTAGACCCATCGTCCCAATGGTCAAATCCTAGGAGGACAGGCACTCAAGCGCCACTGCCTTTCGCCTGGCAATTCAACTTCAAATTCTCTCTTGAGGACGACATGTACAACGAGACCTCGATTGAATCACTCCAGCATGCCGGTATCGATTTTAAGCGAATGGAGCAGGACGGCATCGATCCTTTCAAGTTCGCTGCGCTCTTGATACCATCTGGCCTAGTTCTTGAGGATGATGTATATTGGATCAGCTTTCACGGCGGATATGACTTCGGTTACCTGACCAAGCTCTTGATGCCCAAGAACCTTCCCGGCGACGAGGGCGACTTTGACGAGGAGATGAAAAGGTGGTTTCCTGCCACGTATGATGTGAAGCACCTGATGAAGCATGCCATCAAACTTCAGAATAGCGGCCAGCTTGAAGTCCGGGACCCTGGTGTGGTCGATATTCTGACAAAGTTCGAGCAGAAGGCCGGCCTCGAACACATTGCCGAGACACTCAAGATCAAGCGAGTAGGCAGCGCCCACCAGGCTGGGTCGGACAGCTTGCTCACTGGGCGAGTATTCTTTGAGTTGCGAAAGCGCATCTTCAACGGCCACATTCCGGAAGAACATCTGGGCAAAGTGTGGGGATTGGGTGTGCCAGACTATTCCATCGGTGCGCAGCAGTTCAACAGCGGGCAACAGCAGTCCACGGCCAACAAGAGCAACAATGCCGATGGCTCCGCTGCGAATGGTGCTACCCCAAGCACGCCCAACACAAACAATGTTGGACTAGTCAACAACACCACGCCGGCCCCAGCATCTCATCAAACCAATGGTGTGAACAACCAGTCAAACAGTAACAATGCTGCTGTCGGGTCTTCTGGCGGAAATGCCGCCCAGAGCGTGGGTGGAGGCATGGGTCCAATGACACCTGGAGGAGGAGGAGGAGTGTTTGGGGCGTTTGCTTTTGGCGGCGGAAATACCAACAGCGCTAGATAGAGCTCGAGCGTGGATCCAGTCGACGACAACGAAAAAGCAGTCGAGAACGAGGTGGATATCGATTCGAGCGACAATGTCAAGTCTATTAATGTTCATACGGATGGCGTTTTTTCTTCTCTTTCACGCGATGCCTTTTCCACTTGTGTCACTGTACCGATTATGACGGATCATGATGATATATCTGCTGACACGGGAGGCTCTGCTGTCTAGAGCGATAGCGCTGAACTTCGTCTTCGAGGTGGTGGACTGCCTCCAGATCGACCTTGGCCTGTGAAGGATAACCCTTTTCCTGCTCCTGCTCCTACTCCTGCTCCTACTCCTGCTCCTGTTCAGGGAGATGGTCGAGGTGGTGGTGGTCCTGGTCGGCCAAATCAAATGAATACATACCGGCACTACGGCGCTGAAGAATTAGAGGAGGACAAGTCTTTGCCCACCAATTTGGTGAGGTCGATGAGCTCGTTGCTCATTTTGAGGCTCGCACCGCGCAAGCTCGCCCAAACCCTGGACAAGGGCACTTTCCAGGGGGTACTATTACTGTACCTCATGGTCGTGGTGGTGGTGTCGCTGGTCGGCCGAATCTGACGAGAGCATACGCTGGAATAGGATGTCAGCTTAATCCATCTCAAATCGATCCTCAATGGGCTGCTGTTCCCGCGCGAGGTACTGCAACCCCTGGACAACCGTGCTTTCCGGGGGCTACTGTTCCTGTATCTTCTCCTTCTGCCACCTCATATCCTTCTACCGCCTCATATCCTTCTACCCCCGCATTTAATCCTGGTACTCCCGCATACAACCCCCCAACATCTCAGCAAAATATTCCATCGACTACTACCGCCGCGAACAATGCTGCAATTTTTGGACAACAGCCTTACCCCCCCGGATTCACCCCTGCTGTGCAGAGTACACCTGTTGAACCAGAATATATTCCTCCTAGACCGACTGGTTGTCCTCCTTCACGTCTAGCTCCGGCCGGGGGCGTAATCGGTGACCGGAGGAGGCAGGCTGATGCTCCTGCTCCTGGAGGTGTGTGTGTGTGGGGGGCGACAAGGTGTTTTGAGCAATAAGCAGCGGGGAGAGCAGGAGGAAGCGGCTTTAGGGGGGAGATAATGATGGTCAAGGTTCTGCTTCTCAGGTGGGGGGTGGTGGGACTGCTACGGAGGGGACAACTGCTGCTGGTTCTACTGCGGAATCAACGATGACAGGTGGTGGGTCTGCTGCTCTTGATTAATGTGCTGTTTTATGCGCACGGAGTTACGTAGATGATTTCGAGGGGCTCTCCGCCTCGAACTCCTTCTCTTCGGGGATGTTTTTCGCAGTTGTGGATTGTTTTGGGGTTGGGTTGAGGGCCGGGAAACAAAAAGGGAGTTTTGTGGGGGTTGAAACATCGGGAGGTGTGTTTTCGATTCGAAAAAGCAATATCGGGACAGCGAGTAAGGTAGCGAATGTATTTTTTAGTCTGCAGAGTAGCTATTTGAGTTTTGAGCGGCTACCAAACGCATTATGAGAGAGTTGGCGAAGTCTGTTCATTTGTGCGATTGTCAGTGCGAGATGTGAATTCCAGGTAACTGCCTACGTCTCGAGAAGAGGTTAGTGACGGTGTAAAGAGAACAAGAGGAGGTTTCCTGGAGGGAGATACACACAGCCTGACATCACTATATCAACGAACGTGTCACAGAAACCCATGGTTGTAATTTAGAGGTTGGTTGGCTTGATGAGGAAGTTTACTTGTCTCACACCCTGAATGAGCAGGTCCACACAACCTTTCCTCACAAAAAGAAGAAAGATCAAAACCCCCAACACCTACATATCCCCCCCTAACTCCATCCCAAAATATTCCGCTACCCGTATCCTCAATCTAAAATGCACGATATGCCCTCCCCCCGAAAAAACGCCCTCTAAAATCCACAGACAACGACGAGATGAGACGAGACACCCTCACATGCCAATCCCATTAACCAAATCCAATGCCCCCTCCACCACCCCCTCCAGCTCCCCCACCCGTGTCTTGAGCTGTCTATTCTCATCCCTCAGCAAGCCAACCGTATCCCAAGCCACACTCGCATCCTGCCCCTTGCAGTTCCTACACCCCCCTTCCTCCCCGGCCGCCACCACCCCCCTAAAAATCTTTTGAAAGGCATTCATCGTCACCGGCTTCGGCTGCTGCGTCTGTTGTCTCGGCGTCGTGCTGCTAGTCGTTGGCGTGGCCAACTTACTATTCCCCCCGGGAAACCCCCCCTGTACAGGCGTCTCCGGCACCGGGCTCCTACACCTACTGCTAAACACACTTTCACTCTCCGCGCTCTCCACCTCCTCATCATCATCCACTGACCAGCTCTCGCCGCTGCGGCGCTTATGATGCCGGATTTGGTCAACACCGAGATCTTCAGATAATACCACAGAGGGGGCTTTACTCCTCTCCCTTTCGTGCTGGAGTTCTTCAGTTAATGCCCGAACCTTGTGCTGCTGCTCCGCCAGCTCCTTGGCCATGTTTTCCAGTTGAAATTTCAGGTGCTTCGCCCTTGTTTCCGCCTCTTCCAGCTCGTCTTTCTGGGCGGAGTGTTCCTGACGTAGGTTGTGGATTGTGCCTGATTGGGATTTGTAGGCGGTTTGGTATTTAGTCAGCAACCCGATAGCGTTGGCTTGAAAGTTTTTAAAGGCGGCCGGGGAGAATGTTTCGTTTCCTGGGGTGGAGGAAGGGGGAAACAAGGCGGTTTCAATGTTGAGCGTCAACAGCTCGTCAGCGGCTTCCACTGTCGAGGTTGTCGGTGTGGTTGGGGCTGTGAAGCGGGATGTAAAAGCCGACATGAACCGCGATGTCATAGTCCCTCCTCCTCCTCCTCCTCCTGCGGGAGTGGTGATGGCTGTTTTTGGGGTGGGAGGTGGTGGGATCGATGATCGTTTAGGGGGGGGACGGGTGGGTGTCATCGTGTCAGGGGCTTCAGAAATTTGTTTTTTATCACTGCCACCCGTTGTCGGGGTGGTGCTGGAGTCGTTGTTGTTGGTCCGGTCATCAATGCTGCTGTTCGGGGTCATCCCCAGAGCTGACCCTGCTGCTGTTCCACTTAACCACCCTGCCAGGCCTGATTGTGGGCTTTCCGCCCTTTGGCGTATCCTCCCTTCTCCTGTGTATGGCATTTGTTCAGACGGAAATCGTTGATGGTGCGTCTTCTTCCTCGTCGGGGAAGGGGTCCGGCTTTGGTTCCACAGTGCCAGGGGGAACAAGTTGGGGAATGACTGCTGCCGGCGGTGTAGATGTTTATTATGTGGTGGCCCAAAGGGTGACGGTGATAGACAGGTGGAGGAGGATTCTTCGAGGTCGGCATCAGAATACCCGCTGTGATATTCCGAGAAGGGCGGAAGAGATGGCTTCGGCGCGATAAAGCTAAAGGGCGAGGACTGCTGCTGGTGCGCCGATGCTGGTGGTGATGGTGGTGGTGGTGGATTTGGTGTTACCGTCGCGCGCCGCTTAAGCTCCTGGCGTGGAGAGCCGTATCCATTATCCTGGCTACTGCCAGCAGATGATCCTCGTAAGGCGCGGGCTTCTGGCACGGCTGCTGCTTGTTGAGCAGGAAGGATAGGATGAACAGTCTGGCCAGACCTGGGAGGTTGTGGGGAGGACGAAACAGGGTTGTCGTCGCTTAGCATGATGAGTTAATGTTTCGCGGCTTCGGGGGAGTTGGATGAAAGGTGGCCTGGGCTTTTTTGTTTCCCTTGGTCAAAATAGAATCCCTGGAATTTTCCTCTTAATAGTGTGTGTGTATGTGTTGATAATTCTCAGCCGGTGACGTCTTGTTTGCTTGCCCTTTTGCTGTCAAAGCATTCCACAAGGCGAAACAATGTCTCGTGAAAGGGAAGCGATATTGAGATGAAAACGAGGAAACGTTTGCGACGACCCTCCACACTTTCGCTTATTTCCACGCACAACATACAAGTCCAACAACCTCGGCCCTCACCCTCTGCTCATCTCATCTCTCAACAACACGTGGGAGATTCCCGGGATCTTTCCCAGCCCGGCGCCGGCGGCAGCAAAACCTTTCTGAGCAAGCGGAGCCTCAACTTGCATGCAAAAACGCGGTCGTAGGAGGTTGGGTGTGGTGGTGGTTTGTGTACGCAGTAGATATGGTTGTGTATGGCTGGGGGCCTGAAAAGTAAAACCAGGATAACCTGTCGTCCTCGAGCTTCTGGTTCTTCTCCGCGGCAACACAAAAAGTAAAACAAAAAGATCAGAAAAAGTCCAAGAAGTGGTTGTGCGACAAAAAAGAAAACCACCCAAAGCTGTCTTGTTTACAAAAACAAGTTTTCCCGTTCCTTGCATGTGGTCGACCGTCAGTGCCTCTCGCTCTCTCGGGGATCTCGTTTCCAGGGTTCTGGCTGACCGCCTTTGCCAAGACTAACACCTCTCCCAAGACCTTCAACTCCCAGCCATCAACCCCACGATCACCTCTCTTCAGTTCAGCTGAATATCATCACTCGGGATCTATCCTGCAACTATCTGACTCGGTTATCACCGGTTCAGCCGAAGAATTTATCTCTCATATCCAGCCACTCTATTTCTACACATTTCCCCCTCCACGAATCTTCTGTCTCTCATCACTGCTTAAACCAATCCAACGCTCCTACGTGGAACCGCAGTCTGTCCGATCTGTCCTGACAAACGTCCCCGCTGGTCTTGCAACGGCTCGTCGGGCCCTGACTTGCCCTGAGGCTAGCCTAAACTTTAAAGCCCAGTGAACCTGAGCTTTGAGCAAGCTGTGATCCAACTCTCTGTTGCCATAGAAAGAGGAGGTCGTAGAGGTGCAAAATTTAGCAGTTCTCACATACTGGTAGAACTCAAAGGGCATGTCTAGCTCACATGCTTCTGATGCTTGGGCAGGAATGTCTCATTTCTCGAGGCTGACTGCCACGAACACCAACTATTGAGACATACATTACACATCACACATGTTGAAATGCAGGTAGTTGGTGATGACTGGGTATCTTTTAACGCCACTCGGGGCCTCCCCCGTCGGCCATCTATTCAGTGTTGACCATCCTACCACGAGGCAAAACCACCCGCTACCACAAAAACCATAGCCATGTCCTTTTTGCAGTGAACTGAACCCCTCAGTAGAACGACTCCACCATCGTCTCCTTCATGGTCGTATTAATCGCCCCCGGCGCCGCACCCTCACCCAGCCTGAACACACTCTCAATCACGCTGAGTTCCGGCGCTGTGGTATCCAACCCCGTCACCGCCATCCAGTCATTCACCACCATGCCGCCTCCAATAACATTGCTACCTCTGTTGACACTGCCCGCCACAAGAGGTACCTGCAGCAAGCTGCTCAGCTCGTCCTGGTCCTGAATGCTCGTCTTGGGGTGCACCAGACCGCCTTGGTTGCTCAGCGCCATGTATGTGCCCACCAACACGTGATCGGCAATGGTTTGCCTGAAAACTTCCACACCGAGGACATCAGCGATGATCTCTTCCGTCTCAGGCTCTAGATCGGGGTGGACGAGGGCTGTGTGGTCGTTGCAGACGATGACGTTGCCGAGGGCCGAGAGACGCTCCTCGATGCGCTGTATGCGGATTTCGTCGGGGAGGGAGTTGCGGAGGTGTTGGAGTTCTTGGTCGGTGGTTGTGGTGGGGACGAGAAGACCTTTTCGGTTACTTTTTTTTCATTGTTAGCTCAGTCGCAGGACTAGAATATGTTGAGAGAGTCGACAACATACCCAGCTGTTAACCGCCCAATGATCCGCGTGCCGGCAATCGTCGTTCTGCAGATGGGAATGACATCCTGGAGCTCGGCCTCGAACACGCTGTAGAAGTTTTCGCTGGCACCGACCGCCACGAGGGCGTAAGAGTTTGTGAGGGTGGAAAAAACACCAACTCTGTAAAATAAAACGTTAGCCGTCTGTCGCCCTCTTTCTGAACAAGTAGCCCGTGTGGCTTGTGAAGTCTGCATGCTGTTGTGCTGTTTCGGTACCCCGCGCTTCCCCTCTTTAGACCCCAATGTCTGAGTATAGGCAACATCCCACTCCCCTCGAGATATTCGAGTCCAAAGGCAACAATGCTCTTAAGCTGTCCCATATGAATGCGACCAGACAAAACCCCTATAGCTCGCTCTGTCGTCGCCGCGGGGCAGGTTTTCCTCCATGATGAAGATAGCGATAGAGGTGTGGTGGGGTGGGGAAAAATTGCATCGCAATGCGCATCGCATTTCCATGCAGCACTTACTCGTTGGAGTTCTCAAATTGCGCTCTGACAGCCATGTTTGCTTCCTTTTTCTCTGATTCCTTCTTTTTTTTTTTTTAAAAAAAAAAACCTCAGGTATCGAAAAAGTGCCGGACTTGATACGATAAAAAGAGGCGCTGCGGTGGAAGGCTGGTGGTGAGTTTGCTTGGATTGCTCTGTTGGATGGTGGAAGCAAACAGGGCGGCCGAGAAGAAAATATATCATTCTGGGGTCCTGGTCGGTCAGCCAAGAAACCTAGAAGGAAGTGGGGCCCCAACCCAAATAGTGGTCCCGCCTGGTGACTAATAGCTAAACAGACTGTGCTCTCCAGCCAAGGCTTAAACTAATCGCAGGAGCGAAAACGCAGAGCAGCATAGTCTTTTTAATCTTCTCTGGTCACTCTCATCATCACAAATCATTTCATACTTTGCCTTTTCATCGCCTTCTGCCAAACCATTCTCGGCTTCGCCTGCACTTATGATGACTCAACGGGCTGGGGGTTGGCAAGGCTAAGGCAGATTGTAATGCATACGCCACCCAGTCCCAAAGGCGAGTGACTCAATGCCGCAATTCATCATGAATCACTGGTAAATAGCCTTGATTGGTCCCAAAAGTCTTAAGGATGTTAATCTTTAGTAAATGTATGTAGAATGGTACAGGGTTGTGTACGTTTGATGTTGCTAGACACTCCCAAAGGCCAAATGATTGTTTATTCATCTCACTGCATACCCTCATGTCTTATACAGGCTTCTGCTCGCCATGTCACATGGAAAACTTCAAATGCAGAACAAAGTAACTTCATGATGCTGTGATCATGCAGGTCAACACCCCTTCCAATGCTTTTCCTCCAGTCCACCAGAGGTTCCGGTTGTATGCCAATTCGCCGCCAAAATGCATCTACAAGTATATCCCACAGCTCCATGAGCCAAACACCGAGATCCCTCTCCCGGTCTTTAGGCAAGCTCTACTGAAGGAAAGTACCTTGGCCCGGCAAATCCTTGGGCAACCACTGCCTCGATATCGATATTGCTCGACCGATCAGACAGGTCCTGTGGAGGACTCCACATCTTGAGGAGTATAAAACGGCCGCTCACTGGCGGATCAAACCGAATGGTGCACTTATTCTTATCCTTTTCGATAAAGAAGTGTGCCAACGGTGCCATGAGCTCGCCACCAACTGCCCGTACCGCCTCTTGCGTTGCGATTTGCGAAGCTTCTTGGGCTTCTTCCAACGTCGTCCTGCTGGTACTTTCATGCTGCCGTCCGCCACCGCGAGCGGTATATCGACGCCGAGTCAAGTTATCGAAAGCTCTCCAGTCCGAGGACGGGTTACCCCATGGGTCTCGGTCCTCTTCGCTGCTCTCGCTCTCAAATGGCAGTGACCCTATACGGTTCGGCGTCCTTCTGTTACGTGACCGGAGATGCGGGGGAAGTACACGTCCATCATCATCGTCGCCGCTACCATCGTCGGTACATTCTGTCGTAATGTTGAACGGGGGTGGCGGTACAGCAAACTCTGGCGGGATTTGGGCTGTTCTATAGTCCTCATCGTCATCCAGACCAAAGCTGAATTCCCGCACTGGTGGTTGAAGGCGTGTGATGGAACTACCGTCCTCCTCATGACGGACCGAATATACTAGGGTGTTATTTGTCCTTTCTTGCGGGGGGAGATACTGGATCTGATACTGCGCTGTGCGGGTGAGGAGCTCGTCTGACTTCATGGCCACAAACACCATCCCTTCTCTAACCCTGTTCCTGGTGTAAGTATGCGATATGTGGAGAGGATCGATAGAGACATACGGGCATGAGTAGCTTGATCCGGGGGCCTTGATGACAAGCTCGGTAAGGCTGAAAACGGTCCCGCCTGTATGCCTCAGGATGATGTTGCACCGATTGCCTTTGGTGCAGTACACTGAATCGTCATTCTTCAGGATATTTTCCGGCGGGTATTGTAGTGATTCTTGATAGAGCCCCCCGTCACAGCTCACAATCTCCATGGTCAACCTGCCGGGCTCCAACTGTCCATAATGTCCATAATGGAACCCCTTGAACTTTGGACCGACCTTGTCATTGTCCAGCTTTCGCCGCTTGGTGCGACGGGTGTCCTCGGGGTCCTGGCTGTACAATGTAGGCGTCATGCTCGTGGGAGCCAGTGGTGAGATGAGGGTGCCGATATTGGGCAAGTCCAAGAGGGCGCGAAGGTGAGAGTTGGCGTCGGGATGCTCATCGGAGACGACATGCGAAGAAGTATTATTGATGCGGGAATCAAAGTTGGTGGCGCGGAGCAACCGCTCGGGTCGGTAGCGGCTTGATCGTGAGCCTGACCCCGACGCCATGCCAGGTCGAGCTCTCGAGCCAAGAGACCGGAGAGGGGGGAGTGAGGGAGCACCGGGGACTGCGGGCGGGTCGTTGGTAGTGGGCGGATCACGATTGAATCTTCGTCGCAGGTCCCTATCAGCTGAGGACATGCTGGCTTCCGGATGATAACGTCGGTTTTCTACAGCGTCGAGATTCCGGCGGACCCGTTCAATGTTTCGGTTATACCTCGCTATAGCTCTATGAAATTCTCCAGACGTAGTTGTGGTTGTGGTTGGAGCCGTACGGCGTCGTTCACCAGGGATCCGCTCTCGTCTGCTGGGCACTCGTGGAAACCACCACAGCCTGGAATCATCCAATGGGTCGTTGCGCTGCGAGGAGTTGCCAGACTGCGGGTTTTGGTCAGAATGAAAATGCATCTGCCCTGAAAGACTCGAACAAGGCTGTTGGGCAGTTTTGGATATGCAGGCTCCCAGGCAATCAAGCAGGCGGCCGGGCGCCCAAACAGAGGGCCAGGAGGGACGAGGGTGATTGGGAGGGGGGGGTTATGTCGGAGGCAACACTCACCATGAAAAGCGACAAAGGCACAGGCACTGATGACCGCAGCAAGAAGCGTGATATGACTGTCGCAAAGCACGCTATGAAAACAGCAGCAGTAGAGAGTCGAGGGTCGGCCTTGGTATGAACAGCAGAAGAGAGTCGAGCTGAGTTGTTGCAGAGAGAAAAGGAGCAAAAGAGTAAGAGGTTCAATCCGCAGGGTCAAGTGGACACATGAAGCGCAGAAGAAGTGCAGTGGATGCTGTGTGGACGTCAGGAAACGGGCATCTTGGGGCCTTTTTGGTGGGAGGCGACAGCAAAGGGCCCGTTCACTCCTTTAGCTTGTCCAGTTCAAAATGGCGGGGTTTGAGAGAATGAATGGCTAATTGGTAGCATGTACCTGCAACGTCACACTTCTTTGTATGGGCACAAAAGTACTTATTAAACCCGCGTCACGCCAAGCCACACTGGCATCGCAGCCGTGCATCGTCCCCATGAATCCCGGCACCATCGTTAAAACCATCTCTTGACTAGGGATTACGGAAGACGGCAGTACAGACGAGAAACACTTTGCAAATTGGCGACACAGGGAAGCAAGAAACAAGAAACAAGAAACAAGAGCAAGATAACCACAAGAAACGGGAGCCGAGCTTATCAGGAACCCCTTCCCTCCTTCCGTCTCTGGTTGGTCCACAAGGCTGCACCGTTTGCCTGGAGTGATCAACACAACCTGCAGCCACGCGAACTGTCACGTTCAACCTCAGACACAGAGACACACGCCAACACCTCTCTCACTCTCTCAGGAGTTGTTGATCGTCATTCCTTTGGCTTGGAGCTGGCGTTGGGGTTTTTTACTCCAGACTTTCCTTGACTCTCTGCGGCTTCTCATTTCGATTCTTCTCTTGCACCATCATCTCCAACCTCAATTATCGACTCGACGAGCTCGAGAAACTCGCTTGAGGACTGGCCACGATGGAGGCTCCAACCTCCGAACCAGCCGGCAACGCCAATGGCACTGGGAACACCCAGAATCTCACAGTTCCTGTGATGCAAAAGAACACCAATGGGTCTGTTCCAGCACCCACCTCGACCATATCAAATGGCATCAGCGCAGGTAAGTTCTCACCTCTCTCCCATCACATCTTACAGTTACTAACCCCCATCCCAGATGAAATCGCCCTCTACGACCGACAAATCCGCCTCTGGGGTCTCAAAGCCCAAGAATCCATCCGCAACGCCAATATTCTCCTTATAACAATGAAAGCCCTCGCCAACGAAATCGCCAAAAACCTCGTCCTAGCCGGCATCAACTCCCTGACTCTCTGCGACCACTCCCCCGTCCTACCCTCCGACGTCACCTCCCAATTCTTCCTCCCCTCTGACCGCTCCCCAGTCGGTACCAACCGCGCCATCGCCGCCTCAACCAACATTCAACGCCTTAACCCCCGCGTTAGTATTAACATCGACACCCTCGACATCCGCCTCAAACCCCCTTCCTACTTCTCCGCCTTTGATATCATCATCGCCACCGACCTTGACGCTCCCACCCTAAACCTAATCAACACAGCCACCCGCCTCAACAACCGCATATTCTACGCGGCCGGCTCTCACGGGATGTACGGGTTCTTGTTCTCGGACCTCATCGAGCACGACTTCATTATCTCAAGATCTATCTCCAACGTCCCCACCGTGGTAGGACCGGAATCCCCCACAAGATCAATCATCTCCTCCAGCCCCGACCCCAACGACCCCAAAGTCGAAAACGTCACAAAACGAGAACTCTTTTCAACATGGCTACTGGCTAGTTCCTCCCCCCTCCCAGCGGAAATTCTCAAATCCCCCCGCCGCAAAAAAGTGGTCACCCCTATTTTGTCTTGTCTGCGAGGGCTCTGGGAGTTTGAATCGCAGTTTGGCATTCGGCCCAACCCAAATGATAAGGCGCAACTGGCGCAGTTTACGATTTTGTGCGGGGAGCAGCACAAGGCGCTTGGGCTGCCGGCTGAGACGCTGAGGAGCGAGACGTTGAGGGCGTTTTTGCAGAATATTGGGGGGGAGGTCTCGCCTGTGGCGGCGGTGTTGGGGGGGCAGCTGGCGCAGGATGTGATTAATGTGCTTGGGAGGACGCAGCAGCCGATTCAGAACTTTGTGGTGTTTGATGGGGAGAGGTCGGAGGCGGGGGTGTATGCGTTGCATCCGACCGAGGGGGAGTTGGGGAGGGGGTTGTTACCTATTAGTGGGGGGCAGCAACAGCAACAGCAACAGCAGCAGCAGCAGCAGATGGGGAGTGAGGAGGTTATTGATTTGGATTGAGAGGAGGGGGGAAGTGCGGTGTGTTGTTGGAGATGATCTGGTGGGAAGGACATGCTTGGTGATAGTTGCGAAAGTGACAATGGCTGAGATGTTGTGGATCTTTTTCTCGGTTGGCTTGAGATATAGCTGCAGAAGTGATAGTAGGTGGATCATTGCGGTGATTTGGAAGTGAGACACGAGTGGATAGGGATGTTTTACATACTTCGGGTGCAAATTCGTTCTTCGGATAACTTTCATACAGTCTAGTGTAGGCGGTTGACCTCTATCATTCGAGAGCCACCATGCCTTCGAAAGCAAACATCAAAAATATCAAGATAATTACCACAGCTTTATTCATCTTTGGCCGTGCCTGCATTCTCATTACATAGGTACATCATCCTAATCATTTGCGCCTCATACCAAGCCCAAAATATCAATCCATGAAATCCACCAAGATGCCCCCTTATTTTGATTTTCATATGTTCCTCAAGCATAAGCAGCCCACCCCGAATACAAAACCGCCAAATTCCCCACACTCCCCGCCTTCTCAATCAAATCATTCACCGTCGCCATCACGCTCAACGTCTTGCTCAGCTTCTTCTTGACAACCTCAATCGCCCTATCCGCCTCGCTGGGCTCGTTCACGTTCCCCTTGACCCCCTTCTTCTCCCCCCCCGCCTCCTCGTTCTCCTCATTCTCCCCATCCTCCTCCTCCCTCGCATTCTGCTGTAGCTTGGCCATCCTCACCGGGCTAATGCTCCACTGATACAACGTGTCGAACCTCAGCGAGTCCAAAACAGTCTGTATACTCCCCGCCTCCTCCCTCAGCGCATCAAGCGTAAACTCGCAGCACCTCCTAAACACACCCTCGGTCTTGGTGATTCCCATCCCGTCGACAATGTCCCTCGTCAACCTAAACGGCACCAGTTCCGGGACTGGCAGGACTCTTCCCATTTCAAACGCCACGCCCAGATCAATGTGGACTACCTCGCCAGTCTTGGTGTCGAGGAGGATGTTGTGCCCATGTCTGTCACCCAACCCCAACACATGGCCCAGCATGGAAATCGCCGCCGTGGTTCTCGTATAGGCGGTGCGCTTGTGGAACCACTCGTCAGGGTCGGGGAAATACTCGATAAAAAAGTACCTCATCACCGGGTGGAACTTCTCCGTGACCCTGCGGTAAACCGCAATCCTGTGCTCAGTAGTCTTTGTCTGCGCCGTCGAGATCTCCTTCCTGCATTGCGACCCCTTGAGGTCCTTGGGGTGGTACTTCTCGTGAGCGGGCATGAGATACTCATGCAGAGGTATAGTATTCGAGACAAACTCAATCAACCCCGAACTGGACGTCAGCGGCAAAACCTTGTACGTCCTGATGCCGAGGTTTCGTTGGCGGGTGGTACGATGAAGTTTAAGCAACTCCGACACGGCAGCAAAAACCTGCTCCATGATAGCATCCTGACGCAAGTCATCATTACCCCCCTTGACCAATTGTTTGTACCGTCTCCCATCCGACCCAATCGCCGTCAGAATCTTTGGCGCGCTCACACCTGAAGCAATAGCCATATAAGGATCAAACTTGACAATCATCGGGATATGGCTGTAATCACACGTAGGCGACAGCTCCATCTGCATGGTCGGCGGCGGAATCTTATACTTTGACAACGTCGTGAGGAAGCTGGGCCCATGCTGAGAGTCCTTGATGGCAATTTTGGACCCTTGCTTGAACCTGTTCGTGTCCCGATCCATGGCGAGCATATGGTACACCCTGCTTGTCTGGTCAATCGCCGGCCAGATGGCAGACACCGCCTCGGCCCTGGTAAGTGCCTTAGCAACTCTATCCGTCGCCTTTTGCCGGGAAACCGCAACATCGTCGTCCTTATTGACCTTTGTCCTCGCCCCAGACCAGATCTGATACATCCCGTGATAAGGATGATCAACACAGATCCGATAAATGAGATCAATAAGCACATTCTGGAAGAGAGTCTTCTGATCCTGTACCCGAGACGAAAGCTGGTTCATCAACGGCGCAAACTTTCGAGTCGGGACCTTGCCAATGTACCTCTTGACCGCCTCATTGGTAGCATCCTCCTCCGACCTCTCCAGCCAAAGAGCCGTGAACCGCAGCGCGTCGTTGTTATGCTCATCCGAAGCGGCCAAAGATAGCAGATAGTTCTCCAAACTGAGCTTCACAAACTCAGTCCTCGACTGCTCAACCCTTCTCAACTCCTGCTGATCCAAATCGAGCCACTGCCGAGCCTTCGCCAAGTGACTCGAGTACCTGTTCTTCGTCTGCGAGTCCCTCGAGCTTGAAATCAACTGCTTCAGCTGCTCAACCTCATCACTCTTGCCCTTTTTGAGGTTCTGCAGCCGTGCCAAATCCTCCAAACTATCCGGGTTCTGGAGCTGCTCATCACAAAACATGGCAAACTGGTGAAACACCTGTCCAGCCTCCTTGCCTTCATTCTTGCCCCTGAGCTCCTTCAGCGCCGGCTCAAGATACTTCTTCTGTGTGCTATCCGGGCTCTCCAGCCTAGCAACCGAGACCTGAAACCCAATCTTGGCCAACAAATCCGATCGACTGACAGGAATCGTCTGCTTCTTCAACGACGAGTCCTTGTCAATAGCTTGCAGCATCCTAATGGAAGAAATCATCTCCCCCTGATCCCACAGTGAATTCGCCGCCTCCATCCGAATAGCTGCATCCACATTGAGCCCCATAGCCTCGCTTGGCTGGATCAGATCGGTGAGTGTGGTTGACAAATTCAACGTCTCTTGGTGCTGTCGGTGGAAACGGAAGATATCAGACGACAGCAGCAGTCCTTTAATCTGAGCAAACCGAGCATCTGCTGGTGGGATAGTTGCCGCTCTCAAATTGTGATGCTGGCTCCACATGCTCAATGTCGTCTCCCGACAAGAAAGGATCTGACTGACGTCCTCATACCGTCCGCTCATCATCCACTTCGACCTCGTCTCAAACATCTGAAGTCCCCTCTTCATCTCAGCCGGGTCAGTGATGCTGAGAACATCATCTAGTTCCGCCAAAGCAGCCAGTACACCCAGCTGGTGCCTCATGCTCGTCGTATTGAGACTCTTGCTGGTCAAGTGCTTGATGGTTCCCCGAAGCCCATCATGAACAACACCCCTGACAGCCTCAATATCCGAAGCCTGGTGCATACTCTGATACGCTCTATACACCGTCACCGCCCAATTATCATTTGTCGCCGGCGCCGGCAAATTCCAGATTTCCAGCCTCCTCGCCGTTGTAAAAGTGCTATCCAGCGAGTTAGAAGACTCATCCAGACTCTGCTGCGTCTGCAACAACGAGTTCGACAACCCGGCCAGACCCAAACTACTCAACGCCTTGATAAGCGCCTGCCCATCCTGTTTCGAGGCAGCATCTCGACTCCTCAAATGACTGTCATACTGCGCCCCCCTGAAAGCAAGACTCTTCCCACCATCATTCTCATACTCCAACCTGGCCAACACCGTACTCAGCGAAGCATCCTGTGCCAGACCGTAGTACGCATCCGGATCATCAATATTCTCAAAGATATCCAACAAAATTTCGCTCGAATCCTCCACCTCCCTAATCGCCGATGACCTCCTCGACGCCCTCGACTCCTCGCTCGAAGCCAGTTCCGCAAACAGCAAGGCAACCTTGAACATTCCACACCTCGTCGCAGCAGCAGCCGCACTCGTCAGATTAACCTCCAACCAATGCCCCCGATCTGCAATGGAAGCCTCCCCGGCAAGTGGCTGCGTCCTCAGGTACAAAATCGTGTTGAGCAACAACTTCACATTCTCCCTCGCCCCCCCCTCCTCGTTCTTCAACCATTCCTTCATCACCTCCGAAAGCTGCCTCTTCACCCCCTGCTGTTTATCCAGCTGATAGCTCAGCACCAAGTGCATCACAAACGGAAAAGCCTGCTCCGCAAACCCCTTGACTTTGGTCAATATCGGGGGCAGCACTCTCAACGTAACATCATCCGGCACCGCCTGCGCCAACAACGTCGTCAACTTTCTCGCCCAGTCCGCCTCTCCCAACTTCGCCCCACTAAACACCTCCTGCTCCCTTACCTTCTCCACCTTGACCAGATCCGACTGCGGCGTCCGGAACGGCTCCCAATCCAAACTATCCGCCAGAGCTTCACTCAAACTCCGCTGGCAAGCTGCCACAAGCTCCTGGAAGTTATCAGCAGCCGCGTCACTGAACACAGTCCTCAGTGCTGCCTCCGCCAGCCCAGCAGTCAAACAATCCCCGCTGACAGTCAACTGCTCCATCAGATTCAGCAACCCCTCCTCTGAACTCCCTAGTTCTTTCCCACCCGCTTTACAACTCAACGTCTTATACTCCTCCAGTCTGCTCTCCTTCAACAGCCCCCCAGGAACTTCCCCACTAGCGGCAAACCCACGCCCAATCACCCTCCCCGCCCAGGCCAAGTACTCGCCACTCAACCCCATCCCTCCCTCCTCCATACAACTCTTCCAAACCACCCCCTTATACTTGACAGCCTCCTCATCCTCCCCAATAACATCCAACCCCCTCTCCTTCGGCGCAGGCCCAAATTGCCCACACAGCATCCTCAAGGCAACACCACGAGCAGGTTCATTTAGCAGCTCATCACCCTCGCTCTCAGCCCTGTCCCAATCTTTGAGGATCTCCATGAGCAAGTTACTCTCATTCGTTCCCCTCTCTGCGTTGCCCATGACTCTGATCCCCGCTGCCGACTGAGTGATTGCCCTGAAAGCTTTGAGATGCTCAGGGTTCTCCTTTAGAATCTTGCTCTCATACCCCTCGAGATACTTCCCAAACCAATCATGAAACACCTGGGCTTTCGACTTTGTGGCTCGGAACTGGGACTCCTGAGTTGTGCTCGACTGGGAGGATTCCAAAAATACCCTCAGGTCGGCCAGGGATGAGAGCGCATAGCCCGCGAAGAAGGATGGGGTTTTGCTGAGGTGGTCAGAGCCTTTGATGATGAGGTACTGCGTGATGCCCAGCGCATCGTCTGCGCACTCGGGGTCGACGACGAAGGCCCGGATGGAGTGCAGAAGCATCTCCAACGGGTAGGCGGTAAGTGCTGTAGGACCAGCAAGGCAGATCAACACTCTGATCTTGCGCAGAACCGAGCAGGCGTGAAGAGGGCCAAGGGCCGGGTGAATGGTGTTGAGGAGCTTCCGAGCAATAAACACCACCAACGCCGGCGTCCAAATCTGATCCAACTCATACGGCGTTCTGCTCAAAAGGTGTAGCATCTCGATGGGGAGATACTTCGCCCTAAAGCACGGTTGCTGATTCGGCGGAAGCTTCGTAGGCAAATGGCCATACTCCTTGATCATCTCGATAATATCCGCCGCATACCCAAGCCCTTCATTCCGTCTAAACGCCTTCTCGACCGGATCCTCCTGGTCGAAGGTCTCAAAAAACGTTGCAATAATGTCGGCAAAATTGAGGTGAATTTGCTCCAGAAACCCTTCCTTAATAAGAATCTTGATCAGCCTCTTCTCCCCCGTGATCTGCCCTTCCTCCCTCTGCACACTGACATCGTGCGCGATGCAATACGCAATGATCTTTGTAAAGTTCCTTTTGACCAGCTCCTGCAGCGTCAACCCCAGCATCTTGGCCAACTCCAACGCCTCAGTCTCCTGCCCCCTCATAATCATAATCGCTGCCGCCTCCGTCTGCCCCTCCGCCAGCAAATCCTGCAGGCTCTTGAACCCAAAGATCTCAAACGGGATATCCTCAATCGAGTTCTCATCCAACCACGTATAAAGCAGCTGCGGCGCAAACAGCCGAAACAGCTCCTCCGGCCCGCTCAACTTCAACTCCTTCGATATCCTCCTCAAACACCACCCCGCATACCTCACACTCCTCACAATCTTCCCCGGCGTCTCAAAGATGTGATAAATACACCTCCTCAACAGCGTCGGCCACCTACACGCCAATTCCGCCAACACAAACAACCTATACGCGATCCCCTCCTCCATCGACGGATCGGTAGGCAAGCTGTCCAGCACATCCAGGAAAATGTCATCGTGCGTCTTAAGCACATACAACCCAAACACCCCCGGCAACCCCTTCCCAATCTCATACTTCACCTCCATCCCCCCCTCCTGACACACCCCCAACAACGTGCTCCTCGCGCTTGGCAACCTCAGATCCCCCGCATACTCCGACCTCACCTCCAATATATGAAAAAGCAGCCCACTAAACACCCCCTGCACAACCGGACTCATCGAGTTGTTCGGCAGCGAGCTCTTGACAAGGTAATGATACAGATCCCCCACCATCCGCCCAATCGCCTCCTCCAACTTCTGATCCGTCCAAAAGTAAATAAACCCATCCATCACATCAATGCACGTGCAAAGCGCCACCTCACAGCACGAAAACTCATCCTCCGAAATAATTCCCCCAACCGTCTCAAACACCCTCACCACAGCCTTCAACCCCGCCATCCACCCACAAGAAAACAACTCCTTCATAAACACCCGACAAGTCAACAACTGCTCCTTTTCCAAACTCAGCAGTTGCTCCATCATCGCTTCAGGTACATGCCCCAGTTCCCCCTCATCCTGCCTGATAATCTCCAGGTAATGCACCCTCAGCGTCGTCTCGAGATAAAACGCCTCAGGGGTCCAACACAAAAGACTATCCCTCCTCGCCAACGTCTTCCCTTTTAACACAGCCGAACTCTGGCTCGTCTGGGACTCAAACTCGTCGTCAATGTCCATAGCATCCATGCTCCGTCCAAAAGCCTCCTTTTGAGCCTTTTCCTGAAGAGCAATCGACAGCTTCGAGTACAGCTTCAACAAGTGAGACTGTTCCTTCCTGAGCGCTGCCACCTGGCTTTCCACAAAGGGCGGGATAAACGGGACCACCGTCGTCAACACCAGCTCAAAGAACTCATCGATTTGAGGAGCCGCGAGAATGACTCGGAAGGCGCCGTCAATGACCTCAAAAAGTGTCGACTCCAAATCTTTGGACATGGAAGAGTTAAGATTGACTAGTTCTGGAAGGAGGATGGCGCCAACAAGACAAGCAAGCATCATGCTCTGCAACCGATCCGCAGATATCGCAACTGGCGCAACACTATCCGACCCGCGCTTCTGCCACGACTCGGTGATCTGGTGAAGTTCTTCCAGTTTAGGATACAGTAGCTCGAGGATAAGGCGCTTCGCGGTGTGCGACCCAGTTGGGTCGACCGTCTGTTCTTGCGCTTCCTCTGGCAGAATGACATCCTCGGGTTCAGCCATGAGTGTCGTTGTTGATGTTGTTTCGTCCTCAAGAAGCAGCAGATACCGCATCAGCGGATAGGCTTGACTTTGCTTCTTCCAGAACTGTACAATCGCTCCCCCAAAGAGCTGGAGAGGAGCCCCCATCTTCAAAGCCGGCATCCCAAAGCAGCCTCTCAGGAGGTTGGCCAGATCAAACGGAGCCGTGTGTACCGAATGAAGTGAGGCATAGCTCAGTTCAGCTGGATTCCACTTGACAAAAACCCATCGGATGACATGGCTGGTCGTAGCTTGGCTGGCATTGGGTGACATGGTATTGCGTAGACGCAGGAGGCTCAGCATCAACTTGAGAGAAGAGTCAACCAGGATCGCAGGGCCGCTGATATCGGCGGTTATGATCATGTGGTTCACATCACCGGCCAACTCATGTCTCGGGATCAGGGACGCTTTGATCACGGAGTCCAAGAAGACCGAGGCAGCACGTGTGGTTGGTGCCAGGCTGACAGACCGCACACCAAGCTGCCACAACTGCTTCCAGGTGTGAGACAGGGAGGCATCTCGACAAACTTCATGGGAGGTGAGGCTGGAGCATGCGATCATCGCCCACGATGCCACAACACCTTGCTTCGCCGTGACACATTTCGACAAGTCTGTGATGGCCTCTGTGGCTTCTTCGATAGTAAGCAGCTTCTGGCGGCTCACAAAAGGCACGAGTTGTAACGCTGTCAGCTGCACTGCAGGATCCCGAGATTTGAGTTTCTGATGGAGCCTGTTTGGCGTGTTAACCATTCGACGCCTCTTGCGAGGCTGGTCATTCTCGGGCTCTTGCTGCGAAAATGGCTTGTTTGAGCTGCGGGCGTAGATGGCCTCTAGGGTGGCGAGATTCTCCAAAAGCGCCCAATTTTGCTCGCCTCCTGTATTGTACGGACGAAGGCTGAAGACGCCAGTGGTTGGATGATCGGATGGGAGGAGCATTCCAGTAAAAGTGATATCATCAAGCTGAAGCCTTGCGCGTTCTTCTCTCCTCGAGTAGTCCGACCAAAGAGCATCCATAAGTTCTTCCACATCTTGAAGACAAGACTCGTCTGTCGACTCCCGAAGTATGCTCTCCAGATAAAGATGAGAAGCATAGATGGTCTTGAGCATCTCATCGCGAATACTATTCAGCATTGCGTCCCGGGATAAGGCTCGCGGCTGCCACCAATGAGAGAGCAAAGGGGTCAGAGTCATGACAAGCCTCTTTGAAAGAGCAATGTCGTCGGTCTGGGTGCGAGTAAAGATTCGGTTGAGGGCAGAAAAGGCCACTTTGTGCAGCTCCCCTATTTTCATCTGGCGTAGTTGCAGAATCTGAAGAATGATTCGGGATATTTCCCCTGCCCGTCGTAGTACCGGTGCATTTGGGGCAGCCATTAGATAATTCAAGCATGACAAAAAGTCTAGAGCGACCTGACTACCAATCTGGTTTCCGCCCTGGGATGAAAGCCCGACGGATGATGCTCTCAGAGTTGGCGCCGGGGAGGCGCGAGAGCCGCTATCATTCCCACCTACCTCGAGATAGCGAGAGAGAGCTTCGACACAAAACTCGACACAAGTGTCCCAGCTCTCACCTGAAAAGGCGGAGAGATTTTCGACATTGGCCGAGTTCTGAAGGAATGTGCACAAAGCCTTGGCATAATCTTTGAGCAGAGGTGCGATGTAGGTATCATCGGGTCCCTGGAGCACCTGTGTGATGTGGTCGATGATGGCTCTGGCTGTTTTGCGCTTGATCCGTGAAGTTCCATGGCGGACAGCCAGCCTGAGGACCTCGGCGCACTTTTCGAGTCTGGCATTGGCAGTAGCACTGGCTCTGGCTGATTTCTTGGAAGTGAGGTAGCTTGCCTTTTCCAAGACTGTGCATCGGAAGAGGGCTTCGTAGATGGAGTGGTACGACTTGTCATCAAAGGGACTACTAATTTTGTATTAGTTGTGGTATGCTGTGGATTGAGGTATGGGACCTACACTTTCTGAGGCTGAGGCCCCCCTTTCTCTGCCGTCTTGAAAAACTCCAACAAACCTATGTCAGGGTAATCAGTATACATAAACATAAATGCAGGACAGAGCGAGAGAGGCATACTGTCAAGAGCTTCTTTGCGCTGCGTGGCTGTTGAATGGACTAGCTGGGCTGCATTTCAATGGTCAGCATGTGTATTGTTTACTTTCATCAGCCTTGTCCCTGCAACCATGTAACACTTACCGGCGAGCTCCTTGAAGTTGAGAGGCTCATTGCTGTAACCCTTTACACGTGCCATTGCGTCTTTTGTCCCAGCTGACCGTACCACATCGAATTAAGACCAGGATTGGCTCAGATCTGACCCAGGACAGGACGAAAGTGGATTGTGGTCAGGATTGGACCCGAGAGTCCAGTTCCCAGCGAGTTCAGAGTCTGAAATACAACACACAATTCTGTTGTGGTGGCCGAGTGTGTGTTATCTTGTGAGATCTGATGTTCAAATGGAAGGAGGAGAGATAACCTTAGGGGTTGATAACTTGGGTTTATGAGAAGTGTGAATTTAAAATTGAGATGATGGGAGAAGAAAGTGCAGCCCATTTGTGCTGCAGCGGATGGGAGAAACGCCAAAGTCTTCAGTTTTAAAAGGCTTCCACGTTGTTTGTCCGTTGGTATTTTGTGGTGGGAAAGGAAACGTGTTTTATGGGCAGCTCTTTCATTTATGAAGGGAAAGATAGAGTGTGACACTTGAGGGCAGCTCTTGCCTGTTTGTGGATAGAAAATAGACAGGCAACGGCAGTCGCATCCCAAAACATTGGAAGGCTCTATCGCACCTGCTGCTGGAGGAGTGATGCAGGAAGCTATGACCACTCCCTTCCCCAAGTTGATGACCCCTGAGGATCCACTGGGTGCCGATGAGACCCACAGGGCTCTGGCAGAATGGCTCACCGCCTAATTGTTTTGTTGACCGGCGCATCTTGGCGCCTGCCCAAATCCGCGGCAGGCAAGAGCGCGCGGGACAAGGACAAGCTGCAAAGCTCACGGTTTAGTTTGGTCGCGACTCTTTTTCCAAAAGCGCTTTCAAAAACAGAAACATTAACAAACCCCCATCTTGACGAATTAGGAGGAATTGTGTCGATACCAACCTCACTGATAACAGCATCGTAGGGGGCCTCTTTTAACTAATACCAACCATTCCACACTGCGACCGCAACTACGAACGAGCGAGTCCATCGACAAAGGCTTGCCTGCGATGTACGGATACTGATACGATTTTACTCAATTCCCAAGCCAGCCAGCAACCTTCTTTACCATCCACCACTTTTCTCTTCACAACGCGCCTCATTTGAGCCAGGCATGGCTGATTTTCGCGTTCTCGAGGGGCTACAGGCCCTCCACTCGGAGCTGGTTGCTGTTCGCCAACACCGTTTTGACAACATCTCAGTCCTAGAGAACCTGATCGAGCTGCATTCCGACAACTTGAAGGCGCTGGTTGACAAGACACCACGAAACTCTACCCATAGAAATGACATCACCAACAGAAAGGTAATCAAGACCAAGGACGGCGAATTCAAGGTCAACGATGACTTCATCTTTGAGACTCTCAAGGTCGCCGACGAGTTGGATCTGGATGAGTACGAAGCTGGAAGGATTATTCTGGATTGTCAGGACGAGGACGACTCGGAAATACAGTCACGCCCGCTATGGGAATGCGGTCTCATCCGCTTCCACCAAGAACGAAAATACCTACTCGACTGCATGCGGCTCTGCATCGAATTAGGAAACGACGAGGGAATGGACGACAATTTGAGGGATGCCTTTGGAAAAATTCTGGAGGAAAAGATCTTCGTCAAGGGCTCAAGCAAAAAGATTGTCGCGAGATGTATGGAGGGTATGCAAACCATCAAGGCCATGTTGCAGAGCATCAACGAGAGGGTGGCGTCCCGGTACATGCTAGAACAAGCCAGTCTGGCACGGCCCCCAGAGGCTGCCGACACGATTGAGTTCTCCCGCATGAGCCTCGTGGAGCAGCATGAGTGTCTTGCCATGATACTGCACGCTGCCGTGGAAAAGCAGTACGCCGATATCAACGACTTCAAGCAGTTTTTGGGGACGCTAAAGAAGATCGATAAGTACGATCAATTTCTCGGTGAGCCTTACCCCCTGTCCGGATTTGTTCATGAGAGATACTAATCTGAGGGCGCCAGTTCATCTATTCCCTGTTTTGGCCGCCTACATCAACGTGTTTGGCTCACCAGATGGCATGTGTGACTTCCAGCAGTCTCGCCAGTTGGACCAAGAGATCTTGAAAACTGGAGATGGTGACAGCTGGGCTATTTCGTATCTGGGAGCGGCCACGCGGGTGTGGTGGATTGCCGAGTACACTGGATACTTCCAAGTCGATAACGAATTCGATCTTGGTGGGTTGGATCTGGACGTCGAGTTCGACAAGAGAACAAAGGCATTTACAGAGGCCCTCAAGGAGGGGGCATTCGATTTTATCCTTTCTGTGGCGGCCGATTGCAAGACGGAGGAGTGGCAAGATCCATCACGCATGGGAATGCGGCAGTGGTTGCAACGGAAGTCACCTCCTCTCCAAGGTGATTTCTACTACTTCAGCCATTTCCTCCAGCTCAGCCTGATGGCCCACCTGGAGGTGTTTATCGACTCTGTCATCACAAACCTACCCGAGCTCGTCAGGACACTAAAAACAGAGGAGGATGAGCAGCGCCAGCTGAGCCAAACCCACGAGCAAGACCTCGACCTCGAGCGGTTCGTGGTCATCATCTCGTATGCGTACGAGGACAGGCCAGATGCCGCCATGACCTTCTTCGAGGATCCAGATAGTGCTCTGTATGGTTTCCTACAATGGGCGTCCACAAAAGCATCAACGCCCCTGGTTAGTGCGTTTTGCGAGATGCTACAGGCTCTGGCCTGCAACGAGGAGACTGCAACCGCTGCTCATACATTTTTGCTCGACGAGGGGCACCAGTCTTCTGGCAAAATGAGGCGATCCCAATCGCTGACCTGGAACCAAATCTTTAGGGAATTAGAGTTCTTTGCCAAGAAACTGAGCGAGAGGCCCAACCCAGCACAAATGCAGATCCAGCGTCCAGGCAAACCGGGCACCGATCAGGGAGAGGCCGAGCCTGAATCGGCCATGATGCTGGAGTGCTATGTTCGGTTGATTGGCAAGCTCACAGCGGAGAGCAGCACCTGCAGAACCAGGTTGGCAACGGCACAGGAACTCATGTTTCCCGAGATTCTGTTCAGGTTGGCAAATGCGAACGTCACTCCCCGGCTTCGCGCCGCTGTTTTTTACAGCTTAAGATCACTGTTGATCATGAAGTCGGTTTCCGAAAGTAACATAATATGGACTCTTGTGGACAACTTCACCATGGGAGCTCTGGACCCCAACAACCCGGCGACTGTTCAACAACAGCGAAGTCCTACATATCAGTCGACGTACGAAGAATTGCAGGAACGCGCTTTCAATGATTTATCCACTGGCTTTGAAGAGCCAAACGCATTCATCCAGCTTCTTACGTCGTTGGTCACGCCCTACACAGTCTCCGACGGGCTCAACGACACCTTGCCGTTCCCCGAGTTTCTCGGTTTGAACAAGCGAAGACCCGGGATAGAGATCTATGTTGACTTTGTGTTCTTGATATTCACCATGAAGCCGAGGGAAATAGTAGACCAAGGCCAACTGAGAATGCTGCGTCTCTCCTGCCTAGAATTCATTCTGGCATGCTTGCAAACCTTCAACGAAGACCTGATCGTTCTGGGCAACGAGACAAACATCGAGATTGACAAGGCTGTGAAAACGACCAGTCTCGCGGTTTATGTTCGCCTTCATCCTTTTGCTCGCGTTATGGAGTGGATGTATAGCGAAAAGGCCATCACTGCCCTGATGGATACCATTCATCAGGACCAGTATGCACTCAGCCGGGCTTCACCTCACTCGCCCTTGATCCAGAGTATCTTGCGTGGGATCCAGGTGCTGATCAAGGTTCTCGACCTTCAGGCGACCTTTATTCACTTGGTGCGGCCTGTGATTCAACCCGAGGCTGGGAAGCGGAGGCCGCTTACTCTGGCCAAGAGCACGTACACGTCCATTGAGGATGGAATTCTCAACCATCTGACACTGCTGGTTGATCTGGGCAAGTATTGCAACCTCGGGGTCAGCGAACTCACTCTTTCCTGTCTCAAGCTGCTAGAGAAGGTTTCAACTTCCAGCAAGCTTATTTCGGCATGGAATCCCGACACCCATCGCCCAGGACACCGGAACAAGGCCATTGTCCAGCTTGAGAAGGATGGCGAGGGCGAGGTCATCGGAACATCACTTGCTGCTAGCATCAACGCGGTGATCGATCCGGCGCTCGAGACAGAGTCGGAAGAATACCTCATCAAACTCTTCATTCTCGACTTTTTATACGAGACCCTCAGGGCGTCGCCCGACCAGCCCACGATTGCGCATTTGCTTCTCGGTTTCAACTGCGAACTGCGGGGGTTGAGCGTTGCGCCCAACGGGGTGTTTGACAACCAGAGATCTCTCTTCCACAGCCTGTTGGGTGTGATCATCGAACTGGTGGTGAATGAGGGTGATCGAGGAATGCGCGGATACTTGATTACGCTCAAGTACAAGATTCTCCGCATCTTCCAGCTGCTGTGGAAGTCGCCGCTTTCGTCGACTTTGGTGATGGAAGAGTTGAGGTCAACCAACTTTCTGTTCCACATGCTCCTGAGAGAGTCACAAATCGTGCCGGGGCTGCCGTGGAACGATATGACGCTGGATGACAATTCGTTCCTCCTGTCGACGGCGTCGGTTGCGTATATCGACTACCTCGGTTCGAGGGCCATTGTCTTTGAGTATATTGCCAAGGAGCTGTGCAGCGTTTCGCAGAACAGGATACCGTCGATCAAGCGTCAGATTTTTGATGCTCTCAATGGGCAGATCACGCTGGAGAACCAGGAGACGTTGGCGGCGCACAATATTTTTGACTTTTTTGATTTCATGAATGTTGATATCTCGTGGGAGGTTGCGCCGCCGCAGTTTCATTTCTACCATGAGCTCGACCTGAGCCCGTGTGTGATCGACGCTGGCGGGGCGGGGATCCAGTACAATCTCTCCAGAGTGAAGGAGTGCATTCAGCTCAAGCGTAGCGAGTACCGGGACACGCTGGCCATGGTGCCTCAGGAGGGCATGGATGAGATCCAAGCGGAGGAGCAGGTGCTGCTGGAGTATCTCCTGTTCAACAACCGCCGGGTTTTGGTTCGGGCTGTCAGGCTCGAGCTGCTGAAGAAGTGGTCGGATCTGTTGCTGGTCATGTTTGAGGCCAATGAGTTCAGGGGCACGGTCAAGACGACGTTCTTGCTACAGGCGCTGCAGGCTATTCTGCCGACGTTGGAGTCGTTGAACACGGACAGTCCTCCCGAGGCGTTTGAGCTGGCAAAGGTGGCCAAGATCCTTCTTTACAAGCTTGACTTTTCGGATAGTACCGGCGGTGCGCCTGGGTCGGAGACGGATAAGATTGCCATGGGGAATCTGGTCAGCGAGAAGCTGTTTCAGCTTTTCCAGGTATGTCTGGCGTCTATTGTCAAATGGAACCAGTTTGCCGAGCTGCGCGGGTTATACTACAGTATCTGTTACCGCTACCTTACTGGGGTGGTGGACAACGACGGCGGCGACACGCACAGCTCGAGCCTCCTCACGGCGAGGATCAGAACCCACAAGGCCATCCAGAACCACGGGGAGAAGCTCCTTCACGTCATCTGCGATGATGCTTATGGGTCTGACACGCTCTGTCAGACCGCTGCCATGGTCCTTTTATCAGCTCTAGTCCACATATCCCGCTCCTCGCCGCACACCAACCCAACATCCATTTCCGTCATTGAGTCCCTCAACAGGCTCAACTTCATCGGCGTCTTGGTCGACTCGCTGAAAACAATCCTGCGAGAATGGCTCGCGATTATCAACCCCCCTTCTCCTCTCCCCGCCTCAACAGCAGAAGCGACGGAGCAGTACCTCACCGCCAAACTCTGCTTCCTCCTCCAGCTCGCCCAGACAAAAACAGGGGCGATGTACATCCTCCAAGCCAACCTCTTCCGCGCGTTGGAAATCTCGGGGGTGTTTGCCGCCGACCCAGAGCTGGAGATCAACCCGTCTAACACTGTCGCATTGGAAAAACACTACTTTTTGCTTGTGTCGCTGGCTAGGATTATTACTGCTAGTGTGCTATCGAGGGGGCAGGGGAATATTGTCCAGGCGAGGGGGTTTTTGCAGAGGCACAGGATGTTGGTTGTGCACACGCTCAAGAGGGCGGCGGGGATTGGGATTGTGGGGAATGGGATGTGGGGAGGGGGAGAGGAACAACAGCAGGAGAGGTCAATTAGTGATGAGTTCTCTTTTGGGGGGACCGTGAGGGGGGTTGATTCCATGCTGGGGGGTGGGAAGAAGGGGAGGGATAATAACAACAGCAACAACAACAACAACAACAACAACAAGGAGGCGCAGAGGAGGTTGGAGGAGAGGATTGGGGAGTTGGGGGAGAGCTTGATGGTTTTGATTGGGGGGGTGGGGTTTTTGGAGGTGAGTTTTCCCCCCACCCAAACTATGTGACACCAACAACGGGATACTAATGAAGATGATAATAGTACGAGCTGGATCAGCTGCCGGCTGAGAGGGCTAGTGTTGTGAATACGACACTGTTCCACTGAATGGGACCGTGAGGGGTTGTCAATGAGCAAGAAAAGATATCGAGTAAGATGGGGAGACTGGCGGTGGCCATGGAGGAGAAAAGGGAGGTGTTAATATGGAAGTGGGTGTTTCCATAGACAGCTGTGAGCCGAATGTATCTCGAATGGAGTAGAAAGAAGTGTCTGATTTGGGTAGGACTGTCGTCGGGTAGAGGAGGTAAAAGAATGGCGTTTGATGGGATTCACGGTATCAAATATTTTTTTTTCCATTCCCATGTACCGTTGACCAAACACCACCACCCTCTATAAACACCAATCTCTCTCCCCTTCCCATATCCTTTATATATCCCACCATCAACCCCCAAATCACAAAAAGACCCAAAGACCACCCGCATATTTTACCATAAACGAAAAGAAAAGAACGAAAGGGGTATATTTCATAAAAAACTCCCACGCCTGCTCCCATTTAATGTGCCTGACAACACAAAACCCTTTAGCGCCTAGTTCGTTTCACCATGTCCCATGACCCTGACCCATATGTAAATGCCTGATAAAGTCGCGCTTCCTGCCTTCAAAACTTGAGGAGGGGGAGGTGGGGGCTCTTGCTATATACAGCCCATCCATTTCCCCCAAGTGAATCCATTCATATCTGCACAGATTCAGACACGCTCATCTCATTGCCGCTGCCCCCCTGTGAATAAAACAAGGCTTTCAGCCGAAATCGCCCTTTGTTCCAAGGGCTAAAACTCAGTGCTCGCCGGTATTTCTACCAGCAGCAGCAGCCACCGCCACCTTCTTCCCCAAACTCTTCTTCGTCATCAGCTTAATCTCCAGAGGATAATACCCCTTGCTCTTAGGCCCAAACTTCCCGCTCGCATTCTTGTTCTCGATTTTCTGCCTGCAAATCGGGCAGATCCGCTTGTGGGGTGTTATTTGCAGAGCTGAATGTAGGCACTCGCTGCAAAAGAGATGACCTGAACAAATAATCCATTAGCATTGCCTCCCATTAAAAATTCACCCGAGTTGGAAACAAAGACTTACCGCAATAGGTGACCGTCAAATCCGTGACATCATCCATGCAAATGACACACTGAAACTGCGACAGCTTGACCCAATTCTTCTTCCTGTCCTCCTTCTTCTCTTTCTCGTCCGACGCCAGGTCAGCCACGTCCTTGTCCACCAAGTCAACAACCTCTAGGTCGTTGTCTCCAAACAGATCATCGTCATCGATCTCAAACGCCTCGCGTTTGCGCTTTGTGCCGGACCCTGCCGCAGATATCGAGCCATTGCTCGCTCTCCTCGGCGTTGCTTGCGGTGCTGTCCGAGCCTGGCTCAGCTGTGACTTTGATGAGTTTGCTTGTGACTGATTGGCGGCAGCGGCGCCGGAAGACGATGAGGAGGCACCCGAGACGCGAGGGACATGAGGGAGCGTGAGGCGGTCAGCTTGCCCAGAGCGACGACGCACTGGTCGCGATGAAGCTGGCATGGTGTAGGCCGAGTCGGAGTCGCTGGATTCTTCGTTGGTGTTCGAGGTTGGCGTGGATCTTGTCGAAGGTGGCGGGGGGGCTCTCAGGCCAGCGGGTGGCGCTGGAGGGGGAAGAATCCTGTGGAGTGTCTGGCTGAATGCGTTGTTGGTGTCGGGATTATTGCTCCTCGTGGCCGACCTTTGTGGAGTAGCAGAGGTGGAAGGGAGCGATGGGCGGGAAAAATCACGAGAGAGTTGGTCGAGGTAAAAGCGGTCGCTGTCTGATTCGAGAGAAGGGGTGGAAAAGTCGGGGGTGAGTTGGTTCAGATAGAAGTCGTCGCTGTTTGGTTCGCGCTGGTGCACAGGTGGGGTTGGGGTGATTGTTCTCGGGGTATTCACGGTATTGTGGAGTGAATTAGCGGGACGAGACGAAGAAGGGAGGAATTGGGAGGGGTTGTTGACAGTGGTGCGCCGTGGCTGTGGCAGATTCGCAGGACCGGATTGGGCTGAGGCTGAGGCTGAGGTTGAGCCGATTGTTGTTGATGGTTGATGAAAGAAGGGCCCAGGGAGAGAAGTGGTAACCGGAGCCGTTGACGGCATCGGCGTCGGAGGGTGGGGGGCGCCGTGTAAAAGTGAAAAAGTGGGTCTGGAAATTAATGATGCAGCGGCGTCAGGACGAGCTCCGGCTTGTGCAGGCTGTCGTGGTGGTTGCCACTGCTGCGCTGCAGACCACGACGAGGCCCCGGGGAGGGCGGGAAGGGGAGGAAATGCCGGCGGGGGTGCTGATGGCACCGGCCACACGGCTCCGAAGGCAGGGAGTCTGGGGAGCTCGAAGGAGACGGATGCCGGGCGTCCTAGGGCTGGCTGAGATGTGTGCTGCTGGCGGTTGCTCGCAGCAGAGGGTGCTGGTAAAGGCAGACCTGGGAAGGGAAGTGTAAAATTCGCAAGCTCTGGTCATTCATGGCAAAAACCGTGTTAGTCTCGGCTGGAGCCAATTTGCACCTGCACTTCTCGAGGGAGTTCCACATCTGTCCATACCTCCAAGGAACTCGTCAAAGCCCGAGTCAAAAAAGTTGTTGGCCATGATTGCTGCAGCAGCAAAGGAAAAGCGAGAGACGAGTCACGACGGGGGGGAAAGTATATAGAGATAATGAAGCTGCCTGAAGCAACATGAAGATGGTAGTAGGAAAAGGCGGTAATGACAGAAGGCTAGGATATTATCACAAACTCCACCCCGAGAGCTTATGATATGAGCACCTGGACTGGAAAGCACGTAGTGGAAGGCCACAAAGACACAAAAAGGGGGGCAATGGCATTAATAAGGGGTCGTCGTATTGCCAGACAGACAGACGCAAGACAGGCGCCTCTCTCTCAACAAGCGGTCGACGAGCGAGCGAGGCGGCTTCCAAATTATACCTTCTCTTGGTCCGAACTGCCCCAACCCAAGCTCAAGCCCAGCAAGCCGCCCGCCTGTCTTTCCGCTGCGTTTGCCGCTCCTCGCCAATATCACTCACTCACCCCACTTATTACCTCTACGAAAGATTCCTCTGTCTATCTCATGACTTGCTAATTAGCAGCCAATCCAGGGCCTGTTTCGGCAATCACAGCATGAGACTGACAGCATGTGCTGACCTGGCACTTTTGAGGCACTTTGCTTGCCTGGTGAAGACTTTTCAAAAGTTTGCGGTTGCCTTCCATGCTTGGCTGGGCTCGGAGATCCGCTAAGCACCTCACCCATCCACAAGCTGCCTTTTCTACTGTGCCTACCTGAATTATGACATACATATTCCGATATGTGACTCCAAGCACCACCATCCTGTGAAGAGGCTTGTTTGCACGTGAGAGCATACCTGTGATCACATTTCTCAACAGTACACCATCATATAATCAATCTTCAAGGAACCCTCAGACGAGAGCTCCTCCGTACTCTTTGTGAAATATCCGGACGGATCTTATCAACAAGACAGGTGCCACAGCATGGGATTTTGGGAATCAAATGGTCCCGCTGCGGACGCCCAGAGAAGCCCAGACCCCCCACACCATGCAGGACCGGGATTAGCTACTGCTGGCTGCCGCCGTGAGCGGGGCCTCACTGTCGTAGCATCCCCGCCAGGACCCAAAATTTCGTCGTCTTTTTTTTTATCGAAAAAAGGAACGTTCCAATAGAAACAGCCCACTTGGCACCATGACTTGAAGGGGCGCGCACCATTCCCCCAGACAAAATAGAATGCTGCTCCCTTACCGCAGGGTCGCGGCAGGACGAGACGCGCCGGTCGCCAGCTTCATCCGTCTTGCGAGACACTGCGCCGGCAGACGTCCCATCTCATCCCGGCGGTGGATTTCGCAAACCGCTGCTACTCAAGACGAAACCACCGAAAACCTATCAGTGCCATGTACTGCGCGGTACAACGAGATTGGCGTACAGCAACTGAGCTCGCACATTTACGACCAGTTGTTCCCCAAGGGCAACACCTCACCCCCCTCCGAAGAGCTGGTCAGTCTTGCGCGGGACCACCTTCGACGTCACGAACTGCTGGGGAAAAACACCGACACCTCGGCGCCCGTCGCATTCGATCTCCCGCCGCTGGTCGGAAGCACCCTCGACGAGCATTTCCACAAACTAGGCGTCGATGCCGCCGAGCCCTTCCTCACCCACGCGAAGCGGTTTGCCCTGGCAAATCCGCCACCGAAACCGAGAAAATGGGTGCGCCGGAGCGGGTGGACAAAGTACTACGCCGATGGCCGGACCGAGCCAGTGGATGCGCCTGAGGGAGAAGCCATGACATTTGACACCGAAGTCATGTGGAAGGAAAGCCCGTACGCCGTCATGGCCTGCGCTGCGACGGCCGATGCTTGGTATGCCTGGTTGTCGCCGTGGCTGTTGGGCGAGACAGAAAACGAACATCAGCTCATCCCGGTGGGCGATCCAACAAAAGAGCGAGTGATAATAGGGCACAATATCGGATACGATCGGGCGAGGATATTGGAGGAATACAGCCTGACACAGACGAGGAATTCGTTCCTGGACACCATGTCATTGCACGTTGCTGTCAATGGCATGTGTTCGCAACAACGACCAACGTGGATGAAGCACAGGAAGGACCGCGAGTTTCGGGACAAGATCGCCAAGGAGTCGAGCAATGCCGAGCTCGTCGAATTGTTGAACAATGGTGCGTTTTCGGCCCAGGAGGAAGAACTTTGGGTGGAAAGGAGTTCGATCAATTCACTGCGGGATGTTGCACAGTTCCACCTCGGCGTCACAATCGACAAAGAAGCCCGCAACGCTTTTGGCGAGTTTGACCGGGATGGCATCAACCAGCAGTTGGATGAGCTTTTGACTTACTGCGCTGCTGATGTGGCCATCACCCATCGTGTCTACCAAGTGGTGTTTCCCAACTTTCTTCGCGTCTGCCCACATCCTGTTAGCTTCGCTGCGTTGAGGCATCTATCGAATGTGATTTTGCCCGTCAACAAAACATGGGACTCTTACATCGCCAATGCGGAAGCCACGTACAGGAAGCTATCTGATGGTGTCCGTGAGCGGTTGGTTGCCCTTACAGACAAGGCTCGCGAAATCAAAAAGCAGCCCGAGAAGTGGAGTACCGATCCCTGGATGTCGCAACTGGACTGGTCTGGACAGGAGGTCAAGATGACCAAGGGGACTCCGACCAGCCCCCCGAGAGAATACAAGAACCAAAAGATGCCAGGGGAGCCAAATTGGTATAGAAATCTGTTTCCCAAGGCTAAAGGCCCTATCAACCTCACTGTGCGAACAAGAATTGCACCACTTCTTCTCCGGCTGTCCTGGGATGGACACCCGTTGTTTTGGTCGGATAAGCATGGCTGGACCTTCAGAGTGCCCTTGGCCGATATGAAGAAGTACCTCGACAAGCAGATGAAGCCCTGTGATTTCGAGGGGGAGACAGTCTTGGCCGTCAAAGAGGACACAAAACACGCCTACTTCAAGCTGCCACACAAGGACGGTCCCACGGCTCGCTGCACCAACCCCATGGCAAAGAGCTATCTCAGCTATTTCGAAAAGGGGACGTTGTCGTCGGAATACGACTACGCCAAAGAGGCCCTGGAGATGAACGCTTCTTGCTCCTACTGGATCAGCTCCCGCGACAGGATCATGTCCCAGCTGGTGGTGTACGAGTCCAACCTCCCCGAGCCTGTCCGCCCCAAAGACTTCCCCGAGGATGCCCCAACACCAGGGTTTATTCTTCCTCAGGTCATCCCCATGGGCACCGTGACCCGCCGCGCGGTAGAAAACACCTGGCTCACGGCCTCCAACGCAAAAAAGAACCGCGTCGGTTCCGAGCTCAAAGCCATGGTCCGCGCTCCACCGGGGTACGTTTTTGTCGGCGCCGACGTTGATTCAGAAGAGCTCTGGATCGCCTCTGTGGTGGGAGACGCAACGTTTAAACTCCACGGCGGGAATGCCATCGGGTTCATGACATTAGAGGGCACCAAGGCCCAAGGCACCGACCTCCACTCCCGCACCGCCGCCATTTTGGGCATCACCCGCAACGACGCCAAGGTGTTCAACTATGGGCGTATTTACGGTGCGGGCCTAAAATTCGCCGGCCAGCTCCTCAGGCAATTCAACCCCTCCCTTTCCGAGCAAGAAACACTCAACATCGCCGGCAAGCTATACGCCACGACAAAGGGCACAAAAACTAATCGCAAGTCCCTGTATAAACGCCCCTTTTGGCGCGGAGGGACAGAGTCGTTTGTGTTCAACAAGCTGGAGGAATTCGCCGAGCAATCCCACCCTCGCACCCCCGTGTTGGGGGCGGGCATCACCGAGGCGTTGACTGCGAGGTTTTTGTCGAAGGGGGGGTATCTGACCTCGAGAATCAACTGGGCCATTCAGTCTTCTGGAGTCGACTACCTCCACCTCCTCATCGTCTCAATGGACTACCTCACCCGGAGATTCAACATTGCCTGCCGACTCGCCATCACGGTCCACGACGAGATTCGATATCTGGTCCAAGAACACGACAAGTACCGCGCTGCGATGGCGCTTCAAATATCCAACCTCTGGACGAGGGCAATGTTTGCCCAGCAAGTCGGCATCCACGACCTTCCCCAATCGTGCGCCTTCTTCTCCGCGGTAGATATTGACACCGTCCTAAGAAAAGAAGTCGATATGCCATGCATCACCCCCTCCAACCCAATCCCCATCCCACCAGGGGAAACAGTCGACATCAATCAACTCCTCTCCAAAGGCTCCCTTGCCCGGTTGGACCCAACTATAACCCCCGACCCAACATATGCTCCGCGAGTCAATCACATCAAGTATGTCCCCCGCAAGCCGGTGATGGAACAGCTCCAGGAGGAGGAACACGCCCACGAAGACGAGAAGTCGAAGCTCAGGTTCATCAGGGCCCAGATCGCAAACGACGAGGCAGAGTTTAGGGAGATATTAAGGGAGACGAGGGGAGAAACTCAGAGAGAGAAATGCATCCCCAAGGTGCCGGTCAAGATTCTCAAAAAGCCGTATAGTGCCAGTGCTAAGCTGCTGCCGGGGGCGGCGAGGTACGGGCAGCGGGAGCCGGTCATGGTGGGGGAGGCGTTCGAGGGGGTCAGGTACAAGAGTTGGCCTGGGGGAAGTGGGAGTGGAGGGAGTAAAAAATGGGATGGGGGGAGGGAAAAGGGGAGGGAGAGGGTACACTGGGATTTTACTATGTAGTTGGTCAGTAGGGGGATGTAAGATATGGGGTGGTGGGTTGTATGATATGGGAGGGAAGGGGTTGTTTATAAGCCATGCATGGTTGGGAGTTATGGGAGCGACGGCGTCTTGTGGTTTGGTTCGGCATGGTTGGAAAAGCATTGTTTGCCTTGTTGTCATGTCATATTCTTCATGCCTGTCGGAGTAGGGGTGTTAACATAGGAGCGAAAGTGAAAAATATCAAAAACCATCTCTACAAAGCCTAAACGCTCTCTGCTGGATTGTCATCTATTATCACCCACCCACACACAAACCACGCCTAACCTGACAAAAGTATCTTTGACAGAAAATCTGGTATCATTCTGACCATTTCAAACCGGGTATTCTCTATCCTCCCTTTACAAATAAAAATCATCAGTCCCCATTACCAAAACCTCTACACTCACCTCCCCCCATTCCCCGGCAGCGGCCTAGGCCCCACAATCTGCCTCCTATTGGCCCCAATCCCCTGCCCGCCCTTATTCTGCCCATCACCCCCCGTATACCCACTCCACTGTCCCACATCCCACCTACCACCTATCCCACCTCCAATCCCCTCCACCCCATCCGCCGTCCTGACCGCTTTGGCCGTTTCCTTCTGGCTCTCTTCCCACTCCTTTTGTCTCTGTCTCTCCAGCTCCATCTCCCTTTCCAAGAGCGACTTGCTAGCCCACCCGGCAGCCTTTGTCTGTTTCTGGGCTTGTTGACGGCGGCGATCCTCCTCTGCTTGTTCGTCTACCGTCCCGGCAAGTTCTTTCACAAAGGTTGAAGTAGGGGGGGAATGGAGGGGGGCGGGGTTGGAGGAGAGGTACCTGTCGGTGCGGGAGTTGGGTTGGGGGGTGGGTTTGGCAAAGGGGGATTTGGATACAAAGGGGGAGTGGGTTGTTGGTTTGGATGTAAAGGGGGAGATGGTGGGCGGTTTGGTTGAGAAGGGTGTGGTAGTTGGTTTAGGGGAAAAGGGGCTGGTGGTTTGTTTGGAGGAGCGAGGGCTGATTGGCTTTGCAAACGGGCTGCGGTTGTTACTACCAGCCGACCCAGGGGTGGGGAGTTGTCGGGTTGATTCTGGGGATGTTGTCGCGGAGTAAGTAGTCGGATCAGGAAGAGGGCGAGAACCAGTGTGCTGCTTCGCGATGGGAAGCGGTTGACCACCAGTGGGCTGCTTCCTGATGGGCAAAGTCGGTGGTGGCAAAGACGACTTCTCTCCCGTGCGATGGGTCTTAACATTTGCCGGGTCGGGGAGTGGTCTCGGTGACTGTGATGGAAGCGGTGGGCTCAACGGAGGTTCCTCTTCAATGTCGACCTCGTTTTGGTGATGGTGCCACGATTTTGAAGCAAAGTTCTGCTCATCCCTCACACTCCACGAGTCCTGTCTGCTCACCTTGTCCGCAGCAGCAGGCCGGCTGCGAGATCGAGACCTCGCCTTCTTGGCATCCCTGTTCCCATGTCCGCGAGACCGCCCCTGACGTTCCCGCTCATACTGGGCCTCCCTCTCTCGTGCCTTTGCAAGCTCTTCTTCGAGCTGTCTGATGCGTTCCTTATCTGATGACTCCTGACCCGCTTGATATTGGCTCAAGTACTGACCACGAAGCTCGGACCCGCTCTTTTGCTGTCGAGCCTTCGCACGTTCCTCCTGCAACCGCCTTTCAGCTTCGGCCTCCTCTTTGCGCCTCTTTTCCTCTGTCATCTTCCACTGCCGTTCCTCCTCCTCCCACCGTCTTTTCTCCTCTTCAATTTTCCTCCGCTCTTCTTCCCTGATCCGCTTGGCCTCCTCTTCCCACCTTCGCTCCTCTTCCTTCTTGGCCCGTGCTTCTTCCGCTTCGAGTTCCGCCTTCTTCTTGCGCTCCTCTTCTTCTTGTTGTAGCCTCAGCTTCTCGGCCTCCTCCTTTCTCTTCTTCTCCTTCTCGTACAAGCTTGGGACTGCAGGACCAGCACTAGTGATCTGCCTCCTGCCACCAAAGGCGATCCCTAGGTTATTCTGGTTGGCACCGCCCATGTAGCCATACTGGGCGATGTTCCAGGCCGGAGATGTGGCGCCTTCGTGCTCCTTCTTACTCCAGCTACTAACACCAGGAGAAGTTGCACCGTTCGTTGGGGACTTGGCCCGGCCCCATGGTCCGTCGTCACCCCCTGTTCTCGATGCCGATAATGACGGCGTTCCCCTGCCATACACCGAAGACGAGGCATTGCTAGCATTGGAATTCCCCCGGCCACGTATAAGTGGAGGAGTATTGTAACCCGTCGGTTGTGGACTTAACAGCGCCGGGTTCTTGGCTTTGGGACCGATCGGGTTGGGAAAGGTGTCTGGGTTGGCAGCGTTGGCCGCCCGGCTGAAAGCACCAAGGCACTGGAGGACCTGGGCGGGATCTTTTCGCTCGTAGAGGTCGACAGTCAGAAACATGTCGTGCTGTTGGAGGTTGAGAGGTGGTGTTTGGCAGGCGCGGAGAAAGTGGGAGATGTTTTCCATCTGAACAAAAGGCATGGCGGATTTCTTGAACTTGACTCCTGGAGGACCGATGGCGAGGTTGACGAGTCTAGGGGGCCGGGCACGTGTTAGTCAACCTTCGAACTGTTGTACAACAGGTTACCAGTGTGGCGGCAGACTTACTTGCACAAAGCAACACCATCTTTGAGTCCCTCGAGCAGGTCTTTTCCGGGCAAGGTCTCGCCGATGACACTCTCTATCCATTGCTTTGCCTCGTTCGCAGCGGCGGGCGTGTACTTCTCCAGGCGCAACCGGCGCAAGTCGCCGTCTAGCGATGTCACGGACGCCATGTTTTTGGCAAATGTTGATTTCTGGATTGTTTCTCTCTCAAGCAAGTGTTGTTCGTGTACAAAGTAGGTTTTCCTTTCCAAGCTGTTCAACAAAAAGTCCGGGAGTCTCGGGTCGTGAGAACAGGTAAGCAGTCCGTTCGGGGCCAGTTGCGTCAGCGGATCTCTCTCTCCTATCCCCTAAAAGATGGATAATTTTGGCAGCGGATGTCCCCTAGTTTTTCAGGGTAGGTTAATTAGTCTGGCGACGGGCCGTGAAATGAAGCTGCGGGGCCTCGTTTGTTTGTGTCTATTTCAGCAAATTGGGAGAAGGTCGGCAACCGAGATGTGGTGTGGTGAGGCTTGTCGTCGCGGGCCATGTCTCTTGTGAGATTGCGGGCATTCTTCAGGGCGCCCTCTTCAGGGGACATCCCTTGCCGTGCCTTGGTGTGCCTGGGTGCTGCCCCTCATTTATGGCTTGGCGGGAAGGTTTAACTCCAGCCACACAGGTTTGTCTGTGCGCTGGGAGGGGAGTGTGGGGGAGGCTAATAATATGTGGCTGGGATTAAGCTTTCTGGACAGGATATTCGATGTCGATCTCCTGCGTAGCTCATTGAGTTTGAGTTGCATGTTGACCATCTTTCAGTGCCTTCTCACGGCAATTGAGGAGTCTGTTGATGATCATTCACGATCTAATCCACTTATCTGCCCCTTTTTGTAGTATCTGTCCACACTAGAATCCAAGAGGACCCCGTCCAGTAATCATGCCCGCTTTTTCCCATGCCGTGCCCACTAGTTTTAAACCCATCCAAATCGCACCCCTTGGCAACGACGTCACTCGATCAAATTATTCCACCGTAGCTGTTCACCACCAAAGAAATTATCGCGAACCGCGTTGCGAACATCACCACCCCCACCTGCCTGTATTACACATTCACAAAACCGTTCTTCTCTTTACTGCCTCGCCCACCTGTATATAGAGGTCAAAATGTCCCAACCCCTCTCCCTCCTCCAAAAATTCCAATCCCTCCGCCTCCCCTGGCGCCGCCACTTCCTAGTAGGCAAAGACCTCTCAGGCAACACCTACTGGGAGTTCCACGACCGCGGCAACCCCAACCCAGACCGCTGGCGCCGCATCCTCCGCCCCAACCCTGCCCTCAAACTCCACCACTCCGAGGTCAAGATCGCGCCCGCGTGGCACCAGTGGCTGCGTCACACCCGGCTTGACCCACCCACCATTGAAGAACAGCAAGCAGACGTTATCAGACAAGAAAGACTCAAGATTTTGGCGGCAGAGGCGGACAGGAGGTGGGAGGCCAAGGCTAAATATATTGAGGATGGGGTTGGGGGGGAACAGAGGAAGCCAGCGTTGGAGGGTAGCGGGATGTGGGTTGAGAAGAAGGAGGAGGAACAACAAAAAGTGCCCAAGGAGGTCAAGAGGGAGGAGGTTTGGGAGGGGATGAAGAAACAGGCTGAACAAGGGGAGGAAGGCGAGATTTTGGTTGGGGGGAAGAAAAAGGTTGATCCGTGGAGGCAGAAGAGGGCTGGGCCCGGGGAGGAGTGGCAGCCTCAGGGGTGGACGCCGGGGGCGGCGAAGAAGCCATGATATTGGAACGGAGAGGGACATGTCATGAGAAGGAAATAAGAGATGTGTTGGGGGGTGGAAAGGAGTTTGGCGTAGGAAAAGCACGCATAGCCTTGGTCTCTACATCACCTCTCAACTGTACAACACATGTATATAACCACCGTACTCGATAGACCGCCAAAAGCAGCACCAATCTCCGCTTCCATTCTAAAGCGTGGGTTGAAACCAGTTTTGCAGGCCGAACGAGTCCCACAAGGTATTCGGTCAAGACATCTATCTATCCGAAAACAGTAGAAATAAAAATGTACACAAAGTCCTCCATCTAACATGATTAATTGTAAGAGCAATGATGCGCCCTGATCATCACGCCTGTGATCTCCAGTCATACCATACCACCCATCAAATGATAAACCATCAAGTAGAAAACCGCAAGAATCCTGCCAAAAAATAGCCCATGCTTTTCCCATACAGAGGGGGTATCAAAAAGCCAAAAACCAACAATAAAAATGCGCTTGGAAGTCGACGCGTGTAATAAGCAGACAAATCACCCCTCAACCGAGAATCCTCGCAAACACCCTCAGATTATTACTCGACCTCGCGAGCATCTCCCTCCCCAACCTATCAACTCCACCCGCCCTCCCCCTCCCCTTAATCTTGGCGTCCCTTGCCTTGATCCCCGTCTCAATCGCCTTCCCGAGACCGGCCGCGTCCGTGATGTCCGTCGCCAGATACAAGACCCACAGCATGTTCTCCAACACAATCGACAACTTGGCATTATCCTCGGCCGTGATCCTCCCAGCCGGGAACGGCAAGAAGCACTTCTGCATCATAACCTCAGAAATGCCATCCCCGCTATTCGTGTCGCGGTCCACACGATCGGGATCCGGCAGGCCGTTCGGTGGCAGTAAACCGTCCAGAACATTCCTGTAGAGCGATACTTTGGCAAAATCGGGCAGGTCGTTGTGTGCTTTGAGAAAGAGCTCAAAAACAGGCAGCGGTGAAGTCCTGACCTTGTACGAGAAGCTCTGGTAAAGCTCAGAAGTAGGAAAGGATACGTCGCGGAGATAATGGGCCGCTGCCGATAAAAGACGGAATATTCGTAGTCGGAATGGGATGGTCTCGGCGACTCCATCGGGCAAACGAAACGCAGCCGGCCTCGGGCCCGCATCGCTTTCCATCGCCTTCTTCGTCCTTTTCTGTACCCCCCGCACAGACCTGGCAGAATTGCAAGGCAGCTCCTGACTGTCCCCCTCATTCTCCAAGTCCGAGTCATCGTCATCATAGTCCCCGAAGCAGCCATTCTCCAGATCCAGCGTTGTATCCGCCCTCTTCCTCTTAATAGTCCTCGGCCCAACCAACTCTTCATTCGTGAAAACCTCCCCATACACCTTCCTATCCCCAGCCTCCAAGGCAAAAGTCAAAGCCTTCATCACCTCCTTCTGCACGGTTTTCCTCGCCTTGGTGATATCCTCCAGATAAGCCACCAACAAACTCCCCTTCAAATTGGGATACGGCTCATCACCCGCCGTCGTCGTCTTCTCATCCATCGCCAACCGATCATCCCAATCCTGCTCCAGTACCGTAACCACAAAATCCAACCACGGCTTCCAATACTTCCACCTCCCTGGCACAAACGCAGCGCACCAAAATGACCACCCTAGCACCGACCAGAAATCACTCGCGCGGTGCCAAATGACTCCTTCTCTGGCAAAGGTACCAGTCATGACATCAGAAGAGGAAGCGTCACTATCTGCTCCGCTGATGCCACTGGTTGACCAGTCACCAAACACATCTCCCCTTCTTGATCTCCTGTCATGGGAGGATGATGGAGATGGTTTGAACTCGAATGCTTGTCGAAAGTTGGCGTTTATTGGGCCGACGATAGACAGCAGACCTCGGAGGTAGGAGAGGGCAGCGGCGCCGTCGCGCACCGGCGGGGTGGTCGTTTCGACGTCTGGTGGGGCCGAGGTGAACCGGGGGTGGATTGCGAGACTGCTGATGAAGGCGAGTTGGTGTGGTGGGGGAACGTAGACTGTCTGTGGTGGTTGGGAGCCTTGCTCTTTCGAGGGTGGGGAGAAGCTGGCGCAGTTGGAGAGGAGGGCGTGGAGCATGTTCAAGGTCTCAGGGTCTGTCAGGGGGGGAAAGTTAGAAGGGAACCAAGTCAACAAAACAAAGGAGCAAAAGACATACACATCTTCTCCTCCAGGTGGATCTGTAACTGGTTCTTAATCATAAACGGTAGCTGGGCTGCATCTCGATAGGGCGGAGGTAACAGCTGGTCATAGTCGTCGTCAAAGTCATCCACACTCGTAAGAGCAGACGTGTCGCCGACGTTGTCCCCATCTGTTCGAGCCGTGTGGTGCGAACTGGGAGTCGAGATAGTCGTGCCCAGGGTTATGAGGGGCGATGTGCTAGACAACGACGCCATTGGAAGAGGCGGCCGTTGTCACTTTTCTAGACAGCCTCAAAAGCTGGCGGTGGGGGAATTTTTGGCGGATTACTTTCTGAACTACCCTTGGATCATCCAGAAACGCTTCGGAAGCAGTTCCCGAGGAATAAAAATGGCGAAAATGTGGAAAAGAGACAGAGAGAAAGAAAAAAAAAGAATGGGGAATGTACAGGGTTAATAGGTCAAGACATAGCGCGTTCGCACGCGACGGGTGGGCCGTGTTTACAGCCCTGTCGATTTAGCGGCACAGTGCGCAATTCGCTGTCAGAGCTCCCGCTGTTACCAGGCCGTCGGGATTTTCCCCACGTTACGGATACGTACCGGCGGTTACGCAGTTACGTTCTCCGAGTATGTTTTGTTTCACAACTCGAATCAAGTTCGACGATGGTCTGGCGGGTATCTACTCTGTATTCTATGAGTGCCTGCACTTGGCCTTAAGCATAGATAGATTGCATCTGTCAACCACCCAGCTTCTGCAGTCTCATGCAGGACCCGTTCCACTTACACGGCCGCGCTGGCATCACAACCGCCGTTTCTACTACTTCTTCAGCTTCAACACCAACCACCCCGCGAGCCGATATCCAAAAATGATGGCCAGCATGATGCCCACATCCTTGCCCATATACCCAGGTTTGTATCCGTACTGGTCCAACACTCCCTGTCCACGGATCAGGCATTGATCAGCCAGATCAGTCTGCCACATGCCTGCATTTCCTGTCAGCTTTCTATTCTCTCTCATGTCAGGATGCAGAATACTAGATACTCACATTGACACCCATCCGCCGTCTCGGCGCAGGTATACACCCTCTCGCTGAACTCATTGATCATCATGTTCTCAAACACATACTTTTGATAGTCCCAGTAATGGAAAACATATTTCCAAAAGACATTCAACGTCCCCGGCGGCACCATGAACCCGTCCACGCTCATCCACAAGCCATTGGCAAACGCAACCAGCGCCAACGAGATGACAAAGGACGGGAAGAGAGATGCCATAAAGACTACCAGCCCTTCGGCGGCAAGCAAGTCCAGGAAGAGCCAGAAGACCCAGGTGAAGAAGGCTTTGGCGGTAGGCTGGAAGTTGGAGAGCCAGTAGCTGATTGCTGAGAAGACGACTGAGATGAGGAAGAGGTATGGTGTCCCAACGAGGAAGTTTGACAGCGTCATAGCGGTGGCGCCGTAGAGCCCGTTCCGTTTCTCTTTGGCATACTGGTTGTAATCTTCGAGGTAGGCGGGACAGTACGCCACAGCCATGAAGCTGAGGAAGGCGCTGCCGTAGAAGATGGAGTTGGTGAAGGGGATGATGGAGTCTTGTGTGGCCGGCAGACGGAGCCAGACTGTGCCCATCATTATGGCGAGACCTTTTATCTCTTAGTTTTCTCCTGTATCAACCAAAGGAGGGATACATACCAGTATACATCGCCAACCTAATCCCATAGGCAACCACATCCCGATAACTCTTGATAAAGCTCCTGTGCACCAGCGTCACAACCACACTCGCCATCCCCGGCTTTTTGTCTCTCGCCTCATCATCCCCCAACACAAGCTCATCCCCCCCCTTCTCCGCCCTAGCAGCAACAGCAGCAACATCCTCATCCAACTTTTTCTTCAAATCCGACCTCTCCCAGCCAGACTGCATCTCCTCCAGCCTCGCCCTCGCAGCCTCTTTATCATCGGCATAATCAATATTAGTCTGCTCAAGCAACCACTCAGCAGGATTAACATGCCGTGGCATGACCATCCCAAGCTGACTCTCATAATACCCCCCCACCCCCTCCACCGAACCAAAATAATGCGTCTTGCCCTCTGACAAGAGCAACAGCTTGTCAAACAGGTCAAACGTCGCGGTTGAAGGCTGGTGTATACTCGCAATAATAATCAACTGCACCCCAATTAGCATCATTCCCATACCACCCCCAGAAGAGTACCTAGGTACCCACATTATTCTCCCTCGCCAACCCCCTCAAAAACTTGACAACCTCCCACCCCCCCCTCCCATCAAGCCCGCTGGTCGGCTCATCAAGTATGACCACCCTCGGCCCGGTGATAACCTCCTTTGCAACCCCCAACCGTCTCTTTTGCCCTCCGCTCAACCCTTTTTTTATCACAGTCCCGACCACTACATCGCCTTGTTCGACCAGGCCGAAACTCCCGAGTAGACCCTCTACCCTTTCCCGCCTCTCTTTTTTGCTAATCCCCGCGCTTGAGAGCCGTGAGGCAAAGTGGAGGGTCTCGCGTGGGGTTAGGGCCCCGATGAGGGAGTCAGTCTGTTCGACGAAGCGGGTCAGGGATTGGAATTGGGGGAGGGGGAGGGGGGTTCCGTTCAGGAGGATGGGTGAGGGGGATGATGGGGAAAGGCGGCGGGAGAGGAGGTTGAGGAGGGTTGTTTTGCCTGAGCCCGAGGGGCCCATTACTGCTAGGAGTTCGCCTGGGCGGAGGAGGCCCGTTGAGGAGGTGAGGATGGGGGTCGTGGAGATTGCGTGGGATAGGGAGGACCAGGTGAGGGAGGTGAGGGTGGTGTTTTTCAGGTGGGAGGGGGAGGGGCCGGATTCGGGGTCCATTTTTGGGGAGGAGGAGGAGGAGCTTGATGGGGCGTTCATGTTGTGATGATGGTTGGGAGGACGGCGAGAATGAAAAGATGAGGCAGGTGAACACGGGATGAGGTCTGCGGGTTGGGAGGCGGACAGATGGGATTATGAGCACTCTCGTTTCCTCAGTCAGCAGCAGTCTTGTACAGCCTTCTCCCTTTACCTGCACCCAGCCATTAGATACTCATACCCAGCCCAGGTTTCTCAACGCTCATCCCCTCCGCATGAACCCCGATCACCGTCATCCAAGACAAACGCCGTCTAGTCCTCCCCTCCAGTTCACGATCCTCCTCCCCAAAACTCGGGCATGTTCAACCACCAACTCCGGAGTTATCGTCAGTAGCTCAGTCGCCAACCAACCCAGTCTAGCTGAACCAACAGCAATCAGTCTCGGAAAGTGGCTAGCATTCCTGCCCAAATTCAGCTTCACTACTCCCAACACGTCAAGTGCCGGGGAGCTATCGGTGTAGTGGTGCAAGTAGTTCGCGGGATCTACCGCGCCAGTGTCAATCCCCGAGTAGACAAGGCACACCAAACTCCGAGTATGTAAGCTCATGGATGAGTGATGAGAGTGCACAAAGAATAAGCAACTGACAGGCGCCTTGGCACAAGCGGGCACCACCATCACCAAAGCACAATAAACGGCGATGGTTGGAATCGCCATCTTGAGCCTCACGCTTGCATCAAACCCGCTGACCACACCCCACATACATGCGCAGGGCTTACCGGGATTATAGTCATACACAAGTGCCAGTCAGTGATATTGTGTGTGGGTTTTTGGGTGGGACAACATCGCCGATGACAGGTTCTCGTGGTGATGCAAGGGGCTTACATGCTATGTAGTTGCTGGGTGTTGGGTGGTTGGGCGTTGATATGAAGGGAGTGTATATGTTCGCCGTTGTGAGGGGTGACTGCCAGCCAACCATTGTCCTTTGGACAGGACGGAAGACCCCACGTGGTCGCCGACTTCACTCGGGTCGGAATGCGGGGAGCTGAACCACGAACTCATCCAACCCGAGCCCGGTCGGCGTCCTTTTTGGTGTGGTAAACTGAGACACGGCGATTCTTTAGCGGGAGAATCGGGGTGGTGGTGTACAGTAGAGTTTTAGCGTGAGCTCATCGCCGCCTATCACCGTTAATAGCCTCGAGATACCCGAGGGGGTGATCTGCATGACATCCCAAGATCCCATGAACACGCTCTCAATGTTCAAAGTATATATATATATATCTTCACGACCCTAAAGGAGGTCACCGACACGATCCCTCCCCCTCCCCCTCCCCTCCGATTCGATCTCTCAGGAATCCTCGCTACCTCAATCCAAGACATCCAGATCCCCGGAACTTGCCACGCCTCGCTGACCACCTACCTGTGTACCTATGCAGTTAACTCTCCGCCAACTGCAGGTACCAACCACTCCCTTCCCCATGATTGGGCATATCAGGCTGGAACCTTCGGGGATCTCTCCGTCATGGTCATAATCATGTAATAAGTGGGCATATAAGCAAAATAAAAGTCGTTGGTCGTTTTCCAATGTTCCATACATTAGGCCCGCATATAAAGTGCGTGCCTTAGTCCCAGGTACTACTATCAATCTAGGTGGCCCACTTTGATCGCCGTCCACTATAAAGAACGACAAGTACTGCGACGCAGACCTCGGGAATCTGGTACTTCTTCCTCGTGGGTATCAAGTCAAAGTGATCGATCTTGTGATGCATCACAGAGTATACCGAAGCGGAAATCCTTAGCGAAGGGGTCATACTCATGGACTTTAAGCTCACCCCACTCCCCAGAGAGAGTTCTTCTGCTCGCAACATAAGCCAAAGATGAGCATAGTCTGTACATATCCAAATACAAAAAATCTCAGTTAAGTCACCAGTAACCTCCATGCCTGCCCTGCTCGCTCATATGTGCCCAATTTAGCCCAGCCAAAAGAACAAAAAGTTACGGATACACAAAAAAAAAAAAAAAAACAGACTTTGTCGTCCTGTCAAAAAATATCCCTCCAAATCATCCACCCCAAAATAATATGTCCCTCATCCAGAGAAAAAATCAACTTCTTCAAAAAAAAAAAAAAAAAAAAAAAACTCCATTTTCCCCTCGCCCCCCACCCCCCCTGTCCCTTTTTGGTGTCATAAACCCCTTCTCTCCATAATTCCTCTTCCCCAAAAAGTTGTGAAACAGAACAAAGGATATCATCTCATCAACCCCATATGAAACCCCGCTGCAGTAATAGTAGTAGTAGTCATCGTCGTACCTAGAAACAAAAATCCAAAAAAGATTTTCCAAACGTTAAATCCTGCCCCCGAATTTTCCAAAATGCAAAGAAACAGAAACTAAAAAAATATCACGGCGCTTGCGTCACCTGCGTCAACATACTATTAAACTCGCTCATGATCCCCTCATCAGCCTGGATGCTGCTAATCATCTGCTCCTGCGTGAAACCAACCCAGAACGCCGGGCTGATCTGGTGCGCCTTCTTCTCCCTGTAAATCTCCTGTGCCACACCCTTCACCTGACCCCAAGCCGTGTTTGCCGCTTTCCACACTTTGCTGAGCTTGTTGAGGGCGCCAATGTTCAGTCTGATCTGCTGCCGGAGGTCTTCCTCGTCTTCGATAAAGTACAGCGCCCACTTTGACAAGTGGACGATGGAGCTGAGGGTGACGACGCAGGTGAAGAAGTGCGTGTGCTGGATGATGGGCACAGCTTGGGTGACCATCTTGCTGATCTCGCAGGCGGCCGTGATGGTGTGCCGGGTGTGGGCGTTGAAGTTGTCGCCCGAGGGGACTGGTCGGTGAGGGGCGCACGAGTTGACAGCTTGGACGGGGGAGGAGTCGAGCTGGGATAGGGGCTGGTGAAGCATGATGGTGCAACTGTGGACAATGTCAGCATCTCTCACATGGCTCTCAAAGCATGGGTTTGGCATACGCATGAGTGATAAAATGCGCCTGAAACATCATCTCATCCAGCTTGCAGTTCTTGTTCAGATCATCCCTCTTGGACTCGGGCAGGTGGAGCCTCCAGTTGGTGAGCAGGGCTTCTATCCGGGAGATGGTGTCGTCTCCGGGGTACATAATCTGAGGCATCCGCATCATCCTGCCGAGATTTCTGATGGCAGCAATACGGTAGGTGAAAGACGAAAACTCTCGGTCTTCACCGGAGAAGAGCTGGTCATCAAAGTCTTCCATGTATGCTGGTGGGGGGATGCGCTATAAAGGTAAATCAGCCTCACATCACATCTACATACGCTCGAGAAGCTCTTACCCCTGTGAGATACTGCTGCTCCTCGCACGGCAGACCAACATCGTTTTGAATATCAAAGAGCAAAAAGTTGGTGATGCGATGGACACCAGCAATCATGCCGTCACACACAAAGAGATCCCACCATGTTCGCCGCCAGCTCTCCTCCACGACGGGATTACCGTGGCCGTGCAGTGATGCAAACTGACGCTTGTTCAGATCAATCTCAATAGCAAATCTTTCACAGTCCGCCAACAACTCCCGTGCTTTTTCTTGTTGACAGCTCCCATCCAGCCCAATGATGATCAGCAACAAGGCTTGGATCAGGAAGCCATCCTTGGTAGTGGTAGGCAGATAACACTGCCTGATGGCTTCTTCCAGATAGGTGGCCTTGGCTGGACCGGCATCCAAGAAGAGCGAGCCAATATATCTGATGGCAGCCATAACCACGTTGAGGCCAGGGGTGTTGCCCTCCTTGAGCAGCCGAAGGAAGTACTCCTTGGGCAGCACAAAGGGGTGGGCGGCATGGAAGTAGTGATAGAAGGCATCGAAGCATCTCTCGGCCAGGGTGGTCACTGGTGGCTGAACATGGGGGATCGCTGACGAGGTCGTCAGGGCCATGGTGCTGGGAGGGGCCATGGTGTTGGGGTCCAAGGGTGAGGCAAACGAGTTTCGATAGAGACCGGCGTGGTTAAGAGCAGGTGTAGGTGCGTACGAGACCGGCGACTGCTCCGGCAAGACGATGGCCGGGTTGAAGGCTGAGAGGGAGGGAGCAGGAATAGACACGGGGGTGTGCCCTAGCATCATCGGGCAGCTCTCGACAGTAGGCCCCGAGTACGGAGGGGACGACGAGGCATGGCGTTTGTTAGGATTCTGGGCAGCATTCCTCCGAGGGCCCTTGTATCCACGACGAGAAGCAACATAGATACACTCTGTAGCGGAGCTTGTGCAACGGGAGCAAGGGGTGTTCCCATCGCACTTGAGGTGCTTGCCACGCTATTGCATCACGGGTATTAGCACACCATCTTTTCTGAAGGGCTCACGTTACAACTCGGCGATGTTGACACCACGATCCAAGCCAACCGGCGACCTGGCCACCATCAGAGTGGTGCTGGACCGGTCCGGGGGTACCTTGGCTTTCACGACAAAAAAGACAAAAAGTAACATTCACTTACACAGGCGAGACATGCTGCGGGGACCGAAGGAGGCGGCGCCGGGTGCTGCTGCGACGGGCGGCCATCAATGGTCGCCGAAAAGGCATTCGACGAGGAGGAGGTCGCCGTCCCCGGGCTGTCGCTAGACACCGCAGGCGAGCCGTTAGTGGAAGCGGCTGACGAGTGTGGGGCTTCCGGCGAGAAGGTCTCCATGGTCGGCAATCAGATCAGACGATTCGGCGGGGGGGGGAAGGGGTGGGGGTGTGAGGTCAGACAGGCTGCTGCGCGATCAGGGCGATGCGAGCAGAAACAGACAGCCAGAGGGGTCAGAATCCGAGGCAGGGCAGAATCTCACAACTTGTCGGGTGGGTTGAGACGAATGGAAGAGCAGGCGGGCATTCACAGCAGCTTAAGGGTAATCGGTAATGGGAATAAGGAGGCGGGCCTGCGGTGATCTGGGGGCAACGCTGCTTGCTGTATGCCGCCCGTGTCTGGGAAAGCAGGGACTAGGCTTCGGGGAGTCGGGGAGCGGAACCTCGGAAGGGGTACAGCGGGTTAACGGTGCGGTGAACGTCTCTTAGCAGCGGGCCTGGTAGCTAGCAATGCCGGACGGGGGGAGTAGTTGGTGGTAAAAATATAAATGAAGCGTGGCAGCCTCTCCTCTCCTCTCGCCCTTTTTTTTCTCCTGCAACAAATCAAGCGAGTCCGAGAGCTGCTTGGTGGCGGGGGAAAGATAACGACAGAGGACAGGCGGTCAATAGCCCAATTGAGAATTTTTTTTTTGTTGAGTGAGTGGACTCGGCCTGTGACGACGGGGACTCGACGGGCTGCTTGTGCAGATTCGTGAAGGGTTCCAGGTTCTGTTAGGGCAAACCGGACCTTTGGGCGTCTCTCCGTGTCGAACTAATCAGGAAGCCAAGCTTCCCCTCGCCAGGACCGGTTTTCGACCCTCTCTCTCCACGCGGGGCCTCGACTAGCTGCAGATGATGGGATGGGGACGGGGCTGGTTGCCGTTTTTGATGTGATGGCGTGCTCGGGTTGGGCAGTTGTTTAATAAGTGTCTCTGAACAAAGTGAGGCGGGATGCTATCCGAGAATCACAGACACTCGGTCTGTGGATAACAAAGACAGCAACCGGGACCTGGCGGGCCACTCCACGCGGGATCTCGATTCAAGGTAAAGGTACCGGCCGATATCGACATGGACAGCCAGCCAGCCGCCATTGCTTATGAAATGGATGTCCTGAGCCTTTTGTTGGTCTCTCTCTACATGCAGATTGCGATAATGAGGAGGACTGAGTGACCTGGACCGCTGGCCCAGCTGAAACCCGAGTAGCTGTTGATGCTGATTGGTGGCGCGCTTAGCCCTTGGTGCTCGAAACAGGAGAAATGCTACGCTGGCGGCCCGGGCTGAGCGGGATGGGACCTCTCAAGGCGGTCATCCTGGAGGATTTGCTGGGGCCAGAGCGGGCGACCGTTGAAGAGTTTAAATTCCCCCACACAGCAATCCAATCTCGGATGTGCTAGGGCCACTCTTTTCAGTGTCGTCACAGCGCCCAGGCCAGCCCACCCTCGACGACATGCCTCACGATCCGATCAGCGAGATGAGACGGCCGAATTGGCAAATCCTCACGGCCCGGGTGGGGTCCGGAGGAGCGTCGGGGCCCTCTCGGAGCACTCCCGAGTGCGAGAGAGCGTTGGAGCAAACCTCTCGAGAGGAACAAACAACCCCCCCTTGCCAGCCCAGATATCACCCGCATGTCGTTGCAACGCTGGCCACGTTGCTTTCCGGGTTCTAGTGATGGATTTGTCGGGAATCTGGTCACGGTTACTCCGCAGATGGGTAAACGATACCCCGGTGAGGTGTCTCGACAGTTGAAATGCATCTTGGAGTTCAAACTGTTGCGAGAACCCTTGACTGGCAGGGCATGTAGAAGGGTTAAAGGGTTAGGGTCTGTGAGTTCCCAAGAAGAGAAACTTGCCCTCTGGAAAATGGCCCCCAAAAAAAGATTATGCACAAGGATGGAGCACTGTGGGATTCACCGTTACACGTCTCCCACTTTCCACTGCATCGGCGAGTGACCGATGAGGAAAGTCAGGCTCGCCGGCAAATGTGCTTGCATCAATCGAGCCTGATTACGTTGTGGGGACACCACCTTGTAGCGGGGAAGGAGCTATGGAATTTAGGACATCGCACACATTTTACGGATAGACGGACAAGAGTAGTTGTTGGTGAGAACCTCGGTCGCATCTCGCAAGTCCAACTCTTCTCGGCTCACCAGCCACAGCTAAGTATGGCACACCACTCCCATTATACATATGCGTGGCTGATGCCTTTCCCTAGCACCTGGCCCATGGTCCATGGATCCCGTATCATTAGCAGGGCTCGCCATTGGCGTGGCTTCTATTGGCCTCCAGGTCTACAGCGGATGTATTCAGGGGATTCAACTGGTCATAACCGCCTTGAACTTCCCGGACGATGCCAGGTATCTCAATCTGCGGCTTCGCATGGAACAGCAACGTCTATTTGCCTGGAGTGAAGCATCTGGCTTGCTCGACCTGGACGCCAAACGAAGGGATAAAGTCCTCGAGTCCAACACCTTCGTTCTGCATCGTCAGACAGTGCTTGACTTGCTGGTCCAAGTCGAGTGTTTGTTCAAAGAGTTCAAAGAACACCAAGAGAAACGAAAATGTCTGAGGGCTGTTCCTGACCAAGATCAGGTCCTCGAGAACCCTGAAAAAGATGCGGCCGAGGCCAACTTTCCACTGCCCAAGAGACGGCGGGACTTCATCAAGAAAGCCATGCGAAGTCTGAAGGAATCGTCACATGAAGCTTCCCAGAGGTTGCAATGGGTTGCCTTTGACAAGGCCGCTTTTGAGCTTCTCCTCTCCAGGTTCTCAACATTGAATGATAACATGACTGGAATCCTCGACCAACGCATGCAGGTCGAGATTCACCATACAGTACAAGACACCAACCGTGGTGTCCTGCAGCTGCACCACAAGATTAGTGATTTGTCTCGGCTTGTCATGGCCCTCAACATCAGGCTTGAAGCCAGCTCAGCTCTCCCTACAGCACAGCTCACCGTGGCGAAGAAACAAGCAAACGCCGACGGGCTCGAACTAATATCGCAACTTGCCAAGTTCAAAGCCTTTAACGAGTCGATCGAGTCTACCCACAAAAGGCCATTGGACGAGGCAACGGCCAACCAACTAGAGCTCGGAAAACCGGGCGAGAAACGCCTCCTTCTCGATCGTTTCATGATCGAGCTTGAGCCAGCAGCCGATGAGTCTGATCAGCCGAGATGTGAGGCTGTCCTTGTCAAAGACGGTGTCAAGAAAAAGGTCTGGGTTGAATGGAAAGAATATGACCCGCAAAGACCGGGGGATTCATCACCCCCGAAAGCCGTGATTGTCGAAAGAGTAGCCAAGCTAGCGGCCCTGCTGAACCATACACCAAAGCCAGAGGACTTTAGAACACCTCATTGCCTCGGTTATTTTGACAGAGGAAGCTCGAACGGGCAAGAGGACGAAGACGAGGACATCTTGAATATGCGCCTGGGGTTGGTCTTTGAAAGACCAGTAGACAGTGGCCTTGACCAATCTTCACCTCCGGTGTCGCTCCATGAGCTCCTCGAGACAACACGAAAGCCACCTGTCACAAAGCGGGTCAAGCTGGCTCATGCCATCAGTAAATGCCTGCTTTATCTCCATGCTGTCAACTGGCTGCACAAGGGGCTTCGAAGCCACAATATCATTTTCTTCAAAACCACCAGCGGAGACGTCGACTTTGGCAAACCTTACCTGTCAGGATTCGATTTCTCCAGGCCAGCCCGGGCGGACGAAATGACAGATATTCCCGGGCCAGGTGACGACATTGAGTACAACCTCTACAGGCACCCCAACGCACAATCAACAAACCCGGACGAACGTGAGCGTTTCAAAAAGAGTTTTGATATCTACAGTCTCGGCGTTCTCTTGGTTGAGATTGCCCACTGGGCAACCGTCGACAAAGTCCTTGGCATTAACCTCAACGTCGCCCGCGGCAGGCCATCATTTGCCCTCAAGGTCCGCGATAGCCTGCTCGCCACCGACCAAATCGCGGAGTTGGGCGCTTGCATGGGGGAGCTTTACGAAGGAGCTACCCAGAAATGTATCGCCGGGGGTGAACAACTCGGTCTATCAGAAAAGGACGACGAAACAAACGACGCAGTGGCGGCTCGCCTGTCAATGGTCCTCCACGAAAAGGTAGTCAAGAAGCTAGGTGAGATCCAGGTCTAGCCGGCCGGACACTCTCCAAAATACACAACCGAACCTTAAAATAAGCATTTGCATAACTCCACTGGACGGTTCCTGCATTTTGGTTGACAGGGCGGGCACCTTCTCTTCTATTTAGCCTATTAAATTACACCCGTTCAACGTTACGCTATACCCGCCACCTAACCGGGAGGCTGGAGTAGATTTATCGTGGTGTACTAAGGCGAACTTTTTTCACCGCGGGGATAAAGGAAACTGGGCCCGGTGAGCCTGTGATCCGATGGAGGGAAACACCAAATCGCGGAGACTTACTACACCGTACGCTCTCGGGTAGCGAGATCCGGCTGCGGGGGACCGTGACTGTGACAAAAGGTCCCCTGTCTAACTGAGGCACCGAACCGTAGTAGGTGTTTGCCTAGTGGTGATATTAAACACAGAGATTCCCCAGATCTGCGTTTCCTGTGGCGAGATTTTCGTTCTTTACACAGGTGGGACCCTTTCAGTATGGTGCGTTTCTTGGGGGCAGTTGTTGCCCTGGCTGGGTTGGCTGCGGGTGAATCTCTCAAGAAGTTGGATACTGGGTTGACTATCTTAACGAACAATGATCTCCAGGGTAGGCTTCCTATCTCCCAGCGTTTGTGTTCATCTTTGACTAACACCCAAGCAGGACCTGAAAGCCGCTTTGCGGACTCGACTGTGATCGTGACCGAGTCTCGTGTGGCTATCAATGAATTTGAGAAGATCTGCTCTGGACTAGGAGAGCAACCATGGTCGGAGGGCAAGAAGAAGGGCGAGAAAGGCTTGCTTCAACCGTTGTTTGACTATCTTCGCTATGAGAAGCGGGCGAGCTCATCGTCTAGGTTCTGGATCTCAGGCCGCAAAACCATCGACGTTGACAGTGGTATCAGCTCGGCTAAGAGCCGTGATGAACTCGCTGGTCTTTGTACCAACAAAGCACCCTTCTCGAATGAGACATTTCAGGATACGAGCTCGAAATGGCAGGTCTCGGTAGATGTCAACAACCAGACTTTGACAGGGTATGTTTTCCGTTTCGTGAGAGGCAACATGTGCTGACCTCGAGATAGCTTTCGAGACCGTCTTTCTTTCCGCTTCCTCGGAGTCCGCTATGCGCCGCAGCCGCAAAGATTCACATACCCGACTCTGTTCCAGGGCTCAGGAGAGGCTGCCTCTGCTTTGGAGTATGGCTCCCAATGTGCCCAGGGAGGCAACACCGGTACCGAAGACTGTTTATTCCTCAACATCTGGACACCCCACCTCCCCAATCCCAACTCCGCTCCCTCCAAGAAGCAGCTCCGCCCTGTCGCCTTTTGGATCCACGGTGGTGCCTTCACAGGCGGTACAGCCAACGATCCGACCTTTGACGGGGGTAACATGGCCTCCAGAGGTGACATCGTCGTCGTAGCTATCAACTACCGCCTTCACACCCTCGGCTTCCTAGCCCTCAACGACGGCAAAACCAACGGCAACTACGGCCTCGTCGACCAAATCACAGCCCTGGACTGGGTCCGGAAAAACATCCAATCCCTCGGCGGCGACCCAGACCGCATCACCATCTTTGGCCAATCCGCCGGCGCCGCCTCGGTCAGAGCCCTGATCGCCTCCCCCAAAGCCCTCGACAAATTCTCGGGCGCCATCCTCCTCAGCAACCTCGGCGGTCTAAACTACGGAACAACCTACTCGAAATACTACACCATCCCCGAGCAAGTCTCGGTGGTAGCCAACACCATCCTCAACGCAACAAACTGCACCAACGCCCCCTCTCAGGTCGACTGCCTCCGAGCCGTCCCAGCATCGACACTGACCTCCCTCACGTCAGCGAGATATTTAGTGGTAGACGGGACATACCTCACCACATCAGAACTGTCGCTTTCTCTTCCTTCTCCCAAACGCCGCCGCCCGTTAAATATATTAATGGGCATCACCCACGACGACGGCGCCCCATTTATCAGTTTCCCCTCGTCTTCCACCACCAATGCTACTGAGTACCTCCTCTCCCAAGGCTTCTCCCCCTCCCAGCTGCCCCCCTTAGCCCACCCAAACACAGGCAACGCAACACTCGACCTGTTCAACCTGACCACCCGCCTGGCCACAAACGCAATATTCCGCTGCGTAGACCAAGCCACCGCCTTTGGCGCCGTCCAAAACAACCTCTTCTCCTCTTTATATTATTACGAATTCGACCGGACATATCAAATGCCCGGCTGGCCCAAGCTAGACGTGTGCGAGCCGCCGCGGACGGAAGGGAAACCATTGGGTGATACAAGGAAACCTTACCTGAGGTGTCACTCGGGTGAGTTGTACTACGTGTTTGGGACGTTGAGGAGGCAGGGGATGAGAGAGAGAGATGGTGATGGAGGGGATAGGGCGTTTGAGCAATTTGTCTTGGACAGTTTTGCGCAGTTTGTGAAGGAGGGAAATCCGAATTTGGAGAGGGGGTGGTTGAGGGCTAGGGGGGAAGGGTGGAAGAGTAGTTTGGGGCAGAGGGAGAGGGCGGGGGTGTGGGAGGCTGTGAGTAAGGGGAGGAGAAGGGGGGTGCTGAGGGGGTTGGATTGGCCTGTGTCGAGGGATGGGCTGTTTAGGGAGGTGGAGTATTGTGAGAGGTTGGGGTTGGGGCTGGGGTATTATTTGTGAGCGGTGGTGGTGTAGGTGAGGATACAACGGTGGTTTGGGTGGCTTTTGTTATGAGAGATGAGTTTAGGTTATGACATGGTGGTCGTGTTGACGACTTGATCAAATAGCAGTCGCGAGAATAAAGACCATTTCAAATGCGACTTCACCGACCAACCAGGTTCATTGAAACTATTCCCAAGGGTCCCACCATCGTGGATTTACTTACTTACACAGCCAAGTAAAAACAGAAGAAAAGGAAGGTCGAAAGGGGCAAAGGAGCTCACCAGCCAACCCTCCCGTTTCCAGGTTGAGAGGGGTGACCGGCTACGAAAAACCCCGCAGGGCTTTTACTCCGGATAGGAATCGAATCGAGAAGGCTGCTGGACCCAATCCTTCAATTGGGAGCAGCTCCAGCAGCCTTACCACTGGACCACGAGGGGCCAATATGGATAGGCTAACTGGAGCTGTTGGAAGGGGCGTGTTTGACCTACTACACAAACCATTGGTTGCTCCAAGGAAGGAGCAACGATGTCTGTAGGTCAATTTTGGCTGTGATGAACCCGTTGACACTGACAGCAATGCCAGCGATGGTTCTTGCTCATGCGAGCCAGTCTTACCTCGTTCTTGATCAGCTCATGTGTATCTCTAACCAGCCCTGCTAAATCTCGAGCAGTGCGAGAAGCAAAGATAGGTGGTCAACCTCCTCCACACCGCCGTTAGTATTCTACTGATCTTCTCAATAATCACGGCATGCACCTTACCAGACTCAACCCCCCACGCCGCCGAACTCGAGTCTCGCCCTCCCCGTCCAAAAGTCCCTATCCCACCTCCCCTCTCCGCCGGTGACCATGCCCCCCCCTCCCCGAAAGTCCCCTACAGTTCCGAAGAGATCTTTGGGTATTGCTGATTGTTTGCTTGATATCACTCGTTACCAGAATCAGAAAAGCATCACTATCCTGCTAGTCATCATGGCGTCTGAGAATCACACCTCGCATTGAAAGTTGCAAACTTCGATTAGCATTTGATTATATACATCGACATAGCATAAACTACATTTCATCACCCCATTGACCCAGAGCAACCCGAAGAAATTTGGGAGGCACTTGTGCCCCAAAACCCTAACTCTATTAGTCTAGAAAGATCTAACTACTTTACACTACCCCATACCCAATGACCAACGCCGTCGCCGCCGCCGCCCCAAAACCCAGCCGCTGTTGTAAATTTTTCTCGCGATTATCTTCTCAAAGGTGCCAAATCCCATAACTCAACAATGTGTTGCTTTTTTACACTTCAAAACTTTCTGTCTGATGGTACGCTCGCACGAGACCGCTAGCTCACGGCCGGGGTCAGAGCTGACCCGACTGGCTTGGATTTCTTTGTCGGTTGCTGCGCCGAAGAATCATCCGGCGCTTGTCTCTTGAGCTTTTTCTTCGGGGGACGCGGCCTCACCTCGCCAGGTTCGAATACATCGTCGGGAAGCATCGTGTTCTTGATGTGGGTGACGGCGAGAAAGTTGACGCCTTCCTTATAGAGGTCGCTGCTGCGACACATGCTCATCCACTCCTGGACCTCGCGAGAAAGATCGAGTGACGCGGGCGTCTTGCCCAGCTGTAGCCCAATGTAGTAGTTAGTGGTAAACACTTCCAGTTCCTGTTTCTTCTCCGGGATATCGGCAAGCTTGACTTCGCCGTCATTGCCGTCTTTCTGTTCGACTCCATCTCCATTCTTTGTGATTTCTTCCTTCTTGACCCCATCGGCGACTGGTGGTGGCGCCGGGGGTGGCATGGCTGACTCTGCGCCCGGTTCTGGCTTGATGGCAGCTCCATCTGCTGCGGTAACGGGCGGGGGTGCTGCAATCTCGGTACCAGGCTCGGGCTTAACGACTGGGCCATCTTGCAACACACTCTCTGGCTTCAGATTCGCATTGATCAACTCTGCCTTGACTTCTGTCTTGGCTTCACCCTTGGCCTTCTCCTCTTCGGGCGTGGGCTTGTACAGGTATGCCAAGCTTCCGCTGTTGACCACATCTCCAAGCTGCTCATAATTTTGGCAACGGTGCTGACGGTCGTATCCCTTGTTGAATGGGCGCGCCAGTACTATGGCGGCATGATTCTCAATCTTGTTCACAAGAACACGCACCCTCGACTCAATGAAACCTGACCACACGTTCTGGGCATCCTTGGTCCTGCTAGACGAAATGACTGTAAGGTAATACCGAAAGTCAGACGTGAAGAAGGTATGTTTGGTGAATAGCGCCTTCCACGGTGCTCTGCCTGTCATGATTTCCTCAGTTACCTGGACTCCTTTCTCCAACTCTTGCATGATCACCACCTTGGAGGACCTGTTGATGTTGTGGGTTGCGCACATGGCTGGGTATGCTGGGGTGATGATGGGCATCCTGTGGTTTCTGTCGCTGGAGTATAGCTGTACAGATGGTGAGTTAATTGCTGTCCAAACTTATGAGGTGTTTGACGTACCTTGGGATTCCAAACAGGGGCCCGTGTAACGGAAATGTTGTACTCGATATCCTTGAGCAAGACAGGCAGCGGCCAGGGCCACTTCAACATGATATGAAAGAACTTGTTCACCACAACCGCACTTGTTGCTTTGGGATACAGCTGGCACACTCTGGCAACCAGCATGGCCCAGGCAACACCTCCGGGGAAACCCATAATGTTCGCATAGATGGCTTTGCGCTGCGCCCACAGCTTGATGGCCCGGAGAGCTAGTTTAAAGGTAGCAGGTTCGGGGACGAGGTTGAGGATCTCATCTGTGACTCTTGTTCCGTTGAGCGAACGCACCTCATTTTCACTCAGTCCGCGCAGCAGAGTGTTGTCGGTCAGGTTCCAACTCTTGTCCTCGGGAATCTGGGTGAGACCTTTGATGGAGCAAAAGATCAGATCGATGCTGATACCGGAAAACTCAAACTTGATTATGGGCACAAAGGCGTCGGGGACTGGAGTGAGATCAGTGATGGCGCCGGGGGGAGCCATCTCGACGAGGAGGGGAGGAAAGAGACGGAAGTACTGCTCGGTCGTGACATGCTTGGGGGCCACCACCAGGGTATCGATATCGGAACCCGGACCATAGACACCAAGACGGTAACTGCCATAAGTAAACACCCTCCCAATCGCTTCGCGCACCATGAACGAGTTTTGGGTCTCGGCCGTAGCCTTCTTGACAAACGCAGTTGTGATTTTCTCAAGCTGAGTAATAACCTTCTTCCTCGCTTCTGTCTCGGCGCGACTCTCGAAAGTGCCCTGGGCACGCAGCTCCTCATGGAGCGCCTGGTGCATTCGCTTCTCTGCCTCGGTGGGGAGAGCCGTCGAGATGGGCGGCGTGACGCCGTAGACGCGTTCAGTCATGGTGACTATTGAAAGATGGCAATTAGGTATTTCTGGCAAGTGGTAGTTGAAAAGCAAACCGAACGGCGGCACATGTGGTAGTAAATCAAAAGTAGAAGAAACCGAACCTTAATGAAGCAGTTAATAAGACCGAGCAGGAGAAGAAAAAGTGAAAGAAGATGCAGCGGCCGAACAGAGTTCAAGGCATGGTACGACGTATGTCGTGGTCGATGCCAGGCTGGTCACCTCGACTGCGCTGAAAGGAACTGAAGTTAGATGATGCTCAGAGACGTTTCCGCGCTTTTGATCACTGCGACAAGAAGCAACTCGCTCAGGGCCAGGGCCCGTCTCTCTTGGCGCGTTTCTGCGCACGGACGCGGCCCACAGGCAACAGGTGTAAGCTTACCTAATCAAGAGTTTCTTATGCCGCTGCTTCAGTGATTGACTGATCTCTTTGACGATGGAAGAGATAGAATAGAATTATGAAGATAATCTGAAGATAATCTTGCAGTGTCTGCTGCCACGTCCTAGAAATCTCTCATTTATGAACTGTCAACTAGGACACGAACAGCTGTGGCACTGTAAGCTGTCACCTCCGGAACTGCCTAGCCTTGGACGCCACCCTACTTCCAAGTACCCATCTCCAATACGATGTCCATCAAACACTGGGTATGTCGTTATGAAGTGTCCCTCGCCATTTCCTACAAGATTCGTATCACGAAGAACCAGAGCCAGGATTAGAATCGCTCAAATCTCGGCATGTGCTCACACTAGGGACAAACATGCAGGCCGGGACATGGTTAAGACCTTAAAAAGACGATAGATGCCGTCAATTAACTCTCTTGCAAGACATCCCGATTATTCCTGAAGTCCTATCAACTACCTGCTAGGGACATTGACTATGCTCCGGCAGCTATTGACTGTCTTTCAGTAGCTCTATGATGGGTACCAGTCTACGTATCAGTTTTCCATGATATGGCCTATCAAGAGCAATGCAAGCCCCAGCGTTCTGGGCATTCACAAGCCTCTGGGAGATCTCCAACGGCATGTGGAGTTGCATCAACCTGAAGTGCCAATCTGCCATGCGTCACAGGCCCCGCCCCCACACTGAGCTCCCGGAACGCCAGCCTTGTGATGCAGTTCTAGATTCCCGATTCTATTTCTATATCACAGCTCAAGCAGTTTCCTGTATTGCAGTCGCACCCGCCCAACCGACTACCAATGCCACCGCCTACCCATCCCCAAAATGAAGAAGACACTCCTCCTCTGTTTCATCCACGGCTTCAAGGGTAACGACCACACCTTCGGCCCCAACCAAGCCTTCCCAACCCACCTCCTCTCCCTCCTCCGCCCCCTCCTCCCCAAACTCAACCTCGAATTCCTCATCTACCCCACCTACGAAACCCGCGGCGACCTAACCGATTGCGTCAACCGCTTCCGCGACTGGCTCCTCAACAAGGTAATCGACCTCGAAGTCTCCCTCGGCACCCCCTCCCCCACCGTGGAACCCGGCGTCCGCGTCATCCTGATCGGCCACTCCATGGGCGGCATCGTCGCCGCCGAAACAGCCATCTCCATCGCCTCCGAACAAGCAATCAACGGCTCCATCCCCAACAACGGCAACTCCCCCGACCAAGGCAACATGAAAGCACCCCTCAACTCCCTCATGTTCCCCTACATCCAGGCCGTCCTCGCTTTCGACACCCCTTATCTCGGCATCTCCCCCGGCGTCGTCGCCCACGGGGCAGAAACGCACTACTCCAAAGCAGCAGAAGTGATGGGTCAACTAAGCGGCCTGGCATCGATATGGGGCGGTGCTTCTTCCAACGCAGCCAAAGAAAACCACCACCAACAACGACAAGCTCCCCAAAAAGCCATCGAAGCCCCTCCATCCACCCAGAAACAACAACAACAACAACAGCAACAACCAGACCAAAAACCACAAACCGGAGGAAGCGGCTGGGGAAAATGGGGAACCCTCGCCCTGGCAGCCGGAGCAGTAGGCGCAATAACCGCAACAGGAGCGGCAGCCTACCTCAAGCGCGAGCAGATAACCCAAGGCCTCACCTGGGCCACCTCCCATCTCGAATTCGTCGGCTGCCTCGCCCGAAAAGAAGAACTTCGGAAGCGGGTGGCGTACATGATGCGCCTCAACAAGGAGCTGAACGTCGGTTTTGGGAACCTCTACACCCGGCTGGGTAAAAGTGCCGGGGCTCTCGAAAAGGTCAGCATGGTCGGCACGGTGCTGGGAGACGAGAGGACGTTTTGCGTGGTGCCGCAGAGGGATCAGGCCGGGGATTGGCGACCAGCAATTAACGACAAGGCGAGGGATGAGACGTGGGCGCACATGTGTGAGCATTCTTCCAGTTGTGAGATCGAAACGAGGGTGACTAACAAAGACGACAGCAATGTTCGAACCAAAAGAGAATCCAGGATACGACAAACTCTCCGCTGATGCGAGAGATATGATCGCAAGCTGGGTAAACCAGGAATGGTATGAGAGCTCGACGGAGACGATACACGCATGAAGAACAACATAATAAGGGGCCAATGGCTCGGCGTTGAGGTTGGGACGGTTGCTTTGTTTTGGAAATCGGCGTTCTTCTTTGTTATGGGGTTCTCCTTCCGCCCCCTTTTCCTCCTTGCCTTTCAGGATAACCAGGTGCTCGCGGCTTCGCTTTCTATGATGCTCCTCCTCTTGTCTATAACGTCGTACTAGTACACAAGTAAGATACCACACACGTTGATCTTTTCCGCCCAGTCCTTTTCAACGCATTAGAAATGACCGCTGTTTTCCTTCAAAGTGCAAACTGATGCAATCGTAACCATGGTCGTCCAAAAAGCCAATGTCGTAATGCCATAACGCAATGCCAGATCCTCCCGTCTTGGACCTCATCTTAACTCTGTTAATCCCTAGATTCCTCAACCTCACATTTACTGTCTCTTCTTCTGGTTCTTAACCTCCTCCCCCTTCGCCCCAGCACCAAGATACTTCCTCCTCTGCTTCAACATATGCCCATAAAGCACCACACTCCCCGGGATATAACTTAACAACACCGCCCCCAGCGCATAAGGGTACCAGCTGCTCCAAGCAAACGCCTCACTGCTCGCAGGACCCCAAAGAGCCCTGAGCGTCATGGCAACCTCGGAGCTGATCCCAATGGGGTAGAGGATCAAAAAGGCAGAATACCTCAGCCAGTGAAGAGAAGCCGGGATGCGGTCGAATTGCTTGAAGACGAAGTAGGTGTATCGAATAACCTCAGTGGTGGCCCAGGCGCAGAGCATGGAGGAGTACCAGTAGGAAGCGTTGAGCTGGGGGAAGGGGAGCGTGATGGCGTACATGAGGAAGAGGCGGGAGGCGACTTGCATGAGGGTTGTGAAGACGGGGGCGGGGACGACGCCTGGGGGGTGAATCGTCAGCGAGGCTCCCTAGAGAGTTGCGAAAGGGGGGGGGGGGACTCACCAGTCAAAGCATGCAAAATCTCCATCACAGCAAACGTCTGCGTCACCCTCGCAAAATTGTCCACCACCAACGGAACGAAAAACGGATCCCCCTTGTAGTTCAACGTCACGACCACCCTCCCGAGCACCGTCAGCCAGGCCACCGCCGAGGCGGAGTTGTATAATACAAGGTATAGCTTTTTCGGCGTGAGGGCCGAGGTGGGCGGTTTTTGCGTGGGTCTTGTTGTTGTACTCATATTGTCGGTTGGAATACACAGTCGTGATACCTAGTTGGGAATGCGTGGTGTTGTGAGGAGAAAACAGAACAGAGCAAAAAATTGTTTTGGGGCGGGATTCAACAAAACGGAGCTGGTGAGCTGGACCGCGCCCTGCGCGATTCAGTGTGTGAGGTGACAGGGGTCTCAAGGGAAGTTGTCACTGTGGAGAAAGTACGGGTCGCTCCGGTGGTGGGTTGGTTGGGGTGATGCTTGGCGAATTAGGATTGAGGATGGCTAGGACGGAGTCGGGTTAGGGGACCAGATTGTCGGAATAACTGGAAGGGACGGACGGGTGATGATGATGATGAAGGGCTTTTTGAAAAAATATGGGGGTTTGAAAGTCATGATCAATAGGGAGTAGGGCATAAACTACGGCAACGCCGGGGCAGTGAAATGGCCAAAGATTGGGGTGCTAACAGACAGAAGTGGTAACCAACAACCCCGGAATTGTTCAGTATAAATGCGCCAGCACAACTGTAAATACGCTCATTCATTCTCGTACAACAGGTAATCAAACATAAAAAGCAGAGTAGGTATCATCAATCCAAATTCCCAAATCCTCCCCAGTCCAAATCTAAACGCCATATCCCAATGCCCATATCCATCTGCCCATATCCATCATGCCTTGTCATCACCACCCTCCCTTCAAGTTCGTCACTTCTTCACAGCCCTCCACAAATCTCCCAACGACCGTCCCCCAAACAGAAACTCATCCGAGTGCCTCCCACAATAACTATTCGCATTCACCTTCCTCGGGCTCTTGACACTCTTGACCGAATCAGGCGGCGAGCTCCCATACGCCGTCCTACTCCGTGGAAACAGCGGGGCAGTAGTCGACGCAGGAGACGTAGGCGATGTCGCTTCACCATTGCAGTTAAAATAGTCCTTTTTCCTGCCGTCAGCCTTGTTCATTCGGCCTCTCCAACCACTACCAGGCAAACATACCGTTGTTCTGCATGATGAAGAACCCCCAATATCAAGCGGACCCGGGCGGGAGCCTTGTCCCGAAGAAGACGAAGACGTCATGTCGCAAACAATTGGACAAAAGATTATCTGATCGGTGGTTACAGTTTGCACTGCCACCGCCCAGTTCCAGTGTGTCAGGTAGGTAGGGTAACGGGAATATATAAGCACTTTCCCTCAGAGATGGTGTGTATGTGTAAGCCTGATGTAGGACCTGAGGAAGAAGGAAGGGAAACTGAAAAAGGACTTGAGGAAAGCAGAACAAAAGTCCTTCCAGGCAAGGCTCCGACAACTCTTTTATTACTCACTCACCCAGCATTCCATTCGCTCGATACGAACCCCCAAGCAACTTAACAATCATGTCATCCTCCCACACTTGTGACCACTCCCCCAATTTGGTCGCCTTATCAGGCATGGATGGTCCTCGCCTCGGTCCTCAGGCTTCCTCGGCGTGTCCTAAAAAACGTAACTCTACAATGGTTACACTTCCGTCTTAGCCGTCCAACGCCGCCGCGTGCTGAGGACAGCCCGAGTTGTTAGTCAAAAGAACCTTACATGCTGTTAATCCCTAACATAACCGGTATCTGTTTCATTCAATGTGGGGTAATCTCCCCTCGTAGGGCTGGTCTCATGATTAGTTGGTATACGACTCTTTTGATTCTATTCGTCACTCTCCCAAACGCCATGCATACAAGAATTGCGGACCATATCACTCAGTGGTTCGGCGGTTCGCAACATGAGCAAGCACGGCAAGGCAACCGTCTTGGCTAACTCTACACAGATTCACCGCAATGCCATTTCTGGCCAAGTCGGCATAGATATTGCCGCTGCCTGGACTGCGGTGGCATTGTTACACAACATTTCTTTCGGCGCCACATTTATCTGTGGACTGTTTTTGGACATGACTGTTTACATGTTCTGATCTTTGGATTTTCCCCCGTCTATCGTAGATTCACCTATTTGTCGAAACGAACGGCCGGGTTCTTTTGCACGAAGCTCAGGTCGACTTGGTGGCCGAGGAGCTCGCGAATGTTGGAGATACCATACTTGATCATAGTTGGTCTCTCCAGACTCAGACCGAAACCGAACACCCTCAAGTCCCTGGGCAGACCCATCGCCTCCAACATCTCAGGCCTGAAAATACCAGAGTTACCGATTTCGATGAGCTTGTTGAGGCCCTTGTGGTGGGAGAAGATTTCCATCGATGGCTCAGTGTACGGGTTGTAACTGTGAAACATCAGCATCTGCTCTTGAACCAGGGTAGAGCAGAACAACTTACGCAGGCTTGTAACGCAAATCTGTGACACCCATGGCGCCGAAGAACATATCCATGAACTCCATCAGGCCACCGAGGGTCAGGCCATAATCAGCAATGACGCCCTCTACTTGGTGGAACTCGCAAAGATGTGTGGCATCGACTGTCTCGTTCCTGAAGACTCTGTCGATAGAGAAGTACCGCGCTGGTGGCACACGCCCATTCTCGTCCTTCTGTTGCGCGAGCTTGTGCAGCATGGCGGCAGAAACGGAAGTGGTGTGTGTCCGCAGAACAAGTCTGCACTGAATTAATTCATATTTCTGCAAATTGTGGCAGGAACAACATACCTTAGCGACTCATCCTCAGCCCAGGGATATCTGTAACCGATCGAGTCATACTTGCCGTCCTGGTGAACTTGTTGTACGTTCTTGAAATACTCCTCATAGTCCGCCTTGTCATTTGGACCAGTGGCAGTAGGTCTGCCGGCCTTTGGTGGGTCTGAGACGTAGAAAGTATCTTGGAGATCACGAGCAGGATGCTGCTGAGGGACGAAGAGTGTGTCGAAGTTCTGTGATCATGTTAGCCACGCAGAGTTTGACCACGTCATGATCCAACATACCCAGAAGCCAGACTCGACGAACTGGTTGGTAGGCATTTCTGTGAAGCCCATTTCGAAGAAGATTTGACTGTGTAAGAGGTCAGTATAACCAACCCAGGGTTAGGGGTCGAAACGGGGGGCTTGGCAGAGATTCAACTAACCGGAACTCAGAGCGGACCTTGTTCAGGGGGTGAAGGGCACCAGCATGTTGATCAGCACCCAGTGCCTTGAAATTGTATGGCTCTGCCAGAGTGTCAGCCTTGTTGTCTTTATTGTCCTTCTCGTGCCGGCCTCGGACAGCAAGCAGTATTGGCTCCCGCCCAAGCCATGCGCACAGCTCTGCCAGCACTCACTGAAAGTAGCCTCCTTCCACGCGCCAGATGCCAGCATCTCGGCGGTAAGATCTGTCTCCTCCTTGACCATTTCGAGGGCGAACTTCTCGGCCTTGTGTATCGTGAAGGAAATGACCTTCTGGAGCTTAAGAAGCTTGCGCTTCTTCAGGTCGGCAATAATCTTGGCATCGTGTGTCTTTGTCTCCTTGATCACCCTGAGTTGATCCCTCGTAACATCGTTGATCGAGTCGACCTATACCAACTGCAGTCAGCATCTGTATGCTTGTCGTTGTCAACGACCAGACTCGGCGCAAACCACATACCAATGCAACCAACTTGCTACCATCCTTCTTGATCCACTTCTCCTTGAAAGCCTTGCCCTGACCAAGCTTGGTCACTGTCTTGTCGCCGATCTCCTTTTCCAAATCCTGAATCGACAAGCCTTCCAACGCCTTGTGCACTGCATCGAAGACACGGGCCTCATGACTGCCGTGGCTGACGATAATCTCAGCCTCTGGTTCCAAGAAGGCCTCTTCGCGCTCGATTTGTTCGTATTTGACCATAGACCGGGAAGCGAGACGGTCGAGGGCGGCTTTGATGGACTCGAAGGGGATCTGGGGGAAAGCCTCGGTCGAGTTGATGGGGTCCTTCTGGGAAAGAGCCTGGAGGATCTCTGTGGTGAGATCCCCCGTTGAGGCGCCGCTTGTTTGAGCCATAATGCTGTTCTGGTGTGCAATTGGGAGTTTTTTTGGCGTAGGTGGTGGACGACAGGAATATCTTCAACTACAGCAATGGCCACCCACACCAAGAAAGTTGATTTGACTCACAACCCCAGTCAGTCATGGCGGGGCAGCGATCGTTCAGACCCAAGACCCACATGCATGTAGCAGAGGAGAGCGCGGGGCTGATTTCAGCTGGATAGACCGATATCCGCTATCGGAGGTGAGCTTATCAGCTTATCGGGGATATTTCAACAATACCAGCACTTCTTTCCTATTTGGGCTTCAGATTTAGCTGGAGACATTGTACATTTTGCGACTTTCTCAGCAAAGGGAGTAACCTGTTCTTATTCCTCTATATAATATTTCAGAATAGCTTCTTCCGGTCAATGGTTCCATGAACAAGTCAAAGGAGAAGTGTCACCTACTCCCATTCATTTTGCCCTCACTCCAACAACGGGAATATACCGCACCATCAGCCTCATTTCTATTCATTCGCCGCGCACTCAAAACAACCATAGGTCCCAAGCCATGGAGTGTTTAAAACAAGGAGGAGCTAGGAACGACACATGTTCTCTTTGGACACAATGAGCCCTCACATGACAAGACAGTAGGCTTGCATACCTAGTCGATCCCAAAATGGAACAGACCATTTAGACCTCTCCCGTAACTCCTAGCTACATAAATGCGTGCATTGAACTGTTGCTGTGTTTTTTCGCTTTGGATTTCCGTGATGAACACACAAGATGGCACCATACTCTCTGTTCACTTTGCTCCAAAGAAGACAACACCCACCATATCTTTGCAGGGTGAGTATACTAGCAGTGTCAGTTTCCATCCTGTGCCGCTTATAGCAGAGAATTCACACACCCTCTGCAGCCACTCCAGCAGCACCGTGAGCAGCGAATCTGGGCTGCCCCCTTGCCGGCGCCCCTTTCACGGGACACGCCGGTGAGCCTCATCTCGACAGATATATCTTTCATTCTGGCATGGATACGTTGCCTCTTGCATACTTGCCCCCTCTCAAATCATTCTACACCCATCTCATACCAAACCGGCCCCTAAACCATCAACAGAAAATCATGTCTTCCACCAATCCCACCACTCCTGGCCTTGCCAGTCAGAGAAAGCCCAGCAACTCCTGCCACCTCACAGTCCCTCCAGAACCCTCCACCTCCCCCCCTCCCGTCCGTCTAGCCAACCCAATCATCAACCCCAGAGTGTCCTACGCCCCTAATACCGCTACCGGGTTCATCATAAGCTCTAGTCGGACCCCCTCCAGCGTGCAAAATGTTACCTCAATCTCTGGTGTTCATAATGTCACTTCCCGGCAGCCTGTAGGTCTCCCCTTCCTCTGTCCAACCCCAAACTAACACCCCAACCTCAGCGCCCCATTGAACCAATGGTCCTAACCGTTCCGGGTTACATTGAGCCCCGAAGAGAGCAGAGCTGCTGCGACAAATGCTGCGAAACTTACTAGTATGGTCCCACTTTACTGAGAGAAAAGACATATCTGTAAACAAAACGGCTGACAAAACAAAACAGTGACATCTTCGACTTCTGCTGTGTCCTAGGGCCCCCGCTGCCGAAGGATCCAAGATTGATACCTAGGCATTAGATCATCGATCATCATATCATTCTCCATACCGATGGCATCAACCTCCCGAGGGTGGAATTATGTGGAATGAGGTTTTCCGTCATCCGGCAGCCCATACCACTGTCCAGAGCCGATATACTCAACGCTACCCCAACAACAGCCAGTCCTAGACACAAATTCGACCCACAAAAGCTGCAGACTTACACATCAACCAGCCCACGAAAAGAGGCCAACTAAGGTGTGTTTACGGCCATCTATCAGAAATCGGGAGGCATATTTACCAGGGGGGGAGGGGGATGTGGAAACAAGGGCCGTCCAGGAGAAAGTTAGGACACGCCCTTCTTACTTGGATATAGACAACAATGATTTGGCCTACCGCGAGTGTCTCGAGAGGAAAGGGTCCAAATGCTATAGACGCAATACCACCGGGTTTAGCCAATGTGCATGTATGTTGAAGAAGCAACCCACAGACCTTAAGGACCCCTGAATCCAAGTCCCAAGCCAACCATGGACAGCCAACTCGAGAAATTTGCGGTTGATCAAGACCTTCACTTCGCGAACCAACACATGACTGTGATGTCAACCCGAGAATATTAAACCCCACCACAGGGTTGTATGTTATTAAATGGTGTAAGTTCCTGTATACGTGCCAAAAACCTCCTACCGCCCACGGCGCCCCTGTCGTATGCAGCCCTGCGCCTATCGCATAGTATGTCATCCATCCACACGGGCCCTTGTGGGCTAAACGTGCCATCGTCCGCCCCCCCCCCCAAGAAAACTCCCGAGTCGCCGCTCTCCGCCGTACGTGTGTGTGTGTGCGCGCGTGGTTGTACATACCCAAGTCTGCTTTCGACAAATTCGTAAATCGCGGGCATGCTCATGTGTTTGTTGTACAAAAGCCCCCCCCTTTCTCATATCTGCTGTGCGCCAAACAACCAGCACTCTAATCCTGTGCTACAGTTTGCTGTGGTTCTTGTTAGCATGCCGGTGTATGTGATGTCAAACAGGGATCACCATGTCTAAAAACTTACCGACAGCCAGTTCATTCCCTCTTCCACACCAGAGCCATCAACGGCACTGCAAGGGACGATGCTCCAGTTTCTGTCCCTCAGCTCGCCAAGCCTGAGCGCCTGAGAGATGTCCGCCGCACCCTTCGCACCCGGTTGATCCTGCTTGTTGGCAAATACCAACAGTGCGGCATCCTTCAGCTCATCCTCGTTCAGCATGGCCGCCAACTCATCCGCCGCTGTCTGCAACCGCTCGATATCGGTCGAGTCCACCACGAAGATGACCGCTGCCGTGTTGGCATAGTAGCATCTCCAGTATGGCCTGATGCTAGTCTGTCCACCAAGATCCCACACGTTGAAGTTGAGGTTGTTGTATGTGACGGACTCTACGTTGAACCCGATCGTTGGTATCGTTGTTACTACCTCGCCGATCTGCAAGTCTTTGTTAGACTAAAACTCCTCCTGTGTCGAGAATGGAGAAAAGCGCACCTTGAGTCTGTAGAGAAGTGTGGTTTTGCCGGCGTTGTCCTGGAAGCGCGGCCGTCAGTATCGCGTGCGCATTGAAACGGATCAGGGGTCGGGAAGGCGAACCAGTCCGAGAATCAGAATCCGGATTTCCTTCTTTGACGAAAAGAAGCTGGACAAGGAACCGAGCCATGACATGGTTTGCCCCATCTTCGCCCTGCTGTCGCCCGGAAGTTCCGGCGCGTGATTTGTGGTTGGGTATGGGGTTCGTCGAAGTTTGACAGGAGGATGTATCGCGGACCGAATCCACCGACAAGGAAGATCCGGAGCGGATGACGATGCGAATCTGGCCCGAGAGGGGATGACGGCGCCTGCTGTGTGGGAGAGGATATCGGGAGGTGGAATGACCGAATCGCTTGAGTATGGAATTCCCAGTTGCCCCCTATCTCAGAGTAAAGGTGTCAAGAAATTTCGGTCTCGCAGGTTCATGCAACTTTGGTCCCGTTCATGAAAGAGGCCGCTTCTGGTCGGGCTATCTGTATGGCTCCCCCTATCAAGTGAATCGCGGGTGCACGGTCACTGCCCTGCTTGATTGGCAGACAAAGCCGACAGGGTCAAAAAGCTTGAAACCCCGGTAAGGTTTTCAAGCCACAATTGACCGCTCCCACGAGCCACTTTTCTGCCGGCACGTGATGGAGTCACCAGCCACAACAACCGGCCCTAGCTTGTGCGCATTTTCTAAAGCCCACACCAAATATTCGGATTCCAACCCACCTTGACGAAGCATCGCGAAATTGACACCACTCGGTTATCCCGACAACCACCGTCAAAATGCCGGTATGTAACGACTGTCCAAGCTGAATTTCTCGTCGATTCCGATTTTCCCGACCCCAATTTCGGCCTCCCTCGCGTCAGTCATGCAGAAATCTCAGAGGTCGAAATTGGAGAGGGGCACTCGACGGCAGCGAGTATCGTGACGCAGCCAGATGCTGACCTCGATGTTTTCAACAGAGCCACAAGACTTTCCGGACCAAGCAGAAGCTTGCTAAGGCCCAGAAGCAGAACCGTCCCATTCCCCAATGGATTCGCCTCCGCACTGGTAACACCATCAGGTACGATCCCCGACCGACGAACATGGCCATCTTTCCTTCTCTTGAACGACCAGAGGAGAAGGATCGGCTTGATCACGAACCGACCGAACCTCTTTTTGCTGACCCGTCAACCACAGATACAACGCCAAGCGGAGACATTGGCGCAAGACCCGCCTCGGCCTCTAAATGCACTTTTTCTCAACCTCGCCTCTGCTCCTCATTCGACCCTCAAGATACATCCACAAGCAAGACTCGGTTCACCAGCCCTTTTTTTGCTTGCTCGCTTCTCCCCTCCCGCGAACAGTTCAACCAAGACCAGACGAAACGAGGCCCCGATGTTTTCTCTAACTCTTTCGGCTGCAATGCATATGCCATTTGGGCGTCCGTTGCATGAGTAACGGCACTACTGTCAACAATTCCGACCAAATGCGCCATGCTTGATTTTTTGTCTTGGTGTGGACCAGGAATTTCAAACATATCAATGAACGAATCGAAGTGGGAACGGACTGAGGCATCATAGGCGATGGGGAAAGGAAAAAGGGTTATGGTGCATTTAGTTCTGGCATGCGGGCAAGCAAAAACGGCAGGCAGGTTCTCATTGGGCGTATTAATTTGCGGCTTTGGTATCTAAATGAAAGGGTCTCGGGTTTTTTCTCTCCTGCCGAACTTTGAGATATTTCAAACGGAGTATTTGTCTCCCATTGGTATTCTTTCTAGGGTCACCATTGGGGAGAACTGGACTGATGAGTGCAAGAGAGAAAACGGCGGCATGATTGCTTGATGATGAGGCTTGGCCGTGGTATCGTGTATGTGATGGTTGTCGACGTAGTGCCCAACAGGGCTCCGTTTGTTCATGACATTCCGGCATTCTTTGAGGAGTGAAGTCATTGTCCACGCTGCAAGCTTTCAATCTTCAACGGCCTCCATACCTACTACTAACCGTCTCATCAATGTAAGCTCTTACGGACGCCTTGGACAAGATAACTTCCGGCATTGAAGCTACGTAATCCAGACCGTTCCGAGATCCAGAGTAGGCCTTTCATCTTCTGTTTATTAACTGGAGTGATTGGGCGTGAGCTAGGGAGATATCTTGCAGGGAGTTTTTCCTTCCATTCATGGGCTTTTGCTTCCTCACGATATCTCCCCCAGTCCCCGTAGATGTATTTTGCAGTGAACTGAATGTATAAGCGAGCACCCAGGTACCTAGGAAGATATCATTAACATTAAAGTCATCTTTTACCCTTCAAGGTATCCAACCACACGCAGGGCAAGGCTAATCTCATCTATCCTCACGACTACAAGCGAATTGATCACCTGTTGGATTTGGACATGATCAACCTATTGAGTTTGGACATTGGGATTTCTTAATATCGCCTTGTTTTGCCTTCAATAAAGCAACACCTGGCTGCAACAGGCAGACGTAATAGGTATCTAGGTGGAGCGAAAGTGAGTGAGTTTGATAGCGCAAGCTGGCAGATGACGCACTCACCGATCGCGTCACCCTCAACAAGCGCCTCCTCTCAAACTTTTTCATCGCCCTCGTTGCCAAATCTGGCGCCACTGTCAAGCCAGGCGATCACAGTTTACGGCAAATGCTCGTCACAAGGGGTTTATTAGATGGCGCGACTGCGCTCTGACTTTGAGCCACCAGCCATTGTCTTAACTTAGGGGCCCAGAAGGCGCCAAAGGTTCCGTGTCCGGACAGACAATGGAGCCACACACAATGAATGCCACATGGAGAACAGCGAGGGCTTTGTCCCTTAAGGAAACAAGTCAAACGCCACGGCTCACAAAGTCTGTTCACTGCATTTGGTCACCAAAAAAAGAGCATTTACCACAAGTGTTGGGTATGATATCCGAGAGCATCATGTATTCATCAGCCACTATTCTCTCCCAATTGCCCCATCCTCCCACCCAAATATAGATAGTTGGTTTTAAAAGTTGTTACGTCAAAGGAAAAAAAGTCCGTAACGCCAGAATCAATGCTAATTGATAAATAAACTCAGGCCCAACGATTTAAAACAGACCAGTATGCCATTCACCACTGCCGCTATAGAAACCCAGTCAGAGGCGTACTCGTGATCATGATGATTGGGGCCTCCATCTTCGCTGTCATGGCTTGATGGCCAAAGCGTCGCTCGTTTCCGATTAACGATCCTCAGCCCACTCGTTCTCGCGGCGGATTTGTTCCTCTTCCTCGGGGGTGAAGTCATTTGTAATGTTGAATGTCTTGCGGATCTCTTCTGGCGACTTGCCTTTAATCATGTTGGCGACAGTCTTGCAACCAACGTCCAGGAGTTGCTTAATGTCGAGATAGTTGGCAGCCTGTTTCCGTGTTAGCTTTTTGTTACTGGAAAACCACCCAAGACCAGTGATTCATACCAAAATGATCTCGAACAACATCTCTTGGTCCACCTGCATGAACTTCTGGTCCCACTCGTCGATGTCGGTGGTCTTCTTGCGATTATCGTTGTCATCGTCTGCGGATTGAGCAGCGTCATTCTTGTGGTACTTGCACCAGTCGATGACCTTTTTGAGCACGGCAGTATTGACATTTGGGATGGGGATCGGCTCAGCCAAAACAGCCTCCTCTCCGAGATCGTCAATCAAGTTCTTGATGAGAACCGACCGTTCGGCGACGATGCGCTCTAAATTGATGTGGTCAGCGGAAGAAGAACAAAAAGAAAAGAGTACTGCATGTCGGATCACTTACCAACATCGATCCTGGCGCCCTCGTTGGACTCGAGCACGATCTTGGTGGTGCTGGAAGAATCGGCCATTTTGTTGCTGGAGAAGCAGAGTTAGAAACGGTTGGTTGTAGAACTGCGGACGACACGATGCTGAAAGCGTACTGAGTAAGAAAAGACTTGGGGGAAAGGAGCTGTCTATAATAGAAGGCGAGTGATGCTGCAGAAGCGTTGGTGAGGGTTGGTTTATTGGCGGGGTCTTGATGGCAGAAAGATTGGGAGGGGAACGCAGCAGGAAGAAGAGGCAAGAGAGCGTGGAATAAATACCTTATCTGTATGGTTTGGTTTGTCGAGAGTTCGTATCGCAAACTTCAATAGGTTTGTGGGAAAGTGAATAGGAGAGCAAACGGATCTGGGGAGTGAAGGAGAAGGTAAGGTCGACAGGCAGGAAGGTTAAGGGACACTGGGTGCCTCTTGTGGAGAAAGTAGTGCGCACGGTCCACCAAGTGGCTTCTTTCATCGGCCTTCTTGAAAGAAACATCGTTGGTGCCTGCTGTGGCGGGGCGCTGCCTACCAATGCCAGGCAAAAGCAAGAGGCTCAAATTTCTCTCGTGTTGCTCTCTCTCTGGAGTCTGGTGATGAACTCTGCTAAGATATCTTCACTTCTCACATGCACCCAAGAGTTAGCCATACAGCAAATCTTAAAATTTGGTGGGGTCCTTAAGCAAACACGATTCACCCCGCTCCGTTATCAAAATCTGGGGATCTCTAATCGTACTCAGATGTTTACACTGCGGTGAACGGTGAATACCAGGAACGGAGAGATGATGTAGGCGCAGCCAGCCTTCTTTAGACAGCCTCTCACATCATCTTGTGGCTGCTCAAACAACCATGCAGGTCATCTCGCGGCGTGCAAGCTGTAGCCTCGTTCATTCTCCGTGTTTGCAGCCGTTCCCAGTACACAGCAGGCTGGGAAAGTGCAGCAAAAACCAGTTGCGTCGGGGAGATGCAATAAGCTTCAGTGCAGACGGCAGACGGAAATGGAATGGTGCGATGTGGTGAAATCCAGCCATTTGGGTGTAGTTAGCGCGGCACATCATAAAACGAACATCTCACTAAGCATCTCACTCCACTTTCAGAGCAGCTGTGAACTGGTCCCATTAAAAGTCCTTTTAGTTGTATCATGACATCCAAAAGTCTTCTGAAAATACTCAGAGTCATGAAGAGGGCATGATGAATGACGACCTTGTAATAAATCCTCGGCGGGGTGTTGTTATTGTCCCGCACTAGCAAATTCCAAGGCTGGAATAAAAAGCATCCAGAAGCTCACTGGCAGCCGTGACCCCTTGTCATCTGCGCCCCTGACGGGATTGGCGGACCCAAAAACAGCTCTATCACTCCAGATGCCAAGCGCGTAGCCCAGCTCGATGGGCAGGGATCTGAATAAACACCCTGTCTTTCGCATGATGCTCTCCCCTCCGAGCAGTAAGTCTGGCTCCATATCGTACCCATCCTTCCCGTCCTTATTATTTTTATTTTGGTGTATGTTTAATGATCATGACCTTGCTCCCTCTTCCATTTAACCTCAAAATCCCCTCGTGCCCGGTGATGCTCGACAATAGACAACAGCGAAACTATTACTCCAACCTTTGCGCCCAACCCTAGAGATCGGATGCTTCGGCCTTGCGACAACACCACCACCACTCATCCTCGCTGGCGCAAGAATAACAAGATCGCGAAATTAATATGTGGCGGAGAACGTATCTCTTTCTGGTTCTCGTCCGGCTTTGGTTTGCCCTATCACCAAGCTATCTCCATCCGGACGAGAACTTCCAAGGCCCCGAGGTTATCGCTGGTACGTCACAGATACTTTTTTTAGGGGAGGACGGGACGGCTGGGTCAGCCAGCCTTTTCACAGCGCATATCGAGCGTGGGATCACATCGCGCTGAGATATGGTCTACGCAACGGATTTTGGCTTTCAAAAACACAAGCGTTGGACTAGTGTGGGAATAGGGTTCTAACAGGGCTACCCAACAGGGCAAATCTTCAAATACCCAGTCCGACACACCTGGGAGTTTACGAGCGAGAACCCGATCCGAAGCGTCTTCCCATTATGGCCGGTCTACGGGTTACCAATGCTTCTTTTGAGGTGGTTATGGATCGGAAACGGTAACGACGGCGAGATACCACCCATCGCTGTCTTTTGGACCCTGCGGGTCTTGATGTTTGTGGTGGGGTTCGTTTTGGAGGATTGGGCAGTCTACGAGTTGATCCGGTCGCCCCGGCATAGACGACTTGCTGTTCTCTTGGTTGCGTCATCGTACGTGACGTGGACATACCAGACCCATACCTTTTCGAATTCCATCGAGTCGTTGGTTGTCGCATGGTGCTTGGTGCTCATCGAGCGCATTGTTGGGAGCCCAGTAAGCAACACCCCCGCGAATGCCGAGAATATACGAGATGCTGACTGGAGTCAATAGCAGGAGAGCACCGTTCTAGCCTCGACGGTCCTTGGAGTTGTTGCCGTTTTTGGCGTGTTTAATCGTATTACCTTTCCAGCGTTTTTATTGATACCCGGGCTTCGGCTGTTGCCCTACTACTTCAAGAAGTACAGGCCCCCTGTTCTTTCTCTCAGCTTCAAGACCATAACTAACATGAAACAGCCCTCTTTCTTTCCTCGCGATCGTCACCGCCGGACTCTTCACCACCGGCCTAGCCATCGCTCTCGATACCGCATTCTACACACCACACTCGATCACCTGGTCCGATCTCATCCACAACCCGGTGCTCACCCCTCTCAATAACCTCATCTACAACCTCGACCCCGAGAATCTAGCCAAACATGGCCTTCACCCCTGGTACCAGCACATCCTGGTCAACCTCCCCCAGCTCCTCGGCCCAGGAGCCCTCCTCCTCTTCACCCGGCCCCAGCTCTCCCTTCGCCTATATTCCGCCATTTCTGGAATCGTGGTGTTGTCCATCTCCCAACACCAAGAAGCCCGCTTCCTCCTCCCCACGGTCCCCCTAATCCTCTCCTCGGTCCGCCTCCCCAAAAGCGAGAAGCTCACCCGCATCTGGACCGTATCATGGATCATCTTCAACTTCATCTTTGGCGCCCTAATGGGAACCTACCACCAAGGTGGAGTAATCCCCGCCCAGGTATTTTTATCAAAACAACCCGACGCCACCCAGGCAGTATGGTGGAAAACCTATTCCCCCCCCATCTGGCTCTTGAATGGAAAAAACGAAGTCCTAACGACAAAAGATGTGATGGGGCTGGCAGGGGATAAGTTGTTGGCGCAACTAACAGAGTTGGCTACGTGCGACCTGCCGGCGGACAGGAGGAGTAACGAGTACTTAAAAGAGAAGAAGGGGACGTACTTGGTCGCGCCGCTGAGCGCGACTTGGCTGGATGGGTATTTGGAGAATAAGGGGCATGAAGGGTTGAGGTTTAGGGAGGTGTGGAGGTATAAGAGGCATTTGAATATGGACGATTTGGATTTTGGGGAGGATGGGGTTTGGAATACGCTGGAACGGGTGGTGGGGAGGAGGGGGTTGGGGATTTGGAGGGTTACGAGGACTTGTCCGGAACGGAGGGGGAGTTGGCGTTAATATGGGATGGGATGGGATGGGATGGGTAGATACCACTTGGGAGGGAAATTTGGGTAATGGTTTATATCACAGGGGGGTTATTTGATTTTCGAGCGTTTTTTTTTTTTGTCTCATGATATCAGATCTAATGGCATGTGTGAGTGGTCATTTTCTGGCCAATATTAAATTCTTGGGGATGACTATGGGAGTGAAGTGATGATGGTCAGGCACCCTGATGGTTTCTTTCTTGGTTGTGAGCCAGGGGTTTCGCTGTTTGAGCTTGGCAGCTCGGGACAATGCTTTGCAGCTAGGAAGCTTGGGCCACACATTGCCGCATCGAATTGTATGCGTGCCCCACATCAATGTTGACAACTTCTTTGCTTGCCGAGAGGTTCCAGAATTTTGGGGGAAGCTCAGATCAGATCAGCTTATCGAGCCGTCCGTGCAGTTTTCGACAGCTTCGTCACCGTCACCACACACACACATTCTCTGATTCAACACCGCACACCGGTCAAACAGGGAGGAATACAGGCAAGATGGGTGGTCTTAACTTGGAGGTCTTCAAGGTCAGTCAACCAATCCATTTGAGGCGGAGGGTGGGGGAGGATATGCGCTGATGAGCTTGGGAGTGACCAGTTCGGAATGTACATCATGTTCCCCATCGGAATCATGTACTACTTTGGCACCAACCTCGACTCGAGATTCTCCGTCCCCGAGTTCTGGCCCAAGCCCGAGAACGCAAACAGGATCCCGCTCGAGAGGGACGAGATCGAGGCTGAGCTGCAGCGGTTGAGGGCTCGGAGGTTGTATCTTAGGGAGAAGAGGTTGGGGGAGCAGGGGGGGCAGCAGCAACCACGGGATCAGCAGGAGTAAGTGGTTGGAGGGGGAAGGTATGATATGTGTATGATCGAGGGCATGGTGCGCATTTTTGGGCGTTTGGGTTATATCAAAACACTCTCTGCTTTCTTTGGTTCGGGACTGGTTGGGGTGGGGGGAATTGATTGTGTTGTACATTTTCCATGTTAAAATACAAGTCTATATACACAGGATGGGAGGAGGAAGGGCACTATCGGCTCAAACACTCCTCAATCTTTCCCCACTCCTCATCGCTCATCTCCCCCCTCGTCACATTGCTGTAAATCGCCTGCACATCCCCGTCCTCCCTCATCTGCTCGAGCATCTCGGCGAACTTTTCATGCTGGATACCGCTGTCCAACCTCGCCTTGGTGTCCTCGTTTGGCGTCCAGACAATCCCGGCGCTCAACGCCTTGAGGTCAAACCTCGCCCCTAACGTCTTGGCTACGTGGGCCGTGTCCGATGGCTGTGTCCAAACAACAATATTACCCTCGGCGTCATTTTCGAGATCTTCGGCACCGGCTTCTATCGCCTCGTCCATGATCTGGTCGATATCGACATTGTTTTCCGAGTCTTTTTCGAAGACCACCCTACCGAGACGACTAAAGAAGAATTTGGAAGAGGACGGGGCACCAGAGATCTTTTTGACGCGGAGGTTGAGGTCTTGAAGGCAGCGGAGTTTGGACTCAGTTTCGGCTTCGATGATGAGGGCGATGGAGGGGGGGACTACGGCTTCGAAGGTGAGGGACTCGAGGGTGGCGCCCGAGGTGGATTTTCCTTGGCCGCGGGCGAGGGCGGCTTCGATTTTTTCTTTGGGGACGCCGGCTTTTTTGGAGGCGGTGATGATGTTTGCGAGGTTGGGGTTGTAGGTTGGGTCGGGGCCGTATACTTTTTGGAGTGTAAGGGCGAGGTATGGTTCAGGTGGGTAGTGGTGGGCAGTGGGACGACGCACATTTGCAAGAGACAGTTATCTGCTGGGTGTAGAAGAGGATGGTTTGCATTCTTTTGCGGTCGTTGATGGCTTTGTCATGGCGGATTTTGGACCACTTGTTGTGGCCGCTGGTGAGGAGGGTGGTGGTGGTGAAGGGGCGGGTGGTTCGACAGGAGGCGCATATCGTGGGAGAGGACCGGGTTAAGGGCGTGAGAGCTCGGAAGAGGGAGGCCATTGTGGTTAATGAGGGGGTGGGGAGACTGTAATGGTAGAAAAGAAAGAAGTAAAAAAAAGAGAGCATCTACAAACAAATTACTCGAAAGATTGCCAGCTCTCAGCCCCCAATCCCTCTCAGGTTTTGTATCTGGCCTGGCCGGTCTTCAAGGTGCTTCCGCGGTCAAAAGCTCCAACCTGGGGAGGCCGTTCTCAAAATATTAGCGCGCTGCCTGCCGGGACGGGAGTGGTGGGGCAGCTGCTCTTGCTTGGCCCCTCATCGATTTCTTGGGTTTCAATTGGCTTCGCCCTCTCTCTCCCCCACCGCCAGAGAGATCCACTACCAAGGTGTTGTGTGTGGTCATCACTGGTGCGGGTGTGGGTGCGCCCCTGACAACCTGAGACCTCTCCAGCTCTCTCCTTTCCAGATGTTGAGAACACATCTCTCTCCTCAGAGAAACACACACGGCACAAACAGACAATACAATAATATCAGATGGCCTCGACAGCGGCCGTCACGGACGAGCCAACCCACGCGAATGGCAGCACCCCCCGCGCTTCCTCAGCAGCTGCCGCGAGCTCCAACCCTGAATTCGACGCTTCCAAGCTCCAGGGCTTATCGTCTGAGCAGCAGGAACTTTTGGTTCTGAACTTTGTCGCTGCCCTCAGCAAACATGTCCTTGCGCTGCCACCAGACGACTGTACCGCTCAGCAGGTCTACCTGAAGAAGGAGATTTTCAAAATCATAAACCTCGCCGCCCCGTCACCGAGCCGCGTCATACGTAACACGTTGGGCAAATGTCTGGCGCACATATTTGGCTTGGGGGATAGGAAGCTGCTGTTTGAGACGGTCAACGAGCTGGTGGGGATTATCTCGGGAGGCAAGTCCAAGATTGAAAGCGAGAACAGGACAAGACACGCTGCGGTGGTGTGTCTGGGGGATATCTATGGTGCGGCCGGAGACAGCGCGATTGGGTTGCATCAGTTGGTGTGCTCGGCTTTGCTGAAGCTGTTGAAGGCTTCTTCGAGCAATGCTGGACTGCGTGCGGCGATATTTACGGCGCTTGGCAAGGTGGCCAAGATGCTGGGAGGGAGTCTGGACGAGAGCATTGCTAGGGATATCTGGAAGCAGTGCAGGGGTTATGCGACGAGTGACAAAGGGTCGCTGGTGATCATCTCGGCCTGCCGATGCATGCGCTCGTTGGTGCAGCACACGCCCTACTTTCAGAACTCGACCGATTTCGACAAGCTCCGGTCCTGTGTTTTCAAGGTCTGGGACTCGCCGTCGTCTCATGTGCGATCTGCCGCCGCCGATTGCTTCGCTGAGGCCCTTGTCTGTGGCTACTCGCCCGCCGCCGTTGGGGAGGCGCCCCTCGTGCTGTTGAAAAGATCCAAATCAAAGGCTGTCAAGAGGCAGTCTATGCAGCCTGGAGCTTTGCAAGACGAGGATGATATCATTCCTTCCAGACCCTCGAGTCCGGCGCCAACAGGCAAAAAGTCCCAGGTGCTGGCGCTGTCACTGATTGACATGTTCAAGGTGTTGACTACCGAATATGTTCGCATGTCAACGAGCAACAAAGCCAGGGCGGCGATTGCGATATGTTATGGCAACATGCTTCAGAAACTGGGCGAGAAGACTGTGGAAACCAACTATATCAAAATGTTGGAGAACTTGACCACCGACGTGTTGGGCCACAGTAATATCTTCAACTATCGATATCGATTGCTTATTTCACGGCGCATGATTGAGGTTATTCTTCAAAATATAGTCGGAAAGAGGATTCTGGGCGAGTCTGGGCAAATCAGTGCTGCCAAGTCCATCATCAACAACATCCTCAAGAACTACCCGGAAGTGGTCAAGGAAAGACCAGAGCCGACAAAGCAGACGCTGATTGTTTCGCTGAGCGCCCTGTCATCCCTGATCAACACCTTGGGTTCGGCTTCGAATGCTTTTGCCGAGTCCTGCCGTGATGGTTTGCTCCAAGTCTTGCAACACCCAAGCTATACCGTGCAGGTTCATGCCTCGGCATGCTTAAAGACGTTCGGTCTGGCATGCCCGCAGCAACTATTACACTGTCTCTCGGTGTGCATGAACAGTCTCGGTAGGGAGTTGGGACTGCTCGGCACTGGAAGAAACTCACCTCGTCGCTGCATCGGTTTTGCCCATGGCCTCTCGGCTGGTCTCAGCGCCAGCCCACAGCGCCCCCTGTACGGGTCGGTCGATGTCAACAGTCGGGTGCTTACCATGGCCACAAACCTCCTCAAGTCGAGTGGCACTTCTGAGTTGAGGGTAGCCAGCACTCAAATTCAGGTCGCCTGGACCCTCATCGGAGGTCTGATGTCTCTCGGACCCAACTTTGTCAAGATTCATCTCTCCCAGTTGCTTCTACTATGGAAGAATGCTTTGCCCAAGGTTCTCTCCAAAGACAGCTCGATTCATAGGAACTACCTCAACGCTTCGTTTCTCACCCACGTCCGAGAATGCGCCCTCGGATCTATTCTCGCTTTCCTCGAGTCCAACAGCCGTCTTTTGACTGTTGATGTCTCGAAGCGGATTGCCACTATGCTTCAGAGCACTACTGCTTTTTTGAGAACACTCCCATCGAAGAAGACAGCCGAGGACATCAGCGAACGACTCTTCCCTTCCCTTCAGCTTCAAGATTTGGAGATTATGGTGCAGAGGAGAGTTCTGCAGTGCTACACCAAACTAGTCAACATCAGCCCAGCAGGCGGCACCGAGGCTCTACTTCAATCCAACCTCCTCACCTTGGCCATTTCGCTGTTTGCAGACCCGGACAACTACACCCCTTCCTCCCTCAGCGCCTCCATCGCCAACTCTGCCGGCAACTTTGAGAGCATCTGGGATATTGGCGACAACTCTGGGTTCGGCATCACGGGAGCCGTCCGAGGGTTTGACATCCGGCCCCTTCCAGGCCAGCACGAAAACCCCGAAGAAAGGACTTCTTCTGGACAACAAAGTCCAGAGGAGGAAATTCAAAAGCTGCTGCTCTCGCCTATTTGCGGGACGCTTGAGCATGATGCCTCGCTTCTGTATATCGGCAGCCGAGAGGGCCCTTCTCTGCCCGATCCTGCTGCCACAGAGGTGGTGAACATGGCTATTCAGCTCTTTGCGTTTGTCTTTCCTTTGACACCGCCAAAGGTGCAGGAGAGTGTGCTAGAGCAGGTGACTACTTTTGTTGCGGCAGGGAGTTTACAGCGGGATCCGGGGAGGAAGGCGGCGATCACGGTGAATGTGGCTATGAGCTTGCTGGAGGTGTTACGGGTTGCGGTGAGGGAGACGAAGTCCCCTGGTGGGAACGTCACCAACCCCGCGGTGGAGAAGCTGATGCAGGAGCTGCTGAGGGATTTTGTCATTGATCGGGATCAGTACGTCAGGGCTATTGCCTATGAGGCGGTGGCGCGGCTGTGTTCGACGTGTGGAAACGCGTTTACCAATCAGGAGATCAAGTTTTTGGTTGACACGATTGTTGTAAACAGGGAGCCGAGCGCGAGGGCGGGGTGTGCGATGGCGTTGGGGTGCATACAGGCCAAGATTGGGAGCATGGCGGCGGGGTATCATTTGAAGACTATATTGAATATTCTGATGAGTCTGTGCAATGATCCGCACCCGACGGTGCACTACTGGGCGTTGGAGGCGATGGGGAGGGTGAGCGAGGCGAGCGGGTTGGGGTTTGGGAGTTATGTCAGTGCGACGTTGGGGGTGTTGGGGAGTTTGTATTTTGCCGAGACGCACAATGCGGAGACGGCGCTGCCGGCGAGTATGAATTTGGAGGTTGAGTACGGGACTACGGCGGCGATTGCGAGGGGGGTGGATAGTTTGATTAATGTGCTTGGGCCGGACTTGCAGGACTCGACAAAGTCGAGGGAGTTGATCTTGACGCTGGTGGGGTTTTTTGGGAAGGAGGAGGGCGATTTGGAGACGCAGAGGGGGAGTTTGGTTTGTTTGGAGCATTTGACGCTGTATGCGCCGGGGTATGTGGATTTTAAAGAGTATGTGAGGACGTTGCAGAGGTATTTGGTTAGGGGGGGCGGCGGGGATGAGAAGGGGTTGAGGGATGTGGCGGTGGATGGGTTGCATAATCTGATGAAGAGGAATCCGTATGATGTTATTGAGGCGGCGGAAAGGGGGTTTGAGGATCAGTTGTGGTCGGTGCTGGATGAAGATCCGGGGCATGAGGGGATGAGGAATACGATTAGGAATTGGATGAGGCAGACTTGTGTGCCGAATACGACGGCTTGGTTGGCGAGGTTTCAACATGTGTTGAAAATGACGAGGCCGAAGGAGGCGGTTAGGGCGACGGCGGTGACGAAGAAGAGCAACGGGGGGCTTGAGTTGCAGGATGAGGAGGTTGCTGGGTTTGCTGCTGGGGCGGCGAAAGATGATGCTTCTGCGCCGAGCGGGTCAGATGTTGAGCCGTTGAGGTGGCAGGTTACTACCTTTGCGATGGAGTGTTTGCATGACATCTTTACCATCGTCACCAAGGAGGTTGCTTCTCATGGCGAGTCTGAGGCTTATACGGCACTGCAGAGCAAGGTTGCCGATGTGGTCCGTATGGCCTTCTCGGCGTCTACGTCTGGCGTCGTCGAGCAACGGATTTGGGGTCTCAAGATCATCGGTGCTGTGCTCAAGATGTTTGGAAAGACACCGGATCCTGACTTTGAGGAAGCCATGCTGCTAGAGCAGTACCAGGCCCAGATCAGCTCTGCCCTGACACCTGCCTTTGCAGCAGATTCATCTCCTGAACTGGCAGCCGAGGCAGTTGATGTTTGTGCCGGCTTCATTTCGACCGGCATCGTCACAGACGTGGACAGGATGGGGAGAATCCTCAAGACCTTGGTCACCTCGCTGGAGAACTTTGCCACAGAAGATGAGAATGCTGGTATCGGCGATCTCAAGGGCCTCAGTTCAAACGCCAGGGTCATGGTCAAGATGTCCGTGTTTGGTGCCTGGGCTGAGCTTCAGGTTGCTAGCTCTGAGCAGAAGTATCTACTGGACGTGCTCAAGCCACATATTGGCACGTTGACACCTCTTTGGCTGGAGTCTCTGCGCGAGTTTGCCAGGCTGCGCTTCGAGCCGGATATCTCCATGACTCTCGGGCCCCCCTCACTTTCTGGTAGCTTGGATACAGTCTATGCTGCCCTGAACCGTGAGACGCAGCTCAAGTTTTATCAAGATTCTTGGCTCAAGCTGGTGGATGCCATCGCCAGTCTTATTGAGCAGGACAGCGAGTTTGTCTTTGATGCGTTGGACGGCAAGGAGGTGACTGGTCCGAATAGCACGAATGGGGGAGGGTCCAAGGGTGCTGATATCAACTATCGGGATGAGCCCCTGGCCTTTTTCTTTGTGCTTTTTGGTGTTGCTTTTGAGGCATTGGCGACCAAGCCGGGGCAGAGTGAATCGCTGGCGACGCAGGAACAGACTTTGGCTATTCTCAAGGCGCTGAAGAAGATTCTGCACCCGAGCGTTTCTGGTCATGCGATTTATAGAGATGCTATCTTCTCCGAGACAATGGATCTCTTGGATAGACTTGTTCTCACCGAGGAACTTGACGTTCAGGGAGTTATCGTCGAAATTGCGAGGGCTCTCTGCGTTGCCCACCCTGCAGCGAGGAAGAAGGACGAGACCGACAGCGGGGAGCTATCCGAGGACATTGAGCAGCTGTTTGAGCTCACTCGGATCATTGTCTTGGTGTTGTCCGGTCTGCTGCCTGGTCTGAGCGAGACCCCTCAACCAATGCGTCACCCAATGACGGAAGAGGCGGTGTTGCTAATCAAGACAGCGTTGAACGCACTGGTTGATGCCGCCGAGGTGTTCCCCGCCGTCATCAAGACAGACCTCCATGCCTGCATTATCCATATCTTTGCTACCACCCTCGCCAACCCTGCCTGCCAGGAGGTGATTGTACCGCAGTCACTCCCCACTCTGAAGCGGTTCATCAGTAGCATGTCGAAATCTAGAAGGGTAAACGATGACGAGGAGCACTCGGCGACGGATATCCAACTTTTGGGATGCCTGAGAAGGTTCCTGTCGATTTACCTCAAGGGTCAGCAGAGGGAAACACCGGCCAGTTTGGCGTGTGTCAAGAATTGCTTGCTGGCTATGACGATCTTGTTTACGGCGGGGGAGAACCATTTGCCGGGGAGTGAGCCGCTTGTGGCGAGGTTTTTGGAGGAGGTGGTGGATTGTTTGACTGATCGGATGGTATGCCCTGCCCCCCCTTTTTTTTCCCCTTCCCGCCGCCCACAACTAACAGCGTTATAACAAACAGACGGCGAAAATGGCAGCCAACTGCCTCCGCTCTTTGCTTCTCCACGCGGGCAGCAAGAAGACTGTCGCTGACCTGACAATCACACGGTTCTTGTTCCCCCGTTTGATCGCCTTTGTGACGGACACCAACAGGGAAGACCCGGAAAACGCCCGGATGCTGGTCGCGCAGGCGTTGTGTCAGTATGTAGGGACTTTGTCGAAGGATCACAGCCCGATTGCCATGGCGTTGGTCATTCCCATGTTGCTGTCTAGGGCGGCGAGCGAGGATGATGTGCAGGATGATGGGGTGATTGCGAAGGAGACGTCGGCGAGGTTGCTGGAGCTGGCGAGCGCGGACCAGAGCGCGTTTAGGGCTGTGGTTGGGGGGATGAGGGAGGAGCAGAGGGGGTTTATGGAGGGGGTTATCAGGAGTGGGAGGGCGTTGGGGCAGGGGCGGGATAAGGGGGGGCAAGGGGAGGAGGAGGAAAGGCCGACGATTGCGCTGAAGATGAATTTTGGGGGTTGAGGAAGGGGAGTGTATATATATAGATGTGACAGTGAACATGAAGCAGGTTAGAATATTACTTTCAGTTCCCATCATTTTGGTGACTGTTTACAGTTTTCATCTCTGTTTGGTGATCACTCACTACTCGGTATTGTCTCATGATATTATTACAGTTCCCCTTCTCTGCTCGCCCGTCACTAGCTAGCAGCCAAAATCTGCGCCGCCTCGGGCGCAGGACTGTGATCCTTCATCCCGTTACTCCTCCTCATCTCCTCTTGCTCTTTTTGCCTCTGTTCCATCTCCTTTTTCCGTTTGCTATTCACAAATGTGGCGTACCTCAACGTGCCGAGCGTCAAGACGGCCATGAACAAAATCCCGAGGACGGACCTCCTAATCAAGACCCACCTCACCTCTTCAATCTCGGATTTCGAATCCGAGTTCAACATGACTGATATTTTGTAATTAATTTGTTGAATCTATTTTCAATGTCAACACACCATCTCATTGTGTAGAAAGGGGAGACAAACCCTAGATTCAACAGCCTTTTGCTCCTCCCTAACAGCCATCTTACGGTCGTTGAACATGCCCCTTACGCTGTCTGTAAGTGTCAACAGGTCTTGATTGAGCCGCTGGGTGAGGATATCGACTTCGTGCTGGAGGTGTGTTCTCTGCTGCCGGAGCTGCTCGTCGGCTACCCGGCGGTTTTTGCGGACTTCGGTCGAGAGCTCGGAGCAGGCGGCGCGGAAGAGGTAGGTTTCGTTGTCGACGTCAGAGCGAGACACTAAGCCGGATTGGGCGTTGTCGAGGTTGTGGGCGAGGAGGGCGCGGATGGCTTTCATGAGGGCGATGGATTGGGGGAGGGTGTATTTGGGGGTTTGGTCGGGGGAGGAGAGGTGTTTGACTAGGGAGTAGGAGTCGAAGTGGTGGATGTAGGTTTGTTTGGGTTTTTGTTGGGTGGTTGCGTTCTCTTGGGAAGAGATGGTGGTGGTGGTGGTGGTGGTGGTGGTGGTTTCTTGGGTTGAGGGGGGTGGTTCTGAGGGGAGGAGGGGGTTATAGGTGATGATGGCGCGTCAGGGGAGGAAGAGGGGGGAGGGCCCATGTGGAGGATTTCATCCATTGGTGACCCCTTTTTCGTTTGGGTGATCGGATCGATGTCGGATGGGGGAGGGAGTTCGATTGTGGAGGGGTCGTGGGCGGGTTGGGGTGGTGGTGGTGGTGGCGGAGGAGGAGGGTCGTGGATTGGACCGCTGGTTTGGGTTTCGGCGGGGGTGGTGGGTTTGATTGTTTTGTGGTGAGTCTCTTGTTGACTTTCGGGGGCGTCTTGTTTTGTTTCTTGCTGTTTCCCTTCGTCCCCTGGCTTCGAATCTTGACTATGCTTCCCAGCTCCATCTTGTTTGCTGTCTTGCGCGGGTTTAGGGGGCAGGTCAGAGGTCTCGTGGTGTGGCAGTGGCTCTACGCCCTTGCCGGCTCGTTTGGCAAAGGCGGCTTGTCTCCCGGCCGAGGGCGATGTGAAGCCATGGTGTTGGTGTTGGCAGAGGAAGGCAGGTGGGTGTTGCGACTTGCGACGAGCTCCTCGGGCAGCGATTACGGGCTCACCCCAGCGGGCTGTTGATTTGAATAGGTGGGGGTAGAGGAAGGTCAGGCGGTGGGTGGCCATGACGGTGGCAGTTATGAGGTTAGGTAGTGTCTGTGTTGGTGATGTTCTGGTTAGGTTGGAGGTTGCCGGAGCTAGGCGCGTTATTTCGGGTGGCCGGAAAGGGGTAGGGCATCCAGGGCGGGTCCGGTCCGGCGTCGCTGTGACTCGGAAGCTGTTCCCTGATCCTTCCTTGTGATGACGCTGCGGGACCGGGTGGGTCTGCAGTTCGGCCCGCCGTTATGCGCAGATATGCAGCTAAGCGGGTTTAATGATCAAAACTATCGGATAACCCTCATGAGATATCCAAGACACATAGACACACATAGCAAGACAGTGAATGCGATGGTAGTCTCACAGAATATCCAATTGACAGGTTGTAATTAGTACCATGGTACAAAAAGACCTGTTTGCCCGGGAAACATATCTCAGTGTATCCCGTCTGCGTGGCTCGGCTAATTCCATGGCGGCAGGTCTTCGGTGAAGGTGAAGCTCTGACTGACCGGGCAGTCGGCACCGGCTCTTTCCAATTTCCATCTCGACCTGATCGTTTGTCACTAAACACCACTGCTCTTTCCTGCGCCGCCTTCCAAAGAATATCGTCTTTGGTCTTTTTCTCCTGCCCTTTCTTCATTCTTTCCTGCTCTCTTATAAGAACCGCAGCGAAAAACCAAGCCAAATCGCCATCTCCTTGTTTCATCCAGTTCGGATGACTCTTACCACACTCAAGCCAACTACTCTCGCCGCCTGATACAATCACTTCAATTGGAAACTACCATCAGCCCTGAGATTTCCGATTCTCTCACTCTTCTGGAAGGCCGGTCTTTTCTTCATTTTCTCATCTTGTATGTCCAATGACAGTATTTCCTCAAACACACCTATCTTCTCTTTATGATACACCCACCACCACCCCAACTTCACCATGCTGCTACCCCAAGTCATCACGAAAGCCGCCGCATGTCGGCATGGTCACTCACTGACCCCCCAACCCCCACCCAAATTCAACATGCTATTACCCAAAATCATCACTGAATCTGCCAAATGTTGGCATGAACACTCACTAACCACCGAACCCCCACCCAAAATCATCACGGAATCCGCACTAACATCCGTCAAAGGACTATCCCTCAAATCCAAATTCTTCAAAGCATTTGCCCTCACAGCCACAAGCGGCCTGGCGCTCTGGATGGTGGCCATGGTTTTCACAGAAGAGAAGCTCGACGCCAAATCAACAGATCCTCCCCTCCTCGAAAAATACTCTGAATTCAAGTCCTACACCACCTCCAAAGCCTTCTACAACAAACTCCGTATCTTTTACCGAAAACACCCACAAACAGACAACCTCCCCAAAGACCCACCACTCCCCCTCCTCGTCTTCATCCACGGCCTCGGGGGGTCAATAGCCCAGTTCCACCGGATCCTGACCAGCCTCACCCACCTTGCGTCTTGTCTTGCCGTGGATCTGCCAGGATGCGGACGTTCAGAGTACACCAACACCAGCTGGGTCGCTTACACCACCGATGCGCTTGTGGAACTCTTGGAGATGATCATCAATGACTATCGTGAAGAGAAGCAGCGGGTGGTGTTGATAGCGCACAGTATGGGATGTGGACTGGCGACACTTCTTATCAACCCTCGGCACGAGATACAGTCGGATCTTTGTGACAGTGTTCTAGGACTTGTGGCTATGTGCCCGGCTCTGATGCCGACGGAGGAGCAGGTGAAAAATTATCGGCGACTGCTTTGGATCCCGGGCTTCATTTTCGACCTCTGGAGGGCTTGGGATAGGAGGGGGGGGATCAACAGTGCGAGTGTCAGTCGGATTGTTGGCCCCATGGCGGATGCCAAGGCGAAGAAGCTGCAGCTCATGTTTAACTACCAGAGCAGAACGCCCGTGTTTAGACGTATGGCTTGGGGGATGTTGCCCGAGTTTGATGAAAAGGGGAATCCGAAGGGGGGGTTCCCGGAGAATAGTGTCTGGACGGGCCTTCAGGTTCCGGTCTTGATAATCAGTGGGTGGTTGGATGAGATTACGCCGATGTGGGTGGCGGAGAAGGTTTATGATTTGGTTAAGCACTCGCACACAACGCCACCGTGGAGGGCGGGCCGGATTTTGAATTGGAGGAATTCACCTATTTCGACTCTGAGCTTGGGGAGCGCGGGCGCGCGGTCTCGGGGATCACCGGGTTCTGATACTAGCTTGGGGGGTGGCGGTGCTGCTCCTGCTCCTCCGACTTCTATGGTTAGGGACTCTGAGGTGGCTAGCTTGTCGAGCTCAACTCCTGAGGAGTCTTGTGCTTCGGAGACGCCGAGTTTGGACAGTTGGATTCCGCCTCTGCCGTCGCACCCACCGAAGTATATTAAGAATTTTGATATTAAGGTTGGGGGTCATGGGCTGCTTTTTTCCGAAGAGATGGTGGCTGGGTTGATATCGGAGTTTTTGACCGACCAAATCACTAAGAGGTTGGACCTGAGTTGGCAGCTGCAGTATTTGAACGAGGGTGGGAAGTGGGATGTGAAGAATTATGAGAAGTGGCGGGGTGTGGTGCCCGTGTCGGACCCGATTGCGGGAGTGTTTAGGGCGATGAAGACATTGAGGGAGACGGATGGTGAGCACTCTCCTCAGAAGTTTGGGGCAAAGTACGGGGGGAAAACCATTAGGGATGTGATTGACATCTCGCACGACACGCCTGTGTACGAACCGAACAATTTGAGGGTTTGGCAGGTCAGCTATCACAAGGTGGCAACGGTGTCGAAGATTCCGCCGTCGAGGGCGGATATTGATCGGTTTATCGATAAGGTGGACGAGATCAGAGCGAAGCAAACCAAGTTTGAAATTGGGGTGCATTGTCATTATGGGTTTAACCGGACGGGGTTTTTGATTGTGTGTTATTTGGTGGAGAGGTTGGGGTGGAAGGTTGAGGATGCGATCGAGCACTTTGCCCAGGCGAGGCCCAACGGGATCAAGCATGCGCATTTTCGGGATCGGTTGCATCTCATGTATCCAAAGAGTCCAAAGAGGTATGTTGATTAGGATAAATATCTCGGTCGGGTGAAGGAGTGGAGGACGAGGACGTGGTGGACTTTGGTTAAGTGGTTAGGGGTGAGATGGTTAGGAGTGAGATGGTGATGGTGTGTATACCCAGCGTCTCCTGCTTTTACTTTTTTTTTTTTTTTTTTTTTTTGTTTTTTTTGGTTTTGTAGCGAAATGGTTCCTTGTAGGATTCGAGACTGGGGGTTTCAATTGATTGTAATTCTATCTGTCTATAACAGCCCCTGACTGGCCAGGTAGGCAGCCCCTGAATCAGCCCAGATTTCATACTTGGTCAGTTTATTGTCATTGTCAAACTCCAAGACATATGTAAAGACCTCGTCCCAGGACTGGTTGGTCGAGAGCCAGGTGAATGTTGCTTCGCCTCGGACTGATACCTTGAGGGCTTCGGGGTCGGCAAAGTAATTGCTGAAGTGCATGTCTTTGTAGGCGAGATGCTTGGAGAGGAGATGGAAATACTCTTTGAGGCCGGAGGGACCTTTGAATTCTCGGCCGAGAAAGGGAGCTAACTGGGGGAGGCCATGTTCGTAGATTAGAGTGTCGGGGGAGGAGGAGAAGTGGGAGAGGATGGTGGAGGGGGGTGACTGAGCGGAGAGGGAGTGGCAGAAGGAGGTTGTGGCGGAAAGGAGGGAGGTTTTGCTTGGGGACATGATTTCTGTGTTTGAGGTGGGTGAACTTGAGTTTGAAAGAGCGGTGTTGATGTTTGATGTGTTGGGTGGTCACAAGGTGCTGTCATTACATGGGTTGTGTTTGTTAATTGGCGAGGCTTGCATGTGGGGGTGGGGGGATGACGTCGAGGAGCTCAGCTAGGGATAAGTAGCGATTTTTCCTGAAGACCGGAACGCTAGTTATATCTAGCATTTTGATTTACAAGAGTTTCTTAATATTATAAAAGACAAAAAACACTAGAAAAATAAAGGTTTTTTTTATATAAGGTCTCCTTTGATAAATTTAAATACTAATTTTTACATATTTCACTACTACTATCATTACTTATATAAGCCAAAAATGTCGCTAACTTTACCGTTATAGTTAAAAAGTTTAACAGCTTTAGAAGTTTTAAAGATTTCAACAGCTTTAAATAGCTTAATAGTTTTAAATGACTTTAAATGCTTTTAATAGCTTTAATAGTTTTAAATAGCCCTAATAATTTTAACGATTTTAATTATTTTAAAAATTACTATTAGAGTGTATAAAAAGATGATATATATAGTAAAACCCTATTTACTTATATTTTGTAGGACTTTTAATATTGGAAAACTTAAGCCTTAGTTCAATAAATAAAAATGGAGCTAAATGCTAGATATAGCTAGCGTTCTGGTCTTTTAGGAGAAAATGCTATTTGTCCGCAATCGGGCTCGACGTTGAGACTTGGTAGTTGGGAGTAATACCTGTCATGCTCAGCCCCTGCAGGTCTAGGCACTGCAGGCTAGCCGATGTTCCAGGCTCCCCAGGTTCCCCCAACCTCCCCCAAACGTCCTCGAGTCACGGTCAACGGTTTTCCAACTCCCCAGTAGTTTATCTACCCGCGCCGTCAAACTCAATTTTGGATTTTGACAGAAAAACAGTATTGACAACTTTCAGACGATAGACAGACTTGAGTCAATATTTGCGTTTGACAGTTTACCAACACCCGAATAGGAGAGAGCGACGATGGTGAGTTCACTACCCCAACATCCCATGCCATTCTCATCATAACATCATCTGACTAACACCTCTCCCAGTCCCCGACGTCCAAACCGGCGTCCGGGGAGCGCACGCCGCTACTAGCAGATGGAGTACCCTCGCGCAACTCAAGCGACTCCCTCCGCCGCGCCGAACAAGAAGATGCCGCCATCCACGGCACCCCACTCGCACCAACGCCCACCGCCCGCACCCGCACCGTCCGCGAGCTCCTCCTCTTCTCCTGGGCCCTCCTCGCAACAGCCGGAGTAATCGTCTTGGCAGTAGTCCTCCAACACCGCAACAGCACCACCAACCCACCCACCCCCACCGACCCCATCCCCATCATCCCCGGCGATCCAGGCACGGGAACCCCCTACCCAGCCATCTCCTCCCTCCCCCCGAAGAAAGACCGCAAGCGCAACCTCATCTTTATGGTATCCGACGGCATGGGCCCTGCCTCCCTGTCTCTCACTCGAACATTCAGACAGCACGTCAATAACCTCCCCATGGATGACACCCTCGTCTTGGATCAGCACTTTTGGGGCACGTCGAGAACAAGATCGTCAAATTCATGGGTGACGGACTCTGCGGCTGGGGCTACGGCGTTTAGCTGTGCGAGGAAGAGTTACAACGGCGCTATCGGGATGGAACCCGGGTTTAAGCCCTGCGGTACGGTTCTCGAGGCTGCCAAACGGGCGGGGTACAAGACTGGTTTGGTTGTCACGACGGATGTGACGGATGCGACGCCGGCGTGTTTTGCTAGTCATGTTGGCTATCGATGGCAGATGGATGAGATTGCGATGCAGGAGATTGGGGAGGGGGTGTTGGGACGGTCAGTGGATTTGATTTTGGGGGGTGGGAGATGTCATTTCTTGAAGAACTCTACCGCGGGGAGTTGCAGACAGGATGATGTTGATGTTGTGGAGATTGGGCAGAAGAAGCATGGGTGGGGATATGTGGATGACAGGGCTGGGTTTGACTCGCTCAAGTTGGGGAAGAATGTGAGCTTGCCGTTGTTGGGGTTGTTTGCCGAGAGGGATGTGCCGTTTGAGATTGACCGCAGGCATATGAATGATGTCTACCCTAGCTTAAGCGAGATGGCGGTCACGGCTTTGAAGGCGTTGGAGGAGGCGACCAAGGATAGTGAGAAGGGCTTTTTCTTGATGATTGAGGGGAGCAGGATTGATCACGCGGGACATATCAATGATCCGGCGGCGCAGGTGAGGGAGGTGTTGGAGTATGACAAGACTTTTAATGCCGTGTTGGAGTTTATCGAGGAGTCGGATACGGAGGGTGTTTTGGTTGCGACGAGCGATCACGAGACGGGTGGGTTGTCGACTGCCTGGCAGGCGCCGAATGAGCTGCCTGTATACAACTGGCATCCCGAGGTTCTGCTGCAGGCGAATGCCTCGGCCGAGTATCTCACGCTACTGTTGCAGCAACACATGATCGCGAACCCGGTCGAGGAGCAGCAGCAGCTTCAGGACTGGATCAGGGAGGATTTGGTGGAGAAGAGATTGGGGATCAAGGATGCGTTGGAAATTGAGATCAATGCTCTGGCGTCGAATCCTTTACTGGCGATGAATATCTTTTCGAAAATGGTGAGCATCCGGGCGAGGATTGGATGGTCTACCCACGGGCATTCGGCCGTGGATGTGAATATTTATAGCAGCGGGGGGCCGGGGACGGAGGATATCAGGGGAAATGTGGAGAATATTGAGGTCGGAGGGTTTTTGAGGAGGTATTTGGATGTGGATGTGGATGAGATTACTAGGGAGCTGAGGGAGAAGATGGTGGTTGATGTGAAGGAGGCGGAGATGACCGGGAGGGATGGGCACCCTGAGGAGTGGTTTGTGGAGGTGGATGGGCTGTTGGGTTATACTACAGCTTGATGGGTTGATGATTTGAGAAGTCAGGTTGGTACATGGCTGATATGGGATATGAAATATGGGACATGAGAGGCGTCTGGGTTGATGAGCGGCTTGCATTGGTGTGTTGTTGTCGTTGTAGGAGTATTACAGTAGATATAGCCAGGCGTAGCGTTTTTGTTTTCTTTTTGGTTTGGGTAGAGGTAATCATGGCTCTTTTCTGTGTAGCATTGAGAATAGCATAACACGGTTACCGGTTTGCGACATACATGCTCTTGATTGTTTCACTCTGTGTGGTTAATCCTCGCAATACTCTTGTCGATAACACCATTGATCTTTTCTGCCCTGATAGCATGAAGATACACCATTCACGAAAGTACACACACCCCCCTTCGAGGGAGCTCGCCCTGCTCTGTTCCCTTAGTGTTTACGGAGAGTCAGTAGACCGTTGGTAACTCGGGTTATTCATTAACTCGACGACTCTGGGAGCTCATGTTGAGAAGGAAGGAGCCACCGTCAGAAGGAAGGAGCCAACGTCCAAAAGGAAGGGGCCAAATGTTGAGAAGGAAAGACCCAACCACGGTATATATACTAGGTCCCTTTTACTCCTTCCAACAGCAGCTCGAACATCTTGACCGGGGCGCCACTTTGTGGTCAGGTCAAATGGTCAAGGTGTAAAAGCTGCTGTTCCCGCCTGCCCCCCAGCCGCGGGACCTATAACCCCCGAGTTTGATTCCGAAGTAAAACCTTCCCAGAGGGTTTTCATAGCCGGCCACCTTCAAAGGTTGGCCGGTAAGCTTTTTGCTTTTTTTCTCGACTTTTTGGTTGTTGTCCTTTCTTACAACCTTTTTTTTTTGTTAGAAGCTATCCTGACACGAAAAGAATCAACCACCACGACTTTTCAAATTGTTTTTCTTCTTTGGTGTTTGTTTACATCGAGAGATCAATCATCCTCCCCGCTATCACTCCCACCACTCCAGCCCTCATGGTACTCCTCCGCCATTTCCGCCAAATCATTCCCCAGCATCTCCCTGTCCTCCAGCCCTATGCTCTTGATCACCGTGTCTTTCAGCTTTCTCAACCTAGTACAGACGCTCGAGTCGGTCGACAAGCTGGTTGTGATCTTGACCTTGACCTCCGCTCCCTCCTTCTCCTCCTCTTCATCCTTTTCAACAGTGAAAATCTCGGGAAACGAATCCAAAATCGGGAACGCCAGCTCAGTGGCATAAGTCTTGGTTATCGGCTCGTAAGAGCTCTTGCGGATACGTCGGCCTTTTTCATCGAGTTCCTCGCCTTCTTTGCCAGATGTTTCCGAGGGGGAGAACCCGCGGGAGGTGAGCAGCTGGCTGAAGACTCTTGGTGTTCTTTGGTTTTGGTTTCGAATGGAGTAGACGTCTATTTGGTCTGCTGCTGAGGAGGAAAGTCTAATGTCGAGTTGGATCCCCTCGGAAAAGTCACTGATGGGGGAGGAGTTGATTGAGAATTGTAGCCCGGCAACCTTTTGCTTGCCGGTTAGATCCAGAATTTCGATGATGGTGTTGAGGGTTTCCTTCTTTTGGCCTCGGAGACGGGAGGGGAGGAGGGCGGATTCTACTGCCGAGGAGAACAAAGCTGTTGTGTGCCAGGGGGAGGTGGGGTCGAAGTTGGTGAGGAAGGGGGGTAAGCGGGAGGGGAGGGAGAGGGGGACGAGGATGGAGGAGTGGGTGTAGAGCTCGGTGAAGGAGCGGGATACATTGGCTAGGCGGAGGAGACGTTTATCCTGTCGAGGTTAGTATATGAGTAAGAAAGATGAGGAAGATAGAAACGTACCCGTGACATGGTTTTGGGTGATTCTAGCCCCCAAGTCCAGATAGCTATCTTTGCGCCGTACTCATCCCTGATCCTCTCCAGGTATCTGGATCCAAAACCTCCCCAAGCATCGTCTACCCCCATAAACACTTGAAATCCCTGCATAAAATCTGCCTCTTCGGCGAAATACCTCAGATCGCGGTCCAGGAGATCGTGCTCTTTGTCAAGCTCCCTAAACAACTCCTCTCCAGTGCTGAACTGCTCGAAAGGCTGGATCGTCGACGCTACCTCAAACTCATTCAGCTGCACGACTGACCGTGGGTGGTAGTACAACCGCGAGAAATCAGAAAAGTATCTCACTGTGTCGGGGGTAGGTCTGGGAGGTGGGAGGCCAGAGTTCAGAGCTTCTGTGTAGGGTGAAGGCTGAATTGGGTCGGCCTTTTGGAGGACTGTCTTTCCGGGCCTACTGGACGATCAGAATCTGTTTGTCGTGGAGTGAGATATGTTAGTGAGGGAACTCACCATACTCCAGACGCCGTCGGGTTCAAGTCCAACTGGGTGGGATCAGGCTCCTCGCCCTCGATTTCATAAAGCGCATTGATCTTCTTCATCGAACCAAACGCACCCTTCAAATCATAGATCACCGTCCGCGGCATAAAAGTCTCCGTTTTGCCATCTGGGGAGAGCCCGGGGCGGAAGTGCACATCGTGGTCGATGAGGGGCTCGTCGTTCTCTGAGTAGGTGAAGTATGATTCCTGTATAGTTTGTAAGCTTCTCATGATGTTGTTGACAGGCGCAGGGATGAAGTGTACTTGGGTATTCCAGAAGTGAGTGGCAAGATAGTTGCTCTGCTGCCCCAGTTGCAGGGTGATGATCTCGTGCATTTTTGAGGTATGTCTCTATCTAGCGCCCAAGTTTCTCTTATGGCCCAGTAATTAGGGACAAGAAAGTCAGGAAATGTCGACTTTGTTGTTGATGCAAAGTGAAGTGGAGTTTTGGGCTTCAGTGAGTGGCATGGGGTTGGTGAGCGGGAATGACGAAGTTTGAGTTATTGAGAGTGAGAAAGCATAACCCTAACCCTTCCCCTTTTCAACTTGATGGAAACTCCAAGACAGACAGAAGCCAGAGGGAAAGTATAAAGAGTAATTTGTGGGAAAGCACCTCTGATGCCTACAGCGGGTCCAAAGGAGAACCGGTGGCACCAAACTTTAAAATTCCAAGTTTGATTTATTATTGCTACTCTGTTCAGAGAAACTTCTCCCCGATTAACGTTCCAGTAACATCCTACCTATCTGAAAAGGAATACACAGCAAGATGGCGCCCATCTCGCAACACTCCTTCGTATACACAGACACAATTGTGTTCCAGTCAACGGCGGTTATATGTCAGCAACCGGAGAAAGAGCAAGGCGAGCTCGAATCCGAAACAGCCTCCACTCCGGAACATCCAGTATATTCGCAGGCAACCACTGTGCCCGAGCCCATTCCGCAACATCCCGACTTCTCGACGGAGGCCATTTTTGCCGAAATGAGTTGGCTTTCTCCCTACTGGAAGTCCCTGTTGGCCCCCTTGTGCGAGCCCGAGCTGACCGCGTGCAAGCCTCAATCGACATTGGTCCAGCAGATTGAAAATGACGAGATGATTCTTGCAATGAAGACTGAATGCCTAGACTCTCTGAAGGAATATGTACCAACCACGCAGATGTATGATACAAGATACTTCTTGGAGACCTTTGTCCACCATTTACCTCTCGAGGGAGGTAAGAATCTCATGAAGAAGATCATCAAGTTCTCCGTGACTCCCGAAAAGCTGCAACAGCTAAGAAATTTTCTTGCGGGCACGATTCTCAAGCCAGGTATGTCTAGGATCTTGAGGTTTATGGGCTTATTTGAAAGGTTATTGACAATTATGCTCAAATTCAACCTGCCGACCAATCCAAAGTTGACCATGGCATCGGTAACTACAGGGCCGAGAGAGATTCCGCCTCAAGAAAGAAGCAGGAAGATCTTGAAACGTCTTGTTTAAAGCGGGATGGGTACCACTGTGTACTGAGAGGGGCTTATCAGGAACAGTACTTCATGACCCAACTGTCCGCACATGAGAAGACGAGACAGTATTGGGAGGAGCACACTGTGGCACACATATTGCCACACGTACTTGGGGAATTTGACGAGAATAACGTTGAAGAGGTGGGTGTGATAGCCCCAAGTCAAACGACACCTAGCTAATGTATTCGAATATAGACTCGCAGGATAGCTGTAACATGATGGGCTTTTTGGCGTTATTTTGGCATCATCAATCCCTAATACACGAATACAGCAAGTATCAACAAGGCGGAAGATGCCATCATGCTAGCCAAATACCTGCCGTTCAACGACTTCCGGTTTGGGTTTGAACCAACACGCGAGGTAAGTCCAGCTATAAAAGATCTCCAGCTTCTGGTTGCTAAAAAAGTGGACAACAGCCTCACACCTATCGCGTGCATGTCTTCGAGAGCGGTATTGGCCACTATCAGCTGAGCATGGAACCTCGAAGCGTCACCTTTAGACAAAATGATGCTCGCAACCCTGTGCCGCTTCCAGATCCCGACCTGTTGAGAGTTCATTATGCTCTGGGAAAGATGTTCAACCTAAGTCAAGAGAATACCTGTGTATAGCCTCCACAACTGACTTACTACACAGACCGAGCCATGCCTGAACTGGAACTTGAGAATCCAAGAGTAGGCCTCAAAAGATGCCTAGTCACGTTGTGGACAAGATAACTGGTCCTGCAAAATACTGAACCAGGCCCTAAAAGATAGTTAATAGACCTCTTAGCTATCTTTTGAGGCGTACTAACTATCCTTTAAGGCCTGTTCTTCTTCTAGAAAGGGGTAGGTTAACAATAATTATATGATATACCGACGACGTGCTAGTCAATAGGCCCGAAGAGACTAAGGTACTTCTTGCACAATAATATCGATCCCTATTGACTACCTTATTACGCCTTAAATGACTGTTTGGCGTGGCCACGAGGAAGAGACAAGTCCAATGGCTACCTAAGAACAAAACACACATGAAGTGATATTTACAGCCGGCATCTGGGTGTGTGATATACACAGTGTGTTTCCGTGAAACAGGATGCTAGCGGCAAAGTCAGGGTGAAAAACTAAAGACACATATCTAGTATCAGTACATCCATATTCTTCAATGAACGACTTTGCAGACAAGAGGTGGGCACCAGAGGTGCTATGCTTGTCATTGATGTAGATACTGCTACTGTAAACATCAATAACTCTTCATCCTCTCATAAAAGCCCCGACTAACCCCAACCACTCCCAATCTACAACCTCTCCCCCAGTCAAGCCTTCTCGCCCTGTATCGTAGCAACAACCCGGCGACTATGCTTGGCGGCTCTAAACTCGAGATACCAGATCCCCTGCCACGTTCCGGTGCACTATTTCAACTCATTAGCATCATTTCGCCCCTTTCCTTCCACTCACCACAACCAGTCAAGACTCACCAGTTTCCCATCCTTGATCGGAATAGTAACACTAGCCCCAATCAAAGCACTCTTGACATGAGCAGGCATGTCATCCAGCCCTAGGTTAGGTATCCCCATACATGTCAGCTCTCCCACCATCCCTTTTTGGTCTTCATCCCAGAAACAAACTCACCCTCAGCATCATGCCTATAAAGCGCCTCCCCCTTCGGCCCTTGCTCCGGCACAATCTTATCCAACGCATCACTCATATCCGCCCTGACATCCTCGTCCCAATTCTCATTCAGACTCAACGCGCAGGAGGTGTGCTGGATAAACAGGTTCAACAAGCCCACTTTGTAGTTTTTGATCTCGGGGAGTTCCTTGATGATGGTGTCGGTGATGAGGTATGAGCCGCGAGAGCGGGAGGGGAGGGTGAATTGTTTTTGGGTCCACATTGCTACTGCTGAGGGGGGGGAGTGGTAGCTTGTGGGGGTGTTGTGGTGGGAGGGGAAGAGGAAGGAGAAGGGGAGGGTCCAGAGGGTGTGGAAGAGGGAGGGGAAGAACGCTAGGAAGAGGATGGAGATGAAGAGGAGGGTGGGGAGTTGGGATTGGGAGGGGATTTTCAGGGGGGGTAGAGATGGGGAAATAGGTGGTTTGGGGGTTGTGGATTGGCCGGTTGGGGAGAGGGATTCCAGGGGGATAGAATCGCTTTCGTTGTATGTTGGTGGTGGTGATGGTGAGCGTTGTGGTGGTGTCGAGCAAGGCATGCTTTCTAGAATGGATGGTGAAGGAGGAGGGGCTTTCTCCAACGTCATTGCAGGGGGGTGCCCTAATGGTGGGGTAGGTGTGACGGCGGGACCGGAAGCCGTTATCGATATGGTGTGTGAAAGAATAAACCGTGGAAGTTTTGTCAAGATGGGTATGACAAGCTTGGATAGTTCTCGGCTGAAGAGGTACGCAGCAAATATGGAACTGGTTAGATTGGCTTAGCTTCGATTGTAATTAGCATTGCTATGGCATTTGCAAGTGGTTGCGTCAACTTTGCTCTGAAGAGCACATCAATGGATGTGTCGGCATAAGACGCCCCGACCACGTCCCAGAGCGCCGGTTCTTCCCCGCAAAATGTCACGGAAAGACAGATTATGAAGTGGAAAGAAGCATTCCATATTACCAATCGTGTACTGCGTACCACGAGGCAGAGAGCTGCTGTCGTCACACCGGACACTGGCCACCGGCACCGTGGTGAGGCAAAGCTTGAAGATGGATGGAAAATGGGACAGCGGTTGCTGGTGGGGTGAAAGCTCCGACGTCGGGTGGGTCACCCTGTGAGCTGTTAGGCAGGTACTTGTCTTGGCATCCGGATAAGAGGGAAAATAGAGCAGTTGCAGCCAATTGTCGGATGCCAAAAGTCCCCCGCTAGCCGTATGACCTGGGGCCGTGAACACTTTTGATAGCTGCATGCAGCTTAGCTCGGCTGCATTTTCAGGCTCCCCCTGTCGATAACTGCCAGAAAGACCCCCAGGGCCCCAGAACTTGCTGACATATTCAAGGGCGCGTTTGTTGGCTGCTGGGCGAAGCTTGTCCTCTTTTCTCGGTTTTTCTTGCCGACGAAGAATCCTTCATTGATTCCTTGCCCCTCGCACCTCAATTGTCTCCTGTTGGCCGAGCCAGCCCAGTAGCTGTCGACTTGATCGCATCGCTTTTCTCGGTTTTGCGCCCGTGCCTTGCCGGTGCCGAGATCGCCAAACTCCGTGAACGTCATCCATATCCGCCCCGCGAAGCCGCCGCCGATACCAGGGCTAGTTTCGAGACTTCACCGCCCGCCATTGAAGTCCTGTTTTCGGCGCATTTTGGGGGAAGTCGTGGAGGAGAGGAAGGCCTGATATGACGTCTGCGCCCAAGTTCTTGAGACGGCAATAATATCTGCGCCAATGGACGAGGCCGTGGCTCGCTTTGGTGATGGCCTGCAGCAGGTCTTATCACCGCAACCGCAACAGTCGTCGCAAAAGATTCTCTTTGAGACCGGATCGTTTACAGGATACCATTCCCTCTCTTCTGGGTTTGGCCATGGGTATCTGAGCGCGGAAAGTACTTTGAGACAGCCGTTATGTGGAAATGAAGAAGGTTGGGGTCCCTTGAGCCCCTTTCGATGGGACTTTACGCCTTGCTTTATCGATGTCTGGGTGGCTTCTGTTGCTGCATTTGGAATCATTGCTGGGTCATTGGCCATCGGGTGGTTGATCAAATGGAGGAAACCAAACCCAGTTTCCAAGGATTGGCACTTTTGGACCAAGCAGGTAGGTTGCGGAAGCCTGGATGGACATGAATGTAACGTGAAGGATGTTGCGCTGACATTGCGCATAGGTATTGCTCGGTCTCATCATCGCCAACGTTGCGGTTCAACTTGCGTTCCAAATCATCAGTTATCCCGCTATCTGGTACGGCGACTTTAGAGTGTACACAACCGTCGCAACTATCGTGTCTCTCGGTGTGATTTTCACCATTCAATGGCTCGAGCACGAAAGACTGCGAAACGCCAACGGTGTCGTCCTCTTCTACTGGCTATTTCTTATCATCGCCCTCTCCGTCAAACTTCGATCTCTGATCTCGCAGCAGATCTTTGCCAGCAACCTGCCCTACTTTGTCACCTATTGCGTCGGCTTTGGCCTTTCGATTGCCGAGTTTTTCTTTGAGTGGTTGTGGCCCAAGAAGAACTCTACATACGAGGCTCTGGTAGACGAAGAGGAGTGTCCCGTGGAATACGCCACTGTCTTTTCCCTTCTTACCTTCTCGTGGATGACGCCACTTATGAAGTACGGTTACTCGACTTTCCTGACAGAGGAGGATCTTTGGGGTCTTTCCAAGACAGATACTACAAAGGCCACGGGTGAGGCATTTGCCACTTCCTGGGAGCACCAACTCAAGACTCGCAAGAACCCGTCGATTTGGTTGGCGCTTATTCGTGCTTATGGTGGTCCTTATATGCTCGCTGCTCTGTTCAAAATTGGCAACGATATCTCGCAGTTTACCCAGCCCCAGCTGTTGAAGTATCTGCTCTCTTTTGTCGACTCCTGGAACCTTCCTGGCGTGGAGCGCCAGCCCGTCATCAAGGGCGCATCGATCGCTCTGGGTATGTTTGCTATCGCTGTCTTCCAGACCACCATGATCCACCAGTATTTCCAGCTTGCTTTCGTTACCGGTATGAGGATCAAGGGTGGCTTGACCTCGGCAATCTACAAGAAGTCATTGAGACTTTCGAACGAGGGCCGCAAGAGCAAGACCACTGGAGACATTGTCAACTATATGGCGGTGGACGCCCAGCGGCTGCAGGATCTTACGCAGTTCGCCCAGCAGCTGTGGTCTGCCCCTTTCCAGATTATCATCTGCTTGGCCTCACTATACCAGCTCGTCGGATGGTCTATGCTTGCGGGTGTTGGTGTCATGATCGTCATGATTCCGATCAATGGTATGATTGCAAAGTTCATGAAGAATTTGCAAAAGAAGCAAATGAAGAACAAGGACGCCAGGAGTCGACTCATTGCCGAGATTGTGAACAACATGAAGAGCATCAAGTTGTATGCCTGGGGTGCGGCCTTTATGAACAGGCTCAACTACATCAGAAACGATCAGGAGCTCAAGAACCTGCGCAGAATTGGTGCTGGCCAGGCCTTTGCCAACTTTACATGGTCCTCGACACCCTTCTTGGTGTCCTGCTCGACATTTGCGGTGTTTGTCTTCTCTGGCGACAAGCCCCTGACCACCGACATCGTCTTCCCCTGCTTGGGTGTGTATCATTCTTCAACTTCTCATAGTACTTGAGCTAATCTTTCATAGCCCTCTTTAACCTTCTCACTTTCCCTCTGGCGGTTCTACCCATGGTCATTACCTCCATTATCGAAGCCAGTGTTGCTGTCGGTCGCCTTACCTCGTTCCTCACCGCCGAAGAGATCCAGCCTGATGCTGTTATTGTCAAGCCAGCAGCTGAAGAGCTCGGCGAGGAGACTGTCACCATTCGCGATGCTTCCTTTTCCTGGAACCGCCACGAAAACAAGGACGTCTTGCACGATGTCAATTTCTCTGCTCACAAGGGAGAGCTGTCCTGCATCGTAGGCCGTGTCGGAGCAGGCAAGAGCTCTTTCCTGCAGAGTGTCCTTGGCGACCTCTGGAAGGTCAAGGGCGATGTTGAGATCAGAGGCTCAATCGCCTACGTCAGCCAGACCTCTTGGATCATGAATGCTACTGTCAAGGAAAACATCATCTTCGGCTATCGTTATGACTCCAATTTCTACGAAAGGACCGTCAAGGCCTGCGCTTTGCTCGATGACTTTGCTCAGCTTCCTGACGGCGACGAAACCGTGGTGGGAGAGCGCGGCATTTCTCTCAGCGGTGGCCAAAAGGCCCGTGTCGCCTTAGCCAGAGCTGTTTACGCGAGAGCTGATATTTACTTAATGGACGACTGCCTATCCGCTGTGGACTCTCACGTCGGACGTCACATTATCGATAACGTCCTTGGCCCCAAGGGTCTTCTGAGTTCCAAAACGAGAATCCTCGCCACGAACTCGATTCCAGTCTTGATCCAATCTGACTACATTTGCATGCTCAAGGATGGCGAGATCGCCGAGAAGGGAACCTACAGGCAGCTTGTTGCTATGAAGGGCTTGGTCTTTGATCTTATCAAAACCGCTGGCCAAGACAGCTCTGGGCCGAGCTCCCAATCTGTATCTCCCACAGACAGCGGCAGCGAAACATCTACCATCATTGATGCCGAGGGCAGCAGCCAAGAAAAAGATACTATCGAGGAAGCCCAGGAAGGGTTGAGTACGCTCCAGTCTATCAAACCAGGTCCCAGTCAATCGTCCCCCTCGAAACCCAAGGCTAGGACGGGCAGCAACACCACCCTCAGACGTGCCAGTGCCGCCAGCTTCAGAGGCCCAAGGGGCAAGCTCACCGACGAGGAGAACCCTAGCAGGACCAAGCAGGCAAAGGAGCACTCCGAACAGGGCAAAGTCAAGTGGTCAGGTACGTCATTGTTAACTTCTATAATCTTGGTATCGTCGATCGCGGTGCTAATATTGTTCCAGTTTACACCGAGTATGCCAAAACTGCTAATCTCGCAGCCGTTGGTGTCTACCTGATTACACTCATCGCTGCTCAAACTGCGGGAATTGGTGAGTTAATGTGTCTCCTTCCACTTTGGATACCGACGATATATGGCTGCTTCGTTGTTTACACCCCTGGATGTGCCTCCTGCTAACTCTGATGACGCAGGCGGGAATCTGTGGCTCAAGAGCTGGTCAGACGAGAACACCAAGAACGGCTCCAATCTCAATGCTGGCAGGTATCTTGGCTTCTATCTCGTGTTCGGCGTCGGCGCTGCCGCCCTTACCGTGGTGCAAACGCTTGTTCTTTGGATCTTCTGCTCTATTGAGGTCAGTGAGATTGACAATGGCGATGCAGGCGGACCAAGTATCATGCTCACAGGTGGTTCGCATAGGCATCGAGAAAGTTGCACGAGAGGATGGCAACGGCGATCTTCAGGTCGCCCATGTCCTTTTTCGACGTCACACCGGCCGGCCGCATTCTCAATAGGTTCTCAAGGTACGTATCCTGATGCTTCTTCTTAGGGCCTTGTTTATCCGGTTATGTCCCTCGGCTCTCCCCGTTCTTGCTCCTGTTCGCCGACAGAAGCGTGGCACAAGCTACTGTTGTATGAGACGGGAGAATCGAGTGGCTCCGGTGGGTTGGGCAACACTAGTGGGCATGTTGTGTTCCGTTACTGTTACGTATCTTGCAGGCTGTCCAACAGCGGAGCAGAAGGGGCGGTCTGCCTTTAGCGAGGGTTGCTCAGATTGTGCTAACTTGACCCTTACATAGTGACATCTATCGTGTCGACGAGGTGATTGCCCGGACCTTCAACATGTTGTTCAACAACCTGGCAAAGTCCGCCTTCACGCTAGTCATGATCTCGGTCACTGTACCTCCCTTCATTGCCCTGATCGTTCCCCTCAGCGCCATGTACATCTTCATCCAGCGGTACTACCTGCGCACATCTCGTGAGCTCAAGAGACTTGACAGCGTGAGCCGAAGTCCTATCTATGCGCACTTTCAAGAGTCACTCGGCGGTGTCTCGACCATCCGAGCGTACCGTCAGCAGGAGAGGTTCGAGGTCGATAACGAGTGGAGGGTAGATGCCAATTTGCGAGCTTACTTCCCCTCCATCAGTGCCAACAGATGGTTGGCGGTGAGACTCGAGTTTATTGGCGCCGTAGTGATTCTGGCCGCCGCTGGCTTCGCCGTCATGTCGGTCGTCAATGGCAGCGGGCTGTCGGCAGGATGGGTTGGTTTTGCCATGTCTTATGCCCTGCAGATTACCACGTCCCTCAACTGGATCGTCCGTCAGACGGTCGAGGTCGAGACCAACATTGTGTCTGTAGAGCGCGTGCTTGAATATGCCCAGCTGCCAAGCGAGGCCCCTGAAATCGTTCATCGCAATCGGCCGCCTGTCAGTTGGCCGGCCCGCGGCGAAGTTGAGTTCAACAACTACAGCACTCGTTACCGCGAGGGTCTTGATTTGGTTCTCAAGAACATTAACCTGGACATCAAGTCGCACGAGAAGATTGGTGTCGTGGGACGTACCGGAGCCGGTAAATCCTCGCTGACCCTAGCCCTCTTCAGGATCATCGAGCCCGACACGGGCAACATCACCATCGATGGCCTCAACACCTCAAGCATTGGCCTCTTGGATCTCAGACGTCGCCTGGCCATCATCCCTCAGGACGCCGCTCTATTCGAGGGCACCGTCCGGGACAACCTCGACCCCGGCCACGTCCACGATGACACCGAACTCTGGAGTGTTCTCGGTACGTTCATTTTGACATGTTACACTTACCACAGAGTGACATTGCCCCCCTATCTAGTTTCTATCCCCCCTCTTCGGTCTTTCCCCCCACCATCTCGGAGCTCACATGGGTTTTTCTGTTGACCTCTGATTTGCCTTGATGACGGGAACACAAGACTAACAATCTGTTTGCTGCACAGAACATGCCCGGCTAAAGGACCACGTCGCTTCCATGGAGGGTGGTTTGGAGGCTAAGATTCACGAAGGAGGTAAGCACCACATATTTTCCCACGTGGTTTTCCCTATTGTTCTCTGCGCTTTCTATCGGCTTTTCGCTTTCCCGCACTTGTGTTATTGTGCAACCCTCAGTGTTAGTGTTCTGCTGCCCGCTCTTCGGCATGGTGGCGGCGCGTTCGCGGCTAGCTGCATGTGCTGCTGCCACACCATATTCTTTGGGAACACATTTTCTTGATACGAAAGCGATATCTCTGTTGCTGCTTTCCTTGCGTTGCGCGTTCTGCATGACGGACAGATGAAGCATGCCGTCATCTGCGCGTGTAACAGCGGATGGATTGGGATGGATGGGATGGGATGGGATGGGATGAGACGGAAGGAGACATGAAGAACGATGAGGCGTAGAAGGACGGGAAGAGGAGTTCGGTGCTTCGCTCGCCGTCTGCTCTTGTTCTTTCTCTTATTCCGTCTCTCCGTCGTATACACGATCCAATCCTTCCCCCTGCATGATCGCCGAGAGTGTGTAGGAGGGTGTGTTGGACACACAAGCTGGCCGGACTCCGAAGGGCATTGCGACGGCAACATCAAGAAACCTGCCTGTGTGCTGCTGCTTAGGAATCATGAATTGCTCACCGACTACACCTTTACCTTTTGCACCCCCTCCTTCACTCCCTACCTTAATCACCTTGCCTTATACCCCCCTCCCTCTGTACCCCAGCCCCCCCAAAATGCAAGGATCATTGGGGGTAGAGGGGTTATCACACCCACAATCTACCAGCAGGGCGATAAGGCAGAGCAGCAACAACTGGGAGTAATTAGCATCCCAAACTTTCAGAATCGCCAACGGTCAAACGCCAAGTTTGGGCCTTTTCATTTACCGTGTGGGGTCTATCACACCAGCGCGAATTTGGCTGCAGGATCAAGCTTAACAAGCCTCTCTCTCACACACCCACAAACTTGGGAACAGCATTCATTGGCCGCCTCTTCTTTCTCTCTTTGTCCTACACCCCTTTACCCACCGTTTACTAACCCTTTTTCTTCTTTTCAGGATCCAACCTATCCCAAGGCCAACGCCAACTAGTCTCCCTTGCAAGAGCCATGCTCACCCCGTCTAACATTTTGGTTTTGGACGAAGCCACTGCCGCGGTGGACGTCCAGACTGATGCGCTGCTGCAGAACACGCTGAGGGGGCCGTTGTTTGCGAACAGGACGATTATCACTGTGGCGCACAGGATTAATACTATTTTGGATAGTGATAGAGTCGTGGTGTTGGAGAGGGGGGAGGTGGTGGAGTTTGATACGCCCGAGAGGTTGATAGAGAAGAGGGGGGTGTTTTATGGGTTGGTTAGGGAGGCGGGGTTGGCGGAGGAGTAAGGCCAAAGGGCTGGCTGAAGGGGGAGGACACTTGGGGAAGGGGAGACACGGGCTGTCTGAAGGGGGGGATGGGAAAAAGAGTGGTGCTATGTATAAAATGGGTTGTGGGGAGTTCAAGATTGATAAAAGGGGCTGCAGGAGTAGATATCATAAGCGGGGGTGGGCTTAAAACATGTAAACAACACAACACATCATCATCATCATTCATGTCCCAAAAAAAAGAATGAGGGAACAAAAATGATCAGTTATGATGAGATTTCGATTCTGATGGAGCGAGCTGTGAGATCCGGCAGGTTTGAGGGAGGGTAGGTTGCCGAGGAAAATGACAGAACTTTTGACAACCAACTCCCCCGATCTGTCACCACTCCTGCAGCCCTGATCTTTGATCGATCTTGAGGAGAGGGGGGGAGGGGGCGGTTTCCTCGGTTTTCTTCTTCTTTTTTCTTTTTTTCCTTCTTCTGAGGGTTGAAGCTTGATTTTCTGATAAGAGAGTCCTTTCGTCTCTTTTCATCCATCACCTGGGGCCTGTTCATAGTCAATCATCTACATGCCCTGTACCTATATCCCTCACCTTTTTCCTCACGTTGATCGGTTTTGCCCTGTCGCATAATCGTTGGCCCTTTGGCGTCTACCTTTAGCGGTTCTTCTTTTTAGAATTCTCACACACCTGTTTCGAGTTCTTGTGCTTTTCAAGATTCATTTCCTTCCCACCTCCCCGGCCCTTCTGACCCCTCTGTGCAGATGGTGACTCTTTTTCGTTTCGCTCATTCCTGTTTCTATGGTGCCGTCTAATTTAGCGCCCTTCCTCCTCATGTAGAAACTTGCCGACGGTGCATATCCCCCAGATCGTATCCCCAACCAGTCACCAGGTCGGCGGTGCTGCCAGCATCTATCTATCTGCATGGACTGAAGCCCACCGTCATCGTCAGATCATGTCACTTTTCATCCTCAAAACAGAAATAAAATGTGGAGAACATCGAGACCGACAGACCGGTTCGATGCAAGCCTCCTTTCTTTTTGGGCACCCTTGTTGGTTCGTTTCAATCTTGAGTTGGTGGTGGTGGTACCCCGCGAAGGATTTCCATCCCTTGCCTTGCTCTGCTTTACCTTCTCATGTCGTCGTGGACAAGATAACTGGTGCTGCCGAGTAATTATTAGAAAAAAAATACGTCTTGAATGATATTCATTATGCCCAATAGGATAACGCCATCTATTCTGTCCACAGCAACATACCTTCTAATCGCGGCCCTTTTGCTCGTTTCGTCTCGCCTATCTTTTGCTTCCTTGTTGGCGACGCCTTCCAAGAAACAAAAAGACTCAAATGAGGAAGCGGTCAGCACCGTCCGTTTCCCAAAAGACATCAAGCTTATCGATGGAGATGAAAACAGACATTGCTGATAACCAAATAAACGTCAGCAATAAAAACCGGAATCCCCCAAACCAGTAACCCGCCTTTACCCATCCGTACCTCAAATCTCACAGATTTTTTGCGTACGCAGACATCAGAAGGTGTAGTACACCGCCGCACACTCCCTCCCAAAAAAGATGGTGTGCGGTCAGAGCAAAACCACACACTGTCCAGTCACACCCCAGACCCCCGTGAGCAATCTCGTGACCTATCCTTCCTGCCGTGTATCCCGATACTCCGAAAAAACCCATTAATCAAAAAGGCTGTGGGTGTGGTTGACAAAGCGGGATAGGCAGGGGGTGATGAGCTTCTGTTGGTGCCATGTTGTAACGAACCCCAAAAAACCACACAACAACGGCCTGCAAGGATCTTGTTTGGATTAACCTTGGGAGGACAGTTAAGCGATCTGGATGCTACACAAAGAAAAAAGCTGTTCCTGATTGACATGGCCGTTGAATATCATGAATATTAACAAGATGGCCGTCTCATCGACAAGGCGAGACTCTCTCCTTGGTTACCTGGCAAAAGTGTACACCATGCTCTTGGGGAGAAAAAGTAAGCGTTAGGTTGCGTCGACTACGACACACAAAAGTGGAAAGGATAGGCCCTTCCAGTGTAATGTCAACACGGAAATCTGGAGTTCTTTGTGTAAGGGTCGTGGTGTGTACATGCGTGCGGCTGCGGCGGAGGCCATGATGGGATGGAGGGTAGTGATGAGATGATTGGTTTTCAGTCAAACCAAGCTAATAAAAGACATGTCCTTCTTGATAAGGGATTCAATCGTGGTCGGCGTGTGGACTATCCTCGCATGGGACGCGAGCCGGTATGATCTGACAAGGTGTGGATATGCCTTCATTTTGTCGTCTTGTAAATCGATAGTGACCGTTCCCCTCGTTTCGTGCCCTGACAGATGCCTCATCGATGCATGTTTAGAAAAAATGGCTTGACACGACGCACACGCAGCGGTTGTGTTACGTGGGCATGGATAGCCCCAACATCATTGCCATTTAAACGGCCATGAGTTGCTGATCACGCAGGCAGTCACAGGTGCGGGAATAAGGCCTCATACTATTTCCTTCGGCAATCGACACCAGATGGACAGGACACGCCGACTGGGTTTGTAGCACAGCAGACACCGGGAAAATAGGAGGGACGGATGAGTGGTTGAGATATTCACAATGGACGGACCCAGACTCGAAGATTAGGCGGTACGTTGAATTGCCCTTTGGGGTGGGTTACACAGGTGACCAGGCTACCGTCGAGTTGAAAGCGTGCTGTGGGAGCACAAAAAGGGGTTGGCCATCGAGGACAAGGTGATCCTAGGCATAGCTGTCGTGATATGCCTGGATGTACATACTCGACAGTGCGCGTTGCAACCGAGCAAAGAGGCGGGCGATGATCAAGACGACTGGCGTCGGAAGTCGTAAGCTGCTCTCAGTTAGACCCTCTCGTGTCTCATCCAAGTCGAACCGAGGAGCTTATCAGGAAAACAAATCGTTGACAAGACCTTTTGCTGCGTGCTGCGTTGTTGGCGATGTTGATCTAGCTTGTTCGGCGTCTACTAGTGAAGGAGTTATGCAAAGGTCGTTGGTGCGCATCAAAGACCGAGAGGTTCGGACTCTTGTAGCAATGCCTGGTGTTGGTGTTGCAAGTTGCGAAGGGTACGCTTGCCGTGGCTATCGATGTGCCCTGCGTTGTGGAACCAGCCAGGAGATGCATGAGCGCAGCGTCTGCACTGTGAACCATCGTGGTGAGCGTTACGGTCGTGGTATGGACGCAACCAACAGGTGCTCCAATGCTGAAACCTCAGAACCAGCTGGGACAAGACGGCTACGGACTGCTATGTTGGGCCAACCTCTTTCCCCAGGTTGGGAGGTCGGTAGCACACCATCTCGCGAGTAAGACGCCAGCTGTCTGAAGCCCTGATGTCAGAGCCAGACACACATTTCCAGCCGCTCCCGCTCTGGCTGCTTCTGACACCTCGCCTGCCAAAAATGATCCTTCCAGTGTTGGCTGGAAGGCTGGATCCTTCGCTGTCGGAAGCAATGATTTTCCGTGGTGTTTTCCTCCGAGAGGTTACGGAGGTTACCACCAGCTCGGTAACAGCCCAGTTGCACTAACCACTGGTGATTGATGATGGTCGAAAAAGGCTTGCCAACCACAGTCTTGTTTGTGCGCGCCATTTCCGCCGTCAGGCTGATTCATAGCCAGTTGGATCGCCGTGGCATTTCTCACCATGCAAGAGAAACTGAAAGGGGAATAGCCATAGAAACACCTCGGTCCGCTACAAGTTTGTTTGTTTGTATAACTTATCCTCTGGCCGCTTGGGCCACCCCTAGTCTGTGGCTGTCAAAACCTGGGGGGAAAGGGCTGCTTTTCATGCCGCTGATTGGTTGACTTGGGCAAGATGTGGTTGGACGAAGAAACATAGGGACCTGTCGAGATCTGGACCGGGAGGCCTGGCTTTGGTGATGACCAGCATGTACAGTCTGTATCTGTGCCCAATGCATGCGACGACAGCAAGACATGTTGGTTGACGGTGGTTGCTGTTTCAAGAGGAGGGGAAGCCACAAACTGTGGCCTGGCTGATCTGGTGGCGTCTGATAGGGCAGACTGCCCGAGATATGCTGCAAAGGAGTTTGTATGGTCATCGATGGAAGCGGGGAGGGGGGGAGGTATCGCAGGTGGTTGGTAGGCAGTCAATGCCAGCCAGGATCGGAGGACATTTCTCCTTTCTGAGAGCTGTGGAAATCCACGACGAGCCAGCGAGATTCCATGCCCAAAAGAAATGATGGCGTCTGGCGGTCAGAAAATGATGAGGTCAACGATGGACGTCCGAATGCCGGTCCCGAGAGAGTGGTTTCATTTCCACCGAGGAATCCTGGCGGCTGGGCGTGGTGAGAACCAACTGTAGTAGCACCATGTCCTCCAAAGAGGTAAGCCGACCCCGCAAGAATTGGCAAGAAACAGCAGAGATTGTCGGTCAATGCTGTGAAATGCGGTTTTCGTCAAGTTGACCAGAGACGGCGGACGGGTGGGCAAGGGCCGTTCCGGCAATCTGGTACCGCGCATCTGACAGCAGGTTAGAAGTGAGATATGAGGAGACGAAGGAGTGGTGAAGTTGGCCAGAGCCGGAGACTCTTCGAGGCCATGATTAGGTAATCAGAAAACCGGCAGTTGCACTGGTTGCAAGTCTGACCCAGCGGGAATATACACCTTTGATAAGGAAATGTAACGACGGGAAAAGATAAGGCAGCAGATAGATGGCAGTTATAGAAGTCGAGGCAGTGGGGGTAGCTTCCTCTCTCTCTCTCTCCATGAAGTGAGGTGCTCCTGCCTTTCTCCTGTTGTTCCTGTCTTTGGTGAGGTGCCCTGCTTGTTCCCCTCTCGGGTGTTCCTTCCAAAGTTGCTCGATTGCGTTAGAGGTAGGTGCTGCCCAACGGTTGAGTGTGGTGTGGTCAGCACGCACTCTCCTGGTGCAATTGCAGCTCTGGCATCGATGCGGTATATGTTATTTTTTGCCCAGTTGTCACTGGGCAATTGATTTCTGACGATAGAAGGTGTTTGGCCTGAAAATGCACCATTAGGCTATGCTCGGGTACGGTACACAGCGGTTGGCGGAGACCGGTCGAGTCGAATCAGCAACGTCACATCAAAAGCCTGACAAGCTGGAAGCGCAACAATGCAGCAAGAGCAGAATTCGGCGACAAGTGCATCCCTTGATTTCCCCATCCATCTTGCTGCTTACTGCGTGCATCTCTGGCCGCAGCATGGCAGCAGTTGGGCAGGTCACCTAAGCGATGATTAATGCTCTAGCCTGCTTCGTGAGGGAGAGCAGAGTTGGGCATCTGCTGGCGGAGATGGAGATCTTAGATTATGCACAACAAGGAGCATACCGAGGCATTGATCATCGCCCCATATCCACTGGCAGGACGACTGTGTCCTTGGCAATGCGCGTCAAATCGTTTGGGCATCTCGGTATCTGCCTGAGGAGTAGAGCACAGCATAGACGAGGGCATCATCTGTCATGATAAACTTTGGACACTTTCATCAGACAATTGGCTCGTGCTCTCGACGACTCCACCTCGCCGAAGCTGTCGCGCCTTCTTTGGGAAGCTGTTTCCGGGATCCACGAAATCGCGAACTCCCGCAGTCGGTGGACCCCCGTAACTAACCCCCGCCCCGGCCCCACAGGGACGGGATCTACCTAACCTGGCGGAAGCTTGAGGAGCTTGAGGAGCTTGGACCTTTACCAGGTATCCAGGAGCAGCTCGACGGCTGACGCCTCATCATTTTGTCTCACCTCTCTCCTCACCAGGCCAGCACCTAACAGTACGAATACAGTACTCGTACAACTGTGCCGACAGTCGGCCGTCCCCTCGTGTTGGTTGCTCTGCGAGATTTAGGACTGCCAGGGGCAGCATACATTGCGATATCACCACGGCCTCTGCCATCATGTTAAGAAGGTAGGACATGAGGTATATGGAATGTATCAGGCCCTCATCAGTACACGTTTACTTAGGTGCCACAGATCACAGAAAGGTCAAGCTCCTGTGGCACTTATCGCATCGTAACAACGGTGTTGCCGCCTGGTGGACAGCAAGAGTAAAGTCGAACACGGGCTGGGGGGCTGTCTTGCAACATGGACCCATGCCGGCTGAGGCCATGGGTGAATCGACGGCGTTTGGCACACCCCCTCACCACCACCACCACCGTCGTCGTCTCTCCCAGACCCCGCTGCACGCTCCCGATATACATGCAACTACAGTGCGACCCGACACTCCCAAGGTCCCAATCGAGTCGCCTTGAGAGCAAAGCCCGCTGCCGCTGCAGTCCGTCCTGCAGTGCCTGGCCACCCTGCAGTTGGGCTGCCAAGTTCAAACTGGTTATCGAGTCGAACAATCACCCACTCGTTTGTCCGCTGTCGTACTCTCTCGCCCTCTGTGCTGACGTCTGTGGTCCCAACCCCGACAGCCTACCGATTTGAAGCCTCAAATCAAATGCCCAGAAATTTGTAGCTGTTAACTGTTTTTTTCTGTGTGACAAGCGGTCGATCCCTTCTATATTTTCCTCCCCCGTCTCCTGCCTCCTTTTTCGGAAGCACTCTCTCTCTGGTCTAGCATTGTTTCGACACCTGCATGAACCCACGACAAGCCCAACTCGACATACTGACTGTTCCTCTGACACCACCGGAACTCTCTCACCATTCACACACTAGCCCTCACCACCCACACGCTCTTCAACAAGAGCGGAGCCAGTCACCTCCAGCACCAAGCCTCTAAGCTCGGCCCTGCTCGTGGTGATCACCAGCTCGGCAGCAGAGTGACAGCTGCTTATTGCATACATTTCTGCATGTACTCGATCTGCCATTTCTTGCGCTCTCCCCCACGATCGTCAGGACTATCGTCTTCAGTGTTGGGAATTTTTCAAACCACTGTCTGTTCCGTCTAGGCCGGCCTGCTCCCGCCACCTTTTCGTGTTCTGCTTGTCGTTAGCCGCTGCTTTTTCGAGGTTCCTTGCGCCCAAGGATCCAGGCTGGATTCAGGACCAGCTTCTTGAAAGGCAGGGGGCGCCCTCCTTACCCGCATACATACGTATTTCTACACACTATATACACTTTTGTTTTTACCCACACACCCACATGCACGCACCTTCTCACCTCCACATTGACATCAGCATCCTGCACCCACATCAGCTACATTGAGGGTCCAGCCACTGGTGGATATTAGACGGAAGAGAACCGCCGTTGACTGGTGAGTCCTGACTACCAGAGTGTCTCATGCGACTTGCAGACAACAAAGACTGACCGTGGTCCATCTCCCACCCAGGAGTTCGCAGCCCCAATCTCACACTTGTGTTTGAGACCAGCACCCCAGTGTCTCCACCTCCAGCATCAATATCGCAAACAGCACTGAAATTGCTCCCTGACAAGCAGCCATCGACCTTCTTTGTGGCCCAGCCATTACTGTCCCCATCAGAGCTGTCATTGGACTATCCAGGGCCTCTGGCTGTTTGGTCCCCCTCCCGTCTCCATCTCGGCCACCAGCACGTTGCCTTCCGTTCCATCCGATCATCAGGAATACCCGTGGCTTCCCTAACCTTTGGCACCGTTGACCAACGTCTGCTCGCCTGCAATAAGTTGACGGCGTCTTGGCAAGCTTCCTCTCTCTGCTAAACACTAGCAAGGGTTCCTTCACCTTCAGGCTCTGTCGCTATCACAACCATCCAACAAAGGCTGTCTGACCCCCCTGGGCACAAGTGATTGGGTGCCAACGGATATATCAGCGTGAAGCCCCCCAGACCCATCTGATTCCAGCACTGCAACACCTCCAACCTCACCTAGCACCATCACAACTTTGAGCTCAAGTCGACTCACCGCAATCATGGTTAATACTCAAAGCCATGTCTATCCCCGACCTGCTCATCCAAGGCAAGCGTGGCAACCAGAAAGAGCCGGTCTGATGCCGGCTCCAGGGGATGGCCGTTACCTGGCACCAGATTCTGTCAGAACAGTGCCTCCTGCAGTACGTGTCTAGAACTGAATCTCATCTCCTCTCTTCCTGAAAACAGGAACTAACAGTGTTGCAGACAGTTGGCAGAGCGTTGCGAGAAGTCTGCCACATCAACCACAAAAACTTCTTTCTTGCAGTTACCCTCGAGAATGGCGAGCACGCTTTTTTTTCCGGTCCAGAGAATGTCGATGCGGTAGATGCTAGCAGGATGTTCCACATGAACATCTTTCTGCAGTATCAGCAAGGAATACCCCCACACGCATCAAGTACGGAACCTCATCCATGTCATCTTTCATTCCGATGTATGCTAACACGATTGCAGGAGAGACTGGCCCTCTTCAGGGAGATTATTCTGGTAATGATCTCTATTATGCGCATGCTGTAGGCCCATACGGTCGTCACGACAGAGGATATGATCATGACGAGTTTGATCATGGCGCTGCCTCCCAACGCAGGAAACGCCCACGACGGGCCAGAGCACCACGGTCGTTGGAGGAGGAGGAGGTTGCTACTGTCACTGCCGGGTCGAGGAAGACCACCATCATGATTGGAGATTCGGATGTTGTGCGGGCCTTTTATGAACGTCGTTTTCGGCTCTGTCACCAGATCCTCTGCCGGTGCATCGCCAAGGCCTTTGTGAAGCTCATGGAGCCCAAAAAGCAGACGAACCATCCTTATACAAAGGGTCAAGAGGCGGCACCAAGGTGGTGGCCGAATGACTATGGTCCTAACAGAGTGCTTTTGAGGCACAAGGAACCGGATCACATCAAGAAAGAAGGTCTGTGTACCATCATACTCTTGGGTATCTGAATCTGAAAGAACGCCAGGTTGCTAATATTTTGATTAGAGCGTGTGCACCTGCTGACCCATATCCTCCGCATGCTTACTGAGCCGAATCATAAGCAACACGAGGACATTCGGTCGCAACATCTGACTGTGGCCAAGCTGGAGGAGGCTGCTATGGATGCTGCCGCCTCTTTCTTCAATGCCTCGGGGGAGAACATGAAGAAGAAACTGTGGCTCAAGGAGGCATTTAAGGTAGCAAAGGCGGAAGAGAAGCTCAAGAGGGGTGAGATCGGTGAGTGCTGAGCAAACTGAGGCACTGAGTTTCTAATGATTAACATGTCCTGCAGACCCCACCACCCAAATCTTCGTGACGGCGGACAACCACGAGCCCGAGGACGACGACGACGATGGGCATGAGGCCGAATACGAGCGAGTCAAGCGTGAGGAGGATACCGGTGATGCCCCGGACCCCATCGCCCGAACCATGTCTGTCCAGAGCTACGGAAGCGACATGGCGATGCGCGATGCTCATCCCGGTCCCGCAATCGTGCATACCGATTTGGCACCAACACAGCAAAACTATGTGGAAGGAGTTTCCCTGACGGTTGGCGGGCCATCTCATCTGGCCAGTCCAATGCAAGAGGTTGACAACAGCCGCCGAGCCATGTACGGATCTGCTGCCGATTTTGGAGGATCGACCGGACCGGCGACGCTGTATCCAACTCAGTGGCAACACAATCCGGCGGCTCAGACGACGGCGTCGGGGATGTATACATACACGCAAGCGCAACCGGCACATACATCGCACGGTTATCCAACTCATGAGCAAGCCCCGTCTTTGCAGCCCCAATCCTATTTGACGTCGGGATATGAGACGCTGCCGGGTTCTCACACTCTATATCGTAATAACAGTTACCTATCGCCAACGGGGAGGTTTCCCAGAGACGGGTCACAGTAGCCATGGGGCGATAGGTGGGGGTTAGGGGATGCACAGCAACAATAACAACAACTTTGCACAAATGGGTGGTTGACTGCTTTTGGGTATCTTGACAGGCAAAACGGAGACTGATGTGGACAACAGCACAGGAGATGGGTGAAGTGGGTTGGTTGGATTAATTCGGGTTTTCTCTTCTTGAGCGTGGCGCTACAGATTGATGACTGCCATTTTCTTTTTTTACATTCAGGAGCACAGTTTGGGTTTGCAGCTTTCTTTGGGGGTTCAGCAACAGCGAATTTTGTCCTTTGCTTCTATCGGTTTTTTGCGGTTAAGGCGCAAAGTAACATCGCTTGCTCCGGGTGAGCAGTCGGGTGGATTGGATAGAGGGGATCGATCTTTTTGCATGAGTTTGTTTCTTTACTTGGGTATTCTGATGCTGGTCTGTTGCACTTTTTTCTTTGTCGGTAATAAATTCCCGTCTGTTGAAAGGGGCTCTTGACATGGGGGATTGGGGGGTTAGTGTTGGGACCTTTTGCATTGGGGGGGAATTGTTTATGGCTGTTATGAAATCTTGTTTTCTTCTTCTTCTTCTTCTTCTTCTTCTTCTTCTTCTTCTTCTTCTTCTTCTTCTTCTTCTTCTTCTTCTTCTTCTTCTTCTTCTTCTTCTTCTTCTTCTTCTTCTTCTTCTTCTTCTTCTTCTTCTTCTTCTTCTTCTTCTTGTTGTTGCTATGGGGTGGATAAGGGACATTTTCTCACAAGTGTCGATTTGTGTGTTTGGTTGTTTTTGGCTTTGTGCAATGGGATAGTTTAGGGAAGGGGAGAGGGGGGGAGGGGGTTAATAAGGGTAGTGCGAGTTAGTTGAATAAAGAGAGTTCTGTTGAGAGTGGGAGTCTAAAGAGTGTTGGTGGCTATCTACTGTTGACATCTTGTGGTATGCTTGGTGCGGAAGGCCAGGCAGAACTCATTGACCTGCTGGCATGCCATGAACAAGAATAACCGGTTCTATCAGGCAGAAAAGGCGTAATGATGGAGAGTTAAATCTCTCTTTTAAAGGCATACAGATTATCTTTTAAAAATTTACAAACTATCCCGAAAACCTACAAGCTATCTTTAGAGGAGTTTTGATTGCCTAGGTATCTTTTTATGCGTGGTTCAGGATGATGCTATCTTGTCTTGGTTTTATTTACATAGCTAGTAGTTATTTTGCCCACGGCGGTTTTGGCTTGGTCATGCATGGATGGTCTTTGGGAATTTTCAACATGTATTGAGACTGGTTGTACAAAGCTGGGAAGATGTGTGGAGTGCGGGCAAAATGGGGGAGGAGGGGTTGGACCGTAATGTGACGTGTGATATTTTGGGGGAGGGGAAGGGGAAGGGGGAGGGGGGGTTCTTTGTTTACTTTTGGGTGGGCTTTCAGCTGGGATAATCTTTGGGTAGCCTTGAAAGGGCTGACTGCTTGGGTAGTTGCTTGGTAGGGGAGGGTTTCGGTGTTATTGACAGCCTGTCGTTCTTGTTTACGGTTTCTTTGAGAGAGAGAGGTTATACGAGGTAAGGGGTGAGGATGGTGGTGGAAGGGGGTTAAAGATGGTGGTGGTGTTGATGATGTGGGATTCCTTTGTGGTGGTGTTTCACCACTGGTGTAATTGACTTGAGGCTTGACAAAGAGGTGGGTAAGGGACGGGGATTGGTCTAAAAAGGGGGGGTGTGATTCAACGTTTGAGGGGGGCTGGGGGGTTTGCCTGTATGTAGAACCATCCTTTCTTTTCCTTTCGGGTTACCCAGTTGGAGGTGATCATCATGGTAGCTTCTTTTCTCAACTTTCCCAGATGACATTCATGTCTCTCCCCGGCTATCACCTTCCCCCGGTTTTGAAGGCTCGTGGATCATCAAGATGTATGTCGATCGATCGTAACCCTGCCTGCCTACCAACCTAGAATAACATTATCAAAGAAGCAAAGTAGAATCACCCATATGTGTAGGAGGGTAGTATAGCATCTCGGCCCCTCTCTCGGTCAGAAAAGCACTTCCAGTATGGTGTGTGTGTGTGTGCCTGGAAGGGTCGAGGAGAAGTTGATGAAAGCACTGGATAAGGATGAAAAGCCTTTGCATATTTTGCGTACTCTATCTTCCGGGATCGCATATGCATCCTGCTCCTAACCGTTCTCTGTGTGTGGGGCTTAGATGGGGGCTTACCTAGGGAACCTCGGTTTGAGCTTCTCCGGTTCAACATCCAAGCTGAATGATAGGTAAGGCATGTCCGATTTTTCGGGGGCTCGGCCGAGGCCTGACGGAAGGAAACATGATATGACACAGGGGAGTGGGGTGAGAGTTGTTACTTATGAGTTCAGAGATGTGATCTATCTTCTGACTAGGCAAGAGGCACGAGGCAAGAGGCAAGCAACAGATACGAAGGGGGGCGGGCGGCGTTGGGAGTGTGTGTTTTCATGAGATGCAGAGGCGGGAGGCTCATCGTACGATCTGATAGTTTTTTTCTTCTTTTTCTTTTTTTGCCTGGGGCGAGATCGGTTGCTGCCGAAAGTTTGAGTGTAAGTAGGGAGGTTATTCCGAAGGCATGCAGACTCTGGTTCTTTGGTTATGGGGAAAGAAGAAGAAGGAGAAACTACCTAAGGTTGTGCACCGAGCTTGAAGAAACAGACGAACCTGACCCCCACTCTTGAAGAAACCCAGTTGGTTTGGGGAAGTAGTAAGGTTGGACAAAATATATCGCGAGGCGTATTTCATGTACGTGATGGCGTGGAAAGTGCGGGTGAGAGTTTCCTGGTTGCTGGAATTTTGATGTGGCGTGCCTCTAGGGAGAAAAACTTGACAAAGCCAAGACGGGGATGGGAGCCGGGGACACACAGGAAGTTGAGCAAATCCTGTCGCAAGAACGGGGGAATTTTTAAAGCCGGTGAGCCGGACGTGGAAGGAGGTGCAGGGAGCAAACGGGTGCTTGCATGTGAGCTAGTCTGGGGGCTGCATGACCAGGTACAAACTTGGACTTGAAGACTTTGAGGCGGAGGTATCAACTTGAATTGATACCTAGATCATGGCTGGGCTGTTTCGGCTCGCTTGAAAAGTGCACTTTTGAGGCAGGCTGTGATGAATGGGGGCGTATGTGTGGATGGTTTGTGTAGATGTAAACATCGCGCTGGCCGATGTTAGCTAGCCTCTGAATGGCAAAGGTTATGTAATGTGGTATGCTGTCGTTTCACATACTCTAATTCTAAATGAGATGACGTCTTTTTGAAGAACTGTGCACGGCATAAAGCATGTGACAGGAGGCCGAGTTGACTTGTCTTGGAAAGAGCGAACCGAGGGCAGTAGAGCTCAATGTGCAATAAGATGAAAGTCTGCTCTTGATTTACGAGTTGTCCGTCCTCTAGGTATTGTACAAAAAAAGATATCGACCCGAAAGACTCGATCACAAGAGTGGCAAACTCGAGGTTTTCCCTGGTAACAATAGACAAACGGAAGAAGAGTAGTGGCCTGACGGACTTGAGAGGTCGAAGTGAAAGCTCATTTCTGATGGTCCATGGATTTCCTTCATCTCCTTCACCGTCACAGCAGGGCGCATAATCTTCAGATAAATAAAGCGATAAGGACTCTGAGAAAGTTGGGAAATGAGATTTACTCATGTATTCGGTCCTCGAAAGTTTGTTGCCTCATGTGTGTTCGAAGCCAGATTGAAGCCGAGTACATTGCTCAACCTCTTGTTATATTGGCCCTGGGTTCCGGGTGATTTGATATGCTGCGCTTCATTTCATGTTCTGATGCTCAGATTTCAATTACCCGCCAGCTCTGTGAGGCGATGGTAGTACCGACCTCGGGAATAGCCTCATTCCCTTGCAAATGCTGACACTTTCAACTCGGGTCCGCGGAGCTCACCAACACCTATCAACATGACTTGAATCTGAGTCGACATATGATCAAGAGTGTAAACTCAGATCTTGAATGCCGCAGCGACCAAATCCTTCGAGGTGAGAATAAAAAGCGTTTGAAAACGCCCCGCAAACTTCCAGTATTCTCATCATCAATCCAACCTCAACCATCACATCTTCTTAGGCTATATACCAAACACTACCGCTTTATACCGCTTCAACCACTGTCAAAATGGTCAAATTCACCACCGCCGTCGCCCTTATCGCCCTCACCATGGCCCCGGCCGCTCTTGCCAAAAACTGCAAGGGTAGCCTGATGTACTGCGGACGCGGACTGCTTAACAAGGGTCAGTGACCATAACCTAGCTTCTTCATTACCTGATGAGACAGCTAACATATCGCCTTCGTGTAGGCAACTACTATGACCAAATCATCGAGGCTCTCCAGGGCTCTGGCCAGCCGACTGATTCTGCCCATATCAATAACTCCTTGTTCTTTTGCAAGAGTGATGGAAACATCATTTTCCAGGCCTTTTGCCGGACTAGCGGGTGCATCAATGGTGGTGCTGATCACAGTGATTACTGCTAGGTCTCAACTCGAGGGTGGTTTTGGGATGGTGGAGTGGGAGACTTCGCAACGGGGCAGTGGTGAGTGAGGAGGATTGTAGTGACGACATGGTTTCTGTAGTGTCAATAAAGATGTTCTCCCTTCCATCTCGAGATTTTCAAGATCAGTGAAACAACCACCGTGTCGACCTTAACCCTGGGTTTCTTTTGGTGCTGTCTCATCATCACTGGCTTCATCCCCATCTTCTTCTTCATCACCATCGACTTCATCACCGGACGACCCTTCATCCTCCTCATCAGCATCCTCCTCCTTCTCCTCCTCCTCACCGCTTTCCCCCCACCCCTCAAACTCCTCCTCCTCCTCTTCCTCACTTTCCTCCTCCTCCTCTTCCTCACTTTCCTCCTCCTCCTGCTTCCTTTTCTTCCCCTGCCCTTGTCCAGGCTTCTCCCCCTCCCCCTTCCTCACAAAAACAAAACTCCTGCTCTCCCTCCTCTCCCCCTTCCAAGCCCTCTCGCTCACCTCCCCCGTCTTCTTGTTCCTCACCACCCCCAACGTCCTAGCATGCGCATAACCCGGGTACGCTCCCGCCTGAAACCTGAAGCTCCTCTCCACCTCCAACCCGGCATGTCGCGCCAGGTCACGGATATTCCACAAGGTATACGGCTCCCCCTCAAACAACGTGACGATAATCTTTCCCCTTGGCGCCAAATGGAGTAGAGCCCGGCGGAAAAAACCAACCAGCATCTCCTGATTCGCTCTCACTTGTCGGTTGACATCTTTTGACTTGCCGCCGATGTGGGGAAAGTTGAAGATTATGCGGGAGAAGGATTGGGTTTTGAGGGAGAGTTTGGTGGCGTCGATGTTGTAGAGTAGTTTGTTGTTGTTTGGTGGGGAGTTTGGGTGAGCGTTTGGGGAGGATAGGAGGAGGGAGATGTTTTTCTCGACGTGGGGGTATTTTTCTTGGAGGGCGGGGAGGGAGGGTTCGAAGACGGTGGAGGTTAGGGCGGTGCATTTGTGGTGGGAGGATAGGGAGGCGGAGAAGGAGAGGTCGGCTTCGCCTAGGAGGAGGATGGTGTCGGTTGGGGTAAAGGGGATGATGGGGGCGGATTGGGAGGGTTGATGGTGTTTTTTCTTGGGTTTATTGGATTGTTGTTGTTGTTGGGGGCGATTTTGGGAGGTTTTCTGTTTCTTGGAGGGGGGACCTTGAGGCTGAGATGGTTTTTGTTTTTGCTGGGAGATGGCTGATTTGAGGGCGTCTTGGAGGCGGCCGCGTTTCTTAGCCATTGTGAACTGAGATTCAGTTTCTTTGGGATATAAAAAGTCGTTGGATGGGATTCAGAAGCTCTCGTAGTCGATATCGGGCCGGATGTGGACGGACGTAACGGGGCGACTCGGCGATCTGCCGAGAGACGGACGGCAGGAAAAAAAAGGCTGGGTCCCGGCAGGCAAGCGGCATGGTTCCAGCCGCACAGGCGCGCGGCAGTGGGGTTGCACTGGGCGCTTAGCGCCAAGCCGGCCCCGGAAGCTGCTTGAAAAGTGGGTTTGCCCGTTTTGGGGCTCCGCAGAACCCCTTTTGTCCATTTTGCCGGCCCTGGTTTGAGGAAATGCTGGCAACAGGACTTGAGATATGGAAGACATAGGTACGAAGTAAATCGTGAGTTTAATCAATGGCCGAGAGATATGCTTAATAAATCAGATTGAAATCTATTTGAAGATCCATATGTATCTGTGAGTGGTCGCCTTTCTCGTGAGTGACGGGAGCGCCCTTGAAGCAGCCGGGTCCACTGGCCCGCGCTCTTCAACGGCGAACCCGGAATGGGGATTTGGTCATTTCAAATTCAGCAAGCAGCCAGTACTCACCGGGCACCCGGACGTCGGGGAACTCACAGGAAAGCGAGGTCCGAGACTGATATGTGCGTCAGAGGAGCCGACGCAGACCAGGTGATGTGCAGATGCCAGACAGGCTGCTGGGCCGCAATGTCATTGACAGCTCATTCAATCTCGGGATCAGGGCGGGCTGCCAGTTCAATGTGGTACAACTGTGTTTCTGGGCAATATTTCACCGCCTAGGTGCCTGAACCAATCGCATTATAGCATATGCTACATTCACACTCTGTAGAAACGCATAAACATCTTCGGGCGAGGCTGTTGCAGCTGTCAAAGCACTGACACCAACGTGGCCCGTTGCAGAATTTGATTTTTGCAGTCGAAGTCCTCCTCCCGTCCGCGCCACGATTCCGGGGGCTGATGACGAGACAGTCCCCAGATCTTATCGGAGCTAGCAGCTACCAGATACCCCTCTGAATATTCACTACACACTTGTAGCCCCTAGCATCGAGAGAGTTTGCAAAGACATACGACCAATTTTTGTAAGCTGTTGTGAACGGTTGCGACTAGTTCCTGATTGGGAAGTCAATGCGGCGCTGTGATTGGCTGTTTCGTCGGTTAAGCCTCGGTGGAGCAACCCAAGGCTGGACTCCCATTTGGCTTGGCCTCCAGCGGACACAGTGCGGGCTCAGTGTGCTGGAAATGCAGCACGCTCAGCACAGGCCTGCTTCGTGGTCCACTGTCTATTATTCCCATCCTTTACAGGTGAAGGACAACACCAGCCACGACTTCACGGCCGCGTCCCTGGTTCCAGACGACCAGCAGCAATTGCATCAGAATCTCTTGTCTCTCAGCTTTCCTCTGATTATATTTTCCCCTTCTCTTACCTGGTGTGTCGCCACTGCGCCGCTGTCATCACTTGACCCTCGCTGGTACCCTACCCTGAGCCGCTGCTGCAAGCAGTTTGCACCAAGAGAGCGACTCTGCCAACCCTTTCTTCACTCACACCCGCCACAGCTGCTTGACCAAAAGCCACAAACCAACCAAACTGCCTACATCTGGTGACACACTGGATAACCTTCGTCCTGCCCTCTTATACTTGGATCGAGGGAATCATCATCTGGAGAAGTCTTTGATCTTTCGACATCGACAGGTTTTTTTTCGTCTTTTGCATCACGGCTGCTTGGCTTTCCCCCGGCCTCCCGGTTTTTACATCTACACGGAGCAAGCTTTGGTCTGTCATCGACCGAGTTGCACCGCCGATTGACGACCTTTGCTATTGTTCATTTATATACGACTCATCCTCCCATATTCACCCAGCACCGGTGGCCAGAGCTCGGGTATTCACCTGCTATTGTTTACAGTTGCCGAATGGAGAGCAATGGACATTGAGCAGCACCGCTCACACCTGGCACCGCCCATTACAAATTCTCACCCAACTCTCTCTTTTCCCACACCTACTTCTTTTACCTCGACTCCCATACAACGGAAACTCGTCATTCATGAGATGCCATCCAAATCCGTCAACAACATGAACTTGCAGCAGAGCTTCTCCTCTGTTGCCGATGCCCTAGAGGCTGAAGACACCATGTCTGATATCATCCCACAGCAACCTTCGACTTCCACCCGCGCCGCCCCAACCAGTACCCGAGCTCGTGGAGGTCGCGGTCGTGGCGGCTCCCGCGGAGGCAGAGGTCGTGGTGGCAAGTCATCACAACCGAAAGCTCCCGCCGGTCGCGGTCGTCGTCAGAAACTTTATGAGGACAGCAAAGTACAAGCTGCCCACGAGAGAGCGCAGGAGCTGAAGCAGGCCTGGGGCGTGCTCTCCAAGTTAGTCAAGCCAGCAGCCCAAGAGATCGCCGACAGGTCGATCAATCAGCTTCTTGAAGACCCTGGTGTCGTTGAGAGAGTACCCGAATTCGACGTCGCTCAAAAGTTCCTGAAGCAGCGATACGAAGACACGCTCAGCCAGAATGATCGAATTCTCGAGATGAGCCGTCAGATGGCCCAGCGTGTTTATGAAGGCGAGGTCGAAGCAGCCAGAGCTTCATATGCCGTAAGTTTTCATCTTTACTTCCATACACACAGCATTCACTGACAGATATGTTTAGCGCCAGGTGGAAGAGATGCAGGAGGAGCGTCTCGGTGAGCTTCTTCAACAGCTCGACCGTCTCGAACACCAATACAACCTCAAACTTCCCGTCGATGTATGTTTCCTTTCTTGCGCTCACTTCTGTTCATATTTGCTAACCATGACTAGTATCCTCCGCCACGTGACGAGAGCTACACCTACAAATCCATCACAATGGCCGAGAGAGATGCCCAAGGAGTCTTTCATGAGGAACGCAATGGTGTTGAAGTCCCCTTCCCTGGTACTAAGCTTAGAGATCTTATGGTCAAGCCGCCCACCATGCCCCTGGAGTCTTTGAAAAGAAAAGCCGATGGCCAACCAGACGGTCAGCCAGCTTCGAAGCTCCTTCAAACCGCCAAGGACGAGGATGCCATGCGTCAGTTGCCACGCCACACGGCTGGCCTTTTGGGTGCAGCTGAAGCGCTCGAAGATACTGTCGCCACCCCACCAGATTCCGCCTCCAATGCTGCCACGCCGCTGCCCGAGCCTGCCGGAGACACTGCTGAGGTGCGCGGGCAGCGCCGAACTTCCGCCGAGCCCAACCCCGCCGACGGACCTGAGCTGCCCCTTCCGCGCGGAGCTCTCGACCCGGATGAGTACGGCGTTCGCCTCATTGTACGCCGCAATAACAAGGCTGAGAACCCCAATAACCGCATCATGGTACCAAACCTTTTTGAGTGGGACGATCTCGATATTGGTTTCCGCGATTCGACCAACTCTGCTGAGAAGGGCGCCACCAAAGCTCGTCGCGGCAAATATTGGCAGAAGCCCAACTCCAACTACATGTTCATCGACCGTCGTGTGGGAATTTGGGATTCCACTGAGGCTGCTGGCGAGCTTCCTGAAGCCGAGGTGAAGAAACACAATCTTCACCCAAAGTACGGCATCTTTTTGCCCTCCTCCACCAATCTCCAAGAGTCGCCCAAACCTGTTGTCGACCCATGGAAACCGGTCGTGCTGGTTCCCCCAACTGGGGAGCTTATCCACGCGTCTCGGACCATCCCAGCTGCGAAAGCCGACCGAGCCTTCAGCAAGCTCGAGGCAAAGCTAGAAGGGAAGAAAAAGTTCTCGGCCTTGCTCAGTCATATTTGTGAGCAAGAAGGAGTTGAGGAGGAGGAGATCACTCCGTCAGCGGAGGAGATTGAAGGGTTGCGGCGAGAGGAGCTGGCAGCGAGGGGCATGGACCCCAACACGGTGTACCAGCCCTCGCCGGCGCCACCCACTCCCGCGCCCGAGCCCGAGCTCGAGCCCACGCTGGAGCAGGCGGCTGGCTTTGGCCAGTTCGCCGATGACATGCTCCGTGCTGCGGCGGTTCTGGAGGACGACGAGGCGCGAGACCTCGCGCGCGAGCGTGAGGAAGAAGCTGCTCGGACGGTGAAGAGCGCCGCTTCCAAACCGTACGACGCGGTGCGGGACGCGCTCGGGTTCGACAACTCCTCGGGCCCGGAGGATACCACTGGCCTGGATGTTCTCGCACACATTGCGATCCGAGAACATGAGGCAACGGCCCACATCGACCCTCGGATTTACAATCCGATGCAGGTCGATGGTCTGGCACGCGACCATCGCCAGTATGGTTCGCACATTGACTACCAGCCCAGTGAGTATCCTCCGCCGCCCGAGGAGTACCATGGTCCATCGATGTCTGAGGGCTACCATGGGCTGAGTATGCCCGGTCACTATGCCAGTGAGCCGGCCAGAGGAGATTTTCTCCGTACGGCACTGAATCCCCAGTCGCCGGTATACCCTCCACCACCTGCCCCGCCACAAGACTACCCGGCTAGCCAACTTTCTGGCGGTAGGACACCGTTTGCACCCCAAGGGCAAGGTGTAGGCTTACCAGCCTTACGTCCTATGCGCAGCCTATTGAACGACAGCCCGCCCCCTCCTGAGCAGCATAGTCCAGTTCCTCAACACGGTAGCATGGTGATGACGAACAGCGGCGCCTTTTACCCAGTCGGGCCTAGTCGTCCTTTTCACAACGGCTATTCCGTACCGGAGCCTCAGCACCATCTACAGCATCTGATGCCCGCTCCTGGTCCTGGACCTCTCCAGGCACCACCCATGGCTGGCCCGCCTGGCACGCAGCAGCTCGCACCTCGCCCTCCTAGCCCCTCGACTGCATATCCAGTCTCGCCACCCTATCATACACCGATTGCACCAGCTCCGGCGCCGGGTGTTCATGCCCCTATTCTTCCCGCGACTACTCAACCTCCCATGCAGTCATCTCACTCTCGACCTGGAAGCTCCTCTGCCTCGGCCCCTCCCCCTGCTTCCGCTGCCGGTTCAGCAGCGTCGTCTAAATACCGCAAGCTAGAACCTGCGCCGACGCCACCTCATCGTATGACCTACTCGGCCAACGGGCAAGAGCTGCGTACTGTACAGTTCGACTATCGTGAGGCTATCAAGGACTATTCTGCTGTAGAAGCTCCCCCTAGAAGTGGTCCAACACAGATTCGTGGATGGACTCACCAAAACATCCGCAAGGGCCCCAAGCCGAGCTCCTCCCGCGGCGATACCAACGCTAACCCGCCAAACGCTGACGAGTCCGCCTAGAAGGCGCGATTTGAAGGTGAGACGAAGACGAACAAGCGCGTCAGTGAGATTGTCAACGAAAAGAGATCCTTCAAGAGAACCCGGAGAACACCCGTCGCGGAAGCCCATCTGGCTGATGTTCACGCCTCACAGTCGTCGAAGAGAGGTGTTCCTGCCGGTATGACAGGCGTTTTCTCCATCGACCAATGGATACAACGTGGCGAAAGGGGCCCATCAAAGGTCATCACAAGGGTAGAGGATGCCGGCAAAGATGTGTCGGTCATGGAATCCAGCCTCCGTTCCACCCTGCCGCGTATCAAGCAGACTTTGGAGACCATTCCTGAGGAACTTCGGCGTTCACCGAAGATTAAAATTCGGCGGTCTAGCAAGACACCCTCTCCGGAGGAAGATAAGAATCCGTCGTCAAAGATTATACTTCGGCAGCTAAGCAAGACCCCTTCCGAGGAAAAGGTAAAGGTCGGGCCAGTCAAGAAGAAAACGATCATCAAGCTCAAATCGCCGGTCAAGAAGACTCCCTCTGCGGAGCTGAAGCCAGCAGAAGAGCCAGAGGCCGAGCCAATAAAGAAGAAGACGATGATTAAGCTTAAGGTGCCGGCTGAGAAGACTCCCTCCTCGGAGGATGGGTCGATACTTGAGCCCCTGAGACCTTCTCTGCTTCCGCGGTCTCGTAGGGAGCCGTCTACTCCCCCAGGACAGGCCTCTCCTGTTGCTCCTACGTTGACGGAACTGGCTCATTCATATGGCTTGAGGAGCCGTCGCCCTCGGGTCATACAGTCCTGAGAGGCATAGATCACCCCACCAAATCATGGCGAAAGGGAGAGATCTCCCAGTATTTTGACGTTCAGTTGGCATTTTCCCACATATGGCCGTTATCTCACATAGAGAGAGGAGGATAGGATTCATGGATATGTTTGCTACATCATCACAGTGGCAACAGCATCCGGAGGAAGCGGTTTGATGATTTTTCAGCGCGGAATTTGATTTGGAGAAGTGAGAAGAAGGATTTTGGAGAGGAGGATACCAAAAAGGAGGGAATATTTGGGGAGGTGGGTCATCACAAGCATGGCAAAAAGCATAGCATTGCATGGTCATGGCGTACATTCATGGTTATATCATGGATTGAATACATTTTTCAGCATCAAAAGCCGGTCTGGATGGACAGGATGGTCTAGTTTGAGGGGGGTTTTAAGGGGGAAAGAGGTGTGCACTTGGAACGTTGCTAAGGCACACAAAAGGTTGCATACAGAATATACATAATGATACCACTGGGGAAGGAGGGAGGCAAGCGGAAAATATGTGGGATGGGCATAGGGATTGAGGATATATTGTACAAACAACTATAAAGTGGTAGTCTGGTACCCAATTATGAGCGAGTTTATGCTCTATTTGTCAAGACTTTGTTCTCCCATTTGTGAAGGTTTTATGTCCTTGGGTATTTGTGAAGTCTTTGTGCTCGATCTGTGAAGATTTTATGTGTTATGCAGTGTGTGCTTTGGGGGGGAATGGCTGGTTGTTTAACAAGTCTCATTGCTAAATTCTGGGATTTTGTATGGTCAAACATACCCAGAAACATATCATCCCAACTCGATCCGAGGTTTGATTGGAGATGGCGTTTGTAAACGCTGTTGAGTCTTGTGTTTTGACGTTCGTAAACGATACTTGGACGTTAGTGAACGCAGCTGGGATTTGAGAAAGTATATATTGTGCACTTTGTTATTAAGATATGAGCAATATCCAGCTCTCTACATACACGAGAGCTTAGGGCTTGAAAAAGCGAATATTAAATCTTCACCAATAAAAGCCAAAGTTTTCAGAATTTAAAAACAAGGTCTCCATTAATTAAACATAAAATCTCTATAAAAAGAGTACAGACTATATACAAATAAAGGATGGCTTTGCCCCGTATAAATGAGAGAAATGGTCGTTTTTAACATTCTTTAGGCAGGTACATCCAAATGTTCCTCAACTCCCACAATCTTTTTCATCACTCAGTTGCAAGATCATCTCAGGCTGAGGTAAATGGTATCAGACTACAGTAAATTGCAGAATAATGATGAGTTATTCAGTACGTTGTTGAGAGATACGTCCTTCTTATTGAACAGCACACCAACCGGAGGAAGGGATTGAGTTTGGACAAAGATTCCATCGCTGTTCACCGTTCACCCGTGGCCACCCAACATTGCCCCACAAGTAGCGGGTTTATTAAGAATAGCAGACCATTGTTCATCCATATCTCGAAGTGTGTTCCCAGTGGTTCGGTGGGAGTTCTTGCCGCAAGATTCTCCACTTTGTGAGCTCGGCCCAGTGGTAAAGAGCGTCGTTGTCAGATTCTGTGTCTCTGCGAAGATGCTGTTGCTCTAGTGCGGGTTTCCAGATGAGCAAGGGATAGCTAGATACATACTCGGGTAGGTCTTGCGACCTCATTGTTCCAATAGGGGACCAGTTCCACAATCTTTGCCGTAACTCGTCGGCCTTGCGCTCGGATATGGCTTCTTGGTCGGTGTGGTATTTGATCATGGCGTCGCAGAGGGCGTTGAATTGGCTGGGGGTGAGCATTTTGATGCGATGCTATGTGTTTTGTTGACAGTGGTTGTTAGATAGTTGTTGGCCATGTTTTTAATAGGTTTGATACTAAATAGAGAGAGGTTTTCTTTCGTGTAGGTACATTCTGGTGAAGTTGGGGATGGCTTCATGTAAATAGCCGTCTTCGGCTTACTACCACCCACACCACATCTCCAATATATCTCACCTTGACACCACAACGACATATGGATAAATACTTTTTTTAATTTCTTTTAATTATTTGGCTTCCCCCAGAAATAGCTGAGATGAGCTCCAATACCCTGGATCGAGATCACCCCATATGACACTCCACTTTATGCGTTCGCCCCAGTGGTAGAGGGCATTGCTCTCATATTCTCTGTCCCTGCAGTACTCTAGTTAGTGTGAGTTCCTGAAAGCGAAGGATGGATTTAACAACCTTCTGGGTATCGGCTCAAGATTGAGTTGTCTTCTGATAAGCCATTCAATCTCACCCGGATCCTCTCGATTCTCTTCAGCCTTGCACTCTGACTCGACTTGTTGGTCAGTGTGGTTCTCGATCATGGCATCGCAGAGTGAGATGAAGTGGGTGGCGGTGGGAATCATGATGTTTGTGTGTCTTATTCTGTTGGAATGGATGGCTCGATCTCATCTTCTGTTATGTTTGACAATTGCAGGCAAGCGTGGGTGATGTGGGAGGTCTGCCAAAGGTAACAAAGCCCCTTTGTGAAAGGTGTGAAAGATAGGGGTGTTCCTTCAAAATAGTCAACTCACCCCACTGTTCACTCTTTCGTGAGTTATATGCACTCCACATAATTACATAACTGCCCCAGCCAACCATCTACCTCTTGTTCATCCTCCTCACCTTCATCCATTTCCAAGCTTCATGTCCGTGATAAACGTATTCTTCCCAACACTCTTTGGTACCTATAGTGGTATTAACTCTCTCATTGCAAGTGACGAAATGAAAAACATTCCGCAGTATAGGGGGAGGGCGCTTCCACCGTCCTTTGTCCACTTTTGACGAGCCGGGGCTACCCGAGCAGCGTGGTACTCGATCATGGCATCGCAGAATGTGTTGGCTTGACAGATGGTGGGCATTGTGAGCTACTGCTGGGGCTGAAGGCTTTGCTTTGTGTCGATCAGACTTTGGCGTAGGTGATCTGATCGGTGGTACTCACCAACGTTCGAAGGTTGGTGTCTTCCCTGAGTGATAGCCGCTTTTTTCTATGTGAAATAATGGCGCCGAATCAAAACATTTGGCCGAGGGACGTGTTCCAGTGGATTTCTGATCAAATACAGAACATGAAAGCGAAACTGTGCTTGTCCACTTCGCCGTGGGGTCTAGATTGGGCCGGTAATCTTTGGGGCTTGCAACGGCTAGCTCTCTATCGTATTCGACCACGGCGCCGCAGATTGAGTTGAATGGCTAGCGGTAGACATCGTGCTGCAGCGGACCTAATGGTTGTCCGGGTTTGTGTTTGTGGGGAAAGAAGTTCAAACTTTTTGATCACTGCCTATCTCTACGGCACATATTTCAGCACGAGGACCTCACGAGATTCGTTTTGATATCGTTCGCAACCTAAAATGGGCTGCCCTAGATAGCATGATATGGACAGGAAAATAGAGACTGCGACAATAGTCAAGAACTTACAAGGTAATCAATACGTTTTGGAGGATACCTAGGCAGTAGGTTTTGAAGATGCCAACCTTGAAGATGGTTGGCACACCTTTGGAGACAGTGGATAGACTTTAAATATATATTGATAGGCCTTCACAGATGGTCGAGAGATCCTGGAAGATGATTGAGAGGCGTGGTGACTATCTTTTAGAGACCCGACATTTCGTCGCAGGCTCTGTTTTCCTGTGCGGTGTTGATGGTGACGACGTGTTTGGTCTTTTTGTCCTTGGATAATGACTTGAAATACCTCGACCACCACAAGTCAACTTCTACGCCCATCGCATCTCGCTGTTGAAGCGTTCCTTGACTGGCCATCCAGCTCGCCACTTCACGAAAATGATACCACCATTGCTTTTGCCATTTGTCTGCCCTGCAATAGCCAACTTAGCATGCATTCCTCGAAACAAAAAGAGATAGGTAGTCGGGCCAACCTATCAAGATAGCGCCCCCTGTCGTCACCTTGGTCACTGCGCAAATCTCTGATAATGCGTGTGGCGTGCTTGTGTTTCCACATCGAAGCTGCCCTCTCCCACCTTCTATGATAACTGAGCCTGGTAGGGAGGAAGCTTTGACATGTATGTAGCCACAAAGCAGGTTCGGGTTGCCGATAGAGGGGCGTCAATGTCGTAAAAGGCCAGCTCTCATCAGCAAGCCACACTAAATCTGTGGTAACCGTATCTCCCAGACATTTCATATGGACACCGGCAACAACCCAAAAGAGCAAACAAGAACAATGTAAAATGACTTAACCATGATCCGCTGGTATCTGCCTGACCTGTTAAACGCCGTCCAAACCCCACCTGACGCCTGCTCTCTCGAAAAGAAGAAAGGCACAAAGCAAACCCCAGATCCGCTAACCCATTCCCTTCCATCCCGTTTTATGTGTAGTGCGCATGAGTGGCAGAAACTCAAGAAAAGTAGTCGCAGGCTTATCTCGCTGCTCTTGACTGAAGAAGACAGGTCAAGGAGAAATAGATGAGAAGACACTAGAGAGCTAATTGGCGCCATTCTCCTGTTTCTTCTCATCCCACTTTTGGTCCTCATCAGTCTTCATGTCAACATCCTCGTTGCCACCAGCCAGAACCCGAGTCTTGGAGGCGTGGTTCTCTTGGCCGGCAGTAGGAGTCTGAGCGACAACCTCCCCGTCCTCGTTGACAAACTCAAAGTTGTATCTGCTGAGCAAGTGGGGGATGGCAGAAAGTTGGGGTCCGTAGCGCTGGGTGTTGTCGTAGAGCTCGAATAGGGGCACGGCGAGGAGTTTCATGTTCTTGGGAACGGAGAGGACTTCTGATGGGAAAACATTAGCATAGTTGAAAGATAAAAACTGGAAGGGGGGACTTACTGGTCTCAGGAAGCTGGATCAAGTAGAGCTTCTTGCACTCCTTGGGCCGTGTGATATGGGCAGGGACGAAAGGGTACATGAAGGTCTCGGTGTTGGGGCGCCACCACTGCGCAAGGCAGTCGCCAATTTCCCAGTCGGCGGCCTTGTTGCCTTCGCCCAGGCTGCCGACTGGTGCAAGGCGCTCATCGAGGCGGCGCTTGAATCCCTCAATCTCGTCATCTTCGGGATGGAGGTAGTCGCCAGGCAGCTTGAAGAAAGCATTGGCAATCTGGAGCATTAGAATGTGTGGGTGGTTGTGCTCATGGCACACCAGGATGCCTTCGCAAGTCCGGCGCATTCCATGTTTCTCGTAGTGGTCGTTCAGGCGCTCGAGTCGGGCGATCACACTGGGGTCCTCCTCAGGCTGGGTCTCCTTGACACCGAACGTGTAGTTTGAGAGAGGGTAGAGACGGATAGTGGGTGGCTGATTGGCATTGAAAGAATTGGGGATAGTGGGGGGTCGCTCGCTTTGGAGTGCATTGGGCGTGATTGTAGACATCTTGACTTGGTGTTTGCTCGGGATCGCTGGAAACCTAGCGGGTAGCTGAAGCAAGATGTGCTGCGCAGGAGGAGAAATGGTGCTGAGAGAAGAATTTTGAAGCTAAATATCTACAAGAGTGTTCTGATAGAATAACTGGACAGTGCTATTGTACTTCGAGATGATGTCGTCGGTGGTGTCTGAGGGCGGGTCTGCTTAGTCATCGATGTTGTTGCTAGTGGTGGACCTTGGTGGCAGTTCGCTGGGAAACAGCCCCTGTTTGGAGCTTCCGCCTTGGCCATGTCGGCAGAATCACTACACTTTAAAGGCGGTCAGCGCTCTCAAGACCAGGGATTCGGTCTAGGCAGAACCAGCTGGGCCGCACCCAATTTCCAACGTTTCATGTAAACGCAGGTTGGGTGGTTGGGAATAGCCTCACAAAACTGTTCATCGCTATTAAAGGGTGCCATGCCATAAATAACATCTGCTTTTATATCATTAACACGGGTTGACAATGCAGGGAACATTGAACACCTACGGATATCGCTCCGAGTACTTTCCTGGTCTTCACTCAATTCCAGCTAACCGGACTGCGTAGACAGGCGTTGCCATTATGCCCTAGAATTGTCTATAAGCAGTCATGGCTGAGCAGTGTCATCATTTCGTTCTGCTTTGACACACGATTCTTGCTTGTGTCTGCTATGTGGTCCCCTTTGTGTAAGAACTCTCTGTCTTTGGACAAGTGCACTAACGTATAAACTACCTACTATTACCGACTACTCTAGGTACAGCTTCCAAGCTGAGATTGTCTCTATTACTTCAACGTGTTATGTCAGCCATGTTGCGGTACTGGTTGACTAGTCGTGTTCCTTGAATGAGACTTGGTGCATCCTACCTTACTTAGGTATTATTGACAGTACTCACTGTCCTAGTTGGGTTTGTTGATACTCATACTGCGCTAAGACAGTTTTTTTGTTCGAAATTACTCTTTTTGTTACCTGAGATCCTGAACAGCCAATGCCATCTGGCCTTGATATATTTCTCCAATCTCACCTAGTCGTCTGAGATGCCTTTTGTCGTGGAAACTGACCTGCATGAAACCCCAAGGCCTCAGCTCAGAGTTTATGCCTGATCGAAATATCCAAGATATCTCTTTCTATTCGTCATCCGAGCTACCAGTTGCTCCTTCCCTTGATATTTCTTATCTCACGATGCTTATCTCGGAATTTTCGTGTGATCTTTTCCCCAGCTTCGAACTCTCCCAGCCAAACCACCCAGTTTGCTTATCTTTTTATTTTTTTCCGCTCAAAGATCTGCCTCAAATCTCTTCTCTCAACCAAATTTTCTCCCGTCGGGCGGCTCTCTTCTCTCCCCTCTTACAACCGCCGACTTCTGGGCTCACTCTTCACGAGGATCACCTCAACAGCTTCATATCATTTCTCAGTTTCTCGAATTTTGCTTTGTGGTCGAGTCGGAACATCTTCCGGAGTCGAACGACTCTAGATGGTGACATCGTGGTCGGTACCGAGATTCTTTAACATAAAATCGGCTTGCTGGTTCATTTTCGCGAATGCTGTTTGCTAACACCGCCTCTAGATCTCAACACATCACCAAACAACTAGCTTAGTCTGCCTTCATGGAATCGCCCCCTAGCAAGGAGGGCAAGCCTCCCACAACATACACACCAGAAGACACCTATTTCAAATCCCTTCCCACTCTCGGCGAAGAAGAAGACTTTCCGAAGCTCGATGAGGGGTTCCAATGTACCATCCAATTGCTTGAGAATGCCGAAGCAGTTGTTCAAAGTCTCAAGGACCTGCCCGAGGTCGGCAACTGGCTCAAAGATATTGACCGCCTCAAACAAAAAGCTAGCCCACAGCGTGTGGTGATTGGAGTGGTCGGGAGCACCGGAGCCGGCAAAAGCAGCGTGATCAATGCAGTGCTAGATAAGGAGGATCTTCTCCCGACAAACTGCATGAGGGCTTGTACCGCAGCGATTACGGAGGTTTCGTACAACACTTCAGATGATCCCAATGAGAAGTATCGAGCAGAAGTGGAGTTCATCACCGCCGGCGAGTGGGCGAAAGAGCTCGATATTCTTCTTGACGACATTCATAACGGCCAAGCGACGTTTGGGCCTGATGTGTTTGGTACCGAGAGCGAAGCTGGCATTGCCTATCACAAACTCAGAGCGGTTTATCCAGCGCTCAAGGGAGATGATATCAAGAAAGGAAAATTCAACGTGGATACCTTGGTCAAAGACGACTCGGTCAAACACTTGTTCGGATCCGTGAAGACTGTCGCCGGCCCGTCCTTCAACGGGTTTGTCAAGCTTCTTCGAATCTTTGTTGACTCCAAGGAGAAAGGTCGAGGACAGCCCAAGGAAGCAACATCACTCGAGTTTTGGCCTTTGATCAAGGTTGTTCGCGTCTTTATCAGGTCTGAGACTCTGAAAAGTGGACTGGTTCTCGTGGACTTGGTAAGCTTTTTCTTACGCTCGATCACAATGGTGATTCTCTGAAAGTCAAACAGCCAGGTATACATGATTCCAATGCTGCTCGGTCCAGGATTGCAAACAGGTATATCCAACGCTGTTCAGGCCTCTGGGTGGGTACCCCGATCACTCGAGCGGTTGATGATCTAGCGGCGAGACAGCTTCTCGGCAAGGCGTTCAAAAGACAGCTCCGGTTTGACGGGGATTACTCTGCAGTCACCGTCATCTGTTCCAAAACGGATGACATCTCCGAGACTGAACTCCTAAAATCACTTCCAGACCATGCTGAAGCGCATCGCTCCGATGAAAAACTCAAAGTGATGCGCCGCGAAGTCTTGGAACGCAGTGGGGATCTGATGTCTAAGCAGCAACAGCTAGCGCAGGTCAGGGAAGATATTAAGCTCCTCAACAATCAGAGTCTGCGCTTGAAGCTTACTCTACTTGAAAATCCCTCCGATGACATGATTGTTCTCGAGCTACCACAAGCTTCGCGAAAGCGACCTGCGAGACCAGCTGCGGGTGAGGCACGCAAGCGCTTTCGAAAGCAGCAGCAGGATCAAAGCCCCGAGGCGAGTGATCTCAGTGACGACGCTGAGTCATCGTTTGAGGAGGGTAAGCCTAGACAGGAGAAGATTTCTCGAGATAAGGCGTCTCAAAGACTGCAAAGCCTTAGTGAGCAGATGGCTAATTCGGGAATGAAAGAGTTGTCTATTAAGGACGCCGAGAACGATTTGGAGAATAAGGTAAAGAGCATGAACGAGGTCATCGATTTACTAAAGAAGCAGAGGAGAAGCGCCTGCATTCGCTTCCGCAATGATTTCTCGAAGCCTGAACTTCAGAGACAGTTTGGGGAAGGTGTTCTACAGTCAGTCGTCATGGCACTGATTACATTCCCTGCTGCATAAGCTAACAAACCTCCCACAGGCTGGATGAAGAAGATGCCGCATACAACGATGATTATGATCCCAGCAAGGTCCAGCAAGGCAAGTACTACAAGATCGGCAAAAAGCTCCCTGTCTTTTGTGCGTCAAGCAATGCCTACCATAAACTGATGGGAAGACTTCAAGAAGACGAATCAATCCATGGATTTACCACGACTGACACCCAGATTCCTATGCTCAAGGAACACGCTCTCAACATTGTCGCCCAAATAGAGTGTGAAAATTACCGCCAAGTCTTGCGTGATTTTGCTCGTTTTCTAACTGGTTTGCATTTGCGAGTTCTCGTTGCTGCAAAGCCTTACACGCTAACTGAAGACATACGAGAGGTTGAGAAAGCCATTCTCCAAGATCGTCTCAATGAATTCCAGTAAGGATTTGACTCGATGATTGAGGAAGCTTTCAACAATCTCGACCAGGCGGTGCACTCCAACATCTTTTGCAAGTTGCATAACGCTCGTGATACGGCATCAAAGAGTGCCACCACCGCCATCGAGAGATGGTTTTCGCGCCCGAGAAATGGTGGCTGCTGTATGGCACATTCCGCGCGGCGTTTCAGAGAGTAAGTCAAACACACAAAAGTCCAACGTTTATGATGATGTATCTAACAACCAAACTAGAGGTGTGTGGAAGAGCAGACGAGGTCCAATTGACTTAAATCAGGGTAAGATTACTCTCAACATAATACAAGACATGATACATGAAAAATAACTAACGAGCAGCAGAGCTCGTCGACCCTCTGATGAGTTTTATCTCTCCCGGGTGGGAGAAGATATTTCCCGACCTCGTGACCAAGCATCTCGTGCCCCTTGCCGACGGCATGATCATGGAGCTACGTGCTTTCAGCAATCTCCCAGCCGAGCGTGAGGTCTCAACAAGCTGCCGGTGTTTTTTGCGGTGAGGCACCAGATGACTCTCCTAGAGGGAATCCTCCAGGACGTGCCGAAACTGAGCAAGCGCCTCAACGATACACAAAAGTCTGCCAGTCGCATGATCGTCTCGACCATCACGCAGAATATGATACCAGCATACCAAGCTTGCAAAGAGGAGAAAGGTATGCTTCCCTGCTCGGGTGCTTTGGCTTGGAGCTAGCATTAATCTTTAAGTAAGAACAGGGTGCTTTAGACGGATGAAAGAGCTGATGACCACACATTTTGAGACGAGACGGGACCCGATGTTCAGAGCCGCAACTAAGAAAGTCGAGAAGACTTTGCTCGAGGGCTTGCGCGACTGCAGGGAGAGGGCTATCGGAAAGGGCAGAGGGGTCGTTACGAAGACCGGCAGAGAATTCAAGCGTGTGCTCTATGTGGAGCACAGAATCAAAGTCTCGGAGACTTCGAAGCGAGCCATCGAAAACCTTCTGGCCACTGCCGATCGAAGATTCAATGAGATCCTGCATGGCTCACCATTGACACCAGGCACTGAGGTTCGGGAGATGAACCGCTTGGCTGAGAATGACGATGGGTTTGATCCAGCTCAGGACGAGCACCTGACAACTCCACCTGCTCATGGAGATGCTGATTCTTCTGACGAACATGATGATGCAGAGGTCCAGGATCAAGAGATGCACGATCTTCCAGTGAAGAACGAGGAGCATGATGAGGAGTGATGCAGTCTCGAAATGCATATAAAACTGCAGCAAGAGAGATGATCTGGGGGTGGATTTCGAGCGGTGATTTTTAATGCCAGATATTGTATCTAGATACTTTTGCTTCTCATTTATCATTACGAGATCTTACATCTCTATAACACACGCAGGCCGAGTGTGCCATTCATTCGGCAGGCATAGCTAGCTTAAACGTATCAATGTATAAGGGTTTCTAAATCCCCTCCTATTTTCTGCCCGCGTGACATCTTTACCTTGATACGTTTCTTGTTCAACAACAGATTAGTTTTCATTTCTTTGCTCGGTACACCCTCATCATCACAAACTATATAATCAAGTATCTCCAAGAGAACTTAACTTCTAACCCATCCATTAGACCTGCCAAAAGTCTCGCAGCATTAGCATGGGAGATCCAAAGTCACATAGCTACCAGATATTACAGGGACACATCCACCAAACATTGCAAGGAAAAGCATTGCCTAGACAGTTTCAAAGTGTCAAATAATGATAATGAAAAAGCAGACCACAGAAAGATGGCAGCCGGCAGTCGAGCACAATCAATACCTAACATCTCTATCCTAATGGCATTTGTCTATATTCCAAGACCTCTGGATGTCTTCATCTGCCTGCCAAATGATTACAGGACATGTACCTGCATCGAAGAGGTGACATGCCACCTACATAATACCTAAGACGAGCAAATCACATAGTCTACCTCGGTATAAACCTCGATGAAATACCAAACAAGACGCAGACCCATCACACCACAGGTTTCCCAAGTCTTGCAACCACCAGCAGGCCAGAAGATAGAAGTGAGGTGCTTATATAGGTAGGTACGCAGTTCATGGACATGGGCTGGAGTTTAACATCTTGAGAATTATGCCCAAATCGAGCCCAGATATGTACGTGAAACATTTCCGTCCCTACGAAATAAACTCCAACTCCTCTCCTATCTATTACACCCATTACAACCACGACCCCCTTTAATCCTCCAAAACCCTTGTCTCAACTCTAAACCCTTCCTTCTGCAAATTCTCGACAAACCCCCCCCCCAACAACGCAGGCGTGTAAACCCCGCCCTCCAACCCCAACCCCTCCCCTCCCTCCTCCAAAATGGTCCTCGCCGCCTCCGCCAGGAACATCCCCGTCAAATAATACGTACTCCCCCTAAACCACGCCTTCCCCACCGCCTTCTTCTTCCCGAAATCCCCATCCGGCGCGGCAACACCCCTATACTCAATCTCGTCCTTGCTCGCCACATCCTCTTCCGGACCCTCCCCTGGCTGGGTCACCCTACCCGCAAGGAACCTCCTCAGGGGTCCGGTGACAATGATAAGACCAAAGAGCATGAGGCCAAAGTGGATAGCTATGCCGGTGAGCCAATTCCGTGGTTTCATGTATTCGCGGAAGCTGAACTTAGGGCCGTATGATTGAGATTGGCGAGAGGGGAGGGTGGACAGCAGGCCCCAGGTGCGGTGGATAAGGGCGGTGTCGGTTCCGTTGGCTATGCTGGAGGTGAGGAGGCCTAAATGGGGAATGGTGATGAGGCCGGTGACGCGGGTCAGGAGACCTGGTTGAGGGGCGCGGGTTGGGTTGGGGACTGGAGACAGGGCGTATGGTTTGTAAGAAGCTATTAATGTAGGGAGGGGAAAGTGATCTGAGATTGTGAGAGCCGTGGCTAAAGTCCCGCCTGAAGGGGCAGATTTGAGGTTGTGGATAGACACAGTCACATCGGCGGTTTTGGCGTTGAGCTCCTCTTTCAGGGTGTTTGCCAGGGCGAAGGTGAGGAGATCAGGAGGGGCGGACTCGATGCCAATTTGAGGGATCATGATGGCCCCGGTGGATTTGGCCGTGTCTTCGTATTTCTTGATCATGGCGGCGACGTAGGGGACTTCGCCGGTGACGTCGAGGTAGTGGGTGCCATTTTGGGCGCAGGCTTTGAAGGCGTGCTCGCCGTGGGCGGAGTAGGGACCGACGGTGGTGATGAGAATGAAGGTCTTCTTGGCGAGGGAGGAGAGGTCGGTGTCGTTGAGGGAACAGGTTTCGATGGAGGGGGGTGCGCGGTCTGGGTTGAGCTTTTTGAGCTCTTCGGTGAGGAGCTCAAGTTTGGCTTGGGAGCGGCCGGCGATGGCCCATTTAAGGGTGCTGGGGAGGTGAGTGGTGATGTACTTTGCGGTGAGTTTGCCGGTGTAGCCTGGGTGAGTGTTAGTTGTGATCATGAGTGAGATATTGCTGGTGATAGCTTACCTGTGGCTCCAAAGACGACGAGATCGTATTGACGGCTGTGGTTTTTGAACGTCATCTTGTTGAGTTGGCACCTCCTTCAAGTTTTTTTTTCAATAACGACACGAGCCAAGTTCCTTGAAAAGATAAGATGAGGGGTGAAATTAAGGGTTGACTATCTCTATCGAAGGACATGCCCAAGTGCTTGGGCTACTGGGTAGGAAGGGAGCTTGAGCATAGACCCGCTTTGCGTCAACCATTCATCAAGGGCATCATTGCTATGATCCCTGTCTTACAGCTGAAAGTGCCGTCCTGATGTTATCGGAGACATATGGTGAGCCAGAATAGGCAATCAACGCCGTCAATAGCTCTCTGGTACTTGGAACTGAACGGTGTATCAGAATGCTTTCGGGCAAAGGACCGGCTTCCGGTTTTCTCCCTATTGCTCCTTGTGTTGCCAAAGATCAAAGATCGAAACGGCAGCTCCAGGTGAACAAACCCCCGGCAGGCAAATGACGCATTGGCCAACGGCCGAAATCTTGGCAGCGGGAGTCTGCAAAAGGCTCCATAATAATTGGGGCTGGCGTGCCCCGCCCCGCACATGGTCTCCCAGCTGGTGGTAGAAAAAAACGGCAAAATGGTTTCGCCTAGATTCCGAGTTTTCCTCTGCGCGGCCCCCTGGCACACACCAAAAATTGACCTGCACATTTATCAAAATCGTCTTGCCCGCCGAACGCCCAGCGACTCGTACTTGGAGATCACGACCCAGATCCCAAACCAATAATCAGTCAAAATGTCCAAGCGCACGAAGAAGGTCGGCATTTCCGGCAAGGTAAGTAATATCGCTGTCCCTCTGATCCTGTGGTTGCTGCTGCGGTCGCGAGAACAAAGTCGCTAATGAAGCAAAAATAGTACGGTACAAGGTTAGTCGCCCATACTCTTCCGCTTTGAATCCTTCTCTTTGCCCTTTTCGACGACGACGACACCGAGTTCCAGGAAAGCGAATTTCCCAAAATTCCCCAGCATCCTAGTTCAGAAACCCCGCCAAAGACCCGCCAACGGAATGATGGAACTCGCAATGGCAACTTTCAACGGCAGATGGTCCTGAGGTTGGAGTTTTGCCTGGGAATCTATTGCTTGGCTTCATGGTTTATCTGCTTTGGAAGCCAGAACTCGATTCGATGAACAACAACTTGAATTCTTTGAGACTCGCAACGCGACCGGCGGCCAGCACCCCATACGACCCGACCCCTCGACGAAGCTTCTACTCGACTTTTGGAACTTGGCTATCAGCAAGAAGGTAGATTTGATGCTGACTGTCTCCCAGATACGGTGCTTCGCTCCGTAAGCTCGTCAAGAAGCAGGAAGTGTCCCAGCACGCCAGATACACCTGCAGTATGTCCCCTCTTTGATAGTGGAGGGCCATTAATCCCATGGCTTCCTTGAACAAGGTCGCACGGATCGCTGACCTATTGTGTAGCTTTCTGCGGTAAGGACAGCGTTCGCCGCTCCTCCGTCGGTATCTGGAACTGCAAGTCCTGCAAGAAGGTCATGGCTGGTGGTGCTTACGTCGTTGCGTATGTCGTCCTCGGAAAACTCACAAACAGGAAACCGGCTGACCGAAGATAGTACTCCCGCTGCTGCCGCTATGCGGTCGACTCTCCGCAGACTTCGCGAGATCACTGAAGTTTAAGTGCGTTGATGGGCATGGTTTGGCTTCTGGGTTTGGTGTCATGGAAAAGGACAACGGAGGCTCTGCAGTACACAATTTCAGCCGTTGGGTACGGCGGGTCGATCAATGAGAATTCTTTGAGCAACGGCGAGTCCACGGTCTCGTTCACGATTGTCACTTAAATGATGAATGGAAGGGAAGCGCATCATCACGTCGCTCCCTCACTCAACACGACCATAGTCGGGAGCAAACTTCTCGATCGCAAGCTTCTAGAGCGCGCAGATGTCAAATGTCACGATTCGCCATGGCACCTTGTTTTTGTTCCTTTCGATGTTCGACGTTCGATGCTTCGCAGTCTCGCTACCTTGTATCCCGGGTTACCGCTTCTGCATTCCCGTCGCCGAGCTCAGGCCAAGTCTTTGACAATGAAACCGCAGTTCCCCGCCTTTGGGAAGATGGTTTGGGGATTTGGGGGGTAGGGGTGATTGTCAGCTGCGCCGGTCCACGTCATATGACGGAAGACTCATCGAGGGTTGACCCTCGATAAGTGAAGTGTGAATACATGGCTCTTGGGATGTGAGCTTACAGTTACAGCAGGATGACTAACTTGAGCGCCCCACGTTTGTGAACCTGTTGGTACAAGATGAGGTTACACTAACGTGGCATGATGGGCACGCTGGGGTGCCTCTCAGGCTACTCCGTAGGAAGCAAATAATTCGGAGGCAGCAGCGTTCACACAGGTTTCAGCGAAGCGTGTGAACCTGGTTCGGAAGAGGAGGGCGGAGCAGACATCCTCAGTGTCAGCTTGGCACGCGGCAGCTGTCTCAAACGTTCCGTCACTTCTGTTCTGGGAGAAGTGAGGGAGTATTCTGGTGCAAAAGGCAATAATTGGAAAGGGGGATACCACATCCGCTAAGTTGGGACCCCGTTCAAATCAATTGCTGCAATCTGATGATTCTAATCTCTGTTCTATGAGAGTTTCGAATAAGGTCTTCGTTTGCAACAATAGGCTGCCTGGTGCCCACTTGCTTTCATCATCGCTATCAGCCCACAGGCCCGGGCATATGGTGCTTCGTGGGGTCCCGGAGTGACCAAAGCTTCGAAATCGCCAGATATCGAGTGGCTGGTAGGGAAAGGTTAAGCCCTCTCGCAGCCCCAAGACGATTTAGGCCTTATTCATCAAGGTACTTGCTTCCTCTTCAGAAAGGAGCACAGTCAGCTCGCTCGACAGCTCAACAACGTGACTGGAGAGTGTACCGAAAGTGTACCAGTGTCACCCTGAGCTGTGGACGGCATCCTCACTTGATTGGCCCGTGCCTCTCGGCTTCGCTGCGCTAACACGGGCGCCGCCAAAAAGGCACCTCGCTGGCCCGCAGCCTTTCTTTCTTCCCTTTCCTCACTTTCCACTCTTCAGAGCACCCCTCTTTGAATCCCAGCAGTCCACTCAGAGCACCGCCTCCCACCTTCCAGCACCCACATTACCACCACCTACCACCACATTCACTGCACCCGTCGCCACCATAATCAGCACCACTTACACGAGGCAATCAAGCTGTACTCAACCCGACACGACGACTGTGGAATTTCACCCAGTTGATAGTCTCACGTCACTCTCCACTTCTTCAATCCTCCTTTTTTTGACGATTTTTACCCGTTGCTGAGGAGATCATTTACATGACTCCCCAGCGCCACTTGAGCTTTGGGGAATTTGATTTCGGCTCACTACGCCATCCACCAACGCCATGGCTGACCAGTGCATCGTCTGTCTTGAGAACCTAGAGGTCGAAAGCAACCCAGACGCAACAACGCCCGCCCAACAACGCCTCTCCAAGGAGCTCGAGGCCGAGCATGCACGTCTTGCTGTCACCGATCCAGATGCTCTTGCTGAACTTAACAGCAAGCAAGAGCTCCCGCTCGAGGGCCGGGAGCACCATGTTGCACAGATTCCCATCTGTGGGCACATGCTACACGATGTCTGTCTGAGAGAATGGAGCGAAAAGGCAAACAGCTGCCCCATCTGCCGCCAGACCTTCCATGTCGTCACCGTCTATGACAGAATCGGAGGTAAGTTTGCCACACCTTTCCTGAGCATGAAAGAAGTGCATTGTTTACTGATGCATCCCCTTCACTAGGCCAGTACTTGTCCACCCGTCGAGTCGAGGACAAGAAGCAGGTACCCGAGTTCGATCCACAGGCGTGGGCAGACGAGAATCCAGAAGAAGAAGTGGTGGTCAGCAACCCCTGCCCTGTGTGCAACTCAGCAGACCACGAAGAGGTCCTTTTACTTTGCGACGGATGCGATGCATGCTATCACACGCACTGCATCGGCCTTGACCGAATCCCAGCTGGCCCCTGGTTTTGTATGGAATGTGTTCACTCACTTGGTCCCGAGCTCATCCAGCCTGCTGCCGCCGGGAATGGCCTCCAAGAGAACAGCGCACGCCCTCTGTATTACTTCCCTCGCACCCAGGCCAGCATGCGGCGCGCTAGGCAGCGGGCTCGCTCCGATGAATGGCAGGGTGCTTGGGGCCGCATCACTGGCCGGATCTGGGACGCCCTTGAGCTGGACTTGGACTACCAGGACGATGACGATCAGGTCGTCTTTGAGGGCCTGCGCCGGTCACAGCAACTACGAGAAAGAGAAAGGCAGGAACACGAACGCTGGCAGCAACGCCTAAACATTGCGAGTCGCTTGGGGGCAAGAGATGTTTTCGTTAATAATATGCCGATTCTCGCTCGCCCAGCTCCGCCGCCACCACCCCCACAAGAGTCGCGCGAGGAGACATTGGCCTGGGGTGCGTTGGAAAAGGCCAGGGAGACCACCGAGAGCAGGAAGAGAAAGTCGCGCTCAGGCACGGCCGAGCCCCATGAGGAACAGCACCCAGAGCCCGAAAGGAAGCTGAAGCGACCAAGAACAAGGCGAATGCCGACAACCCAAAATGGTGAATCGTCTACTGCCGCAAGAGCCGAAGCAGAGCCTTCAAACCGGCCCGAGCAGTCAAATGGCACTTCATCAGCCAACCCCGGGGCCGCCTCGCGAACAACGACCGATATTCCCCCTTCGTTTCTATCCTCGCTCCTGAAGGAGGTCGAGATGAGTACCCCTTCCGACGAAGAAACCCTCCGACATATCTATGGACCCATACCGGGTGCGAATGATGTCTCGTCACCTGCTCGCTCGCCTTCTCCTCTCAGCCAAGGATGCATTACCCCTCCCCCTGTGCGCTCTAGTTCCCCGCACATGACGCTCAGCTCACACATAACCCCTATCTACCCACCAGCGAACTTCTCACCAACGCGGGCGTCATCATCGAACTCCAGTTCCATCAAACCTTCCCGAGCCACATCGCCACACAAGCACGCACATCGCGACAACCGATCATCGCCCGAGAATAGCGACTCGGAACCTCGCGGGCGCCAGCATCCACGGCCGTTGGAGCTTAGGCAGCCCCAGCCTCGGCGCAATCGTCCGGCTGTGCTGCCAAGGTCCGAAAACGTGTCGCCGACACGCCCCACCTTGCCTCTTGAGCTCAAACAAAATATCAACAGCATCGTCAAGGCAGCCCTCCGCCCCCACTGGCGTGATCGACAGCTCACGGCGGAGCAATACGAGAAGATCAACCGTGACATATCGCGTTTGATTTACGAAGAAGTTAAGGATCCTTCGGCCGTCACTGAAGATACAAAACAGAGCTGGGAGAAGACAGCTTCCCAAGAGGTGGCGCGAGCAGTCGCCTCGCTCAAGGCTTGAGATTTTGATCAGTGGGCAGGCATCATTACTCGTTTCACCTTTTCATATACGGGCCACGGCACGGTACGGCGCATGACGACTAAAATTATTATCACAGATTCGACCACGACGATAACGACTGCTGGTTTGCAGTGATTCTCATGACAAACGGCGTTTTATCCATGGGCATGGAACATATCGGAAGGAGCGATTTGGGCATAAACGTATGGGCAGACTAGGATACCCAACGGCTGAGCATTTATCTGGTTGGGGCGAGAGGGAGATAAATAGGTGTTTATCAGAAGAGGAAGGAATATCGGTATCCTTTATCATTCTAGCTCATTTCTTTTTGTTTTTCCGTTTCTTTCGCTTGGTCTGTTGCTGTTTTCTATCAGGGAGTTGAATGGCGTTTGTTGAGGGAGCTGGAATCGTAAGGTTGCATGGGGTTTTGTAACTGGCTTTTTCGTGCTTAGCATAGCCTGGCGGATGGGAGTTGACGACTTTTGATAGGGTCTGGAAATGTATATATCTGTTACACTAGGGATCAAGGCTTGCTGTTATATGTATGAATATTACATAGACCGACGGGGATTATATGTGAGACGGGTGGATGAGAATTGAATGTGTTGAGGGGTTGAGGCTGAGAGTGTTGTTGGTTGGGGATGGTGTGCAATGATATGTGGGTTGGTGTAAATCTGTAATTATTGTGATAATGTTGTGATACTATTTAATTGTGAATGTATATGTGAGTAGATGACAGCTTCACTTTGCTTGAGACCGTCGATATGAAACCATGAGATTGATTGTCTTCACCGACGATTTCAAGTAAGCTACAGCTAGCGGCACAATGAACATGACAAGCCGGCGACGAGCCAGCTATTGACGAAGTAACGGTACAAACTCAGTGTTATGATAGTTGCTTCAAGTTCCTCTACAGGCGGGCAATCTTGTGTGCGAAGAGTCAAAGACAATTGTGAACCTTGACACAGTGAGACGTCCAGATCTCAGCAGAGATCTGATAGCTCCATGGCGCTCACAGTTCAGGGTGCTTATGACAAGGCACCACTGGGCTTGTTATGTTGCAAGTCTCGATGTGCCATCCAAGAGTTGCATTGAAACTGGCAATGAGTGTTGTGTGGGTAGGCGCGCTCTCAGGTCGAGCTCTGGAAAAGGTCACCTCATCCTTCAACATCAAACCAAAATCAACCGATAACCGAGACTGGCGTATGTGGTCAATCCGGACAATGGCACTTGTTTCCGAATACCTACAGTCACAGCAATGGCATTTACGTGCGACTCATGATACTCGGCAGACTCAACGACAAAAACCACACAAAAGCAAATCACAAATATCACACAAAGAAATGTCAGCAGCGACTATCTAACGAGGCCCAGTAGAACATATTAACAGGCTCCGCTAGCGAAAAAAGGCTGCTGGGCTACGAACCCTTCTCTGGGCACAGATTAATGATCATGACGATTTTGGGAGAGATAAAATGCCCTGATGATAAGGATTAAGTGCCGTGAAGAAGAAGAGGAGGAAAAGAAGTTTCAAAAAATTTGGCAGCTGGGAAAGTAGTTTTAAGTACCCCCTGGTGGGGTAGACAACACTAGGTGGTAACAGGCAGGCGGTGAGCGGGAAGCTTGGACCCTTCCCCTGCAAAAAGTTGATGGGAAAGTGTGGTTCGCGGCTTTGGGACGAACCTGGCTGGTGAAAGGAGAGGAATTGAAGATTGAGTGAGGTGAGAGCAGGATAAGCAGTTTGATCCCCCCACACTTGAAAACCGACACAAGGGGACAGCAAAGGCAGCACCCGACTTGCTGAGGAGGAATTGAACAAATAAAAACATGATGTCGGCGGCGCCAGGTAGAGGAGCGGCTGCTCTTCTGAGGGGTAGGTTTTGTTCTTGGTATACTCTCTTGCTATACATCCAGAACTGACGATATTTCTCACAAGGTTCACAAAGAGTCTGCCTCCAATGCGCACGATCCTCCCCCACTGCCGCTCCCCTCCTCAGATCAACAACCACCACCACCACCCTCCTCCCTAGACGTACCTTCGCAGCCGAAGCAACCGCCCCCTCCTCCCCAATACCAGAACAACCCACCACCACAACCACCCAACCACCACCCACCCCTGGCCCAGGCCCCTCCCCCTACCGCATCAAATCCGCCCTCATCCTCACCCGCCCCCCCCTCCTAACCCGCCTCCCCACCCCCTTCGAATCCTCCTTTTACCTCTACCAAAAACGCCTCAACGAGCGCCTCGTCGCCCCCTTCCGCAAAGACTACTACTTCAAGCAAGACACCGCCCACGACCTCGAATGGCGCATCAAGCTCAAGGAGCGTCACGGCGTGCCGGCCAAGGACATCGGGCGGTACAACCCCCGCGGCCGCATGGCCTGGAACGACGAGGTTCTCGTCGGTAGCACCGCCTCTTCCCCGGAGACGCTGACAGAAGTCCTGCTCAAAGACGCAGAGGTCAGGGTCAGTGAAGATGGTGAACTGATCGCCCCGGAAGAAATCGTGCCGGTGGAGAAACCTATGCCGAGGAGGACGGAGGCGGATGAGAAGGGGGATAAGACTAGGTTGGATAGGAAGCTGGACGAGACGCTTTATCTTGTTGTGAAGAAGGGGAGGGAGGGGAAGTGGGGGTTTCCAATGGGGCAGGTTGAGACTGATGAGGCGTTGCATCATGTTTGTTTTTTCCCCTCCTTACATCAAAACTGGTGAGGATGTGTGTTGCTGACCAAGGAAATAGACTGCCAAGAGAGCGCTTGCGGAGGCGGCCGGTGTGAACATGAACACTTGGGTCGTCGGCCGTGTGCCCGTGGCTCACCAGGTGATTGAGCCCGAGATCGAACCCGAGACCAAGAAGCTCGTCAAGAGGGGGGATAAGATTTTTTATCTCAAGGGGAGGATCATGGCTGGACAGGCGGATTTGACGGGGAATACCCAGGGGCTGACCGAGTTTAGGTGGTTGACGCAGAGGGAGATGGAGAAGGTGCTGCCGAGGAGTGTGTGGGACAGTGTCAAGGGGATGGTGGAGTTGAGGTAGAAAATTACCCATCTCATGAGATGGAGGGCATTGTATGTATGTGTATGATTTAGTTTTGGTTGGACGAAAGCGGAAGGCATCAAAAAACAAAAGCAAAACATTCGGGAAATAGGGGGGAATGTTTTGTGACTGGTCTATCTGGGTGGGAATGTACAATAATCTGTGAAAGAGACTTGTAGAGCATGTATAAAGGGGCTTTTGTCTGTGTTGCGAGATGGTAACAAAACGGGGGGGCTGATCATAAAGAAAAGAGATAATTGATAGTGACCCGGCTTGAAAGCAAGATTTCTATGGCCCTTACAGATAACGTCAAACATGAACTCCGGCATAAGTCTGGACATGGACATTGTACATATCAATTCACTCTAGTCTAATCCGCCCAGTTATTTGATCCTTTTTCTACTCCCACCCAGCACACACAAGCATTTGTAATTTTGCTATGCGCACATCCCTCAGTCCTCATCCCAGTTCTGTCATACTAAGTCAGCATCTGTCATCAATGACACATCGATCATCTAACAAGAACTTACCTTGTTGGGTCCAGGAGGCTTGGGTCCACCAGCCTGCCTGGCAACAATGATCTGATCCACAGAGAGCACCGTCCGGGCAGCTTCCGTGGCGAGCTTGATGGCCCATTGCTTGGTCACCAGCAAGTCGAGAATGCCCTCCTCCTCGGCATCCAGGAGGAAGGTACCGTCGTTGTTCTGGATCAAACGTTAGTTGTAGCTGTAGCAAAAAGGGCAAGGAGAGTATACCTCAATATCAACACCCGCAGACCAACCATCCTGCTTCTGATGGGCAGCATACAATCTGCTCAGAACCTCAGTGGCATCCAAACCAGCACTCTCGGCAAGGGTCCTTGGCACGACCTCAAAGGCCTCGGCATACTTCTTGATAGAGTACTGCGCAAGACCCTGAGTCTTGTCACCAACAGCCTGTATCCTCTCAACAAGCTCAATTTCTGTAGCACCAGCACCAGGCACCAGTCTGGCGTCCCTTGTGATGGCCTTAACAACATTGACACCGTCATCAACGGCACGCTCAATGTCATCGAGATGGTTCTGAGTAGCTCCACGGAGCACAATGGTGGCTGTCCTCGTGGCCTCATCCTCCTGTCTGAAAACCGTCACCCGGTCACCGCCAATCTCCTGTGTCTCCACCACGTCAATGGTACCCATCTCGTCAGGCATGGGAGCGCCAAGACGAGCAAGTGGTGTGGCACCAACCACTCTGCAAATTCTTCTGAGCTCAAACTTGCTGAGAATCTTGATGACCAGGATGCCGTAGCGGTTGAGGTAGTGCAAGGCCAGCTCGCCAACTGTAGAGCCCGCAACGACGACACGGATGCCGGCATCGTATAACTCCTTGATAGCAGCCTCGAGTTGTGACTCCTCGCCCTTTGTGAAGTCAAGCATCTCCTTGGCGTTGTGTAGTAATACTGTGCCCTTGGTCTCGGTCTGGCTGGTGTCGATGGCGCAAGTGAAGACACCGACCTTGGCCTTCTTGGCCTTCTTCACCGATCCGTTGGGCTCCTTGGGGAAGACCATACCCTTGACGACACGGCTCTGCTCCAAGCTGCCACCCATGATCTTGACGACGCGGACGTTGTCGACGTTGAAGTTGGCTGGGTTCTTGGGAAGGACGGCGAGGACAGCCTCGGCGACGAGCTTGGAGAGGAACTCCTCGTTGCCGTTCTGCTTGCTGGCGATGACGGTGCGGATGGCCTTGCTCAGTTCGTCCTGGGTCCGGATATCCTCCACCTTGTCAATCTCGAGCTCATCAAGAAAGTCGAGAGCAATCTTCTGTGCCCGTTCGTACCCAGTGACAATGTCAGATGTCTTGAGACCCATGCGCAGAAGCTCCTCCGCCTTCTTGAGAAGCTCGCCAGCGAGGACGATGACGAGGTTGGTGGCATCGCCCATCTCGGACTCTTGTTGCTGACTGGCCATGACGAGAAGCTTAGCGGCGGGGTGGACAACATCGAGCTCGCGGAGGATGGTGGCGGCGTCGGAGGTGAGGATCATCTTCTGGAGATGGTTGATGACGATCTTGTTGCGGCCATAGGGACCCAACGATGTCTGGACCGTCGACGAGATGGCGCGGCAGGCATCGATGTTGCGCAGGACAGCTCCATCTTCAGAATCGTAGCTATAGACAAAGAAAGCAACAGACAGGTCAGCGCTGGGTTGCTATGTGTTGTTGCGATGCCATCTAGGGGCAGCAACAAGTGCATGGTGGGGCAGAGGCGAGATGAGGCAGGGAAGGGGGCAAGGCAGGCAGCGTTCACAAGCTTTGGGATAATGAAAACTTACTTGTTATAGCCGCCCTTGAAAAGGCCGGCGTTGGGCGCATTTGGGATGTTGAGAGACATGGCTGTGGTGAGGTTTCTCGCGGGTTGCGAGGCTTAGAATGGATAGGAGGTGTCGACCGTTCCCAAGGTTAGCGAGTTAAACCAAACGATCCAAGAGCTGCCCGCTGTTTCCCGCTGTGGAGGCCCGCAAAAAAAGTCGAAGTCAACAAAAACGGTAGGCAGCCTTGGGGTGCGTGCAGCTCCCCCTGGCATGCTAAGTCAGCACCCCACCATCCACTAACTCCCAAGAACACAGTGGACCCCGTCTGGACCTTTCAGCCTTGTCGCGCCTGCCGCGAAGCACTACAACTCTCACGTCTCTTGATCCATCCATCCCAGAGTGCTTCATTCCGGCCTGCGTCGTTTCTTGCTCTCTTCAAAAGGTGCCCCGAGCTCCAAACGCTATCGGAAATCTAGGCTTTTCAATTGCTGACACGAGATTTATCGCCTCACCATCTTTCTTCTTTGCGACTCTTGTTTTTATTTCTTCCAACGTTCTCAACTTTCCCAATTCTCAACGCCGCTGTAATCCGCTGGTCGAGTTAGTTCACAACCGTCCACCATGGCGCCAGGTACGTTACGTCAAACTCCCAATCTAACCACCCCGTAACCTTTTTTCCCAAAAACACCATCTTCTCCCCATCATCATCATCACCATCATCACCATCCATTGATTCCCCCGCTCAAAAAATGGACGACTTCACTGACCAAACCTTCTCCCTTTCCACAGCAAGCGCAATCCCCCCAGCCCTCCCCCCAACGGTAGAGGAGGCCTACCGCAGAAAATGCAACAAGCTCCGCCAGCGCACCAACGAAGTCGAAAAGGCCAACGACGCCTCTAGAGTCCGCATCAACCGCCTGAAGCGCCAGATCGAGAAGCTCCGCCTCGAGCGCGTCTTTCTGTTCGAGCAACTCGCCAAGCGGACGAGCACAAACGTGGAGGACTCTGACGGCAGCCCGAGCCCACCACCGACTGTAAGTTCATCACCATCATCTTTATCGCCAAGAAGACTACTGTTGAACGCCGCCGCTCTTTCCAACAACCCGTCACAAAATGAGAGAGATGATCGACTGACCCCTTCGCGTTTGGATAAACAGCCTAAAGAGAAGCCGCTGAGACTGAAGCGAGGCCATAGAAAGGCGAGCATTTTGCCTGTTGACGGGAGTGGGAGCCAGGCGGGGGGTAGTCAGGCTGGTGGGAATGGGGTTGGGTCGTCGTCTTTGACGGCGAGCCAGTTTATTAGCCAGAATCCTGGGGGTGCGAGTCACTCACCGAGTGGGAGTGATGCTTTTTCGTTGGCGAATAAGGGGGGGGCGAACGGGGTGCATCATCAGGAGCCGCCTAAGAAGCCGGGGAATGCGTTTGAGCTTTATTGCAATGAGAGGAACACGGCTGCTTCTGCTGATGTTGCTACTGACGATAAGGCCGAGCAGGAGGAGTCAAGGCGGGAGGTGGACGATGATGAGCTTGCTCGGGGGTGGAAAGATCTGAGCGAGACGCAACGTGGGGAGTTTGAGACGAGGGCAGGGGAGAATATGGCTCAGTATGAGAAGGAGAGGGGGGAGTATGATGCTGCTGCTGCTGCTGCTGAGGCGAAGAGGCAGAAGGAGAGCGAGGAGGCGGAGGAGAAGGGGAAGGAGAATGGTACGGAAAATGCTACGGAGGAGCAAAAGGATGACCAAGGGGATGTGGAGATGGGGGAGTACGATACTGATCAGGAGACGCAGCCTAATCCGGAGGATGATTAGAGTGTCCCTGCTGCGAAGGCTGAGGAAGAACCACTGAGAAAAAGCAGTATACTCGTTTTGCGCAGCGGGGGGGAGGAGCAACATATGGAACAAGGGACGCAGGCTAACCCGGTGGTGATGGAAGAGGAGGAAGAGGAGGAAGAGGAGGAAGAGGAGGACGAGTAGGTGGAGGAAGGATGGTTCACCCTTCCATTTTAAGTACAGACGTGTGTTTTACCCGCCCAATGGGTGAGGCAGTTGCTTGGTGCCTTCGTCGTTCTAACCTTGTGTTTTTTTTTCTCGCTTTCTATGGGTCTGGGAGCAGGCTCGTGCTGACTGACCACAGAGAAAAAAGGGTGGTGTTGAGGCGTACATTATTTGGCGACTAGGTTTTTTCTTCGATTATGGTTTTGCTTCTTCTTTGTGTTAGTGTAGCTACTAGATGTTCCTTGAACAAGGTCCAACCGTTTGTAAGTCTTGTTTGAGAACAGCCATTGAAAAGCTTGATAGACTCTATGGGAACGTTCATTTTAACCACCTTGCTCAACAGCCTTTACTTCTCTGGTGGTGCTGTGTTTGTTGTGAAGGTAGTGAAAAGGGTTACACCTGCAACGTAAAAGACTCGTCTTGAATTGGGAAGAGAGCCATAGAAAAAGAAAAACTCCAAGCCTATGCCTTAGTATGCATGTCCCGCGAACACAAACACACACCAAAAACTCCTACAACTGCATACAAGAGTGTATATATGTAGAAAATGCAGCCATGCGAATTCCCCCCTTTCCGCTCATTATCCTCCCTCCACGCCCCTTCTCCTCTTTCACACCCACGCTTCTCTACCTATATATATTGCCCCTCTGTGGAATTCTATTAATCAATACCCACATACAAATCCACAATGATATTCACCAACGCCACCACAATCTCCGCCGCGATCAACACAATAACTATTTTCCAGTCAGTCAGTTAAAATATCCAGTCTCTTTCTTCATGTCAGGGAATGAAAACTCACCAATCCACTCCAGCTTCTCCCCGTGCCCATGACTCAACTGATCCTTCAGCACCGCCAGCAAATCCGCAATCACATCCAACCTCTCCGTCAGCAACCCCACCCTCTGGTCCATCTCTAGATAACTCCTCACCGCCTGATACACCGGCTCCAGCTGCGGCTCGACCCAGAACAGCTCTGGGGTGTCCAGCACCGACCCATTCAGGTGCACACCAATCCGCAAAATAAACAACTCGCCAATCTGCATGTTGATCTGTCTACGAGAAAGGTCAATCTTGCCAGTAAGGGCGAGCTGGGAGGGTATGTCTTTGCAGTCTTCGATTGTGGAGGCGATGAGTTCTTCAAAGAGGGAGGTCTATTTCTTTCGGTTAGTGGGTGGAAAGGGGAAAGGGGAGAAGGTAAATACCTTGACACTTTGGGCTAGGGCATGCGAGATGGCCAGCTTGGTCATGTAATTGCTCTTGTCTCTCAGCGTGATAAAATCGTTGTATATCCGCGGCTGATACTCGTGCGTATAGTAAAAGTTAAACTTTTCTGTTTCCACGTCGTCCGGGCCAAGCTTCTCTAGCTCGAATTTGGTGATCTCCTTCAGGAACCTCTGCTCCTGACTTGCTGACATGCCCCATATTACCACCACACCATAGTTGAAGAAGAAGACCTCTGGGGTGTGGACGGTGATGTCAAAGTCGACTGGTTGGAGACGGTCACCACCTTCTGTTGCCACCACGCTTTCACCCAGTTGCTGTAGGTCGTCGACGCTTTGGTGGGGACCGTTACCGTATTGCTCGGAAGCATACACTTCTGCGGCCTCGTTTCTGAGGTCTATCAGATTTTGCTGATGGAAGCCCTCGCCGTCTGCTCCGGCAACTTCGCCAGTGGAGTGTCGTCGTTCAGGGGTGGAGTGGACTTGGATTATTTGTTCCTGCCGGGAGAGCTCGACTTGTTTGGAGCTATAGCTGTATGGCGAGTAGATGCACTCGTCGATCAGCTTCGGGTTTGCGCCGCGCCCTTTGCCCTTCCCTTTGAGGAACCTCATAAGCCCATCCATCTGGTATCTGTTCGCCGTGCAGTAGGCTGTGACCCGGGGCAGTGTCTGGCGGTCGGCCTTGCCGAGACGGGCGGCATCTCTGCGGGCAGTCGGGTCTTTGATGCGAGTGTACTGCGAGTACACCTCCCTGCCACTTTCCTCATCCGCTCCATCTTCTTCCAATTCCGGGGTCGGCAGCAACTTGAGCTTCTGAGCGTTCTTCGTGGTACGTTGAGGGCCAATCTTGGGTAGGTGATGTCCTGGTGCGCCCGCCACGGGAAGTACACCGCTGGGTCCTCCGCCCCCATGACTATTGCGCCGGCGGAGTTTATTGTTTAGGGCGGACAACATAGGCGGGCCACCGCCGAGCCCGCCGGTGCTGATGGCCGAGGGGCTGGAGGGCGATAAGGGCGGTTGATGTTGGTGGTGTTGGTGATGGCCTGCTGTTCTTATCCGGGTGCGGTATTGCTGCTCCGGCTCGATCGTCTTGGAGACAGGGTTTGGATTGAAGGTGACATTGCGCTGTGGTTTTGGAGGGCGGGTGGCAGACTCGGGGGATGATGGGGGCTCGACAGAGGAGGTGGATGAACTGTTTGATAAGAGAGGCGTTGTCTCGATGGGCGCCGTCGTGTCCGCCATTTTGTTGTCTTTTCACCTGAGTGGTGGGCGCTGTGATGAGACACAAGGTCTCGGCTGTGTTTTCCAATCAAGCGTCCAATCCGAAAACAGCTATGGATTGTGGTGATTGACGGGAGAGGGTATCGTTTGTTGCTTATTCCTCCCTCTGAGTTTTCTTTTTGTCGTGCCAATCGAAGCTGGTTCCTTAGCGGACTGGGGGAGAGCTTATCGCTGATCGTCGTGGTAAAAAATGATCTGAATGGTGCGGTGTCTCCAACTCTCTACTGTTGCGGACGGGATTGGTGATGACGTCTGGACAGTGTTTGCAGAAGACCCAGTTTCTCAATTGCAGCCGTTCTTCGCTGTGGTTGGCTGAACAAAAGGTTATGGGGATGGCGCTAAGACCGCACATGCAGTGGCCCACAAATCATGTGCTTCGAGCTTCTGTCTTGTGCTGGGTTTTCTTTGGCTTTGCTTGTGACACAGCAGTCACAACAGCCACAGCAACACCACAACGGCGCCGGCAGCTGCGGGGCCTTCTCATTTTGGATGCAAGTGCTGCCATGCTCACCCAGCTTACCAGTCGTTCTAGATTGCGGGTGGAAGACAACAATTGAGGTTGCTGAGAGCAAATGTGTGATCTAACAGCCAGTTGTTGCCTGGTTACCGCCAGCATTTGTTGATTTACCCCTGACCCACATGCTCGGAATAGCTTCATATTGCGTTTCTGACACTCCTGCTTGAAACATCAGGGTTTGTGGTGCTGTGTTGTTTCTCAGTCGATGTCTCCCTCGTTTCTTCCAAAAAGTAGAGACCCAACACGCAGCCGACCACAGCTGAAACGCATCATGCCTTCCAGATGTGGCTTGGAAGGCAAGAGAGCCGCTGGGATGACTCGATTTGAGCCGAAGCAATGGCGGGACAGAATTGTGAGCGATCAGCCGATATCAGATGCTGCTGGGCAGGCGCGTAGATGCCTTGCTTCCATATGTTGCTTGAATATCTCGGACTTGTCTTGCCATCGGAGCATTCGAACGTGACCTCCTTCCTTCGTCAACACTCCCTCATGTTATTGTTTCCACGACATGAACATCACGCCTTCCCTCAACGACACTGCCATCACCAAACTGCGTCAACCCCGGTTTGGGTCGGCAACGACGGAGTGTCTATAAAATGTCTCCTCAGAGTTTGCAGTCTTGTATTCTTCTCTTCTTCCTCTATTCTCTCAATCATCATCAAGCATCGCCAACGCAGTCAACTTTTACAGCCCAGCTTCCCCCATTTTTGGACTTTGTTTCAGGAGATAGCACAGCATCATCAATTTTCTCGTTTGTTCACATCTACATCACAATGGTTTCCAAACTCGCCTTCAACAGCCTTGCGCTTCTCGCTTCCTCCAGCTCTGTGCTCGCTCAGTTCCAAGGCACAACCTACAATCAGACGGGCCCTTTTCTCCTTCAGGTCGTCACGGCTGATGATGACGCACTTGTGGGCAAATATCTCACCACCTGCCATGCCGGCGCTACCATTACGGGCCTTTGCATCGGTTCCAACGACGTCAGCAACTTCACCCTGAGCTTTTACTACAACTACACCATTGTCAACGGCCAACCATCTAAGACCGGCTTCCTCACATGGTCGCTGCCTGTTCCTGGCGCCGAGGGCCCCCTGAGCCTATCTGAGCCCATGAGCCTCATGTTTGAGCCCGGAAGTAATGTGGCTGTACCCATGTTTACAGTAGGTCTACTTCTTTGTTGTCGTCATTCTGCCATTCGCTAACCATATTCTACAGCCTAGCCAAGCTGGTACGCCTGTCGGATGGGACAATAACACTCTTTTCATCGCGGCGCCCTACGACGATTCCAAGTTCAGACCCAATGTCTATCCCAACGCGACGACCACAGACGGCAGCATCATGCGACAGCTCCGCAATTGGCATTCTTGCTGGGTGTTGTACAGCGCCTACTACTTCAACTCCGTCGGTTGGGTCTCTGGCGGCGAGCCACGCAACCCTACCTGCGAGCCTGTCTCCATTGTCAGAGTCGATCCAGCATCCTTGATCATCTCCAGTCCCTGGGACGAGTTGCCTGACGAGTGGTCTCCAGTTGCCCCAGAAGAGGATCAGGACGAAAAAGACGACGAGGCTGATGACGATGAAGCTGATGACGATGAAGATGATGATGCCGAGGACGAGGATGCTTCTGCTGAGGGTCATCAAGAGGGTCAGCAGGCAAACCCAGAGGAGACTCTGGGTGCTAGCGCCGAAGGGAGTGCCAGCAACAGTTTTGGTGAGGAGCATGGCTTCAACGGAGCTGTCCAAGAGGGTACTGGTGAATCTCAGGTGCAGCAGTCTCAGGAAGCGTCTCAGGGTGAGCAGACCCAGGAGGGTGAGCAGCCATCAGAGGAGGCTCAAGTGGAAGAACACGCTGAGGTGGAGCATGCAGAGGAGGGACATGAGGGCGAGCAGTAAGCAACGAATCATGGTGGTTGATTGTGGAAAACATGCATTCAGGAAATGTACATGTAGATCATAATGTTTACTGGTGGCGGATTGGTTGTGAGAGTTAGCATCGTGAAAATCAAAGGAGTTTACATTAGTTTTGCTTCTTTACTGAAGTTGGGTTACTATGGGAAGCTGAACCAGTGCTAATGTTGTGCGAAGCGCTTGAGTGCTCAAACACGTGGGAATACCGGCATCTGGCTTCACGGTGGCCGGCCCGGTGCTTGTGCCACGGAGTTGTGCCAGGACAAACCCAGATCCGGCTTGTGTAAACATTGAGGTTTGTCATATCAGTTGTGCAGACTGTGGTTCCAAAGTTCCGCTGTTGCTGAAAAGGTCTTGGAGCTATGCTACTACCCTTTGTCTCACGTCTGCTGCTGTGATAGATCAACGCTGTGTCTGTGCCTTGTTGACTTGTGTAAGTCTGAGCTGTGACAGGGTTGTACCACGCCGCTAGAGGCTCTTATTTGGACGTCGCTTCTTGACCTTTGACAATCAAGAAGCGATCGCGACATCATGTAGAGAGGTTTGATGCAGAGATATGTGGTGGTTTGTTTATGGTTTTTTCGCCGAGGCTGGGTTTGGCAAGGATGGGGAGGTGATCTGCTGTTTGGGGCTGACCTTGTGGTACAGAGAGGTACGGATGTTAAATATGCTGGGGATTGGCAGGCGATCAATGCTGTCAACGAGAATTCGATGTGTTGTTGTACGAGGGCGGGATAAGGATGGCGCTGGAGGAGGAGGAGGATTGCGTGCTATTGTGTTGATCTATTGATTTTTTCCTATATTGATCAATATGTTTTGAGACTTGCAGACGATCAAAAGTTGGCTCAAAGCAACGAGAAGATGATATGTTGTGAGAAGCGGGGTGGAGAATGCTATTTGGGGAACTGTTTCTCAAGTTCTTTAGAGGGAGTTGAGGTGGAGGTGTGGTTATTGTGTGATTCACTGACGATCAACTACTGTAGTTAGCAAGTTAGGTAGGTAGGTAGGTGCCAGATAATTATCCAACGTTGGCAGTGGTTGGGGAGGTATATTACAGGAGGAATGGGATAGCCACGTCTGATAGGTAAGTGATTACCTAGGTATCCGAACAATGAACAGGACATCTATACTGGGGAGATATTCACCATGATGATCAAAACCCGCGCGGACTACAAACACCTCCCCTAAATATGTCGTGTCCACTGGGACCAGAAATCCCTCCAGAATTCTATATTACCTCCCCCCATGTTAGCCAGCATCGTTGTCTCTGTTAAACGTCGGACAAAAGTGCCACTTTTCGCTTACCTCTGGATCATCCTCCTCCCCCCCGCCGCGAATGACCCTTTCCCCCGGATACCTACTACTAACCTTGACCTTGTAAACCCCCGGACGGAAGAGAGGAAGGAAGGGAGGGAAAGAACCATTGTCTTGTACATCCAGCCTTGTCTAACTTTTTCTTTCCGAGAGCGACAGACAGACAGGTCACGTCAGGCAACGATCTGATCCGTAAAACATGGGGGAACGGAAAGGGGGTAAAGGGTGCACAAGAGTCCCTATGTAAATTAAGTCAATCTATTTTCAGGCTATCACGAATGTGTATCAATCAAGATTCTGGCATATATTTGACCGCTTGTTGATAAGTGCTGAGGTACCTATCAGGACAATAGTTGGTTTTCATAGTCATGATGACGATAACGATGGTATAAATGGTGTTGAGACTGCTGCCCAATCTGACATACATGATCCTGAAATCCAGGCTACAACAACTGTTTCAAAAGAGAGCCGCATCCCGAATCTCGTAAGAACTCGCACTTTGGCCGAGCCTCGCTTATCGTTCGAGAAAAGGGAATTCCCAAACAAGGTATGCAGTCCGGGATCACACCTACCGACATGTACAGTTGAAAGATGTCGATATACAGCCCAGATTTGTTGGTCGTCGCCTGCATTCCCCCCATATTGCCCAACTCATGCTGTATCATGTCCAATACTTGCTCAACGGCCAACAAGTCAGATCACCACCCAGTGATATTCCCCTACTTCCGAGTATGCTTATCAACTTGAGACAGTGCCGCCGTTGTCCTTCCCCACCTACCGTAGGTTGGGCTACTCGCCTTCTGGTGGCGACCCAGGAGGGGGCGGGCCATCTAAACCCCCACCTATTTCAATGCAAGCCCGCATGATGTGTGCCATCCCCAAGGCTTCTCGGGCGTCGTAGATCAAAGCTCCCTCGAGAGCTGGGCAATAGGATATGAGGGCGTGTTATGCGTGCCGTCGGAGTGATCTGCCGATAGGCACGCTCAAGCGCGCCCCAGACGCTCGATAATCAGTCAGCTGCAATCGGGAGGCTGCAGGCGTTATGCAGGGAAGTTGGTGGTTTATAACCTGGTGGTAGCGTTGGTCGCGGTGTAGGATCCTGACGCTAGGAAAGGTGTGCAGGTGAGGGGTAGCATAGAGTACGGAATGCTGTCTTTTTCGGTCCCGCACAGGGCTCATGAGGTATGTGAAGATATGGTGCTTCTGTCAAGTGAAATATTGAGCCGTAAATACACCTGCAAATATCTCTTGAAAGTCAGCTCAATATAAGTATTCATCCTGGCCTCTCAAAGAGCAGAGATGGCATATCCAACACCGGCAAGACGTAAGCTCGGGCAAGAAGAGAGAGAGATCTGAAAGATGCGGGGAAGGCAAGAGGCGCTGTGCCCGTGGCCAGCCTATTCCCCGAGAGAGAGCGAATAGAAGGTGAGAAGGCTGCAGCGTCGATATTGTGGCTACGACTTTTTTAACATGCCAGGCTAGAAGACTAGGCCTTGCTGCTTCGTGCCCGAATTTGCAGCGCCTCTGAATAAGGCATCCGTTCCAATAAATCGGTCGTAGGGTGGTTCGCAATTGTTCGCCCGGCAAAAGCTGTCTGAAGGTGATGTGTCGATTTGATGCAGGTAGAGCCGAGGGATTGACGTAGCGTTTATCTCCTCCTGGCCACTTCTGTTATCTCTCTCCTGGGCACTTCTGTTAGTATGGTGTCTGCGGCTCGAGGGCTGGAGACCTTGCCATACATGCGGTTGAAGTTAGGTAGGTACTTTTGGTAAAGCTGTCACTTACACCAAGCTCTCATGTACCGAAGATGATCTGCCGGTCGTGTTCCTCCGTAGCTCTCTCGTTCATTTGCCATCCAATCTGAGATTGAAGTAACTAACATGTTCATCATCCGACATGCGCCAAAACGGTCGCCTTGCGGCTGCAGTTTGCCGTGCTTGATAGAGTGTCTGTGTAGGAGAGTGATCGACGACATTATCGTCCCCGGTATACAGCCTGGGTGACCGACACCTGTTTCCGTGTTGGGATATTTTGTTGCGTAATGGTGTGGTAGTGTCTGGATTGCAGTACATAGATGCCGGGCAAAGGTATAAGACACGGCAACTGTGCCCAGCTTGTTCTTGATGATGAGCCGCTTCATGTGCCAACTTCCCCAGACTCTGAGTACTTCGCCCCTTACTTGTGTCGTTAGGAGAGAATCACACCTAGCATTGCATTTACCCTGCATCTTTTGTCAGCTTACAAGCCCCATCGCCATATCCCAGAAACCTGGGTATAAGTCCTCACAGCCCGCTCCTAGCACCCATCCCAAACCAAAGAGGCAGACCAGAATTCCCTTTGCCCTTTCAAAATTTTGAAACACTACTTCTCCCTCTGAACCTTTTGAGTTTGCCCCTGGGTGTGCTTGGCTGGTCCGAGACCTACAGCCTGAAAAGCCAAGAGCTTCGCTTCCCTTCCCAGCCCCTCACACCCTGAAGATCTTTCAATATGGGCGACTTCTTTACCCTCCACGAAGAGCCTCGAAGGCCTGCGGGGATACCTCCTGTTGGACGGCCTCTCCCCCCACAGCGTCCTGTTCAGAATACCGATGCCATCCACCCACAGACGAGGACCACCCGGTATCACGATGGACCGGTCCTGACCCAACAGATTGGGAATCCAATCATCGCTAGACACACTATGCCATCCATCACCCCTGCAGCTGTTAGCTCAGATCTTCGAGAAGAGACACCATTCACCGCCGAGGAGATGTATGACGAACTCACTCGTTGGTATGTTGTTCGCTTTGAAAAGGTTTCAGTTGGCAAGAGACTCGGATGGGAGATTGTTAAGCGAATAGATGTGCCTGAGACATCCAGTGATCAGGTCGTCTCGAAGGTGCGGGAGCTCAACAGAACCACCGTTCCGGTCCTTCACAAGCTGAACGACCTGGACGCGGATGTCCTCGACCAGATAAACACGGTGCAAAAGGAGGTTCAGCAGTTATTCGGTTACTATTTCCAGACCGAAGTGGCCCAGATTGAAGATAGGGTTTGGGTTGTGGTGAAGGAGAAGACCTCTAGAGAGCGCGGCAGGGGGTATGAGCGAGATCCCAAGGGCTCAAAGTACCATCACCGTGGCCGACACTCGGACAAGAGGTCAAAGTCAAGAGGAGCGCCCGTCTCTCGCTCGAGAGAGAGGAAGGAGGAACGGACCAGCGTCACGGCCTATTACAAGACCGCACCCAAACCCGGGGTGGATCTGCATATGCTCATGTATGGCAGAGCTGAAGAGCCTTCGACAAGGCCAAGATATGCCTACCAGAATGAGGTGCGAGAGGAGGGTCATGTACGATTCCAGGTGCCTGTTCAAGGCCTCCCCCAGCATCACCAGCAACAACCGCAACAGGGTCAACACTCTTCATCCCTTCCGCACCCTCAGCATCGCCAGGACCACGGCCCACCACAGCACCAACATCAGCATGTCCCGCCTGTTGACCGGCAGTTCGGCCAAACACCCCAGCCTCCGCTTCAAGCTCCACGGAATGCGCCACACCAGGCGGGAGCAAACATCATAAATCGAGGCGAGAGCCCGGGTGTTCAAGGCCGACCACCAATGCCACCGCAGGGGTATCCGCAAGGCCTTCCGCAAGGCCACCCTCAGGGGCATCCTCATGGACATACTCAAGGGTATCAACAAGGAAAGCCACAAGGAGATCAGCAAGCCGACTACCGACCTCCAGTTCAAAGCCAAGTCCAAACAAGGCCTGTCTCCTTACAGCAAGGCCACCCCCAAGTTCAAACGGCCCAGGGCCAGCGGCAGACGGTATACCGAGGGAATGATGGCCCTATCGTTACTGTAACACACACGCCCCACAAGCCTGGTATCCTGAAGCAACACCCCACTGAACAGGGCCTTCCACAACGCCGTGCATCCTTAACTCCCCATTTTGCATATCCTCCCGACAGTCCGAGTACAGATGAGTCTCTGGTAGCTGAAGTCTTCAGCGAGGACGAGGAAGATTACGATTCAGACACTGCTGTGTCCGAGGAATCTTTTCCCGATAACCTTCAGTTCGCTGGACCAAGAAAGCCGAACAATGTGGTTGTGAACAACCCTTCCCCCCAGCCCCGCTTCACGGAGAACGTAGCGCATGGTATGCCACCCAAGTTCCCGCGACAAATGCCGGTGCAGCCAATGATGCAGCAGCAACAGCAGCATCAGAAGCAACCACAGCAACAACCACAGCAACGTCACGTCGTTAAAGGGCGACGACATTCGGTCAGCAACCACATGGTGACAGAGCGCATGTATGCCCCAATGCCGCCTCCGCTCTTTCCCATGAAAGAGCGTCCGCGGGTCGATGTCCAAGAGATTGAGAAGAATGCCTATGAGGCAGGAAGAGCTGATGCTCAGGAAGAAGCATTCAAGCTAGCCGAGCGTCTGACTGCGGCAGCCAAGCCCCAAATCATCCTCCCAAAGAGGAGTCGCCCTCAATCTCCGCCACAAGTTCTGCGACATCAGTCCCCGGCTCCAACACAGCCTGTTCGCCGAATCACCTTGCCCCTTCAAACACCCCATTCTGGAGTAAGGCGGGTCCAGGGAATGGAAGCAAGACGTGAAAGCTTTGTTCCAACCTCGCCTCTTGACCGATATGAGTCGGGCAGGACAGCGGACCGAAGACGGAGCAGCTTCGTCGATCGAGACACTGACCGGCGCCGGGATGATGGTACTGAATATGTCGTCGAGTACGGCACTGGTGCCTATGATTCAGACGTCTTTGACGAGGAGGAGATCTATGAGGAGCGTCAGCGTGGCTCCGGAGTATACCGCCGTGCATCCCCGGTCTCTTATGCTCCCAAGGCCGAGGACAGGCTTAGACGTCCGTCTGTTCACGATGGCAGAGATAGACAATATGAGACTGTGCGGGTGAGATTAGGAGCTGACCGGCTCCCTAGACGGGAGGATGATCCAGTGTACGCGAGAGATCGCGAGGGAGACCGGGGCGATTTTGTCAAGAGACATGACAGGAGAGACTCTGCGGTAGATGTAGGTGGTTTTCGATATGAGGGCCTGAGGCCCGGGTTGGCGAAGAGGACCGCGACATACCCTGCAAGGTATTCCCGGGACCATTAAATCTGGAAACATATTGAATTTGAGCTTATGGCGTTTGGTGTCGGTTGGGTATTCGGATCCCCTTGACGACAAAACAAGGCAAAAGACCTCAAAATGATTGTATAGCGAAAGCTGAACTGAAAATATATACGTTAATGACTGTTCTCTTTACAATATGCCAGTTACCTCGAGTCCGGTGCCATATTGAGGTATAAAAAACACGAGGGATTTTGGGTTTCCGGCTTCGGCGATGGTGAAGCTGCTGTGCTGCGTCCAATCAAAGCAGACGGTGGTGAGGCCTTTGGCGAGTGATATGGGATATAGTGATTGATGATTCGAATACGTGATTATCTTTCACCCCCACGCGCAATTGGAAGGTCAAGATCCAGCTCGTGGCTAAGGAGCGGAGAATAAAAAAGGAAAGTGCAACTGGAACAGCGCTCTTTCCGACTTATCCGCTTGCGTGTAATGAGCAGGCAAGTACGGCTCGGACGGGCAGCCGCGTGGGCCGATATGTCTGTCTATAATTCAAGAGAGGAAGGAATGATGGACTTTCTGGTCTGATTTCGTCACACTCACTTATTATTAAGTGACATTTTCGCCGCTTGGTCTTGTTCTCACAAAATACCAGGTATCCATCATCCGGTCCTCGTCAGTCCCAGTGCGTTGCAAGATGGTGGCATACACTCTCCAGCTCATCGACTCCATCGTCTCCAACAGCCGCAAGACCATTAGCCGCATCTTGACAGAGGCTTCACCTCTAGACCGCCATGGCCGGCCTTTCAACTTGAACTCGAACGAATCATGGCTCCAGTCACCCTTCTCAAAGTAGTCCAGGCTCTCCAGCATCTTCTTGAGATTCATGATGACAACACCCAGGTGATCATGATCAGCCCCGGTCCCTGGACATCCGTCGTTCTTTGCGTCATATACGATCCGAATCTTGTCATAGAAAGCCGTCGCCAATCCAAGCCACTCAACTGGCTGTGCGGGTACAACAGCTGAGGGAAGTGAGGTGCGTCGGAAAATCAAAGTGTCCTTTGCGGTATATCGTCGGCTGCATATCGCCGAGGTGACAAGTTCCCAGGAGTGGTTGTAAAGTAGGGCGAGAAGATCCCGAAGCAGCCGTATCCCTCCAACCGCATCTTGACTACCAAAGTATCCCCACGGCTTCCCTTTCAACTTGAATTCGAATGCCTCACCACATGGCCCATTAGATTGAATGCCAGGTTGCCAGACCGAGGCAATCACGGATTCCATATTTGACTTGATCTTGGCTGGGAAACCCAACAAGCGGATGGTGTCCGTTTTGTGGAAAGAAAGGGTGGCGTACTTGGAAGAGCCATGCATGTTGTTTTCAAGGGTATTATCTGCCATTTTTGAGATGTTGTGTCCAGCAGGTCTTTGGAGAGGTGAAGACTAGAACTCCCGTCGAAGAGCCCACGATGTCCATATATCTCGGCCAACAAGATGTCCCTCGGAAATCAAAAGCAAAGCCTCCTCACCTCGGTGACCTTTCCATGGCAGCTCTGCGGCAAGGCTGCTATTGTTATTGACGGGGCGGGCAGACCAAAGATTGGCCGTCGGCAGCCACAACTTGGAGACGCATGTCGGAATCGTATTTCGTATCAATTGGTGCCAAGATTTTGCTGAGTTAACCACCATCAGGTCAGTGCCATGTCCACTCGGACAGGAGAATGGTGAGAGATGAACATCTGAAGTCAATTCATCTGAATTCAGGTGTTCATCTTATCTTATCTCATCCACCATGCCACCCCACCAAGGTCAGTTGACAGACGCGCCAAGAACCCCAGAAAATCGACGGCAGACCCACTAAACAAGGGGCGCGAAGGGGCTGGGAAGGTGGTCCAAGCTCGCTTCCGTAGCAACGCTCTGTGAGCGTGGGCAAAGCAGGCTGGACAGCATCAGGGTCTTCAATGTTTCCCTCGAGATGGAGTCCTCCCGGCCATGACGATGTCCACCTTGGAAACTGAAGCTATTCCCTGTCGTCCTGCGCTCTTTTGACGTCCAGCCACCCGGTTTTCCAGCTGAGCCGACGAGCAGCTCCACGCCCGAAACCAAGTTGCACAGCTGGCACAAGGGCAGCTTGGAAATACAAATCGGAAGCCAACCAGTTGCCCCGCCATCCCAGCCTCCTCCAAGTCCACCGCCAGATTTTGGGTATCGGAAGCTGGAACTCGTCACCACGTCCATGGTCCAGTTACCGCGACACATTCCAGCGGCATACCCACTCTCTTTTGTGTTTTTGCGCATTTTTTCCATCTCAAATCTCGATTGTTCCATTCATTCCTCTGAATTACCCATAGCGGGCACTTCGTGGTTTGCTTGAGCGAAAAGGTCGCCGCGCACCGCCGCCATGGCGCCGGCAGACTCCCTCTCCCCGCCGGGGTCGAGTTCCTACTCGTCCGACACCCTGAGCGTGGGCGATGGGACATGGGACTTTACAAAGAATACATTCCTGTTGCCCAATCTCCAAGGGCTGAACTTTGAGACAATGCGGTACAATGGTATGTGACCATACAGTTGGGAACCCACCGTGCTGGATACTAACGGACGGTTTGATAACGTCTAGGCATGGGCAACCGCTTCTCAAGTATTACCGAATACCACAGTCTCATACTGGGGCATGGCGTCTTGGCCGCCATTACCTTCCTCTTCATTATTCCTATCGCAGTGTTGCTGGCGAGATATTACACGGCACGACCAGGCAGTGCTATCCGCTTCCATGCCTACCTACAGATACTGGCTGTCGCCTTGAGCACCGTTGTGTTTGCGCTAGGATTCTTCGCCGTTGGACCGCCACGAAACCTTACGAACCCTCACCATGGCATTGGCGTCGCCATTTACGTACTCATTCTCGTCCAGGCTCTCGGTGGCCGCTTGATCAAGAAGCTCTCTGGGAGGAGGTCGTTCAGGGTACATCTCCATCGCTGGTTCGGACGGTCTATCGTTCTTCTCGGCATTGTCCAGGTGCCCCTCGGTCTCACGCTCTACGGCTCCCCGAAGTACACCTTTATTCTGTTCGCTATCTGGATGGCATTCTTGCTGTTCTTGTTCTTCTTTTTGGACTTTAAGGACTATGGAAGACGGGAATGGGTCATGGGTGGAGGCGGTGGTGGCACCACTGTGTCTGGGGTGACGAGCAGCAGGGTGACTTCGGATCGTAAATCTAGCGGAGGTATGGGTTGGCTGGGTCCGTTGGCTGCTGGAGCTGGTGCCATTGCACTTTTGCGAGGTCGCAAGGACAAGAAGGACCAGGACGCGGAAAGAGCTTTGAGTCGCAGCCCGAGCCCGAGCACGCGGACTGGAACCACACGACCTGCTACCACAGTTCTCTCTTCTCGCCGATCCGACAGCTATTACGATGAGAAACCGGTTGACCGACGTCGCGCAAGTGGAGGTGGCTTCATGAATAAGATTCTGGGCGCCGGCGCGGGTGTCGGTGCTGGTATGCTCATGTCCAAGATGTTTGGTAAAGGCAAAGACAATCGGCGCGACGACTATTCTGCTGTGTCCACCGAAACCCCAAGCCGGACCCGAAGCGGCCGCAGACCTCCTCCCCGGAGTGAGTTCACCCAGAGCGAATACACTGATTATACAGGCTACACCGGTTACACCGAGTCGACTGTGCCCCCACGGAGACCTAGCCAACGTGATGGACGCCGATCGCCTATCCTTCCTGCTCCCAACCCAGTTTCGGCTGCGGCTGCCTTGAGTGCTGCCGATGAACGACGAGGAGGCCCTATCACGCCCCCGAGACGCTCGCGCACTGGCACATCGAAAATGGACAGCACCGTGGTTACTTCGGATTATTCTTCGTATGTCAGCCCCTCGAGAAGAGCTTCGGAAAGACGACCGAGCACTGGCGGGGGCGGCGCAGGCAAAGGTTTCTTGGCTGGCATTGGTTTGGGATGGCTAGCGAATAGGATGAGCGGCAACAAGAGCAAGCAAGATGACAGAGAGAAGGAACGGTTAAGGGCCGAGGATGAAAGACGCCGGGAAGAGGAAGATGATAGGCGCTCAGGTCGTCGAGGGTCAAGGTATACGGGTGACGGCTACTCTAGTCCAGCTACGCCAAGGAGGGAGCAGTCGAGGAGACGTCTACATAGAAACCGCCCACCCCCATCAGCTGTCACGTATACCGAGACCGCCACCTCGATGCTTTCCGATGAGTCTTCGATTGAACCTCGGGGCACCACACCATACGATCCAGCACCACCTGGCTCTCGACTCCCGCCGCCGTCTAGTGTTGGCACGAGTGTCGCACCGCCTCCAGCTCCCCCTGTGGCAACTGGTCCACCACCTCAAGGGTATCCAGGACCGCCGCCTGCTTATCCGGTAGCGACGGCCGGTGGACCCCCAGCGCCTGGTCCGCCTTTCCCAACAAGTGATTCTTCCGGGCCTTCCCATCCAAATTCGAGAAACAACCTCGGCGACCCCATCGCTATGCCACCGATGCCCTCTGACCCTCAGGGATTCCTCCGCCAGGAATCAGACAGCGACGCTTTTAGCTCTCCCAACAGAGGTGGCCGTCGCCGCAGTCGAATCCGAGACCCCCAAGCAGCAGCAGCTGCCGCCGCGGCCACAGCTAGTGCCTTGGCTGCGCAGGAGGACGAGGATCGCCGACGACGGGGGGACCCAGTTGCCAGCGTCAGGATAGGCGTCCGCGACGACCCCGACAGAAACATCACCCTCCGCATGTTGACCGAGGAAGAAGCTCGGCGGGAGCAGCAGCGACGCCGGCGCCAGGACTCGGTCAGCAGTTCTTCTGGGACGGAGACACCGACTAACAGGCGGTATCGACGTGAACCCAGCAGCACAAGAAGGGCTGAATCGGCGGCCGAGCAGAGGGTAGAGAGCAGAGAGAGGGATGACTCTGTGCCACCGTTGTCGACGCCATATGGTGCGGGAAGGAGACTGGGAGGGCCTCCAGGAGGAAAGGATTCGGCTTATTATTCTGGACCTCCTCCGCCGGCGGGTGTTGCACCGCTTCAGGGACAGCCTGGGCCGTCGGGCGGGCCGCCGACGAATACAGCTACTGTGACGATGAGTTCCCTTGCTAGTCCGGGGGGTAGTCAGGCGACGTTTACTAGTGGGGATATCGCCGCTATCGACCGGAGGAGGAGGAGGAGGATGGAAAGGCGGGCGCAGGGGGATACGAGTACGAGGGGGGGGACGTCGGTGGATGATTATTGATATTTTGGGGGCATGGCGTTTGGGTTTGGGAGAAAGTGTTTTTGTGTTTTGGGAGGGGAATATGAGGGATGATTTGGGAGACATGTCAGAGAAATGTTTGGTTTGGACTGTAAATAACATTTCGGTTTGATGGACTGGTAGAGATGATGGGTTTATTATGTCAAAGTATATGATGAATGTTAGGGAGGGATTGGGTTTTTTTGTCTATAATGAGAATTTGAGAGAGGGGTTGATACCTGTTTAGTAGAATATAATGTCGCTGCTCTTGGAACTGGTCACCTTTGAGTTGTCATGTTGGACGAAGGACGGAGAAAGGGGCTAAGAAAGGGGCGGGCTTGACCAAGTGCTGCAGGGTCTTGAAGCCAAGCGCGGCTGCGCAGGGGAAGCTTTTTAGCGGGTGCCCCGCGTTTTTGGGCGGGGCCAAGGTAAATGCTTGTCTTGTGGTTTGCGACTGCGCGACGCGACGCGATTTTCTTGTTCGGCTTACACTTGAATTCTTTAACGATATCAACATCCACCACCACCACGATTTCCCACTCCATTTATCAGCACGTGCACTATTTCCCATTGAGATACTAGTCACTAAAAAATGTCTGAACCGCCACCACCCCAACCCAACCAGCAACCCGACCAACAACAAGAAGACATCGAGATGCTCCCCGCCCCAGAAGCACAACCACAACCACCCTCCCAATCCCAACCAGAACAACCCGAATCCCAACCTGATCAACAACCCCCCCACTCGGACCCAACCTCGGACCCAATCCCCTCGGACCAGCTACCCCCCTCATCCGAGCCCGTGATCCCCGGCCCCCGCGCGCAGCGGTTAAAACAACTATTCCAACAAACAACAACTCACACCCTCGACAAACTCTCCCCGTCCAATTTCCGGGAATGTTTCCCAACCATTGCAGAAAAAGCGCCAGGGACGCTCGATAATGTCCACAGGCAGATGATCGATCGGCTGTCCACCCTCTGGAACAGGGAGTTTGAGCGGATCCTGGAGTCGAGACAGGTGATTCAGAAACTGAATGAGCTAGAGGGGTTGATAGCTGAGGCTCAGGCGGGGAGGAGGCGGGATGGTCGGGGGGGAGGAAGGCCGGTGCCGCCTCATACGCTTGGTGCTGAGGTTGTGCTTAAGGCTCACCTAAGGGGTTACCTTAGGGAGCAGGAAACAAGGTTGGGGGAGAGGTTACAGGAGGTGAGGGGGGAGAATGGAAGACTATTTGAGGAGGTGTTGGCTCAGAGGAGGGAGATGGAGCGGTTGGTCAAGGGGGTGGAAAATATGGTGGGGGATGTGAGGGGGGCGAGTGAGGTTTTGGGGGGGGTGCTGGCTGGTGAGCTGGAGGAGGAGACGAGGAGGGTGGATGGGGAGTTGGCAAGGGTTGGGGGCGGTTGAAATTAGGGGGATGATGATGTATAGGTTGGGAATAAGGGGCTTTGTTTGCCATTTATGGATATGTATACCTCTGCTGCCATGACAGGACAAGAACGACAGAGGGGGCGTTTGGGCGTAATTGAACTAGTCAGACAGGGGCTGTGTTCGGTTTTCTCTAGCAATGAAATCAAGCACACTGAAAGTATGGTGGAGGGCACAACCAAAACAGAGCAACATGCCACCGTAAAAGTTCATGTGGTTGGGCCAGGCGGTATTAAACAACACATGCCAACACAAAAGTCTTGCTACCGGAACCGGTCAATTATGCTCTTAAATATGTGGTATCTGTTGCGCGTGGGTATATATACATCCAACCAAAAAAAGCAAAACGCATTTTCGTCCTCTCTTCCCCCCAACAATAAAATCACACGCATGGTATAATGCTCGCCCGACTCGAGACACATCCCTCCCTCCTTCCCGTTCCAAATGCCCCATTTGCTGCAAACGCAAAGATTGTGTCCCAAGTATGCTCCCGATAATTCGAAACCCGCAACTCCGCGCCCAGATATATATATAGATAATAAAAAGAAAATAACAGTCAAGTGTGAGTATAATGCAAGACAAACATAAAAGGAAAAAGTTGCGTTGTGACAACAGGCTTATATCCTCCTGTTCTCGGCCATGATGACCTGCCATGGGCCCATGACGTCGATTTCGCCGTAGACCGGGGGCAGCACCCGAACCATCTTGCCGCTGTCCCAGTCGACCCACCACCGCTTGCCTCGTGAGACAATGTAATTGCTCTTCCGTGGTGACTTGAATAATAGTACCGCGTAGCACAGACGGGCGTAGAGCTGGTCGTGGGCGATGGTCCAGCCGTGTTCTGGCAGCCATTTTCCGGTTTCCGGGTCGACGTTCTCGTTCGCGTATGATGATATTGATAACCTCGCCATTATTGGGTATTCAGCCGGCCGTGGCCCACGTCCGCCGCCACCTCTGTGATCTGGTGGTTCACCGCCCTCTCCCTCCCCTTCGCTGTCGTCTTCGTCGCTCTCGTCTAGTCTTCTATGATCGGGTTGCCTGCCAAGATGGTCCTGGGGTGGCGGTCGTTGTCCCCGCAAGAACCGTATTCTCTGAATCCGTGGTATGCTGTAGTCCCTGGGGAAATCGCGATCATCGATGGGTGCAGCCACGTTGAAGGCGGCATAAAGCCTGTCGAGCCATGTGACAAATGTGCTCAACTCGAAACACGACAATAAAAACTGGTCCGTTTCCACTCGTAGCCGAATGACGTAGCGCTTCCTGTTCCTCATGTCAGCTGTCATCCCATCTCATGGCGAAGCAACAGGGTTGAACCCACTTCTTGTAATCCGCCGCGATCCCCGCATCCGCATAGAGCAAGCTGTAGCTCCGCTCCAACGCATGCTTCTTCACCCATGGCGGATTATCAGGCGCAATGTTAGGTGCGTCCGGCTTTGACGACCACCATCCACGCTCCTTCTTGACCGAGTAGACGTTGAGTGCCGTTCCCCGAAGCTCGACATAAACCATCCTCCAGTCTCTATACTCGGCCCGTTTGATCGTGTCCTCCATCTCCATCTTGCGCATAAACACGCCCTCAATATCCAACTCGGATGAGTACTGGGGCAGCCTATCTTCCTGGTCCTCGACAGCAGCCATCGCCATCGCCCTCCTCTCGGCCGCCACAGCAGCCTGCATGGCCGTCTCATAGCTCGGCGGGTTCTTTGGCCGCGACGTCATGACTTCCCGGTAGAACATATCCTCCTCCATGGACATGCGGCGCGGGCGCCCCATCCCCCCTGATGGGGGCGCGTCGCTCGCGTCGCCGCTGTGCTGGGAGAAGGCATCGCCAGGCCTTTGCTCCATGGGACACGTGACACTTTCTGTGATACTGATCACGCAAGTGGTGACGCCCTCCTTTTTGTGAGATAGCTCGAGTCGTCCCCCACTGGCATCGTGTGCACCCCGAACCCCCGTACACCTCCCCTGAGGTGAGTAAAACTCCCTTAAAAGCGGCCCAGCACGATGGCGATGTTTGCGCGGTCTCCCTGCTACGAGTCGGGCTGCTTGAGTCGGCGCGCCCGGTTGCTACGCTGAGCCCCCGGGCGAGAGTTTGAGGCCGGTGATGAACTTGAAATCCAACGACGCACACTTGCTGGCGGGTTTACCATGCACCGAGTCTGACTTTGAGAGGGATCGGATTGGTGGAGAGACCGCCAAGGCAGGAAAGCTTAGCATATGGGAAGTACCCAAGCCGAGGTGCAAGGGAACCTGTTCCGTTTGTGATGATATAATGGGTGGGCGTAGTGTTAGTCTGCTGCAGAAGATCGGACACTGTACATGAGTGATGACGATGCTTGAGTGAGTATTCGAATGTATGTAGTAGAGTAGAAAGAGTGAGCGAAAGAATGGTAAAAAAAGACAGGCGGCGCTATGAATAGGCAATAGGCAATAGGGAATGCAAGGTACTGGCAGGCAGGAGGGCAAAAGAAGTAAAGGGCAACGGGCAAATGATGACGGGAAGCGGAAGATGTGCCCAATATGACTCCTTGGCACAACCGCTGGAGGGGCTGAAAAAACCCACCCGGCTCGCTCGCTTGGGCATCCTCCATCCACAATATCGATGGAACCTCCCTCCCTCCCCACCACGAACCAGATGCTGGGTCTCTCTCTCTTTTGCTGATGGCAGTTTTTTAACAGATGGGAGATGCAGCGCCGAGCCCGTCTCTTTTTTACCCGACTGGGTCGCTGAGATGGCGATGGCTGCAAGTTGTCTCTGGACTTCATTTGGATCTTTCCCGTTGAGCATGGTCCGATTATTACCCCACCCCCAACCTACCGCAAGGTGCCTTCTTCTTCTGAGGATGCCCTGTCGACCGATGGGCGCACCGGGGGTTTCGTTGCCAATCCCCACGCGAGACAGGGATGTTCGCAGCCATTCCGCGCAGCTAGGCTAGGCTGTTCCGGGTAGGTGGTTGAGGGGAAACGCCATGCCACCCGGGGGCGCCAGATGCCGGGGATCGTCGAGAATTGGCTTGAGTACGGAGTACAGTCGTGGAATAATAACATAATAACTACATAAACTACGCCGCACGCTTCATGATACCCAATCGCCCAATACGTCCTTTTTGCCCATCGCTCTCCCCGACCCAAACCAAGCACACAACACCCCCGTGCCGCACTCATGCTCTCCCAGCTAGAGTTTTGCCTTCTAGAAGGCAGGTCAATCGACAGGGTGCGGGACGAAATGGCCTTGATGAGTGAGCGAGCTGAACTTGGCAGGTCGCAAGCTGAAGGCAACTTCCGGCACCGACAGGCCCTCTAAGCCATCTCATCACCCTCTGCCGATCAATCTATCACCATCTCGATAGAGCACTCCGGGGCTGGCCTTCCGTGTGTGTGCGATACCGACTCCCCTCTCGGCACCGGCAGTCTGCAGTTGTTTTTAAAAGAGAATGACAAGCAGTCAAGCAGTCAAGCAGTCAAGCAGTCAAGCAGTCAAGCAGTTGCGGGGGCCCGCCCGAGTGGGCCTTCTCTGGGCCCCATTCATTGATTTTCTTCATCCAAGTGTGTGCGGTGTTCCTTTTGGGAAGGTGGGAGTAGAAAAACACAACCATGATTCGGCTCGTCGGGGGATTGGACCGGTCCTTGAGACTCCTCTTTCTTTCTTTCTCTCTCCCTCGGTGCCTCGCTCCCTGCTGGCTCCCTCGTTTCTTTTTCATTTTTTTGGGAATTCATTAGCTGCTTGCAATTCCCGAAGCATTGGCGATAGTATCGCTCCGCCAGTCTGGATCCAGCCTGGAGACCTTTGCACCAGACAGGAAGGCGGATCTCACTTTCGCATGATTTGCAATCTGGACTCTCAATCCTCATTTTGTTCAGAAGGATATTGACGGCTTACTTCCATATACGAGGCTGGAGAAGGCTCCTCTTGTGGATTGTATTACGTATGTTTGTTGACCCTATCCGTTAGGTTACAAACGACAACGGAGCAGAGAGTACGGCATAAAACATGCTTGTATAAAATAGCACCAACTCTCACCGCGTGGTGTAACACTCCGGCTCAGTGTCAGGTCAGGGGTTACATAGCAGTGACACGTAGTTAGTCAGCGGAGATGCTTGCTGTTTCGAGCCTCGACAGGAAAAACACACATCCCTTATTCTGTTTCGAGTCACACCTTGATGGGCACTCACCTACCGGATACAGACTGTAGTTTTGCGTCGAGTTGTACGAACCATGGTTTGGCCGCGCGGCTGTCTGGACTGAATGTCACAGGCCGAGATACCAGCATGTCGAGGCGATCAGCACCAGATCAGGAGAGTCCTTCAAGGTTGTCCATCAAGGTTCATCTAAGCTCCAGACATCTAGAACCACGAGGTTGACCTATCTATGTATGTCCAACAGACAAACAACAAGACGGAGCAAAGATAACACCGCGCACCCAGATATCTTACACCTCCCTCTCCCATCCAAGTCTCGACAAACTAAGCCTTTCCCGACAAGCTCTTCCGACAACAGGCCCGACCATCTGTGCCCAAACGTTTTGGCCGCACGCCTACATCCCGCCCTCTCGCAGGAACTAGCCCAACCAGCCCCTACCCCACAGCCTCGGAAACATCACGGGCGAGACTAGCAACTGGTCAGTGCTACTTACGCCATCGTCGGTTTGCTCTCCAAAGTGCCGGTCTTCCATGTGGGATGGGTAACTACCTGGTATGGGTTTGGCTTGTTTCCGGGGGCGTTATCGGATCCTGACCCACCACGACCACCCTATCACCGTCATGTGCTGCGGGATATAGGACTATTGGGGTTCAAGCAGGGCATCAGTGGCTTGCTTTCTCTGGCAGATGTACTCTCCCTGAGCCTCTGCCGAGGTAGCCGTAGGAAAGGTGAGAGGTTTATCGACGTGAAGTGACCAGCTACACCGATTCGAAATACAGAGACACACAGACCGACATGGCAGCTGTCATATGAGAAGCTATCAGCCATACCCGCATAATCTTTTGTGGAAATATAATCATTAGCATATCAAGACCTAGACTACTCAAACAAGCCTTCCTACATGAACTGTACCAGGCCTGAGTCTGTGAACAGAAAGTACCTAGCACATATCTCTCAACCAAACACAGCAGAGATATGGTTCTGATACATGACACAGCTGGTTATCAGTGTCATACATGCCTCTTTAGGATCTGGCGTGCTTCACATCGCTATTAACTCTTGGAACTTTGACATGTCGTGCCCTCGTGGCCGTTTTCTGAATGAGAACGATGCTCCAATGATCATCAGCCTCCAGTCAGCTGGGAATTGATCATGTCTCTTTATCACCCCAACAGAAAACCGATGAAGTTTGCCGAGCAACACATTTCGGAAGCCCCTATTTCTACTTCGCTTATCACGCCGGAACCCTCGAAAAATGCTCTTTCACCACGCTTAGCCATCTCGCCACGCGCTCGCCCATAAAATCCATTTCATACATCCTCCTCAATATCAAACGCCCTCTTCTGATTCAAAGCACTTATCAACCCTCACCATCCGCCCAAAACACCGTCCTCTCATCACCCAAACAGGAAGGCGTTTTAACCTTTCCGAACACCCCCTTTTTCCACACTAGTTCGACGTCCACCAGCTGTCAAACAAAGCCACATCCACAATCCAAAGCCTTCAGCTCCAACCCAACCCCAGCCCAGTATACAATCCCGAGTCCTAAGTTTAGCATTCCGTGGGCCGATAGTACAGCGGTTAGTGCATTTCCGAGTTTGAGCGAAGGCCCAGCTTCGACTCCTGGCCCGCCACAAACAGCGTTTGTTACTTTCCAGCGTTTGCTTTTTTTCTTTTTTTTGCCCCAACATTATCATCATCATCACCAGTCTAGGTCCCCAACAGCATTGATTGCCTCCTCCTCTATCGTGAAGCAGAATACATCCAAGACAAGAAGACCCAACGGAATATATAGGCTTCAACAGTAAACTTCGCAAAAAGACGACGAATACAACACACGCTAAATCCCAACACCAGGGAACGGCCATCTCAGTGTTTTGACAACATTCCTTGACAACTCCCACCTGCCTACCTGCCTGGATGTTCTCGAAAACAAAAAAAAAATACAAAAAAAAAATAAAAAAATAAAAAGAAGCAGTTGAAGAATTCATGATGAGCTGTTTTACCGTAGTTGCACCGGCTGAGAAAGCTCAACATAACAATCAACAGATCTGAAAAACGAGATCGAAGAGCCAGACGAGTGGTTAGCTCTATTAGATGTCTAGATAGTCAAGATGACACAGCCTATATCTCTATATCCATTTATCTAGCCATCTGCTATTCACGCCCTCCCTACAGAAGAGCAAAAATAAGTTAACCAATATCATATTGTGAACCATGCCTCGAAGGATAATCACTAAGCTATCTTATTAAAGATACTTAAAAGGGGTATTGATTTGCTTTTGAGGCAGGGGTTATATTACAACCTAAACACCAACTAAAGTACCCCGACTTTAAATCACCAAAAGCAGAATCCAAGATACAAGTCCTTGGCTCTTGTAGTGGTGGTGCCTCACCTCTCTTCATGCCCACTCAAATAAAGCTTCCTTACATCCAACATCTTGCCCAACACCATATCTCTCCTTCCCCAGACAGATCACAAGACAGCCATATCAAGTTGACAGAATCTTTGCAAATAATATCTCGCTTTTAACAATACACATCTTTTTAAACCTCCCTAATCTAAGGTACTAACTATTCCCTATCCCATACCGTACGGGCCCCTTCAATCCACAAGCAAGCTAAAACGATACTGTCTCAACACGCTTCGCCCCCCTTGCTCTCCTTTTGCCTTTCTCCCCCCCAAACGTAATTACTCGTACAAGGCCCACCCCGCCCTCGATTGGGAAGAATGTTGTAATGGTGATGTGTAGAGGTTATCTCCATCCCCTTTTCAGGCATACTCCTTCTGGGCCCCATTGCCTTCATTTTCCGTACTATGTCGTACCATACCGTACACCAGGTCAACATTTCATGCCGTGTCTTTTTCCTTTTTCCACACCAACCTTTCCCACCCGCATTCATCCAGCCAGTCCGCCCCGCCAGTGAGGTATACAATGCTACCGTTTTCCGTTTCCCCCAACGCTGTAACGACGCCGCAAAACCATGACAACCTTTTGATATGTGTGTGATGTGTGTGCAAGGGGCGTGTTTGGGGAAAAGAGTGACCTGTGCAAGTCAAATGCACGGCCCAACTAGCAACGAGAACAAGAATAACAGCAGCAGAAAAACACACACAACTCCACAACACTACACCGCCAGATTGCCATCAAGAAAAAAAAAACCATGAATCTTGACCATTTTGCCCTTTCCTAACTAATCAAACCCCGTGACTCCATGACGCACCAAGAAGAATGCCCGCCCTCCCCTCAACTCCGTCGTATGGCGTGTGAAGATGGATGCTAGGCTTGTTGACACTAGCAGCTCACCTTGGAACCTTTTCAAGATCATGGACAATAAACGTGTCTTTGATCAGCTTGTGAACTCGCGCTAAGCAGCAATCGCCGTCTAGGCGTTGGCCTGGGAAGCGCCGCGTCCGCGAGGGGCACCGCCGCGACCACCACGGCCCTGTCCAGTGAAGCCACCACGGCCGCCGCCTTGGCTGCCGCTGCGCTGAGACTCGTACCCGCCGCGGCTACCACGGCCACCGGTGGCACCACCACGAGCGGGGTAGCCGGCTCCGCCATAAGCGTTCGACTTGGGACGACGGGGCTCAACGACGATGTTCTCACCGTTCACGGTGTGGGGGTTGGCAGCGGCAGCAGCATTGTAACCGGCCGGGGTCTTGAACTCGACGAAGGCGCAGTTCTGTACAGCTGGGTTAGTCTGGTTCATTGACGTTCATCTAAAAAGATATCGCTTACCTTGGTACGGTTGATGTCGAAGTACACGACCTCACCGAAAGCCTCCAAGGTGGCCTTGAGATCGGCCTCCTTCACCTTATCAGTAACAAATTTGATATAGGCAAGGGTTCCCTCCTTCTCGGTCTGAGTAGCGGTAGCGGCAGGCTGAGCGCGGCTCTGACGCTTGGTCTCAGCGGTCTGCCACTCGCTACCCTGATCCTTGGGGGCGGCAGGGGCGGCCTCTGTGGACTGAGGAGCGGTAGTAGGGGCCTGAGCAGGAACAGGAGCACGCGCCTGAGCAGCAGCAGGAGGAGTCGCAACCTTGGGAATGACAGGCTTGGGAGCCGCGGCAGCAGCAGAAGCAGCCAGGCGACTAGCCCAGGTCATGGGCTTGGGGGGTTGCTGGGGCTTGGGGGGCTCCGCAGGCGCGGAAGCGGCAACAGGAGCAGCAGTGGCAGGAGCCGCGGGGGTCGGCGCGGGATCCTTGGGCTCCTCGGGCTTCGCAGCCGCCTCCTCGGCAACTTCCTCGACGACCTTCTGGGGGGTGGGCTGGGTCTCAGTCTTCTCCTCAACAACTGGTTCTTGGGTCTCGACAACAGGCTCGGGAGCAGGAGCCTCGGCGGCAGCGGGAGCGGGGGCTTCCTCAGCAGCCTCCTCAAGCTTCTGAGAGATAGCGGCGGTGTCCAACTCAGCTGGCTCCTTCTCCCCAGCGACAGGCTCCTCGACAGGAACCTCAGGCTCGGCGGCGGGCTCGGCCTCGGCCTCGACGGCTGGGGCAGCCTCGGTGGCAGCAGCGGCCTCTACTGGAGCCTCAGCGGCGGCCTCAGTCTCCTCAACGGGCTCATCGACGATATATCTCAGGATGTCATTGAGGACAAAGTAACCCGAGGGCTGCTTGGCAAGGACGAAGGACTGGACGAACTTGCGGGGCTCGGCACCCTTGCTGGAGATCTCACCAATGACCTGGATGAGGATGTTCTCGGCAGACCCTTGGGAGTCGACGTTGGAGATGCGGACCTTGGAATCCTCAAAGTCCAACTGCTTGATGCGCTCTTGGATGTTCTTAGCAGACAGTTAGCTTCGAGAGGCTCAACACCTAAACACAAACCCAATTGGAAAGTCTTACAGGTCTGTTGACGCAGACAGTGGTGACCTCAGCCTCGGCACCGGCGACGAACTGAGACTTTTTGCCGTAGAAAAGCTACAATTGACCGTCAGCCCACCAAGCCACTGCACCGCCAGAAATATCCGCAGACTCACGTGAAGCTTGTTGGGGTTCTTGCTCAGGGTTGTGTAGTATTGCTCAACAAAGTACCAGCCGATCTCATCCTTGGGGAGGTCGCTCTGCGAGTTCTCGATCTGGGGAGTCGACTCTGTGGTGGTTGGGCCGGTAGCAGCGTATTGCTCGTGGTGATTAGCATTACCGTTTGTCGACATGATTGCTGTTGTTTTTTTGTGTGATGATTAAAGAAAATAGAAGTGATGACGACGAGGGAGATGGAAAATCACGGCGCGGGCGTGGGGTAGAGTCGGACGAGACTAGGCTTTGTGTGGCGCCGGAGAGAAGTGAGGATATCTCTGGAAATGGTGAGGTCAGCGGAAAGTGGAGAAAAAAAAGACGCATCGAGGGGCAGAGAGGGGCATCTTGGATGGAAGAGAGCAAGATCGGAGGATGGAGCACACGCACTCTTTTTTTGAAGCCGGCTCCGAGAACAGAGCTGGTTTGGCAACGCTTCGGCTGCGTTTGCAGAAAGTGCACCAGGGCGCGGGATCGGGATCGGAGAGGGGGAAGGGCTTGTAGAGAAAGAAGAGAAGAAGCTCGCAGAGATGGACGGGGAGATGGCAAAGACGGATTGGGTCGATGGCTAGAGTCGACGGGATGGTCGATGATTTAGTGGAAGATGGTTTGAATTCTCGAGGTGGAGCTTCTCCAGAGTGGAAAGGGTGACCTGGTGTTGTTGAGAGCGGCTGCGGCAGTCGCGAAACTTTGGGAATCAGGTCGATGGATTCTTGAACACACGCAGAAAATTGATTTGCGTAAGGTCGGGCCGCCTGCCCCCACACTGTGTGGCCGCGGAACTTGCCTTTCAGGTTGCTTCACCACCACACTTCCATAATAAACTTCAGCGATCGGTAGCCAACTCGCCACCAATTGTGTTTTTAGTTTCTGTCCTCAGTACTGGTGATATTGAGATCTGAGCTATCTATAGAGGATTCTGCAGCATCATCTGATCTGATTTGAGCTCGGAAGGGAAGCTCTGCTTGAGAAGAACAGTGATGAGAGTTTGACTACCTATTACCAGGTAGCTCTTTGCTAAAGATTAGCCAGTATGTTCAATCTTACAGCAAGATGCTTCTCTCCATCTCGCTAGGGCAAGGTACTACGCCACTGACATACACATGTGACTACCTTCGGCAAGATAGCTATAGGGCATGCTGAAGATTGCCTCGAAACTGTGCGTACCCGCTGTCGATCAAAGCTCTCAACACTCTGTCTGCATGAGGCAACGCAGAGTTCCCCGCAAGAAGCAGCTGCAGTCAAGAGAGCTGAGAACTTTGTCAGTATGCAAGTTCAATGCTGATCAAGACGGAATGGCGGGTCCGGAAGACGGGGCCCTTGACTCGGGCCGGAGCTCTGGCTCCTGTACCCCGCCCGATGCTTGGCAGATGGCCGGCCCGGAGTCCGGGGTTTTGTTTTCGGGGAGGGGCAGATACCGGCACTGGCCGACCCCGAGTGGGCCGTAATGTCGGTCATGGATGGATGCTCAGAGTTGCAACTTCACACCAACTTAAAAAAAGGCAAAATCTGCTGGAAAAGGAGCATGGCAACCTAGCATAGAGACCAAATACGCGAGGAATCGTCGGTTTATAGATCTAATGGTTTTATCATGCCACAACTGACTTTGTCTGATTTCGATCCTTACCCTGATGCTGATAGAGATCCGCCGCAGATCATATTCAATGCGTGGCTTGTTGGTGAACCAGGGAGCCAGGGTCGGAAACTGATGTCCAGCAGCAAGCCGTCGCCGTCGTTTGAAGAAACCGATCCTCGATCAAACCACTAGGTGAGTTCGAATCTCGCGGCGGGGCACTGCTACCACATCATCCAGATCTATTGAACCCAAGCCCACCATGAAACACGATAGCCTCCAGCCAAACATCACCGTTGCATCGTAATGATCGTTCTGGCGACAGCAAGGCGCAAAATCTGGCCAAATTTTTCTGTGGACACCTGTGCTGTGTCAAGTTAGCAACTTACAGCAGGTAAACAAGCACATGTTGTCAGAAACCCCAATACTCCAAGATACCAAGGCTGCGTCACAGGTGTCACCCCGCATCTTGCTGGCGTTAGTGCCGCCGGATGGCAGCTGCCGGGCCTGTGCACGCCGCAGCGCATTGACATTCGGCGCATCGGCCGGTTTAATTGACCCCCGGCAGAGCAGCGGGTGTTCCGGATACCTGCGCCAGAGTTGCAGTCGTGGCTAGCGACAAGTCACAGCTACTCGGATAGGAATGGCGGGGAACCTGGCGGAAGCACGCGAGAACCCAACGGCGCTATAGTTTCCACGATGCCCACTGAAATGCTGGCAGCTTCCCACCTCACTTGCTTCAGCTTCGAATCGCTGGAGCTTTTAGAACTGTGGGTAATTGGCCGTTATTTCTGGGGTCCATCAGCCATCAGCCATCTGGCCAGGCAGCTCCCCATCTGCTTCAATTTCACCACCGAACTCCCTACGTTCTCTTATATTTTTTTGATATCATATCACATCACAAGCGGGTGCCGATCGCGGATCATCTCTCGTTGGCCTTTTTTTATGCCAAGCTGTCCTTGTGTTCACATCTCTCAGGGTACAAGAGACCGAGGCTCCCGTTTCTCAGGAACAAGTCCCAAGCCCTCAGCTCACTTCTGGCCCTTGAGCAACTAACTCCCCATTATTTATTACTAATCACCCTATATCATACCGTACTCTGCCGTCTTCTTGCCACCAGCAGTGATGCCGTATCACGCTGCTGCATAGCATAGCATGCGCACGCCGTTGCGAAGCGAATGCGACCTGCCTGATGGAAGCTCCCGAAGAGTGACCGCCATTTGTCCGCCATCTCCCCTCTATCGACGAAGTGGTTTCCCTGCTCGGTTAACTACCGGCGAGTCCCCGCCAATATCTGGAGTAACGCAGCAAAACTGAGCGCGAGGGCGGGGATGCGGGCGGCGAGTTGAATACCCATTCTGGCCTTTTGTTTACGAGAACACCGAAATCAACCATGGTTTACTGTGGAAAGGCATCACAGGGCTGCCAGAACTGTCGAACGAGACGCATCAAGGTGAGTTTTTACGTATTAAGCCCCATGCCCTGACATCAGACTACATATACCAGACACTACCAGGCAGGGCCCGGCCCAATCCGCAGCCGCCCATGTGGCCCAGAGCTTCGGGTCGTGTTCCCGCTATAGATACCTGCCTGCGGGCTCACCTGGCGGTCTGTCATCTGTCAGATCTGTGTCGTGTCAAAGGATCGAAGATCAGTGTACCGGTGGAAGGGTTCTGGATCTTGTGCTGACGGACATGTGGTGCCTCGCAGTGCGACAAAGTCCGCCCTCAGTGTGCGCAATGCATCCGGGTGGGTAAGCCGTGTCCCGGGTACCGAGACCAGCTCTCGTTGATGTTCCGGGATGAGAGTAGCAAAGTTATAAAAAGAGCACACCAACAGTGGGGTGTGCCGGATACATCCGAACAGGGAGAAGGATCAGGATCTTCGCCAACGCCATCAACATCTTCATCTTCCTCGGCCACCTCGCCAACGTCGACATTAACAGCATCTCCAATTAGTATACGACGTCGGCTGGCAGCCTCCCAATCACCACAATCGGCATCATCGGCGATCACCTTCAAACGAGAAGCCCTCGAACTGGGGTACAGAGTGCCCACGGAGATATCCATCAATGCCGTCGACAGGGCTATTCAGTTTTACATTGAGCATTATGTGATTGGACTTCCAGATGAGCCAAAGGTCGGGCAGGAGCTTCAAGGAAGGCCATGGGTCCACTCAGCAATAACGCGAGAAATCATGGCAGCCGTTGGGCTGGCCAGCTTGTCCAACATTAACGGCGACAAGAAATTGAGTACGTTATCGAAACAACACTATGGGCGTGCGTTGCACAATATTTCGTCCTCCATCATGGCCAGGCATGTTCCGGAACTTGACCTCGATGTCATTCTCCGAGCTGTAGTCATGATGGCCATGTACGAGGTGAGTACCGTACCTCAGTTCTGAATGCTGGTTTCTGCTAACGCCGAATCAAGGTTGTTCGCGGAAGAGACGAGAAGCCAGCCCCTGGAGCGCGAACTCATATCATGGGCGGTGCTGCCATTCTAACAAGCTTTTTGCCCTTTCACCAATCGCAATCTGAAGGTCTCCGCGGGCTCCTCCAGCTGTGCTTTTCCATGATAGCGTCGACCCAGGGCGCCTTCCAGTACACGTCACCAGAACCAAACAACATGATCCCCTCCCGACCAGAGCCACAAACCGGCGAAGGAGGCCTACCCCCACCATTCCAACAATGGCTTTCCATGGGCGCCAACATGGCCACACCAAAGGAGATACCATCGACCGAACTTATCCTCCCTGTAGTAGAGTTGGTCAAGCTATCAGGCTATGTACGAAGCCAACACTTTATCGACGGACAGCAAGCCACCACCGACATGATCGGCACAGCTCTTGCTCTAGACGCGCAGTTTGGCGCCTGGGAGGATCGCCAGGACGGACCATGGACCGTCATCGAAGAGCAAGTCAGCGACAACTTCTTCCCACCAGATGCGGTCTTTGAGGGCCGTTATCACATCTACACCGACATGTACTTTGCCCGGATATGGAATCATTACCGCTGGGCGAGAATTATGCTCAGCCAGCTCCTCATCGAAAGCGTCCAGCGCTTCCCGAGCAGCAGCTCGTCTCTTATATCCGACAAGAAAATACAGCAAATACAAGACTGCCTTGTCCGTCTTGTGAGGGATACACTCATCTCCATCCCAACACACTACCGGCATCCAAACCTCCAACCTGAACACCTCGAACACTTTGACAAAACGCAAGGCGGCGCAGTGATTGGTATTGCAGGAATACCGACGTTATTATTTGAGATCAAAGTCGCGGGAGTGGCGCCGGGGATACCGAGGCATTACCGAACGTGGGCGATGGGGATACTGGAGACGATATGGGCCAAGATGGGGATGTACCAGTCGAAGGTGTTGTCGGGTATGCTGGCCAAGACTATTGAGTCGGAGGGGTCACCAGAAAGGGGGTCGCCTGTTTGGATCAAGGAGGAGGGATATCCGTGAGAACTGGGTTGTATATGAGGTCATCAAAGTGTGTTTATACTCTGCTTAAAAGAGTACCACTGCCTCCGAGTTGAATCTTTCAGGATATCTGAAGATGAAATCGAAAATATTCCCTTCACTACCTGAAATCCAAAGACCTTGGCCGTGACCGTGATGTGTGATGAGCAAAAGCAAACCACAGGCTCAACATCTCCTGTCCACCTCTAGCATTCAAGCATGGACCACCCATCCCTGCTCGCTCCTTCCCTATGCTGATGTCTGCACCTTCCCAGAACAGAACGACGGTTTCTATACCAGGTCAACCACCTACCTTCTAACAGCAGCTCGAGCATCTTGGCTAGGGCGCCACTGACTCTGTGGTCAGGACAAATGGTCAAGCTGTAAGAGCTGCTGTTACCGCCCCCCAGCCGGGGGCTTGCAACCGATAGCCCCCGACTTCGATTACGAAGTAAAAACCCCCGTAGGGTTTTCGTAGCTGGCCACTCTCAAGGTTGGCCGGTGAGCTTTTTGCTTTTCTTTCTTTACTTTTGAAACAATGCCTCCATAAAAACACCTGTCATACACTGGCGAGATGCGACATCTCCTCAGAAGTGCTGTGTTGTTCTGCACCTGCCAACAAGCAAGACTTTCAAGATTAGGTCGTTGCCGTTGTCCGCAGAGCGACTCGATCATCTCACGATCATACCAACACCTCACACATTCCCAACCAAAAGCAAAATACAGTTGAAAGAAATTCCTCATGGTACAATTCGTTCGCTCCCCTCCCAAATCTATCTCTAGCCATCCTCTCTCCCGCTTTTTTATCTTTCCCAAACACCACGCGAAGTAAAACAAAAATATATACACAACAAGCCGATAAACACCACCCATCCCCAAATTCCAATCCCAAATTCTTTTCCTCAAGTCTCCTAATCCTGATTAATCTGACTCCCATCAACCCGGCTCCTATACTTCTTCCCCTCCTCCCCCTTATCCACCCTCCACGTCTCCGCCCTTCCAAAACTCTCCTCGCTCTCCTTGTAAACCCCCCTCTCGCTCCTCAACCGCAAAATCTCCTCCCTCATCCTCCTCGCAACCTCAATTCTGATCTCCCTCGCCTCTCTGCCGTTGCGTAACTCCTCACTCGTCAACTCGCCCACCTGTCGTTGCCCATCCCCATCCCCATCATCTGTCTGTTCAATCACAGCTGTCTTCCACAACCACCCCACCGTTTTCGTCGTATTCCCCTTCTTAGTCTCCCTCCTGACAAGCTCATCCCACCTCGCCTTCAAGTCCCCAAACGTCGCCTCATAGTCCAGCACCCCCCCAAAAGTAACCCTCACCGTCTTGCCCACCCTCGGCAAAAACTTTGGAAACCCCCTGTCCTCCGCCATGCACTTTTGCGTTCCGTCGATAAACATGGGGACAATATCCGGGCTTGGCTCAGACTCCAAGATGAGCCTCGCGACGCCCCACTTGAAGTACCGCAAATCAACATCGGGGTGTTGATGGACCAGCCCCTCGGGGAAGACGTGCACCCAGCTGTACCGGCGGTGTTGGGGGTGCGTTAGCGGGGAGAGGATCGAGTCGGTGCCGGTGGTGGTGTAGTAGGGTGATGCGGGAGGGGAGGGGGACGGGTGGGAGAGGAGGCGGATGGCTTGCGTCATGCAGGGTTGGAAGAGGCCGCCGTGGGGGGAGTGTTTGGATCGGTGGCAGGGGAGGACTTGGCCGTGGGTGAAGAAGGAGGAGAAGAGTCTAGGACAAAGGGTTAATGAGATACAACGGGGGATATTGGGGATGGGGGAACAAACTGGTTCTTGAAGCAGATGTCATGTGCCCCTAATGTCCAACGGAGGTTGTTAGGGTTGAAGGCGTATGAAAGAGGCAGCAAACCCCATACCATGGGGTCGTCAAGACTGGATTAATCATGAGTTTCAACCTCATCTTGTATCACAGCATTTGAAGATCATCACTCACACGCTGACATGGTTGGAAACTAAGAACCACATACAAGTCAGCGGACTTTGATATTACAGTATAAAAATATATTAATACAGCAGAGGATAAAACTGGGTGAGAAAATACCAGTTAACAATCCCCTCTCCCTCTTCTCCGGATCAGCCCGGCTGTCCAACAGCTCCCTGAACTGAGCCAGCCCGTGCGTCTCTACCGTGTTGAACCCGTGCAGGAAGCAGCGCGAGATCAGACCCGTGATCCCCATAATCATCGACGACTTTACGCGCATCGACAGGCTCGGCATCTGTGCCGGCGGCCGCGACGGCGACATTTCGCGGAGTTCTTGGGATTGTTGTTCTGACATTTGAGTTTTACGATACTCGGGGGGGATATTAAAACTCAATGTTGTATTACCAATGGTGATGTGTAAGTGAGATATATCTGTGGGTGAGGTGAGTTTATAAGTTAAGAGGATGGTTTGTTGCCCGATGTAACACTGTGACGGTTAAAAACAGGAAGGAGTTAGAGATTTTTGTTGAGGCCCCCGAGAAAAAGAGCAGCGAAACTGGTGGTCTATTGCATTGCCGAGGGGGAGGAAAGTGGAAAAAAGAGAGAGCAAAGATATAAGATATGGGAATCGTGAAGAGACCCGACCGTAAAAGAAGACGAGGTGTGAGTGATGTGACGGGCAAAAAAGCAAGAAACGGCGCAGGACCAACAAAAAGCTTCGAGTTTCTCTTCAGCAGGTTTGTCAGTCGCCCACCACGAGGAGGGCCCACACACACACACACACACACACACCCTTCTCTCTTCCGAGCGATCGGAAAGATGGAGACAAAGTTCAAAATCGCGGCCCGCAACAGAAAAGAACGCGACCCGCGCCGATTTTAGCATGTGCCCTGTCGCCTCCCCTGGTAAAAGGACAAGGGGGGGTTTAATGCCAAGCTTCCCCAGTATTGAAATCGACCCACATTTATTTTGACAGCAGCTCTGTTGCTGGTTGAAACTTCTTCCCAACATTGAGATCTTAGCAGTTGATATCGACACGCGCAAATATGGCACACAGTAAGTCATACATTTATTTGAGGTACAGCCATGCAAGCTAACCCTCCAGGCAAAAGAAACACCACCCGCCCAATCTTCACCTCCCACGAGCGGACCATGGCTCGCGCGGCCTGGGGTGATTCCACCGCCCGTCTCGGCCGCGACTCCTTCCTCCCGTTTGCCTCCTGCTGGCTATGTCTGGAGCCCGCCATCGATCCTGTCGCATGCACCAACGGCGACTTATTCTGCCGCGAATGCGCCCTGAGCAACATCCTCGCCCAAAAGAAAGAAATCAAACGCAATGAAAAGGCCCGTGAACAGGAAGACAAGGAGGCTCTGGAGGAGCAGGCGCGTGCCGATGCCGAGGCCGAGGCGAGGGCAATTCGGGAGTTTGAGTTGACACAGGCCGGGCTGAGTCTCAAGCCTGCTGCTCGAGCCGATGGGAGGAAGTCGTCGACGTCAACATCAACACCAATTGGAAAACCGCCACCTGAGGCAACACCATCGGAATCAAACGGGACACCTGATCCTACTGCGAAAACGGGCGAGAAACGCAAGTTTGCCCTTGACGAGGACGAATTAGCACGTATTGCATCCGAGGAAAGAGCCAAGGCAAGAAAGGCGATTGACAGTGAAAAGGTACGGCCACCTTCAAGGCATATGTTTCAACTGGATAAATAGCTAACATCAAATCAGGCCGCAAAACCAACACTGCCCTCCTTCTGGTCCCCATTCGTAACGCCCTCCTCCAACAAAAACAACACCCTCCACGAAGTCAAGAGGAAGACCAAAACCCAACCAACTTGTCCCTCGAGCTCACAAGACAACCCCCACTATTACTCCCTTCACACTCTCGTAACAATCCACTTCACCGAAGAAACCGATTCCTCCACCAAAAAGACAACAAGAATATGTCCTGCCTGTAAAAAGGGCCTGACCAACTCATCCAAAGCCACTCTAGCAAAGCCATGCGGCCACGTCCTTTGCAAGAGCTGCGTCGACCAGTTCATGAAGCCTTCCTCCTCCAAGTCATCAGAACCGGTCTTGTGTTATGTCTGTGAAGCTAACCTGACAGAGTTCAAACCCAGCAAGAAAGAGAAGGAGGGCAAAGAGAAAGAAAAAGTACGTCCCGGCCTCGTCGAGCTACGCAGAGAAGGTACTGGCTTTTCTGCGGGAGGAGCCAACACGGTCAAAAAGGACACTGTAACTTTTACCGTGTAGATGTTTTATCCGGAACGCCCGCAAATACCCAATATTCTTCTATATAACAATCAATGTATTTCATAATCGGCGTCACCTCATCATTGATGCCCCAATCCTCCCGCCTTTTACCAGATCCGCCAGCACTCCCCTCCCAACCAGTTGCCAGCCCCCTTTCTCATTTCTCTTCCTCATCCTCCCCACCAATATCCTCTTCAAAGCAGGCCATTGCACCAAGAACCCAGCCACGATGTAATACAGCTTAATAATAACCCCATGCACCACATCCTTTGTCAGCATTGTCGTCCCGTGGTTAAAGAAACCCTTCAACAACTCGCCTCCAATCCCATCATACAACGCCCTGACCCCCTCCTCCCTTCGTATCCTCGCCACAGTATTAAAGATCCCACCCCTCTTCTCCTTTTCACCCTCACCCTCACTACTCTTACGCCCCATCTGCAGCCTCGCCTTTCCAATCTGAAACGGGTAGGTAACAGCAGTAGCGCCAACTTTGCTCATCGCCGCCAGCAAAAAGGTGACCCCGCTCCCCGGATCGTCCCACTTCTTTCTGTCAACCAACACCCTCTTCAGTATCGCCTGCAAGAAGAATGTCAAGCTTGGGTTGAGCGTCAAGACCAAAGATGCTGAATATCCAGCCCAAAGTCCAAGAACACCCCCCTTCTCAGCCTGAATCTCCCTCAGCACCTCCCAAAACCCTTTTTGCGTTTGTTGTTTCCGTGTAGGTGAGGAAGACGGCGACCTATCCAGCAACGACGCCGTCTGCCTCCGTGTGACAACGTTGCTCACCGGGGTGGTGAACAACTTTGCGCAAGCCCCCGCTGCAGCTCCCACCGCCAGCTCCTCGACAACTCTTAGATATTGCAGATCCGGATGTCGGCCTACGAGGCGTCGCGCGCGGAACCACTATCCCAACCTCTGTCAGCATTTCCCTACTATTATCAATGGTTGGGGGTGGGGGGACTTACGGTATAAAACAAAAAGAACAGAAATGAATCCGCCGCTGATTTGAGAACATCGGCGCTCAAACCGGAAAAGAATGCCGGGATCCCGCCCTCGGTGTCGTAGATCTTGACAAAGGCGTCAAAGACGGAGCGGTAACACTCATCTTCGGAGAGGGAGTCGTCGAGGCGGAGCTGGCGCTGGACTTTGAGGCGGGTGTTGACTAGGTCGAGGGGATAGGTGAGGAGGGTGGAGATTACTGTGCCGGCCGCGCCGGAGGAGGCGTGGCCTAGGGAGGGGAGGAGTTTGGATGCTCGTGGCATTCTGTGAGTGTAAAATGATGGGACAGACAAGGCGACAAGTGGGAGGTGATAGAAAGATCAGAAGGGAGCAAGTAAATTGGGGGAGGAAACGGAAAGATTGGGTGGTCCTTGTCAATTCATATAGGTACAGGACAAAACTATCGTGAACCTCGGTAACATGCATGCTCTTTCCCCGTTGCAATGGACATGAACGCATCGGCCATGCATGTTTGTGGGGGGGAGCTCGGAGTGTTTAAACCAAGACGTCATCCCGCTTCTTAGCGTGCTGGAACCCCCCCCCCCCCTGGTTTGTTCGATTGTGGGGTGCATGAGGGTTGGTGATCAACGATTTTTGCGACACCCAATTCTGGATTTCACATGTTATATGTATGAGAGGATGCAGGTACGGTAAGTTTCAAAGCTTAAAGGATCCTTTTGTGAAATAAAATGGATTTTGGAATAGGTCTGTTGCCCGAAATCCGTTGCATCTTCTCACATGCTTATATTGGGGTTTCTGAAAGTATTTGGGCAGCTAACGAATCGATCTTGTGGAAGCTTTTCGATATGGAAGTTGAGAAGACTTTATTGAGATATTCACCAATTCCACCGTCATCCCTACAAAAATGCGACAGTCTCCCTACTGTCACTTACGACCTCAGAGAAACATCGTCCTCAGGCCTGTCTTGGAGAGCGACCAACCGTTTGACAAACGAGCTGTTATAGACGGGGATTGCTCAAAAGTTGATACGGCAGTCGCCAGCAACACCAATTTCTCCTATTCGGCTTTCACTACACACACAGATATCACCAACTCCCAAGAAGTAACATTTAAAACATTATATCCTTACCGACGGCGGTTCTTCATACAAAACCCCTTTAGTTAATCCCCGCTTATTTTATACGATTGTGGCGGCTCAGAAATTTCTTGGTGGATGCTATCTTTTCTCTTTCCGGCGAACAACATCTAGCAGTCTAGAGCCTCTGCGCCTGGCCGGGCCAGGTTCAAGAGAATCTTCATGCATATGAGTCTCCTGTTCAGCCCATGATCCCTCGCGTCATGAGATATTGGTTCGCATAGGACCAGGACCTCAAAGAGAGGGTGATAGATTCTCTCTTTGATCAGTTTGGGGCTATAAGGAGTTCTTGTTTGACTTCTGCTTTACTCCATTTTCTGACCTTGAGTTCACTGCTCATGAGGGAAAGCGTTAGATGATTTCAGGCAATCTTATCGGCCTCCAAGGTACGTCACGAGATGTAACCTTCTTCCAGGTAGTTAAGAAGAACAAGAGATCCCTGTGAGACTGAATAACGGGGAACAGATAGCAAACCCGATCTTGTATAGGAGACCTAAGGACAGGATAACGATAGCGATTGGATTTGTGATAGATTAAACTAGCGTCTCTATCCTTAATCGCTAAAAGGTAGTAGACATCTTCTTAATTAGGATAGAAATAAGAGTAAGTTATATATGATTAAAATCTTATCTATTGTGGCTGGCTCTATTTTGATTAAGACGCCGCGGAAAGTGGTAATGGATTGCCCGTTCGTATTATTGATGGAAAAGTCGGAGGAGATTATCTTGATGGGCTGGATTACCCGAATCGTGACCACATATGTTCTCTTTTACCGTTCCAGTGGACTAGCTGTAGACTGGTTGAAGAGGGGTCCAAATTAAAGGGCATAAGCTTAGTATATCTAAAAGAGATGTAGAGGACTAAAGAAACGAAAGCTGAGAGCTCTTTCACCGTCATTCAAATTCTTATCAACTAAAATGACACGTATAATAAGTATAGTTCAAGGGAAGGTATAGCACTCGAAATATAGTCAGACCTTTGGCAACAACAAAACTCCAAAGACTTTCACATTCAATATCAAGTCCATTCTCAGACACTATTATCTTCCTATTGATATTGTTACATCACGATCCGTCTTGAGCCCTATGATGGTAGCCAGAGTCGCCCACTGCCTATCTCCCACCCAAGTTCACCCCCACCCAAGTTCACCCCTACCCAACTACCTCTTAGCTACATACTGACCCTTACAATACCTCCCCTCTTACAAAACAACACTCCCCCATCACAACAAAGGACCTCGAGGTCACGAGCGTACTTCGCTCCTAGACCACATCTCCATCACACAAGTTTTCCAACAGCCAACCCAACACCAATCCCATCCACCGCTTCCACACGATCTTTATTTCACGATTAGCAGTGAACAGAACATACCCAACCTCCTGCCCCAGTCCCCCAATCTTTCAACGCCCAGCAACCTGCAATCACTACTCAACTAATTCGGCCCCGGTCCGGTCCTCTACATACCCTCGGACTGGGACGCTTTCGCTGCGCTCGCTCGTGAGCTTGGTCGCCTTCCTCCATCGTTGAGTCGAAGGACCGAGAGATCGAAACACCCTCTCTAGGAGATTCCCCTCGTCCTCGTACAAGCAGCAGGGTGCAGAATCGTCTCTAGCTGTGTATCCTGTGGAACCATCTACCGCGGGGAAGCGACTGGCCTAACAGAAAACTTCCCGGTGCTCCTTGTTCCGTGGTGGTCTGTATTAACACGGTAGTATGCTCCGAAGGTAAGGTAGCCACTTTTGATGTGAGGGGATGACGGATGTGCCTACGTAGGAGGGGAGAGGCGGCGTGGGTGGAGAGCAGGCGGTAGAAGTGATCGGTTGGTGCTATCTTGGTATCATCTGCATATCTAAGGTAGGCGTCAAGAAATTAGATAGATAGCCCCAATCCTTCTTTCTTTCGATTTCTCGTCTTTGAAGCGTCTGGCAGTCTGATTCCAAGTCGACTCAATATAACTATAAAAGTCCACAACGACAAAGTATCACTGTCCTGGTCTATCGTGGGACTATCTCCCCTTAACGGGTAAAATACATAATCTCGACGATGCTAAATAACAAGAAACTAAGGCCAATTATCAACTCACCCCTTGTCCATTCAAAAGTTTTTTTTTTTTTAATCTTTTTCTTTTTTTTGCTTTTTTTTTTGGCTAGACAAATGGTCAGAGAAACACTATGCACAAAAAACCAACACTTAGATCTCTTCCCACATCAAAAGAATGTTCCCACATCAAAAGAATGTTCCCACATCAAAAGAATGTTCCCACATCAAAAGAATGTTCCCACATCAAAAGAATGTTCAAAACATCCGACCACCAACGCCGCCACCATTCCCCATATCACAGCCAATTCCACCATCTTTTCCCCCAAAAAGATAAACCAGCCCGACCCAGCAAAAGAATTACTATCATAGTGGATCATGGACGAGCTGGGAATCGAACCCAGGACCTTTCGCATACCGTTTGAACTCCACCTCTCACATCAGAGAGCCTTCATTTTTCTCAAATATGCTAAGCGAACGCTCTACCAACTGAGCCACACGCCCCCTTTCAAATCTTCATGTCCCCCACCCCCAGTCTCCCACCATTTAACACCCACCAACCACCACCTCGACTCACCCTTAACCTCCCTCCACCCCCTTCATCACCCCTCACATCTCGTCAAACCACCACACACACACATCTTCACTTTCACCACCACAAGCACAGTCAAAAATATCAATTCCTGCTTTCTCACCCTGCGATGATAAACCCTATAGTGTACACCCCCCCATTTCCTCTAATAAAACACTGATTAAACACTTCCCCCAAGAAACAAACCCCCTTCTATAGGGTAATCCAGCACGATTCAAAGCCAAGCAACCATCAATTCCTTGCGTCAAATCCAGAGCTGACCCAGCCTTTTTGCCCAAAACTAACAAATTGAAGTAAAGCAAAAAAAAAAAAAAAAAAAAAAAAAAAAAAATCCAGCAAAAGAAAGGACGGTAAACAATCAAAGCCAAAACTCCGTTTCGCTTCCCCCCTCTTTGACCCCGAGAAAAATATCCATCCCCATTGATTGCTGTCCTGGAACCCTTCGTAGGAAAAATGTATAAAAAAACGCCGACCGAAAAACATGGATATAATAGTAGCAATGTCGAGATAACGACAATTACCCCGAGAAAAGAAGAAAAGGAAAGCAAAGGGGTATATAACATCGAAAAGCCACTCCTCCTCGTGGCAAAGCACCGAAAAGGATATGTCCGCTAAGCCAGGTATTCCTATTCCTGGCCATGATATTAGTTTCGCCGATAAGGCGGGTATAGAGGATCTTCTTGATCAGGGTACACAACAAATCCGTGCATCATAGACTCAACCCCCCAGCACCCATCAAATAGTCCAGCTCCTCCTACTGCTGGCCCTGAAATGGATTCTGTTGATGTGGTAAAAATAGTTGTTGCTGATAATGCTGCTGGTGACCTGGGTATCCGGCAAACCCCTGCGTCTGCTGCATCATAAACTCGACCCCCGTGTTTCCTCCCACAAAGTCGCCATGCACCAGCTGCCTCGATCGCGCCTCCACCTGTGACGGAGACAAGCCCGGCATCGCTAACGGCATCGACATCGTCCTCGACACCGGCGACACCGGCGGCTGAGCATCTGATGCCCGCCTTATCATAGGCATAGGGTGGGCTGGCCCTGCCATTGCAAAACCAGCTGCCTGAGCCTCTAGTTGATGAGCAAACCCGGCTTGTTGCTGCATCGCCCGAAACTGGGCAAGTCGATAATGGGCTGCGTGGCTAGTGGATGGGTCGATGTGTGATTGAGAGAAGCGGCGTGGTACAAACTGTGTGTTCAGTTGCGATAGCAAGACCTGGCTTGGAAGCCGAAGATGAGGAGGCACTCCTGCCCAGTTTGCGGGTACTTGCTGTGGCGGTAATTGAATATGTGTGGGTCGTGCCCGTGAAGCAGGCCGTGCGATGGGTGATGCCGGAACTGTCTCCGGGCTCAGCTCAGGAGGCGCCATTGCAACTGCCTGAGACGGCACTACCGGACTCGAAGGTAAGTGGGATGAAAGAGAGCTTCGCCGCTGTTTCTGCTGCTGTTGGAGAAGATTTCGTTGCGGGGGCACTTGTAAGGTGACAATCTTTTGAGGTCTGGCCGGGGGTTCAGCCATGGGGAACACTGGAGAAGAACCTTGTGTTGTAATCGACCCCCGGCGTGAACCCGCCTCCGATCCAAGACGCGGAGTAGGAGGAGGGTTAGGTGTCTGTGGACTACTTGCCACCGGGACCTGCACCCACTGCATCGCGGGTGACGACGTAGCCGGTTGTGCGGGCCTTCCTAGTATAATGACCCGTCTTTGAGCAACGAGCGGGTCCTCTTGCTCGGGTTGCTCGGGTTGCTCGGGTTGCTCAGGTTGCCCAGGTTGCTCAGGTTGCCCAGGTTGCTCAGACTGCTCAGGTTGCTCAAGGGGAGACGGTCGAGAAAGCATAACCGGTGTTGGCAATCCCTGCCGCCTAGGTCTAGCCTCCCCTGGCCGCGACACCAAGACCCCCATCTCTTGTTCGGGGGGAGATGGGACAGAAGGTAAGTTGGGTGTATTTGGCCGAGACTTCGGCACTTTCAGAGACAGCGATGGTCTCGCTCGAGGTGGGTTGAGGTTTGGTATAGATTCCGACTTTAGAACCGGTGTTGGGTATGCCTGTTGTGATCGCGGTTGCGGTTCCGGTTCCGGTTGCTGCTGCTGCTGTCTCCCCGGGATCGTGCCAGTATTCGACCCTGTTTCTGTAAGCGGGTGGCTAGCTCGTCGCTGGGGAGGGAGAGACGCTGACTGGTTTCTTGGTAACTGGGGTGGAGGCGACGATGCAATACCAGGCGGAGCTTTCTAAGCCCGACCTGTCACCGACGGCCGCCGTTGCGGTGGTCCAGCAAGACTGAAACTCGCCGAGCGTCGTTGAAAATCGGTACCGCCCATGATGATGTCAGGCTCCCCGGGGGCATCCTCGGCATCAAACAGGCCCGGATGCCCATCCGGAAGCCTCTGGGCGCCGAAGCCGCTGACCTTGAATATATTGACCCGCCCACCATTCGTGGCCGTCTGCAACTGCTCATGCAGTCTCGAAAGCTGATACTGCCTCTTAATCGGCGTAAACACCGGCTGCGGCACCACCGGCTGCGGATTCCAATGAGCCAGCGCAGCCATCACCGCGGCCGTCTCCTCATCACTGTCCACCGCCGCGGCATTCACATCATCCTCATCCTCCAAAGGCGCATTCGCATCAATCGCCGCCTTTTGCTGCTTGGCCTGATTCTTCTTCTGATACGCCAACAACAACATGTCATACGGCAAGCTCCTCCCCGGCACCGCCCTCTTCGCGCTCATACTATGACTCTTACAAGTCAAGCTCCTCGCGCAAGGCAGCCCATTAGCTAGCGTAACACCACACTGCCTCTCCACATCCACCGGCCCCTTCGGCTTAGCCACCTTCCCCTTGGGCTCCTCCTTCTTTTTCTTCGTCTTCCCCCCCATCTCCCCATCAGCCTTCCTCTTCTTCCCCCCAACCTCCGTCTTCTTCCCGGCAACCCTCTTCGCCGTCTTCCCCGCCGTCCCACCACCACCACCACCACCCCCAACTTTCCCCCCCTCCCCATCATCATCATCACTATCATCCCCACCAACCCCGTTCTCCCCCTCAATCTTCCTCGCCTCCTCCTGCTGCTTCGCCCTCTCCCTCGCCTCCCTAGCCTCCTTCTTCCTCTGCGCCTTCTCCTTCTTAATCTTCAAACACCGCGCAATATGCTCCTTGGCCGCAATCCTCGTAACCCCCTGCTTGCAGTGCTTGCAAGACTGAAGCTCGGGTACATCATCAAGCGGTCGGCCGGTAGAAAACGTCTCGCGGGAGGACTCGTCAAGCTGGTTGACCACGGGGCTGGGGGGCGACGCGGCGGCGGCGGCGGCGGTGGTGGTTTCTTTTGTCTTCTTCTTATCATCTGTTGTCGCTCCCAACACCATCAGCAACACCACCCAAACGCACGAAAGGAGCGAAAAGGGGATACTAACCCTCCACAACCCCCCCCTCCTTCCAACTCCCCGGCTTGATGAACCTCGGCCCGGGCTTCTTCAGCTTAATCTTCCCATCCACCCCCCCTCCGCCTTTCGCCCCCCGCAACGGCGTCATGGACTTCTTGTTCATCGAAGCCACTTTTATTGTCGCTTCTTCGTCTATTATTTCCCATCATCATCAGCTTGATACCCTCCCCCCCACCCCCCCCTAGCGCGTCGGGTTGGGTTATCGCATGCATACCTTTGCGCGACTCCATCGTCGTGTCGTCGCTTATCAAATCAATCAATCAATCAAGCAGCCCCAACAAACCCTGTAATGGAAAAAAAATCGAGTGGAGCAAGATGGTAGCGCATCACACAACCGAGTAAAAAAAATCCTTCACTGAGTTGGGTTGCTCTTTGTTGTTGTTGTTGTTGTTGCAAAAGTCGAAAAGTCAAGGTTCAAAGAGCAAGCCAAGTTGCGTCTTAGAAGTGCAGTGACTACCACTTGCGCACCACCACAAGGCAGCGCGACGTATAAAAGTGGAGACTTGTACTCAAATTAAGGTTATCGATAAGCCGCTAGCGGGGTGTGATGTGCCTTCTTAGCGGGGTGCCCTGACCAAATCCATGGAGCACCTGATCCTTGAACTGATTCATATCACTCAACCATCAATCATAGTCACTCACCGATGCTGGAACAAAAACAATATGGGTATCTCGTGAGATTATCTATGCTGCTGCTACTACCTCCGCTTGACGCTATATAAAAGATACGAATGAGGAAGAAACAAAAAAACCAATATCATTTCCTCCCCCCCCCTCCCACTCATTATCATCATGGCACATGATATAACTGAGAATAAAGAACTGAAGTCAAAAGTCCTCCTTCTTGCTCGTTGCCGACACACAACACCTTCCCTTCCTACCCAAACTACTTCCTCCTACCTGCCTTCCTAATAGCATGACCATCCGAGTATAAATGCGGCCTCGGCCCCTAACCTTGGTAATTTCCATAGACATTCTGGCTCGACACAGTGTGCTGCTGGTAGCCCCGATGAGGATGCATCATCGGCTGTTGAGGGTGGTGTTGTTGCGGGTGCGCAGGCTGGTGAAACTCGGCGAACCACTCATGATTCAACGCCTCGGCCGCCGAGATGCGCAGTTCTGGGCGCAACTGCAGCATCCGCTGAAGAAGATCGATGCCCTTCTCATCAATCTGAGGCAAGATGTTCCGCAACGGCTGCGTCGCATACATCTGCCAATTCGCCTTATACTCGGGGAACTGTGACAGCCCCGGCCACGTCCTCTCCGTTGGCGTGCCCATGATCCTGAAGATCCTGATCGTCTGATCCTCGTTAGTGGTACCAGGGAACAGCGGTCGTCCAGAAAACATCTCGGCCATGATGCAGCCAGCTGACCAGATGTCAATGCTGGTGTTGTATGTCCTGCTTCCCAACAAAACATCCGGGGCGCGGTACCAGAGCGTGACAACCTCGTTACTGAAGGTGTTAACCGGAATGCCAAAGGCACGAGCCAGGCCGAAATCACCAAGCTTGAGCTGCAGCTTGTTGTTGATCAAAAGATTCTGTGGCTTGAGATCGCGGTGCAGGACTCGGTTCTCGTGACAGAAGTGAATGCCCTGCAGCAATTGCCACATGAAAGACTTGACAATATGTGGCTTGAGCATCCCACGCTCGCCGTTGTTGTCCATGTATTTTTTGAGATCACCGTCCATGTACTCAAAGACAAGCATCAGCTTGTTTTCCGTGTGGATCACATCGTGCAGTGCGACAATATTCTCGTGTTTCAGCTCCTTCATCAGGGAGATCTCTCTAATAGCCGTGCTAGGGGTGCCCTCTTCCGAGTCGAGATGGATTTCCTTGAGAGCGACGAATTCGCCCGTCTGGCGATTGCGGCCTTTGAAAACCTAACGAAAAAGTTAGAACAATCCACACACAAAGTAAACAGATATCAAGGCCGCATGACTCACTGTCGCATAGGTACCCTCGCCGAGCTTCTCCAGCTGCTGGAAGGAGCTGTGGTGCTGTCTCTTGCCGTCCATGTTTGCCGTTTGTTGATTCTGCGAGCTCGACTGTGGTGCTCGTTCGGGGTGCGAAACGACGAAGCGCGGAGTCGGTGGGGGTTGGGTGTTGGAAGTGTAAGCGCGGTTGAAGAGGATGCTTCCCGCGGTGGTTGTTTTGCGAAGGAGATCGCGTTGGGCCTCGGAGGGCGTGAGAGACTGGGTAGACTCGTGAGAAGCCGTTTTTGGGTAATGCAGAGATGCCTTGTGCGTCTCTGCAGAAAACTTGAAGGAGGAAGAAAAGCCCAACCTTACGCGCGCTTTCTAGATTCCAGGGAGTTGGTGATGGCTGATCCCCTGAGTGCTTCAAAGGGATGGTTGGCTACCTAAAGCGAGCTAAAGGTCGTGAAGTGGTAGGTGGCCTTTCTTGCCTAGAATGTGGTGCAACGGTCGAGTTTTGAACGGGCCCCTCCGAGATTGAGATGGAGCAAAAGTCTGATTGTTTGTTTCAAAGTCGGACGAAACACTGTCGGCAGGTCATGTCTCTTGGGAACTTCAGGCACAGCGGCGGCTCCAGCACATGCAATAATTGGTGGGGTTGACGGGTGACTGACTGCGTGGGCCAACAGCGCCCCGCCATCCGCGCCACCCCACGATGCGCCTGCCCGACTCGGATCTGCCAGGCCCAGGGCGTTCTAGAAGACCAGCTGTTATTTTTGTATAAACGTAAATTGTATGTATATCCAGTTTCTCTCTGGCATGGAAATCCTGAGAGTCTTCATTTTCTTGCTTGTGGGCAAGAGCTGCGCAACACGAGGGAAGTGGCGAACGGCTCCCGTACACCAAGGAGCTTGTCGAGGAGCATGTCGTTAGACTGAACATAGGGATCCAAGATGCATAGATCTTGAATGTCTTGATTGCAACCTCCCTCCCAAAGCCATATATACGTATATACAATTACCACCCCTCTCCCGCACGAGTCCTGGTATACCTCATTCCTTCTCCCCTATGACTTCCCCTTCCCAACATCCATCCACTCCAAAACAAACCCCGTCACCAACATCGCCCAATCCCTCAACGTCTCAGTATCCAAGTGCTCCCCATCATCCTCCATCGTATGCCACACCCTCGGAAACGGCGTAGGAATCAAATGCAGCACCGGAGCCCCCCTCGCCATGAACGGTACATGATCATCCCCCACAAACCCCTGACTCTCAAACTGCGTAGAATTCGTTCCCCCATCCGGCAAGAACGGCTCCTTGGGACTCGTCTTCAATATCCCCATCTGCCTCATCCTCCCCTCAATGCTCGCCATCCTCTGATACGCCCAGTGCGTCGACTGGAAATAACTCGGCACCCTCGGACTAGCACTCCCCAACAAATCCAACAAGACAAACAAGCTGATCTGCCTCATCGGGTTCTTGAACTTGGACATGGCCGGGTAGGGGTTAGCCTCCCAGTGTTGCGCCAGTGACCTATCCCATCTTATTAGCATTCCCCTTTCCTGTCACCCCTTCTCCCCAGAGTACTCACCTAGCCCCATACAAGCTATCCGTATCCGTCCACCTATCAAAAGCCTCCTCCCCATCCAGCAACAAGATCTGGACCCCCACATCCTCCCCCCTCTTCCCCTTCCCTTCCTCCCCCTCCTCAACCTTCCCCCCATCTTGTGCCCCCCACATCTTGACCAACTCCTTCTCAATCTCCCTCGCGGTGTACATCAACACCGCACAAGGCCCCGCACTGTCCGTCGCCCCGATAAAGCCCTTTGGCTCAATCTTGCTGTCATAATGCGCCACAAGCGTCAACAAGCTCGCCTGCCCCGGCCCACGTTTCTTCGTCCAGGGCGGTTCCCGCCGGAGTATTATATTCTGAAAGGGAACCTGCTTATCCCCCGTCACGGGCGTCGTCCCGGTGGAGTTTTGCCAATTAATCTCCCATTCGGGGAGGTTTTTGGTAAAGAATTTGATGAAATGTTCTTGGGCGCGGATTTGGCCTGGCGTTCCGGGGACGCGGGGGATGAGGAGCGGGGAGAGGAGGGAGAGGGGTTGCGAGGGGAGAATGTCGAAGTCTGTTGGAAGTGGGGGCGTGATGGAGGAGAGGAGGGAGTCAGGGAGGGGGGTGTAGGCTGTAGTGAGGGAGAGGAGGGGGAGGAGGACAACGATGGGGGTTGTTGTTGAGAGGAGGCGCATCGTGGGAGTTGTTCAAGTGGACGCGGTGGTATGTGAGGTAGGTAAATGGGAATTGCGATGCGCTCGCTCGCTCGCTTGGTTGCGCTGTTGGCCGCCGCGGGTTGAAACGCAAAAGGGGATGTCTAGCGTCTCATGCTCTTCTGTCTGTTCCCTCGAATCTAATCCCGTCGTGAAGAAGCGCCGCCGTTCGGTCGTCAAGGTGCAATCAATCAATCAATCAATCAATTCGATCGACACCGGGTATTCTCGTCGCAACCGTATGTAGCAATCAACCTGGAAGGATAAAAAAAAGGAAAAGCCACTACGCTCTGTACGTATCTGATTAAGCCAGCCGGGGACACACAAAAGAAAGAATTGGTCAAACAACGCCTAACAGCATGGCAGCAACAGTAACAATTGGTGGCATTTGCTTTGTTGGACAAAACTACCTAGGTAGGTAGTCGTGCCTCAGAAGGCCACACTGCAACACCACCGTCTTACAGCAGTAGCAGTGAGCACGGACAAGATGTCTTTGACACGGTCGCAACATGATCTGATTGGTCAGCCTCACATTCAGATGGGGTCCAAGCCCCAGTGCCGGGCCGTTTGGACCGTGCCAAACGGTGCAAGCCACCCGATGCCGACCGGCCCCGCTCTGGTTAACATCCAAACGCTCCTTCCTCATTACCACCCTTTGTTCCTTCCTTTTTACCACCATTTCGCTCCTCTTTCACCATCATCTTGCTCCTTCCTAAACTGCAGTTTATATACTAGTTTCCGCACACATCATCCAACAAGGACAGCAGCACATGCGGCCAACACCCAAAGTTGCCAAGTGGTCAGCCTGCTGGTCGAGGGCAAGTACCCCCCTCGGCTGCTCAGCCCCACAGCTTCCTTGTTCAAATCCTCGTAAAACCCATGGGTTTTCGTGGCTGGCCACCATAATCTATTTGATTGTGGATGGTGCGTGCTTTTTGATGTTTTTTTGCCCATCACACTTGCCACGAGGCATTCAACACTGAGACAGTGAATAACTCGATATCAAGAAGGAATATCAGATCTTAATTGCCGTGCCTATGAATCTGTACTGTATGCCTCCTATTCATTTATCCAATCCCATCCAGCCAACCTAGCAGCAAAGCACCGGTAGCCCATTCCCTCATCCTCCCCCGAATCCCGGTCCATTAACCCCCTTCCATTACCGTTATCTGAGTTTATAATGCAGCCATAGTATAATACAAAACCACAATATAACACCGTCCCCTCTCTTCATGATGTTCAAGTTCCCCGAATTCTTTCCCTTTCTTTAACCACCCCCAAAGAAAAAGACAAACACCATGTAGAAATCCCGGTAATGTCGAAAATAATGCAGTCACTCCAATCCATGCAACCATAACTAAGCAAAACTGACACCGCACCCCGAGAAACCCAGCCAAGTCAAGCAAACATATACAACCACCTCTTGGCTCAACTACTCATCATCATCCTCGTGTCTCCTCCGCTCCATCGCCTCCTCGATGGCTAACCTCTCGGTGAAACTTCTCGGCACAGCTGGCACCCCCTTCGACATCGCTCTGTAGCTCCCCATATCGGCTGCCTCGGCACCACTACGTCCGTCGACACTACCGACGAAGAAGTGGACATCCTTAAGCCCGGCGATTTCATCATAGAGTTTTGTGTTCTTGATGGGGTTTAGCGAGATAGAGTTGCCTCTAAATGACCCAATACTGTGACCAAACAGGACTGCTGATGGAGACACTGGTGGCAAGCTGGTTGTGCGAGAGTGTTTCTTGTTTTCGTCCTCGAGTACGGTCTGGAGGGGCGTGGGTGTCGTCCTCATTGGTCTGTGTGGGATGCGGACCTCCACTCCGTCATCATCCTCATCATCATCGTCTTCCTCTTCAAGGAGGTATTTCTCTGCTTTCCCGGTTCCGTTCTCACCATCTTCAAAGTCGAACAGGGGGTCTTCTTCGAGGATGTCTTGTTTTCCGTTAGTCTTTGACGGCCCGGATGCCTTGGAGGTCTGGTTAGATGGCCCAAATTGAGAAGCGGCTGGCGACTTGAAGGGTGTCTGGGCGCCTGGCGAGGGCGACTTCTTGTTGTTCTTGGGCCGCATGGACAAAAACTCCTCTTCGGATTCGTTGTCGTCGTCGACATACTGCTCTAATTCTTCAATTGGTGAGCCAAGCAGACCGATGACTGGGATATCTTCTCCCGGACCGTCAACTGGCCGAAGGGTAGCCTGAGAGTCAACCTTGACAGGAGCTGGGGCTGAAGTGCTGGTCTCTTTCTCTTTTTGACCATTCACCTTTCCAGACTCCTCATTGTTATTCGCGTTAACAACAGTCCAAAATGAACCCTCTTCCAGCGGGCTGCGGGTAAGTGCTTGCAAAGCTTGGGTTGAAGAAACCTTTTTGGGTCTTGGGAGCCAATCCTCCTCCCCTTCCACGTCGAGGAGCGACGTTCCGATATACTCTTCTTCCGGCTCAGGTGACTCATCCTCTACGACAGCAGTAGCCGAGGTGGCTGACGTTTCGACAACAGGCAGAAGCTCAGCCTTGGGCTTGTCCGCCTCGTCATCCTCCACAGCCATAGCCACGAGGCTGGCTGCCTGCTGCGGGGAAGACGACGGGAACACCTCCTCTCCTGAAAAGTCGAAGCGCACCCGTCTTGGGCTCGCAGCACCCTTGACGGAGCTTGAGCTCCGGCGCAGTGCACTTCTGCGCACCTTGGATTCGCTGCTCGAGGACTCAACCGACGATGTGGATCGGTCGGTCAGTCGCCTGATCGGATCCGGCCTACCCTCGACAGGGGCCTCGGGCTTTTTGATTTCCTCCACCTTTTTGACGTTGTCGACAGACAGAGGGGTTGGTGACTGTAATTGTTGCTGGGGGGGCTGCTGTGGTGGTGGTTGTTGCTGCTGTTGCTGTGGCTGCTGAACGACGGAAGGAACCGGTACCGGCGATGTCGGTGGCGGTCGATGGGAGGAACGCTCATTGCTCTCGAGCAGCGGCAGGTATGTCGGCGTGAAGACACCCTGAAACTCCTTCTCCCGCTCGTGCGGACTCCGGGGACCCTCTTTTGTCGGCACGCCAGATCTGTGGGGGAGAACCGGGGGAGGCGACTTGCGGCCCTTCCAACCTGGTGTCTTATGATGGGTGGTGGTAGCGGGCGAGTCGGCCATGTCTTGGTTTGTCGGACTGAGAGCCGGGTACCTGGACATTGACTCGGCGATGACTCGCGACACCTGACTGGAGACGTCGTCTGGGTAGTCCTTGAGACAGTCCTCCATGTGCTTGTGAAACTCGGCCAACATGTCGCGCTGGTAGGCGGCCACTTTGCCATCTAGCTCAGCGAGCTTGTCGTGCAGCTCCGACACGAGCCTCGCAGCGTCGTCCATTGTTGCAGCGGGCATTGTTGCAGTTGCAGCCATTCTCTGGCTGAAGACGGAATGACGCGCGTGACGGGGACAAAGTATGTATCCGTACCACCAAACAGGCTGCCGATCATGGCCTTCCTGGTATTCCTGCTAGGTAGAGAAAAAAAGCCAAGTTTGTGTGCGATTCCAGGTTGTGTTTAGATTTACTTTTGCCCTGAAGGAAAGGTGATGAGGTAACTGGAGCAGCGACCTTGCAGGTTCTGGAACCACCAAGTACCGGCTCGACCTGGGCCTGCTTCAGCGATCTGGCCTTGGCCTACAGCACTCCTCAGCGGTGAGAGGGGGTGGTGGCTGGGCGTATATGGAAAACCCGCACGCTTATTCGCGGAATGGAGGGGCGTGTGTGGAGCGGACCGAGTATCCAGCAATCAGCATCCGATAACGCTCCCCGAGCAGAGGAATGCACGTGTTGACTGCATGCAATCAATTACAGATGGGTTCGTTGATATGAGTGTCGTTCCCGAGCCGATACGTAATTGGCACAACATGGTGATAAGTTGTACAGTCACAGATTCATCTCTCTCCTTTGAAGACTCAGACTCAGACTGATATCACCCCAAGGTGCCATCCACGGGTATTCCGCGACACCATCACCACCCAGCTCAACCATGTCAATTTCGGATTGAAGGATTCGGGTGAGAGTCTTCGGAATGTAAGTACCAAATGTCTCTCACCATGTGCCGAATACGATATCGGCCCGCTCCTGTTGGATAATGCTGCGTATCCCGGCTGCCTCTCGGGTGTGATTCGTAACCTTTTCCTTACTCAACTGTCAGTCGCTCGGGTCCGATACCACACGGAAAAGTGCACTTTGGCAGCCAACGACATGCTCGAATCTCTGTTCGCGCGGCTAATCGGGAATCCTCGAACCGGTGTGGGTGTCTCGGGACGAGCAAGCCCCTGACCGGTCAGCCCTACCCATCCATCTTCTGGTGCAGCTGCCGAGTCCATGTCAGGCCATGTGTACATGAGGACCCGTGGCTGACTACATCGAGTCTCGGGTACCTTATCACGGCGTCTAGGCCGTCCTCTAAGGGTGTATCGGACTGCATGTGAAGCAGTTCCTTGCATATGTCACTTTGTGTATTCACCTGGAAGCGAAGATGGGGTCATTTTGCATGATCCCTGGATATCACGATATACTTCCTGATGAAGACGCAATTACTTTTTGAAAATTCTTATATGTGAGCAGAATCAAAATTGTAATGCATATTCAGCAACGAATATCAAACGGCAACTGCTATGTTGTGTAAGTCTAAAGTCCAACCCGAAAAAACATCTACATGAATGACAGCATCGAGTCATCACAAGTTCATCCTCAAGCTTTCGCAGAATATGAACCCCAAGACGAAAAACAACCACATGAACGACCCCATCCACATCTCCTTGATCAAAGCCCATTGATATTCTCCCTCATCTGAGAAACAGCCATATCAACGACGCCATGATCGGGTTTGAGATTCTGTGAGAGCTCAAAGGTAAAGTTGTTATGGATGGGCGTCTTCATCAGGCAATCAAGCAGTCTCTCTCAAGACCGAAAACAACTGCACGAACGACAACATTCACTACAACCCCGGCTGAGGAGAGTCCGCCCCAAACCCAGCCGGGGGTGTTTATTCGGTAAGACATTACCAAACGACAACCACTCATCAATTTCTTTCAAATTCAGACCATAAAAAAGCCCCATGAACGACACCGCTCTGCTCCTCTTTAATATTCGAAACAAGTCGTTCTCAAGTCCACCCAGAGACTGGTGACTGAGGGGAGATGAAGGGGAGATGATATGGAGATTGTTGACTATATAGGGCATATGCGCAGCATATTCGACAAGTAATCTGCCTCACCCTCGTTGTGTCTGATTACCGGAGCCGTAAGAAGTACTTGTTCCTAGTATCTGACCTCCGTGATATCGCTGTGCCTCCAACTGATATAATCTGGCTTTTCCGGCTATGATACGTGTTAGATGACTCCGCAGTAGGCCCAGTGCTTTGCGACGTGCTTTTCACAGATATAAATCGATGATAAGGTACCGAAGATTCTCCTTACTTTCTATTGGGTTTCTGGTTATGAGTCGACAAATAACAGCAAGGTCTTAATATTGGATACAAGTTGTCCTTCAGATTTGTGGGTAAAGTATCGTAAAAGGCCAGAATAGGTTTGAGATTTGATCTTGGTTTCTGGAATTCCTCGTAAATTCAACATAGTTATTTGGTAGCGAGCTCATGCTACATCTCCAGGACCTCTTTCCGGCCTCTTAATAACTCAACGCCCTACATGAAGGAGGTCAACGCCCCCTAAAGCAATCCACCGCCCCCCTTTTCAAAACCAACGCCTCCCATTTCAAATCGGACCCATCCATTCTCCCTAACACTGCCTCCTCACTATCTTATAACGCCCAATTCCCCCAAATCAACGCCTACTTCCCCAAAAGCAATGCCTATCAACTATCATTTAACGCCTTCCCACTATCATTCAACGCCTATCCACTATCTTTTCACGCCTCAAACCCCCATCAATACACCTATTCCACCCCATTCCACCCCATTAGACCCCCTCAACCACACCTATTAAGTATCTTTCAAGGCCTTTCCCCCCCGCTTTTACTCCTCCTCTGACGCCTCCCCCTCCACCTCCTCAACCACCTGCTCCACCCTATTCTCAACCCCATTTTCAACCTCCTCAGCCACAGCCTTCTTCTTCCCCTTCCTAACTACCCACCCATCCCCCTCCCCATCCCTGACCACAAAATCACTCAAATCAATAGCCCCCTTCAACTCCGTCTCCGTAACCCACACCCTCAACTCCTCAAACTCCCACTTGTATTTCTCAGTGGGTGTGTCACCCGGTGGGCGCCACGTGACGTTGAACAGAGCCCTCGTCATCTCTTGATCCAGACCGTCTTCCTCGAGCTGGAGCATCTGGGTGGGCTTGAAGACGGAGCTGTAGTGGATGTTGTCGTTCATGTAGTTGTTTCTCGGCCTGGCTTCAGACAGGAGGACTCGCAGTGCGGCGATGTTGGCACGGTGGGGGCTGGTGTAGCTACCGTGGAGGGTGGGCGTGGCGGTCAAGAGGTCGAGGACGTTGGTTTGGGGTGGGAGGATGACGGGGGTGGGTTGGTTGTAAGGTGGGTTACGCTCGAACGGGGAGACGTGGTCTTCGTCATCGTCATCGTCGTCGTCGTCGTCGTCTGACTCGTCGGAATCGGCGTAGTAGTCGGGGTGCCAGTTGGGGAGGTCTTTCTTTGGTGCTGCATCGGTAGTGTTTTGGGTATCGGCTTGTGTTGTTCCTGTCAGTTGAGATTCTCTGGCTGCTTCGATTGGTGTCTTTTTTTCCATCCCGTCATCAAAGTTGATCATCTCGACATCCTCTTCCACCGCGACGTTCTCTTCAATCCCAACTTCTTCCTCCACCTCCACCTCATCGTCCACTCCCATCTCGTCACCGTCTTGCACACCCCCAGCTTCCATCTCCTCACCAGTCTGCATCCCCCTATCCTCCACCCCACCACAATCAAAAACCAACCTCTGCTCCCTCTTCCTCACCGCCAAATTCTCCCTCTTAACAACCACAACCCCCCAAACATCAAACCTCCACCTCCTATAAACCTCCCCAGCCACCCTCTCAACCATCAACTCCCCCCTCCCCCTACCACCTCTAACCTCCACCACCCCCGCCAAATCCCTCGTCTCGACCTCCACCCAGAAAAACTCCACCCCCCCTTCCTTCCCATAATCAACCCTCACATCCATCAACCCAGGTCTCTGCGCCTCATCTAACCCAGGCCTGTACTTCCAACCTTTTGCCACAACCCCCTTCTTCGGCCTCTGCATCCGCAACTCAACCTGCCTATTAGCATCGGCCAACTTGCTGTGCTCACTACACCGGATAGCATAGTCTCCCCTCTTCTCCTCCGGATCTTCCACCCCCTCAACAACAGGGAGTTTCTGAGTCCTGTAGACGACGTATTGATAAACTATTCTGTCTTCGCCAAAGACGTCAATGGCAGAAACGGCGTCAGTGGCAGGAGATTCAGGCTCATGAGGAGGGGAACAACTCGGACTCCTGGGACGTGGCGGAGGAGGACGAGGAGGTGGTGGTGGTCGGCATTGCCTGACAGGCCGTGGAGGCGGTGGTGGCATGCTAATAGGTTGAGATTCCTGAAACCCAGGTTGAGGCAAAGATAGTCGATACTGTTGATCAACCAAACTCTCCGTCTCTGGTCTCTCAGGACGCTCATCTGGCTGTAGATCCAGTCTGCCAACGTTCGAAGAGTAGACGCACTGTACGTCAGCGATCTGACACCACGAACAGGGCTGTCCAAAGGTGCATGGCCTCTTCATCCTGGTGCAGCGATCACACTTCCGGCCACGGGTTGGTGTGGTGATAGCTCCAGAACCTTGATTACGTGGCTGCTGAAGCCGACTGGGCCCGGCAGAAGCAGGTTGATCCCGAGAAACGCCATAAGGCCGAGCATCCCGTTGAACATCACCACTTTCCATCCCGGTAACAACACGGGTCTTTGGCTTCCAAGCTTCAGCTTCGGTAAGCCTCTTTGCCAGGACGAAGACAGCCTCATCAGCGCCCGTGGTTGCTGTCTCTTCCAGGGAATCAACTGTCAATGTCCCCCTATTCGCACCGCTCTGGTAGGCCTCTGCTCCGTGGGCTTTGATTTCATTCGGTCTCCTCTGGGCAGCCTCATTCGCAGTGAGTGGAGTGTGTCGGATGGCCCTTGATATCTCTCTATCAACGGCTCGGGGCTCCGCGGTCTGAAAGGTAAGGGGCGGAAGTGGAGGTGGAGATGGAGGAGGTTGAGTTGGAGGAGGTTGAGATGGCGTTGATTTCTGACGAGATCGCTTGGTTTCGCGAGTAGCCTTTTCCATCTCCTTTCTCCGCCTTCTTTCCTCCAGTTTAGCCCGTGAACGGCGAGATGAGCTCGTATCTGCCACAGAAGGCACCTTACTAGCAGACGGCGTCCTCGGATCAACAACCGGCAGCCTTGAGGAGCTAGGGTGGCCACCCTGAGATCTCCCATCATCAGACGCCCGAGTCTTGGTAGCCTGGCGTCTGGCGTTGAGCTTTTCAAGTGTCTCGAGTCTTTCACGCTCTCTCTCTTCCTTGCTTCTATTGGACCTGTTATGCTCACGCTGGGCCTCTGGCGAGGTCACTGAAGCCCGAGACGGAATAGCCTGCCGATGAGCGCTCTGCGTTTGGTGTGGGACTGTGACCGGCGTGTCTGTGGTAGTGTTTATGCCCACGGCTGGAGTGATGGGGCTCTCATCCCGCCATCCCAACCCTCGCTTTTTGGCTGGCGTCTCCGGGACAGGTCTTGCTTGTGCTTCTGCAGCCAAACTACCAGGGGGCGGGGGGTCCAATGTTGCTCTGGTCGTAGAAGGCTTCGAACTGTTGGCCTTTTGTCTCAATACTTTGCCAATATCGAGCACCTCATCGTCATCGGAATCTGGATCATCATGAATGACCGCAGTGTTTGGACCAGCATTGGTGCTAGGTGAAGGCCCTGCCATGTCTTTAAGGGGTTAGCAGCTTGTTGGGATAAAAAGGTGGACTTATAAGACGAAAAGGCTTACTCGAACCGGATACTTGCGCAGAATCTTGACCGGCATTATTTGTGGGGGAGCTGTTGGCAAGAGTCGAGGGGGATGTGTCCGTCCCCCCAGCTTCGGGTGGTAAGACGTTTGCGTTGAGGGAAAGGAATCCCCAACTTTGAGCGAAGGGAAAGCTCAGAGGAAGCATGGTGGCGATCGTTGTGCCCGAAATATTCTCAAAAAATGGAGAAAGAATAGGTCGGGAATTTGACCTGCGCCAACATGTTAGTCGCAAGGTGCAAGTTAAGTGGTATGAAAAGAGGATGATCGATCGATTGAGTATGCGTTTCTGAAAGAAAAGGAAATCCTAGAGGACACTCAGCATTGACCTGGCCAGGAAACAAGGGATTTGTGATCTTGTTGGAAGAATGTGAAGAATAAGGAATCTGTTTAGGAGAATGATATGAGAAGGTCAACGTAGAAGAAATTGACCGGAAAGCCACTGGGCTCTTGGGAACAGGAGCGCCCTTGACGCTGGGTGTAGGTGTTGTTGTAAAAGGAAGGGTCGGAATTTCGAGAGCGAAGCTGTTGGTCGTATTTATACCACAAGGATATGATTTCTCAACTGGAAGGTACGTACATTTAAGGAAAGCCCAGCTAAGTTGAGTAGGTACGTGAAGGTTGTCGACACGGACATTTTTCGTCCAAGATTGAGCTTCAAGGCAGCGTGTCCTAGACAAGAAGAGACAGACTGCTAGAATAAATAAAAACCCCTATATCTAACAAGCCTTCTGTAGATCACCTAGACGAGATTTAAACGCAAACCTAACATATCAAGAGGCCTGTTCGAAATAGCATTCTCTATTTCCTCGTCCATAGTATGGTCACGTCCGAGAGTTTCTCAGCCATTACGGTAGTAGCCGGGCACATGACATACGCAGCAATCCTCAGGGTGCCGACGACATCACAACCAAGCGTACAAGCCATTTCAAGAAAATTCATTCATACTTTTCATTTGCATGTATTACACAGACCTAACCAATACCCAATCTTACAAGCCCCTCTTCACTCCGGATCATCAGCATACTTGGCCTCCTGCCCCTTATTCTCCTGCCCCTCCTTCTCCTGCTCCTTAGCCTCCTGCTCCAGCTTCTTAATCTTCTGCTTGCCCTCCTCAGTCGTAGCATCAATGACCTCCTCCTCAACACTCAAACAACCAGACTATTCACACGTTAGCAATCATTCCCAACCCACATCAAATACTCTGGAATAACTCACCTCACTCAGCTTCCCAACAACCTCCTCCGCATCCTCAACACTCATCTTCCCCAGCACCTTATTAACCTCCTCCAAACTCCCTGTCTCCAGCGCCTTCTGCATCTCGGGCGTGAAGCTCTCAAAAATCGCCCGTCCAACTTGTACATCCAAATCCTCGCTATCCTTCGGCGGGATCCTGATGTTAATCACAGTCCCCGGATCAACCGCATGAAGCTGAATCTGCTCCACCCCCTCCCCCTTCCCTTCCGCCTCATCCTTCGCCCTCTGCAGGTTAATCTCCCTCGACCTGTTCTTGATCTTCATATACGTATCCTGCACATCCTTGTAAAAGACCTCCTGAGCCTTGTGTCCGGGAGTAGTAATCCGCTTGAAGAACAACGCAACCCCATCCCTGCCCAACGCCCGACAGTACTGAATAAGCAACGCCTGATGAACACAGTTCCGCGCGTAATCAGACTTGTTCTCCAGCTGCGCATCAAACGCCATGACCAAAATCCCATCCGTCTCCTTCTCCGTCAAAATCTCCGGATGACTGCTCAACCAAGCATGCGACTCCCTATAATCACTCGACTTGATATTCGCAAACTTGACCGCCCCCGGCGAAGCCGTAACCTCCTCGTCGTCATCGTCCCCCCCTTCCTCCCTCTCACTCGGCGCAGGCAACGCCTCAGGAGGCGTATAATTCGGATTCAACAACTCCACCTTCCCACCCTCCTTACTCCCCCCGCCCTCCGCCTTCGACCCCCCACTCGATTTATTGATATGCGTCGAGTCAAAACCAGTATGAATCCCCTCACTAGTAATCTTCCTCGCCTCCTCCCGTTCCAACTCCGCCAGTTTCTTCTCCAATTCCCCCTGCAAACCCTCCACTTTTTTCAAATGCTCCCCAATCTCCCCCACCATCCCCTCATACCTCCCCTCCTGCCCCACCCCCCTCTCATCCAAAGCCTTATTCACCTGATCAAGCAACGTAGCCATCATCTTGGTATAACTCGGCAGCGGCTCCCCCCCAACAGCCGCCTGCAGCGCCTCCGGCCGTGGAGGCGGCATGTCATCCTTCGGATCCAACCCCGAAGCCGACTCCATCACCGCCCTGAAGGCAACCTCGGCCGGGTTTTTGGTCTTGGCCTCGTCAGCATGGGACTGAAGGGCCGAAAGCAAGCCCGAGATGCGCGAGATGAGCCCATTGTTGACGATGCGCTCGTACTTGTACTGCTCGATATGGAGCTTGCGCTCTTGGCGCTGCTGGTGGATCTGGTTCTGCTTTGCGCGGATGAAGGAGCGCTTGTCGACGTTGGGGTGCACTTCGATGTCGGAGTCGTCCGAGAGCTCGAGGGCGTCCTAATCAGTCATAGTTGGTCAATAGCTGGCTCTGGTTGGGGAGAGGTGGTTGGGGGATAGATATGATGAAAGTAGCTTACCCACTTGCTGTAGTCTACAGGCATGGTTGCTGTGATTTTGTTCGACTATAGTTTGGGAGATAAGTCGAAGAAAGTAAAAAGAGTTGCCTCTTGAAAACAAACCAGTTGAAAAGGGAATGGGATGTTGATCCAACTGCTTGGGAACTTGGGACAGGTTGACAGCCCCGCAGTCGTCGCTCGTCAACCAACATCATGGTGGGGTAGCTTCTAGAAGCCTCTGCGTCAAAGCTCCCAAGCACAGCTGCCTGCCGAAAAGAGGGGGGTGTGTCAGTCTGCTCCTTTGCCCCTGAGAATGTCTTTTCTCTGAGCATCCAAGATCACCTTCCGTTTCCCTTGAACTAGGTACCTATCGACCGAACAGAGAACCAAATGCTAATTGAATGAATGACCATCATCAACACTGGCCTTGAGTAGCAGCAAATAACCATTGTATTGTAAACCATGTCCCGAATAGCTAGACATCCTCACTCGCCTCGCTTCAAAGCCAGCAAAACACATAGCCATACCATACCCTTGGATATGTACCACACACACCCACCTTATACCATCAAACACAAAACCCACGCCAACCCTTTTATTCCGTCCTAAACACATAAACAAACATACAACCATGAAACATATTTCCTTCCCACACACTATCTACCTACCTACCTACTTCTTCTGCCCATCAACAAAGTTGAGCGCATCCTCCGTCCTCACACAGTCAATCGTGCTCGTCTTGTTGTGAAACGTCACACCGTAGCACTTGTCAGCAACATGCACAATCTCCGGCCTGAAAGTCGTGCAGATAAACTGCGTCTTTTGCTCCTCCGAAATCGACTGCAAGAGACTGGCCACTGCCGTACGGTACTGTGCGTCGAGGTTGGCGTCGACCTCGTCAAAGATGACAAACGGGCTGGACTCTGCCGCTTGGAGGGCGAAAATCAAGCATAGAGCGCACAAACCTATAAATTCCTTGGTTAGTCATACATACACATGTCAGATTGAAATGCCGAGAGAAATCTCACTCTTCTGACCACCACTGAGCTGCTGAATCTTCTGCTGCTCGTCCATGACCTTCGAGTTAAAAGACACACTGATGCCAACACCAGTATAGCTCTCAACCCCACTGACACCCTCCTCATCCGAGTCATTATTCGCAGCTCTGTTCTTGGCACGGTCCGCCTTGCGTTGAATGACAAGACGTCCATGACCAGCTGGAACAAGCTTCTCAAAGATGGTGGAGAATTCCTTCGACACCTGCTTGAAGGTACGCTCAATGGCCTCGTCCTTCTCCTGATCAAGATGCTCAATGAGCGTCTCAATAGAGGCCTGCGAGGTATCAAGTTCTTTCCGGCGCTTCAGCAAGTTGTCTCGCTGTGTGGTAAAGCTGTTGTACTGATCAAAGGCCTTCTTGTTGATGTGCTTGTACTTCTTGAGAGCTTGGTTGACCTTGGCAAGTCTGGTTTCGATCTGTTTGGAGACATGTCAGCTAGCGTTCCAATCAACTCACCCCAACATACTGGGTTGCTTACCTGCTCGGATTTCATCTTCTCATACTTGCCAAAAGCTTCCTCAGGCAGAATACCCAAATCTCTAATATTCTTGGCATACTCAGCAGCCTGGCTGATGAGGCGAGCCCTCGTCTGAATGGCCTTCTCCATCTTCTTCTGGTATTGCTCAATACGCCTTTGCAGTTCCTGGAGCTCCTGTTCCTTTTGCCCCTTTTGAGCTTCTACCTGGGTCAGCTCACTGCTTGTCTGCTCCGTCTGCTGCTCGTTCTCCTTCAAAGACGCCTCCGCCTCCGCCGCCAGCTTTTGAGCCTTTTTGAGTTCCTTCTGAGCGTCTTTGAAGCTTTCAGTACCACCTGCCGTCGTGGCCTCGAAAGCCTGGCTTCGAAGTTGATCTTCCTGAGGTCGGAGATGGGTGTTCAGCTCCTGCTCCAAAGACTTTTTGCGACCTTCAAGATCAATCCGCTTTGTGCTGATCGCCTTGAACTCCTTCTGTAGAGCGCTCAACTCATTGCCTAGGCGCTCGAGCTCTTGCTCCTCACTCGCTGACAGGGTCTTCTTAAAGTCCTGGGCCAATTCGTTTTGCGATGCCAGAATGGAATCGTCCAACTCCTTCATGTTCTTCTCCACTTCGGCCAAGTGTGACAATGCAGACTCGCGATGAGCCCGCTGGCGTTCAAGCTGCGAATTTTTGCTCTGAAGCTCGCCCTTGAGAGGGTCATAGTCCTGGTCGAAGCGGCGCATTTGTTGCTGAATCTTGGTTTCCTCGCCCCTTGCTGCCGTGACCTTCTGATCTATCACCTCGATCTCCTTCCTGATTTTGGCAGCATCTGCCAACTGTGCCTCGTAGATCTCACGCAGTTTGCTGACCTTTTGAACCGCGTCCAAACGTGATCTCCTGGCATCGACATAACCACCCGTCATTGCACCCCTCTTGTTGGTTGTGTCGCCTTCGGGAGTGATGGCGTCAAGGCCGTGTGAGCGTGAGTACTGAGAAGCGATAGCCAGAGTTGGGCAGATGATGGTCCGGCCAAATACTTGCTGGAATGCTTTCTCATATAATGGGTCGAACTCAATCTTGCTGATGAGGGGCTGGGCGTCGGACGCCCTCGGCATCTTAACCTGCCTTGGGCGAATCTGTTCGAGGGGCACAAAGGTAAGTCTACCGCCGTAATTCTTATACAGGTGATCAGACAGCATCGTCGCTGTGGCCTGGTTATCCACGATGTAGTGAAACAGGCTGTTTCCTGCGACCTGTTCCACTGGCAGCTTGTAGGCATCCATCGGTACATTCATCAACTCTGCCAGCGTCCCGTAAGCGCCGGGAATATTCTTCTCCTGCTTAAGTCTTCGAATAGTGGCAAGACCCTTAGACGTCGCCGAATCCATAGCATGTGAGAGATGCGATTCTGCTTGGTCTCTGTCCATCCTGGTGCTGCTGATCTGCGAGCTGAGTCGGTCATCCTCACGACGAAGCCGCTTTCGTTCCTCTTCAAGCTGTTCCCTGGCCTCCTGTGCCTTGGTCAATTTCTCAAAAAGAGCAGCGCGGTTGCCTCCATAGTTTTCCATTCTGGCCCTGATATGCTGAATGGACTGTTCAAGCTGCGCAATTGAACTTTCCACTTGCTGAACTTGCTCCCTCGCGTCCATGGCGTTCGCTTTTTGGAGACCGAGAGATGATGTCGCCTCCTGGATTTCATTGCGAAGATATGCATCGCGTTCCGTCTTGTTCTTGAACTGACTGCTTCTGGTCTGTTTGACAAGGAGTCGTTTTCGCCCAGCAGCAACAGAGTCTCTTTGAGTCTTGATCTCAGCCTCTTCAGCCTTCAGCTTCTCGTATTCGGGCTGCACTCTGACGAGCTCTGCTTCGGCTTGTTGAATCTTTTGCCTGACCTCCTGAAGCTCGGCTTCCTGCCTTTGTCGTGTTTGTTCGCGGACATGCCTGCTCTCGTCCAAATGCTTGGTCTTCAGCTCGGCCTTGGCACGCGCCCTAGCCGCGTCCTTGCGGTCGTCATCCAGTTGGCGCCGTTCGATAGTGAGGTATTCCAGAGCTTGTCTGAGTTCGTGGGCCTTCTGGTCCAGAACAGCAATCTCCTTCTCCGTCTTTCGGAGTTGGGCGCGATCTTTCGTAGAGGCCCCTGCCCCCCCTTGCCTGGCTTCCTCCACTTGCTCAAGAGTCTCAGCATTGGTCTTTTGCAGACGATGCCAGTGGGCATACTCGAGACACCTGCGTTCCCTGTCCTTGTCCTGAAAGTCGCGAAGCTCGTCCTTTTCTTCCTCCAACTCCCTAAGTCGTTCCTTTATGTACACCAGGGTCTCGTCAATCTTGTCGCGCTTGCTGTTGGTTTCGGCCATGATCTTGAGCGACTGTATCCTCCGGTCGTCATAGGTGTTGGTACCCGCTATTTCCTTTAGAAGGTTGAGCCTCTCGGACTCCTTCATGTTGGTGATGGCCGCGATGCGACCCTGGGGTACAATGTAGAATGGGTTTTCCTTGGCGAAACCGGCCGTCTCGAGAATCTTCAACACATCTGCGCGGGTCTGGACCTTTCGATCGACGGAATATTCGTCCTTCTTGAGGGCAATCGTCCGCCGAATCACCACCTCGTCGCCCGGTTCGCTGAAACGCTTGTCGGTGTTGTCGAAGATGATCTCGACATAGGCCGACATGACCGCAGAGCCTGATCCTTCGTGCAGCAGAGCCTGCCGCTCTTCACGGCTCATGTTGGTGTAGGCATCGCTGAGAACGAATCGGATCGCAGCGAAGAAGTTACTCTTGCCGGAGCCATTGCGCCCGACAATAACATTGGTCTTTGGAGAGAAAGGTTCGATGACGGTTTGTTCCTTGTAGCTGTGAGACACGTCCAAGTTAGCTTTATTGCAACGGCGACGCGTTGGGAAGAATTGTCGCACCTCTTGAAGCCCTGGATAATAATCTGTTTGATATGCATCTTGTCTCTGGTGCTGTCGACTCGACAGCCGAGTCAGAAAAAAAAAGAGAAGATATGGCCACTATTCTTCTGAAATCAATCCAGTGCAACAAACAAAAGATACTGTCTTGAGATAGCGCCGTGTTGCTGTCGGCGTCATTTGGGTTTCGCGATGAGGGACGAAACAGCTGCTGAATGAGGGGACCTTTCCCAACGCGTCCTGCTCGGTGTGTCGCGCGCCCACAGTGGGTGGGTGGTGCGTGCTTCTTCCAAAAGAAGCTTGGACCAACCCTTGGCGGAACAGCACGTGACCTTCCAACAGGCTTCCATATGGCACAAGGCGGCAGCCAGCATTGTATGATCTGGTCTGGAAGCTTTGAAGTATTCGGTTCTGTTGGTGGCTCTCAATTTTTCTTTGTTGTCGTTTGGTGTCCTGATTTGCTGCCTGCAGCGTCTACGTGCGTTGGAACCTCGAAGACATCAAACGAACCTTGTTCTCGTGCTTGTTTGCTTCCGAGGCATAGACAGCAATGACATAACAGAATACGGTTGACCTATTTGGCGGGGTGTTGGCTGGGTGCAATGGAAGAAAGAAGGGGCCCTCTCTAGAGATACCTGTTATTTATCGCCCATGCATCGTCTATCGCTTGTCTCATGGGCAACCCAGCGTGGCTCGTTGGAATGGGTACAAGTGGCACTGGATTTTCCCTCGGACATTGATGCGAGGAGGCCACAGGCTGAACCTTAATGCCCATATTGGACCGCCAGCCTGATGGAAACGCTCGACTGAAGTGCAAGCTAAGACCGTCCCGAGCGAGTCCGTTGGCCGTTACAGATGCATTGGACTTTGTTATGATAGACAGCGTACAGGAAGGGGATCTGGGGACAAAACTTCCATCTTCATCGTTGACGTTTTTGGAAACTTCAATCATGACCGAAACCTGCTGTGCACGGTATGGAACGCCAACGACTACATAGCACAAACGGGACGGCACGAATGCGATGTGCCTGCTGCATCCAGCCTTTCCATGTCCCCCAGGGCGCCTACCTGTACCTGTTGCCCACACACATATGGAACGTTGTCGTCATGGTCTGAGGACACCATCTCCAGTCTCCGGCTGTTGATTCAAAAAAAAAAAAAAAGGTTCCGTGGGTTGGGTTGGACAGGGCAGGTTTCCAGTTCCCACGTTTTGATTTCTGGCGTTCTTTTTTTTTTTTTTTTGGCAAGGAAATCATTTCTGACGAGAATGCCGACTTCGTACGTCGTCAGTGGCTGAGAATGCCTGCTAATAAATAAGGTACAGAGTAGGAAGGATGGTTGCTGCGCCTATCAAAAAGGCAAAGGAAAGCAAAGGTAGGTGAGGTGCACCGGCAGTTCATGTCTTCTTCTTCATCAATGATGCAGGCGATGCGCGACGGGAGACCAAAAAGAAAAGAAGCAAAAGGGAAGAGTGCTGCTGCTGCTGCTGCCAGCTGAAATGCTGAGGTTCGGTGGAAAGAAGCAAGTCGCGAAAATGATGAAGGCAGGGCAGGGGGTGTGGTCCAGGTGGGCACGGGATTTGGGGGGGCGCGCATGGACAAGGGTGTCCAGAACCACGCTAATTTTGCAAGCCGTCCGGGAAGGAGCGTTGGGAAAGCCCGCTGTCTATAAATTTAAACCAATATTCTTTATAGACCAGCCAGCTGCCCTCCACCCGACCTTTCCACTGCACTCGTCGCTCCCCAGGTCACACTGAGCCCAAGCCTGACACATCTCCGCCTCTGATTGGCCCGACGCCGGCCCTCACCTGTCACCGAGAGGCTCACCTTGGCTTTTTTTTTGATGCCAGCATATTAAGCACATTGTGCCCCATCCCCATTTCCTGCCACAAGAGAAAGTTTGACTTTTACTCTGCGGACTCTGCGGACCCCGACCATTTCGGCATTCGACTTTTTTTTTTTGAGGCTATTCTCAAGTGCAGTCTCAGGTATGTCAGATCCCGACCCCCCATGTCACTTTTACTTTTCTTCTTTTTCTTTTTTTGTTCATTTATTTCTCTCTTCTCTACCCTTGACCCAAGCACTCGATGCATATCATTGGATGACCGTCACATTTTTGTGATGTGCTCTGTTGTTGTCGTCGTCGAGCGATCTGGCAAAACCGTTCGTTCATGATGCAAATCGGGTTGGTTTGTCCCGGTCCCATCGGAGAGATCTGTGATCTCGTCGGGCAGCGCGCCTCGCCTTGGGCCCCTTGCACCACCACCCCACCAGCTGCAATCAAGCATCCGCCCTGATGTTGGCCAGCGAATCACAGTCCGTGTTTTGCACGGGTCTTGGGGATGCAGCCTGCAGCAGCCTGGTTACTTGCATCGCACCTTCACTGTCACCGTCGATCTCGAAAAAACAGGCACCAGAACACCATGCTGACGAGAAGGACGCAGTGCCATGATTCGCATCGAATAACCCAGTATACTGTCCTCGTTGATATGAAACAAGAATGGCGTCTCGGTGAGTATTATCCACTGCTCTTCTCTCATCTCATCTCAAACCTGCTCAGTCTTACTAACACTCATGACAGGCTTGACCGGCTCGTTACGTGAGTAACCCTGCACATCATTTGCCTGCTTCAGCACATGGCACTTACACAACATGCGCTGCTGCGCTACGGGGCAACGTCCCTGTGTTGCCTGCCATGCCGTGTCTGTTGTTTCTTTGTGATCGGTTTGTTCACTGACACCATTGCCACAGGATCCTCGAAACAGGCAGCACCCGATTGATCAGGGATACTGCTGTCAACCAGCTTGCCGACTGGCAAAAACACCACCCTGACGAATTATTCAACCTTCTCTCCCGAGTCGTCCCTTACCTGCGCCACAAGGACTGGGAGACCCGGAGTACTGCTGCCAAAGCCCTTGGCAGAATCCTTGAACATGCACCACTATATGAACCGAATGCCGCCGATGAAGGCATTCCAACAGAATCCGCTGCCGAAAATGGCTTTGTCAAGAAGGAGGAGGCCAAGGACTCTGTCCTTGATCAGGAGGAGTTCTACACTCTCGAGGCACTTGACATGTCCAAGATTGTAAAGTATGGCCGGCCTTTGCTGAGAGGTGGCCCCGTCGACTATGCCCTTGCGGCATTGGATCCACAAAAACGGCTGGCCCATCTCAAGAAGACACTTACTGGCAGACTTGGTCTTCTTGGCCGAGTCGTCGAAGACGAAGAGATGGCCGTCGCCAGCGACCATGTCGGCAGCCCTGCGACACCTCAGGGAGCTGGCAGCACCAACGGCTCCGGGCAGCAGGACGCTATGGCGACTGATAGCCAGAGCCAGAACCCCGAAGAGGGTAAACTCAGCTCACGCCAACTCAACGTTCTCAAGAGGAAGCGAAAAAGAGAGGCCCAGAAGGCTGCGCAGGGCAAGGCCGGCTTTGGAGACCTTTCTATCCGCCGCACGACAACCGCAGGTTCCGATGGTTTCGGCGACGATGTGTCTATGACTGACGCCGACTCCAAAAAGAACGGTAAAATGTCCCAGTATTTCAGCCTGGATCGACCGGCCGACGTGGACGAGGACAGCAAGGTCGTTTCGGAGTTCAAAGGTCCTTTGTTGCCCATCAAGTCGGAGCTCGAAGTCGATGATGCCATGGAAGGGAGCGAGTGGCCCTTTGAGCGACTTTGCGACTTTCTCAAAGTTGACTTGTTTGACCCGCAGTGGGAGACTCGTCATGGAGCTGCGATGGGGTTAAGGGAGTTGGTGAGAGTACATGGTGCTGGCGCAGGGAGGCGCAGAGGTCTGTCGATCAAAGACAACACCAGGCTGAATGGACAGTGGCTGGACGACCTCGCATGCAGGCTCTGCTGCGTACTCATGCTCGACAAATTTACTGACTACAGTTCCGACACATCCGTGGCTCCGATTCGAGAAACTGTGGGTCAAACTCTCGGTTCCGTCCTTCGCCATGTCAGCTCGCAGTCTGTGTACGCCATATACCGACTACTCTACCGAATGGTGATGCAGGAGGGGCTGCAGCAGTCGGAGCAGAATCTTCTCTGGGCCATCTGCCATGGTGGCATGGTCGGCCTGAGATATGTTGTTGCTGTTCGCAAGGACCTCTTGCTTCAAGATGGGGACATGATTGACGGCGTCATCCGCTCTGTCATGAAGGGCCTCGGCGACATGGATGACGATGTTCGTTCGGCCAGCGCGGCGACATTGATTCCCATGGCCAAGGAGTTCGTGGTCATGCGCCCACAGGCACTGGACAGCCTCATCGACATAGTCTGGGAGAGTCTCTCCAACCTGGGCGATGATCTCAGCGCGTCTACCGGCAAGATTATGGATCTGCTTGCTACTCTTTGCAGCTTCCCAGAAGTCCTGGAAGCGATGAAGCTCTCGGCATCGCAGGATGAAGAGAGATCTTTCACCACTCTTGTTCCTAGACTCTACCCCTTCCTCCGCCACACCATCACCTCTGTGCGCCTCGCTGTGCTCAAGGCGCTGATGACCTTTGTGGACTTGGGCAAGGAGACTTCTCAAGGCTGGCTCACCGGCAGGATCCTACGTCTCATTTTCCAGAATATTCTTGTTGAAAGGGATGCAGAGACTCTTCGCATGTCGCTTGAGTTGTGGAATGCACTCGTCCGCAACCTCGGACAGAATCCTGCCGTCCTCGCCGACGAGTTTGCAGCTCATGTGGACGCACTCATGCTCCTCACGATGCACCCCATTGGTGTTCCACGACACCCCCTTCCCATGAACGCGACACTTTTCCTCAAGCCATCTGGCGGGACGTATTCCATGAGCGGTATCCCCGCTCCCAGTACCAGAAGGTCGTCGCCCCCCGAGGGTGCAGAAAGGGCCCCGAAGCGTCGTAGGAAGTCGACCAAGGTGGACGATGCTCCTCCCACCACACAGACTCACGATGTTGACGGCCACATGATGCAAGGCGATGTTGATCTAGTCGGCATGGACGTGCTGGTCCGATCCCGCGTCTCTGCGGCCAAGGCGATGGGACTGCTCATGTCAATGCTGCCTCCCTCTAGTCTGGGCTCGTATGATGCTGCCATCACGCAGAGCCTGTTATCTCCATTTGCTTCAACGCAGCTTGCTGCTGCCATGGTCGTTCATGAGTACGCGTCGAATTGTGCCAACAAAGAGATGGCTGCTCGCTTCGTCGAGCCGTTACAGAAGATCATCGACCAGGAGCGCCCGGCACATTACCGCGATCTAGTCAGCTATGTGCATCGCGTGCGATCGCAAACACAACAACTCCTCAATCTCTTCCGCGACCACGGAAAAGTGCACAGCAACAAGCTGCCCAGCCTCGCCGTCGTCGTGCAGGGCGACCCCGAGGCCGGGCCTGGCGCTTTCTCTATTGCCAATGCTGACAAGGTTGTCACTGATGATTTCGAAAGACTCAAGAAAGCAATGGCGCCTGGCCAGAGGCTCATCGCCCTCCCTCAGCTTCTCGAGTCTCGCGATGTCACAGTTGCTGCGATCCAGGAAGCGAAATCTGCCAAGGAGGCCCGCGATGCACGCATCAAGGCCGCTGCCGCTTGTGCTCTTGTCGCCATCCGTGTTCTTCCGAAGAAGCCGAGTCCGCTGATCAAGGCAATTATGGACAGCATCAAGACGGAGGAAAACCAAGAACTTCAAGGGAGGTCAGCAGCCACCATTGCGCAACTGGTGCAGCTTTTCACCGAATCTGGAAGGAGAGGACCGGCAGACAAGGTGGTTGCAAATCTGGTCAAGTTCTCCTGTGTCGAAGTCGCCGAGACGCCCGAGTTTCCCATCCATGCGCACAAGACAAATGTCATTCTGTCGATGCAGAAGGAAGAAGACCGCGTCGACCATGTCGATGCCGCAAAGTTTGCACGGGAGGCCAAGGCAGCTCGCATCACTCGTCGCGGCGCTAAGGAAGCGCTGGAGTTGCTTTCCCATAGCTTTGGTCCTGATCTCCTAGCCCGCGTTCCGAGCCTGCAGACGTTTATGGAAGAGCCCTTGGTGAGAGCCTTCACCGGCTCCCTCCCGGCAGAGGCAAGAGATCCAGAGAGCACCTTTGGCCAAGAGATCGTCGATGCCATGTCTGTCATCCGGACCATGGTGCCAACACTACACCCGAGCCTTCATCCTTTTGTTATGCAGCAGGTGCCTCTGGTCATCAAGGCGCTGCACTCAGACTTATCCGTATTCAGGTACATGGCCGCCAAATGCATGGCGACCATCTGCAGTGTCATCACTATCGAAGGCATGACGACTCTGGTAGAGAAGGTTTTGCCATCTATCAACAACCCACTAGACCTCAACTTCCGACAGGGTGCTATCGAAGTCATCTATCACTTGATCGCTGTCATGGGCGACAGGATCCTGCCGTATGTCATTTTCCTCATCGTGCCTGTGCTGGGCCGCATGAGCGATTCAGACAACGAGATCAGACTGATCGCCACCACATCCTTTGCCACGCTGGTCAAGTTGGTGCCGCTTGAGGCGGGTATCCCCGACCCTCCCGGACTCTCAGAGGAGCTGCTCAAGGGCCGTGACAGAGAGCGGACTTTCATCGGTCAGCTACTTGACCCGAAGAAGGTGGAACCTTTTCGGATTCCCGTTGCCATCAAGGCGGAGCTGCGGTCGTACCAGCAGGAGGGTGTCAACTGGCTGCACTTCCTCAACAAGTATCACCTTCACGGCATTCTCTGCGATGACATGGGTCTTGGTAAAACGCTGCAAACTATCTGCATCGTAGCCAGCGATCACCACAACCGTGCTGAGGAGTATGCCAAGACGGGTTCCCCTGATGTCCGGAGGCTTCCGTCTTTGATTGTCTGCCCGCCTACGCTATCGGGGCATTGGCAGCAAGAGATCAAGGCTTACGCCCCGTTCCTCAGCGTCACGGCCTATGTTGGACCCCCCGCGGAACGCAAGGCCATGAAAGACACTCTGGACGAGACGGACATTGTCATCACCTCATACGATGTTTGCCGCAATGATATCGAAATTATTGAAAAGTACAACTGGAACTATGTGGTGCTTGATGAAGGTCATCTCATCAAGAACCCCAAGTCCAAGCTTTCGATGGCTGTCAAGCGGCTCGCCAGCAACCACCGGCTCATCTTGACCGGCACACCCATTCAGAACAACGTGCTGGAGCTGTGGTCCTTGTTTGACTTCCTCATGCCCGGCTTCCTCGGTGCCGAAAAGGTGTTCCAGGACCGGTTTGCAAAGCCTATTGCAAACAGTCGCAACAGCAAGGCCTCGTCCAAGGAGCAAGAAGCCGGTGCATTGGCCATCGAAGCTCTTCACAAGCAAGTCCTTCCCTTCCTGCTGCGTCGTCTCAAGGAGGAGGTGCTCAACGACCTGCCACCCAAGATTCTGCAAAACTACTACTGCGACCTCAGCGACCTCCAGCTCAAACTGTTTGAGGACTTTACCAAGAAGGAAGCCAAGACGATTACGGAGGAGGCTGGGCGGGATGACAAGGAGGCCAAACAGCACATCTTCCAGGCGTTGCAATACATGCGCAAGCTCTGCAACTCGCCGGCCCTTGTCATGAAACCAGGCCACAGGGCCTATGACGACACGCAGAAGTTCCTGGCCAGGCAGGGTACAAGCCTGGAGGATCCGGCGCACGCACCAAAACTGACAGCGCTCCGAGATCTTTTGGTGGAGTGTGGGATTGGTGTCGAAGGGCAGGAGTCGAGCGACCCGCTGTACACGCCGATCAAGCCTCACCGTGCTCTGATTTTCTGTCAGATGAAAGAAATGCTGGACATGGTGCAGAACACGGTGCTCAAGGGCATGCTTCCCTCGACACAATATCTCCGACTGGACGGTTCAGTCGAAGCGAACCGTCGCCAAGACATTGTCAACAAGTTCAACAGCGACCCCTCTTATGACGTACTACTTCTCACCACCAGCGTCGGTGGTCTGGGGTTGAACCTGACGGGTGCCGACACGGTCATTTTCGTCGAGCACGACTGGAATCCTCAAAAGGATCTCCAGGCCATGGATCGCGCCCATCGTATCGGTCAGAAGAAGGTGGTCAACGTGTACCGGCTCATCACTCGCGGCACTCTGGAAGAGAAGATCCTCAGCCTGCAGCGCTTCAAGATCGACGTGGCCAGCACCGTGGTTAATCAACAAAACGCAGGGCTCGCAACCATGGACACGGATCAGATTTTGGACCTGTTCAATCTGGGCGACTCTGGCCCCAGTCTGATAACGGACAAACCTAAAGAAACGCTGGAAGGCAGGGAGGAAGACATGGTGGATGTGGAGACTGGCGAGGTACGGCAGCCGGGCAAGAGGGCAGCATGGTTGGATGGGCTGGGCGAGCTGTGGGACAACAGCCAGTACGAGGAGAGTTTCGATTTAGATGGGTTCCTGAAGACGATGCAGTAACCGGGGGGAGAAGGTTGAAAGGCGCCTTCTTGTATTGCTTGTTAAAAGTCCTTGTGGTTGGTAGGATATTGCTCCGTGTTTGCTTTGGGAAACGTTGCGGGCGAGTTAGCAAAGTGAGTTCTGATATGGCAAGCGGGCTGGGAAAAGGGGGAACATTGGTTTTGCAGAAGAAGCGTCACGTGTGTATTGTATTATGTATAGCATTGTTGGGTTTTCTATGGAGCAAGCGGTGCGTTTAGACGATTATTAGGGACGTTGCTTGATTGTTGTCTCTATTGCATTGCATATAAAGAATACAGAGACACGATGCTATTCACAAAAGTCCCTTGCTGCTTTGCTTCTCCCCGGAATCCGAGCCAAATTTAGTTGCAGCTGTTTTCCCCAGATGATTTTCCGAAGCCTTGTCTTGTCACAGCTACCCGCCCGGAGTGAGTGACGTTTGTTGGAAGCAGGGGCGACCCTTGTGGTGACGTCAACACCTACGTTGAATGTCCGACAAGCTCCCCAAAGCAAGCTTGAGAGTGTGAGCTCGTGACAGGCATAGACAACCTATCAATTATTATAAGCTAGCTATCAAATATGCGGAAAATTCAATGACAAGTTGGAATCTGAAAATCAATATTAATTTTGTTTTTCTGCGAAATCGTACCTTTTTATAGTCTTCTCGCGAGTGCGCTGACAAAAGTACCCGACTTTTTGACCCTTTTTTACCACTCCGTCTCCGTGTCTCGTATTATCAGACGGCACAGCCCAAACAAACGGAAACTGGAGACGACGAAAAGCCCTTTTTAGAGGTGACACAACGACCGCTACCAACAGACACCCACACACATACACACTCGAATAGGAGAGGGCAGGTAGATTGCGATTGGACCCCTTGACGATCACACCTTGCCTTTCTGCCTGCTGCCTTTTGTTTACTTTTTTTCCTCTTCTCTTCTCTTTACCGTTGATCACCATCTTTTCTCTCTCTCCTTGTTGCAGGGCTGGCTTAGCAGGACAGACAAGATGGGCGGCTCAACCCACCACCACCCCTTCCAATCTCTCTCCCCCCTCTCCTGGACCACCGACCTCTCCTCGGGCACCTCCCCCGAGGTCATCTCCAAAGTCATAACCGACACCTTTTCCAACGCCCAAATCCTCGTCGACTCCCTCCCTCCTTCCCCCTCCCACTCTCAACCCACAACCCGCCCAAGATCGCAAACCGAATCCGCGACTGCGGCCCTCGATCTGAACTCTGTCCTGTCATCATCACCAGAGACAAAAGCCACGGTGGAGAAACTGAGGAAAGAGTGGAAGGAGGTGAAGACTAATCCGAGGGATAACCCCCACGGGATTACTGTGTACAAATTATCGGCCAAAGATGGCAAGGGGGCTTGGTTCGGGCGGTACAGCTTGCATCACGGGATGGATTTTGGGAGGTGGGAGGAGGCGTTGAGACGGGAGTTCAAAGAGACGCTCAAGAGGTGCGAGAGGGAGGGGAAGGAGCCTGGATGTGGGAATATTAGGGGGATCGGGGCGGAGAGGGTGGTGGAGAGGGTTGAGGGGGAGGAGGGGCTCATGGAGGGTAAGTGATGGAGAATTGAGAGAGAGGGGGGGGGGTTGGTTGGATAAAGGCTGACAAAGTAGCAGTGTTTCAGGTTTCGGCGAGGTTTGGAGGACCGACGACGGCGAGGGATTTTATTGCGCTGCATATGACGCCTCCGGTGAGGAAGGAGACTGATGGGGATAAACAGAAGAAGGGGAGGGGGCCGAGGCAGTTTATGCTTGTGAGTCGGCCGGTGGAGCACCCTGATTGTCCGCCTCGGTCGGGGTTTATTAGAGGGGTGTATGAGAGTGTGGAGGTGATTAGAGAGGTGCCGGTTGTGAAGCCGCTTAGGAGGACGAGGTCGAGTGGTGACTGGGGCGAGCATGATGGGAAAGACGACAAGGACGTTGCTCTTAGGTCGGCCAAGAAGGCGATTGAAGAGAGGCAGGATAGTGAAGAGGAGGATGTGGAAATGGCAATCGAGTGGTTGATGGTCACGAGGAGTGACCCGGGGGGGAGTGTGCCAAGGTTTATGGTTGAGAAGGGGACTCCAGGGGGGATTGTGAATGACGCGGGGCAGTTTCTGAAGTGGTTTGAAGCTCAGCAGCAACGGAGTGATGACGATGAGACAGCTGTTGATGGAGACCATGAAGGGGAGGGGGAGGAGGTGAGCAAAGCCGAAGGAAAGAAGCCCGAGAAAATCGAAAACGGCGGCGCGGTTGATTCCTCGGTGTTGATTCAACTCCGTGACACGGACCATAATGGGGAGGTGCACCGCCATGACAAACGAGGCGAGGTCACGCCCCCGAGCGGCTTTTACGGTATGATAGCATCAGCCCTCGGGGCAGCCGGCTCAGCGGTTGCGTCTAAAGTAGCCACCCTCGCCGGCTCGACGATTGCTACCGAAGACGAAGAGAGCCTGTTCAACGACGACGACGACGAAAGCGACACATCATCCGAACTCAGCTTTGCCTCTGCGTCAGAAGGTCACAACGCAGAGGGTGGTGGTGGCGATAATGATGTGACGGCAGCGGGACTGTTATCCAAAGCTGACTCTCACAACGACGTCGCCTCCACCTTGTCTTCTGTCTCGCCCTCGTCCCTGCACTCCAACGACGACAACAACTCGGTAGCTCACACTTCTCATTCGGCCTCGCTGTCGAGCCAACACGAGAAGGAGCTGAAGAAGCTGCAGGAACGCATGAAGAAGGCGCAGGCTAAGCTGGAGAGGTCACACCAGAGGAGACATCACAACCACCACAAGGAATCGGACGAGGTGAAGGAGGAAGCGGCGCTTCAGAGGCTGAAGGAGAAGCATGAGAGGGGGATTGCCAAGCAGAAGGAGAAGTATGAGAGGGAGGTGAGGAGGCTGGCGGAGAAGAAGCAGCAGGAGGAGAAGAAGAAGGAGGAAAAGAGGAGGAAGATGCAGGAGAGGGAGGAGAGGGCGGATCTGGCCATGGAGCTGGAGCGGACGAGGGCGGAGAGGGATGTGGCGAGGAAGGAGATTGAGATTTTGAGGGGGCAGGTGGGAGATTTGCAGAGGGAGAATACCATGCTTGTTGCGAGACTGGGGAAGATGGGGGTTGGGGTGGGGGATATTTATGATGGGGGGAAGTAGTAAGGAGAAGGGGTTGTGTGATATGGGAGAGTGTGGGCGTTGGGCTGGGGTGTATATAATGGTGAAGAAGGGGGTGATAGATGTATGTATTCACATCGCGGTGTCTTTTTGATATTTTAAAATCAGTTGGAATAATGCGCCTCTGGAGGGTGTGCAGGTTTAATGCTCTACTATTGCTTGTGAACCTGAAATCACTCCCTCATAACTTGAAGCTGCAAAGAGATATTGGCAGAGACCTAAGAAAAAAGAAAATGATACCGTCATAGGTAGGAGGTTGTGGACGAGCTGGGAATCGAACCCAGGACCTTTCGCATACAGGTCGGGGGTATGCTAAGCGAACGCTCTACCAACTGAGCCACACGCCCTTGCTCTGATTGGTTCTTGTGCGCCAATATTGAGGTTATGATTGAGACTGTTTTCCCACAAGCAAGCAAGGAAAAGATAGGCGAATGGTGGGGATAAGGGTGGTGGTGATATTGTCTTGCGACATGTGTATTTCTAATGTATACAGCAAATCAAAAGAATACAGTACATCCAACACCCAAACTATTCAAACAATCCGTGGTGTCAACAACGAAACATTCAACGCTTGGTGACCAAGCCATCCAACCAGAAAATCATCGCTTGCTTCCTCCCTCTCTCAAAAACAACCAAACCATATCTTCTTCCCTTTTAATCCCTCCTCTTCCCACCCCACAGCAACAACCCCCACCACCCCCTTCCCCTTCTCCCCTCCTCCTCCCCCGCCGGCCTCGGATCCCCCCCCCTCAATCTAAAATCCCCCACCGCCCAAGCCATAACGAGCACCGGCACACAAACCCCCAGCGCCACCCAAAGCAGCACCTCCACAGTCTCCTGATAGCTCCTCGCAATCGCCTCCCGTTCCGGACTCCCCCACGGATACGACACCGCCTCCCTCACGCTCCCATAAATCTTGCCCGCCTCCCCCTTCGCATCCTCAGGGAGATACTCCCTCAGCTTCCCCGGTATCAACCTCCCCCAAATCGCCCCGCTCACCGCGCTCCCCACCGCGCTCCCGACTTGCACCAGCGTCAAAAACGCCGCGGTCGCCACCCCGACGTGCTGATGCCGGTTCCTCCCCTTGAGGTTGGAGCTCGAAGACGCAGCCGCCTGGACGACGAGCTGAGTAGCCACGTGCATCAACCCCGCTCCGGCGCCGAGGAACATCTGCGCTGTGTAGAGGACCGGTTCGGAAACGCCGCGCTTGCGGGTGTGGAGCAGCAGCAGGATGGCGAGGGTGTAGATTGTTGCGCCGAAGACGATCCAGGGTTTTGGGCGGGGTTCACCGCCTAGGCGCTTGATGACTAGACTCGCGGCGATGGCGGCGATGGTGGAGGCGAAGGAAAAGGTTTGGGTTATGGGCCCTGCGCTGGTGACGGGGAGGTTGAGGGCCACGAGGAGGTAAGAGTAAAAGTAAGGTTGGACGGCGATGTAAAAGACGGCAAAATAAAAAAAGCCAAGTAGACACCCGGCGACGAAGGTGCGGGACTTGAGGAGTTCTAGTGGCAAGAGGGGGTGAGGAGCGCGGGATTCCCAGAGGGGGAAGAGGACTAGGAGAAGGATGCCGCTGAGGATCATGAGGATGATGTGGGGGTCGTGCCAGCCGGTTTTGGAGCGGGAGACGAGGGTTAGGGGGATGAGGATGAGGGAGAGGCCGAGGGAGAAGAGGAGGATGCCGATGCCGTCGAGTTCTTGGAAGAGGTTTCTGGCTGATGTTGAAAGTGAGGGCTTTTTGTTGTCGGCCGAGGAGGAGGTGCTCATGGCGCGTCGCTTTGGTACCAAGCCCAGCTTCTCTGCCTTGCGGCCGTTGATGAGCAGGCTCAGCCCGAGGGGCAAAAAGGCCAGCGGGAGAATGATGGTCCAGACGGCGTATCCCCAGCGCCATGTGCTCTTTGCGAGGAACAGCGCGGCGATGGCTGGTCCTATCCAGACGGTTACCAGAAACGGGCTGTCCGGCAGACTCGAAAACAGGGCGCGGTTAAGGAAATCGCTCGTGTCGGCGATGAAGACCTGCTGCAGGATCTGCAATCCGGTGAAGCCGGCCGCGTAAAATATCTGCGCCGAGGCATACGTTTCGACGTTTCGCGAGGCGGCCATGAGGATGTATCCCAGAACACACAGGACGATGCATATGGAGAAGGCCTCTAGTCGGCCAAAGACGTCGGCTATCTTGGCCATAGGGGGTTTGATGACAGCTGTAAACACCTTGTTAGCACTCGACTCCCGTTACGAATACCAGAATGACAAAACATACCATTAACCACCCCTTGGACCACATAAACCGTCGACAGCAACGAGTGCTTGTTGAACGAACTGACGGCGAATGCGGAAAGGGAGTACGTCACTTGACCTTCAAGCGACGTGGTAAAGGCCATGAAGAATATGCTATTACGTTCTGTCAGTACTGTTTGTTGATTGTGTCCGACAGCTCAAGGTAAAGGGGGCAACTCACCCCAAGTAAGCAATCATCAACCCCCTTTTCGTCCATAACCGAGAAACCGCCTCGATGCGCAGTACACCATCTTGTATATCCTCCCCCCCCTCCTCCTCCTCCTCTGCACCTAACGGTGTCGGTATCCTCTCAATAATCCCATCTTCACCAGCCGTGGTTGAGCCGTAGTCATGAGCCCTGTTACCCAGCAGCGGTTGGCTGTCTGCCATGGTTGCCTTTGTTGAAATAGTATGCAAGGTGCCTGGATCGATTTTATGCCGCAGCTGTTATTATGCCCCTCCAACCATCAACAGAGCCGCCTGGAAGGGATGACAAGAATATGAAACAAAAAATAATAATCCTTTCGTCCCAACCGCAAAAAAGTTCATCTTCCGTGTGTATGTGCCGATGAAAGTCTGATGAGGGTCCAAATGAATGAAGGATTTCAAATGTGAGATGAAAAGTGAGGTAGGTGTGTGGGTGCCTCCCAAATGAGATGAGCAAAAAGGCCTGATCAGGTAAGGTGAGACAAGACAACTATTCCAGGTTCTTATTTGGCGCATTCAGAAGGGTCTGAGTTTGTGAGTCCCAAGCTACCCCAACCCCCTCCCCACTGTCGAACGAGTGAGAGCTACTCACCTCACCTCAGCGATCAGCAGGGGCAGTGAGCAGGCTGGCTAGCGTAAGTGGTTGCCTTCGCCGTGTCGGTTCGTGTTTCGGTGTGTGTGTGGGTGGGTGGGTGGTATGCTGTCTGAACTGAAATCCCCCTTCTTCATTCAGCCTTCAAGAATAAAATGGTTCAGACGTTTGAGTGCTAAAAAAAAATCCTCGGTTCACCCACCCAGACAGCAAAGCAACCTTGCCCCTCCAAATCCCCATCCTCATTTCTCGCAGCAGCTCATGCGCTGGAACGAATGCCTACATTTTCAACGAGATTCACTGACCCTGCCTGGGAACTTCGGGGACCAACGAACAGGGGGAACGCTAGACCCCACCGGCCAGCCCAACGGGAAGAGGGGAACAAGCGACTTCGCTCGAACCGCTCTCTTGCCCACCCTGATTGGTCAGAGATTATCATTTCCATCTGATAAAAAAAATAGACGTGGCAATTTGCAAGGGCATCCTGAACCAGCTGAACGAAACGGAATTGGGGGTGTTTCCGTTTTTGCTGATGGCAGGAGCCGCTGTATAACCTACACTGGCCTTGCCCGATAACTGCTGCTCGAGCTGAACAACTACCAAAGAAAAGGATGCAATCCCCCGATCTGTCATGTCATCATGCTGCTGCCCAATGTGGGCTCCCGCCAGCCTTGGCCTATTCTAGGTGGTCATGAGCCAGAACAAACATTGGCAACACCTGAGCGTCGTGACTACAAGGTAGTGTACCCGGCAGCTATCTACAGTTCATGGATGACCAAATTGACTGGGTCAATATGACATACAATCCCTCTTTCTTCATTTCATATCCCACCGGTTTCTGTCAACAACGGTCTACCCAAACCAAGAGCCGTTGGAATCCAAAGTGGCTCTCGCTTCCACTCTTGCAACTTTTAGTCTCACAACGGGCCGTTCCGTGCAGAAAACGTTTTCCCGAAAAGCTCCGCATGCCGGGGACAGCTTCACTCTTCCGGCGGTTCACAATCCACAAACAATTCTTGAATCAACAAGAGCACGAACATAAAAAGATATATTTTCATCTCACATACCACCCGTTCCCCCGCGCTGAAAACCAAACCAAATACACCCCACACCATCGAAACTGCACAGATGGGCTACATATCAGGTTCATACCACCACCCACCTCCCATCACCGTATACATAAAGGAAACAAAAAAGGTTGAAAGAACCATGTACTGTGAAATTGTCTTATCCAAAAAAAAACCAGCAAAAAAAAGGAATTATCCTCCGCTCTTCGCCTCATCCGCGCACCACCAGACAAAAAATAATCGAAAAGAAAACCACCAAAAAGAAAAAAAAAAGAAAAAAAAGAAAAAAAGAAGAAAGAAAAGCAGAATGGTATCTCATCCAAGCAAATATATATATATAGATATCCTCCTACCCCACCTCCACCCCCAACCCCTTCCTCCGCTCTTTCAAAGCAAAATCTGAGTTTTCCAACAGAAGCAGAAACGTAAACCCAAAAGAGCCAAAGCAAAAAAAAGAAGAAAAAAAAACCGAGGTTGCAAGTATATGAATAGGGGGTATTCGAAAGTGTGAGAGATAAATTCGAAGTGTAACAACTCGAAACAAAAAACCCCAAGTGTAAAACAAGAACAGATCGCACCTAAAAAAAAAAAAAAAAAAAAAAAAAAAAAAAACTTCCACCAAAATCGTAAAACTACGCCAAGATGCTCGCTCCCTCCCATACTCAAAAACCCCAAGCAAACCCATGGGAGGGGAAGACCACAACACCACCACCCCCTCCTAAGCTTCCTCCATGATCCCCCCCTCCCCTCCCCCCTCCTCCCTCCACTCCCTTGACTTTTCCGTCAGCTTCTTCACACCCGACACCCTCCCCGCCCATAGGCTCTCAATCGGCGTCCGGAACGTAAACGCCCTCTGGCTGCTGATCACCCCGATCGCCTGCAGCACCGCCTTCCTGCTGTCCCGCCCAAACACGGCCGGGTGGTTGATCCACTCGAGACTGCTCTCCAGCTCGGCATCCAGCGCCGCAACCGTGTTGGTGTCTATCCCCGCTGCTGTTCCCATCACCCCCAGTCCGTCTGTCGATCTGGAACGGGAGATCTGCCCTGGCACCGGTGGGAAGCTGCCGGCAGAGGAGTGGTTCCCCGACGTGGGAGAGGGTGTGTTCTTCCTGTCTGGGGTACCGGCCGTGGGGGACGGGTTGGCGTTGTCCGGGTGGGGGGTGGAGGGTTGAGATTTGTTGCCTCCCGATGGGGGGAGCGGTGGGACGGGTGGCAACCCGCCTTTCCCGAGGCCTTTGAGGATGGAGCGGGTTTCGTTGAGCAAAGTGTGGGCTCGGTCGTGCTGGCCGCGGGAGACGAGGGTTAGTGCCCGTGTTAGCATGTCTGACGTCAAGAGCTCCATCCTCCGCTGGACGATGTGTGGGTGGGGAGGGATGGGCTGGGAGTTATTCCACGACTTCTTCGAGTTCGAGGCGGGTAGCATGGTAATTGCCAGGAGCGAAGGGCGAGTGTGTTGGGATGTGCCGTCACGGAGGATGTCACCCCAGATGAGCTCGGCTTGGATGAGGGGGACTTCTTCTACCGAGACGGTTCGTTGCTCGTCCTGATCCATCGGGCCGCCGAGGGCTTCCAGACCGGAGACGATGTTATCCCATGGGTCTTGCGGAAGCTGCTCTTGGGAGGCGTTGTCTGGGATGATGACTAGCTGGACGAGGATATCGCGTTTGTCGCCGAAGCGGAGGTCTCCGATAGACGCCTCAGCATCGCGGCCCGTGGCGCGCTTGGTGATTTGGAGGGCGCCGCTGATCTTGTGGAACTTGGCCGGGGAGCCTTCGGGAAGCTTGAGCTTGAGCTTGACGTTTTGATGAGAAAGAGTTTGCAAGGCGCCGAGGCAGCCGGCGAGACACTCTCGGAGCATCATCCAGTCTTTTACATAGGTGTACGAGGCCTTTGTCCGGGTGGACAGCTCGATCATGGTGTCCGGCTTGTGGGTCATACCGAGACCAAACGAGTGGATGGTGATCTTGGCTGCTTCGGCGCGCGATACCACAAAGTCGACGCTGTCGGCGTCCGAGGTGGAGGCATCGCTGATCAGCATGATGGTCGCGATGGGGTTGTTGTACTTGCGGCCCATGAGCAGATCCATGGCCACATTGGCGCCCTCGACAACATCAGCACGGTGGCTCTTTTGTCCAACGGGCTTGATCGAGTTCAGAACATTACCCCAGCCAGGCCACGCCTTGGTCGTCATGCCGACGATAGGTACGCCGCCGCCAGATGATCCAAAGGTCACCAAGCCCATGCGGTCACGGTCGCCGAGCGTGTGTACCATAAACCGAAGAGCATCGCGAACCAGGTTGATCTTGACACCCTGCATCGAAGCCGAAATGGGCACCACCACCACAACATCCACAGGCACATGAATCGAGGGCAGAAGAGGGCTCCTCGCAAAGTTGGTGTACTCGGTAGGCGCAGTTGTGGCCGACTTGGCGCCGCCCCATGAGGAAGCCAGGGACGACACTCGTTGTGGTCGGCCAGAGCCAGGTGTTCTTTGCCAGTCATCCTCATCTGTTTCTGAAAACTCGCCACGGTCGTATTCGGGACTGCGTACGGGCGACGTCTCAACAGCGTTGAGGTCCAACAGGGCCTGCTGCCACAGCTTGAGCTGGTTTCGGTTCTCAAACCGAAGATGGAATTGGGGCAGCTCGGCTACTGATAAGCTGAGGGTGAGAATGTTCTCGTCCATGCTGCCACTGTACGACACCTCGTTGAGATGCTTCTTGATGAGAATCGATCCCTTGAGCGTGCAGCGTGTGCTTTTCCGTGGCGCATCCTGGTCCTCCCACTGTGATGGTTGTTGCGCAGATTTCTTCTCCTTCACGCAGATGAGCATCTCTGCAAACAGGAAACACTCGAGCTCCTGCCATGACACTTTGTCCTTGCCCACACGGAGTGTGCCGTACAATCGAAGCTTTCCAAATCTACCCGTCTGCCGTTAGCCAACTTTTCCGCGAGACCGTGTATGCCCTTCACACCACTTACCGGCTGAAGTCCAAACCATGCCAGTTGTCTACCCGGTTGCGCAGGCTCTCCGTCATCTCGGCCAGCACCTCTGCCGACTCGTACGGATAGAACCGCGGCGCACTTTGCGCTGGTGAAGGCGCCCTGTGGAACTGCTCCTCGGCTCTCGGTGGCGCCAACGGCGGAGGGGCGGCCTGCAGGTCTTCTGGGTCGGGCCGCCACTTGATATCCGGCACCTCCACCGTTACCAGACAGGTGAGCGTCTGCTGCTGTCGTGACCTCGTGATGGTGGGAAACTCTGACCGCACCGTAACCGTGGGCGCGGGGATGGGATTCCGAGTGACCGTCCGGGGGCTGGCGAGCGAGGTCTCCATAGCCTGAACATCATAATCGTGTCGCCGCGGTGGTCCGCTCTGCGTCGTTTCTGGGTATCCTCCCGAAGAGGCAACACCCGTCGCCTCGCTATCACTCCGCGCGTGTCTCGGCCCGTTGTAGCGGTGATCCGAAGGTGGCGCTTCCCGACTCTCGCGGCTGTCCCGCTGGCTTCCTCGAGGAGCATCCCGGTGCCCATTCGATCCACCACCACCAGGTCGCGCGCTCGACCCCCGGCTCTGCGGCCTTCCCGTATCATCCCAATGCTGCGTCGTCGGGGTCGGAGTTCCCTGTGATCTGGTGTCATTTACTGACACTGCGCGCACCATATTGCTGATTTTTTCTAAAAGCACCAAACAAACGTTGGGTCAGTACCAACCTGCTTCCATAATCGCATTCGTTCCTCGACGTCCTTACCTATATCCAGCACGTTTCCGCCGCGGCTGGTGTCCAGGTGCAGGGGCGCATTACATGTCGGGCAGTACTGGGAATCAAACTCGCGGATGAACTCGTAGAAGCACGCCTCGTGGGCCACGTGGGTGCACGAGAACTGCAATATCCTCTCGCCCCGGAGCGTGTGTTCCAACGGCTCCTCGCACACGGCGCACTCGCTCCCCACAAAGGTGCGCTCCCTGCGGGACCGGGTCCTGTCTGAATTCATGGCGCCCTGTGTCGTCGAGATGGATCTCGAGTTGCTCTCGCGCGACTTGTTGGAGCTGACCGAGGCCGTCGAGCGGTGCGATGGCGCGTGAAGCGTCCCTGATGCGATGGAGAAACCTGGAGAGTGGCGGAATTAGCCCTTGTTCACACCGGGTGTGGAGATCTATCTACTTGGTGGCAAGCACACGGCGCAGACAACCTCGGTGCCGAGTCTACTGGCCTGACTGGCTGGCAGAGTGCGGCCGTGATGATACGGCGCAGTCAAATCAGGACGGGGTCACCACCGAGAGACCCAGCGAGGGGCATTTTCCAAAAGACGACAGACAGGAAAACACAAGGGAACGGGAACCTACTCTTCTCCGGGTACAACGGCGCCCCGTAAGACCTCGCAGCGCTACTGCTGCCGGTGTAGTAGTTGTGGTTCGACGGGCCAAAGTCTGTTCTCCAAGCGCCGCCACCACCAGACCGCACCGTCGCCGAGTCGGAGCCTAGGTCTGAGAGCCCTGCCCGTTCGAAATTGTCGTGATTCCTTCGCTGATGCTCCGTCGCAAAACCCTGAGTCTTCTTGGCGTGCGATCTAGATGATCTGCTGAACATGTGTGTGTTGCAGATATAACTGCTGATATCCTGCTCTCTTCTCTTCTCTTCTCTTCTCTTCTCTTTCAACCAAAACTTCTTCGTCCTTTCGTTTCGTGTGTTGCTCTCTTCTCTCTATCGTCCAAGCTGCAGGCTGCAGTGTATGGTTCGAGTGGCTCCTGCGGGTGAGAGAATCTGTGGGACTAAATCGTCGACGGCGCCCAAGTCTAAATCGTTTTGGCTCTCCCGGGAGATCTGCTGCCTGTCGGCCTGTGGTTGTAACAGACTATTAAAGTTGCTACTCTTCTCCCGTTCGTTCAATCTTTGGTCAAGGGGAGCCCTGTTGTTTCAGACAGTTGTATCAACAATGCGGTAGAAGATCCCAAAGAATCAGGCGGGGCATGGCTGCGCCAAAAGTAGGTAGGTGTCAAATCGGCGGGTTTTTGGTCGAGGTTGTTTTGCTTGGTAGAGAAAGGCCCTTAAAGTGGCCGGTTCCTGGCTGAGAAGCTGCTCAAAAGGTCCCGTGGACCGAAATAAGAGCGCCTTGGCGGTACTCGAGTGGCTCGAGTGGTCCCTTTTCGTTGGCGCGTCTTCAGCGACCTGTCTGTGGGTTTCTTCTTCAGCACCTCTGCAGCTCTGCGAGGCGGAATTGTAAATTGTTCCGACGCAACGTCACGGTTCGGTCGAGACGGCAGGTTGGATGCACGAGATAGTGGGAGGAGGCCAATTGGGGGTGTGGGTGTGTGTGTCGTCCAAGGTGTAGGATGTGTCGGGAGGGACAACGGGATAGGAAGTACGCGGGCTGTCCGGGTTGTGTGCGCGGTGCAGACTGGGACTGGGACGTCGTGTGTGTGACTGGAGGTGATGATGGCAGTGCCGGTGTTGTTCAGCAGCCTGTAGGTCTCGGGGTGGTCCGGTCTCCACGGAAAGGAAGCAGGAGGAACAAGTCAATCACTGCGGCGTTTCGTTTCCTCGAGGGAGATTCAGGAACAAGAATCCAGAATCTTGGACCGCTCTTTTCTCGGGGAAAGGGTGAGGCAGAGAACCATAAAAATGGGGTCTTAACAGCGTCTATTAAGACAGCCTCCCAACGCTCAGGCAAAAGAACCACCGTTCCTGACCTTTCGCTGAGGGGGGAAGAGACAGTCTTTTGGGAAACGGGAACTTGGAAAAGCAGTGGGCGGGCTCCCAACGCCAATTACGGATAGGGGATAAAAGGTATCAGCCCTGTCCATGTCCCTGGTCCTGTTGCTTCTGCGGTGGGGTTCACTGCTGAAGTGATGGTGCTGATGGCACGACGACAGAGGTCCAGAAATGGGATTGGCAGGGGTCGCTTTGGGCAACTGTTTTCGAATCTCCTCCCTTTCCAGCGCCCAGGGGGACCGTTTATTATTATTATCATTATTATTATGACGACGGATGGGTAACGGTTATCTGACCGTTTTGCCCCCTTCCACCACCCACCCACCACTACAACTGAACCACAGGATATAGGATTCAAGAAATCATACTGCGTAGATGGTCCTAACCCGTCCACTCTGACGATAGCGTCGTTCATGCTGATGGTTCTGTGCCTCCGGGAAAAAGACAAAGCCATTCTTCCCAGACACGGCACAAGGAGGATGGAAGCAGGGCGGATTCTGAGTCTTTGACTGTGGCGGCGTTCCGGATGTCCCCGTCCTTGCATCTCTATTGCTGTGCCCGGGCAAGCCAAGGCATCTTTGATTTGCATCGTACACGGTAGCTATGTCATGGTCTGTAATGAGATGGAGTCTCGACCTGTAGAATAAGGGGTCCGGGCTTCTTACTTATACTAGGACAGCAACACAGCTGATGGACTTGTGAACATGTTGAAAAATGTCTCCATCACAGGCCCATGAGCTCGTACATTTGCGCCTGAACGGTAAGCTCCGCATAGTTGTTCTTTAATGTCTCTTTTCAACTTTGCGAGATGATGATTTTCGCCTATTTATTCACGTCAATGCAAGTCAGCGACAGAAGAACGGCGATGAACGAGGGGTGATCATCGCTAGCACGTGGCAGAGCTCCCGCTGTGGAGACGGCAGCGCCCACCCTTTCGTCACGGACATGCCGTCACCAAAGATAGCGTGGGTTGCCAGGTAGCTGAGGTGGGACAGATAGCAAGATCACAGAAGAGGCTGTCTGTAGAAAAGAAGATGGTCTTGGTTGCGCTTTGAGCTGTCGAAGTTGGAGTTTCCGAGAAGCTAGAATGTGTGAATGAATGTAGCTCACCAGGCTGGAAGTGATGAAGACGGAAACCCGCGTGGCAGCTGGGTGTGTGCACCAGCAGCAAGCCACTGCAGTGCTTCAACCACGATAGGCCCCACTGTGATGGGGTCTTACACCCAGCCCAACGGCATGCATCCAACAATCCCCAACCCATGGGAATCATGGGAGATGCTGTTGACCGTTTTCCAACCAAGCACTCCAGCTCACTGAACTCTGACAGCAGCACAAATCCGAAAATCCGACGAACGCACAACAGTTCCAGGCCGGATCAACAGCAAATGACGCCCAACTCCGCCGCAGCGGTGCGCACGGTGGTGGTACAGTGAAGTCATGATTTTTCCTAGGAGGTGGGGTTCTGCAGGAGACTTGTATCGTATCGTTGCTCTGTAGGAAGGTTGAGAGCATTACGCCGCCAACAAACTTGGGTCAGTCTTGTTTCCTTGGATATCACCTCCTCTGGCTCCCATCAGTTACGAACATGCATAGAAGCATCGGTGGAACAGAAGAGAAGAGCAGCTGGAATGCGGCCCAGCTGCCTGCCCGACCGTTTCCTGTGCCGGCTCACTTCTGGCGGATTCGCCGAGGCCTACCGAAGGGTGGCCGTGATCTCGTCTTTTTGCAACGTCTTTGGCTGTGTTGTGCGCCGGCAGTTGGGAATAGAAGCCTCGGCGCTCCATCGTATTCGAAGAGGCCCTCGAGTTAAGGCTCCCAGGCGGAGGCCGAGGATGTCCCGTGTGCGTGGATCCTTCCCGGACTGGCCTGGCCAGAAGCCAACCAATCCGATCTTCGTCAATCACTTGCAGCATCATCCCGTCTCACCCACGTCTTTGGAAGTCGAATCGGATCCTGTCCTTGGTGTGGTTTGTGCCACCTGATGCCGACCTTGTAAAACTTAACACAAAGAAAAAGAACCCCACTGTGTAGCATCGGTACTATTTCCAAAGTTAGTGGAAGATAAAAAGAAACCTATGTATTCAACGTCGTGTCCATCTTCCAACGTGAGCAACTTTTTTTCTTTTGTCCGTTTCTTGCCCCTTTTTACCCCCCACTCATGCTGCAATGTTATCTTTTTGTTCAAGATTCTTCAGATTACCTGCTGATTCCATTTCGTCAAAATGGCAGGTCTTGTTGCCCTTTGCCGCTGAGGCGCATCTATTCCGGGCACAGACAGGCGGGGTAAATTTCCCAAAGGCAATTATTTATGTCGGTGGCTTCTGTGGGGGCGTGAGATAAGTTTCTTGAATCCTTCCCTCAGCAGAGGCGGCCGCCCTGATGTCTGAAGGGGCTTGAGGCAGGAGTTGGTGGCGCTGTGTGTTTCGTCTATCGGTGATGCAATGGGACCCAAAGAGGCAGGTCTGCCTCCGTTTCCCACGTTTTCTTGCATCCAAGCCTGTTGTTGACTGCTAAGCTTGAGCTGTAGGAAAGTGGTATGATGACAGCTAGAGACTCATGGCAGCAAGCCTCTCAGCGTCCACTTGAGTGAGGGTTGGTGGCTTGAACAATATGTAAGCGTAGTGCATATTGCACATGCGAGGGAGTTTGGTGTAGTCAGACGAGCCGGGCAAACTTGATATTGCCTGTGGCTTGCTCGTACTACAACGTGTAGGTGAGATGGTAGTTGACAAGTCTCCCTCGTCAAATGACAAAGCTGGTTGCGTTCTCAAAAACTCCAGATATTACTCGTCTCCCTGTTCCCCCAGAGGATTGGAACCAAAACGGAGCAGGGAATCAAAATTCCGACAGAGCCCAGGTCGGCGATCACACAATTGATGGGGTCGGGCCAACACGGCCAGCTCCTGAGTTCAACGGTTTGAGATCGGCATTGTCGGGGACCCTTGCGGCTCATCTCAGATCGTCCCAGATCGCCGACCAGGTGCTCACGAGCAAATAGCCGTGATAAAGTGATAGTCATAGTAGTTGTTTATTCTCCGTTTTGCCTCTTGGTTGAAAGATAACGGTAGACAGGACAGGACAGCCGCTTGGGAGCCGACCGTTACGGCGCGTACCTGACATCGAGCTCGGTTAATGGACCCCTGTTGTGCTGGGAGCATGCGTCTGCAGTACCATCAAAATCTTGAATGAAATGCCACCAACCGCAGTGAACGATTGGAGGCTGCTGGGAAGAGCAAACCTGATGGAGCGAGAAATGCTGTGGACTTTTGGTTGCAATGCATCATTGCAACATAAATCAGTCATGGTCTGTGCGTCGGAGTTGTGTGCACCAACCATCCAGCGAACCCCGCGTCTGGTACAGAAACCCCTCCCCGGATCCCAAGGTTTCACGGCCTCTTGGAGGTGATACATACCATCACAGGGTCCTCAGACACCAGTTGCACGACTTCCTGTTTGAACACCCTTCAATCATCTACCGGTATCTCTCGGAGACGGCGTCTTGAGCGAGCCCACAACCCCATCAATAGCGCTACCTCTTAAATCACTCGCGATTCAAGATGGTTACATTCGCCGGTGTAGCACGACCCCAGCAGACCTCTCGGCTTCGGAGGACAGGAGAGCATTGCAGACCTCGACGGCCAGTTGCCCTCTGAATCCATCCACGTTGCTTCCCTCCCCGCAAGTAAGACTGTCATCGGCACAAAGAGCACCAGTTGATGGAGTGGCAATACCAACGATGTACACTCACTACCGGCTGGCGTCTTGTCTGCTCAAATTACCAGGTTACTAGCTCACCAGGCCCACGATCTACCACGACCGTGCGGTAGTCAACCAGAACTCCCACCCAGAGGAGGAGTTCCCGTCACGTTTTTGTTTCTCATGCAGGCCATGTCGCTCGGGCATTTGGCCTGTTGATAAACACTGCCCGTCCCGGCCAAGGGGAGCGAAAGCAAACCAGGCTTGCGAAAGCGAAGGAAAGAAAAAAAAAAAAAAAAAAAAACCACCGTGCTCTGCATGCTCTGTTATGCATGCTGCAAGCACGGTCTGCCATTCCCTTCCCGTCTCTGCGAATGCCGCACCAAGATTTGTTCGATCTTGAGCACAAGAGGGGTCTCGCGAGCCTCTAGACCGCAACGGGCTTAGAATACCCTCACTTACACCTCAAACGTGTGTGTCTGTGTGTCACGACATGCGTCTGTTCTCTTTGTTGACACCCAATGCCCTTCGATGGTCACTGGGGAACCACGATAGAGGCAAACCAGGAACGGCATCTGACTACCGGCATCCAGCGTTGTTGTGTCTGTCTTCCCCGCCACTATTCTCGCCATTGCGGGGGATGTACCGTCGTTAAACATCTTGCATCTTCACCGCTTCCCAAGTGATAGTCGAGTTGGGTCCTTTTCTACTACCTGTGGTAGCATTGTAGCAGAGGGGCAGTAGTTTTGTTGATGTCTGTTGAGCTATATACCTCACTTCACATGATATAGTGTCGAAACACAATCGTGGTCGCTTAATCACCTCGCTCAACCACCTCGATTTCGACTACCACCCTCGGGCAAGTATGCGGTGCCTTTCTCATTTCTTGCTTGACCCGGCAGGGCAGCCACGCGGAGAAGAAGAAAATTTCCACCTTGATGTCCCTCTTCTTCACGGGCACTAGACGACAACCGTCATGGAATTCCGTTTGAGGAGGAACTATGTCCCATATAGTAGTCCCCGAGCCCGTGCGCTTGCAGCACCAAGCCGGACTATTCCCAAAGATGGCCTTCTCTACAGCCTCGGCGAGTTCTACTGGCTTTGCTCTATCGCTATGACCTGTGATATGACTATTTCTGCCGTGCAGACTCTTTGACACGGCAAGAAAGGAAGTGATGTTCAACTAATGACAGCAGGTGGCTTGACGTCGAGGTCATGAGTCCGGAACAGAAGGGGCAAGGCCAGACAGCTCAGTCTCCGTTTCACTAGTGAAAGATTCCTCAATGATGGTGGTGTGAAACGAGCATATGTCGGGGCAGTGACCGGCAAGAGATACCTTACCTACACCAGACCATGGGAATAGATGCCCAAACCTGGCTTGTAGCTGAGAGCCCAACGAACCTGAAACATGGCAAAGGCTGTAGGACAAGCCAAAATCAAGAACTCTGTCGTTCTTGATCACACTAGGTATTTGGTCAGGCAACTATCAAGATGCCACCCCCAAGACACTCGAGCAATGACATCAACACACCCCCTGGACTCCATATACCCTCGAGAGTGTGCTGTCATGACTTTATCGTCCCAAGAACATATACATATATATATATATATATACAGATGACAGACGCTGCAAAACCCACCTCGAGCAGAAGGGTAAAACCAAGAGAGTGAAACGAGAGATTCTCCTACCCATCATCATCATCCGAAGTAGATATTTGCCAAGTGTAAAAAGACTTCCGGCAAACCTCCTTCCCTATCAGGATACACTCCCTTGATCTTCCCGAATCGTTGACTGTGAGCCTATCTAGATAGGTTCTCATTTTGGTGAGTCTACGGCAGTTAAATCACATACATCTCCCTGGGGCCACCGACCTGTTCATTAGTAGGTAGCTTTTCTCATCGACTACTACTTTAATCGTTGCTTTCATCCCATTGCTTCTCACTTTCTTCCCTCACTATGCTCGCTTAACCATGAGATTGAGAGAGAAAAAGACGGCGCTTATGAACCACCAGCAGAGTAAGGTGGTTCATCAAGCCTTTCTTTTCCCCCTCTCCTAGAGCCAGCAGTCCCCCAATGACGAAAGGATTGAGAGCATCTAGCAAATAACCCAAGAATATTATTAATAATGTACTTTGATAACATGTCCGGTGATGATCATGATCACGGACGTCAGTAATATACCTAGGTAGTACAGTGGGCATAGATATATACATATATAGCCCTAACCTTCTTGCAACTGATCATTATCTGGTTCCTGCCAGCCGGGGTGATATGCTGCCTATATATATATATATATATATATACATACCCTACTTGACATTACGGAAGTAACATTTTGGTCCATTGATGAAAACCTGTAAAAGCACAGGCCAATCAATAATTGTGGGATCAAGTTTTGACTACTACTGTGAGTGTGGTCAAGTACCTACCTTACCTACTGTATACATGCCATGCAACGTAACTTCGTTTACCAGTGGTGTGTGTTTCCCGAAGCACATTAGAAGGAGAGGTCCTAACCTGTATTATTTGTGTAAAGATATATATGTGAAAAGTGACGTGGAAAAAAAAAACCTGTTCATATGATCTTTCAGCTGGTTCTGAAAAGCAGACTGGTGTGAACTACCTAAAGTATGCTTGTTTGCTGATTGAGATTGTGGTACGTACGGAGAGTGTGAGTAAAGCAACCTACCTGGTAGACAAAAGTGACTACTTAGTTCATGTTTTTGTTAGCAATATCTGTATCAACAACAAACAAGACACCTCTGATCTGCAAAGCTCCTCACTCCCAGAAAACCCTATCAGGAGATGAAAACTCCCTGCACCCTAACCCCAGGGGGGATGCCAGGTTAGCAAAAAAAAAAAAAAAAAAGGGGGAGGGAGGGGTGCACAGCTAGAATTCCTCTTCTTTAGCTACCTATACATGAATGATTCTTCTGTTTATCGCGGCGGAAACATGCAGTTAAATTCCTGATTCTATCTATTCATAAACACATATCACTCTAGTGTAGCTCTCATTCAATCTGAGGCCTTTTCAACCTTGTTTGTTAAGCCCCATTTCAGGCATGGCTTGGTCTGTGTCGTCAGGGTAGTTCACGTAACTAGTATCTGTTCGTGTTGTTTACTGGCCTCTGCTGTAGAGGCTATACACAAGTAGGCTCTTGACTTACGTTGAATATCTTGCAGAGGACATAATGGACTCTCAACAAATTGGGGTCTGGGAGCGGAGCAGCACGCGCTGAGGTGTCATGTTGTTTGAAAGTAGCTGTTTGAGGGGCTCTCGACAGCGTCCCGCGGCCATAACCGTCGCCGAAGATATGTACGCGGTAGCAATGAGGCTATCACCCGCTTCTTGGCAACCGAGACGTGATTACTGGTATTGTCTCTCATAGGTATCTTAGCTTACCTCAGGCTTCGGTTCAAACGCAACTGAAACTTGTCAAACGCGTCATGGAAGAACTGAGTGAGCATTATGGCGTTCTCTGGCTTTTTGGTGGTTTCTGGCCGCATGTGTTGTAGGTTGATAGTTCCAAAATATCTCCAAATTGCCCACCAGATGATCGCCGTTTTGCGTGTCTATAGGTGAGTTCCCGTTCGTTGAAGTACTCATATTGATAACGGGGTCACTACACCCACCTCTTCGGCATTGCTCTCTTCAAATTTCCCAAGGGCGAACGGGATCATATGTGACGCGGCGAGGGGTTCCCATTTCTTCCCCACCTGCTCATGGGCGGACAGTTGTTTTTGTAGAATTGCTCTTCATAGAACCCGCTTAGTACACAGCGGTGCCCATCTCTCTTCAAACAAGAAGTTCGAAGAGCTGCCTGCTCATTTCCGGAACAGCTCTTGATTTCTGCCATATGGCGGTTCACTTCGTTTCCGAAGTCAGGATCCAATCCGTCTGTTATGACTAGGTTGCCGCAATGCCGAACTTTAAATAGGGTATAAACGTTAGTAATTTGCTCCGTGAACACCAATGAAACTGGCTTGCCTGGCTTCAACATGGCATCCACCTCAACTGCAGCAGTTTTTTGGGAGTGGCGGATGAGTCCACAGTCTCCTGCATAAGAATTCTACATACTTCAAGAGGTAAATCCTGAACGAAGGCCTCTAGAACCTGCCTGGTATCGTCCATTTTCCCTCTGGGATATAACTTCTCAACACACCGAGAGAATCGACCATCAACGCCAACACCCTCTCTCTTCTTATAACCTCCGAAACGGGGATCAACTCGGAGTCTTTCGAGGACAAAGTAGGGGAACCCAAAGAACTCAATGAGCTCGATTTGGCCACAATGTCTGCCGTCAAGACAAAGGGATGCTCTGAAATGGCGGCCATTTCTTCTGATCAATCTCACTACGAATGAATCAAATATTTGAACCATACTCAGGAAATTTTCTACCAGAGCAAAACCTTATCAATGATGGATGAATTTTAAAATTGGCTGGGCGTTGTAAGATTTCTGCCACAAAATACCCTAATCTCAGCTTCCCCAAACCTCTCTTTCCGTGGCTAACTAGGTAACCTAGGTTGAGGTGAATCCGTGGCCAGAAGATGTGGAAAAGAAAAGAATTTGCTTCGCATGAGCCCATAATTCTGGCCAATGTGAAGACGGTAAGGTCAAACGAAGATATAGCTAGGTCAGTAGGTACCTACCAGAGGCTACGGCTCATCTACAGAGTCGTTGAACCAGTCGTCAACCTACATAGCTTTCATCAGGTTTGTGGTGAAGCCGTCGCAATGTGCAAAAGTGAAGACCTTGTGGCATACCAACTACGTATGTTAAAAAGACGAAATACGAGAATATCTACCATGTGTGTGAGTTACCAAAAAAAATGTTCCGTGGTCATCTGTTCTCGAGCTTAAATCGTATGTCACAACCATACAACACAACCACCAAAAAGCCAACCAAGACCATCATCAATCTAAACCAGGGTATTTTTTACAGGATATCTAAAAGCCTCTCGCCACCCCAAACAGTTTCCGCAGGGACGCCATGACTTTATAAGGTAAGGTAAGGTTATGTACCCTAGGTATGTAACAGTAAACAAACAGGATAATGAAAAAAAAAAAGGTACGCCGTTGCCTCCCATCATTTTTCTTTTTGCAAAACCCTCCCTTCCCTTCCTCTCTCTTTACAAAAAAAGAAAAGCCACAAAGAAAAGGGGAATCTATGAGTCTTAACACTCTCTCCAAACATTCCGCAAACTCTCGCCGAAGCAGACATCTTGCTTTGCTTGCTTAAAGACAAATCATGTCGTCGCGCGCAGCTGGTGTCTCATGTCAGCATCTTCTAGGTAGAGAGATAAGGGGTTCAAACAGGAAACTTACGGCCAGTACCGATCCACTTCACGGGGATACCAGTGAACTCCTCAATGAACTTGACGTACGCCTGTGCTTGCGCGGGAAGGGCGTCAAAGGTCTTGACCGAAGTGATGGGTGTTTGCCAGCCCTCAAACTCCTTGTAGACAACCTCGAGAGTGTCAAGGTAGTCGAGGTCGGCGGGGAAGTGCTCGATGACCTCGCCAGTCTCCTTGTCCTTGTAGGCGACAGCAACCTTGATGGTAGGGAATGTGTCTAAGATGTCGAGCTCTGGAGAGGAATTGTTAGCCAACTAAATACCCTTGTGTTATGAAAACAACATACTGGTCAAGTTCCACGATGTGTAGTTGTTGATGAGCTGAGAGTACTTCAGCACGACAAGGTCGAGCCAGCCGCACCTACGTCTCCTACCAGTAGAAACACCCCATTCACGGCCAATCTCCTGGAGCTTGGTGCCGGCCTCACCGAGGTCTTCGGTCTTGAAGGGACCACCACCAACTCTGGTCTAACAAGGGGGTCAGCACGAGATGGCTCAGATATGAATGATGGTGAGAGAGCATACGGTGTAAGCTTTTACGACACCAATAACCTCCTTGATTTGCTTGTAGTCGAGCGCAAGACCAGTAACGGCACCACCGAAACCAGTATTGCTGCTGGTGACGTAGGGGTAGGTGCCATAGTCAATATCCAACATCAGGGCATTGGCACCCTCAACCAAGAGGTCCCGTCCGCTCTTCTGGGCCTGATCGATGAAGTTGGGGCCGTCGCAGACGAAGTTGGGAAGCAGTTTCCTGTACTCGCGGAAGCGGGCAATCTCCTCCTCAACGTCATACTCGAAAAGCTCGCCAAACTGCTTCTTATACCCCTCGGCCAGAGTGCGCAGCTTCTTCTCAAAGACGGCCTCCTTGAAGATCTCGTGAACCCTGATACCCTTCCGGCTGGCCTTGGTGGCGTATGATGGGCCGATGCCGCGGCCGGTGGTGCCAATCTTCTTGTTTCCTTCTAATTGAGCCTCCTCCGCCCTGTCGACGGCGGCGTGGAGTGTGAGGTTGACATGGGCGCGGTCGCTGATGAGGATCTTCTCGCGGACGTGCTTCAGACCCTTCTCCTCGAGCGCATTGAGCTCCTTGAAGAAAGCCTCGACGTTGACGACGACGCCGGAGCCGATGAGGTTCTCGCAGTTGGGGTTGATCAAGCCTGATGGGAGCAGGTGGAAGCTGTTGGCAGAAAACACAAGTGTCAATTCGCGCGTCGTCGGATAGTAATAGTAGTGGTCAGGGGCATAGAGGTATCTCCGTACTCGTACGAAACGCCATTGGCACTACACACAAACAGCACCGTTTCCGTTAGCAACTTGGAACTCATTCCACAACAGCAATTGGTTCACCATGGGGTGACTTACACAACTGAATGACCAGCATTGTGACCTCCAGCAGCGCGGGCGCAGATCTGGGCCTTCTGGCAAAGGATATCGCTGAGCTTGCCCTTGCCCTCGTCACCTACAGTTCAAGGGTTAGGGTTAGCGACAGTTCCGACCGCAAATTTTCGTCTGGCCGTAACGGTGGTCCAGACGAAATTGACATTATTGACATACCCCATTGGGAACCAAGAATAATGGTAGTCGGCATGGTGATTCGTTCCGTAGGCAACACTGCTTGCTTCAGTCGTTGGGGAGATTCAGAGGGGAAACACTTCAGGTGTCGTTGTTTTTGCGGTTCTTCAATGGCAGCTTGAATTGAGGCGAGGCGAATTGAGCGCGGGGTTTTGTGGTGGGGTCTGCCTGAGTCACTGAATGTGGGAAATGCTTACCGTACGGTAACAAGAAAACTTGGCAGCTGTAAGTAGATTCCGGGGTAAATGGAGACGTAATTGGTTTTGCTATCGAATAGCGGTGGGTGTTTTGAGGTCTACTGTGACACCTTGATAAATATGTTTCTCGGACCCCCTGTCTGTGTTGAATATTTACATGCCATGGCGGTTGGGGGCAGGCAGCGCAGTCGCAACGGCGGGGCAATCCGTTGCGATTCAAACGGGCCGCGAGGCAGAAAAAGGGTTGCGATTGAGGGGCAATCCGAGCGGCAGGCGAGTCCATTAAATCCCTCTGCGGTGGCATTTCGTCTCATGCCCTCCGAAACCGGGTACATGTTCATGGCTGAGAGAGGATTTCAGATGGTATCATGATGTAAGCTGGTTCTCTTCAAAAAGCGTCACATGTTGTTCCTCAACAGATATTTACCTGCCATCATGCCGCACAAACAAACCCAACTGGTTCAAACTACGTAACCTCTTACATAGGAGATGCTTCTCTCCGAGTCCGGTAGTCTTGGCAAACATGATGACATCCTGAAAGAACTGCCCAATTATGGATTCATTCTATCATCATCATTGTTATTAGCCCAGCCGATTTTCTCCCAGTTAATTCATTCGATATGAAGACCAACGTGAACAACACAACGTCCTGTTGAAGGGAAACTGAGCTACCTTAGATCATACCCACGGAAGCTGTGACCTTGGTACTTGGCGTTCCTGGAACTTGACGAGGGCCTCGCAGTTCAACCTCTGCGGATATCCTCAAACACATCTCGTCGAAATCTTTCTGCATCTCACGATACTATATCATGGTTAGAAAGCATATGCCTCAAGAAGACTTTACCATTCATCTTGGGGCATTTCTATCCAACAGGATCTTACATACGCGCATCATGTGCCTTATATACAACGTGAAAGAGACATCCAAGAGTAATGCAAAGGTAAAGCGGATAAGTAAATTCCATAATTATATTCAAAAGAATGACGATATGTACAATCTGGTCAACTGAAGCCAGACAACCCACAAGCCCACCCCAACGCCGAAATCTCGTCATATCACGGACTCATAAACACACCTTGAACAGAAAAAGCCCTACATAATCTATGCCCTCCTCCTCCTGCTGACCCTAGCCTGAGCAAAAGCAGTCTCCTCAACCTCACCCCCCGTCGACGTAGCAACACCCGTCTCAGTGGCCGTCGGCCCATCCGTAACAGTAGCAGTATCCGTCCCTGTCGCCACATCCTCCGCTGTAGTTGTTGTACCCGTCAAAACATCCGTCAACGTAGCCGTGTCAGTCTCAGGCGAGCCCAGCTCCTCCGTAACAGTCGTAACCAAATCAACACCCCCCTCATCACCCAAATCCGGATTCGCAGCAATAACCCCCGGCGGAATCACCGGCTGTCCCAGATTCAACCCACCACCACCACCACCACCGACCAACCCCCTCACTCCCGCCTGAATCAACTCCTCCAAACTCCCAAACAGCTGCCCATCAAACCCTACCCCCCCCAGACCTAGTCCCGTATTCCCCAGGCCCAACTGCAAAGCAAGGCAGTTACCCTGCAGACTAGCCAGCGTGTCGACAAATATTTCCTTTTGCCCTGGCAAAATAATAGCTGCTGGGTCTGCCAGCACCAAACCTAGCGATGACCCGAACGTCGGGGCAGTGATGCCGAAGGGGAGGAGGAGGGATTGGTTCAGGAGGTGGGTGAAATCGAGGTTGTCGTTGTTGGGGAGGGAGGAGAGGTCTGCTGGGAGGTTGACGAGGTTGATCTGGCGAGGGGAGTTGCCACGGGGTTGAAGTGAGGGGGTAGGCTGGATCAAAGAGCCGAGATCGAGGGAGGAGGTTGGTTGTTGAGTGGGACTGGGGGAGATGGGGGAAGAGGTCGGTTGGGCTGCGTTGTTTGTGTTGTCTGGGAAGGTGGTGGTCGTGGGGAAGAGGGTTGATTCTGATTCGAGGGAAGCGGTGGTGTCAGTTAGAGAGGAGGAAAGGGTGTCTGCTTGTGTGAAGTTGTTGTTGTTGATGATGATTGGACTGAGGTTTAGGTCTGGAATGACAGAGTTGACTGGGTTCTGGGAAAAGTCCGTCACTGGTGTGGGGGTAGGAACAATGGTCATTTGCTGGGAGTCGGTGACCATGATCAGTAGCTCCTTGTCTGGGAAGCCGTTGTCAATACGGAGCTGGTTGAGAAGGTAGCGGTTGTTGATGTTGCTTGGATCTCGTTGATCTAGAACATTTGTTACACAAATAATGACGCAGTTCTGGGGGGAAGAAGTTAGTAGCACACTTGAGTAGTACCGAAGAGAACATACCACGTGTGGGAACTGGGCCCTGAAATGATTGATACGAATGTTGGTTTTGATTGTCTCAAGCTGAATAGCCAAGGCGAATTGTGATCCGATCAGCGCCGCCAGCTCTAGCTCAGCAATCCGAGCAAGTTGGCTGATGGCGCTGCCAATGAGAACATTGAGACCTGCCCCAGGAAGGATGATGTTGTGGTTCCCGAGGGGAGGAAGAATGGTGTCAAAAAGAGATCGCTTCTCATCGTTGGTAGCGTTCTTGAGCTTCCCCCCTGACGTTGTGCTGCGGTCAATAGGGGCTGGCGCTGTTGTTATCTGTCAGCAAGTGAACTTGAACAAGTACAGGGCTTGGAAGACTTACCTCCTACCACTGAAGAAACCAAGCCTGTCAGGGCTGTGAGTGTTTGTCGAAAATGCATGTTGAGAATTAATTACAAAGTAATATGAAATGAAGCAATGCCTTTTGGCAATTCAGGAGCGTCCTATCAAAGGGGCGTATGAGAGAATAGAGTAGCAGCCACATGGGCGTCTGTACCCAAGCAAGCTGGGATAAGGTGAACAGCCAACCGTCTGGCAATATGGAGGCAATGTGTGAGTATCTCGACAAGCTTGGGGTTAAACAAGGAAAATCGTATTCGTATTGGGAATATATACTTATAAGCGTATCAACTATCTCAGCTCGGAGAACTGCGTCATTGTGGTGCCCAACTTCATGACTCTCAGATGCCAAATGGAGGACGAGGTTGAAGAGCGCGAGTGGACACTGCAAATATCTCCTTCTCTCAGAAGTCAGACCACCAGACGACAAGCTCAGTGTGGTGGTTAGAGAAACACATGGTGTTTAGTATGAGAATAGGCTTGGCTGGGGTGGCGGCGTGCTGCAGTTGAGCTTGAAACGAGTCTTGGCGAAACTGATAAGATGCCAGTCAGTATTAAATCGATCAGAGCATGATAGTGGTGAGACAATTCAGTGTCTTGTATGCGCAGGTCGATGATTCAGTTGTGTGAAGGCGCGCGTTTGCCACAAGATTTTAACTTGAATATCATAGACCTCCAGCTCAAAGTCGTATATGTAAACTTGATAAGTCGAATACTCGCCTCGTGTCCCGTAGCCCGGACGGAGCCTTTTCATCATTTGAGCAGCACTGTACCAACCTGGAACCTCTTGTGTTCTTTCGCCATCAGCTAAAGTTCAAAGGAAGTGACCATGATGGCTGCACAGACCAGCACCTGCCGTTTTACGACTCAGACCCTGAGGTTGGACCAATCAGAACGCAGGAATTACACGCAGATAGGGTTTCATGATCAGACTCTCAAACACAGCTCGAGACACCACGCACACAACATTTTGACAGCAAGTCTGAGGGGTGCCTTGACATTGCAAATTAGAGATCCAGAAGTGGAAGCGCCGTTGCTCTACGTTCGTGCGTCCGTTGGTGCGTCCTCTTGCCTTCTCATGTACACTACCGGACGGAGGGATATGATGCAAACGAATAGGTATCCAACACAGAACAATGGCTGATGAGCCTCAATGGACTGCTGATAAGTGCCAACTCCGCATCAAGATGATATTGTCATCTGTGACATAACATCGGTTTTCGGCACACCTGGAATGGAAGGCCTCAATGTTCGTCGATAGACTAGTAAAGACATCGGTCAGAACAGCGTGGGGCCGGCCCGAATGTGGAGCAGGATAAGATAACGAGGACTTCAACAACGGAAGTCGGTCAAAGACGGCGCCGGATATGGAGACCCAGAGATCGGTTTCAATGTCCGGGCCACCGGCCAGTGCTGTCACGGAGCCGCTATTATCTCATAGTTTGCCTTTGACCGTGCCTTTTCTGGCAGACGTCTGATGGAAGATCCCCCGCTTGCTGATCGCAATGGTCGTTGATTGTGTAAGTGGCGGCGCTGAATCAACCCAGAGAGATCTGCAAACCCAGTGTTTTCTGTGCTATTCTCATCAGTGTCTTCCATATTGGTGCCACCAGCACAACTGCCGGTGTTTTCTTATGACCGTAACACCTCGACCTCGATGTTCGTGTACGGACTACGGATTTGGTGAAAGGCGCGACTCATGAACTGGTTCGTGGCGTGGGTTGTCCCAAAGTTTGACATCTGATGAAGCTTTTCGCGGACGGACGGGATTCCATCTCAAACGAAAAACGCGCCAAGGGATTCGCCGCCGCCCTTGACACTTGCGTATGCAGTGGGCGCCCATGCAGAGCCCCGGAAAAGCGTGCGGGAAAGACTGTTGTGCGCTCCTGCAGCAAGTGTTGGGGATGAGTGGGGAGGAGGGCGGTCAAATGGCGGCCTGTCTTTGTAGTTTTTGTTGAATTGAATTGACGAATAGAACGTGCGCAATAGGCACCTCGGCAGATACATCTGGCACAAATTGGCGGGATGGCAACACAAGAGAACCCTGATGAGAAAGTCTTCCAGACTCGCATCGCGACTTTTCCAGCTTCATCCCATCCACAAGGGTCCAAAATCACATGTGATCGGTCAGTATCTTATCGTACCACATCTTTTGTGGACATCAATGTCCGGGATGTCTGGTCGGCGGCATCTCGTTCGTCTGGAAGCACCCGCTTTTTCGGCTCGCAGTCGGCTAGAGCCTTGAAGGGAAAGCGTGCCAGGAGGCCGGATCGAGCCCGGGCTCGAGATTCACTCCACTTGTCCCTCGGCGCCTGCTCGATCTTGCCTCCACTGTCCAGATCCGCATCATCCGAACCTTCACTTGTCATTGCAAATTGCCATCGCATCGCTGGGTTTGGCGGGATGAGCGCCTGTCGTTCGTAGTCTTCGCCGCCACCGGCCTCTCCATTTTTTGAGTTTCTCGGGCATCTCCAGACCCTTGGGACCCTGAAGCGCTAGTGCCTTAGGTTCTCAAGGTGACATTCTGCAGTGCCAGTTTGCGTGCCGCTGGCTCGCTGGGTCCCCCTTTGGCTTGCGGCAGGGCGACATTCTTCAGTCAAGATGTGAGACCCTTGATGACCGATCTGTTGTTGGCTGGCTCTCCCTTTCCCAGCTGGAGCTGAATGCCAACCCAGGGCGGCCTAGGTCAGAAAGTGAAAGCCAAAAAAAAAAATTGAACATAATGATAAACAAGGGAAATCCCGAGCTCTTTCCCGGCACTCCTCTCTTCTCTCTTCCTATCGCACCAGCTGGGGGTTCTCGACTCGTGCTGCTCCTGTCTTTTTTTCTTCCGCTTTCATAAAGTGGTCCCCGCTGGGTGTAAGGACCCCTGTCAGTGTGACGTGCAGATTGGCGGGATCGCAAAAAAACGTTGGGAAAAGCATAGCAACAGCAAGCAGTCGTGGGTAACAAAACGAACCGCCCGCCCGCCGCGTGTTCTCCCTCACTCCAACTACTCACCATCACTCGATTCCTCTTTTTTGTCAGTTCACCAGACACATCAACTGACGCCCACAATGATCTCCTTCGACTCCGCTGCCCTGGGCCTGCCTGACTGGTCCCTCTTCAAGTTCCCTCCCCCAGCAGACGCCGGCTTCATTCCCCCACCACCACCCGGCACCACCTCTTTTGCTCCTCCCTTCGAGATCCCCGACCACATCTACCAGGCCGTCCTCGACCCCAAGGTCCCTCTCACCATCGCCGCCGTCTATGCCGTCTCGGCCAAGCTCCTCAATGCCTACAACAAGTCCACGGGCAAGAAGCCCTGGGGCATCAGCAAGACCCTTCCCTTCAAGTGGTTCGTGATCGCCCACAACATCTTCCTCGCCGTCTACTCCGCCTGGACCTGGTGGGGTATGTTCAACGCTCTCCGCCGCACTGTTGTCAGCCCTCTGGGCCCTACTGGCGTCTCTGGCTTTCTCGACTCCATGTGCCAGATCAACGGCGAAAGTGGTGCCGGTAACGCTATCTTCTGGGACGAGGCCGCTGGCTCCTGGCAGACCTTCACCGCTGACGGCGTCATGGTCGCCAGCGCTGAGCCCAGCCGTTATGCTGCCGGTCGCATGTGGAATGAGGGTCTTGCTTTCTACGGCTGGTTGTTCTACCTCAGCAAGTTCTACGAGGTCTTTGACACCCTCATCATCCTCGCCAAGGGCAAGCTCAGCTCGACCCTCCAGACCTATCACCACGCTGGTGCCATGATGTGCATGTGGGCTGGTATGCGTTACATGTCGGTTCCTATTTGGATCTTCGTGTTCTTCAACTCCTTCATCCACGCCATGATGGTAAGCTTCACTCCAAAACATGACAGAAAACGAACAGGAAAACTGACCGTATTCTAGTACACCTACTACACTGTCACCGCTTTCAATATCCGCGTCCCAATGTTCATCAAGCGCTCTCTTACCTCGATGCAGATCACCCAGTTCCTCGTGGGTGGTTCCGGTGCGATGATCCACTCTTTCATCTACTACACCATCCCCGTCATGGCTGGCGAGTCTGTCTCTGCTTCCTCCGCCGCTGCTAGCGCTTCTGCCGCCGCCAACGCCTCCGCCAGTCTTGTTGGCAGCATCAAGAACTCTTTCGGCCGCCAGGTCACCCCTTGCATCACCTCCAGCGGCACCACCTTTGCCATCTGGCTCAACGTGTTCTACCTCACCCCCCTGACCTACCTCTTCGTCTCTTTCTTCATCGAGAGCTACCTCCGCCGCAGCAACGCCCCCGCCAAGAACGTCAAGAACAGACGCCTTAGCAACAGCGTCGCCATTGCCGAGAAGGCCGGCTGGGAGGCTGCCAAGAGCGTTGAGCGTGAGGTCTATGGCGAGAGCAACGAGGGTGCTGTCAAGAAGGGCAAGAACGGTCGTGTCCTCCGCAACAGAAACTAGTTTGTTTTTGATGGAGTACGACGAGATGAATAGAGCTTGTCGGCATGGTTCACAAGTGCCTTGTAGCCATGCCACATTTGGAGCAAACATATCTTTTGATCTTCACTTGAAAGAAGAGTGTTTTCATCCAGCATAGCGAAGCGGTGTATGTCTTGGGCGGCTAGAATCGTGCTTCACTCTGCCATAAGAACATAGACAAGACGAGAACAAAAAAGGGAAAAGGGAAAAAGAAAGGAGACAACGACAAAACGAAAGCATTTAAACCGGTGTTGGGTCGGGAATTTTTAGCGACTTTTCTTTTTGGGTATTGGAGATGAGCTTCGGCTCATTTCTCAACTTTGTATATATTAGCCCTCTTTTCGGTCTCTCATTCATTGGGGTTTTGGGATCATTCATGCTTTCTCCTTTTGGAGTTCTTTTAAGAGAGAAAGATAGAAGAATGCTTCTGACACTGGGTTTCAAAAGAGAAAAGGGAACACTGGGAATTTTTAAGGGAAGGAAGGCATCAAGGGAGGCAATATTTGGAAGAAATAAAGAATTATAAAAAAACATACCTGGTTCGATTGACTTGTGGGAAACATCTGGCGTTCGTGACGAAGAGAAATTGATGGTTGACCACGAGAGGGTAGGGGAAGTAGGCACAATATCTTCTGACCGCTTCTGGCAAGTGAATTATGTACTCTCTGAGGGACATATAGAATACTCGGGAGACTCGGGACCGGAATGTTCGGAGGAGGATCTGAGTACGGTATATATTTGCATCTTACTCCGTACATACATACAGCTCATCAGTGTAATATGTTGGGGCTCACTTTTCTTACTGTAATCAAGATGTGTGTATGACATCGAAAACCACCCCAACAACAGACCAAAACACCAAAGATCGGATGAAGATTTGATATATGAGTCGGAATACAACACACAACAAAAAATATGAAGCTGGAAAAAAAAAAACCCAGGTCTCGGCATGTTTTGGTGGTACTACTTCACGATAACTAAATCGATAAGATCCGAGGAGGGGTTAGTCACTGACTACATCAACCCAAATTCCCCGCACTTTGATCGAGATCTCCGGTGTTGCCGTCGTCGCCGGGAGGGGTTCAGCACCATCACCCACAACGCAAACAACAATTTCATAGAGCACATTCGCATCTCACGACAACACACACACCACAACCAAATGTGATTTTTGCGCCTTCAAAAAAAACATTGTATTAACACCCAGCCTCCATTCTAAAGAGAACCAGTAAAAACATCTGAATCTTTCAGGACCACACCACTCCAACAACTACTACTTTCACACACACCCACCATATTCTTCTTCAGCTCATCAAAACCCCAAAGTAAAATAAACACAACGCCGGCAATCCCCCATTTACCCCCAATCAATGCAGTCAAACAAAAATGCTTCAATGAAAAAAACACAAGCCAACTCCTAGAGCGCCTTGCTAAAAAAATACAAAGCCAACTCCCATGAGAATGAGCCAAAAAGCCAAAAGCTCGAGACAAAACAACGACAGCAACAAAATGCAAACAGAAAAATGGCCATGCTCAAAACTGTCTGACCACCTCAAAGGAAAAAAAAATCTCTCAAACCCTCACTCACAAAGAAAATATGTGTGTCGACGCATCGCCGACCACTGGGTATCTTTCCTCCTGTATATCATAGAAAAAAACAGAAGGAAAAGAAAAAATCTCTTTAGGGTCCTCCCCCCATTCCGTAACTGAGACAAATGCCGTGTCTCCCTTTCCTACTTGTCGAATCCCACAAAGTCTAAAGTTCTCTATGATTCGTGCTGTGCACTGTTCTCTGTTGTTGTTCTAGTGGACGGTAAAATCTGTGGTCGTCTCTCATGTCGGCGATTTGCATGATTACTCTTCCTCTGGGTGGCGCAACAAGGAAATAAACTGGTTAAAAGACCGTTCGTTTAAAAGGTGCTCCAATTCCAGTCTCTGGGAACACTGTGTGCCACCTCGGCCACGCGAGCTTGAAGGGGCCTCATCAGGCCAGGAGCGATAGCGGCGACTGGGGCAGCGGCGGTAGGGGTGACGGGTGTCTCGGGAGCGTTGCCTCCATCAGATGAACCCTTGCTGGAGGACTGGCTGTTTGCACGACTGCGCCATGCCCTAAACTGGTTGAAGCAGTGAGCGCAGGCGCGGCTGGGAACTCCACGAGGGTTGTAGTTGGCGTCCTGATCAAGGGGGATTTGATAGTCGCTGTGAGCGCCGCAGAAGATGTTGCCGCAGCGCCGGCAGTGATGTCTTCTGGTGAACGTGTTGAAGGACTTTTTGCAGGTCGCGTGATCACAGATAAGTGCGTCCTGGTCCAACTGCAGGAACAATGTTAGAATCATCTCAGGTGCGCAAAAGGTCCAATGAATGGGTGCCGCATACCTTCCAATGTTTCCGGGTGGGGGTGCCAGTCGGATTGGGAAAGAGGTCCAGATTCCAAGTTCCATCGACGTATTTGGCGCTATCGCCAGTAGACCGTCTGGTCAAACCCAATGACGCGCTCAACCCTCCGCTCAACCCACCAAGGCTCATGAAGCTGTTGCTGTGACGCAATGGTTCCTCCTCAGGAGACTCAGGCTCATGCTCCGACTTTGGTCGCGCCGGAACCTTGGATGGAAACTCGGTCGGGCGCAGCACAGCCGGTACGTAGAGCGGCCGGATTTGGCGCGTCATGTAGTTCTTGGGCGAAGTCGGCGAGTTGCCGGATGTGCTGAGCGGCGACACCTGGGTATTGTGCTGTGTGGAAGGCTGATAAGGAGTTGCGATCGGAGCCAGCTGAAAGCCAGAGTGCTGCTGAGCACGATAAGGTTGCTGCTGCTGCTGCTGCTGCTGCGGCTGCGAGTAAAAGTGGTGGGCTTGGGGCTGTTGTTGCTGAATGGGCATCTGGGGCATTATGAAGTCGGTCGCCATGATTGCTGTTGATGCAGAGATGCGGTGCAGCAGACTGTGGGGGTCAAGAGGACCGTGGAGGAGTTGGGGAAAGCTGGTCGTAAGGGATTCGCCCTTCTTACGCCGCCTTCGCAATCGACGTGTAATTCGACCCCGGAAATATAAGGTTGAATGGTGCTTATCGAAGCTTCGTCGATATGCACTCGGGAGATAGAGGCAGCTGGTGACAAAGGTCGATATCGGGGGGCGTCGGTCGAATATGCAGTCGGCAACTAGCGGGAAGAAGCCAGGAGAAGTTTCCTTGTTGGTCGCTATTCGTCGTATGTAAGGGATTGTTCAGGACGGGAGGCTGAAGGTAGGAGTAACAAAGGCAGGCTGGGGAGAGAGAGAGGTGTCCTTCTTTCTTATTATGGATTACGAACACCACATGTCGCTTGGAGATCTGGCAGCGCTTGGTGAATCGGACAGAGGGGAAAATGGGTGAGAAGGGTCCATTAATTCTGGATCCGAAGCAGAAGCAGCACCTGTGGACCGTCCAGGAGCAAGGAGCAAGGAGCAAGGAGCAAGGAGCAAGGAGCAAGGAGCAAGGAGCAAGGAGCAAAGGAGCATTCAGATCTCTCGGCCTAAGCAAAGAGCGGTGGACCCAAAGTTGAGTTGCAAGGAAGGCACATCCGCTCGAGACAACCCTGGAACCCTGTCTGGGACACCCATGAACGGCAAGTGCTCTTCTGCTTCTCCGCTGCCGTCCTTCTTGGCCTTTTAAAAGCCCAACGGCGGCAGCACATTGTTCGACGCTGGCTGCAAAGGTGGATTTCATGTAACCGCGATAGACTGCCTCCCCTTATCATGGGCAGTGTTGAACACGACGATACGATGACGACTCCTTATCCCTCACCGACAGCTCAGAGCAACGGACTCGCACGAGCAGTAACTTTGACAACTTGACAGCCACCACTACCAGAGCGCGGACGAGTGGCGGCAACCGTTCGGGGCCCTTGTGGGATGTCCAAGCTTCGTGCCCGGCACGTCAAAGTCGCACTGTGATACGTACCCACGTAATCCCGGGCTCATTCACCAGTTGCATGAACCTTGACCCTTGTGTTTCCATGAGGTCGAGGCCCGCTATGCTTCTTGCCTCCTTCGTTTAGAAGGATAGCCTGTACTTCGAGTTTCGCTGACTCGGCACGATACGACCTGAGCCAGGTTGCCTACCTTCCATATTTTACTTTGGAACTGTCAATGGTTTCGAAGTCGGATAGTGGACATTTTGAACAAAGCCGATACAAAGCTTTTGGTATTGCAGGTCGGGAACACATGTGATTATAGGATGGGAAGATATGACTGTGTGTGGCTGGGTGTCAGCAATTCAAAGATCCAGATAAGCCATGGGACATCAGTTCATATTGCTGAAACGGACAAGTGCATGCCAAGTGATAATGCAAATATGCATCTAAACCATCTTGATAGGTTCAGAGAGCGCGGGCCTCTAGCCTCGGCCGGCACGGGAAAGCTTTTCGCCGAGGCCAGCCTCAGGACAAGGCCACGCGGGCGGTCAGCGGTCGACTGGCTGTGGCAGGGGTAGGCGCTGGCGGTTGGTTCAGTCCTGCAACGACATCATCAGCCGCAACCCCTTCAATCCCATCCGTTACCAAAGAAACAACGGAAATTCTGCCACGATTACGACGACACCAAACAATAACAACAACACATCCCACCGAGCCCCCGAGTGAACCAACAGCCGGCGGTCTCATCCGTGCTCCGACGACACATCCCCGAGTCTCCACCTGCCCCCGCGTTCTGCCACCTCTGCACCGCTTCCAGATTCCTTGCCCACCCAGAGAAAGGCCGAACACTCAACCCTCCCATATCGGTCCCCTAACCCCGACGACACACATTCCCAACATTACGTATCCCGGTGCTGGCGGGCGATAGATAGCGCTTTGCTTCACTTTACACCACCGGCTTCACACAACAGCAGACAAACAGACAAGATGAAGCTCTACTACGTCGGCGTGCTGGACAACACCAAGTCCCCCGCCATCCAGCTATGCGCCGAGCACGAGCTCAGCGAGTTCTCTCGCTTCACGCGGGATGAGTATGGCAAGTTCATGACCATGATCAGCAAGACGGTGGCGGAGCGGACAAAGCCTGGGCAGAGGCAGAGTGTGGAGGAGCAGGGTATGTCTTTTTTTTTTTTTTTTGTTTTACCTTTTCGATATCACAACCGACAAGATGTGCATGTATGTATGCTAACGGCGGTTGAAATGCGTTGCAGACTATGTCGTCCACTGCTACGCCCGCTCCGAAGGCGTCGCCGGCGTGGTCATCACCAAGGACTACCCCCACATTGCCGCCCACAGCGTCCTCTCCAAGCTCATGGACCAGTTCCTCTCCGAAGTCCCACTATCCACCGTCCAGGCCGCCAAGAACAACGGCGACGTTTTCTTCCCGGCGTTGAAGGACTATCTGAACAACTACCAAGACGCAAACAATGCGAGCAGCATCGCCAAGATCCAGCAGGAACTGGACGAGACGAAGATTGTGTTGCATAAGGCTATTGATAGCGTATGTATTGTCCCTTTCTAGCGTGGGGGGTGGGGGTCATCAAGTCGGTGAAGAAAAGAATGTTTTGCTGACATGTGCTTCTATGTTTTTTTAGGTCCTGCAACGCGGCGAGAAGTTGGATGACTTGGTGGCCAAGAGCTCTGATTTGAGCGCGCAGAGCAAGATGTTTTACAAGTCGGCTAAGAAGCAGAATTCGTGCTGCTTGGTTATGTAATGGGGTGGTGTGGGTGGCGCGGCTATGGCGGTTTATTTGATACCGAGGTGTGAAAGGGGGTTGGATTGCTGAACAAAGGGAACAAGACATATGGGACAGATCTTTATTGAAGAGTCAAGCAAGCGGGTTTGAAGAAAGGGTGGGGGGCAAGACTACTTTGTCAACTTTATCTAGGGAGTTTCGGACTGGTTTATTAACCGTTGAACGGGGGGAGTTTGTTATATTCAAGTAATAATCAGGATTGCTGCTTTGTTTGCACCTCGTTCAGGCGTTCGTTGTTTTAGGTCTAAAGTCTATTGGATAATGTGCCAAGAGATGACATAGGGGTTTTGTATGTATTGACAGATAGTGTAACTGGACCCTTGGGTAAGTGGCAAATCCCGAGACATAGCATGCGTCTACATGCTGAATAACTACAACCTAATCAAAGCTAAATACTGCACATCACGTATGCCATTATGACTCATAAGCTCACGCCGATACTATGCGCACCTTGTATCATGTTATGTTATGAGTCTCAGCGCAGGTCAGCCTCGCAGCGGCCATCATGTGTTGTCTCGAGCTGAGCTGAGCCTCGCCTGATGGAGATAAGATGCCTCCCGATACGAGAATGTATGCATGTATGTAGGTATGTATGCATTTAAAGATGATATCCACTGCGTAAGGATCTACCCGCGCAATTTTCGAAACTGTTACCTAAAGGCATATTTTCGTTTAAGCAGGCCAGCGTTGCAGTGCATGGTATGTTGTATATCTTTTTCATTTTTGGACCCCCCTTGTAAAGCACCAGGAACGGTTATCCGTGGGGAAATGACGCGCGAGAGCCGCGAATAATCCTTTTCCCTAATCTAGATGTTTGAATCTGGGGGATGATGATGCTAAGATTTGTTTGTGTGACGTTGATGATGATGGAGGATCTGCTTTTAGTTGAGGGTTGGTTATGCGAGTGATAGAGAATAGGCGGACGATCTATCAGAGTGGGAGGGAGATCTCTTGCTGATTGCTTGTGTGCTGCCTCTGGAGAATGGAGAAAATCTGAAAGATTTGGGCACTGTGTAGCAGAGTGCCAAGAAGTGGATAGGACAGTGGGTGCTGTGAAAGCGGGCGGCCGGCCGGCGCGGTCATCAAATTTGGGAAACGGCATATAACATGGAAATGATTGGCTGAGAGGTAAAAAAGGTTATCGCAGAATGGTGATTGGTTGGAGGGACGAGTCCGAGGTCGGTAAGAAAGGGTCGGATATGAGGCGGGAACGGTTCCGGTCAGGTTATTGGAAAATAGAGGTGCTGATGGTATATATTCAAAAGACTATCTCTGAATTGTCTAGATTTTCGAAAGTTGCAACTTCATTCCACTGTTGCTTGTGACGTCTTGCCTCATTGACGTTGTCTTTTACTTTACTGAGATGTTCTTGGCTACCTATTTCGCCGTTTCCTCGGGGAGTTTGACTCGCACTGGGTCTTTTTCTCTGTCACATTTGTAATTCAATTCCACCACCCAAACAAACACGGCGCTTGTTCATCGGCGTGGATTCCGGCTACTGTACCTAGAAAGGAATTTGAGTCTTCTCAACATCTTGTCTCCTCTCTCTGCTCATATAGGCCTTCTAACCACAATAGGTTTGTTGTTACGTCATGCCCGACCAACCACATCTCCCCACGGGGGGGGTTGTTGGCCACTCAGATGTTCGGTCTTACACAGATACCACTAAGCAACCTACCGGTTGATTGTTGACGCGCAGTAGTCTTGTTCGCTGTCTTGCTGGAGGTAGGTAGTTTGGGGGGGGCGAAAGTTCGTTCTGTGGGTGAGAAGCGTTCTCAACGGTAAAGAGGGTGAATGTCGGCGAGCTCCGATGCAACCCGCCGCCCACGCTTTTCTCTCGCTGTTCGCTCGCTGCTTGTTATCGTTTCGGTCCGGCTTCGGTTGATGGCGGGGTGGCCGGTGAGCGCGGGGTCATGTTACACAGCCTTCAGCCCCCATCCCCCTCCCTTTCCCGCGCTTCGAAGCCACGGTGAAGGGGGAGCGGGTTCGGGTCTAGCACAGTGGAGGGGGCTTTGGTAGGGAGGCGACTGCGGATGCGGGGGTGACATATCGGAGTTGATCGTCGCCGTCAGGCCTTAGGCTTGGCACGCCCGTTTCTTCATGAGAATCAGGCAAAGTTTGGTCGCGAGCAAGAGAGAGACAGGCTCTTTTGGCAAGGGAGGGACAGGAGTAGGGAGACCTGTTCAGCAGCTCTTGTCTGCTACGACACAGAAGAGCAAAGAAGCCAACATTTTCACTCTCGATAGAATCTTGTATCTCCATTGGTGCGCTTTGAGCTGTCAACAAAAGAAGCAAAACAGGACCACTGCAGAGCAAGCGAGAAACTTGGCCTCTCTCTTGCAGAGACGATGTCGATGCCCTGCATACGCAAACAGGCAGATGCTGCAGTTGGTCTCTAGATACAGAAAATAGCCCCGCATACATCATCAATATCACCACCGCTACGATGGCTTTAGCTGGATCATGATCAGAGCTGTCACTTTTCTGTCATGTCTTGGCCAGAAGAAACTTGGTCGATCAGTCAGCCTTACTGAATTCGGGCACACCATGGCGTCGTTGAACCGGATCTGCTTGCTTCCATCGATGGTGCTTTGTTGGAGGGATCATCCCATTATGTTCCCGTCAGCCTCAACCGTAACCCACATTCTCGGCTACAGCTCCCACCACTTCCCAACTGCCGATTGATCTTTTTCGAGGAATGTTGTTCAATCTCATGAGCTTCCCAGTATCGTCATGGCATCTCCCATCTTCCGCTCTTGCCACCCTCCTTGAGAACCACTCTCAAGCCCTCAATGACCATTGCCTTGTCGACCGCTTTACACATGTCGTAGACTGTCAGGGCAGCGGTTGACGCAGCTGTGAGCGCTTCCATCTCCACGCCCGTTTTGCCATCACAAGAAACTGTTGCCGTAATCTCAATCGCGCCTCCCTTGTTCTGGCCATTGGTTTCGTCTTCAATGTTTGCTTCCACAGGCGCCAGCTCGACCTCGGCATGCGTCAGAGCAATAGGATGGCACAGCGGAACGAGGTCCGGCGTCCGTTTCGCCGCCATGATGCCCGCTATCCTCGCCACTCCGAGCACATCTCCCTTTTTCATTTGATTCTCTTTGATAAGTTTGAGAACCGCCGGGTCCGAGAAGTACACAGTACATTTGGCTGTGGCCACGCGTTTTGTGGTCGTCTTGTCTGAAATCGAGACCATATGGGCCTCTCCAGAAGAGGTGACATGCGTCAGTTTCGGACCTTTGGAATCGTTGTCCTTGCCATCCTGACGGAACTGTCGAGATGTGCTCGTGAAGAGGCGTAGCTGCTGGAAACCAGAGGTGCTGCCAGAGCCCGGGACCGAAAAGCCGCTGAGCGGTGCTGGTCCCTTGTTGGTAAGGCTGGTACTTGGCGCGAAACCGATGTGATGATGCCACCGAGAATGGTGCCGCTGAAACGTGGCTGGCGGATCTACGCTTGCTCCTTAGCCATACTTGTCCCTGTTTGAACCAAGCACAAGCAAAGCCCTGAGCGTTGTGGGGAGGTAGGTAGGTGGTTCAAGATGTATGTCATGCCTCATATACGACTTTTATGTACCATTTTCCCACTCCAAACTTCAACCAATGCACAGATGCCAGAAAGAAAGGGGAGAGAACCATCACCCACCGATCAGTATCATAGGCCTGTTTTTCATATGCTCCAGCTCGCCGAGGCCAGCGTGCTTTTCCTTCTTCCGCTTTACAGCCATACCAATCACGTTGAGGAGCTCCTCAGAGTTGGGTACCAACAGCTGTGATGATTGTTTCAAGCCGTCCAGGGCAGTTTGCTGCAGCAACTCCAAGGCTTCCTCGTCGATTGGCTCGCCCCCGTTCACCTTTCGCAAGATGTCTCTTACGGAAACCTCGGCATTCCCAAAGAGGCACACCTTTAGGTTGCCGTCACTGGTGATCCGGAGCCTGTTGCATGTCCCGCAAAAGTTGTGGGTCATGCTCGTGACGAACCCAAGCTTGCCAACAAAGCCTGGCACCTGGAAGGTCTTGCTTGTGTCGTTCTTGTGGCCCGCCTCCCTTTGAAGGTCCGGATACCGGGAGCGGATCAGGTCCAGCATCTCTTGGTAGCTGAACATCTTGCCCTTGCTCCACTTGTTGCCGTCAAACGGCATGTACTCAATGAAGCGCACCTCGACATCCTTCTCCCGCGTCATTTCCACAAATGGCAGAATCTCCCGGTCGTTCACCCCGCGCATGACCACACAGTTGATCTTGAACTTGATGCCCGCGCCCGCGCGGTTCAGCTCGAAAATGCGGTCGATAGTCTTCTGTACGGCGCTGAATCCCGCCCGCCGCGTCATCAACTGATACTGCCATTGGTCCAGAGTGTCGAGAGACAGGTTGACTCCCGTCAAGCCAGCCTCTACCATGGCGTCCAGTTTGCGGTGGAGCGATAGGCCATTGGTGGTGAGGCAGAGCTCGCGAAGGCCGTGGGCTCGCAGGGCTCCGATCTGCTGCATCAAAGGCACAATATCCCGCCGCACAGTGGGCTCGCCTCCCGTCAGACGAATTTTGGTAACGCCCTGGGACACAAACAGAGACGAGAGCATCACAATTTCGGGGGTGGTGAGGAGCTCCTTCTGAGGCGAGAGGGGCACACCCTCTTCCGGCATGCAGTATAGACATCGTAGGTTGCATCGCTCAGTTACGGAGATGCGCAAGTAGTCGTGCTGGCGATCGAAGTTATCCGTGAGGAAATCGGAGAAGGGCCTGGCCTCGCGGATGCGATCCTTGCGAGAGCTCGATGAGGGCGGGGGCGTCGGTCTAATAACCCGGGAGCCGCGGTCAGCAGGGCTGGGGGGCAGTCGGTGTGGTGATGGAGGTTGAGGAAGAGGTTCGTCGACAGCTGGTGACGGCGCAGGCGAAGCAGAAAACGTCTGGACCCCTTGGAAGGGATGGGCGAGAGTCGCCGACGCAACACCTCGAAATTGTGACGGAGTCGTTCGGGGCCTTCTATTCGTCGTTGGCGTATGCAGCGTCCCGAGCCGGATGCGCTGGGACAGACAGCGCGCAACCGCACCCATAGTAGGTAGGTAATAACTAAAAGTGTGAGTTGAAGGCTGACTGACTGCTACTACCGGTATTCTGTCAGGGTGTTTCTGCAATAATGAAAAGGGTGGCGGGGCACCATGGCCAAGTTATGTTTGTTCCCGTCTGGAGGTGGACTCGGTCCGCGCCGACTCCGCGGAGACTGGTGGGTGAGAGTGGTGACGGAGTGACATCAAGTTTGATCCAATAGATATCTTACAGATATCGATACGGGACATGTATCCAAGATTAACGAGAGGCCAGCATGCCGATTCAGGACCTGGCATCTGGCATCTACCCTTGACGATGCTTGGCTGCTGCTGATGACTGACATTTCCTTGTGTGACTCAGCAACTCCGTCGAGGGAAAGAGTTCCCTTCATCGCCTCCTTCCCCCGCCAAAATGGCACAAGAGTGAAGAGACAGCAGGTGCACTCGGCAAAAAGCGGGTCACTGCGGACCGGCCCCAAATGCTCGGATGTCGGCGAGAACCAGAAGTCCAAGCTTCTAGTGTAGAGCGTAGAAAAGGTCCCCGCCATTCTTGGCAGCCTCTGTTCACCGGTCGCCTGGCACGGAACGCCGCGTTCATGAATTTTTGATCCAAAAGTACCGGCCCAGCCAACGACGCGACCAAGTACCCAGTACCTCGTCCCGAAAGCAACACCACTATCACCACCTCCGGACAGGACTGTTTATAGGCTATCTCCATACGAGCAATCGTACATACTCCCTCGCTTAGCCCTCACGGCCGTGCAGTGTTTGCTTCCCACTTTGGTGTTCGAGCAGCAGCCACGCATCCTGCGACTTGCTTACGCAGTGTTTCCATCAGCAACAGCAATATTCAGCGATCAGGTCCTCCCGGCTACCTGCATACGCGTTGCATGATAATATCTACTACTTGCTACCTAGCTATACTGCACGGGCGGAAGGTGTGAGGCCATCTCTCTCTCGATTCTCCCTCTCTATCTTAAGAAGAATATCAACATGAAGTTCTCCAGGAGCCTAAAGTGTGAGTGAGAGTGTCTGTGTGTGATATGATACTATACCTATGTCGACCATCTGGACGCAGGGCTTCACTGACGCCGCCAATAGCATCATCGCACTCTGTCCCCAGTCCAGACGGCCAACATATTGCGACTCTTCTCTCATCCCTTGTCCATATCAGAGCCGTCCGCAGCCCGGAGGTTGTCAATGTGATTAAACTGCCCCAGGACTTTGCCGGCCCCATTCTCGGTTTCCAGTGGTCACCGTCATCACGCCTGTTGCTCATAGCTGGACCTGAACAAGTTCGCGTTGTTTCTGCGCTTGACAGCAGCTTCCATGCTGCCATCCGAACCGCCTCGGTGCCCGGCACGAAGCCAGCTTATGTTGGCTTTGGTGCCTCAGATGCCGAGGTCTGCGTGATCTCGTCATACGGCCTGAAGTTCTCTCTGTTCGATCTCACCTCGTCTAGGGCTGCCGAGATCAACACCCCCAAGGTTTTTTCTCCTTCGTCCGCTTCTAGATGCTTTTCTTTTCGGCCCCAAACACGTCATCTTGCCTTGCTCTCCAGAGTCTCTGGCAAAGACCTAATAAGCATTCACTCATATCCAACCAGAGAGTTGCAGAGGTCATGGGCTCCTGATACCATTGATGCCCAGGGAATTACATGGAGCCCAGACGGACGATGGCTTGTTGTCTGGGAATCAGCTGCGCAGGGACACAAAGTAATCTTCTATACGTCAGATGGACACTTGTTCAAGACTTGGTCAGGCCCTGCGAATCCTTCATTGGAGGACAGATACTACGCCATTGGAGCAGGCGTCAAGGCGCTTCAGCTGTCAGCCGATGCCCGTTTCCTAGCTGTTGGCGATTGTAGTCGGTCAGTGTGCATTTTCAACATGGCTTCCGTAACAGAGACTATGCGCCTTCGTCATCCAAAGTCTGTTGCTTCCACAGAGACACTCCAGGTGGGTACAGCAATCACTACACCGCACCTTCATGTGAAGGGCCTTCAACTGACTCGCATTCTATAGGTCTGGCAAGAGCAGATCGGCGTGTCGCAAACTGGCCCTGTTATGCACACCTTCTTGCGGACTACGCAGGTCATCTCCCCGGCGCCCCGGCTGCAAGACAACTCAGAGCCTGTGTCGGGCTGTGCGGCCATCTCATTCGATCCCACGTCGGCACTCGTAGCCACACGGCTGGAAGACTCACCCGGCACGGTCTGGATCTGGGATCTGGAGGCCGCAGAGTTGCGTGCAGTGCTGCTCTTCCACGGGAACATCAGCGTCCTGTCGTGGCATCCTCATGTTGCCGAGACACTTCTCATTCGATGCGAGGGCGAGCAATACAATGGCATCGTCTTTGTGTGGGACCCTCTCTCAGAAGGGCCTCGATCAGTTGACTTTTCCCAACACCTCCCTGGACTCAAAACAAGTGGCAAGCCCCGGGCCTCGTGGTTAGGGTCTGGTATGGCAAGTGGTCCGTCGCTCTTCTTCTCAGACGCCCAGCATTACGTACTGGGTTGTCTGATCGAACTGGACGAAGTTGCACCTCCGTGGGCCAGCCACCACAGTCCGGAGCCGAGCTACGCAGCAGAGACACGGGAAGAGTCGCCGCTCGAACTGGTTCCGGCAGAACAGGACGGTCCAGACAGGGCCAGAGCCGTTGAAGACGACGACGATGACTACAGCGAACTAGAGGACACCTTTGTGCACAAAAGGTAGAACGTCATGTATCACTTGCACTTTGGTATTTGCCTGAAACTTTATGCTTTGGCGGGCAAGACAGTCAGTTGTGCAAAGTTGAGTTCGATCCCCCCCCTCGCCAGCCGAGAGCATACAGGGCTTGGCGAATGATCCCTACGACCCAGGTACCTGGATAGCTGCCATTGGGCGATGCGGTCCGGGGAAGCCTGCCGTGAGTCAGTAGCCGTCTGACATGTCGAAACTCGACGAAGCGTCATGCAAGCCTCAGCGGATTTGGACAGCTCAAGTCCAAGCCAACCTTCTAGTCAACGGCACCAGGGCGACCACCACGTTTAGAGGAAATCTTGTCACATCGACGGGTGACAAGGCAGGGCGACGTCCCACGGCTTACACGCGGTGTTACACTACTGCTTCAAGACTACTGCCAACGTCACCATATTGCTTTTCTCCTACCGATCTAATCTCGAGGGGGTGGGACGCCTGCTCTTCACCTTTCACGGGCGAAAGCTATTGCTCTCCGCAGGCGCTAGCTCAGTGTCCTCGCAGCAGCTCCGCTTCAGTTTGTCTTTTAGAAATGTTTGCTCTTCAGACTACTGTTAATACCCGCAGCAACTAGCAGCGATTGGGGTCCTAAGGTGGGGGGAGGCTCAATGCCTCAGTCCCTATTCTGTTGGTGCTGCCCTTATTTGACCCGGAAGTTACTAGGCGCCGTCATGGTGTTCTTACAGGATTCCTGCAGCGTTATCACAGGTTATGTCCATGGGGAATCTTCAACAGCACCCCATGCCAGGTTTTACCCTTGGTTCAAGCACGCGGTTGTCTTCGCCACAAACTTCAGAAGAATGTACCGAGATGTATCCGTATCTCAGCCAGCATCGGGAACTTACATAGCGGTGTGAGCGGGGCATGCTACGGCTGTCTGCGGGCTGCTGTTGAGGGTGGCGTTTGACTTCAAACCTGGGTTGACTCTGTATGGTGACGCCTCCCACATTCAGCCACAGCTTCTCCGCACAAAGAACACCAGGGCAGGTCCTCGAACCCTGGCTGTGTTCCCCAGGGTTTAGCACACGAAGGACAAAACGGCACCTACACCATGTAACGTTATAGGTAGTTTGTATGTGACACCGCCATGGCTTTTAAGCCGCCTATCATCCAGGCCTGTCAACTACTGTCAACTATCTTTAGTGCTACCACCTACCTGGTAGTTGGTTGACGGGGGTGGTTGGCTCGATTCACCTCGTCTCCTGGACCAGAAGTTCCCACACCTTCTGCCTTTAGACACTCCCCCCGTGTAGGGGCGCTGTGGCTACCCATCATGCAGCTCGTTTCAGCTAGTCCTCGGGAGCTACATTGTCTCTCTCGGCCCGCTTCTTGTTATATTGTCAGGCATACGGCAACTCACCTCGGCACGGTCGAGACGCTCGTGAACTGTCGATAACAATCTACACTTTGAAGGGGTGTGGATTGAATCGTCAGTTGGTACTGGGTACAGCAAACAGCAACAAGGGCCGGGCGTTACGGACCAAGATCTCTACCAGGTTGCCGTATCGCGCATGCAGCCCATCTGCAGTTCAGGACGGAAAAAGGTTAAATATCACATCTGACAAAAGATGCCATCTGCAAGCCCTTGGGCCTCCTTGGAAGGTGGTCGAGCTCTTCATGATCTGTATTGGTTGAGAGGCGCCTGGGGCTGCCTCGTGGAAGATGATTGCCCCCCAAACCATGACGCTCCCAGCGGCATGTAGTATATATACCAGATATTCATTCTCCCTTTGTACCTTGGAACCCATCCCTGGCCTTCCTATTGTTCAACCTTTTGTCTGAATAGTTCCTGGCGTGTTTTCATTTTGCTGTACACTTGACTTGGAGTTTTAGCTCAGTCGATCACGACCACGAGAAATATTCCGCCAATATTTTGCTATATCTTCACCTTCAGTTTCGCCGGTCCTTTTAAATTTCCTTGAGCGCCTCGTAAGCCGTCAGTCTAGAAGAGTCGATCGCCTGAAACCAACAGCCTCTTCCGCAGAAAAACCGAATCAAGTAAGCTGCACCCTGAACATCAAGACACGGCCGTGTCGACAATGTCTCGCAGCCAAGCGCATCACCAAAATCTGGTTCTTGTCACAGTCCCGCCGGGGAATATCACTGGATTATATTACATCACTATTGCAAATGTAGCCGCAGTCCTTTTCGAACTGGCTTGTCTCTGAGGCTAACCCCGATGTCTCCCTGCAGTTCTCACACAGCACAACATGGAAAGATCTCAAGGCTTTTGTTTCTCAAGTCTGCGAGATAGACTTTTGCCTGATCTATGACCCGACCGCGGGCTTCGTCCGGGTCAAGGGGCTGGAGAATTTTGAGAAGGCGTACAGTAAACACTCTGTGTTTTCCTTTTGTTGATATCAGTCCTAGCTAACGAAACTCACCCTCACACAGAGTTCCTAGACGGCAACACCCTTCACTACCGCTGCCTCCAAGCCGACGCCAGAAACAGAGACCAGTCCACCGTCGTCAAGCTCCCACCCAACGACTACCACGCCATCATGCTCAAAGGCCACCAACGAGGCCGCGTAGTCGAAGACCCCTCCGCCCCCCAGCCAGCCCCAGACACATACTACGCCTACCCAACCAACCCTGACCCGGTCGACAACATGGGACGCAACTCAGAGTGCACCTCCCCGATCCAGTACAGCACCGACCGAACCTGGCCCTCCTACCCAGCCTACACCACCACCCCCCAAGAATACCCCCCCACCACCCTCCCCTACCAAGACCTCCCCGTTGCTCAGCCCTTCCCTGACACCACCCTTTACCCCAACCCAGGGGAAACCTACTACCCCGGTCCCCCAGGCAGCAACACCACCGAAGGATACTACCCCGCCCCTCCACCCCAAGAATTCTTCGACCCTTCCTCCTCCCTGACCAACGAGTTCTCCTCCCTCTCCCTATCCTACCCCCTCTCATCAGACCTCATCCTCCTCGAAAACCGCAAGATCATCTTGCTAAACCTCGATAAACGCCGCCTCGACCAGTCGTACATCTCTTCTTTGCTATCCACCTTTTGCCCACCAGCGTACTCCACCGCTATAGAACAAATCGAGATTCCTATCAGTTCCAGGTCCCGAGAAAACAAACCCAAGGGAACGGCGTTTATTACCTTCTCGTCGGCAGAGGTTGCCATGGGGGCGGTGGATTGTCTGAACGGGGTTGCTTTTGGGGGGAGGGGGCTGACGGCTAGGTTGGCGGAGGGGATTCCTGCTGGGAGGGATGGGAAGAAGAACAAGGGGATGATGGAGGAGCAGAAGAGGGAGCGGAGGAGGGAGAGGCGGGGGGGTGGGGGTGATGGTGGGGGGGAGAGGAGAGAAGAGGGGGCGCCGGTGGTGGTGGATGGGAGTAGGGGGCGGCCGGTTATTGTTAATGGGAGTAGGAGGGAGAGGGGGGGGAGGGCGTGAAAAGACAAAAATGGGGGGTTTAGGGGAGGGTAAAAGTGACTTGATGATGATGAAAGAAAATGTATACGAGGTGTTTTTGGTGTTTGATGAGCATAAGCGGGGGGTAGTGGTCAAAACTTTCTTCTTTTTTTCCCAGGGGTCAATCTTTTCATAATCTTTCCTTTGGGTCATGAGGTCTATGATTGAATGGTGGTTATGAATACGACATGCAAGGTACAAGCTTTGCTAGCAATAATGTGGATTGATAATGCTTCAAAGTCCAGCTTGGGAGTGGCATGGCTAGATTTTAATTTTGATGAGTTTCGACGAGCAAGCAGAACAACTCTGGCCCCTGCCAAAACAAATCATGCCTTTTTATACTATGCCATTTTCATACGTGTAGTTTAAAACCAGCCCAAGTTGATTGCTCTCTGAACCTCCCGTCGAGGTTGTCCTTCTACAGCCCGCCAGCCATTTGCTTCAATGTCAATCTATTCATACCTAGACACAATATCAAAACAGCCCATTCCTACATCAGGTCATCATCCCCATCAATTGGGCAACCTCTCCCTCTCCTCCTCCCTCCTGGCCCACCCCTTAAACCACTCCAACGCCTCCGGATTAGCAACACTAGCATTCGTCCTCACCTGCATCCCGCTCAAAATCTGCTTCACCGCCACCTCAATCTTCTTCCCATTCCCCGTCTTCGGTACCCCCCCTCCCGCCTCCTCAATCACCCCCGGCACATGCCTCGCGCTCAGCTCCCGTCTCACCACCTCCCCAATCCGCCTCCTAACCCCCTCATCAAACCCTTTCCCTTCTTTCATAACAACAAACAAACAAACCGTCTCATCCCTATCCCTCTCTCTCCGCCTCCCCACACAAATCGCGTCCTCCACCTCCCCCCCGAAATGTCTCGTCAGCACATTATAAATCTCCGCACTCCCAAACCTAACCCCCGCCGGCTTTAGCACCCCATCACTCCGCCCCAACATGACCAACCCCCCCGTTTTCGAGTCAGGAATCTTGACAAAATCCCCGTGATGCCAGATGTTCTCCCCAAACCTCTCAAAATACGCAGAGCGGTACTTGTCCTGTCCAGCAGGGCCGAAAAAGGTTAAAGGCTGGCAAGGAAACGGCTTGAGACAGACCAGATCGCCTTCTTCCCCTTCAGTCGTGACCAGCTCCGGTTCGGCGGATGAAGACGCCGAGTCCATGACCGCAATCGCCATCCCAAGTCCCGCGCACTGAATCTCCCCAACCTTGACGGGGAGTAAAGGACAGGGGGCCCCAAACAGGGAGATGATGTCTGTTCCGCCTGTGATACTCGCCAGGTTGACACGAGAGGGAAAAGCTTGATACACAAACGAAAAGGTTGAGGGGGGTAAGGGGGAGGCGGTGGAGTAGATTGCCTCCAGTCGAGAAAGGTCAAGGTTGTGCTCTGACGCAATAGGGATGACGCTGTTCGCTTCGAGGGTGGTGAGGTACGCGGCTGAGGTGCCAAAGTGGGTTACCTTCAGCTTGGAGAGGAGGATGGGGAGGGAGAGGTAGCCGTTCGGTTTGAAGGGGCTGCCCGAGTAGAGAACCAACGAGGCGCCGCAGGAGAGGGCAGAGACGGACCAGTGGTGCATCATCCAGGAGGTGGTGGTGAAGTACAGCATCCTCGAGGCTGGGGACAAGGAGCAGTGGAGGTAGAGTTCCTTCTTGTGCTGGAGGAGGGTGCCGGCTGCCGTGTGGACTATCGCCTTGGGGAGGCCGGTGGTGCCGGACGAATAAAGGACGTAGAGGGGGTGGGATGGGGTAAGTTGGGTGAAGACCAGAGGGTGGTCGGCAGAGGAAGACAGGAAGGAGTCATGCTCCTCTGCTCTGACGCCCAGGTTGCGGAACTCATCGAGGCCGGTCTCAAAGTTGGGGAGGCCTTTGATGATGACGACGGTTTCGAGACCGTGTTGCTTGAGAGCCTCGACGATTTCGAGCGTCTTAGCCTTGCCGGACCATTCTTTGCCGTTGTAGATGGTGGCGTTGTCGGAGAAGAGAACCTGGGGGCGGATCTGAACGAGACGGTCGAGGACAGCGCTGACGCCGCTGTCAGGGCTGATGCCAGTCCAAATCGCACCGAGGGTGGCAGCACTGAGCAAGGCGACGAGAGCCTGGACGTGGTTGGCCACGAAGCCAGCAACGACACTGTTTTCTTTCACTCCAGCAGCACGGAGAGCATTGGAGCACCTGCGTACTTGATCGCGGAGCTCGGCCCATGTTGTCTCCGTCAACGCATTGTCATCCTCCGTAGCGGTGATGACGGCGACGGCATCCTCGTCGACATCGGCGTTGGCTGGGAACAAGAGGTTCTCGGCAAAGTTCAGACGGGCACCGGCAAAGAAGTCGGGCCTCGGGAACATGGGGGCATCAGGAGCCAGGACCTGAGGGCATTGTTAGCAAACACAGGAAACGGAGGTTCTGTGATAGGGTGGTATGGGCGACCAATTCAGGGGCTCAATTCAGGGGTTACACTTTACACGGAAAACGCACCTGATCAAATGGCTTGGAAGCCTTGATGCCGGCAAAATGCCACACGTCCCCCCAAAAGTCGGCCACATTGTCGACTGACCACTTGTAGAGATCGGGATAATCAGCCAACGACAGTCCATACTTGGAGTTTACGTGCTGCAGAAACTTCCACATCTGGGTCCCCTCAGGGTCAGAATGTCTCCAGAGCTCCGATGCCGTCATTGTGTCCACCACCACTTCTTTTTCCTTGAAAAAATTGGGGGATATCCGGCAAACTTGGAAAGGCGATATGATGGAACGACACAATGTGTAGTAACGAATGGAGTGGCGGTGTTGGACAAATCCACAATTTGAAACCGACAAAGAGAACGATGAAGCAAAACAGTTGTTGATGACCCTGATGTACTACTCAATGGGGGGAATCCAGCAACGGGGAATGGAAAAGTGCCCCGCGGATTCTTCCTGGCGTTGCTCTCTTTCTCTCTCTAAACTTCGATCCCGACCCTAAAACGACTGGACCGAGTCCGGCGAAAGCCGACGCTTGCCACACGACACCCGAGGGATAACCAGAGAAGAAAGCTCCAGCAAGGCGAGACAACAAGCAGCGCAAACCGGAGGTCGGGGGTCGGGCCACTGAACGGATGATGCAAGCGGCGGCATCCCTTCCACACTCGGCAGCTTTTCATGCAGGTACCGGTCTGTTTAACCCGCAGCGGCTGCTTTGACTTTCCATATGTTCGAACGACATCTCCAAAAGTTTAAGCTTGTGTCTTTTCCTTGATCTTGTCTTTCGAGAGCAAAAAAAGCATTTCTCTGCCGGAGAATGATTCCGAGAGTAGAGCGAGAAGTACAGAGTGCGTACACCTGGGGAAGACCAAGCCCCTCCCCAAGCTTTTATAGCCCCGAAGTATTCGGCGGTGCTCACCGATCACTGCCCGCTCACCTCATCCGCGTATAATTATATTAACGCATGCGACGCTCCCAGCTGTCACCTCAGTTAGTCTCAGAAACACGCGTAACACTGGCGGGCTGCCACATGGGCAATGTGATAAAAGATGTTCGAAGCAGCCCGCAGCGGGTTTCGGGCAATGGAAAAGCCGTTAAGAAAGACATCTGATTTCGACGCAATTGCCGTGGTACAATCAACGGTTCGACGGTGGCAGACGCCGCCGGGTGGTTTGTTACCTTTCCAGTGGAAACTGTTTTGTAAAACTGTACACCGCTCGTTCGGTCATGCCACTTCCTTTTGGGTTCTCCATCTTCTCCAACCACTGCAGTTTTGTTGGTGTCTTTGTCTTGGGAGCATGCCCTGACCCTGACCCTGAAAGATTTCTGAGGTTCTCTGTGCCTCTTCACGATGGCGCTATGCTGCTCTGGGAGTGACAGCACGAGAGAGTGCCACTGGGAGCGGGCAAACAAGGAGCCCGATTGGCGGGACGCCCTCAAGAGATCCACGGACGGCGGGATACAAGACCAGACCAGCATCAGATTTTTACAGCGTGTATTATCACCATCTCCAAATTGGGATATGCTGCTAATGCAGGGTGAAGGAGGCCGGTGTAGAGATAGCCCGCTGTGCTCAAGTGACGCTGATGAAGCTGATAAAGCTGAATAATGATGGAATCATGACCCCCCTCAGTCAGCCCCGGAAGCGCACCGGACGTCTCGGCAACGGGAAGGGCACTGGGCTGGTGGAGGGTGGAGGGTGAGGGTCGATGGTCGATGGTCGGTGGTCGATGGTGGGTCGGGGTTGGTGATGGTGATCCATCATCACCCGTGGGTGTTGGGTGCTGCAGGTGTGGTGCTGTTGGTGAGCGACAGGGGGCCGCAGGGCGTGGTCAAATTACCAGGTGGCCAAGGTACACGGCAGGCCCCTCCACTTAACCCTGATGGGATGCTAGCAGCAGCGCGCGCAGACCACCCCAATCCACACCTGGTTCCAGGGCATCCGCCAGCGACCGGTAATTTCCTGGCGAGGCGTTCCCCTGGCCTCCGTCTCTCTTCGCCCTCTTCGAGTCTGTTTTTTTTTCTTTCTCACTTGATTAGATTCCTCGCCCTGTCAGACCAGCCCTTCCTTTCTCAAACCTCACGTCTCTTGTTCTGCCAGTCCTCGCGGATGAGAGTTTGACCTCGGAAAACAACAACACCACGAACAAGCTCTCACGACCAGCGCGTGCGTGCAGAACAGCAGGGCGAGGGTGTTTTACTCATTCTCCAGTACGAATAACTCGGTTCTATTGTTTCCCGCCGTTTCGATGCCGCGAAAGCTCACAAACCCTTTCTCGACCAGCAGTATGCCACAGTCAGAAAGGGCTGGGGAGCGACGGGCCTCACACTCCAAGGGCAACCGCCTCGTTGGTTTCTTCTCGTCCAAGGCTAAGGAGCAATCGCATTCTCAACAGCAGTCGTCTGTCTCGTCGCCCTCGGCCATGTCCCTGCCCACCATCTCCCTCTCGGCCGCCGCTGCCGGAGAGCAGCACCTCGACGAGCCCCCGACCACTCTGTTCGAGCCTCCTTCGGCCGACGAGGCCCGCAAGGAAGAGCGCGCCGCGTCCCAGTTTGGCCCCCTGCTTCATCCGACTCACCGACACGTCAGCCAGAGCTTCGGGCAACCGCTCGAGACCCCGATCGAGGATGAGCCTCCCTATTACTTTGTCCTTACCACCTATCTCAGCTACCTAATCCTAATCTTCTGCGGCCATATTCGCGACTTCTTCGGCAAGCGCTTCGGCAACAAGAAGCACTACCAGACCCTCAAGGCCCAGAACGGATATGCGCCTCTTAATGATGACTTTGACAACTTCTACGTCCGGAGACTGAAGCTCCGCCTGGACGACTGCTTCGCCAGACCTACTACCGGTGTTCCTGGCCGCTTCATCACCCTCATGGATCGCAAGTCGGACGACTTCAATCGCACCTACAAGTTCACTGGCACCTACACTCAGACCCTCAACATGAGCTCCTACAACTACCTCGGTTTCGCCCAGTCCGACGGCCCCTGCGCCGACGCGGTGGAGGAATGTGTGCGCAAGTATGGCCTTAGCTCTGCCAGCCCCCGTGCTGATTCTGGTACCAACGATCTTGCCGTCGAGGTGGAGCGCGAGGTGGCCCAGTTTGTTGGCAAGCCTGCCGCCATGGTCTTCTCCATGGGTTTCGTCACCAACGCCGGCTCTTTCCCTGCTCTGGTGTCCAAGGGCTGCCTGATCCTCTCTGACGAGCTCAACCACGCCTCGATTCGCATTGGTGCCCGTCTCTCTGGCGCTGTTATTCGCTCGTTCAAGCACAACGACATCGGCGATCTCGAGGCCAAGCTTCGCGAGGCTATTTCTCAGGGCCAGCCCCGCACTCACCGCCCCTGGAAGAAGATTCTCGTTGCTGTTGAGGGTCTGTACTCGATGGAGGGTACCATGGTGGATCTCCCCGGTGTTTTGGCTCTCAAGAAGAAGTACAAGTTCTTCCTGTATGTCGACGAGGCTCACAGCATCGGTGCCCTCGGCCCCCGCGGCCGCGGTGTTTGCGACTACTTCGGTGTGGATCCGGCCGAGATTGATATCCTCATGGGTACTTTGACCAAGTCCTTCGGCGCCAACGGTGGTTATGTTGCTGCCGAGAAGCACATCATCGACAAACTCAGAAGCACAAACGCCGCCACTCTCCTCGGCGAATCCCCTGCTCCCTCTGTTCTCATGCAAATCCTGGCTTCCCTCCGTATCATCACCGGCGAACTTGCGCCTGGTCAGGGTGAGGAGCGTCTCCAGCGCATTGCCTTCAACTCTCGCTACCTTCGTCTTGGGTTGAAGCGTCTCGGCTACATCGTCTACGGCCACGACGACTCGCCCATCATTCCCATCATGCTTTACCACCCCGCCAAGATCGCTGCTTTCAGTCACGAGATGCTCAAGCGCAAGATCTCGGTCGTCGTTGTCGGCTACCCCGCCACTCCTCTCATCAGCTCCCGCGCCCGTTTCTGCGTCTCTTCGGCTCACAACAAGGAGGATCTGGACCGTGTTCTTGCTGCTTGCGACGAGGTTGGCGACATTATCCAGATCAAGTACTCCACCGGTTTGGCTGGCGGTGCGGAGCCTCTGCCGGAAGGTGTCACCCCAGAGATGGAGAAGGAGTGGCGCAAGGCCAACGGTCTGGAAGGTGTCATCAAGCCCCCAAGGTGGAAGCTGGAGGACGTGCTGGCGCGCGGTGTACAAGATGCCAAGGTACCCTTGAGATAATTCCCCTCTCTGGGATTTCCTTGCTTGCAACGACAAAAAGTATACATGTGCGAGTTACTGTACATAATCACGGGGAAAGCGGGCGTGCTGGCGCGATCTTGAGCATTCCCCTTTGACATTCTACTATTGGGGGTTTTAGAGCTATCCTGTCCAGTTTTCCATTGGAGCCAGGTGTTCATTCGGTATAATAAGCATCTATGAGAAATGGGTGGGAGGGGCTTGGGGGGGTGATACAAGGTGCAAGGTTGGCTGGCTTTGGTGTCCGGGTTTAATTAATGTGGAATGTTTGGCACGGCTGGGAAACACAAAGGGCCTGGGATGGATGGATGGATGGGATGGGACGAATGAATGGATGACAGGTCAAAGATGGAGGGACGCAGGGGAGAAGGGGTGGAAGCGTGTGTGGTGTGTACCCGGACAACCTTGGGCTTGTATATTTCTATAAAGCATGGGAAGCAGGAGTTGGTTGTGCGTCTTTTTTTTCGGAGGCGCAAACACTATGAAAATGAATAGAACCTCAGCCGTTTTACCAGCTCGATGGTATCGCTGTGAAGAAAAGAAATCTTGAGGAATAGATCCGAACCGTATATTTAATGTTGTTGTCGCATGCACATGGTTTGAATTCGAGCTTTTTTGCATATATATTAAAAGGGACAAGGTTACAAGTTTAGACTTTCAATTTCCGGTCACGTGGTACCGCGTTCTCTCAACGCCACGGCTATACGCGTCCATCAGGGAATCTGCTTGCACCACTATAACCGTTTTCGGAGCTACCTAGCCAACATCGCCATCACTTTTTCTCTGGCCCTGGCATCACTTGTACTTTTGTTGCGACGAAGTAAGAATCCGGTGCCATTCAGACTCGTTGACTACAGTCGGCATCACTGTCAAAAATCGCCTGTCTCAGAAATAATCAAGACCACGGCAGGCATATTGGTAAGTCAATTTCTTGATGGGGACAATTTTGGGCTGAAGAAGAAGGCGCTGGGTCACGCCTATTCTTCTGTTTGCTCACCCACTACAAAAGCCTTTCTTGAACTTCGAGCTGGCTTGCTTTTTCCGCCAGCCAACAACTCTAACTAACTGCGCAACACAGCTCTACGAATGGCAAAGCCTTCTAAAAAGAAACAACAGACCCTGGAGGCCACCTTAGGTACGTTTCTCTCTTCCTCACCAAAGAAAAAATCGCTGATATATTTCCCGCAGGTCGTCCAAGAGTCAAGCCTGCCGTGATAACCCCCAGAAAAGCGACTCCAACCAAGGGCTCGCCATCCAAGAATAGCGTGATCGCCATGCCACCACCTCCTTCCGCTGCCGCAAGCAGCTCTTCTCCAGGTGGCAACTTTATAACTTCCTCCCAGCTCATACTCAGCAGCGCAAAGAAGACAAGGTCAAGACCGTCGCTCGCCTACCCCAAAGAGCTCGACCAGTCTTCGTCTGCGACCGAGGATGAGCCGCCTGTCAGCTCAATCAGGCAAACGTCCAAAGGGAAGGAGAAGGCCATCTTCATCAGTGAGGACGATGACGATGACGAGGATGAACGGCACACCAAGCGGGGAAAATCTCGTGACAAGCCAGCTTCCATCTCTTCGTCGTCAGCATCTCCAAGCCCCGTGAAGGAATCTACCCCGAAACAAAAGCAGCAAGCTCCAGCGGATTCGGAAGAGGAGTCAGACGATTTGCCTATCGTGACGCCCGTTTCATCACGTGTCAACAGGAAGAGGCGGCTTGCAGTTGATAGCGATGATTCAGACGACATGGCTTTGGTCTCCTCGCCCGTGAAGAAGCGGAGATTGATCCGTAGGGGCTCTTCACCGGTAAAACAGCAACAGAGCGACTCTGATGAAGAAGAGGTCGTTGCACCTACCCCGAGACTGCGGTCTTCACAAACCCCACGAAAGCCTCTTTCGGCGAAGGAAAAAGCGCGAGAGATGCTTCGTCGGCGACGTGCCGGTGAGACGATCGTTGAGGAGGACGGGGAGGAGGAAGAAGACGAGGAGGAAGATGTAGAGCCACGCAAGGCGCTCTACGATACAGATTCTGACCACCTCGCGCTTTCAGAATTCGAGGATGAAGAAGACGAACAAGAAAACGAAGTCGAGACCCCCGAACCGTCAGAGCCTGACGGCAAAAAGAAGAGGAAAAAAGACAAGAAAAAGAAAAAGAAAAAGAAGAAGCTCAAAGCTCTCAAGGGCGACTCCGACGACGAGGGCACCGAAGCCGAAGCCGAAGACCTCGATGACTTTGTGGTGGAAGACGATAGCGATGCACCCATGGGTGCCCCGGACGACCTGATGCAAATGCCCCTCCAATTCACCCACCACGCCCGCAAGAAGCTCATCGAGCACTTCCGGGACGTCGTCGAGTGGCTAGTCCAAAACAAGATCAACCCCGGATTCGCCGAAAAGACCGCCGAGCTCTACCGCATCGGCTGGCAGAAACTCGACGACGAGGTCAGAGCGCTCGCCAGCTCAAAATTCACCTCGTCAGCGTGGAAGCCTGACTTTTACAAAGCCTTGCGTGCCAGGCCGCAGTACACTTCCATCGAAGTCGGCGCTTCAGCTCACGAGACAATCTTTGGATCCAACTGCGAGGCGTGCGGCCGGTCAGGTCACCCAGCAACGTGGACGATTTCCTTTTCTGGCACCCCCTATGTTAAACGTTTTGGGATGGACTTTCTCGACCCGATTGAGCCGCCGAGTGACAGCGGTTCCTCCTCACAGTCCCAATCCGAATCTTACGACATGGACGAAGACGGGAACACCATCGCCCCCGAAGAGAAGACGTTTTACGTCGGGGTGGTGTGCAACGGCAACGCAGAGATTGCGCACACGTTGATACACTGGAAGCATGCGCTGCAGGACTGGGTGGAGAGCCAGCTGATGGCGGAGGGGTGGATGCAGCCTGCGAGATTGGTGGAGAGGGAGAAGATGAAGCTGAAGAGGAAGTATAAGCTGGTGGATAAGATTGTGGAGGGGTGGGTGGAAAGGGGGAAGGTGAGGGGGTTGTTTGGGGAGTTTAAGAACCAGTTGGAGCGGGCCAGGAGTCAGCAGACCACGGGGAGGGGGTATAGGAGGGGGTAAGGGGGGTGTTTTTGGGACGGGTTTGATGGGTTTAGGGGGTTTTGGGGGTGGTGGATGGGTTGGTAGCAGTGATATGGGGACAGTTATGGGAGAGATCATTCATGGGGCAATATGAAACGGTGTTTTTTTGCTACTCTGGTGTTTGACAGGAGCGTAGACCTTTGAAGATAGTTGAGACGTGTCGAAAGATACTGGTCAGGCGTATCAGCATAATCAAGAGGCGCATCACTATACCTAACCCAGAGGTGTCCTGTTATCCATGAAGGCCATGCTTGATTCCACATCACAGTATCTCGTCATCATTCTATCCGGAGCGCTGTGCCGTGTACGGCAGCCACTATATATATATGTATACCACGAGAGTGAGCAGTATCAGGGTGATTAACAACCTTTTGACAGAAGTTCGAAATTCCTGTGTTTTCAATATTTATATATATATATATGAATAGAAAGCCTCCCCCCCACCCCGTCCTTCCCAGGCGACCACTCAAATCCCCATACATGTTCCTTTTTGGAAACAATCCATCCAGCATCCTACTTACCAAACCCACATCACATCGCTCACTTCCCAAAAGTGATACTTTCCAGACAAAAACCTCCCAAGGTATAGAAACAAGAAAAAAATCAAGATGCTTCCAAACTTTATGTCAACACTCCCCCCCAACCACATTTCCACCCATCTTTCCAACTATTTTGCTGTATAAAAAAAAACAAATATCACACAGGTCTTGTGTCCCTCCCCTTTTCCTACTCAAATCCAACAATCCGAAACACACATAAATATCACCTCATATCCAAAATCCAACATCTCATCATCCCACCCCGCTCCCTACGCCCTCGCTTGCTCCACATTATCGAGACAAACCTCAGAAACGTCTCCCCAAAGACTCCCTCAAATAATCCCCCCCGGCGGATCATACCCCATCATCCCCATCCCCCCTCCCCTCCCCCCAGACCCCAACCCCGCACTCCCCGGCTGCTGCTGCTGCTGCCCCCCATCCCCTCCCCCTCCCATCCCCCCACCATCACCCCCAACCGCCCCCCCAGCCTGCGCATTGTTTGTCTTCCTGAGCATAAACATCGGCTTCTTCCCCTCTTTGTCCAGCTGCTTGAACAGAATCAACGGCTTCTCATCCAGCCCCAGACATCTCTCCTGATCCCCATACACAATGTACAGCGCATACTGGTCCCAGGGCGCGTTGATCTGGTACTTCTTCAACGCCGCCGGCAGCACCTTGTAACACGGGTCATCCATGCTCACCCTAAAAGACTTGAATATTTCGACCGAGTTACTCGACCCTGGTGTTTCCGGCGCCGGGGTTTGCATCCTTCTCGGCGCGGGGACGGCCGTTGTTTTGGTTTGGTTGCCGTAATGGTCGTTTTCGGAAAAGGTTGTTCTGGTTGACGAGGGCGGTTGCTGTGGTTGTTGCTGTTGCTGCTGGGGTGGTTGATCAGAGCGGTAGGCTCGTGAGGACAAGGTATTGCCTGCTAGACCGGTGGTTGGTGGCGAGGTGGGGGAGGGCATGTTTGGTGATGGATATCCCGGGGAGACGGAGCTGCCTACGCCGTTCATGGCTGCGAGGTGGGACGACGACATGACTGCTCTGTCTGCCGCTCCCGAGGGGTCGAGGGTCTGCTCGACTAGGGAAGGGTTGTGTGTGGTTTGAAGATGAGTTGGTGATGTTGCTTTTGGTGTCGACCCGAGCTTAATCACCTTAGTTGAGTATTTCCTCGACAGGCTACTATTGTATTGGTTGGCTGATGACGGCGTTGGTGCAGGCGGCGATAGGGTATCTCCATACGACGGATCGTTTGGTAAAGGCTGTTGGTAATCCTTGGCCAACCTCAACGCGGGGAGCATATCCTCGCGCAACCTCCTGAAATCGTCCGTCAGTCGACGCAAGTCCTGTTCAAACATGGAGATCCGCTCGTCTCGAACACGCAGTTGCTGGACAAGATGTTGAATGTCCTTCAACGTCGCGTTTGCTGCCTGGGCTTCGGTTTCCGCAGCTGCGTTTTCCTCGTGTTAGTCACCAAGCACATCCTCCTGGAACAGGGGTTACCACATACTGGGCGGCATGTAATGATCGCTCTCGATAGGTACATCCTGGGCTTTTTTGACATCATACACGGATTTCAATATTGTCAGGCGGTGGCCCACGCTGTTGATTCCCATGGATTTGAGATCGTCATGCTGAAGAGCCACCAGAGCCTCGCCCACAATCTCGTTTTCTTGTCAAAGAATATTAGCGGTGACATTCCTTCGAGAGACTCAGCCGGCGCAAGCGTACCTAGAAATATATCTGCATATTGTTGAACGCCTATTGACGCAATAAAATCGGCACACTCTTCGGCAGTCCATTCCGAAATGATGGTCTCTGGGAGCCTGTCGGCGCTTGAGCGATAGCCATAGGTTGTCGGTGTGTGTTCGGTTGAAGGTGGGTCAGAATCGATAGGAGAGGTCTCGACATCGGTGGCCATGGGCGAGCTTCCATGGATATCTCTCTCGTACTCGTCGTCGGCGTCCGACTCGGCGTAGGCGGTACCGGAATCGAAATTCATGACTGAAATAGTTCTGTGAGGCCCTCACAGCCCAAAGCTGCAACGAGGGCCGGATTGTCGGTTTTCTGGGGCCCTTAAAGTGAGAACTGGTAGAGCTACCAGGAGACGAGGTGGTGGCCAGCGTCGAGGGCAGAGGGTCCTCGGCGTGGGGGGCGACGATAAGGGGTGCGACGGTTCAGGATCTTCGCTTGGGTCCCAGAAAGCTGATATGTGTAGAGGAACGAAGACAATATACAGAATAATCACTTTCAGCAAAGCAACCGATTTCGGCGGCGATGGTGTCCAACGGCGCCAAAATTGGGAAAATCCAACTAGCTGGAAAGCCGTTCCAACAATTCAGGTACAACGGCAGCCCCTCCTTAAGCCTCAACGGGCGGTGCGGTCGGCCTCGGGAGACGGGCTCTTTGCTCTTCGGTCGGCGTATCGGGGGGTCGCGATGGTGGCAGCGACGACTTCGGAAGTGTCTTGTCGCTGTTGACGAGCGACCTGGAGGAAAAACAGGCGGTCGTGATGCGGGCGGAGGTTGATTGCGGATTCAGGTTGCTGTTGTCGTAGCCGCTCGCTTTGGCCGCTTGGAAGTGGTGGTGGCACCCGAAATGGTCTTAGCGCTAAATTTGCAAGTCGGTTGCTTGGCCCCGGCCCCTCGACCCGCTTCTTCTTAACGGGGGAGACGGGGTTTCCTAGTCCACCGTTGCATCTGTTTTGAACTGATCCTCGCTCGACCTTTGACCTCAACCATGACCTCGACGACTGCTGATCACAAACATCAATTCCAGTTTTTTTTTTTCGTTTTCGTCTGAACAGTCTGAGCACTCTGAATATCATCTCAGAAGCGGCACTTGAATACCTTGTGCCTGGCCACCAGAGTCCAGATGGCGTGTCACCATGCAAGTTTGTGGCAGCAGCACATTCATAGGGCTCTCACAGCCTTGCCATAATTGCTTCTCCCCCACCAAAAATATATTGAACAGCAGCACAAGTCCGCAGTCAGCTCACATTCTTCCTCCGCGTCAAACGTTACCATCTAAGATTTATCTTAGCTCATCACAAGTACGCCTGGTACACTTATTACACTCTTTCTAGGCTGCGCAAGTCACCAGGCCACCACATAATTATCACCCATCTTCAACACCCCCGTTCCCCGCCTTCCCTACCTCCCCTTTCCACAAAAAAGAAAGCTTCAGTACCCGCCCACCAAGTCTCACCAAAGCCTGCCCCCATCGTCCAGAACGTCCAACACATCCCCATCAATCCCCTGTCCATATATAACCACCCATATCCCAAACCCCGCGTTTCAACTTTTTTTTTTTCCTAACTCGACCCAACCAAACGGCCCGGTATCTCTTCCTCCCGTCCACCATGCCTGGTCACCAAAATCCTCCGATCAACAAAACGAATCCTTCTCGTCCTTCTAGAAATATACACCTTACAAACTCAATTACTTGATTATGCATTGATCTGTCAAATCTATATGTGGACATCACCTCACACATAAATTTGACACCAAAAAAAGTTCAGATGATAGTTCACAAACAAGAAAAGGAAACACTCATGGTAGAGATGAACTCCCCTATCTCAGTGATAGGGATCATATCATCATCAAGCTTTTTGAACAGCCGTCTCAAACAAACCGCCAAGCGGTTGGCACAAATGCTACGTTCGTCATGGGCGGTTATCGTCGTATTTTAGTCCACTCAAACAAAGAACACATGCTTGCTTGTTGCTTGGGTTTCTTCAACCGATAAGTTCCCCCCCTGGGCCAGGGAGCCTGAATAGGGGTAAGATCCACCCGAATAGTTACTCGATATATAGAAAGATTTCTGTCGTGTTTCAAAAATAATTCCATTCAAACTCTTCGCTAACATGTTCATGATATCTCGTTGCAAAAAAAAAAAAAAAAGAAAGAAACAGCTATCCTCCCCAAACTCATTATACCAAACCCATATCAGAATTCCTCCCAAAACCCATCCCCAAATTCCCATCATGCTTGATCACTTCTAGTATGCCCCATCCATGTCCTACACCACCCTCATAATCCCTCCTAACCCCCCTAAAACCCAGAACTCCTCTTCCTCTGCACCCTCCTCCGTCCCCCACCCCCCTCCTCCTCCTTCTTCGGCCTATGCGGCAGCGTCTGGCTCAACTTCGCCTGCAACTCCGGACTCATCCTACTCTCAACCTGACTCCTCACATGCTCCAACTGCTGCCCCGCCCCCTTCCAAAGTACATTCAGCTTATTGCAATGAAACGGCCCCTGGCCCCCTTGTTGTTGATTCGGGCCCGACCCCGGCCCCGCACTCACCGGTCGTGGCGGCAGCGCCGGCGCCGGAGCACCTAACCACTGCGGCTGCTGCTGCTGTGGCGGCGGGGGGGCAGGGAAAAACTGTTGCTGCTGCGGGATAGAAGCCAAGTTATTCAACGATGACGCCGGCCTAGGAGGCAAAGAAGGCCGATCCGATGGGAGGTCCTGGCCCTCAACCCCGTACTTCTTGCGCAGACGCTCCGTTTCTTTGGCGATTTCCGCTTCTCGCTTGCGCTGGGCCTTTTCCTCCTCTTCGAGCATCTTTTTGATGCGCTTCTGCTCTGCGCGTTCGGCCTTCTCCCGCTCGCGTTGTTCGCGCTCGACGAGTTCTTGCAGGCGGTGGGTTTCTGCTTCGATAGAGGCTGTAGGGGTGGAGGTGAAGGTTACGGCTTGTTTGTTTGGTGGGCCGCCGGGGGTCGGGGGTGGGATGTTGTTTGCTGTTGTTGTTGGGGGAGCTGCGCCAGGTTTGGAGGAGGTAGTAGGCATTGTGTTGCTCTTGACCGGGGGAGGAGTGTTGTTCAAGGCTCCTGACATGGCGGCTGGGGGGGTTGCTGCCGGGGGTGGAAAAACTGCTGCTGCTGCCACCACATTGGGACGGGAGTTCTTCCTCTTCTGCGGGTTTGGGAGGGGCCCTGGGCTGGTGGCCGAGACGTTGAACAGCCCTGGCTTGGGGTTGAGGTAGAGATCCTTGATGACTTCTGCGCCGAGGAGGAGGACCAGCTCTAGTCCCTTGCGGTCTTCAACCTCTACTCGGTGAAGGTTTGGCTGGTAGAGCGTCATGGCGCTTTCTCTTGATCCCTTGTACATGGCGACTGTGATATCGGGCTCCTTGCTCTTCTTGCCTGCCGTGTTCTTGCCTGACATGTAACATGTCATATCCTTGCTGAGTTTGCCCTCCTTTTTCCAACGGAACATGATCCGCGGGACCAGATCAGCAGCTGCTGGAGAGGTGTTCTGCTGCTCACGGTCGAGCTCGCTCGTCGTGGGAGTCTTAAATGTCTGAACTGGAATCTCAAACTCCCAGGTATCACTCTTGTTCCAGCTGCCTGCCATCAGCTTCACTGCGATAGTCTGATCTGGATCATAGAGTTGGATAGAGAAGCTGTCTGGAATAATCGCTGTCGCTGGCGCAGGAGGAGCGCCAGACTGTGCTTGGGCGCGGATCTCGGCCGCGGAGAGGGTAGGCAGTGTCCACTCCGGTTCGACCGTCACCTCGCCGTATACAACATTGTGGTTATAAGGATCGCAAAGCCCAACGCCATACTTGTTGCGAGAAGCTGGCAGCGCGGGGTCTGGTTTTCGCAATAGATACTCGGGAGATGGTTCGGAGCCGTTCTGAGTGAAGTAAAGTATGGTTGAGAGTGGGTCGTCTGACGACGGCTTCAACCGAAAGGTTGGAAGGTTTTCGTCGAGCATCTTGAAGTTCTGGGTGCGGGAGGGGCAACGTTGAACAACTTTGGAGACAAGCTTGGAGTTGGAAGGAAATGAGCAAGAGTTTACTTTTCTTTGCAGATGATGTACAGAAAGAGCAATGCTTGGCTACTGCTGCTGACGTCCCGTGAGTCAGGCGCAGCAGAATGGAAGCGGACACGGGGCTAAGTTATTGGCAGCTGAAGCAAGCAACAAGATGCCGACCCAAGTTGACCCCGCGATGTTGGACTGGCCCGCCCAGGCAAACGTCACCGTCGGTCTTAGGCTCAGCCACCAAGCGAGCAACCACCGCGCGTGCAGTTTCGGATTGCCATTGTTGCAGGGACTGCGTCATGTCGAGTTCTCAGGGGCAAACTCCAGTTTCTAGCTATTTTAGTTTGCAGGTATGAAAGGGTTCGATCTGAGATGCCGGCTCTCTAATTATCTTGCTGACTGCGGGACGCTCCTTGAAGAGTCGTTTCTCGATTGGCTCAGCTGTTGGTTGAAACCACCACCGAGGCAGAGGCATGACAATGAAGGAGCTTGCCAACTGACAACGAGACTGGTCATGCTTCCTGAGCAATGTCTGGGGAAAGTGGCGCGGAGGGAGCCCAGAAGTTCGCTCTCACAGGGCTGATGCCAAGTAAGGTAACCCTAACCCTGACCGTCGAACAGGCAAAATGCAGCCCCACATTGTTCACCTTAGCTGGTCCGTGCCTGGGCAAGTGAATTTCTGCCCCCCCACACGTGACCACACACAAATTCGAAAACCCATCGGCTCACAAATTCGCTAACGACCCTTTTTACGAAACCTCGACAGCAACCAAATTCTGGACAACACGAGCGAAGCCTCGACAACAGTTGCCCATCATGAGTTTGGTCTCGGGTGAGAAGGTACGTCTTTCTATCTCTATCTCCATCAGCTGTTGAGTTTGCCTGCCTGTGAAATGCCTGTGTTGTGGTCGCCGCCGCCTCCCCGATCGAAAACTTCGAAGCAGAACTCGTCCTTGACGATATCATCGACGATCGCAATCTTCCCACCTCGAAATCGATCAAATCCGACATCGTTGCCTCAAAACCTATCAATTTCGACCTTGATGGCGGCCGGAAATACACTCGACACATTGCACCGACTCGGCGGATCTGCCGGATAAGCCCAGAGCTTTGGGACTCTATCTAGGCCCCAGATGCCCACGATGTGACTATTTGAGTTATTGGACGTGTTTGGCCAGCATCCAGAGTTTGGCAATATCACCAATGAGAGATGGCAGCATGGCAAACTGAGCAGACGGCGGGCATCATATTGAGTGTCGAGGGGCCGGGCTAACTAGTCTCACAGAGCAATTTCAACCACATTCTGCGTCTGCTCAACACCAACGTTGACGGCAAGCAGAAGGTCGTTTACTCCTTGACGTGAGTTCGAACCGCACCAGTCGCAAACCGCTTGGACATTGGCTAACCCCCAGTCCAGCAAGATCAAGGGTGTCGGTCGCCGCTACTCCAACTTGGTGTGCAAGAAGGCCGATGTCGACCTGAAGAAGCGCGCCGGTGAGCTCACCTCCGAAGAGCTCGAGCGTCTGGTCACCATCATCCAGAACCCCACCGCCTACAAGATCCCCGCCGTATGTCATCCCTCGGTGCCCTCCCGCCACCGAATAGCAAGCTAACAACATGAATAGTGGTTCCTCAACAGACAGCGCGACATTGTCGATGGCAAGGACTCCCAGATCCTCGCCAACGGTGTTGACTCCAAGCTCCGTGATGATCTCGAGCGCTTGAAGAAGATCCGTGCCCACCGTGGTCTCCGTCACTACTGGGGCCTCCGTGTCCGTGGCCAGCACACCAAGACGACTGGTCGCCGCGGCCGGACCGTCGGTGTCTCCAAGAAGAAGGGTGGTTAAGCATTTGCGGGAAGCGTGCGGTTTTGTTTGGCACTGCTGTGCTTGGCTTTTCGGTGGTGTTATCTCAGGCAAAGGATGGTCATGGGGCTCGGGTTGATTTTTTTTTCCTTTGCGACGTCTCTACTCTGTGGAGGTCGCCGGATTGCTAAAGGGAACCACCATGATACACAGCATGACAATACAGGCGCAGATATGAAAAAAGTACATGACCATTTCTAGTGACTTGTACTTTCGTATGGCGACTTGTGTGATACAAAATCAAAAGAACTTTTTATTCCTATCAACAGTAACTAGACCAAGGCATGCTAGAAGGGGTATCAAGATATTTGTTTGGGCATCTTCAAGTTTTTTTCTCTTTTAGTCCTCGTGTGTGACCGCCCTATCCAGCACCTCGACGTTGCCTCTCCCCTTGGTCTCGTTCTCGATGAAGTCTGAAAGATCCTTGAAGATGCCTGGTTCGACGAAACCAACAGCTTCCCACTCGGAACCCATGACGTCCTGATTCTCGACCTGCTCGAATAAGCTGAGAATCTTATCCTTGACCGTGCCTGGTGCCTTCTTCTCCCCCTCCTCGTCCTCCTTTCCAGCAGCCACTTTGGGAGCCTTGACTGACTGCTTCAGGACATTCGTCGGGCAAGTAACACGCACCCGCATGCGCGCTCTCGCGATAGGTATCGGCTGGTGCGCAACAAGAGCCTTCATCGCCTCCAACGCCTGCGACTTTGCGCTCTTGGTAGCGCTCACGCCCTTCCAAATCGGCTTCGGCGCCTGCGGTTTCGACTCCCCTGCCTCCCCCGTCGCGGGCGTCCCACTGGCACTGTTCCCGTCCTCCTTCTTATCCTTGTCATTATTACTCTGCTGGTGCGCCTGCGAACTGAGCTGATCGAGCGCCTTTTCGATAATACTCGTGGTGTACACCCTCTTCGTCCTCGGGTCAACCAGCTTGCTGGCCACCATGCTCATCACCTCATTGTGCACGCGCTCCAGCTGGGCGGAGCGTTCTTTTTCTCCGACTTGCATCTCGCCCTTCTTGAGAATCTCGAGGATGATGTCGTCGACGGAGACGTCCTTACCAAAGGCTTTGGCGAGCTCGGCCGAGGGGGCGGTTTGGCCTTTGGAGACGTTGAGGAAGACGTTTGGGATTTGGAGGACGTTGTCGAGGTCTGTTTCGATGCCGGAGCGCCACTCGAGGACTTTGTTTTTGTAGCAGGCGATTTCGAAGCGCTTTTTGCCTTTTTTGAGGCGGACGAGAGAGACGTTTGTTAACTTGATTTGGTTGGAAGGTTGTTGGATGACCATTATGGTGGTTTGGCCTCGGTCGAGGGCTTGGGTAGTAGATGTGGTGGTTTGGTTGGTGAGAAGGGGATGCGGATGTTGATGCGATTAGAACAAGGGTTTCATGTGTACAGTGTGACTGTGTCTTTTGTGAGGCTGGAAGAGGTTTGCTTGATAATCATCAACTTTGCGATCAAGGTGGGACAGGGAGATTTTGCTTCAAATTTGGTTTCTATCACAATTCTACCCCGCCATCTTGGTCACTGGCGGAGCAGATCTGGGTGGGCCAGGTCTTGGCTGACTCTAGGCCTTGTCGATTGCTAGCGCGACACATGAGATCAGTCACGTCGTTGATGATCCCCCTTGAAGCTTGAAGGCGCGCTGTCCCTTCCTGGAATGGTTCTCAATGTCTGAACGAGAATTTCTTCGCGACAAATACCAAGCTCCGACGACAGCTCAGCAAAAGCCAGCATCTTGGGATGCGCCGGAACTGCGATAGTCACACCAGGTTGCGCACTAACAATCACTGATAGTGAGTCAAGACGGTGGGTCACTGCAGCGCCCGCTGGCACCGCTTTGCTGGGCTTGGACCGACGTAATGCCATCCCCACTTGCCTTACTCTCGACCCCTACAGCATCGGTCGCGCTTTTCGTACAGTGAGGACGGATAGACAGGAAATTGAGATGAACTTGAGATAGGAGCTTTAATCTCATTTCGATGGGCTCAATTCATTGACAGCAGAAATCGCCTGCTGAATCTCGCGGGGCTGGGTGGCCAGCTGAGGCACGGCAAAGCAACTGGTTGCCATGGGGCTCCTGGCAATGACGAAGCTTATCGGCTCGGGGGACGATAACCGCCAAGTTGATTGGAGCTGCGCCCTTGTCTGCAGGGTTTGCACAGAAAATGCAGCCTCGCGCGCTCACTTGGGCATAGTTTACCGCATTTTCTGTAGACCGCCAAACGTTCTCGTGACCCCAACCTGCAAGGTACCAGTGGCGCAACCCAGATCTGCCTGTTTCCCCGACCTCCGGGAACAGCTCATTGCTGTTTCAGTTATTAGCTATCCTCCCCCAAGCTTATTCCTCTTCCTCTCCTCCTTCCTCCATCCATCACCATCTCTAAATTGACTCTTCATCACCATACATATCTACAATGAGGGTCGCTGCTTCGACAGTGCTCCTCGGAGTCGCCTCGGCGGCTTCGTTCCAGCAGCAAACACAGCATGTTCTCTCGAGCGGCTACGAACGGGCCCAGGCTGGCATGAAGCCGCTCGCCGAACAGTTCGTTGACGCTGCTGGCAAGCCCATCGCCAACATTGAGGAGGCCTTCCATGGCATGACCGCCGAGGTCAAGGCCCTCTGGGACGAGATCAAGCTCCTCGTGCCAGAAAGTGCCTTCAACCACACCAACTGGTTCACCAAGCCCAAGCCCGCCCGTCGCCGTCATGACTGGGACCACGTCGTCAAGGGCGCCGATGTCCAGAAACTCTGGGTTCAGGGCGAGAGCGGTGAAGACCACCGCCAGGTGGATGGCAAGCTTGCCGATTTCAACCTCCGTGTCAAGGCTGTTGACCCATCCAAGCTTGGCGTCGACAAGGTAAAGCAGTACAGCGGTTACTTGGATGACGAGGCCAATGACAAGCACTTGTTTTACTGTATGTTCTGTCACCCCTAATTCTGCTTAATCGCATTAAGCTAATGTCTATGATTAGGGTTCTTCGAGTCCCGCAACGATCCCAAGAACGACCCCGTGGTCCTCTGGCTCAACGGCGGTCCAGGCTGCTCTTCCCTCACTGGCTTGTTCCTCGAGCTCGGTCCGTCATCGATCGACAAGAAGCTCAAGGTTGTGAACAACGAGTTCAGCTGGAACAACAATGCCAGCGTCATCTTCCTTGACCAGCCCGTCAACGTCGGCTACTCGTACTCTGGCAACTCCGTGAGCAACACCATTGCTGCTGGCAAGGATGTCTACGCTCTCCTGTCCCTCTTCTTCCACCAGTTCCCTGAGTACGCCAAGCAAGACTTCCACATTGCTGGCGAGTCCTATGCTGGTCACTACATTCCCGTCTTTGCCTCTGAGATCCTGTCCCACAAGAACCGCAACATCAACCTCAAGTCGATCCTTATCGGGAATGGTTTGACCGACGGTCTTACTCAGTACGAGCACTACCGCCCTATGGCTTGCGGCAAGGGTGGTTACCCCGCCGTTCTTGACGAGTCTGAGTGCCGCAGCATGGACAATGCTCTTCCCCGCTGCCAGTCCCTCATCCAGAACTGCTACGACTCTGGTAGTGTCTGGAGTTGCGTTCCTGCTTCTATTTACTGCAACAATGCGCTCATTGGCCCCTACCAGCGGACCGGCCAGAACGTTTATGACATCCGTGGCAAGTGTGAGGATAGCAGCAACCTCTGCTATAGCGCTCTTGGCTGGATCAGCGACTATCTCAATCAGCAAGATGTCATGGATGCTCTTGGAGTTGAGGTCTCTGGCTACGAAAGCTGCAACTTTGACATCAACCGCAACTTCTTGTTCCAAGGCGACTGGATGCAGCCATTCCATCGCCTCGTCCCCAACATCCTCAAGGAGATCCCCGTTCTCATCTATGCCGGTGATGCCGACTACATCTGCAACTGGCTCGGTAACCAGGCCTGGACTGAGGCTCTTGAGTGGCCCGGCAAGAAGAACTTCAATAAGGCCTCTATCAAGGACTTGAAGCTTGCTGGCGCCGAGAAGGAGTACGGCAAGGTCAAGGCCTCTGGCAACTTCACCTTCATGCAGGTGTACCAGGCCGGGCACATGGTTCCCATGGACCAGCCCGAGAACTCTCTTGACTTCCTGAACCGGTGGTTGGGCGGTGAGTGGTTCGCGAAATAAGTGGGAGGTACACATACACAAGGCACCACAGACAACAGCGCATTCCTAGCATTGTTAGCAGGCTAGATTGATTGTTCGGGGGTTGGGAGCTTTTTGTCGAGCTTTTTATCTTGGACAGTAACACACGGCGCATTTCAGGGAGTAATTCATTGGGTTTGTGTTGTACACACTGTGTTTTTTCTCTTTTCCTTGTTTCCTTTGGACCAAGCAATAGTAGTAAATGATAAATGATAGGTCGTACATTGACTACCAGCTGAATCTCTATTGCCTCGTATGGTGTTGTGTCTATTTTGATAGCTCCGTGATGTTGTCACACGCTTCCAGCCCGAAAAAGCCGTTTTTGTGTACCTGAGACAATTGGAGAACTCTGTGTGACGCTGGTGGCATTTTTGATGGGAGCATGGCGATTTCCACATGTCTCGGGTTTGGGGGAAGGTTTTGACGGTTCCGGCCGTTTGGGAATTTTTTTTGTTGGAAGGGTGGTGGAAAGTATAGGATGTCTTGGTTTGAATGGAGGATCACGATGAGGGGATGAAGACGGTTGAAGTGGACATGTTCTTTTATTAACTCACGAATTCTATCCCTATGAACCGAACATGACTGTGTAGGAAAAAGAATAATGCAACGGGTGTGGTTTTCGTTTTTTTTCTCTTTCTCTTTCTTTCCCTCCTTTTTTTCTTCTTTTCGTTTTCCTTTTTCGGCAGTTTTCTTGTTTTCTTTTGGGGCTCTGATCATTCCTCGGCCATGATGGGAGGTAATAACTAATGTCTGAAAGATGAAGAAATCTACTCAAACACATATGAGTGTTATTAAACAAGGAGATCCCATAAAGAAGAACACGAACATGAAGATCTTGAAGCATCATGTAAAAGAGAAAGACTTGGGAGTAATGTAAGAGCACAACTCCAATGTTGACCGTGATTCCAGTGCGCAAAAAAGAAAAAATAAAAAAATAAAAAGGGACTCTTGAAGTGAGATGTAATGATGATGATGATGAATGCGCCACAGCCCTTTGTATATCGGTGTCGAAACTCGTCTATGTTATTGGTGTTAAACTCCTGGTCCTGTTGACCGAGATGTAGACCGCTCAGTGTTGAACCTTGCCATGAAACAGAGAGGCCAGGAAGAAGCCGTTTGGGAGGCACCTTTTTCGAGGCTGGTACCGTCTCCCTCTGTAGTCGAGGTTTCTGCTGTTATGTGTGGTTTTATATTGTTGTCGTCGTGTGTGGGTGTGTTTGTGTGGTTGTCTTGGTGGGTGGTTGCCCTCAAATGTGGTTGTAAGATATCGACATTGCTGTTGTTGCAGTTTGTAGTCCAGAGGTCGCATCCTTTGGGTCAAGTGTGTTGCCGAGATCCGTCGTGTTGTTCTTCCGCCTTCTGGGTCGTCTTCGTGGAATCCTCCCTCGACCATGGCACAGCCTTTCGGCTATATCCTTCTTCGCTCATGGGAATGTCTTGACCACATATTGTGGTCTTGACAGTCGTGAATCAGGTTATCACTCTTCGTATGCTCGCCATCGGTGGTGGTGTCCTCGCCCTGAGAGTGGAACCATCGTCGTGTGCTGCGTTTCTTCCGTGAGTGTGTGAGTGTATGTCTGTGTGTCTGTGTCGTATTGACCGTGTGTCGTTGTGTGTCGTCTCTCTATCGAGTCGTCGTGGCGGTCTTCTCTGTGTGCTGCTTCCTCCTCTGATACTCTCCGGCTCTCTAACCATGAGTATGTCGAAATGGGGATTGAGCCAAGGAAACAAAATAATAAGAAAATAACTTCTACTATCGAACGGCAGTAATACATGTGGTCTAGGGAGTGTGCATAAGGACGAATGTAACAAACAAAACAGGGGAAGCAAAACAATGTCAAGTCCAAACGAGCAGACATTGAAACATACAAACTGTTGTACGCGTAAAGACAAAAAAAAAGCCATCACGAAAACAAGAGAGCAAAACAACAAGAATGTGGCAACCAATCAGTGCTATGAATGATTAATTCATGTCTTATAGGCCCCTCCCCCCTCTCACCGCCCCCCCCCCCGGGGATTTCCATGCCTTTAAGCCCTTCCAACCCACCCCTTCCATCTACAAACCCCCTTCCCTGACCCGCCCCCTTTTTATCAAAACACCCACTTCAAGAATCCGTAATCCCGGATGCCTTTCCGGCATCCTAATCTTTCAAAGAAAACAAAAAGGTATCTTATCCGATGACCGGACAAGAAAAGGGGAGGGTCCATCAGTCATGCCCAAAAAGAAGGTTGAAAAAAGACCAAATCGAGAAAAGAAAAAAAGAAGAGCTAAAATAGAATGAAGAAAGGTTTACGTCCCCGAGCCTTGTCCCTGAACCCTTATTATACAATACAAATGCATTTCCCCAAAGTAACATGCAGAACAAGACTCCTTGAGCTCCCCTACAGTGTTAACTAACTCGTACACATTCTTCTTCGTCGTCGTCGTCGGCGCGGCTGATGGAAAGGGTGACTACACAATGCCGCGGACCCGAAGACTGAGTAGGTCTCGGCAAGCATTGGAACTGGGTGATGCGATATGCGAATGTATGCTCCTGCACTTGCCTGCGTGCGAAGGAGGTTCGACTTCTGTCGGGTAGGTGAAGTCGCAGTGGGGACTGCTCCTCAACTCGTCCGACCAAATGCGTGGCGGAGCTATGGGCTCGAACTTTTAGGAGACCTCTTCCACATATCCCCGAACCTCTGGATAAAACTGGTTTTCTTCTTTAACTGTCCGCCCGGAGCCAAGCCCAATTGTGTGTCAGATCCACCAAGATTAGTGTTTCCATTCAGGTATCCATTGTTTGGCGAGGCTTGGTGCTGGAAAGCCCCTTTCCCCTGGTTCCTGAAGGAATCCGGAGTGCTGCTTGTCACTGCACAACTGACGGGAGGGTCAACCGACGAATTGATGCTCACAATGCTCGTTCCCTGCGTGCTGGGTGATAGGGGCATCTTCCCTGTACCGGCACTGTCTGGTGCTGAGCTCAGCTCGGTCGTCTCGCTGCATCGCTGCCTGTGGGCACAGTGAGAGTGCAAATCGTCGTCCACCGCGTCAAAGCTTGTGTTGATGCCGTTGATTTCGGGGGGATTGGGCCGGCTGGCTGCGGGCTGCATGGAATTTTGTGATGAGTTTGGCCTTTGAGCATTGGGGAAATCCGTCTGAGAGGGCGAGCTCTCATGCTCATCCCCGTCTTTCAAGATGGCCTCGAACTTCAGTTTGTTCTCCTTGATTGCCTCGACGCAGAAACTCAACTCCGGAATGAGTTCCGCCACGCCCACGAACAGGGGAGCTGCGAACTTATTCATAAACAACAGTTGGTTCGAAGCAAGAGTCAGCTGGTCATTGCCAGGCAGCGAGTGAACGGACGTCGGCACGTCTCTCTCTCTCTCTTTTTGTCGTTGCTGGGCCGTTTCCCTGGACAGGGTATGCATCCATGTCACGGCTGTGTCGTACCCTCGAGCCTATATCAGCTGGTAAGACTAGTGTTTTTGTTCACATGAGTGGCGACCACTTACAACATTGCTGATGTCGGCGCACTTGATCAAAAGCGCACAGATCAGCGTCTGCTTCGACTCCATATCCATGTGGAAAGGCGAGTGATTTCGAGCCATGTCCTCTTGTCCTTCGCGAGCCTTGCGGATCCTGTCCAAAACACCCCTCAGTTGCACCATATAGTTGTCGTGCACACCCATATCGGTGGCCAAGATGGAGTCGATCACAAGCTTCTTCATGGTGGCGCATTTGTAGAATTTGGGCCAGTACTTGCGGAGGATATCCGTGAAGGCGGCACAATGATAGGATTCCAAAACGGACCGATCACTGTACAATCGGGCGAGCGGGTCGTTGGTCTTCACCAGGAAGCCGTTGTTGACTCCTGGATGCCCAACATCATGACCAATGGCGGTGACGAGGAGTGTGAGCGCTATGTGAGGCTCGATGCACTGCGCGAACTCAGAGTCTGAGGTCAGCCTGGGAGTGGTGCTAGAGGTAGGTGGATAGGGAGGCAATGCTCCTATGCGAACAAGAGTGTGGAAAATGTGTTGCAAGACGTCGACCACGTGGCAAAAGTTGTGATATTCCACATCGCTCTTATACGCGGCACAGCAAGCGTCAATAAAGGCTTGCAGTTGTCCTGCGAAAGAGAGGTCAGCATAACAGAGCATAAACAAAACAGAAGGACCGACGACGAGCAGCAGTGCCTACCTCTCTCTAACCGCCACGGGGCCAGCTCAGGCGCTGAAAAGGCATGCTCGAATATGAGTGACGCCGCCACCTTCAGTTCTTCGCGTTCGAATTGCGGAGCGTCAAATTGAAATTGGCCGATAGCGTGCGAAAGCAGGGCCTTTTTTTCGGCATCAATGCGAGTTTCCTCCCAGTTGAGGGGGACGTCGATTCCTTGAAATGAAGTACAGAGGTCGGGCAGGAGGGTTGATATCATGGTCTCGCCGACTAGGTTGTTGTTGTTGTTCCTTCCATGTGGGCTGAATGCATTTCGATTTCGGCACACCCGTTCAACATGTACCCTGATGTCGTCAAGACAACTGGAGCTGAGTGGGCTCAACACAGCATCGGTAGCCCCACGGGAGACAAGTTGAATTCGCAACGACCTGAGAACTTCGGGATCGATAGCCAGCGAGCTGTCTTGCCGAGTGACCACAGGAACCACTGTGACAAGGTTAGACATCCTCTTGGCGCGTGAGTCTCCGTCTATCCATTGCAGCAAGTCAAACCCATAGAGATCCGGTTCGGTGGGAAATTCCCACCACTTATTGCCTGGTATTGGCTCCTGAGCGGGGGTGTCTAGGAAAATGATTGTTGGTTTGGTTTTGGTCGACGGCTCCGAGTCAAGCATCCGCAAGTGGCCAAGGCAAGCTTCCCCTGTGCCACACAGAAAAACTAAGCTCGGGTATTAGCAAAGCTCACAGCTGCTCACGATCATTGGAGTTGTTTGCCTACCGCTCTCGAAAGCACTCGAAATGAGACGGACATTGTCCTCGAGCGAGCCAGACACTCCGCTGCCAGATAAACCATGACTTGATTGGACATGACGGTCCTCAGAAACAGCGCGGTGAACGTATATCACATTGCACTTCGCACTCTCCATTGGGTTTTCCATGCTCCCTTGAAGCCCTTTCCAGCCAGACGTGGCTGAACCTTTCCACCACGGGAGATTGGGTTGGCGACAACAAAACAGAGGTCTTGTTCACGATTTCTGTACCCGCAGACTTGATCGGATTCACCAGGCCTGGCCGCGACTAGGACGGCGAAAGGGCGCAGAGATGCGATCCAAGAACTGACGAGGACCAGTCACGCATACGTCGTAGAATAGTGTCGGGTCCTGGATGCTGCTGCTACCAAGAGGGTGATCGCCAGGGTCTAGTGACCGGAGGTTCGATGTCGACAGGCGTCGTGAAATCCAATTCGGTTTCCAATCCAGCTCAGAATGAATCCGCCGTAGGGTGAGGGGGGTGTTCAACGGACTGCTGCAAGTTAGACATGCCGCGCGACAAGTTCAATTAGATAAGACGAGGCTCGGTACAGAGAGCTGTGCGATAGGATGGTGGTGGAGGGACTGCGGGCGGGGACCAACAGAAGAAAAGAGCTGCCAGGTTGGGGTCATCAATTCGAGCGAGCGACTGAGGGCCGGAGAACGGCCTGGGGTCGCGCGTGGATCAAGACGATGTGTGTGTGTGTGTGTGTGTGTGTGTGTGTGTGTGCGAGCTTGTGTGGGTTCGAGCTAGGAGCAGGCGGGTGGGGACAGGAGGGGGGGAAGCAACGGGATTGGGAAGAGTCGACCAGGAAGAGCAAAGGAAACAATGGAAGGGATGGAGCGAACAATACTCGGTCATACCTGGACGGGTGTCTTGTGTGTCTTTGTCGTCCACTGTGTGCGCCCGTTGCGGGTGGGATGGGCGTGCGCTGTGTGCTGTGTTGGGCGGGTTCGTGCGTGTGTATGTGTGTGTGTGGTGAGCGAGGGTGGTGGTAGGTAGTAGACGGGAGAAGAGAGGGAGACAGAAACGAAGCAAGAAAGAAGGCTCGAGTCTTTCGGCTCGAGGCAACGCAACGCACGGCACCTGTTCACAAACCACAGATGGTGCGCGGTGCCTATGGGGCGCGATTGCAAGCTGTGTGTGTCTCTGAAGGATTTCGGGGACGCTGTAGGTGAGGGAACAAAAGATGAATGGAACAGGGGTAGGTGCCCGTGAAATAATATACGGATAAGGTATGGCAGTCCCTCTCGTTCGTCCACCCCCGGGGAGCACCACGACTGGGGCAAGATCAGAAGGAAACCATGGAGAAGGCGGACCGGACACTACGATGGGAGCCACGATCAGTAGGTACCGGATTTCACAGACCGTGGTTTTATTCCAGAAGGTGACTTGATTGAGTTGGGGAACGCCGGCGTCTGGCGTCTGGCAACTGGCGCGAGACCAGGTGTTTTAGCGGGCAGTGGAGGAAAGATGGTGGAATGAGTAACCTGGAAATGGAAGGGGGGGGTTTTTCGAGCAGGGTTACTAGAAGGTGTGGAGAAGCGCCCCCTCCTCGCGGTCGGCACCCCGGTTCAGCCATTCACAGCGCCCGCCCAGATGAAGCGCACGGAAGCGCAGCTGCAAAGGCGGGAAAGGTGCAATCTCAGGGATAGCCGGGGGGCGGGTTGGCTCTCGACAAACCATCCAAGCTTCTGGCTGCCTTCGAGAAGGGCTGTAGAACACGCTAAGGCCGATAAGCCTGCCATTACTGTATTAATCATCATCACGGGCCCTTCTTTGTCTTTGTGTCTCTTTTTGGTATCTTCTCGTGTTTCTTGTGCTTCTTGTGTCTCAACAAAGACATCCATCCCGTCATCACTACCCATTATTACTCGGGAAGACCCGTCCTCTTGGGTCATATGAGCATTCTGGGCCACCGATGCGCACCACTGCCACCCCGCGCCTTGAAGCTAGGTGCAAGAACGATCAAACCAACACGGAGTGATCGTCATGGTATCGCATCATATAGTCCCCGGATTATGGAGAAGGACTCGGAGAGCACGTCAGCATCACCAAACAGCCATGATAGCGGTTGTACATCATAACTGATGCCCATTCTCGCCATTGTTCAATATCGATACAATTTCAATGCAGAATGCTCTACCTTCCCAACTCGACCACAATCCGTGCCCGGCGTCGGTCTCGATCGAAAAGGGACGGGCTGTCCTTGGTGGCATTGAGACGAGTAGCCGCGGGGTGTCCAAAGCGTGGGTTCTTAAATGCAAGTCTGAGGCGCACTAACCTCTCTACCTTCTCGAATAGGCCAAGCCCTTCGATGCCCTGGCTGGTTTTATACTTGCGCGAGTTGATGAGTATTTTTTTGGGGGGAAGGGGGATATTTTCTCTTCTCAGTCTTTGCTCTAGGTCTTCCTGATGACTTGTTTCTTTCTTCAATGCTCACTTGAAGCACCCCCCTGCATCGCGATCTCGAGTGGAATACTTGGTGCCTCCATAATCATGTTCATCCTGCTTGTTTTTAGCCGCGCCGCAGCCCTCACACCCTTTCGCCAATGAATGCTGCCTGCCGCTGTGTTCTGGAAGACCACACATGCTCCAGCTTCAACACCTCCCCAAAGGGCTCAATCTATCTCTGACCTATCACACGTCTAGCCCAAAGGGGACGGCATGCAGGGGATGCAGGGGGTCTGCAGTACTTGAGCTTCGACAGGGCCACGCCAAAGAAGGGTGGGATACCACTCTCTGTAAGAAGGGGTCGGTATTACACCGTCTGCCATCTATCTGCCTTGACGTGACCGGCTCGACTTCGACGGATGCACTCGCCAGACCTTTCGGTGAAGGACCGAGAGCTTAAAGCCCAAGCCATTACATGGGACCTACGAGTCGCCGTCACCGAGTCCGGATGCGAGGCTAGCGTCCAGCATACAAACCTTGATTCACGGCCACGCCGACGACCTTCGAAAGCGTATCCCATCGCGATGCATTGCCGTTTCGAGAGGGTGCCCGAGTCAACGACACAAATATCTGACCAACACAGCAAACCAGCATGACATTTTCGGTCGACAGAGAACACATGAAAGAAATCACCCCCAGAGCTCCCCCCGGTTTCTGTACGAGTAGCTGCCAGACGGTTTCAGCCCTGCCGATCGATCGAATCCACGTCCCTGTCTGCCGTATGTGCTGACTGACATGGCAGACCGGAGATCTAGGAAAAGGCAACAGGCCTTTCTCGCATGCCGTGTGCACCCCGATCCAAGCTCTCGGGTTTGCTGCTGAGTCGGCCAGATGCCGGTGGCTGGGAAAGAGTTTATAGAACCCTCTGCTATTGCCAGAACTTCAATCGGCCCCCTCATCCTGAGCTGCCGTCATGCTCCATTCTCTTTCGCTTCCAAAGTAATCTTGCGGCTCAGTAACAATACATGCACCAACGCAGTTCAGCGGGCGGTGCTTGCCATTGGTTGCGAGTGTGACACCGGGGCATGTCAGGGTATTTTTGTACAACCTGAGCGGTTGAAGCATAGATTGAATGATGTTGAACATCTAGCTGAGCAAGGACGTTCTTAAGAAGCATTGGTACATATCGCTAGAGCTGTAAGTAAACATCCAACTACACGAGGTTGTCTACAAAGAAAAGGGTAGAGCAAGGCCCTTGTGTCTAATAGCAACTGAGAACTTTTCTTGTAGTTATCAATTTGAAAACCATCAACCCAAACCAAGGGGACGACATCCTATCCAAACATCAAACTCAGCTTTAGAAAGGAAATCTTTCGAAAGGTCTCCGCAAAGCTCAGGCTTCACCGATTTCGCAAGCTAAAGAATTCCAAACACGTCACGATACTGCTCCACAAAGCTGGGAGTTAAGCATAATTAAAATAAAGAATGTATCTGCCAACGGCTTCCCTTCCCCAGACATTATCGATGGCCGATTTTCCAGTGGTCACCACTCCACACTCAGATCTCGATGAAAAGCCCCATGATCCATTGTGTCAACCGACCGGTGGACGCTACCAAACCAAGCTTCTGTCGCGCTGACTCGTATTTGGTTATGACCAGGTATTGACAGACTACATGACAGTTCAACTCTTAGGTTCCCACGTGGTTCCGAACTTTGTGGGAGTGCCGTTGCGCTTGAATATGATTTCGGCACCGCCATCATGTGGCTTCCGGAACGCCAGGTGTGGCAACATGAGCGAGCAGGCCACCCGGAGCTCTCTCCGTGAATCAGCACCGCTCTTGTCAGTCTCTCGTCGACACCAAGGTGAAGAACGGGCAACACTACGGTCTCACAGGACCCTTCCCCGGATCACCCAATTTCACCATCTTCACGCCGTCCACACCCAGCAATCGCAGTACTCCTCCATCCACCGTCATAGAAATTACCCTGGAGCTACGTAATTGGACCTCGTGCTCTCAGCTTCCAGAAGTTGGGCTTCCACCGTAGCAATTACATACAAGAGGTTTCTCCCCAAAGAACACGGCCACATCAACAGCAGCTTTCTCACTTTGCGGCTTCCAAAAGGCGCTTCCAAAGATGGTTGCTTTCCTGTGGAATATTTCCGAAGTAGGTAGGTGCAACCGACGGGAGCTCCTCAGAGGAAGAGCTCCTGGCCCAAAACGTGGACCATTGGCGGATGAGCTCCCCCCTGGATGCCCTTTCTAAATAGAAGCTCCCCTTCCTAGCAAAAGAAGGTTCATACCCAGAGACAGCTCCTTCCCAGCACCCCACAGTTGGAAAGTACGATAATGCCTAGGTACGTATGCTCTTTCCACCTCACAATGCTCGCAACACCATGAGTCTCTATGCGTCAACTGTTTCTCAACAAAAGAAGAAGGAACATTGACTCGTTGGTCCGAGAGTCATTTCGTGCCATCACTTTCTCAACAGTTTTGTGGTCAGCTTGCAACAACTGCACACTCATGAGACACACCAGAGGTGATAACACCCCTTTTTTAAATAACCCAGGAAATCCAAACTTCTTGACAAGCAGCACCTCATCATAAGGAGGAGGGTATGGCCCCAACCCTCACTTCCCCACAACACAACAGCTTGGACTATCAGCAAGTACAAGCAGCTTCACACTTGCAGCGAAGCTACAGCGAAGCTACAGTGAGCTTCCAGCAGGGCAATCCGTTGTAGAGATTGGTGCCCCACTACCAGGCTATGGTATGGTCTGTGCATGCGACTCCACAGTACAGAAAGTTTTCTCAGCCTCTGCCTGGTCAATTTTTTCCCATTTCCACTTTGATCATCCCTTTGAACCATTCCATCACGAGCAAACTTCCCCACGGCAACGCCGACGACGACAGATATGACGGCAGCACTCTCCTCTCTTGCAAAACTCTAAAGCTGTTATCTGGACTTTTTTTTTCTTTTTTCTCTCTCATCGAGCTTGTTACGGAGTAGTGTTGTCCGGAGTTCGTATCCAGTTGAGGGGGGTGTTGTCGTCGTCGTCGTCGCCCTCGCCCTTCCCGGGCCAGTGTTGCTGCCCTCAACTTCTCTCCTACCTCCCTTTCCTCCTCTTTTGCTCCCTTCTCCTTTCCCCGACTCGTCCCATAATCACAAACACAGTTGTCTTCTTCCTGATTCGTTCAGCTCAACCTCCCCTTTGCTGTCCTTGAGTCACAGGATGCGCCTGGTTCTCCCAGAGCGTATTAGACTAGACTGAATCTCATGCAATGTTTTTTGAGTGCGGAACCTTGTTATTATTTACCATGGGGGACTTTCGCAATTTATCTGTTGCAACATTCTTTTGTTCTTGTCTTATCTTTACTAGGTATCCAATATCCAATATCAAGTTCAGAGTTTGAACCAAACGCCCTCGCTATGCTATGTCATGCTGTGTTCGTTTCCAATCATTTGACCCAGAAAAACCACACCGGATCAGAGAACAACCAAGGCCACCCCCAAAAAGCCCACCAGCGCCCCAAAAGCCTTGAGATTCCCCCTCGCCCCGGCTGCATCCCCAGTCGCAGCACCAGCAGCTGCACCACCGCTCCCCTCCACGGGTAAGGTTGTCCTCCCAGCTGTCTTCCCTTGTATCCCGTTGAGCCTGTCGCCCGTCTCTATCGCAGGTCCACGGTTGAAAAAGTCTACAAGGACAAACACCGGTTTTGTGCCCCACTGGTCCTGTCCGGAGCAAAGCTCTGCGTGTCTGCCTAAGGAACCGGTGGTGACAAGATCAGGGGAGTTGGTCGAGTCGATGAAGTCGACGTTTGGGATCTGGATCCCGGAGGAGAGGTCGACGTAGAGGAAGTGATTCAGCAGGGGTAGCAGGCCGGAGGATAGAGCGGCGGAGGCGGCGCCGGCGGAAAGGGGGCGGTCGAGGGTGCAAGTGAAGGAGGAGGGGGAGGTGTTGTTGAAGGGGGTTTCGAAGATGTATGAGAATTCAGGGAGGAGGTAAGGAGACGAAGGGGAGGGGGTGATGTTGGTTATGAAGGTTACTAGGCGGTGGTTGAGGGATATCATTTCTGATAGGGTGGGCCAAATGGTGGTGGTGTTGGTGGGGATGAAGCCGTATTGGGAGAGGGAGGAGGATTCGAAGAGGGAGGCGAAGGAGGTGATGGGTTGGGAGTCGGAGTTTACGAGGAGAAGGGTGATGACTTCATTTGGGTTGAGGAAGAGCCAGCTGGCCATGGAGGAGAGGAAGGTCTCGAGGGGGCCGGCGTCGAGGAGGTCGCAGAGGGTGTGGCAGAGCTTGAGGGTGTTGTCGTGGAGGTGGACTTGAGCCTGTAAGAGGCGGAGGCCGGAGGAGAGGGCGAGGGTGGCGTTGTAGTATTGGTTGCCGGCGATGGAGTTGCCGGTGGAGGCGTCGCGGAGGAAGGCCGAGTTGTGGGCGCCGATGTGGGTTATGTTGGAGTAGGAGCGGGAGCAGAGGTCGGGGGAGTTGTTGCAGGCTGTTTCTGAAGCTGGTGGTGGTGGTGGTGAGGAGAGGATGGTTGATTGGGCGGCGATGAGGGATGGCAGCAGGAGGGCTGCGAGAGGTAGTGGTGATAATCGGACCATGATTTTTTACTTTTTGGTTTGAGAGAAGATGTCAAAATAAAAGGGTAAAAAGAAGACATCGGCTTAAGAAGATGAAAAAGAAGGGATGAAGAACGTCATAAATTCCAGTCCCCTTCCCACGTTCGCCTCTGCTCGGCAACAAATGATCAACTTCTTGGGGTGAGGATCAATTGCGAGACTCAAACAAACCACCACTTATCATCCTCGGCATTATTGAACGAGACAAAAACCCACACAGCCACTGGCTTGTTTTTGGTAGTTGATGGCAGCCTGTATTTTTAGGAAGGAGACAAGTCACTGCGTTAATCAACCAGCTCAAACTTTCTTGTTCAAAGGAGCCGTTGCTGCAGTAGGCCATCTAACCTGCCCTCCTGATTCTGCGGGTTGAGCCGGCCCAGGCCAGCAGGCTGACCAGCAGCGGGCCGGAGAATCGCTTGACACAGGCATTCTTCACTCTGCTGTCTAGTTATTTCTCCAAGATGCTGAAGAACCGAATGCATTCAATACCTAGGTGCCTAAGCCAACACCCAAAATAACACTTCAACCACCGAGTCACGCTCTTACGCGTCCCTTGACCGTCAAACTCCAGAACTTCATGCATCTTGGCGATGACGTTGCCTCTTGTTCTCCACACAACCCGTAAGCACTGCCGGGCGATCCTCAGGGGGCGACACCAATAATAAAGCTCTCATATACCTATATCAAACCTGAAGTACGCAGACATGTCTGCCCATTTGCCTCGTGCAAAGAACTGAAGCCAGTTGTAGATGGAATTTCTGTCATTAAACAAGATAAATGCTCTACTAAATATGCTACCTGCTACTGTGCCTCCCCAGAGCAATGCTTGCTAACCCCTGTAATGCGGGCCCCAGAATGAATGGATGAACCGTCCCAGCCTTTGCTCCCCCAATGAAAAAAGCCCCTATTTGCACCACAGACTAGCTGCCATCAATATGTATATATCCCACCCCCTCACCTGACCAACGAAGCCCTCTGACTACTCGCCATCAGAGCCCTGTGATCAGCCTCACAGCTCCCGCAGTACTCAGCATGCCACTTTGCGAGGGCCTCCTTCCTCCTGGCATCGCCGCCTCCAAGCACCTTTTGAGCCTCCTCCTTTTCTTCCTGAGAGAGTTGCTTGGGAGCATTGTGCGTCAAGAGCCTCGCCACCCGCTCACAGCGTTGGTTCTCGTCTTCGAGCCAGTTCTCCCACTCCGACTGCACCATCTCCAGCTCGATGCCGTTGACCACACGCATGGCCACCAGGAGATCGTGTCTGTGCCCGGCCAGACGCTGGCGAGTGCGACGGAGACGACGGGCCGCTGCTCGTGTGGTGGCTGAGGTGAAGCCTGCCCCGGCGTCTTGGTAAGGAGCGTCGAGGTTGGTCGAGTTGACGATGGCCTGGAAGGTGTCGTAACTGTTGCACTCAAATTAGCATCCTCTATCCAACTGCCAGAGAAAAGAAGCGAAGCATACCACTGGCTCCCCACCGGCCTTCCTAACTCCATCCCCACCGCCGACCCTCTACTCGCCTCCTCCAAATCCGCCAAATAAATCGCCTTCCCCATCACCAAATTCGGTCCCACCCCCAACCTTTGCATAAACCTCTCCGACCTCCTCTCGGTCCACCACCGGCTCGTCCCCTGCCCCCAGCTAACCAAGTTATACCCCAAGCTAACCACCAACATCACCAATATCACCCGGTTCGCCTTCAAAACCCCAAACACCTTCTTCACCGCCACAAAAGCCCACATCATCACACTGGTAATTGCGCTCTCCATGAAACTCCTCCCCGTCTCCCACATCATGGCCCCCAACGTCCTCGGCCTCACCCCCACCCCATCCCCCTTCAGGTCCTCATCCGGACTGAAAACAACCACGTCCCCCCTCCTCCCCACATCTCCATACACCTGAATCGCCCTCTTCGTCCTGCTGTGAATCCCCAACTTCCTAACTTGGTCCGTCGCCACCTCGGCCAACTCCTCCCCATCCCTCCTCGCATCATCCAGCGCCTGCCGTTCCACCATACTCCTCGCAAACGCCTGCTGCCCCTTCTCCCAGCTCGTCCGTGTATAAACCGCCAGCTTGCACTTGCTCTTGGCCACATGCGTAATCACCACCTTCGTCACAAGCCTGAAAGCCCCCGAGTGCGGCAAGTGCCACGGCGTCCTCACATGCGACACCACATACGTGATGTGATCGTTGAATATGTCAATCGTCTGCACGTCCGTCACCTCCCCCGGCTTCCTCCTCCCCAGCATGTCCACATAGTCAACCTTGAACCTAAACACCCTCTTCATCTTGCCCCCGTGATCGCTCAGCTCCCACGGCCCCTGCGCAATCTCCTTTGCCCTCCGCTCAAAATACAGCTTCGGAAAGATAAACGACTTGTCTCCAAAGAGCACATGGAAGCACGCCTTGGCGCTTATCTCAAAGTGCCTCTCCGCCACCGCGGCCCCCATGTCCTCCGGCTCGTACATCACCGCATGAGCCGGCAGCTGAAACTTCTGCACCTGCTTCTTCGACCCCCCCTGGCGCGAATACTGAATGAACCTCCCGCTCAGATCCCCCACCCGTCTCGACACCGGCCTCCCAAACGGCGTCCCGTCGTCAACCGGAGTATTAGAACTAATCTCCTCCCAGCTCTCCACGCTCGGACTCCGGACATTATCGTCCTGGTTCCTCTCCATGTTGAGCAGCGTGGTAATAATCTCACTCAAATCCATCGGTTCCGCCGCCTGCAAATCATCAATCAAGAGGTTAAGCCTAGACTGCAGCAGCAAAAAGTCCTCAAGGAACACCTTGATCGCGATCCGAGAGTACGTCGTGTCCTGCATGTCCTGGTTCAGATGCAAAAAAATAAAGTCGCAGTCCCTTCCCGGAGCCGAGGTGACCTCGGTGATGCTATCCAGACTGATGGTGTAAGCCACCACCAAGCCCAGCTGGTGACCATAAAAGTACATCCTGTCAGATGTAACAAAAATACGACCATTGCCAGCCAGCCCTTGATCCTCTTTTCCTTCGACCGGCGAGCTCGACCACGCAGCATTGAAGACAAGCACCGGTTTCTCCTCAGGCGGCGCTGTGGGAAAGACAAGGCGGAACTGCGCATATTGCGCTCTGAGTTCGGGCGGATAGTTGGCAGGAAGGGCATCGCCCCGTGCCTTTTCGGTCACCTTGGGCTCCGTGAGGGTCGTGCCCACGCTCTGTGTTTTCCTATGTCCACCAGGAGGAGGCTGAGGTTTCTCAAAGGTGGGTGTTCGCGGCACCATGGACGCAACAAAGGGGTCGTTAGCGTAGGGCTTAGGAGTAGGGGGTGCCCCAACGGCAGGGCAATAGATGGCTGTGTAAGGACTGCTTCCCCAGTAGTTGGCCAAAACGCCGCTCGACATGGGCCGGATAGCAGCATTGTTGGCGCTTGCCAGAATGGCTGACTTGCTTAGGCTCGTCGATATAGGAGGCTTGGCCAGAGTCGCGGGTGCCAAGCTGCCTGGCTGGTGATCGAGCAACAGAGTTGGCAGACGAAGAGTCGGTGTCTGCCCTCCCTGAGGTGTAGAAGCCATGCTGGTCATCAAGCTCGCGCCGGTGGTCCCAGAAGCAGACATTGTATCCATCGAGCTAGCAAATGTTGCCTTGCGGTGAAGATCAAGCTTCTGCATGATACGCGCCGCGTGCTCCCTTCCAGTCTCTCCCTCCTCCCTTCCAAGATGAGTAGTGATGGACCGGCGCGGCGGAGCGATCGCCACGTCGAAGCTGGAACGTGCCGCGGCATTCGGATCAGGACCAGGCACAGGCAGGTTGCGTTGCTTCTCAGAGCTGTCAGCCTCGTCAAGATTCTCAACCGCTCGGGCAGAGAACTCTGGTATCGAGGGCGGCGTGATGACGAAAGCAGGATCGATGCCCCCAACAAGCGTATTAGGATCCCGTCCCATGCTGGCCTCGATCGCCTTCTTCTTGGCCACCTCAAACACCTCAAGCCACTCCACCAGCTGCGTCTGCGTCTCCGCTTGCAGCAGAATGGTCTGCGTCTTGGTCTTGATCTCAAAGCAAAACCTCCGCTCCTCCTGGACAGCGGGTCTCGCACTGCAAAGCAACACGCCAATCTCATCACCCTGCAGCACCCCCTGAGGTGCCTGGATCAACCACCCAAAGATCCCATCCCGACAATAATACCACCTCCGTATCCAATTCGGCCTCACCGGCTTCCCCGTCAACGTCCTCAAAAACAACCACCCCTGCTTCTCCGAAACAACTGCCACCTGATCCTTCCTCTGAATGCTCAACGGCCCCTTGCTCCCCAAATACGGCACCGTACTAACACTATAATCCTCCAACTCCCTACTCGGCTTCGCCATCGCTAACGTGCTCTCCCCAACATCCCTCCTCGCCATCCCCAACTCCCGTTTAAAAACCCCCTCGCTCGCCTCCATCTCCCTCGCCCACCCCCTGATCCGCTCCAGCTCCTCCCCCCACCCAGCCTGAAGCGCAGAAGCAGAACCGTTATTCCCCTTCCTCATCTCCCTCCACAAGTCCGCACAAACCCTCACAAGCAGCTTGTCCAACCCCGCCCTCACCTGCGGCGCCATCTGGCAAAAGTCCATGCTCGCCTTCAAATACCCCTTCCTCGTCTCAAAGACAGCAAACGCGTCCTCCCTCAGCGCGCTCGGCTCCTTCGTCTTGCTCTGCCCCACATACCTCGCCAGCGTCATGTCAAACACCTTTTGCGCCGCCTCCAGGTTCCTCCTCTGCTCCCGCAGCACCCTCATGTCATTGTTGATAAAGTTCCTGATCGGGTCCACGCTCGCTGGCTCGAGCCTTCTCACGGCGGAGAGTATCCCGCCCCACCACTCCCTCGCCCCGTCGCCCGCCCTCCGCAGGGCGGGGAGTGTGTAATCCGCATCGAGGACGGGGGAGTCAGGCCCCGTCGCCATGGTGGGGGGTGTCATTTTGGAGAGGTAGACGTTGATCGTGTCCTCGAGAGCCAAAAAGTCGTGGACGACTTTGGTCGTGCTGCGGGTGTAGCTGTCGAGCCAGCGTTCGATGCCGTCGAGCTGGTCGCCAAAGTGGATGGCTGTCGAGCGGAAGGTGGGAGAGTCGAGGGCGGCTTCGTTGAGGATCACGGGGATGGCTGGGCCTGAGGCTCGGGGGACAGATGCCGTCGTTGGCTTGGGCTGTTGCTGCTTTTCTGACGGTGGTGCTTGGGAGGAGGAGGACCCTCCTGTGGTCGTGGAGGGAGCTGTCACGGTGACTGGCGGTGGTGCTGAGGCGTGCTTGTAGCTGAACGCCGCCTGGGGCGGTATCGTTGGTTCGTTCATCTTGAGCCAAACCTCTGCCCTCTCCGAGGAAGCTTCTGAATAGTGTTGTGCTCAAAAGTATCCCTACGTACTGTAGAAGTTGCTGCGTTGTTCTTTGATGAGAGCTGTTTGTATTATTCCGGGATGCTCGGAGGTGAGTAAGCCGTTTAGATGTGGAGATTGGATATTATCACGACCTTGGCCACGTGTAATTTGTCGTGCAGGTCGACTTGAAGCACCCGGTTGTTATTTTAGGAAGAATGTAAAAAGTTGCGAGAAAGCCGGGCTCAAAGGAGGTAGACGATTAATCGGTGAAAGGGTGCAACCTGGAACATCTCTCTTTTGGAAAGCTGCCCAATGACGTTTGTTTCAGTTGCACACAGCGCCTGGCCGACGGGTCATTCTGGGGGTTGCATGACGCTAACGGCATTCGGGAGACATCGCTAGCCGTTAGCGTGTTGGGTGCTATTATTGGACCCCTTTCTGGGAGCACAGTGCGGCGAGGTCCAACAACACCATCATTGCTTTTTCAAGGGTAAAACATGTAAAGGATGATGATGTTGCTATATTATGGGTATACGTCTAACTAATCAGGATACTTCCACGTATAGATACACCAAGTCTTAAGCTTTACGTGTAAAAGGGCCAACACTCTATCTGCAGATTCGGAGCCGATTGTTCGGATCCGGAATGCAGTATTAAGAACCAAGACATTCCCGTCATCCTCTCACTGGCCATTCGTGTCCACATGTTCCCAGCTCCTTGGTAACGCATAGGTCTTGTACATGGCCCTGTCCTTGCCCACCAGGCAAACCCGCCCTGGTATCTCGCCGCGTAGGCTGCATGACTTTTGAACCATTATCTGCACAGGCGTGAAGTGGGACAGATGAGAGAAACCTCTTGTACAAAACAGTGTCTGGTCATCCATGTCAAGAGGCCTTAATGATGGGCGCTGACCAGCCTCGTAGTGTCGATACAACAATGTGGCAGACTGATAGCTAATTTTGATGAGGGAAAACCCAGGGTTGTCACCTATAGCAATGGTTAACTTTAGGCACTTTGCTGACTTGTAATGCTTTGACTTACCTGCAGTGCAGCATAATAGTAACAATGAGTTCTCATCGAGAAAGCTAAAATCAACAATACTCTTTCTCTCTGGCACAGAAAGCCCACAGGCTCTCGTTGGACCCAGCTCACTGACACCTTTCGTACCCTGTATGACGGTCTTGAATAAAAAGACTGATGAAAGCCGTTAGCACTGCATGGATGTAGCAGAATCTTCCAGCTTACGTGTGGTTCTGTCTTGCTCTGATACCAACGCCGTATAAGCTGTCTGTCCCGTCGCCTCCTATAAATCTCTTGTCAGTTTTGTGACCCCATACGCTACACAGCCATACCAACCAAGACTTACATCTTCTGGCTTGACACACAACCGAACATCATGCTTCCAAATCCCCTCCCCAATGTCCAATACAGCATCTTTTCCAAATAAGACACCTCGTTTCTCAGCCTCGGCAATATTTTGAAACACCTTGTTGGCTCTGCTGGTCAAGTAGTTGACAAGAAAGTCCACATGGGGCAGCGCTCTCATATAAGGCTGCCCCGACTCCTGTCTTCTCAGCTGCTTTACAAGCATCTGTAGAAGGGACGGGTTGTCCTCGGCATACTCCTGGTCTTTGACATAGTCTTCTTTGGTGATTTGGTCAAAATACATGGCCAATGGACTGCTGGTTAGGTATCTTTGGATGTAAGTCAGGACCTTGGCATGGTCCATAGTCGCTTCCTTTTCGGTGAGCTCTTCGGTGGCAGATGACGAGGAGGCTTGTTGGTCTATCTGTAGCCGTAGCCATGTTGAGAAAACAGAGAAATATTCCAACTCATCCATGACGTTGAGAAGTATCTTGTGGGCGACGACAGTCAGGCAGGAAACAATGTCCATCAGTCTGGTGATCTGAGTAGCATTGAAGCCAATACCCTCCTCTGAGTCGTGGAAGCGGGCAATACCCAGCATTCGACTGAGAATGATACCGCAGCGTTCAAGTGCTGGTATTAGGTTCTCATGAACCAGACCTCGGAGGTTGAGCAATCCCGAGAGTACTGCCTTGTCCCAGCGTTTGTGGCCCTGTATCCTCGTCAGTTATCAGCCATGTAAACCAGATCCAGAGACTTACCCTCTCAGCCACAACATCCACCAACCACTCCTTCACCGGCTTGAAAACATGCCCCGTAGCCACCGTGTGACACAAAGCCTGGACAATACTCAACCCCCCACCCTCCATCCTCTTCAAATCATCCTCCACCCCATTCAAAAACCTCTGCGGCAGCTCCCTCGTCGACTTCCACTCATTCGTCATGTGCGTCTGCGTCTGCTTAACATACCTCAGCAAATTCTGCAACATGGTCATCTTGCTCGCCAACAGCGACAAGTTCACCGGCGAGTAATGCACAAACGTCAAATCCATCGGCACCAAATACAACCTCCTCACCTCCCCCTCCCTCGGCCTCATCAACAGCACATGCGTCGACGTCTCCTCATGCGAAGCATGCCCACAAAGCATCACCCCCTCCCCCTCCACCGGCTCATGCCTGAACATCCCAACAACAAACGAGTCACAAATACTCAAATGCACCCCCCCATCCTCCATCCCAACAACCATAACATGCACATCATCCGCCTCCTCCGCCTTACACCCCCTAAACACCCACTCCAGCGACGTCGTCGACGAAAACAAAAACATATCATCCCCCCCCCCAGCACCACCACCTCCCCCAGCAACCGGCAAAGGCCCCAACTTCGGCAACGCCCCCTCCACCTCCAAAAAAGTCAACTCGTGCGGCAAATCACTCACCCCCAACTTCCCCCCTCCAGTCTCAACTTCCACCCTCCTCCTCTTCCTCCTCCTACTATTCCCAGTAACATTCCTCCCCCACCCCAAAAACTTGATCCTTTTCCCCGTTCCCTCATCTCCCACCCGTATGCAATAAACACTCCTCCCCCCCCCCTCCCCCATCAACCTCACCACCCCGTCCCCCCACCCAACAGCAAGAAACTTGCCGTCCTCCTTCCACCGAACCGTCTCTACCCCAGCCCCGCTCCTCTCGGCGTGCTTGAACACCACCTGCTCGTTCGCCCGCCAGACGTAGACCATGCTGCTCTCTTTATTATCACCATCCGAAACCGTCGCGGTGAGGTCAATGGCTGGGTTGAGGGCCACAACAGGGTTGCTCTCTGAAATCGGCGCGCCGGCGGTGGTGAGGCGGGATTGGGAGAGGAGGGGGAGGAGGGGTGGTAGATCTGAGAGTGGTGGTGGTGGCATTTTTTGGTTATGTTTATGAAGCAGTTTTGGCGGGGTTGAGAATTTGAAACTTGACCGATGTAAGTGAGTGAGTTGAGAGGTGAGAGAAGTGAGTGTGAGCGGTTGGGCTTGAAAACGCGGCGGGTCACTGTTCCTAGTTTGTCACCGATGTCTGATTTACCAGTTGTAACCAAGAGTCTGGGTCAGAATCATTCAGGCAATTCTCTCGATTTGAATTCGTCGTGTTTTGCCGTTGTTTTTCGTTGGAGTGAAACGCTCTTGCTCTTCAGAGTTCAGTGAGAAGTGTGGAAGGAATTCATGAATAATTGGCCCTAGCGTTCGCACTGTGCTGCCCCCAAGCGGTCAAAATACGGGCAGCCCCTGAAATGCTTGTCCACATACACCATAGCAACAGCACGAATACATACACCAGGCATTCGATTTCTTACAGAAACACGCCAAATCAATTTTATTAGGGGAGCTATCCGCCTCCCCAAGTCTTCTCTAACCAGACACCAAATAGACACATGCTTGCTCGGTGCGCCAAACACACAACAGATTCATCCCTATACCACGTTAATCACCTCCATTTATTCAATCAAGTACGAGTCCGCCACCGATTTCACCTCCTTGGAGAAGGTTACTTCCTCGTTCATTTCGACAAGCTCCACCGAGGTGACCTGGAAGAAAGAGTTAGCATACTGTTTGTTTTCTGTGTTCGCAGTCAGAGGATGGAAAACTTACATCAACATCCACAAATGGCGAGGTCTTGGAGAAGCGAACTTGCATGGGGAAGAACTCGTTCTCGTCATCCGTCTGCGCCTCAAACTCGAAAGCACCGCTGGGATTCTCCTCGTTGACGGTGCCAATGGACCACTCAAGGCTGTCACCAGACACCTCGTAGGTGGCATCGAAGCTGGCAACTGATGGCTCGGCGCTCTGGTAAGGGATCACAATGCTAACATCCTTGAGCTCATCACCGCCCGACAACTCATACTCGACAGTCAACGAGCAGTTGCCGTCGGAACCCTTGTTGACCCAGACAGTAAACGCAATCGGCAAGATACTCGTATCGTCGGCCTTGGGCGCAACTCTCCAGCGCAGCACACCAACCGCGTTGTTGACAGGGAAGCCCCTCGCCGTGTTAGCCATCTGGATCGCTTTCGTGCTGTTGAACAGATTCTTGTCGACATTTGGATGTGTCCTGAACTGGGCACCGTGCGAAGGAGAAGCATTGAGATTAAGCTTTAGCTTGGTGAGTGATGGATCTGACACGCGCAATGTCAAGTCACCGCTGATGGAGAACGAGTTGAGGGCCCCATCCCTGGACAGTTTGGCTGTGATGGCTTCGTTGACGGTAACGTGGATCGCATCCCGGTCCAGGGACGTTGATACACGGGAGGCGGCGGCCGGTTCTGGGGCAGAAGGAGTGGCAACCGGCACAAGGGGTGCGTCGTCCACTGGCCCCAGCTCGGTCTTCACACGCTCGAACATATCTGTAGTCTTGGATTTCTTGCCCAGCTGCATACCCTTGCCCTTGGGCGCTCCAAACCTGATTCTGTCAGTTCCCGCCCACCAAACGTCCAGACTGTGAAGGCAACGTACTTGGATTTGTTCTTCTCCGCCTCGTAGGTATCGTATGTCTCAGTAACAGCCGGTCGGACAGGGGGTGTGTATGTTGGGTATACGGCTGGTCGTGAAGCCATGCCACCGGGGCGGCCAGCTCTCCCAGACTCCTTGCGCTGCATCTCCAGCTGCTTCGCCTTCCTCTTGCGCTCTTCGGTAGCCTCGAGTTCCTTGTTCTACACCGGTGTCAGAACCCCAAGCAGCCCATAAAAGTATGATTCCACCTACCCGAGCAATAATCTCCTGGATGCGCTCCTCGTGAGACTCCATTTCCAAGAATGTCCTAATTTGGCTGACAGTCAGGTTCTCACGGTAGCCCAGGGTGACGATCTCGTCGAAGGCACTGATAAGTTCGAAGGCATTTCGGAGGATTTCTCGCTCGTCGAGGCTCTTGCAAGTGCTGGTAACGACCTGGGCGAAGAGGTGGAGGGAGTCGATGTCCTGGAGGATGTTGGACTGCTTGTTGGTGATGAGCACCATGTAGAGCTCATCCAATGGCTGATATACGAATCGAACATTGTCTTGTTCGACAGTGGTGTGTTGGGTGCCCGAGTTGGCAGCCTTGGGGAAAGATGCGAGGAGGGCTTCGACACGAGTGCGCTTGATGTCGTGGAAGGCCCTGGCCAGAACAGCCTTGCCGCCCCGAGTGCAGATGGACGCAGCGAGGACAACCTAAGGCGCAATGGTTAGCTGTTTGTTGCGCTCTGGATGGCATCATCTCGGGAGGGCTACCATCTTGAATTCAACAGCTGGACGGGTTGCTGGGGCTCAGTTGGGAGAGGTCGGGTTGGTGTCGGTGTCGGTGTCGGTTGAGCCGTTAATTACTGGCAATTGTAGCTTCACCTCCTGGAAATGATACAACTGTGGTCGATAGGTGGTCTTTCCAGCACCCAGTGGCAGCTGAGGTGTGCCTGACGAGGGGCTGCCAGCTGGCATCCACCCTAACCGTGCCACCACTGTGAAGTGAAGCTCTTTCCCCTGTCTGAGGACATATGGATGGGCACGGACCAGGTCTAGGCTGCCAGACGGGTGTTAGTCCACTAAACTGAATGCGGGTCGTCCTCCACTCGATTATTCAAATGAATCGCCGCTTCTCCAGTGCTCTTTCACTTTTCCGACAAACACGCTTTCGATTACTCTCCTCTGCGCGCGTCAGCAGAGTAATCGAAGTCCCGACCTACCTGCCTTCATCCATTCCACAAGATTTCGCTCTTGACTTCAACAGCAAATTCACTCGATCCGCTCTCGACTTCTGCTTCTGAAAAATTTAGAAGTCGGCATCCCACCGTTCTTCAGGAGCTCCCTGTACAAGAACAAGAACTTTCTCCATTTCCACTTCGAGCTCTTGCCCATGTGCTGGATTCGCCCAAACCACAACCTAAACTCAGTAGTTGACCATCAACCGTAATCTGAAGTCCGCGCGCCCCTCGACTTTTCCACTCCAGCCCTCCGGTCCTACCGTATCGACTGGACTAAGCGTGTACAACCATTATCGCTCGATTTCGGCGTTTGCCGTGAGAAAAACGTACCTTCGACATCAGCCCCACGTCCAGCTACTGGCGTCGTCGATAACCCTGCGGATTTTCAGTATCAAGCCCACCGCTTTCCACCATATACTTCCTACCAACCAACACGGCAATAGCCGCTCATAACCAACCAAAAAACGTAGCCTACGCGTCGGGCTGCGTTCGACATATCACCCATCTCCAACCCAGCTCACCATGGACCAGGTTGAGCTGGCCGTGGACCCTGGCCCCTTGGGCCAGTTAGATCAGGAGGCTGTCCCGGATTTTGATGCCGATGGATTTGATTTCCAGCTGGATGGCGTTTATGATCAGGCAGATGAGAACCAACAAGACGCCCCTGCAGTAATCACCAAGAATGTATTCGATCAAGTGGACGAGATCGGCTATGAAGACGAAGAAGAAGAAGCTCACTCGGAGCATGCCGCGACCAATTCAGCTGAAAATGAAGGCCCCCCGAACGAAGTAGCGGGTGATGAGATCGCGGCGCCAGGCCTGGAGTATCAAGAAGAGATCGGCTACGAAGAGGATTACAGCTTGACCACGGAGGCCGTCAAGGCTGACGAGAATGCCCAAGATCTGGCCGTCGCAGATGCTGACCAGCCGGAGTATCAAGCGGAAGACGAGTTGGACCCTCTGCATGAGGACCAACCGGAGTATGAAGCTGAGAACCAGGCCGAGCCTCAGCTTGGAGACGAGCCAGAATTTGAGGCTGAAGACCAGTCTGAGCCTCAGCATGAGGGCGAGCCAGAGTATGAAGCCGAGGACCAGATTGAGCCTCAACATGAGGACCAGCCAGAGTATGAAGCAGATGAACAGCCCAGCCCTCAGCATGATAATTCCAGCGGCCAACCCCAGATCCATGCACAGGAAGACCAGGCGGTTTCACTGAACAACATTGAATCAGAGAAGCCTATGGTCGAAGAAGATCTTGACGACCAGCTTGGTCATGATGATGATGATAATGATGATGACGACGAGAAGGAGAAGGTTCCTGAACTGGGCAGCCACAGCGATATGGACTATGAGGCCGGCTCAAATCATGCTGATGGCAACGAGGATTACCTCATGGATGATGGCGAGGAACCCAGAGGCGGTCTCAGTGAAGTTGACAAGGCGATCGAAGATCTTGCGAGTTCTCTTCATGGTGTTCCCGACATTGAGGTCTTTTACAATGACGTCAACTACTCGCTGTTTGGGACTGCAAATGACGACCCAGACGCTTACTTTCTGTTGGATGTCAAGAAGATGGATGAGCCCCTTGCACAGTTTCTCTCTTCTCTTCGCCAAGTCATTGCGAACGAAATTGCCCCTACCGATACTCTCTTGGTCAGTTTTGACTCTCTGGACCTCGAGTTTGGCGAAAGGTCTAGTGAAAGGTTTCTCAACCGGACACTCCGTGAACTACTGGATTGCCACGCTGCATTGGCGGCAAAAGACACCGCCATCGCCTCAGTTCCTGTTTTGCAGTTGATTGTCCAGCACGATTGCGAAGAGCGCTTCCTACAACTTCTTGATGAGGCCAAGTATGGCGGCGAATCGCCATGCCGCTCTGGAAGCGTGCTCTCTGACCATGAGCATTCTGAGCATACCGAATCTAACCATCAGAACGGATGGGTCAATGAAGAACTCCTTGTTGACGAGGATGATGACACGGCCCATGATAGCTATGAAAACGAGACTCCAGTCAATGGCATCGCTTCTAGCCATGATCAAAGCCGCAATCCTAGCGTATCGCCTGCTGTTGAGAACGACGCTACCACTCAAAACGAAGATGCTGCCATCTCCAGCACACACTCCCAATCGCCAGAGCTAGCAGCTGAAGGGCAGCCAGACCATGATGATCAGGTTGTATATCAAGCAACCCTCGAGACTGTGCACGCTGAGGATTCCAATACCTCGGACTTTCCTCAAGAACAGGTTTCCTACGAGTCTGTCGATGCCCATGTGGATGAGCAGGAGATGAAGGACGCCGATGAGGCCTTCGATGTCATCACAGAGCTGGAAACAACTGAGGAGGCTCAACTCACCAGCAATGGTGTGTTTGAACTGACAACAGGTTCAAATGGTAAACCCCCTTTTTCTTCCCACCCCACCAACAATCTGCTTTTGTCCAGTACGAGTTCGACCAGGGCGTCGCAGCTCGCCACCCCCGAAGTTGAATTTGACATCGATTATGGTGATGATGACGAACCTTGCGAGCTGGAGGGTGCAAACGGAATTCAACTGGGGTCCAGAGCGACATCTGAGCTGGGTTCGTCAAGCTTTACCGTCGATGAGGAGTACATCATCGATTATTCTGATGACGAGGACAACGTGGAGGAAGAGGGCTTGAATATGTTGGACGCGGCATCGCCATTGACCAATAATTTCTTTACGTCTCACTCTCGCGCCAGTTCGCAGATAAGCATTAGTTTTGGTCACTACAGCGACGCTAACATTCCTCGCTTTCAAGATAACGATCTTCTCCTCGCTTTTGACCAGGACGGCGGCCTCTCAACAATCGACGAGCAAGAAGGCGACGGAGGTCAAGGCGGAGAAATATTGAACGGCGTGCTCGAGGTTACCAACTCCGCAGCTGATAACAATGAAGACGCTCTGGAAACGGACTGGCAGGCTGAGATTTCACAAGTCTCTCGGGGCATGTCCCCCACTGTGAGTAAAGATCCGCAACAGGGGCCGTCTGCATCAGCAACAGAAGACACAGCGTCCGATCATACGAGCACGACCATGAACGGCGACGAAATTGACTACGACGAGAACGATGGGGCAGATGATTCTTTCACGCCAGATAACAGCGCGCCGCACTCCGTAGCGGCCCCAGTGGAAGATGGTGATGAAATTGACTGGGGCAATGATGGGGATGAGTACGAAGAGGTGCATGACGAGGCGGAAGGAGACATCACATTTGAATTGCAGCCTGACCTTGACCTTGCTCCGTCGAGCCCCACTGGAAAACGATACAGAACTGACGATGCAGAGAGCCTCGCTGAGGAATCCGGTATGCGTTACCACCTTCCCCCAATACGACGTGCTCATACTTACATACGGATAGATCACAAGCGTCGTCGGACATAATCGGCGGGCTCTGTACAGGTTTTTCGTGCCCATATCTCTGAGATACGGTTGTAGTTCAGCCGCGACATCTTTCTTCGAAGGAAAAGGTTCTGACCCCGTCCCGTTTTTGTTTTCGAAGGTACTCATTTCGGCCAATCATCGATAGCTCGTATTGTGAAATGCCCAGGTAAGTTTTCGGCAACACATCGAAGAGGATGACGACGGTATCACGATTGCGAAGTTCTGCCGAAATTTCATCATTTTTGCGATCTTTTTGCATCTGCGTGGGCCAGCACAGTCACTCATTATTTGCGCAGCAACGCAATATCATTAATCAAACAACTTTTAGCCTTGGGCTGAATCGACGTTACCGCATGCAGGCCACAGCATTGCAATTTTATACCCAGCATTTATCTGTAACACTACCATGGATGGGCAAAATTTCTGCATTGGCTGGCGATGGGATGGGCCAGGGGGGCTTATCAACGGCTGGAGCTGGCTTTTCAGCAGGCTTGTCATGGCGTTGGCTTTTGGAATCAATCATTGGAGGCAGGCTTCGGGTTTTTTTTCTTTCTCGTCCATCTCAACTGGGGGTCTGTTAGTTTCAGAGATAGACCCAGCTTCTCACGGCAAGGGGCTATCTGGCTGAGTTCGGTAGTCGACGTAGCTAGTTGAGAGTCACTTGGGGGATGACGATTTGGAGGATGGGTGGGGGGTTCTCTGGTTTTTGACAAAAGTAAGATGGATTTCAGAGTGGTGGAAGGGAAAGAAGGGTGGGCACTGGGGATCTCTTCTTTTTTTTTTTTTCAGTTCTCACTGTCACCCTTTTGGCTTTTTGTCACTTCTGATTTTCGATCTTCTTTTGACGATTATAGGAAGCCTTTGCCCTGAGTCCAGATTGTTGACTTGATCCTGAGAGATAGGGGGAGAGGAGAGTGTTGATGGGGTGTTATGTAGCAATATACGAATTGAGAACAGTTGCCCGAATTATTGTAAAGAGAGGTGAAGAGAAAAAGGCACCAGCAGTCTGGCACCGGGAAGGGCGGACGTTGAGGTACTTCGAAGGGAAAACCCAAGACGAATAAGCTGATTGAGGTACCCAGTTTTTTTGTTTGCACTGCCACGATTTTCAGGGTTCGGAAGTGCTGGAACATGTTAGGTACATGAGTAGAGGGAGCTTGGCCGTGACTCTTGGGAGAGTTACAGGAGCTTACCTGGTTTGATCGCCCAGACGTGAGCTATGATGAGCAGATGTGGTATTTGAAGATGCTACGGATTTGTTGTAAAACCTATATTATTTGAGGCGTGATTGCTTCGCTAATAACATCCTATGTAAATTGCATGGGCATGTCCTACAGTAATGGACAGAGTAAGATGGATAAACTCTTCCAGAAAGCTGACCGTGTTGTTGCACTCTACAATGGAAAGCTTACGTTATGTTGGTACAGAGTACGGGGATCTGCAAACTTCAGGGGAGGGGGTTGATGTGAGGGGAGGTCGGGGGAGTTTGGGTGTTTGGTACCTTGGCCTGTGCGCCCCGAGGCTCTCAGGTCTGTCTGTTTCTTTGTCTAGTTCGATGTCATCCCATGTGGGCATCGCGAATCCCTGAGATCTGGCGGGAGAGAGAGATCTACATTGTAGATGGGGTTGCATGTGTAGGACGGACTTTGAGGGCAGTTATGTATTTAGACGTCTGCAGGCATGTGGATTTCAACGGCGTGATATTGCTGGGATTCCATGAGCCGAGGGACACCGGTGGGTTCATTTCCAGCTGCTGACGACGCTGTAATAACTTGCAAGCTCTGCGGGGGATGGGGGGAAGGGGGACAATTTATAATTTTTTTGTTGAAGAGAGCCCTGAGATGAAGGGGCGTACTTGGGTCTTGGTACTGGTGGCAGGTGATTGATAGTTTGGTAGGGGGACATATCGAGATGGGAAGCTACGTTCTAATCTAGGATTTTCTTCAATCTTCAAGCCTCAAATTAGAGTTGGTAGGAAAAGAGCGTTGAACGGATGGGAGAACTGCTCATGTGTGGCGCGGCCGCCTCGTGTCCTCTCTTATCCCGTCCTTGGTGAGCCGCCCTCGACCCAAACTTCAGCAGGCCAACCACAACCAAAAACAGCCACGGCGCACTGTGTGTCGTGACCCTGTCAGGCGTGCAGGCCCCAGGGGTCCAGAATTTCTCGAGCAGGGGTTGGTTGAGGTTTCTTGAAACCAGCCCGTCCCCAGACTTTGCTGCTCGACACCACCGCAGCAGGGGGCCTCGAATGAAATTTACCAGCAACACTTCTCTCCATGCTCTTTCAGAACACATTCGTTTGCGCTACCAAGTAAACACACACCACACAAACGGAACTCTGATCTGGTGTCTGGACAAATTCCCTTGGGTCAGTGATATCACTGGGGAAACACCACAGACGGCAACAAACACGAACCCAAGCAGCCCCAGCGCATATCCAACCCTAGGTAACGCTTGCTTAACTATTACGGCCCTCCTCCGCCCGCCGCCGCCGCCGAGCCACGAGCGCACCCACGAGCCACCTGTGTCCTCATCAGACGAGACGAAAACCGCTGCATACTGTCGACCGAGCAGGGAAAAAAAAACATTACATGGAAAACGGATTGCGCTCCAACCTCTCAATTAGTATTGGAAAAGATATACCGAATGCATAGCAGACGGCCAAAAGCTTGATATTCTTCTTGTTCTTCTTTCTTTCGCTTTTTTTTTTTTTTTTTTGCAGACCTTCGCCCGGCGCGAGAGAGAGCGGCTGCTTGCTTGCCCCTCCTAGAAACCTCGACAGTGTAGCTCCGGCTCCGGTTCGCAGCAACCACCACCGCCAGAACAACAACAACACCAACAATAACAACAACAACAACAACAACAACAACAACAAGAACACAGGCAGCGTGTTCTCGTTGCTGCCGTCGCGCTCGTTTTCTTTGTATTGCTTTCAAGATGATGTTGGAGGAGAAGTATGCTGCTGCCCTTTTCTTTGCAGCCTGTTTTGCAGGTCTTGGGGGCTCAGCCCTGGTGGCGCATCGCAACTGACGCTGTGGTTTTCTGTCTTTTAGATATATCGGCCTGGCCTTGGCCATGAGCTCGAGTCTAGCAATAGGTATGCGCATATTCACTGATCTCGAGGACCCGGGAGAGCGATTGGGGCTAACTCTGGTCGTGGACAGGTATCAGCTTCGTCATCACCAAAAAGGTACGGCCTCCCAGCTCGAACAGCCAGCCCCCTCAAGTTCCACACCAAGCACATGCCCACAGGCCATGCCATACGGGACGAAATGAAGAATGCTGACCTGGTGACCGGCTGTTATAGGGATTGATGCAAGCAGAAGAAAGGCATGGGTTTGAAGGGGATGGGTTCGTTTACTTGAAGAACCCAATGTGGTGGGCAGGCATTGTTTGCTGTATGGTCATTTTCCTCCTTGGATCTCGAGGGAACTGCGCGCGCTGACGAAGCATACAGTGGTTTTGGGCGAAATCTTCAACTTTGCAGCTTACGCTTTTGCGCCGGCCATCCTCGTCACCCCTCTTGGAGCGCTGTCGGTGCTAGTGGGAGCTGTGGTGGGGTCATACGTGCTCAATGAGGAGTTGGGGACGTTGGGCAAGCTGGGGAGCGCCCTCTGTCTGATCGGAGCTGTCATTATTGTGCTGCATGCGTCCCCTGACGAGGATATTCAGACTATTGACCAGATTCTCGAATATGCGATTCAGCCAGGTATGAACCAACATTGGCTGCCGGGACATGCTCCAGGAAGATGTGGCTGACCAGGTATAGGCTTCTTGTTCTACTCACTGTTCGTCTGCATTTTCGCGACGATCATGATCTACAAGGTTGGGCCGATCCACGGCAAGAAGAATCCTCTTGTCTACCTGAGCATTTGCTCGACTGTTGGATCCATCTCGGTCATGGCCGTCAAGGCGTTTGGCATTGCCCTCAAGTTGACATTTGCGGGGCACAACCAGTTCAGCCACCCGTCGACTTATGTCTTTATGATCATTACTGTGGTTTGTATCCTTACCCAGATGAACTACTTTAACAAGGCTCTGAGCCAGTTCCCTACCAACATGTAAGCCTCGCCAGTCATGCGGCAGCCTTGGGACTATCGCTAACATTGACTAGTGTTAACCCCCTCTACTATGTCACTTTCACGACGGCAACTCTTATTGCCTCCTTCATCCTCTTTCAAGGTTTCAACACAACCGACACAGTCAACACCCTCTCCCTCCTCTGCGGCTTCCTCGTCACATTCACGGGCGTCTACCTCCTCAACCTCAGCCGAACCGACCCCTCAGGCACCAAGACGTTGGCCCGCAGAAGCGGCGGCGACTCGACGGGGACCGACATGATTTCTAGCATCCAGACAAGAATGAGCATGGAAGCCCGCCGCTCCCAATCCCACCGGATGAGCGTCGGCAGCCGCACGGGCGGTGATCGTGACGGTCTCATCCGGGCCTACGACGAAGAGGCCGGGCTTGGTCTTCACGACTTGGCAGACGACACAGACGACGACGTGGACCCGCGCTCTCCCATGATTTCGAGTTTTTCCCAACAGCAAACGAATGGGAGACCAAACGGCGGGAGTGGGAGTCACGGGACGCATTTGACGGCGGGGAATGCGTATAACGAGTCAATAGAGCTGCAGAGTAGGAAGTCGGGGGATAGATGATGATGATGGGGGTTGTAGGGGGGGGGATTTGCTTTTTCTTTGGGATGTATTTTTACTACATGGTTTGTTGCTACTATTATCACACAGTTGTCTCTTGTGGCATTCATTGGATCTTTGAAGAGAGAGATATATATATGGTGGCTTTTTCTTCTTGGGGAAGGGATAGGGGAAAGGGGGGCGTCACAAAATGGCGTTTGAGGGTGCATAAATCAATGGGAGATATTGTGTTAATGGATATCTTTGTTCAACGGGTGGACTACCGGGAGGTTGGGTGGGTTATTCAATGTTTTAACAACAAAGCTTTTTGATTTTTTTTTTTTTTTTTGGCTCCCTTGGGTTTTTTCTGGTTGTGTGAAAGTTGACTGTTAACTATTGATGGATATCTTCAGGTGCAATATATACCATGCCATGCTATCGGTATAGAGGGTGGGGATAAAAGGGTGGTGGCCTACAGTGTGGTGTTCTGGTATGTGATGTGTCGCGAATATTGTCTTTGTCGCACCAGATTGAAGCTTCCTATATGCTACGATATCATTGCATACATTATTCTCTAGAAAATCGCCAGCCAAAACTGGCTGGCAAAAAAGGGGTTGGTGGGAATGGAAAATAGTCGTGTGGTTGGTTTAGTTGTACCAACGTCCAGAGCCATCCACCCAGATATCATCGAGGCAAAGAAAACAAGTGGTATCACATTGTTAAAACAAAATACATCTGGCGCCCTTCACCACCGGCATGTCACACAAGAGAGCCCGTTCACTTTTGTTCAGGAGGTCTATTCCCGGTGTGTTATCAGGATCATCTTGACGTTGCTGCCCTTGTCCATGGGTTCTGTAGATAGTTACAAAGCCACCCCTCCATAAAGCAACAACCCGTCCGTTTTCCCTTTTGCAGACTCAATGCAATATGCTCAAAGTTGACGCCGTAAACCCATTCCTGCAACCATACCGATGAGCGTGTGGCGCGCCCAAAAGAAAGATCTCCTCATCCCTGCCACAACGCCCCCCTTTCCGATTTACCAGTCATCGCTGTTGTTGGGCGCAGGCTCAGCACCCAGATCGACGTATGACTGGGGTATCTTGGGAGATTGTCCAGCACCTCTACCGCGAGCATCCTATTGCTCAGCGGCAGGGGCAGCCTCCTCCTCAGCACCAGCCTGCTCCTCCTGGCGAGCAGCCTCAGCAGCAGCCTGGGCAGCGGCGGCCTTAGCACCGTAGTCCTGGCTCATAGGCTGAACGACGGGGGTCTCCTCCTTGGGGTCGATGATGGTGACGGCGTCGGGGAGAGACTTCTGGGGGCCGGCCTTGCCCTCGGGGTCAGAGCCGCGCATGATCTTGACCTTGATACCAAGGACACCCTGGCGGAGGAGAACGTGGCGGGTGGCGCTGTCGATGAAGTCCTTAGCGGGCTGACCGGAGTGGATCATGAAGCCGTCCGTGAACTTCATGGACTTGGCGCGAGCAGCGCGGAGCTTGCCGGAAACGACGACCTCGCAGCCCTTGGCGCCGGACTCCATGATGAAGCGGAGGACACCATAGCAAGCACGGCGAACGGCAAGACCGTTGAGGAGCTTGTAGCGGAGGGACTCGCACTGAGCGACGGCGGAGAGACCACGGTTCTGGACCTTGGCGGCGTAGAGGGAGACCGAGTTCTCGGGGAACTTGAAGCGCTTCTGGATGAGGGAAGTGAGCTCGCGGATACGGCGACCCTGCTCACCGAGAACCTCCTGGGTGTGGGTGGCGCGGATGATGATGTCGGTAACGGTGGGAGTGACGCGGACCTCGACGCCGGAGTAGCCCTCCTCGGCCAACTCGCGCTGGAAGAACTCGTTCAACTCGGCGTAGAAGACACCGTCAGCGACGAACTTTCTCCGCTTGGAGCTGCAGACACAGACAAGTCAGCCATTGTTCCCAATTTTTGAGCTTTGCCCATGAAGCCTCCTCGAGAGTTTTCAGAAAGTCGTCCATCTCCAGATTCCCCTCCTCCAGACCCTCTCCCTCTCTCTCTCTCCGCCGTCGAATATGGCCGAATTGAAGATGGTTCAAACGACGGGAATCTCTCGACTTACATCTGAGTGCCGGGAACAGCCATGATGTCGGTTTGGTATTGAGCGACCTACGGGATTTCGGTGGTTGCTGGAGGTTGAGGGTAGGCCTGATCGCGGTGTTCACCAAACTTTTCTCAGAGGGGAAATTCGACCTGCACACTGCTTTTTTCAATCTTGGTGGGCTCCGGGTGTACAGAAGTGGAGTAGGGTTTTCCTGCGCCAATGAGGACGGGCCTTGATTTTGGGGGTGCGGCCACTTGGGTAAGGCGTGCACCTATCAAATTCAACCTCGAACAAACTGTCAGCTGCGAGGTCTGTGCTTCTTAGTGGGGGAACCGTCGACGTCAAGCGCCAGTGGTGCAGTGATGCCCAGTGGCCGACAGCAGGTGCAGGCTGGTGGTACTCGGTCTTGTGATTCCTCCAAGCCTACACTCATAACGGCGGCTTGCGGAACACTTTGAAAAAGCCAAAGTCTAAACCTGCCATGGTTCTGTTCGGCTGGTATACTGATTTATAGAGTCTTCTGGCTACACCTTCTGCGGATGAAGCTCGATTTCCACTTACAAAGTGATACCCCACACGTCGTCACCCTGTCAAGTGTCAAGGCATCTCGGCTCTTGTCTTCCTCCATCGATTGACGACCCCTGATTGTTGAGCTCGACTTCGCGATTGCCTGCGTGACGGGCGCCGACTCCTGTTTTCTCTCTTCGTGACATTGGGGCGGCCGTGTCCCCATATTCACCATGGCGGCGCCGCAGCACAAGCACGTATGTGGTTTCGAAGCTGCATTTTCTCCCGAGCTGCTGCTAAACTCCGATGACACCTTAGTACTATAGCAATGTGCAAGCACTTCGAGGCGGAAAGCCAGAACAGGGCGACCTGGCTTTGACTGACTACCATCTCGTGTTTCGTTTCCCTCCAGAATCAGCGGCAGCTCCGGATCCAAAAGCGAAGAAACACACGAAACAAGTATGGTTCGCATTTCACATCATATCCCACTGCGCTTTGCGACCAACGCCCCCATCGAGCGGTATCCCTTCATCGCTACGGCTTCGTTTCAGGGATTTTACCTTTGTCAGTTTCAACTTTACAGACGACAAGCAGGCTCGGGATGCCTTCGAGTTCATCCGCGCAAAGACCTGCAGGCTGGGGAGCGTTGATAAGCTCTTAGCATTCAACTACTCCCCGCCCTCCAACTCTCTCGAATCCAAGATCAACGGATGGGACCTGTACGACGCGAGGGCCGAGTTCAGGCGACAAGGGATCAGTGAAAAGTCAGCAGACTTGGGCTGGAGGATTACGAACATCAATAAGGACTATGCCTTCTCCCCGACGTATCCGGCCGTTCTCGCCGTGCCTTCAAAGATTTCGGATAATACGCTGAAATATGCTGCCAACTTTCGGTCTCGGGCCCGGATCCCTACTTTGTCATATATTCATCCCGTCAACAACTGCACTATCACCCGCAGCTCACAGCCCTTTGTGGGGCTCAGGATGAAGCGGAGCATCCAGGACGAGAAACTCGTTGGCGCATGCTTTTCAGCTTCGACAGACTTTCTGGATGGCAACTCGCCATCCCCTGCAAATGCGAGCATACAGGCAGACCATAGCCCATCGTCAAGCCATGTGGATCTCAGTGCGGATAGTCCCGATGCTCCCACTGATATGTCTCTTTCCGACACAGAGAGAATGGAGGACGAGCTCATTGCCGCGCCCAACGTGATGTACGACGAGAAGACCGGGAAGCGTCTAATATATGGTGCCCAGCAGCATAACCTTATTGTGGATGCGCGGCCTGCCATCAACTCGTATGCCATGCAGGCTATAGGCATGGGGTCGGAGAACATGGACTACTACAAATATGCGAAGAAGGTCTTTTTAAATATAGACAATATTCATGTCATGAGGGACTCGCTCGACAAGGTCATCAGCGCAATCAAGGATGCCGATATTTCTCCCTTTCCTCCAAACAGAGATCTTCTGATGAAGAGCAAGTGGTTGAAGCATATCGCTGGAATCTTGGATGGATCGGCGATAATAGCGCGGCAAGTCGGGATTCAGCATTCGCATGCCCTTATTCACTGCTCGGATGGCTGGGATCGGACAAGCCAGCTTTGCGCCCTGTCTCAGCTAATGCTTGATCCCTATTACCGCACTTTGGAGGGCTTCATTGTGCTGGTTGAGAAAGATTGGCTTTCGTTTGGCCACATGTTTCAGTTGCGGTCTGGACACATGAGCCATGAGAGTTGGTTCACAGTCGACAGTGATGCGCTTGCGGGCTCTGCAGTGCGCCCAGGTGAAAATGATGGCCGTGGAGATGTTGTCGAGAATGTCATGGCCAGCGCGAAGAGATTCTGGTCCAAGAATGTCACCAATGACAAGGAGGCGGGATCAGACCAGGAGGAGGGTACCGCAGTCGACGAGGTCAAACAAGCCACAGCCCCAAATGCTGCCGAGGAGCAGACGACGAGGTTGAGAGATGTCTCGCCTGTCTTCCACCAGTTCCTTGATGCCACCTATCAACTTCTCCGCCAGCATCCTAACAGATTTGAGTTCAACGAACGGTTCCTTCGACGACTGCTATACCATGTTTACTCGTGTCAATATGGTACCTTCTTATACAACAATGAGCGGCAACGCCACGAGGCCAATCTGCGGGAACGTACTCGGAGTGTCTGGGGCTACTTTTTGAGCAGGCGACCAGAGTTCACGAATGACCGATATGAACCAACCATTGACGACCACACAAAGGGACGAGAGCGGCTCATTTTCCCCAAACTGGGCGAGGTGAGGTGGTGGCATCAAGTTTTTAACAGAACCGATGATGAAATGAACGGGGAGCTCAACGCCTCTGCTGCCACAGCAGAAAGGGTGGCGGCTTACCAAGCCTCTACGGGGTTCTCTGAGAGCTCGGGTATTCCTTCCGAGTCGGCGTCGATGGTCTCGACGAGCCCGTCACCGCAACCTCCAGCCCTTACCTCTAGCCAGTCGGTACTAACGGGTGTCGAAACAGCACATGCTGCTCTCACACCTGAAGCAAGAGTATCGCCGCCATCCCTAAATAAAAGCGCTAGCACTGGAGGAATGCCGGCTGCACTCGGGGCTTTACAAGATAAGATTTCTGGTTTGGCTATCGCTAAGGGTGTGTTTGGGGGGCACGCAAACAGTTCCAGCGCAGGGAGACAGGATGCAGACGACGTGGAGACGGTTGCAAGTGCGGCTGCAGTAGAACAAGAGTTGAAGAGCATGAGCTAGGAATTCTTGTGGAGCTCTTGCTGAAGGCGGTTTTTTAGGGAAGCATGTTTTTGGGAGGCCTGTATCTTTGAGGATGAGCGTTTATTTTAAGCCAGGCATACATACCTACCTACACTCCTCTTACGAGCAGATTTTGGTTACAACATGAGCAGGTGCATTCCTAGCTGGTTGTTTATTCAGCGGAAGAATGACACGTTAAGCCGAATTCAAAAGACAATTGTCGTTGAAGATTAGTCCTTGGGAGCTAGTGCTGAAGAACTATAAATGAAGTATCTGCAGTGAGGTCATGGGCTGTTTGCTGGTTCTCCGTATAGGTGGGAAATAATATGATGTATCACGGTCTTCATAGATATCTCCATAGACGGAAAGATGAGAGAGACTTGTTACTTGAAGCAGACAAGAGGGTACAAAGTGAAGTCGCAGCACATGTTGTTGATGCTGGCCACCCCTGTCGTCGCTTCTTCAGCTGTCCCGCACTGGCTGTCAGAAGAGGAGGGGAGCACGGGGGAGGCTGTCAGCCTGGGACCGACGCACTGACCACCTGGGCCGTGACCAACCTGGATTTGTTAGGCCGCGCTCCTGGCTCCTGGCCGCTGGAGAGCTCTCGCCTTGACAGTCCCCTCGCCGCCCACCCTCTGACAACCATCCCATCCAACATCACTTTGGGAATAAACATTCAACAAACTGCCCGGCGTCCTCCCACCTCTTGTTGCATTCCACTCCATGTGCTGCTGTACGGTCGCCGGCGCGCTTGCCTAATTCCAGCATCGACATTGACACCCAACCCCGGGGAAACAGAGACCAGACCACACCGCAGTCAGCTCTCTCTCAGGTGGGCTGCATTACTTGTAGCGCCCCGGTCGGCAACTCCCTCCCACTCTTCAGATTACCCATTGCATCACTTTCCACACCACACGCGATCCCGGCCGCCTTACCCAGCGCCCTGCCCAAACCACGGCCCGGATTCCTCACCAGCACAAACAAACATACCACCAAGATAAACATAATCACCCCCGACTCTTGGCATATTCCGCGCTTCTTTCAACCACTCGATACCCCCACGACAGCCGCCCACCATGGCTGATGCAACCAACCCCAGCGATGAGCTCTATCCCATCGCCGTCTTGATCGATGAATTGAAGGTATGGCGGTGACAAAGCTCCCAGTCTTGTGGCCTTTTGTTGGTTAACTTTTTCTCCCAGCACGACGATGTCCTGCTTCGCCTCAACGCGATTCACCGACTCTCGACCATTGCTCTTGCGTTGGGCCCTGAGCGCACTCGCGACGAGCTCATCCCCTTTCTCGACGGTCAGCCAGCCCCATCCCGTTTGGTGCACTCTTCTTGGTAGATGGACGAAACACTAACCTGCTTCTTGCTGCAGAAAGTGTCGAAGACGAAGATGAGGTTCTTGTGGCCCTCAGCGGCGAGCTGGGAAAGTTTATCGACTATGTCGGCGGTCCGGAGTGGGGTCACGTTCTGCTGTCTCCCCTTGAGAACCTTGCTGCCATAGAAGAGCCCGTTGTAAGGGACAAGGTAGGCGATTCCGATGCCGCTTTCCAGGATCGCAAGGGACATGGACTGACCTCTGCTGTCTCTAGGCTGTCGAGTCGCTGAACAAGATCTGCGTTGATCTCGATGCGCATCAAATCGAGGAGTATTTCATTCCGCTGGTGTTCAGACTCTCTAAGGCGGATTGGTTCACTTCCAAAGTCTCAGCGTGCGGTCTGTACGCGTCTCCTTACGCCAAGGTCAGCGAAGAAACAAAGCTACAGCTCCGTCAAGCCTTCTCACAGCTTGTCCACGACGAAACACCCATGGTGCGCCGCCAGGCTGCCACTAATATGGCCAAGTTTGTAAAGGAGATTGCTCCCCCGCTCGTCATCTCAGAAATGATCCCTCAGTTTCAGCACCTTGTGACGGACGATCAAGACAGTGTCAGACTCCTTACGGTTGAGATCCTGGGTGCCATTGCCGAGAGTGTTCCCAAGGAGCAGCAAGCCAGCCATGGCGTTCTTCTGAGCTCGCTTCGTAGCTTGATTGAGGACAAGAGCTGGAGAGTTCGGTACATGGTTGCAGACAGGTTCGAAAAGGTGTGTATGACCTTGCTCGACGTTCACAGGAGCATGGCTAACTAGACCACAGATTGCCAAAGCTGTGGATGAGGAAGTTCTGACCAGAGACATGGTCCCTGCTTTTGTGAAGCTGCTCAAGGACCACGAGGCTGAGGTGCGGACGGCCATAGCAGGCCAGATTCCGGGCTTCTGCACCCTGATACCCAGAGAGCTTGTGCTGAGTGAAGTCTTGGAAACAATCGAGACACTTGTCAACGATACCTCTCAACATGTCCGTGCCGCTCTTGGTACACAAATCAGTGGCCTCGCGCCCATCCTCGGGAAGCAAGAGTACGTCAGTCGTGATTGGTCTCAGGACGCACTCGCTAATCAGCATACAGAACCATTGATCATCTGTTGCCCATGTTCATTCAGATGCTCAAGGATGAGTTTCCGGAAGTCCGTCTTCACATCATTTCTAAGCTCGAGCTGGTAAATAAGGTTATCGGCATCGACCGGCTCTCCGAGTCCCTTCTTCCAGCCATTGTTCACCTTGCCGAGGACAAGCAGTGGCGTGTTCGTTTGGCCATAATTGGGCACATGCCCTTGCTTGCCGGCCAGCTGGGTGTTGGGTTCTTTAACGAGAAGCTCAGCAGCCTTTGCATGGGCTGGCTTGGCGATACCGTCTTCTCCATCCGTGAGGCTGCTACTCACAACCTTAAGAGGTTGACAGAGGTCTTTGGTGTTGAGTGGGCCAGCCAAAACATCATTCCAAAGGTTATGGAGATGGGTAGACACCCAAATTACCTGTACAGGATGACCACATGTTTTGCTATCTCGGTGAGTTGAGCTTCCTCTCTGAGTGTCATTATGAGTGAGTGCTGACAGCATCGACAGACCTTGGCCAGCGTTGTCACCTTGGATGTAGTCGCCGACAGCATTCTTCCCATGCTTGAGAAGCTGACCGGTGATGCTATCCCCAACATCCGGTTTAATGTCGCGAAGACGTACACCATAATCATCGGTGTCCTTCGCAGGTTGCCCGCCGAAGGTACCATTTTCACTCTTGAGAAGGCTGGTGCTCCTTTCACCGCATCCCCACGGGGCCAGGGGCTGATTGATGAGCGTGTCCTGCCATGCCTCGAGAAACTCAAGGACGATGAAGATATCGACGTCAGGTTCTTCGCCGCCCAAGCTATCGCGGCCGCCAGTGGGGCTCCTCCTGCGGTTGGCGGGGACCCGATGAACACATCACCATAGAGCAAGAACTTTAATGAAGCAATTCCCATATCCAATTCAACAACTTTTCCCCCGGCCCGTCCCCATCTATATTTGTATCCCATCTGTCCTAGGTCAGCATCCGATTTACGCGCGCATATGCGCCCTTGAGCTTGTTTGGGTCGCTCGATGAGCCTTCCCAGCGTACAGTTCTGCATCAGGGGAGGTTGTGTACTGGAAGTGGAAAACAAAACGAAAGCGAAGCAGCGGTTATGGCATGTTGAGGTTACTGTGAGCTGGGTGGGTTAGTGGTGAGTGTACAGGTTTACAGCCAAAAAATGGTCTTTGTTTGCAGTTGTATGGATCGCGAATAGGGGGGAGATGAAGGTGAAGGGGGGCATAAAGTAACCGAGTTATACCAATAGACCCTTTTTTTTTCTCACTCGATGGAATCAAACCCCTGGGTATCATTTATTTCTATTTTTGTTTTGTTTTTGTCGTTTTAATGTTGGTCTCTACTCAACAACGACCTTTTCAAAACACAGCGTCGAGATGGTCTGCCCTTTGACACCCCCAAAGCTGAAACTAGGATAGTCTACCCTGCCTGCCATTTTCAGTTTGGTCTTTTCGTCGTTGGGGGCGGTCGAGGTCTCGAACCAGGTGCGGAGTTCGGTCTCGGTCCAGTTGCAGGACGTGACGAGAAAGACGCCGCCCGTCTTGAGGAGCTGGAGGACGCGCTCGCCGTAGCCCTCGTTGATCCTGCGGCCGAGGGAGTCGGTTTCGGAGGAGAGGGAGACGGCGTCGAAGGTGCCTTTGTCGAGGACGAGGTCCCAGCCGGTTGGGGGGGAGATGGAGGGGATGTCGCCGTTTAGGACGTCCCAGACTTTGAACTCTACACTCTTGAGATCTTCATTGTCGCGGGACTGGGCAATGGATTTGGCGAGGGAGATGGAGTGGGGGGAGTAGTCGACTCCCAACAGGTGGCCGGACCAGCCGTCGTCGCGGAGGGAGAAGAGGAGGGACCCGTTGCCGCAGCCTAGGTCTAGGATGGAGGCTGTGCTGGGGGTGAGGTCGTGCGGGTGCGGGTTGGGGGGGTGGTTGTCGTCTTCGTTGTCAGAGTCCGAGTCGTCGCGGTTGGGGGAGAGGTAGGACAGGATCTTGGCCTCGGCGTCCGAGTCGTCGAACCAGACTGTGCCCTCTAGCGAGGGGTCGGAGGTGTGGGTTGTCAGCTCGGTTGTGTAGAGGGCGTCCCAGCTATGTTCAAGTCGTTAGCAGGGGGGTTGAGGACGGAGGGCTGAACAAAATGAAGGGGCTCAATCAGCATACTAAGCTTTTGTCCCCAACTTGGAAGGCTCAAGATGTGCAGGCTTAGACTCGGCCATTTTGTTTTTCCTCCTCTGCTGTCTTTTTTCCAACCGGAAACAAAAAGAAATTCTCAGCTGTCGCAAACCTGAAGCTATTCCCACAGGCGCATCGCGGGGTCACCAAATCCCATAATTCTCAAACCCCCGGCAGTAAATTGCGCGCGCGCGCGAAATCCTGAGTGGTGGGGCCTAATTATCCCCCAAAGTGGAAAGCGGTAAACCCCAAAGCTGACAACCAACCCCTCCTTTTTTCCCGTCCCAACTTGCTTCAAGCCCGTCCCTTCCCCCCCCACTTTCAGTCCTGTGGTTACACGCACACAAACCACCCCGAAGCTGTGGTGGAAGCTTATTTCAAATCCAGTGCTGGCGATGACCAATTTGTTCCATAAAGCTCTCACAACACAAGACATATTTTACGTAAAAATAGACATCAAGCCAAGCATACAAAAGCTTAGCTTTGGCTTCTGGTGGGTGTAAGTGCAACTGTAAAATTTATACAAAAAAAGCTTTGTCTCCCCTTGATCTCGGAGAAAAGAGAAGGGATATCATTCCAAATTTCTTTCCATATTCATCGTCAGTCAGATACAGAAAAAAACCGTAAAAAGGAAAAATTATCTCTTGAGGCTTCTTCCTTGAAACTTCCACCCCATCCGTCTGCCGAGCCATATCTCGGTCATATACCTCTCGCCCCCTTTTCAGTCCAGTGGTATCACCCACGCACTTCTCTCCAAAATTCCAAAAAAAGACATGCATTTCTCGCAAGCTTTTCATCAACTTCAGGCCAGCGTCCAGACCGGAGCCTTAATTAGCACCTGGCGACCCCTGACCTCAACAGCAACGAACCCGGCAAAGCGAACCTTGCCCCCGTCCTTGGACGGTGGTGCAATCTGGTTCGCATCCACGACACTCCCCTTTCTGCTCCCCGGCGTGCTCCCACCTCCGCCTAGCACGCTCAACATGCCCGCTCTGGACTTGTCATTGCGCCGGGCATCTTTGTCTTTTCCTCCGCCCTCTTTCTCATCACCTGCACCCTCGTCATCTCCCTCTGCCGGCCGGGCCTCCAGAGCCGGAAGCCCTTGCTTCTCAACCTCCATGATGTCCGGCTGAATAGGTGACTCCGGCAATGGATAGGTGATGGCAACATCGCGGCTCTCTAGCGGCAGGTTGGCCGCAATGCCCACGGCTAGCTCCACAATCATACTGGCACTGCCATCTACGCCAGGCGGCGGTGGGTTCGACAAATGGTGAAACAGAGATGCCGTCAGGTCCGTCGTCGCTCGCCGAGTGAAATCGGCCTTGTAGTTTACCGCCTCCCCACTGCGCAGAGCGTCTTGCAACCCTTCCAGCGTAGCCATGCGCCAGCTCACCACCTTGCTTGTCAGCGCATCATACTCCTCTTGACTGCTCAACGTGTAGCTAAAGTTTCTAATGTTCCGCTCAATCATCTTCAGCTGCCGACTCAGCTCAGGCTCGAGACCCGGGTGAAAACACCGGTTGAAGATTTCTTCTACGAGCCACCGGGTTATTACCGCCCTCCCAACAGCTGTCATCTCTTGTTTGCCCGTCTTGAGCGCTTCTGGGCTAACATAGGGGACTAGCCACTGCGGAAGTGATTGCCAGTCCTTTCGAATGTTGAACGAGAGGTTATTGATGGCGCCATTGAGGCGGTTAAAGCGGGTCGAGTACTCGCTATCGTCGAGAGAGGTTCGGCTCTGAGACATTCGCTGGTTGGCAATGGCGTTTTGAAGTTGCTCAACTTGGCCACTCAATTGCTCAATCTCCTTCTTCCCGTCAAAATAGAGACGCTTTACATTCTTGTACTTGGTCACTATTGCATGGTTAGCTGAGTTTGTACAGGCCGGAATAGGAGAGTACAACTGGTCGTACAAAGGTCTTTAAACGCCTTATCTGGGTCTTCTCCACGGTCGCTTGGTGGAGGTTGAGGGCTGTTGCGACCTGCAATATCCCCTGGCCCGTCAAACTGTCTATCTGGTACATTGCTCGTCCGGAAAGCCGGGTTCGCCCCAGGGGCATTAGGAGGCTGTGGTAAGGGGTTGTTCATGTTGGGTTGCTGGCTCTGGCGATAGCTGGGCGGTGGCCCAGGCGGGGCTTGGGCAGGGTCCCGTAGTCCTTTGTCTGCCTCTTGGGATCGTCGTGCCGGGGGTTGTCCGCCTGTGGGTGGAGCCATGGACTGTGGTTGTTGCTGCGGGGCTTGACCTTGCGCCGCCGATTGTGGATTCGGCCGGCCGGGGATATCCTGTGCCTGATGTGGGTAGCTTACCGCCGAGGACGTCTGCGAACTCTGAGCTTGGATGTTCGACGCCGAACGCTGGTCTGAGTCGGTAACAGGAGACTCATGCGACAGTTGCGAAATCGTCTCGGGATTCTGCTGTTGGGGATTGGCTAGATGTCCACTAAATCCGCTCTGGTATTGTGACTGCTGCGGGCTTGAATAGTGGTACTGCTGCTGCTGTTGCTGCTGCTGTTGGAGGTGAGGGTGCTGTTGTTGTTGTTGTTGCGAATGAGGGGACAATTGCTGGTTGGGTTGCGGTTCGAAAATGGCCTGCCCGTATTGCTGCTCGGGCGGTGTGTGGTCGTTGTGCTGAAAGTGGCCCTGATGTCGACGGTATGCACTTTCGTCAGCCGAGTAAGGCGAGTTGTCCGAGTCCAAAGGGGGAACAGGCCGTATGGTGGGATGCTGTTGGATATCGTGGGGGTTCTGCAGGTGTAACTCTTGGTCAGATCCGTCAATCACGTACGACTCGCGGAAGTCTCCTACGCCTTGCAATGGGGATGGTTGAGATGGAGGCGCCTGGTTCTGCCAATCGAGCTGTTGCTGGTCGAGCGAGACTTGGGACACCTGGGTGAGACCAGTCCGGAGGCTTGGTGGTGCTGGCGGGGGAAGGCTCACGCGCTTCGAATTTCTACGGTTAACGCCGGGAGGACTGTTGTAATTGTTTTGCGGAACCTGGGGTGCGTGGTCGCGACTGAAGATGTTCTTGACCAGCTTGCGAGTGGACGATTTTTGCTTTTGTGGTGCTGGCGGGGGTTGCTGCTGTTGCTGGCTAAAGAGGGGTTGCGGGGGCCCAGTTATGGGGGACGAGATGCTTTGTCCGCCCGCGGCCGAGAGATCTTCAGCAGACCCGGATCCGAACGGGTGCGAGTGGCGCGGCGAGTGTTGGGATTGCTGCTGACCCTGCTGCTGCTGCTGCTGCTGCTGCTGATGTTGTTGCAGCTGGTGCTGCTGTTGCTGGGGGTGGTGATGGTGAAGTTGGGTCGTCACGGGGGAGATCTGGGGATAGCGTTGGGATTGGGAGCGCGAGACCTGGTCAGCGTAATCGTGCTCCCGTGGCGGGCGCGAGTCAAATGCTGCCCCCGAGACACTGTTGGAGTGCTGCAGCTGTAACAGAAGGAGGTCAGTAAGAGACAAGAGGGCCGGCAGGACTGCCCGTAAATACTGACCAGATGGGGGGGAGGCGGTGGAGGTTGTTGATGGCTTGACCGGTTGTTGCTGGTGTCGTGCTGAAAGGATTCGCTAGAGCTGAAGGTCGGGTTGGGCGAGGCTGAGGGGGGGTTTGCAGCAGCGCTCCCACCCGCACTCGGGGGGTTCGTCACAGCTGATCCGGGAACTGATGGCTGCTGCCCTGATTGTCCAGCGTCCTCGGCGGCTGTGGTGCCGACGAGGTTATGCTGAGAGCGATTGTTCTTGCCAGACCATGGATAACTCCTGGACGGCATTATTGCGCTGCTGGCGAGGAGAAGCGAGTGTGGCCGTCCAAAGTATTTGTGCCGGTGATTTGGTTTGCGACAAAGCACACGCCGGGAGCCGGACGGTGCGGCGCTGGCAGCGGGGTCTAACAGCCAAAAGACGGGATGAAAAGGTGAGTGCGCAATGTCTAAAAGCCGCAGACTCGACCTCAGAGTGACCCTTCTGATGCGTTACGATGGCCAAGCAAAGAGCAAGCGCAACGCCAGACAGAGCTGGGGCTTAGGGTAGTAGGGAACAAGGAAGCCAAGGTAGCAACCTGAAGGGCAATCCAGGATCAACAAAGCAAATAATTACGCAGCGTTATCCGGCGTAGTTTATCCGTAGCGATGACAGGCCGAAGCAGTGGAGGAGGGGAATGAGATGAGACGAAATGGCATCCCAAAGATGCTGATGCACTTGTCGAGACTGCCCGGTGGACGTGCCCCTCAAACAGGTGCGCCGGACGTGCAGGGTGCAGCCGCACGGAGGTCCAATGATTTGGCGGCGTCAGCCTTCCAGGAGGACAGGGAACAGGGGCTCAAGGGGAGCTCCTCTCACGCCTAGCCGGGCTGTGTTCTGTCTTTTCAGAACGACTCGAACCTCTTGACGCTTTCCATGTTATCATGCAGTTGGTCTGTGTTCTCTTCAATAAACGATGCAGGTTGGCAATCAAGGAATTAATTCCGTCTGCAGTATTCTGCCTCAGGTTGACGAGCAGTATATCAGATATGCGCCAAAAAGGGGTTTCTTTCACCAACCTTGGGCTTCAAGTGACGATGCCTCACTACAACCTCTCCTCACCACCGAACCATCTTGGACTTTACCTATCTTGATTCGAAAAAAGACCAATCATACCCAACACCTGCCAACCTGAAGTCCGTTTGTTCCACAGCATTGATACCCTCTGCTCTCCATCTGTGCCTCTCTTCCACCACCCACCCCATCGGCACTACAGCAAGCTGTGCCGCCCCCGCCATATCTAAACGCCTGTGTACAGAACCCTTACTCCGTACCAAGTATCCTCAACTCGGGGATAGGATCTCAACCCACTATAACACTGCATACAAGAGAGATTGAGCAACATATCACAGCTCCCCATCATTTCCTTCCAATCTACCGTACATATCTCCCACAGCATCAAATCTCGTTGGTTATCAGTAGCATTCCGCCATATCTCACTGCCCCTCCATCCAAAAAGCCAAGAACAAAACGGTCGCCTAAAAAGAAACCCTCACCACGCAGATCACCACTCCTTTCAGACGCTTGCTCTCCCCCCTTTTGATAACCTGCATCTTTTTCATGTGCCAAAAAATTGGACAAGCTTCCATTCTACTCCAGGTCAAAGCCCTCTTCTGTGCTTGCTAGGAAAGATGTGGGGCCACTCACTCAGCCCAGAAGCCAAGTTCTAAATATAGGCCACTAAGCTCCGTAACGCTACTACACTAGCCTCAGGGTTCAGTGGGGGTGAGCATCAACAACGACGGCAACGACGGCAACAAACATGGCTTGCTGAAAAGTCCACCGCCAGCATTTTTTCAATACGAGAAGTGATGATTTTTGAAAACCTGATATCAAAAAGGGTTCAGCTTGGAGAGAGGCGGTGAGGGCAGGTACAGGCTCTTGAAATAGAATCAGGATGGTTGTTTCGATAGACTCGGATCTTCAACTCACGAATATGTGAGATGTCCTGGATTATCACGATATCAAACACTGCCACAGAACTCCCAGACCTGTTAAAAAACAGAATGGCAGTGGTGTTCATCGTCAAATTATGACTCCGGAAATATATCCTACTCTGGCTCTGGCATGTGACAGTTAACCTTTCTCAAAATCTCAGCATGACTTTCATAGTATACAACCACATCATCACCACATCTCGGGGACTGATAAGATAGGACTGAAGACACTCTTCTTACTCCTGTCCCTTCACCAAGTCATACAGACCATTGAAAATCTACCCCTCCCACCCAAATACCCATCACCAATAACCTCTCTATTACCCCTCCCCCAAGAACACCCTCTCAACGTCTCCCCCATCCCTCACTCTAGTCCAAAATCCCCACAACAGTCGCATTCACCGGCCCCATCTCCCTCAAGCAAATGTTATCCCCATGCTTCTTCACCCCCTCATAATACTCATATATAATCACCTCCCCCGTCGCAATCGTAGTCGGATAGTCCCAAGGCACGGTAAAGTTCCTAATTTTCCCCCCCATCGAATCAGCCCCTTTCTCCCCACCCCCCTTTCCCCTTACCCACCCCCCCATCGTCCCCCCGGAGAAGAGAACTTACTCATCATCATGATACGTATGCGCTACCTCCAAGCTGAAATTCCCCGGGTGCTCAAAGCTCGGGACCGACGACTTGAAGAAAGTCCAGTCGTCGTGCCAGCAAAGCTGGTACCCCGCCACCGGGGTCCGCCAGTCGGTCGTGCTGAGGGACCCGTTCACCCCGTCCCAGGACCAGGTGTGGTGGCAGCTGCAGGAGGTGACGTTGTTTTCACGGACCGAGTTGGGGTCGTGGAGGGCGACTTCCACAGCACACCGTCAGTACCACCACTTCATGGGGGATGGGGGATGGTCGAGATAGGGAAGGGGTAAAGGGGGAAAAGGTGGGGGGGAGGTGGGCTTACAGTAAAGTTCACAAGAGTAGTTCGTCTTGTTGTTGGGGCGCTTGCAGTCGAGGGCGATGTTGGTGACTTGATACGGGGCAAAGTTGAACTGGGCTGTGGGGACGAGTTTGGCTGGTTTGACGAGGGCGGCGGAGAGCTGGTGAAGGTAGTTGATGGATGAGGGGCCGGCTGAGGCCACAGCCACAAGGGGGATAAGGTTGGTGAAGTACATCGTGCGTTCTGAATGTTCTTCTGATGGAAAGGGTTTGTCTCTGGCGATGTCAGGTCAGTCTATGGAAGGGGAAGACACGATGACGAATATACACCTGGCAAACTGTCACCGATGAAGCTCTGGGTATCAAACGCAGTTGACGGCTCAACACACGTGCTTTGTTGATATTCAGATGGAGGCTGTGAGGTGCTTGAGTAACCGTACGGTGGTAAGAGTTACTCTGGGGCAAGTCGACAGTTAAGAGATGGTGTTTCTCTTTGATGGTATGGCCCAGAGCAGCTGGGTTATCCGCTCTTTTTATCTTGCTCTGCCATCATTTACCACGCCCATCTTTCCGGTGTGATAGATATGCCAAGTCTGAAAGATGTTTGCTGTGACACCAATACTTGTACTTATATCCTCCACACGAGGAGCGGTCAAGACGGATACCACTAGAAGGACAGCCGAGTTTTATTTGTGGACAGGTCAAGAAAGAAACCGTTGTTGTGGCCATCGACGTTACGTTCAGCACCCTTGGAAAATGCAAAAGGCGCGATGTTAAAGAAAGGCGGATATGATCCTCGTGTCATCCCATACATGACCGTTGGGCTCCCAAAATAGCGTTATACTGCGAAGTGCCCTTTCTTTCCTCGAGGGTCTAGACGTTGGCCTGTTTTGATATCTCGGCCGACCGGCCCACAACTTGCTCTCAGTAATTCACAAGTCAATATAGCAGGCACTAAACGGAGTCAAAAGACACTGAGAATAATGTTTCCCCGCCAACACAAAATCAGAAATCAACAAAGACAAAATGCCAAAGGTAGCACCAAAGTCGGCATACCTGATGTAACTATGGTACAATGCCTGCCAGAAAGCAAAGTGGCACAGCAACCATCGGAGACATTGCGGATGTCACAAAGCTAAATCGATGGAGTGTGACAGGCAGGTCAGGTAAGCACTTTGCTCAACCATGCCCTTCTTGACCAACCTCAAATACTGCCCGGGTGGTCATAGGCTGCCTAGAACTCGCCGGCGGTGAGCAAGACATTACAAGCCAACGCAACTGTGGAACTCACGGTTGGACGTAACTTGGTCAAAACCACCAGTCTGGATGACGTACCCCTTGACTGCCTTATCAATAGGAAGTGTAAGCCTGGCACTGTCTCAAACACACGGGGACTTCTGCCTGCTTTGTAGAAATGGAAAAAGAAAATCACCCAGTCTAACATTCTGAAGCGCAACTGAAAGCCATCTATTGGCAAAGTTACATATGTACAGAGCCTCAACCAACCCCGCAAACTCATCATCCCGCCATGTCCCCTTTTCTGGTCTACATTTAAGCCAGGGGATAAGATGTCTGTGGGAGAGACTCAAGGTGCTTTCTGTGATGCTCGTTGGCCTGTGATTATGATATCAGTCTATTGCCCGTAGCTTCCGTAGCTCCTTGCCCTGTGGCGCCCTTGTCAGACTTACAAAAGGAAGGCCGCAATAACCGCAAGGCGTAATCTCAGCCTTGTCCAAGTTGATGTAAACCTTGGGGTGTCCGGCAGGACCACCGCCACCGTCGCAGGCAACGACCCGGTCGTGCGTCCATCTGACGGGCTCCTTGTGGATGAGCTCGATAGCAGCCCAGGGGCGGGGCTAAAGAAAAAAGACATAGTTTCAGCATGCATCCTCCCAAAAACAACATAGTTCCCCCCTCCTTTTGCCGTATCAATCCATTCCCCCCATTCCTCTATTTCCCTGACATCATGCCTCTCCCCGTTCCAAGTACAACGCTCGGGTATCAACCAACCTGGTTCTCAAGATCCGTCTGCTCGAAACGAGGGCCAGTCATGGCATCAGCACGGGGTCTCTGGGTGCGCGACCAAACCTCGGTGCGGTTGGGCGCCTGCTGGATAGTAGTGGGCGCAGGGCCACCGGTGACCTGGGGTACTTTCTCGTCGCCCTTGGTAGGCACCGTCGTGGATTCCAATTGCCGGGCAGTAGCAGTAAACGACCGCTTCGAAAGTTGGCGAGGCAGGCCCTGGGCCACCGCCCGCATCCGTAAGGCGAACATTTTGTGGAGGTTGTGGTTTGTGGTGTTTGGTTCGCAAGGTCCGTCGCGAGAAGCAGCTCTGGGAACCTGTGGCCCAGTAGGGAAGCGTCAATTGACGTTGATGGAGCTCCAGATGTAGCTCGCTGCGGTGCGGTAACAGCTCCGGCTAAACATCGGATTTCTGCCCCTACTCCCCTAACCCTGGAATCAGAAGCAGAATTAGCCTTGCCAAGTATTTGGGTTCCACTTGTAGGCTTGGCTAGCTGACCCAAGATGCATCACCTCAACTTTTTTTTTTGAACATCGCATTGCGACCGCCGCCCCCGAGCTTCACGCGCAATGGACATTTGTTAATTTTAACACAGCTACATTCCACCACCACCTCTCTTCTTAACATTAAACCAGAATTTCATTCCCAACCCCTCCGGACCATATAAATCCCAACCTCCAACCCTACGCCTGTGTGTCGCGTATCGACACCCCACAACACCGCAACCATGCCACCCCCCAAATCCACCCAAAATGAATACCTCCTCCCCATGAAAGAAGCCCCCGCCGCCAAAACCATGTCCTCACGCCTCATGACCATGAAGTTCATGCAGCGCGGCGCTGCCCTCGCCGCCGCCGCCAATAACAACTCCCTAACCACTCCCGTTTCCGCAACCACACCGACCCCCGCAAACCCCCAAGCGGCCGGCAACGACAACGACAACGACGTCACCTCCTCCTCTAAACGCCGTAAATTCTCCCACGTCCCTGCCTCCGCCTCTACCGCGGCCCCTCAATCCCCCCTCTACGACCAAGCCGCCATCCAAGCCGCCATCGAAGAAGAAGAGAAGAAGCGAATCGCTGCCGTGGAGAGGAGAGCCGCAGAGTTGGGTGACAGTCACTGGGTCCTGGAGGGTGCGAACACAGGAGTGAAAAAGGGGGCAAAGAAGCCGTTGAATGTTGTGCAAGTGGGCTTTGCGCAGATTGACTATGGCTCATCAAGGACAACTTACTCTGGTGTCGAGGACGACAACCCATTCGAGGAGGGAAGCGCGGGTGCTGCCCCACCGTTGATGAGATTCAACATGAAGAAGGCCGAGGCATGTTTTTTTTCAAGACACATCCTGCCATACTACAACTGACAATGCATGAAACAGGCCCCCAAGATCAAATCCGACGAGAGCTCCAGTTCCGACAACTCGGACTCCGACAGCGGCTCAGTCTCCGATGATTCCGACTCCGATTCCTCCTCAGACGAGAGAAAGACCACGAAGAACCGACAACAACCCCGTGGCAGGCAACAGAACACCAACGACTCCGCCTCCCGAAAACGTGGCCGATCATCTACCCTTTCGACCAAAAAAGCGGAAGAGCAAAAACGCGCCCGAGAACTCGCCAGCCAGAGAAGGAAAAAGGAGGTCAAGCTCAACAGGCTAAGCTCGATATCTGGCGCAGGGGGGTTAAGCTCAATATCTGGCGGTGGTGGGCTCTCCTCCTCGAAAACGTCAATGGCAAACATGACTTGCCATGGGTGCGGTAAGCTGGGGCATAAGAATGCGGATTGCCCTAACAAGAGGAGACGCTAGATCACGAGGGGGCGTGACTCTCTCTTTTTGAAGTTCGTTCAGGACGTTCCTGATGACGATGATGGATATCGTTCCAACTGGGGGCAAGTATTTGGTTTGAAGATGTCATCTTCCATGCCCCAAACGTATTTTTTGAGTAATATTGTTTACTCTAAAAGGTCCCCCATCCGTCCATCCGTCCGTTCGTCCACCTGGGGGGTAATGGCCAAAAAAGTTTCACGGTACTTTGCCTTTTTGCTAATTTGCAAATAATAATGATATCCCCCCTTTTTCCCAGGGAGCAAAGACAGCCCCTGTTTCTTTTTTTTTTTCTCTCGCTCGGCCAAGCTTCGGGAAGCTGGCTCTTTCTTTCCCAAAAGCAAATGGGAAACGGCTCAAAAGTAGATGATCCCTACAAAGAGGCAAAAAGGCAGTTTTGGAGAATACGAGAAAAGTTGGAGGGGAATAGATAGTTCTGGATTCGATATCCCGAACGGCTAGCTGGCTCCCTTAGCAGAGCAAATATATCAAAAAGCGATTATCATCTCTTGTAGCTTGTTTCGTCGAACATGTACCTACCTTCCTAAAGTAGTGAAAGTTCCTTTTTGACGCGTCTTCGATTTTTGTTTTCTTGTTCCGAAGTCAGAATCCTGGGAAAATCCGGTGGTCTTGGTTTTTCTTTTCCACACCGAGCGCCTGACGTAGTAAGCCATGGTGGTGCTATCTATCTTCTTACCTGCCATAACTGATGGATCTCAACAGTTTCAGATCCAGTTTTTTTTTCTTTCCATGTCCGGGTCTACTTTTTTCTGGTTCATGTGCTTTGGGCCTACATCTTCCTGGGGTAGCGTAGGCTGACTGTCCTCTTCCTAGACTTGAACTGGAGCATACACACCGCGGAGTGCTTCACTCGGCTGCTTCTCTCCTCTTAGTTCCAACACCGGCGTGCCTCGTTTACAACTTTTGCGAGCGAGGAATGTGGATAGGCTGGACGGTTCTTGTATTTTTGCGTCGGCTTCACTCCGGAGGGATTGTGACGAGGCTTGCATCATCGGTTGTCGGGGAGAGTAGCCGGATGATGGCTAGTCTCCTTCTTTTGTGATCCTCTGCTTGTGTGTGTGTGTGGGTGTCTCGTCTATATCTGAAGCCAACCACCCAAAGTTCGTCTTTCTTGCCTATGCCCTCTTTGGTTAAAGGTTCAGCTCTCTACTCGCTAAGTAAAGGAAGAATGACGATGATTTGAGTTTTATACCAGGGCCGGTCAGGCAGAAACGGTTGCATGCAGGGAGCATGCCCCTTCTTTTTTGCCGCTATTTCGAAAAAGAGGCTGCCAGGAGGGCTGGGGGGTTGTTCCCGTTCGACTTTCTTGTGTGGTCTATGCTATGTCATGCCGTTGTGTCGACTCCCCTCCTAAACCGGGTAAAGTCTGGAAAACCTGGATAGACCCGAGAGGTAGGTTGGGAACTGGAGTCCATCCGGCGTGGTGGGAATTGTTGTCCGGTACGTTGCAAGGGGGGGGGCGCGAGGATAGCAACCATGTATCGGAACGCTGGCCCCAGGCCGTGTCTGTAGCAAGCAGGGCTGGGCGATGGTGGTTTTGTCTTCTAAAGGAAGTCAGTATACTCCTCATGACACCAATGGGGACAAATGTAGGGAAAAAAAAAGAAGTGCAACACACACCGGGCCGGATCGACCCTTGACCGCAAATGCGGCCATGACCGACCAACTCTTGGCACCGGGCGATCATCCACTTACAACTATGCAAGGCCGTTATGTGTCTCCTTTCTGGCATAAAGATCCCGTCGTCATCAGTTTCTGAAGCAGTCTGTTAGTTGTACCTCCTCAGCTTATCGAACTGCTGATGGCTACAGAAGAGATCGTCATGCGTGTGATTTTTGGTGTCGAGTCAAACCTCATGCTTGAAACTCGTCATTGAAAAGTGTTCAGCAGCATGAACCAAGCAATGCCGTCGACATGTCGGACTGCGTATGCGCAATGGAGGCTAGATGAGTAACTGCATGTGCGTTGTGTACCCGAAAGCTGCTGTAGCTTTGCCGTCTACTTCCGATTGCATTCTGCTGCTTGGCCGAGCAATAATCACAGGTGTGTAGGACGTAACCGACGATAGCACGGGACAGAGGGACATCAGCCGGTGAGGACCAGCTTTAGAAGAAGTGTGGTTCGGCTCGGCCATCGCAGTCGCATCGCGGCAAACTGGCGGGTTGCTCCTAGATGTAACCAGTGAGTGCTTCCCGCGAGGCCGTGGTGGTTGCTTCCATGGTCGCAGCTCTCAACCATCATGTGCATCGAGACCATATCTGAGATTGCCGTGTGGGAGTTTTGTGGCTCATCGAAATGATCTCTGAGCGCCTTGATGCCGCTTGTTGCTTACCTAAAGAACTGTGAGAGGCTTCACCTCGGTTGACGAACGGCAATGAACACCACCAGCCTTCCATGGTTGAGATCTAAACGCATGTTGAAGGGAGCGGTCAGGCTCGCTAATGCTTCTCAATATGGAATCGCTGGCCGAAATGGTTGAGGTGTTTTCTGTCCACATTTGATCAAGGTGTTCGGGTGCGTGGCAGAAGATACCACCCACCACTCCACCCCGGTCGCTTCTAGAAGGTGTGGTGCCTTTATTCCCTTGAAAAGGGCGAGCTCCGAATTCATGCGAGCCTGCCAACCCCAGTGACCCACGTGCATGGTACACTCTGGACTGCCTCAAGGAATAGCAAGACACACCTTGCCGTGTAGGGGTTATGATGACTGGGAATCACGTTGGCCATGATGGAGAACGCCGAGAAAGGAAGTCAGCTTAGGTTGTCGCTGATAGCAGGCACCATCTGAGTGAGGATATCCCGTATGTCCCCGGCAGAGACATGATCGGTAGCGAGTGGGTTGGAAGGATAGTGGGATTTATAAAGAACAAATTGGATCTTGGATGGTTGGAGGTTGAATTATTTGAAAAGTCCCCTAAACCACGAACATGGGTTGCACCCCACCGACTGAGCCTTCCAATCAACAGCAATTCTCCATGATCTTAGATAATCAGGGGTCTGGCTGCAGGTGAACGGGAACAAAAACTACCCGCCTTCCGTCCTTCTCAGCCGTTGACCACATCCTATGGTTTGCAGTTTAGGTGCCGTTGGGCTACTGGTATCGATACCTAGGTGAGCTTTACTTGGAGTCAAGCTACATGGTGAGAGCGAGGTACGGCCCGCATCCCTTCATCTCCCTTCCGACATGCTTGGTTTGCACTCGCGCCGGGCAGACGCCCGACCTGGGCCACGGCCGGTAGAGTAATCTCCCGGCGCCGTGCCAGAGATCGTCTCTCCACAGCCAAAGGCGGTTACATTTTCTGGCAACCCAACTTATACCTCTGCGTCATGAAGTCTTCCAACACCTTCGGCACCGAACAGTAGTGACATATCAGCTGTGTTCAGACCAGACAATCCAACATGTCATAAGTCCCAACAGCTGTTCATCCACATGCCCAATCTGATTGTTGGGTTGGATGCTCCTCGGTCTGCGTACCATTGCGGGCAGGTTTCAACATGCCATTCTTTGACGTTCGGAGTTGGTGCGACCGCCATGGGATTCTGACTTGGTGCCTCCAGTCTGCATCGACACCCCTCGCCCTCTCTGAAGCTTCTCGGCCCATGGGCGCTAGCCGGGATGGGTCGTCCGATATTAGGGAACAAGCGTAGCTCACAACTTCCATGACAGGCAGGTGTGGTCATAGAGCACATGTACAGTAACCACCAGAGAAGGATTCCGTAACCGTCGAGATGTAGTGATGCTGTCGTCGTTGAGAACTTTCATGGGCACTCCTCCCTACACCTACCCCTGTCATGAACCCCTCCACCCCTCCAACCCATGATTCCCCACTCCACCCCGCCTTTAATCCACACCTCCCTTGTCCATATCACGAACATTATCCTATCCTACACCTGCGAAGTGGACTTCGATCAAAGAACTGTTGAGGAACAAGTTATACCCATCGTTCTAGACAGAATACCAAAGCAACAAGCGGTTCGGTCCCATTCCAAGTAGCCGCTCATTTCCCGAGGCGCCGCTTTCATGTTGAACCCCTGACGAAAGACATCAAAATTAAAATTGACAGCGAAGAATTGAAGCTGTTGTAGCAGCCTACCTATCTAGCTGCCCACCTAGCTATATAAAGCCCAAGACATGGGACTTCCTGGCCGCTCTTGGTTCTCTCCATGTTGGACGTGAGATGTCTACCTAATAAGACCTGAGCACACGAAACGACCCAACCTGTCTGTGTCTTGTCTTTCTAATACGGAGACATTACTCACGACTTTGCCGCTTCGCCCACCACCTTCCGACACATCGTCTCAGCTTCCGTTGTTCTTGTTGTCAGGCACTTCAGGTACCCAAATCCAATCTGTTTCCCGTCCTGTTTCGGAGTTTTAATCATACCGTGCAGGTTGCCGGCAGTGATTCCTGGATGCCGGTCACTGGTTGCCAGTAGATCTCCCCATCTCCACCGGTAGCGCTCCAGACAACAAGCGCAAAATACCACCCGATTTTGCTGCCTTCCAACTCGCTGGGACAGCTTCCATTAGCGCGCTACCGGCTCCACAGCTGCACAAACGCGCAGGGCTACCCACCGCATCACTCAGCGGGCATTCAAGAGTACCCGCCGCCGCCGCCGCCGCCTTCTTCCGCTATTGCCTCCCTTCGCCGTCACTGGAAGTCGGTCACTCGGTCTAACCTGGAAGTTCCCACCTTGCAGACGGAGCCAGGCAGGTAAAAGCACGCGCAGGTCAGCTTGGTCGCCGCCCCCACCAATTCTCCGGTCCACCTACCGCCCCGCAACAGCCTACCTACTCTCTGTCTGTCTCTTCTTCATCAAGACATCCCACTCTCTCTCTCTCGAAGCAGCCTGGAACTGCCTGAACACTAAGTGTCACGATCCCATATTCTTTGACCAGTCGAATGCTTGTTAGCCTCCTGCTCACAAGCCACCAACAAGACCTGCTGTCATCGTTTCTGTCTGGCTACGCCCAAAGGTAACACAAGTCTTATAATTCAGCACATCACAGCATGGCCAACTCCGAGGAAACGCCGCCGCCTTCCAAAATCGAGGTTGAGGTGGTGACCGAGAACCTCGAGACCCCCGAGCTGGATGATCGTTCATACCGTGTCATCCGTCTGCCCAACGGCTTGGAGGCTCTTCTGGTTCACGACCCCACCACTGACAAGGCCGCGGCCGCGGTTGATGTCAACGTTGGGAGCCACAGTGACGAGGATGATATGCCAGGAATGGCCCATGCCGTTGAACATGTAAGCTTGCTATTACCACCCCGCACACTCAGGCTGCAGCCGCTAACTTTGATTGCAGCTTCTGTTCATGGGGACCAAGAAATTCCCTGTCGAGAATGCCTATCATCAGTACATGTCAAACCATTCTGGGCTCACCAATGCCTTCACGGCGACAACCTCAACCAACTACCACTTTGAGGTCTCTGCCAAGCCCAGCAACGATGAAGAGCCATCTGCCACCAATCCCTCACCACTGCTGGGAGCGCTGGATCGCTTTGCCCAGTTCTTCATCGAGCCACTGTTCTTGGAGAACACTCTGGATCGTGAACTGAGGGCCGTTGATTCAGAAAACAAGAAGAATCTCCAGAGTGACAACTGGCGTCTGCACCAACTCAAAAAGACTCTCTCCAACCCGAAACACCCCCACCACCACTTCTCTACCGGCAACCTTGAGACGCTCAAGACCATCCCCGAGGCAAAGGGTATCAACGTGCGAGACAAGTTTATTGAGTTCTATGAGAAACATTATTCTGCCAACCGCATGAAGCTTTGCGTCTTGGGAAGGGAGCCCCTGGATGTTTTGCAGGCTTGGGTGGCCGAGTATTTCTCTCCCATCAAGAACAAGAACCTGCCACGCAACAGGTGGGAGGATGAGGTTCCGTTCACAAAGGATCACTTGGGAGTCCAAATCTTCGCCAAGCCTGTGATGGATACTAGAGAAATTACTCTGAGCTTCCCCTTCATGGAGCAAGAGAATCTTTACGAGACGCAGCCTGGTGGATACATTAGCCATCTCATCGGCCATGAGGGCCCTGGCAGCATTATGTCCTATGTCAAGTCCAAGGGATGGGCCAACGGTCTGGGCGCCGGGCCAAGTAACATTTGCCCCGGGTCTCCGGACCTGTTCGATATCGGGATCACCTTGACAGAGGAGGGACTGAAAAACTACAAGGAGATCGTGAAGGTCGTGTTTGAGTACATCGCCCTTCTGCGAGAGACGGAGCCGCAGCAGTGGATCTTTGATGAGCAAAAAGGCATGGCAGATGTCAATTTCAGGTTCATGGAGAAGTCTCGAGCTTATCGGTTTGCAAGTTCCGTCAGCCAAAGGATGCAAAAGCCAATCCCTCGCGAGCATCTGGTGTCTGGATATTCCAAGCTTCGCAGATTCGACCCGAAGTTGATTAAGCAGGCTTTGGGCTGGCTACGACCTGACAACTTCTTTCTCGTTGTCACCTCACGGAATCCCCCTGTTACGTTGGACAAAAAGGAGAAATGGTATGGGACGGAGTACACCGTCCAAGCAATTCCGGAGACTCTGATGAAGGAGGTCCAGGCGGCAGCTACCAGCACACCTGACAACCGAAAAGCGAAGCTTCATCTCCCCCACAAGAACCAGTTCATCCCAACAAAGCTAGACGTGGAGAAGAAGGAAGTCAAAGAGCCTGCCATCGCCCCGCGGATTATCCGCAACGACTCTATGGTCCGGACCTGGTACAAGAAGGACGATACGTTCTGGGTCCCGAAAGCAAGTATAATGGTTAGCTGCCGGACACCAATCACCTCACTGGCGTCTATGCGGGCAGCAGGCCGTCTTTTCACAGATTCGATCAAGGACGCGCTCGAGGAATACTCATATGATGCCGAACTTGCTGGTGTTGAATATACTGTGATCTGCGAGGAGCGGGGAATGTATATTGAGGTCTCCGGTTATAACGACAAGCTTTCGGTGCTCCTAGAACAGGTTCTGGTCACCATGCGCGACCTCGACATCCGCGATGATCGGTTCGCCATCATCAAGGAACGCACGATCCGGTCATACCGAAACTGGGAGCTTTCAGCACCATGGACACAGATTGGTGGATACATGAGCTGGCTGACGACAGACCACTACAACACCATCCTGGATATTGCAGAGGAGCTTCCTGCCGTGACAGCTGATGCGGTGCGATCTTTCAAGAGGGAATTTTTGGCCCAGATGCACATGGAAGTCTTGATTCACGGCAACTTTTACAAGGAAGACGCACTGAAGCTGACCGACATGATCGAAAAGACGCTCAAGCCACGGCCATTCCCTCCATCTCAGTGGCGTTCACCTCGCGGGCTGGTGTTTTCTCCAGGGTCAAACTACGTCTGGAAGAAAACGCTCAAGGACCCCGCGAACGTGAACCACTCGATCCACTACATGCTCTACACAGGTGCCAAGATTGATCGTCCTCAGAGGGCAAGGACAGCTCTTTTGGACCAGATCATGCATGAGCCTTGTTTCGACCAGCTTCGCACCAAGGAACAGCTCGGATACATCGTTTACTGTGGCTCTTGGAGCAATGTGACAACGTTTGGTGTTTACTTCATCATTCAAAGTGAGAAGACGGCCCCCTATCTTGAGACCCGGATCGAAAAGTTCCTGGAGGACATGGGGAAGAGACTCGAGGATATGAGTGAGGAGGATTTCGAGAAGAACAAGCGAAGTTTGATTGAAAGGACGCTTGAGAAGGCCAAGTCGCTGGAGGGAGAGAGCAACCGGCACTGGCAGGCCATTGAGTCTGAATACTACATGTTCAACAACCGTAAGTCTAACCGGATTATTCCCCTTGGGCCCAAGGCAAAACTGACCCATATTTCGTGTTATAGGACAGTTGATGGTGGAGAATCTGAAGCCACTGACAAAGGCTGATATGATTGAATTTTTCAACCACTACATCAACCCTTCGTCCCCTTCGCGGGCGAAGGTTGCAGCTTATCTGGAGGCCCAGGCCAAGAGCGATGTGACAACGAAGCAAATTACGGATCTCATCAAGACGCTCGATCTCGATGAAAGTACCGCTGCCCAGGCTGCCACTGACCTGCAGTCTCGCCTGAGTGCGGCTGGCCATGACGAGGAAAAGGAGGTCGAAGGCCTTGTCGACTACCTCCAAGGCCTCGGGGTACCAGACGGCAAGGTAAAGGCTGCATCTGACGTGTGGAGAAGACTACACTCTGAGCATGGGCCCGGCAGCGGAGTTGTCAAGGACGCAGAGCCACCATCATCCAATGGGACGACACCCACCCTCATCAAGGATGTGCGAGACTTCAAGGCACTCCATGCCACCAGCAGGGCTCCCTATCCAGAGAAGGATCTTGCGGAGTATTATGATTTGGATGCAAAGCTTTAGACATTTCACTTGGACCCATGCAGATCGGGGTAGAGGGGACTCCAGACTACTGAGCGGAAAACAGACTTATACCCAAAAGCATTATATTGTCACCATTGTTGGTCATGCAGCGCATAGATGAACTAATCAAAACTTTCTTGCTGTTTTATTTCTTTGCCTGATGTTCTCCTGAATCTGGAACGTTCCTGTGCCACAGCTCAAGATAAATGAAGATCTCACTTGGGCTTTCCCATATACTACTAGCCCCTAATATCTGTCAGAGAACCAACTGCCAAACGGTTGCTGGCACGGACCAAGCACGGACCAGCTAGGCACTGTGTGTGAACTTCCATGGCACGGCCACAGGGCAGCGGCCCACTCGCAATGGCAGAAAAGCGATTTTTGTGAAGCCCGTGCCCCTCCAAAAGTCAAAGTGAAGTGCTTGGTAGCCGCCCGCGTTGCACTTGGGGTATCCCTTTCATCCAACAGAGCGTGAAGACCATCTTCAACAGCAGCCGACTTTTCACCCCCACTGCTAGGAAATGCACAGCATTCTCCTCGCTGCTGTCCGCACCACCGTTTGCCCCTTACCAGATTCCCATCTGGTTACCGACGCAGCAACAGCCACAGCCTGACTGAGCTGCTTCTCTATTGACGCTGTACATTCATCATCGTCATTCACTGGCTTGGCTCTAGGTGTGTACTGAAAAGAACCCCCCCCCACCAGCACATTTCTTTCACAACGGTACAAATCTTCTGGAGAAATCAATACACTCTCTGTACAACCTTTACCGGCTGTTTATGGGACGTCGATACGACCTTTTACACACAGTACAGCCTACTTGAACTCCACTTTAACGCCTCACTGTGTTAGGAAGGCCCTCACTGCCCACTCCGTCCACCGCCTTCTGCAACTTTCTACTTTTGCAATCCTAACGACGTCCAGAGCTGCCGTAAGCAGCTCACAGTCACCACGTCTTCTTCAAAGAAAAGAAGAGTGACTCGCCAGTCGAGCAGGGAGCACGAGCCCAACGACGTAGTGCTGCCCTCCACTGAAGAAATCGATCCGACCTTCTCATTTACAGAAGCCGCAGGCATCCCGACTATAGACACTCCCACCTACATTCGCCACGGCGACTCGCTGCCACCGTCGGGTGTCCCACCACGTTTGCAAACCCAGTGCAGTTCGGTACCTGACTCGCCCTCTGCTGCGAGCTCCCCGTGCGCTTCAGCCGACCTCTCAGTGGATTTTGACCGGGGCGCAGAGTTTGCCGACTCTGCCTCAAGTCTACGGCCAACAGACTGGACCCTTCCAGGTAGCCAGTCGACTTCATTCTACAATATATCTCACCGTGCTCTCATGGGGGGTGCTCCCGATCTTCCCCAGCGGTCCTCGTCCCCGCTCAAACGACCTGCCTCCAGCATGGAGCCCGAAACGGACAGTACAAACCTGAAAGAGGATGTGGTTATGGGAACCGAGAATGAATCTGCTGCAAAGGCCAAAGAGGGCAAGGATGAAGTGATGGATGGGGCTCCATCAAGCCCAAAGCAGTCCACCACAGAGTCAAGTGGGCTTCCTCTACGGAACGGTCAGTTGCCTCTTGAGCTGCCCACATGTGGCCTTGGCGCTAACACGCTTGAGCAGATATTCCTCCGCTCGATCAGCAAATCAAAACCATTGAGACTCTCGTCAAGGCGTTTGCTGAGACTCCCATCCAGGAGGGTGACGAGGCGTACCTAGTGTCAAGGAAATGGCTTCAACGGGCCCAGGCCTTTGGGCTGGATAGCAAACATGTCAGCAAAGAGGTGCCAGAAGGGTCCCTCGGTCCAGTGGACAATTCGGACATCATTGAGACCAAGTTCACAGACTCCAATGGAGTAGAGTGTGTCAAACTGAAGCCAGGCTTGGGAACGGAGAGTTTCGAGCTGTTCCCCAAAGATGCCTGGGATCTCTTGCTCTTCTGGTACGGGCTGGCTACTGGACAAGCTCCGATTATCCGGCTTGCACACAACACGGCCCCCGATGCGGTTTCGGATCCCGTTATTCAGTTCGAGTTCCACCCTCCTGTGTTTACTATACACAGATTGTGGTCGGCCACGAGCCCGATTCCTATAGAGCAGGAAATCAAGCTCAAGAAGCCCCCCCCTCCCATTGTGGTTCAGAGTACGTCCTTCAGCTATCACAAGTTCCTTAGACGAGTTAAGGAGCTTGCTAGTGTGGCACCGGACCGCAAGGTGCGCGTATGGCGAGTTCTGCAGACCATCCCCGCCACGGAAACCCCAGCCTCGGAGCCCTCAAAATCCTCTGGGATGATGAAGACTCCTCCGGACTCTCCAGTTCAAGAGGTTAGCGTTCCCGATGGATTTCCTGCCGTCCCCGGGGCTTGGCCCGAGATGCTTCTTGATGTGGTAACTTTTGGGCAGTTGGAGAAGGGTGTCCAACGCGCCCTTGTTGAGGCACAGGACACAACTGTCCATGCCAACTACAACGGCAAGAGGAGCCTGTCGCTGGTAGGCCTCAATGTCGATCAAACCCTTGTTCTGGACGAAGAAGTGGAGCGTCAGGACTGGGTGTCTACATATAGTGGTTCCAACGGCAAGAATTTGACAACTAGGAATAGCTCAACCGCTGTCGTTCAGGCCCGGGCCAACGTCAGCGGACGTAGCAGCCCCGCGCTTTCGGCACCTCTCACCAGAGGCCGCGCCCAGCAAAAGTCGGGGCGGACCCACGGCTGTGTAGGTCTCCAGAACTTGGGCAACACGTGCTACATGAACTCTGCTCTTCAGTGTCTGCGTGCCGTCGAGGAACTTACAAAGTATTTCCTCACTCATGAAGCAAAAAAGGAGATCAACACCGACAATCCTCTCGCCCATGGTGGAGATGTTGCCCTCTCCTACGGACGGCTGCTTGAAGAAATCTACAAGGATCCCACACCAAACTCGGTTGCACCACGCCAATTCAAGAGCGTTATTGGTCGGTATGCTCCTGCCTTCTCGGGATATGGCCAGCAGGATTCGCAAGAGTTCCTTGGCTGGCTTCTCGACGGTCTCCAAGAGGATCTCAATCGCATCCTCAGGAAGCCGTACATTGAGAAGCCCGACTCTACCGACGAGATGATCAACAACCCTGCAGCGATTCGGGAGATGGCCCTCCAGGTTTGGAACATTACGAAGCGGAGAGATGACTCGGTCATCTCTGATCTGTTCACCGGCTTGTACAAGTCTACTCTTGTGTGCCCCGAATGCAACAAGATCAGCATCACATTCGACCCTTTCACCAACCTGACCCTTCCCCTCCCCATGGCAAACTCGTGGTCCAGAGAGATCAGGTTTTATCCGCTGAATGATGCACCCGTCAACATTGTCGTTGATATCGACAAGAACAGCAGCATCAAGGGATTGAAGCAGTTCATTTCGCAGCGTGTCGGGGTACCTGTCGACCGTCTCATGGCGTCCGAGGAATTCTCGGGCAAATTTTTCAAGCACTATGATGATATGGCGACTGTCTCTGACGACATCTCTAGCAACGATATCGTCGTTGTTCATGAGCTCGAGGCTCCCCCCTCAAACTTGGCCTTGACCAAAGACCCAAAGAAGCAAAAGATCAAGTCTCTTTTGGCTGACAATGATGAGGAAGACTTGGAGGATCCTATGGTGCAAAGCATGGTTGTTCCTGTCTTGCACATGTGTTCACAGGGCAAAGCCAAGCGCAAGAAGAGCGTTCTGGTGCCGCCGCACTTTATCGTGCTGAACCCAGAGGAGGCATGCAGCGAAGACATCATCCGGCGGAAAATCTTGGAGAAGGTGGCGACGTTTACCACACATCCTGAACTTGCTGCGGTGGAGGAAACCGACGCAGGCGATAATATTGATCCGGAGATGGCCAATGTGGCCTCGGATGTTGATTCTTCAGGCGACTCCAAGATAGTAGCGAAGTCGGTTGAGGGTGAAGAAGACATTGTCGACGTCACCATGGCTGATGCAAACGATGCGCCCAAGCCAGCAGCGTCCAGCGGGGCTGAACAGTAAGCTTTTGTGATTCATGACGAGTGAATGCGGCGACTAATCAAGTATGACAGATTCTCACAGGCGCTGAAGGCATTCAAGTCACAGCGGCCCAAGTGGATAGACCCCGAAGAGTTCCTCGCGCCGCAGTTCCAGAACCTGTTTGATCTCAGCTTCTTCTCGGAAGGCACTATGACCATACCTACTGGGTGGCAGTCTGTGACCGAGGGGAATGCGTACCCGAGACTCAGCACCAGGCAGCCAAAGCCGATAATGTCGGATGTCGAGATGCAGAGCCCCGGAGCTTGGGCCAACTCTGATGCTAGCGGCAGCGACGAAGTGAACGAGGTCACTCGCATGGCAGAGGAATCCAGCGATGATGACTCGGATTTCCCTCATCCAGTCAAGGTTCGTTTTGTTCAGACTGATCTATGGAAATGTTGTGCTGACCTGCATCACTCAGGACCTCCAGTCACGAGCGATTGAACCGCCATCCCACCAAGTGAACGCACGCGGTGGTAAGAAGAAGATCAAGGCTCGCCAACAGCATATGTATGGCAAGAAGGCCAAGAAGCGGTTCGAAAAGCAACAGAAGGGCCGCATGCAGAAGCAACACGCAAGCCGGCGTGATACCGGTCCCATTGAAGGTCCCCTGGTCCGTCTAGGTGAAGGTATCATCGTGGACTGGAACGAGGAGGCCTGGGAGGCTCTCTTTGACGGCCAGCCAGGAGAGTCAATGCGCGGCTGCAAGACCTTTGAGAATGTAGACACTCTGGTGGACCCTGCCCTTGAAGCCAAGAAGAAGCAAAGAGCTCTGCGTGCGAAGCATGGCATTACACTTGAGGATTGCCTGAACGAGTTTGAGAAGGAGGAAATCTTGTCAGAGCAGGATACGTGGTACTGCCCACGCTGCAAAGAGCATCGACGGGCTAGCAAGAAGTTCGATCTCTGGAAGACACCAGACATTCTAGTCGTCCACCTCAAGCGTTTCAGTTCTGTTGGATACCGCAGGGAAAAGCTCGACATTCTGGTTGACTTTCCAGTGGAAGGACTCGATCTGACTTCTCGGGTCATCGACAAGGAGGACGGGAAACAAGAGATTTACGACCTCATTGCCGTTGATGACCACTGGGGTGGTTTGGGTGGTGGTCACTATACTGCCAAAGCCAAGAACTTCAACGATGGCTCCTGGTATGAGTATAACGGTATGTTTTCCTGTCACAGGCTCGCGGCATCGAACATGGCGCTAATATTTAGTAGACACGGGTGTGAGTAAGTGCAGCGATCCTCAAAAGGTTGTCAGTGCTGCTGCGTACCTTCTCTTCTACAGAAGACGCTCTGAAACACCGCTGGGCGGACCCAAGTTTCAGGAGATCTTCGACAAGTATGACAGCCAGATTGCCTCCGCCGATCAAGACACGTCCGACTCGGGGGAAGGGCAGCGTCTCGGCCTAAGCTCCTCCCTTCGTGGATCGCCGAGCGCTTCGACCGGAGCAGGTCTAACTCTCCCTCGAGGAAAACGTGGTTTGGTTAGCGACGACTCTGACCGCGCGGGACAGGCCCTTGTCCCTGCTGACCCTGAACTGCCATCCTATCAGGCAAGCGTGGGGAATGGTGGCGAGGATACCGAGATGGGCGCTGCACTGTGGGATCAATCCACGTTGCACAACAGCATTGAGGGTGATGAGGATGAGGGCATCGGCCTTCCCGACTACGACAATGGCGGTATGGCCGGCATGACTTCGGTTATTGGCTCGAACTGGAATTTCCAGAACATCAAGCCTGGCTCGGTGGCGTCTGACGGGGACATTGCTAGCGATATTGCGCAGAACGACAACTCGTCCAACGACGACGGCTTTGCGGCCGGGGACGAGATGGATGAAGTCTTCATGAGTGGTCCATCACTGGAATTTATTGAGCATGAGCCGACATTCCCCGAAGAAGAGATCCCAGCGCCTCCCGCCGAAGCACAGAACCTGTTTGATCAGATAGCCGAGGACAAATGGGCACAGCAGCAGATTCACACCATACCTGCCGATATTGCCGATGATCATGCCAGCGACAAGGTTGCTGAGATACGGGTTGGTGACGGAGGCGAGGACCAACAGGCTCAGGTGCAAAAACCGAGTGCTTAGGATTCAGCTCGGTCTTCAGGAGGTGCAGAGCCAGAGCTGGCCTAGTATACCCCTCGGCCGTACAAGCCTTCTGGTGACCCACCCGAAGCGCATCCGGGTACCGATGTCAAGGAGGGTCTGGATAATCTTTTGGACTGGGTAGACGGAAACACGCAAAGCACTTAGGAAATGTCGGACCGGGTGAATTTTGACCATGAAGAAGAAGAGTTGGTCACCACCACCAGTGTTAAACAACCTGTACAAATCAAGACGCCCCCGGTTATCGCATCGCCCAACCCTACACGACTTCCCATCCCGACCTTTCATTTGCAGCTATAAGGCCCAGTCGGCGAAGTCAAATTATGGAGCTTTACGTCGTGTAACAGTCAAGAATCTCTCAGCCTCATCTACATTGCTTAAACGGCCACAGGGTTGTTCTGCTCATATAAGTACACTTGGACGTATCAAGCTGTCTCCGCTTGATCGGCAGCCTGGCCATTCAAGAAATACATTCCCCGGACTTTCACAACTTCCCACTCCTGGCGCATCTCTTAGAGGTGTCAAACTGCCTTCGCTTACAGAACTTGGACTTTTGAAAATCACATTACCGGGGCTTCCGGAACTTCCTTGCACTTCATTTGCAGGTACCAAGCCGCCTCGGCCTAGGCGGGAGATTGACCCTTTGGAGGTTATGATACCCAAGTTTGCGCGTCTTTCTGGTCATGTTATGGGGAGGAACCCTTCTCTGTTGAGGAATGAGGTCGGATTCTCGGAGTCGAACCAGAGTTCATCCCCGAAAGGAAAAGAAAAAGAGAGGAGGATGGCGACGAGAAGGAAAAGAATAAAGACAAGGGCGAAGGAATGGGAAGGGAGAGTAAGTGGGAATTGTTCACTTCTAGGGGCTTGGGCTTGGTTAGGGCAGAGGATAAATGGGGATGGGGATGATGGGTAGTGATAGAGTGGGGTTTGATGATGGAGTAAAATTGTACCTATTATGCACAGACATGAATATGGGAGTGAGATGCGGCGTCACATACATAACATACATTTGCTGCTTTGGAGGAGGGGACTTGGCGGGGGTAAATTGGCTAAGAGGGTGGTAAGATGGGTAGGGAGGGGAAAGGCTTTTGTTTTGTTTTGTCTGGTGGATGGGGGGATTCTTTGCTTAGGCGACTAGCATTTACATTTACAGCGAAAGAGAGAATAAAAGAGGCGTTTTAGATGAGAAGATGGGAGGTATCATGGGAAGGGGATGGAGGGGGGGTTGGTCTTTTTTTCTGTGTTAGAGCAGCAGTGCTCGAGCGTAGGGCAGGTATGAAGGGGATGCAATGTATTGCATTAATTCAGTCTTTTTGTTTGTGCGAGGTGGTAAGAGAGTAATGTGGTGTTATGGACATGTTCCAGTGCTGAATGTGAGCTCTAGTGTGTTATGACATGGTTCCTGCTTTTTGGTACTCTGACAATGATGGGAGATAAAAGATATAATTCAGCGGCAGGATTGGATCATAAACCTCACTATATTTGGGATGGTGGCAACATTTATCCAGGTGTCACAGCATCGGTCAATGATATATTGGAGAAATTCTAGCCGTGCATTACCCCCTACAGGGGTTAGGGTTATATATGGCTTCTCATTAACTACATTACTATTACCAGCCTCACAATTAAAGCCCTCACAATTAAAGCCCTCACAATTAAAGCCCTCACAATTAAAGCCCTCACAATTAAAGCCCTCACAATTAAAGCCCTCGTAATTCAAGCCGTCAATTTAAAGCCGTCAATTTAAAGCTGTTAATGTAAAGCTGTTAATGTAAAGCTGTTAATGTAAAGCTGTTAATGTAAAGCTGTTAATGTAAAGCTGTTAATGTAAAGCTGTTAATGTCAAGCTGTTAATGTAAGGCTTTTGTTTGTAATTAAAACCGTTAATTTAGAGCCTTTGTAACTTCGTTTGTAATCGAAGCTGTTAATCAAATTCATAAATCGAAGCTATAAATTGAAGCTGTTGATCGAAGCTGAGCCATTAAAGAAAGCCGTTATAATTAATTATACTAGGTATTTGGGCTTGTATTTGTACATAAGTAATAATATTAATACTACGGAAATTGAAGGGTTTTAACACGCTTAAGTATTGATTTACACTGTAAATTATACAGGGGAAAAAAATATAAAGCTATGCTGGTTGTGGTTGCAAATGTGGTTGATGATGTAGTCGATGGTATAGTTAATCAGAGCTACAGGGGGTAATGCACGTCTAGAAAAAAAAAAGGGTAATGCACGGCTGAAATTTCTCATGTATTGTATGGGGACTGAAAGGAAGAAGCTAACTCAACTACTGCAAGAACATCTAAATCTCCAGACTAGCCTTGAAGATCTGGGAGAGAAAAGCAAGGGGGTATCTGTCATGTTCTCATTCTCTAAACCAAAATCATTCATACCGCACTTGATAGGTACATAACTTGACAACAGCAAAGTGTTAACAAATAACCAAGAAAACAAAGACGGTTACCACAGCTATGAATAAAACAATAACACCGACCAACCCTAATTCCACTCTCACAAAACATATCTTTTTCAAAATATCTTTCAATTTTTCCTCCTCCCGTCACGAGATGTTGTTCTCTTCCATATCCGTCCATTTCCCCCCAAAAACAGCAAACGCTAACTAGATAGCTACTGGGCAGCAAATAACAAATAAATAACAATCCTGTACCTAGCTTTTAAGATGAGATACGTGGCGTAGGTCCCGCCCAACAAAAAAACGAAACAACAGAAAAAGACAAACCCTTCATCAACACAACATCTACCCACCCACCACCCTAACCGCTTTGTAAATAATATCAAATTTTTGCCTCCCTGTTCCCCTTCGCTCAAACCCATTTTTTCGGTTCGCTTTTCCCATAAACCCACGCTTCCCTTAACAAACATGGGAAAAAAAACACAAAACTAGAAACCACTCCCATCCATGCCAAACCCGTCCATGGGGTTGTCCATCGCCATGTACTCCAGCAGGTCCAACCCACCCACATTCACACCCTCAGCCGTCATCGACACCGAGGTGCTATTGTCGATGTTTTGGAAGAAGGCCGGTCCGGTGGGCAGGTACCACATTTCGTTTCCGGGGTTGGTCCAGTCGTCCAAAAAGGCGTTGGTGTCCAGCCCGTTGTTGTGGCTGTGAGCAGAGTTGTTGCCGTTGCCATTGGTATTGTCCAGACCTGTGGTTGCGGCTGGGGTGGAGGGTCCAAACATGGATGCCGAGCCAGTCGGGTAAGGGAAATTGCCCGTGGTGAGATCCCATGGTGTGGCTGATATGTTGGCTGGGGTTGCAGATCGTTCTTGACACAGGAGGTTAGCATGATTTGGCTGTGGTTCGGAAAACAAGAAAACATACCAGCAGCACCAGCCCCCTCCCTCAACTTCAACCACGGATCCGCCACCCCATTATTGTTGTGATGGGAGTGCTGATGATGCAGCCCGTGCCCATTCACGCCCCCATGTTGATGCCCATTAGCATCCCCCTGAAGCCCCATTATCCCCCCCATTCCATCCTGCTGTTGCTGTCCCGTAGCCGACCCCACTGGCGGTGCTGGTGGAGGGGGCGCATGGATAAACCTGTTCCTCAACCTCCCCGTCAATGTCTCCAGCATATCCGCAAACCTAATGCCCAAGTGCACATCATCCACCACACAGTTCCTCAACGCGCTGACAGTCTGATCCATTAGCCCAATGCTGATCTCCACATCCGACTTGGGTGCCCCCAGCGCAAAGGTCTTGAGTAAGAACATAGCCCCAGAGATAATTCTGAAATACGTTCTCACCGGCGCGTGCTTCAGATAATCATCCGGCAGCAACCCCTCGACCACGGTCCGGAGCAGGTTTCGGCTGCCATTAACAACCTCCCTCACATACTCCTGGTCCTCAACACCAAATCCGCCTAGCTGGCCCAAAGGCAGCTTGCCGTAGTAGTGCTGTGTCTGGGGTGACAGCTGCGGTCCAGATTGCCCCGATACACTGCCGCCTCCCTCCCCTCCGGTCGCGGTACCATTGCCCCCGTTAGGCCCCCCGCCGGCGTTGTTAGTGCACCGTTCGACGACAGCCTGAAGGGAGAGCGAGTTGATATAGATGCGGACGTACTCATACTCAATCGTGAGTATGTGTCTGATGTATGGGGGCATCCGGAATCGCTCAAAATGATTCCACCAGTCCCTCAACAGCGGCTGGAACTCTTTGAGAAGAGAAATGTAGCTCCCGCTCTGGATGATATCAGTCGTGTGCTTCCTCGACCTGAACAATTTCTCGTTGCCGAGGTGCATCGCGTTGCTGATGCCCGCCCAGCAGTGGATGATTTGATCATCGAGCTCCAGATCAGGTATGTAGTTGAAAACATTGGACAGTGACGACTGGTTGGTCCCGGGCGTGTTACCCTCCACAGTATTGGGCCTCCTCTTGAAGGTGTACTTCTCGTCCGACCTCCGCAGCTCGTCAGGTACCATGTTCGTCCAGCCCAACCTACCGGCCAGTTGGCTGAGGTAAATTAAAAGCAGCCTCTTGATCCTGCTCGCTCGGAGCCGGTACGCTTCTTCTTCATACTCTGGCCTAGCAATAGCCCCTGTGGCGAGCAGCTCGTCGATGTCATCAAACACGCCCAACTCATACGCCAAGCCCATCCCTGTGCTCAGCAGCATCCAGCACATCCTATCACTCCGCCACGCCGGCTCAAGCCAGCTTTCAATTCTGGGGCCCCCAATCCTCCCCCCAGGCCGGTGGCTGTCACTATCCACCGGGCTCTGGGAGCTAAAGTCAGGAAGGAGTAGCTCGTCAGTGGCTTCGTTTGGCGGGAAGTGGAGGGCGCGAGGGTGCCATTCTGTCAATATCATCAGGGACTCAATCGTGCCCAGAGTTCGTAGACTGCCTCTCCGCAGACCCCTCCATGGAGCCGTGCTCGAGTTCTGCATATCATCTGCCCCTGAGCCACAGAAGCCACCACCAAACGCCTCCTGACCCCAGACGACTCTTTCGATCATGCCGCGGAGGTAGGTCCACAACTGTTCGTGGATGGCGTGTGAACGACAGTGGCCGCCGGTGCCGGGCATCTTGCGGTATCTGGAGGCGATGGTCAAGAGGGTCACGGTGAGTATCGGTTCCTCAGTCAGTAACGTCAAGTGAGAAGACGGCGTCTGGAATGTCGGCGGTGATATGGGTGTAAGTGGTGAGAGGTACTTGTAATAGCTGGGCCATTGTCAGCATTGGTCGCTCCAAAAACAGACACCAGGGTAGTCCATACTATTCAATGTAATCAATTGCTTCCTGGGCGGTAAACCATCCTGCCCGTACGAAGCGGAATCTCGCCCAGGCCTTGAGGGCCTCTTCCTTGCCAAGATCCGGCAGCTGCTCGGTCTTGCTAAGCTCCGGGTCGATCTGCTGGTCGACGGTGGGGCCATCTGCTCGCGAGGGGTGACGGGTATGATGGTATGTGCCCGGTGTAATCGTGTTCGACGACTTGCGTGAATCGACCTGATTGTGGGCATGGATGGAGTGGGAGTGTGAATGCGAATGCGCCTGTGACTGTGTAGCTCGGCGGCTTGGAGCGGGGTTCTCGTCGATCTTGTGCGACGAGCTGTTCGCATGTCAGTTTACTAAACCTCAATGCTGACGACAGCACCTAAAACACTAACTTATCCGTAGCAGCCTTGTAAAGCAAATCCAGCGCATCGTGAGGTCCATACACCTCCCTCCTCATCATGGTCTTCGCCTCGAAGTTCTCCAGTGGTGTATTCGGCTCGCCGTTCCCAAACTCCCCACCACCGCCTACACTCCCCCCTCTCCCTCTCGTCGACGCCAAGTCATTGGGCCTTTTGAGAGGTATCGATCTCCCCCGGCTACCTCCGGGTGTAAGCGGGACCTCGCTGTAGAGTCGTCGATCATACGCAGCCGTGCTGCTCGCAGGTGATTCGACCGTGGTCCTGAGCGATTTCCTGCCATTCCTCAAGATATATTCATCCTGCTCCGGGTCCTCCTCCACAGACCCATCATCAATCTTTCTCTTCCGTCTCGTCGCGCTAAAGTAGCATTCTTTGCTCTCACGGCGGCACCGCACGCAAGGCGGTTCGTGTGGATCATCGACCGATCCCAAATCGCAACGGACTTTTCGACGGCGGCAAGGTATGCAGGCTTGGTACACCCGTTTATGTTGCTGAGGTTGTCCACTACCACCCTGTACCTGGGTGACAGAAGACTGCGACTGTTCCCTATGGTGGCCCGGACGTAATGGGGGAGAAACGGCCCCACCAACACCGGACCCGGCCCCGGCGGAGCCACTTGGTGGCGGAGGTCCAGAAGCGGAGCCTCCTGCGGCACCCGAAGATGACAGGGCGGCGGCGGGTGAAATTGGCGACATTGACAGCTGTGCGGCCGAGGCGGCAAATTGCGCCATGACGGGGCAAGCAAGCAAAGGCGGGCTTCCTTCTGTGTGGTGCAGTCGGTCGGCCTCGGCTGCGGGAATCGGCAGGCACGACGCAACACACGTCACTTGCTTTTCGGGCTGTCGGTTCGGGTCTCTGTGTTTGCTGGGTATGCTATGTGTTGGTGACTTGGGTTCGCCCTATAGAATTGTTTCAATCGCCAGGTATTCGTTGCTGGTCGGCCCCAGAATGCCCCGAGCAGAGAGGGCGTTTGCGCGCGTCGCGGCGGCTTGAAGCGGTTTGCGGTGGGTGAAGGAGGAGTCGGGGTTCAAGGGAAAGTCAGGATGGAACCTGCTTTTGGGGCTAGAAGGGCCCCATTCAAAATAAATTCCCGGGTCCTCTGCTTTTTGGTTGCACCTCAAAGGCTGATGGAAAAAACGCCCCGGGCGAGCTAGCCACCATGGCCTGGGCGTCCCTTGGCTGCGGGGTGAGCGAAGGAGGGGGTGCGCGGCAAACGAACGCAACGGATGTCCACTGAGGAACCTTGAGGGAGCCTATCAGAGTCACGATCAGAGACAAGGCAGGACAAGGCAGCTCTTACACCTGCCTAGCTCTGTCTAGAGAGAATAAAACCAACTCGATCCCCTCGATCTCGAGCCCATCAAGGTGGCTCTTTGAACGTTTCGTGCCGTCAGCACTTTCCTCTGTAGGTCAAGGGCGGATGACCTCGGCAACGTGCCAAAGAAGCGCGATCCTTGTTTCCCGCTTCTCCTCCTTTTGTGGCGGTGTGTGCGAGCGTGTGAGCTTGTGAAGGTGTGTACGAAAAGTAGGAGTCAAGTCACGAAAACTCCAATTCCCAATTCCAGATCGGGAGCTATCAATTGGATGAGAAACAACAACTCGGCTTGCCCTTATCCGCCCCGGTGTGTGTTCAATTCGGTGTCGGCCGGGCGTTGGTTACCCCAAGGTGTAACATTGCATTGATAACGCTTCAGCCTCCAAGTCAGTCTTGCATGTCTGCATAAAGGGTCTCTTTCTCCTCGATCAAAGCCATTATCTTTGTCTGCCTTTAAACAGAGACTCAGCTCAACAATCAATTGTTACATCCGGTATCAAACATCAAAACTCCGCAAATCGACAAATCATTTTCAAGTGTAGTCATCAGAAACGAGTCACTGGCTCGTCCATAGGATGTCCGTGCCGTGTAAAACTTGGGTCACGTTTTCCATCAATTCCAAGTTTGTTGAAGGTCATGTGGTTCTTCCAACTCAGCCTCCATTGACCACTCACCAAGCAGCTTTTTCACCTTGATCCAGCTCGGTATAACTGAGCAGGTATCTTTTCCACACCTCCCATGCTTGACCTCGGCTACAAAATTCTCCCGATGTCATGAGCCCTATAGCCGGCAACGCCGCGTACCTTGCATCCAGATATCACCATCTCACACACCGTCACCAGATATAAAAATCTCCGATCACTGACTACAAGCCCCAAAATACCCCATCACATGCCTAACAAGCACCACGAGTTACCCGCCAGTGCGATGAAGAAAGTCTAGACAATTCGTACTTCGAGTCTCGCACCCGTCCATCACAACTGTGACGAAGACTTCCTGCTTGACCAATCCCAAACCGCCTCCTTACCCCAGTGCCATTCATTGCCTCTGAACGTGATCACGAGATTGCTAGAGGAATGCCAAATTATGTCATGGCAGAATGCATCACTAGTTTCTCTATTCAGAGGAGAGATACATGTACAGTTACAAGACCAACAACCACACTTGCCACTACCGCGATGCCTCGACCCCATTTCCAGAAACAAAGGCAGATAGCAAAAGAACTCAATTTAAAAAGCAAAATCCTGGCCCGATTCCATAAAAAAGGGCACGCACATTTCGCTAAAATCGAGAAGCAGAATCTTTAGAGCTCGCCCAGATATTGAAAGCCTCTCCGCGTAAAAAGACGAAAAAGAGATCATCCCCAGCCTGCCTGTAAAAAGACATAGAAGCCCGATGACGCCAGCCAGCGAAAAAGAAAAGAAGAAGAAGTCTCATCTCCTACCCCTGCGATGTCAATCAAAGCCCACAAGCTTCATCCTCTCTCCCTTTTCCGTCTTCCAAGACGCCCAGAACGCCATTGCAAATGCACCGCAGTTTGTTGAGTGAAAAAAGACCAAGAGGAAACCCAGCAGGAGCCGACTTAGTCCCTCCCGAGGACATTGGCGCGGGTCTATCCATCAAACTGTCAGCAAACCAAACCAATACTCTCAAACACCACCCAGGGCAAAAACTCACCAAGTAATCCCAAAGCACCTTCATCAACGGATCCGGCAACGTGTACAAATCCACCGAAAACTCCCCCTGGTCAACATTGTTCTGGATAAACGTCCCCTCGTCCTTCCCGTCATGAATCAGCTGAATCACCTGCAGCAAATCATCCTCGCTCAGCTTCACCAGCCCATCCGCCATCTTCTCCACATCAAACGTCTTCTTCTTCTTGCTCCCCTCCCCGCCCTTCTTGAGCTGCTTCCTCTCCTCATCCGACGGCAGCGGGCCCGTCTCCCTCAGCAGCGCCTGCAGCGCCTGGCTCGGATTCTTGAACGTGACGGAATGCACATTCTCATACTGCGGCGCCGCAAAGTTCAGGTCGTGTAGGATCGTCTGCTTGCCCCCCTTCTCCGTCGTGTAGAGCTCAATCGACATTTCAAACTCGCCCCAGCCCTCGTTGGTGCAGCGGAAGGGTGGCTCGGTGAATGCTATTTCCCACATTAGCATCCCCATATATCCAACCTTTGCGCAAATAAATAAACCTACTCTGAACAGGGTTGTCAAAACTCGGATGCAAGTTGTAAACAACCTTGGTAAAGCACCGTGCCGGCCTCTCCCTCCCCTCCTGGTCCAAAACATAAACCTCAATCGTCCACTCCTTCATCGGAAACCCCTCGTTGACGGGGGGCTTGTCGATGTTGTGCTGCTCCGTCACAATCTTGACCTTGCGTTCGACAATCATCTTGACGTTGGTTTTCTCGTTGTTGTTGTTGTTGTTGTTGTTGTTGTTGTTGTTGTTGTTGTTGTTGTTGTTGTTGTTGTCGTGGTCTTCCTTGTTGTCGTCCTTGTCCTTGTTGTTATTCTTCTTCTTGCTGCCGCCTCCCTTCTTGTTGTTGATGGCGCCTCTGCCCGAAACGACCCTAATACCGGGTGTGGTGGTGGTGGTGGAAGACTGGTTGCTGCGGCTCGAGTTGTTGTTCGCACCTAAAATAAAATAAAATGTTTTGCCCAAAGTCAGCGACATCATCCCATCAATCTCGAGTGTAATGTTTTTGCGCCCAGCCACAGAGCCCCAGCCCCGCGCGTGCCATCAAGTCTTTCCAATATTGCAGCTGTAAGCATCCCCCTTCCCCTCTCCCCCCCCAAAAAAGACAGCCTTGCTTCTTCCTTTCCTCGCAATCAGTCAAAGTTGCGTAGAGCTCCCCAAAGCTAGGCAGCAAGCGCGAGCTCCAACACCCTCTCTCTCCATCCAAACAAAAGGAAACAAAGCTCCTATACCTCACCAGTAAATCTAACTTCCCTCTCTCGCGTATATCTGTCGTTTCGAAATCGCGCGCGTGTGTGTGCAGTTAGGGCGTAATTAAAAACTCGCAAAAGTGAAGCAATTCCCAGCCGTTGTGTCAAAAAGAAAAGAAAGGAACAGAAACGCGCTTCTCGATGCGCAAGCAACCAACGACACGAAACCCACCCAACCTTCCGCCAAGCGTGAATCACTATACCAGCAGCAGTTCCCGCGCCCGAGCCACCACCATTGTGGCTGATGCGACGGGCGGGAGCCGTTTCCTCAAAAGTAAGTTATCCGAAGTTTAACCGGATAATACCGTTTTCTGGAATATGCTGTGGCGTAGTCGGACAAACTCAACTCGAAAGAAGCAAACCACCACCTCGAGTAAAAGAAAAAGTCAAAAATCAAAAGTGAATAAATTCACACACACCGACAATATCAGTTCCTCTAGAGAAGGAATTCACCAGCAAGTTGCTGAAATAAAGTGAACACCTGCCCCGTCATCTTTGGTTGCCGTTATTGTGTGCTCACGTTGTTGTTTACCTATCAGCCAAACCACCGAGATTGGTCGCCGGGAACTCCTCAGGCAGAGTCGTTCCTTCCACTTTCTCCAGGTAGAGACTCTAGGCCTATCAGCGGCCACGTAGGACCGCTCTGCTGCCTGATCAGGCTGGGAGATTCGAAAGATCAGACGGAACCAAACAAGAGTCGAACAGAAAACTTGATGCTACGTAATTCCTCTATCTACAGCTATCTTGCTGCTCATCGTCTTCGCTGAGGGACGGCTGATGTATTCCACCAGGCCCAAAGGGGGGAAGGGCGGAGGAGAATCCATACCATGACATTCGCAATTGTAATCCAGCCCTCCTTCTTCTCCATATTCCACATACTCCATCGCTCGGGGATAATAGTCTTGGGGGGTAGTGGTTTTGGGATCTTGATGTGGTTGTTTACTTAATCCTGAGCTCATTCATTTTCCATAAACAGTCAAAAGAAGTTTTTCTTTTTTTTGCTTAGGCAGTCTCCTCCTTCTTCTCCTCCTCCTTGGCCTCCTCCTTGGCCTCCTCCTTAGTCTCCTCCTTGCTCTCCTCAGTCTTCTCGGCGGCGGCCTCAGCAGCCAGTCTCAGGGCCTCGTTCTCCTTCTGGGCCTTGATGAAGGCATCCTTGAACTGGTTGGCATTGTCCGAGTTGGCGAAGCGGATGGCAAGAGTGACAGCCTCGGGCTCGCCCTCGCTGACATCGGCGGAGGCGTTCCACACCCAGCTGCGGTCAGAGCCAACGTTGGGGGAAAGCTTCATCTCGGGCACAACTACATCACATGTGAGTCTCCAAAGTCAACATACATAGCCTTCAGGGGGAAAACATACTGTAGTGGTTGGCGCAAACCTTGAGGGTCTGATCACGACGCATGATCAACCGGGTCTTGCCATTCTCCTTGTGCTTGAGCAGACGGACATCGCCAGTCCCGCGCTCCTTCCACTCGCGGGTCTCAGCAACATACTTGAACAGCTTGGCGCGCATCTTGAACACCTGCTCCTCCGACTCCTCGTTGGTCTTGACCTCGACCTTCTCGGTCAGGCGGATGACTGGCTCGAAATGGACATCCTCCGACTCGGGGGCCTGGTCCTCATCGGCGGCAGCAGCAGCCGCAGCCTCGCGCTGGGCCTTGGCACTGCCAGAGTTGTCACCGCGGTCCTCCTCCTCCTTCTTTTCCTTCTTGGCACCGCCGCCAAACATGGAGAAAACAGACGAAGAGGTGACGGGCTTCTGCTCCTCAGCGACAGGGGCGGCAACCTCCTCGACGGGCTTGGTCTCGTTCTCGGGGGCAGACATCTTTGCGGTTTGTGGTGGTTTGTAGATGTTGACCGTGGTACAAAAAAGTGGAGGGGAAGAAGAAAAAAAGAGCTGCTAATAATCTGGATATAGCACAGCATACTCGTCAGCGCTTATCGATACATTTGTGATGAACGACCCCGCCACGGAGCGAAAGTTCTTTGCCGGGCACGTATGAGCGGAAGTACAGTATATTGGGAGAGCCATTCCAAAATGTAACCCGACGTCGACGTCGACAACTCGATATCGTAACCGCAAGGGTTGCCGAGGGCAGAGCATAAACATGCTTCCCCATGTTGTTGCTTTACCCTCCCCCGCCATCCATCGAAGGCGCGCACGATCTTGCAACAAGGCGGGGTCGATTTTCCATAAGCAACACCAGATTCATTGGATCGCTCAATGCCGCCGTGTCGATAAGGCCCATTCTCATGCTGGCAAAGACCTTCGACACCAAAATAAAGGAGGAGCAATGGAAAATGTGTGTACGTACCAGATGTTGGGTATCCGCGAGCTGCTTTGCACAAGACGCGCGCGCGAGAGAGAGTGAAAGAGAGAGAGAGGTGTGATGTGATGGGGTGGTGCTGGAGTGGACTTTTTAGGATGTTAATGGTAGAAGTGGGTGGCTGTTGCCCGTCCAGAAAGGAAATAAGTGGATAAGTTTTTTAGTAAATTTAGCTTGGGGAGGGACAGGTAGAGTGACCGCTGGAGCAGCTCTCTCTTCAGGCTCAGTCAGTTCAGTCAGTCACAGTCACAGCAACAGTGCGAGGCAGCAGGCAAGCGTGGGGTTGGGAAAGATGGAACCCAACCGAAAGATGATGATTGTTGCCCCTCCCCCTCTCACAAGGGTGGGGCTTTCACCTGCTGATTGGGTAGCAATTGCTTGGTTCAAAATGCAGGTTAGGCTTCATCATGGTGAAGGCCTGTGCGTCAGTGAAGGGTGGGGCCATGATATACCTCTTGGCACAAGTTCCGAGTTCCAGCCCAACGACGACAGCCCCTGAGGCCGCCCCTGAATCCGGCATTTGATCCATCTATCAAAGAGCATATCAAAGTTGCCCAGTCAAATATTCACAATCAACAGCCTGACACCATGCCCAACTCACTTCACTACCCATCTTACAATCAAAAGCTTACAAGTACACTGCATTTCCACGTGTGGTATAAGACAACAACAACGCATTGGTCTATGAGCTGCCAAAGCAAGCAAGCTGTCTGATATCATCATCATGGCTTTCCATTATCTCTCTGGCCACGTAGAAATAGAAAAAAAAGACAAAAGTAAAACACAGTGTGAAGTCCATAAGCATAGCCAAACCAACTACAAATCAAAAACCAACGCAGCCTCAAAACGCCCGTCCCAAATAACCCTTCACCGCCAGCTGTTTGGTTTCCCATGCCATATCGATATGCCCGGTGGTAGGCCAATGTTCCTCCCTATCCGTTTACCGTCCTGTAGCCCCAGCCGGTCCCATCGCGAGCCAAAAAAATAAAAACACAAAAACAAAATAACTTCCCATATTATTATTCAACGCATAATCTTCTTCATCCACCCGTTGGCCCGGTTGATGTCCTTAGCCATGTGACCTGCCGTCTGACAACGTCTCTTGAAAGGCAACCAGGACTTGCCACAGACTTCCGTACCAGACCCGCCCTTCTCAAAGGCCTGGACCTTAGCCAGCTCGTCCTGCCTCATCTTGAGAAAGCGAGTTGCGTTTCGCTGGTAGGCATCGTGTTCCTCCATCTTCCCCTGCGCCTTGAGCCAGAGAAGCTTCGACCGGATTTGAGCTTGGAGGACAGACAACTCGGCATGTTCCTGGAGCTGTCCTGCTGACCAAGTAAGCTGCTCCTTTGCCCAGCTCCCAGCAGATTTGCCAGCCTCCAAAGCATGCTTAAAAGCATTGGCGACGGCTCCCTCGCCCACCTGGGATGTCGCACCATCCACACCGGAGGACACCTTCTTCATCACGTCCTGCAACATGTGCAAGCCCGCCCCAAATGCGTTCGTCATACCAGTCTTCCCCAAATCAACCTCAAAGGTTTCATTGATCTTAGGCTTCCGAGTGGAGACGATGGTCACATTGACCGCGCCCCAGGCATCCTTTGGTTGAAGCTTGATGAGGAGGCCTTGGTCCACGGAGCTGATGTCTTTCTCAAGACAGACACCGCCGCGGCACACATTGAGGTTGATGCCATTTGGCAGTAGGCGGCGAGCCTTGTGATTCGAAGGAACACCCACCAAAATCTCGCTGGCACCGGCAATGCTGGCGGAAAGCGCAATATTCTTGACAGGAACTGGCTTCTTCGTCTCCTGCTTTTGCGGCTCCGGTTGAGCGGGAGCCAGTGACCGGTCAGACAAGAGGCCAGCATAGGAGAGAGCAGACGCCAAAGAACTAGTTAGTGGTGCTGTTTGACTGATTTCGACAGTCCTGGTCTCCGTGAGGCTAACGACAACTGTCTTGGTAGTTGTTAACACGCCAGCTGAAATGCTCGTTGTCGACAAGGGGCTAGCCGCGCAAACTGGGGTAGAGCCAAGGTTGGCAGCAAGTGGCACTTGTGTGGATGGGGCGACAGATGACGATGGGTCCCGAGCAAAAAGTGACATGAGGTAGGGGGAGAAGAGAGCCAGAAAGAGGGGCACGAGGAAAGGAAGAAGACGTTGAGGACCACCGCGCTCCACGAACTTTGCCCAGCTATCCCTGGCTGCATCAAGAGCCTCCACAATCTGTAGCCGGGGCATGTTCTTCTTCTTGGGTGTCTCGACTTCAATGAACGATTCCTCCTCTGGCTCCGACAGTCCGGTGAGATAGGCCAAGTTGCGGTTCATTTGGCGAGCGTCGATATCGTTGAAGGATCCAAGGTCAATGGGGAAGCGAAGGGGGGCCAGTGGCCTGTCGGGGTCTCGAGACTCCAAGCAAAGATGGATAGCATGCTCGTTCACATAATCATTCCAACTGCCCTTGTTGCACTTGGCAAAGTCCTGCGCTTCCGAGATAAAAATGGACGGGACGCGGTGGCGCCTCAAGAAGTTCCAAGCAGCGTCTCTTGTCCGCTCCGCCTCGGCGTCGTCTTTCTGGCTGCAATAAAAGAAGGCGATGTGTGGCAGAATGTATCTAGGCTGGATGACATTGCCGCCAGGTGAGGATATGGACGTGTATACCTTGTCGTGCTCCACGGTAATGGTGTACACTGTGTCTGGGGGGAACGAGGATCCCTCGTAGATGACCTCTTCAGCTGATGTGCAGTGCTCGACTTTGATTTGACACGGCGAGGCGTGCATGAGATCAAGCTCGGGTGAGGAACCGAAAGACGAAATGGGCACAATATTGTAGACTCCTTCCCTGTCTTGGTTGCTGTGATCCTGATCCTCGTCGCTGGTACTGGGGGAGGCCCAAATAGCATTGCAAGTCTTGAGCACGATAGCCCGTTGAGCCTCAGGTCGGCCCACATAGAGGACACGAAGGGGTTTCTTGGTCGAAAGGTGAGCCTGGGACATAGTCTGACGAATAGTGGCCACAAGGCGCTTGGGCTGTTGCGACAAATCTAGTTGAGCTGCCAGAGAGGCCGAGTCGTCCTCATTATAGTCCCGCACGGCATGCTTCGCCGAGATCTTCTCGAGCATCAGAGGCTCGTCACCATCGTCCTCCTGAAACTCGATTGCCCGCACGACAACACCAGACCCCTCAGAGGACGAGCCACACTCCAGTGCAGATGCGGGGAGCTGTGTAGAAGGGTTCCCCAGCGCCTCATCCGTATACCTGATCGAGGAAGCATGTGAAGAATTACCGACCTCCTCGTCGTCTTCTTCATCGTCAACATCTTCTTCCTCCTCCACTTCACCATCGGACTCGCTCGTATAATGGTGGTCCGAGCCGCCCAAGCTATGGACGTCGTCAGACCGACCAGCGCAGAGAGAGCTTGTGGATTCGGTCAAGCGGCCATCTTGGCTCTCGGAATCGGTGGTGTCGGCGGGGTTGATTATCTCATAGGCCGAGTCGGCCAGATTGGTCGGCTCTAAAGCGGTTGCCTTCATGATGTCGGGCGAGCTCCTGGAAATCCAGTTGGCAAGATCTTGACTGCCTTGAGGTTTGGGGAACCGAAGAGCCGGCGACGATGGTGTGAGGTCGTCGTCTGGCGTAGAACTGCAAGTGTTGAAGATAGGTCGAGTGTTGTCTCTGGTCTCGGTGCCAACGGCGGGGTTAAATGGGGGGAATTCGATGGTCTGCTGTTCCATCATGAACGATGTGTGTCAGCCTGCACAGGTAATGTCATAACCCGACGTCCGAACCCGAGACTGCTGGCGGGGACAGTCGAGGCAAACAAAACAAGCGAGGAAGGCAAACTGAGAGCCGACCAAAAGTTGAAGTTGAAGTAAGTGTTGGTGATGTGTAGTGAGGGAGGGGCAGGCAGGCAGGGTATGGGAGGCGAGGCTCAAGGTGGGGGAGCGTCCAATGCGGAAGGAAGGAAAGTGAAGCAGAGTAATAGGGCAGGCAAGGAAGCACTCGGAACACGGCGGAGAGTGGGTGACTGAAACTGGGCCGGGCGTGAAAGAAAAAGGCCACTTGACGTCCCAAAATTCAGACGCGTGAATTAAACTAACTTTTGATTCAACACTGCGGTTTCCTTTCACCTTGCTCTTTCCAGGTTCCTTGGGGGCACTAAAAAGCCAGACTTTGTTGCGGTTCGCAGTTTGGGTTTCTGCCTGCGCCCCGGGCCAGAGCTGCCTTACACTGGGCTGCGAGGTGGGGAAGGAGGCAAGTCGTGTCAGCCTGTGAATGAGCTCCGGGGGATCTGGTGGCAGCTGTCAGGACGACAATGAAGTCGAATGAAAACGGACAGCACGACACGACTAGTCAAGGCGTGTTGGTCCGGGTCGCCAGTCGAAAGCAACAAGTCGCATTCGGCTGCTGTTATATGGGGGAAGCAGAGAGTGAGAGAGAGTGTGTGTGGTATGGAAGGAGGCAGGTGATGAAGTGGGAGAGTGGAGGAGAGCAAACGCAGGTCTCTCGACAACGTGGGACAGAGTGGGATAGCCCAGAATGGATGGGTAGATGAGGAGAAGATAAGCTGTGCCTACACCTCAGGCTGCATAATTCGTCCTTGTCCCGAGACTGCTCTGGGTTGGAGCCTACCTATAAGTTGAGGTGCCGCTGGCTATCACAAGACGCGGCCTGCCCCTCATCGAGCTGTTAACCCACTGCGGGGTTTGACCAAGCTCAGGGAATAAGGTACGGGGAGCATGTCGGGTGCTGGACATGTCCAAGGCTCCAAATTCTCACCATGAGGCGGCAAATATTGTTGAGAGTTCTGTTTGTCTTTTTAAGGTCCTCTGTTTACGACGAGTCTGCAATCAAAATCCCTACCAAGAGATGCATTCTCGCTCTTTGAACTACCGACTTACACGACCCCCTCCGGGATAGAAGCTCCACGATGGTTGTCCCCACTATGACCGCAGACAGTGGGGCCGAATCCTCACCCAACCAAAGCTAAATTCGAGGTCAACCCCAAGCCAGACCGTCGTGTCCGGATCACAGGCTCGCCAGATATCGAATTTGACGCCACAGGCAACAAATCACTCAGTGGAGATGAATCATCACTCCTTTCCGTCGACTTCAATGCTCGGGCACGACTTTCATGAGCGCGGTTGATTGCTCCCTGCCGTCATATCAGTTCATACCGAGCGCTCCACCGTCATCGTTATCAACATCAATCTCCCATCCCCACATCACACCTTGGCATCACGTTAGATGGCAATGAGGGGAATCACAGTACAGTACTGATGCGGGGTGGTGGTGGTGGAGGCGAATGGTGAAGGTGATAATGTTCCTCAGTTTCAATATGTGATACAACCTGATTGCGCCTATCCGCTTGCACACAGCGAGACCTGCTGGCGCTCCCGCTTCCTAGTAATACAGCAGCTCAAATACAGAGAGACCAAGAGACTAATGCAAGAAGTTTAACCCAAACTGAAAAATGCCATTCCATCATTTTGCAAAAGATCGACCCTGAAGGGGAGCCTCGAGGTCGTGGTATCTTTGGTAGTCATCTCATAATATCTCGCATCTTCCCAACATGACCGTTATGTGTAAACCAGTAAGAGTAAAAGACGGGCGCGCCTCTGAGGTGGCCCCAGCCACCAAGTGAAAATAAAAGCCTCTCAACCCTTTCCCTGATTTGGATTTTCCAAGTGACCCAGACATGAACATGCAAACCGTGACCCAGTGTCAACACCGAACTGGAAACCATACAAAAGAAAACCTGCCCAGACGCAATCACAAAATGTTGTGCTTGGTAAAGATCCTCTTGAGGGCATCCGTGTCGAAGTCATCCTCATCTGGGATCAACTCCAGTATGCCAGTCAGGTTCGCAAAAAGGTCGCCTTGGTTGCGGTAGGCCAGCACCGCCGGTACACCGGCGTTGTCGAATTCGATTTCCTCGTAGTGTACTTTGACAAACCGAACAGTGGGATGTGTTGAGACGAGGGGGACGAGGGCTGATTCGATTGCCGCTGATACTTCGCTCTAGTTATCGAGTTAGCACAAGCTTTTATCCAGCACGAGGACGGCTCAAACAAACCTGATGGTCATAGACAAACACCACAACAACCGTTTCCCTCCCAACCTTTTCTATCGAGTCCAGATAGCCAAGAGCATCAACCTCCTCGAAACGGCCATACATCCTGACGCTTGGGCTTGTCCTCCTGTTCCGGACAGGATTCCTGCTCTCCTCCTCCAGCTCTCTCTTTCTGCTTTCCCGCCAGCGATTCAAGAACTCTTCCTCATCGGCGTCCTCAGCTCCGCTTGCGTCGCTGTCGGTCCCGCTGTGCCTGCCTCCTTCGAGACCAAAGACACTTCGGCGAACAGTGCGCGCCTTATCCTCCCAGGTCCGTTGCCGCGCATTCTCGTATGATCTTGCGTCGGCAATCACACCCTTCACACCAGTAGAATGGCCGTCGTCGAACGACGTTGGTGGGAGGCGCAACGCTGTGCGAGAGTCCATAGTAGGCATCCTCATGGCTTCGTCGATTTTCTGAGCGCGATACTGCTCCTCCTCGTCTTCGCTGTGGTCAGCTGCCTCTCTAGCAGCACTCGCTCTGTCTTCGGGGTGTATTCCGTCCAGTGAATCACGACTATTCTTGTCGAGAAAGGTAGCGAATTCTTCTTGGGCCGGTGTAGGGTTCGACATGGTGGGCTAGAAGGGGGGGAGCGAAGGACGTGTGAGCGCGGGGTGTGGTGAATTAATATTCGGGACAGCCTGAGCAATGACGGCCAGGTTTCAGGGGAGCGGGAAGGACTGCGTGTTGACAGGTAGGGCAGGCGGCTGCTGTGTACGGCGAGTCCGGTATTCGACAGGGGCCGCGGTGTCCCTAATCGAATATCCTATCACGGCACGGGAAGTTTGTGTGACTGTGTTCTTGAATGCTATGGGCGAAAAACAGGGTCGTGTGATGGGAAGGCCAGTTCGCTGGGGGTAGAATAGCCGGTTGCAGATGATAGTTTCTGGGTATCAAACCACGCGGCGGCCGAATGCAACGTCAGGATGGGAGGCAATGGATGCCGAGAGTGGGATCGGTCACTGGAGTGGAGGGTGAGAGGGTGCGCCGTGTCAGAAAAAGCAGGCAGCGAGAGTTCCAGAAGGCGACGGGAGAAGGGAAAGATGCTCAAAGGCTGGGCAAACATCAGCGGTTGCTGGAAGTGGGAACCACCTCACAAGTGGGATCGGCAAGGGGTTGAGGCAGGGGCTGCACGGGCCTTGCGCCCTGCACTCGTCGCGTGGTCGACAGGGATTGACAGCCCAACGAGAAAGGACGAAAAAGGATTTCGAGGATTCAGCTACACCTCATTCCAGCCTCTCAATCTCTTCCCACGGGAGATTTGCTTGACGGCGCGGAATTTTACAAACGTGGCGTGAGAGAGGCTTGGAGGGGCACGACGTTGAAGGTTGAACGGCCAAGGGCCAACAACAATTGTTTGTGAGTTCTGATTCAGAGCAAGATGGAGCTGTTAGATAATCTTAGATAATCGCTATTATATGTAAGAGTTCAAGCATCTTCAGCCCTCTTGGTTCCTGTTTCAAGCGGCCAATCGAGCATTGGCGATATGGAGAACGTACCGGCCTCGCCTACAAGTAACGAGTCGGTGAGAAGCACATTGCTAGTGACTTGAATTGAGGGGGTGGGGGAGCAAAGCGCAGCATCTTTCGGCAGAACAAACCACCCTCGTGGAGGTTAGTGTGTAAGGCCAGAACGTGCGACCCCAGGCCGAGGATCTCCAGCCATTTCGACGGCATTCAAAGATTTCCGATCTATGGGAAATTTCTGCATTGCTGAGCCTGAGCTTCATGCATATTATTTCCACACTCCCTCAAGAAGAACCCGAGGGCGAGGATCCTGAATCCTCCTCCTGTGCTCCATACAATACATCAAACACGGAAGAACACTGTTCAAGGCTCTATGGTTCCTCGAACAACCAAATCAAACGTCATGTTCACTATAACAGTACTCACTGCCCAACAGTTTGCTTCCTCATCAGCCGAATGAATGATCTCATACGAGGCAAGATCTCGGCGCCGAGTACGAACTCTTCGCCATCGGTAGCCGGCAAAATCAGATCAACGTCCTGTTCCTGGCCAGATCTCCATCGCACACGTTTCATGCTGTGTTTCACTTTTTTTGCTTGCCCTTGTTTCCCCAGACCCCAGTCCGCACGATGCAGGAGAGTGGGGTTTATCCAGAAATCAAGTTTAGCGTGTTTCCACCCTGTCTGAATTTTTCCTTTCCTTCCAGAAGCCTTCCATTTCGAGACGTGAAGCCTCCGAGACCACCGATGCCGTGGCCCTGAGCGTCACCGCCCGTATGGTTCCGCACCGGGCCTAAGCACGTCTCGATAGTACCTGCATAAGGATTATGTTACCTTCCCTGTATCTAAAAGGAGTTATTGGATTCTGCGGTCCTACGGATGAATGTGCTCAGCGCACATGCCGGACACGGCGAGAAGGTTGGTAGATGTCTGTCGAGTCCCGACGCTCAGGCTTCTTGTGGTATATGTAGTGCATGATCCTGAAAATCTCAAGAACGGGACAACTTAACACGGTTCGTTCTCCCAGTCCGTGTTAGTCATACCCAAACCACCTGCATCATGACAATAGGGACTGTAAAGCGCCGATCTACAGTATCGTTTCCTTGAGTTTATCTCAAACAGTTGGGCGGGCGTCAGATACCTCTCTCCATGGACCTCGGGCAGGATCTTCGTCGCGGAAGAACATCAAGGCATGAAGGATAGACATGGCCCCACATGACATCAGCCAGCTCGCAAGAACGATCAGGTTCTTGAGCTGTTTAAATCAAGTTTGCCATCGGTGAACGCCGTGTCTTGGAAGAGATCTATTCCTAGGCTGGGACACCCTGATAACGGCTGACCAGGAACTGCACACCCTATGCTGAAGCATCCAAGCCAGTGGCAGTTATTTCGCAAAAGTACATCGCCTCTAATAAGACCGCATTAAGACCAAGTATTCTTCCATGGCTTAGTTTCCACTCTCATGTGTAAGCACAGAAAGTAAACAATCTCAAGTAGTTGGCAATCTTCTTATCACAGAGTCATTATATCCCATAAAAGACTTCCACATCGCCAAATAATATGAGGTCATGGGCTTGTCCTAATGCCCGTCTTGCCCCAGCACCTCAAGGCCCCGTACCATCGTTTCAATATTCCCAGCAAACATTCGTACGAGCTTGGTCAGATCTATGCAGGCACCTCGGTCTAACTTCCAAAGATGGTTACAAGCTAGTTCTATATTCAAGTGCCTCAAGCTGGTGAAAGCACGACATTAAAGCACCACCACAAAATCGATGGCCAGCTTATTACTACCATACAACGAGCCATAGGTATATCTCGTGGGCTTCGTTTACCTTCTGCATTGACAAGCCCAGTGTTTACGCAGAGCGAGGCTGGGATCTCCCGAGTCGAATACTCAACTACAATTTGGTCAAGAATGGTGGTACGGCAAAGCAAGTAGATAATTGATAACCATACCAGGGTACCTAGGTACCTAGGTGACTACGGTACGCATTGTTCGAGTAGTTATTACAAGAGAGCTAATATGTCCCCAGGAGACGTTGAACGATCTGGAAAGGCGCTCAATATCTCGAAAGAGTTGTGAATTGAGCATAAAGCTAGAGATCCGTTGAAGCACAACGCCAAGACATAGACCCTAACACACAGTCTCCTGTTGCCAGAAAAGAAATACTGAAAATAACAAGTAGATAAATCCTCTACCAGAAATGACTGAAATCTCAGGGCTTTATGCATCTAGTTAGGTATTGGACCCAGCAGGGGAAAACGAGCTTGATAAGCAAGGTAGGTAGATATCCAACGATACCCCCCGTCGGAAGTCATAATCCTCCAAGAGATTCAGTTATTGTTTCATTGCTATCTCCTCATTATTATCCTGGTGGAGGGGACCGTATCAGTCCAGCATTCACCACCCTTCATACCTAGGCATACTGGACTAAACAGTGGGATGGTGCTATAAAACACAGGACAGGTTGTTGCCGATCAAACACTCGTCCCTCTTTTGCTTTTTCTTCCTTTACTCCGTTTGTTTTGTGGTTTGTTGTCCATGCTCACAGGATCTCGCCAACATCAACTCTCTCCCTTTCGTCTCTCTCATCTAGAACGACGTCCTGGGAGTGTTGTTGAACTAGTATCTCTGCTCCTCCCCATCAGACTGCACTTTTATGGCGAAAATGTTCGTAGTACTTACCCACCAGGTTTCCAGAACGTTTACGCCAGAGTGAAAAAGACAACCACAGTGCTTTCCCGAATGTAAGCATCAGCACACACAACTTCATACGCATCAACCCATCATTAGTTTAAAACATCCATTGATCTACTACAATCCCACCCATTCCGCGCCCACCACGTTTCCTCTTCACGCCCTCCTCCCTTCTCCCGCCCCCTCCCCCAATCCTCCCCATACAAAACTCAAACAAAACAAAAAAGTTTACAAAAAAAAAAAAAAGAACAAACCCCGCCAAGAACTATGGTGCAAGAGAATATCAAGTGGTGGTAATGTGTTAAGTGTGGTTAGTTAGCAAAGTTGTAGAAGAAAGGGGACACAGTAAGTTGTAAGATAAAAAAAGACCAACAAAAATAAGAAAAATAAAAAGATAATCAGGAAAAAAACACCCTTGGGGATTCCCCCCCTCCCACCAACGACAAAAAGTTCTTCTTTTTCCCCCACACCATAACCCATCCCAAACACCACCACTCTCAACTTCTCCCCCTTCCTTCCTTCGTTCTTTAACACCACCACTCCCCCAACCCCGTTCCCTTCCTATCTCCCCTCCCTCCCTACCTATAAAATCCTGTCCCTCGGGCCCTCAAGTTAGTTCCGTCAAGAGCAAAAAAAAAGATCTTTTTTTTTGCAATAAAACAAACATTTAACCCCCGCACCGCAATAAAACATAAAAGCCAGGAGCCAATTAAATGAGAAGAAACCCAGTTTATACCACCCAAAAACACACTAGAATAGGTGGACAACCGAGACTTTCGTGCTGTGTATGTATATGTGTGTGAGTGAGCGAGGGCGAGTTGTTGTTGTTGTTGTTGTTGTTGTTGTTGTTGTTGTTGTTGTTGTTGTTGTTGTTGTTGTTGTTATTGTGTCGTTGTGTGGCCAAAAGAAAAATGAAAAGCGCAGGGGGGGGGTAATATCGTGACTTCGTCCTGTGCAGTCCACGCCGGATCGGTGTGATTAAAAAAAGGGCGTGTGCCGACAGATTGAATTAGGAACAACATAATAGGGGCACTGGATTAATCCTCTCTTCTTTTAGGCGGCTCATTGGCGGGGGTCGGGTATCCATATGGGAGGACAGTTCGTTTATCGGCATCACACGGTTGGGCTTCTAGTAGGCCCAAACCTTGAGCTGTTGCGGTTGTTAGTATTTTGTTGAAAAGACATGGTGTCACAGATCCGGAAGATCGGAAGAGGTGAGGTCTTACGAAAGCGTCCCATGAACCGGTACACAAACTTATACCGTCGTTGGAAACTCCCAAGCAGCTGACACGGTTTTCGTGGCCTACGAGAGAGCCAACCTTTTCACCCCGGGTAACATCCCAAACCTTATTACCGACGGTTAGCCTCACAAACTTTGCGCACGCAGGGGAATTTTTTTCTTTTTCTTTTTCAGTCTGTCCTACCTTGCACTCGAAATCATCATAACCAGCAAACAGCAGCCTGCCAGATACAGAGGTGGCCACCGAGGTGATACCGCACAGGATCGACTCGGACTATCAAGCCACATTAGTATTGATAAGTTGCAAATTCAGACAAGACAGGGTTCGCTGCTCACCCCATAAAAGTTCAATTCCCTGTCGGCACGGATGTCGAATAATCGGCAGGTGGCATCATCGGAACCTGTTACAAAAGAGTGGCCATCGGGGAAAAACTGGATGGCGTTGATGTCGGACTCGTGACCGGCAAACGTCTGCACGGCCTTGCCGGCGCGGATATCCCAAAGCTTAGCGAAGGCGTCGCAGGCACCCGAGATGAAAGTGTTTTGGTTTGTTGGGTTCAAGCTGATGCTCATGACATCTCCCAAGTGGTCGGCGAATTCGACCACCTTTGTGCCCGTCTCGATGTCCCACTTCATGCAAGTCATGTCGCCCGACGAGGTGAGGATGCTCCGGTCGTTGATGAAACGGCAGCAGGAAAGATAGCCGGCGTGGCCCGACAGTTCCCTGGCGACGCGCGTGGGCCCGTCACGGCTCTGGTTGAGGTTGTAGATGGAGCAGATGTTGTCGAGACCACCGCAGGCGACGTAATTGCCGCTCGGGGCGTAGGCGCAGGTCATGACCCATGATGATCGGAGGGGGATGGCGTGCACCTTGTTTGTTGTGTAGGCGTCCCAGATGATGAGCTTGCCGTCTTGTGAAGCAGAAACGAGGTGTCTTCGGTCGGTCGACCAGTGCATCGCGTAGATCTTTGCGAGATGGCCCTTCAGTGTCCTCTTCGTCCTCATCAGCTGGTTCTTTGGGATCTGCTCGTGGGCCTGGGCGGCGACGGCGCGGACTAGAGATGGCAAACATGATGGCGTAAGCAGCAGTTCATTCAATCGCACAAAGGGGGGCGCGGCGATGGCGGCGACGGTGTCGGGGGACACAGTCGGCAATCAATGGGCGACGGATGAACAAAATGTCATTCATTTACTCACGCGTCGTGTCGGCCAGCTCCTCCTTCTTTCTCTTGATTCTGTCCTTGAGAGTCTCAGCCTCGCGACGCGCCTGCTGGATGCGTGCCTGCATCGCCTCGGGCGATACATCGTTCGGTCGGCCTGGATCCATCTCTGCGGTGCTTTGCGGTGGTGGTCAATCGTCTCTGCAATGGGGCGGGGGGCCGATTGACGAATGGGCGCGCGCGGGTGGTGGCAGTCGACGACGATTGTCGATGTCGGCAGGATTGAGACAGCAGGTGCTAGTTTGGAGGTTAGGGTGTGGTTGAATGGATGCAGGAGTTCTCTTGGGGAAGAATGCGAGCTCCAGGGGTGGGTATGCCGGGCCAGTAAAACAGCTAGGCAAGGGCCCGACGGTGCTGAATGAAATGACTATCGGAAAGCAAGTGGAGAGAGGGGGGGGAGAGGCGAGCAAGAAGGGAGGCCCAAGCAGAGCAGAGCAGAGCAGAGCAGACAAGACAAGACAAGACAAGACAAGACTACCGATCGCAACACTGGGGTTGCAATTCGCGAGATTCCCTTCCAGAGAATAGAAAATTGTCAAGTTTGGTCAACAATGGAGGTCGGGGGCAGGAAAAGGAGGGAGAGGAAGAAAAAAAAGAAGGGCAGCTCTCGGCTGGCTGGCGGACGGGAGGGTGACCGGCCAGTTTTGCGATTATTACCCAGCGCAACCTAGTCGTGTCTGGATTGGGAAGGGGGGCAGTGGTGGGTGAATCGACACCCTTGCACAGCGCCGTGGTGCTGGAACTGACTGCACTGCAGACCGCACTGGCCACGGACGTTGTTGAAGACTGATGATAGAAATGGATATCAGTTGTAATCAGACACTGCTTCTATCATTGGCCAGGAGTCTAGGTATTGCAGGTAGATTTTGGTATACTACTCCATAGGTATTTTGAAGTCTTTTGACCACGGAGCCAAGCGAGGTGCATTCGGGTCCAGTGTCCGCCCAGTGCAGCGGCAGCAGCAGCCAGTGGTATCTTGCAATGTAATCAGCGGGAGCTTTTGGAAGCGACATGCACGGCAGAGCAGCAGCAGCAGTAGCAGCAGCAGCAGCAACAACACCAGGCATCCGGCCGGACGGTATTTACAAAGAACAATATCTCTGTATCGGTAGCAATGCCAGTGCCGGTCGGTAGCTCTCTCTCTCTCGATCACCCGGCGCGAACTGCAGGCTTTGAATTAAAGGTGGACTGGGTGGAGGAACCTAAGCTGCGGGATCGAACGAGCGACAAGGAGAAGGGGAGCTCTGTCCTGGTGGGGCCCATGCACCGACTTGGGCTTTCTCCTGCAGCCGGACATTTGCTGTGCACGGGCCATTTCCAATCTGCTTGTAAGGTCCTCTTTTCTCTCTTTGAACTTCAATTTTCTACAGATAGAGATATGATCATCTGGAACACAGTGAGTTTTGTTCCTAACCCACCCAGATAATGCTGTGCCCCCAACTCTACGCCAATCAAGTCAATCGACAGGATAACTGTCCCTCTCCTCCGAGCGCCCGAGTCACCCAACCCGCGCATGGACGATGGAAAAGGGGCTTTTGCTGGTTGCTTGATAATCTACCCTGGCCATCCCCAATGCAAAGTCGTGGCGCACGCGGTTTAACATTGGCCGTGGGGAATGGGGATTGCAACATCCGGGCTTCTCCCAGCCTGCCTTTCTCGGTCAAATAACTTTTCTGCCACTGCCACCTCTCGATATGCCCATGATGCCTCACCTCACTCGGCCTACCGGCGCTGTCTGGTCTTGTTGGCATCTCTTGGCGAGTCATTACCGGGTGCTCTTCGATTTCTTCCCTCGGTCCTTTTGAACTCTTTCGACATGCTGCAGTGTACAAGGGAACTTTTGTATAATGTCAAGAAAGTGCCGGCTGGCAGTTGGCACATAAAGCTGCATAATGTTATAGAGAGATCGGCATTCCTCCAAATGTGGCACCCGTCACGGAATCACCACCCGCTCGGCACCACCCGGGATCCGTACGGGGCCGCTGAGAGCGGAGGCGCTGCTGCTGATCATTGTGTACCTGGCTTGGCACCGACCTTGATGTTGAACTCGTGATAACTTCACCTACCACGCCGTGGGCAGCAACCTAGGTAATAATGCACGCATAATATAGTGACACTGCTCAACAGAATCAACAATCAACCCAATTAATGCCTGACGTTCAAAAGCACCTCACCCTCTTGGACAGCACAGCCTGTCCCATATCCAACTTTGAGCAGCCTCAGTGACTTCCACAACAACCCCTCCCCCCCAAACTCTCACAAGATGGACTTCATCTCCCTCCCCAAAATAGAGGTAGCCCCCCCTCCCCCCATCAACCCCATCAGTCCCAACCATCCACTAACAAACAACCCCCAGCTCCACGCCCACCTCTCCGGCTCCATCTCCCGCCAAACCCTCCACGAAATCTGGTCCCAAAAGCCATCCTCCTCCTCCTCCTCCTCCCTCCCCGACCCCCTGGTCGAAATGCCCCCAGGCAAACACGACTACGACCTCCAAACCTTCTTCCCCCTCTTCACCTCCTACATCTACACCCTCATCTCCGACCTCCCCTCCCTCCGCCACTCCACCCTCTCCGTCCTCCGCGACTTCCAGTCCGACGGCGTCGTCTACCTCGAACTCCGCACCACACCCCGCGCCATCCCTTCCGCCAACATCACCAAGCACCTCTACGTCCAGACCATCCTCGGCTGCATCGCCGAATTCGAGGCCGGGGAAGGGTGCACCCTCCGGACAAAGCTGATCCTCTCAGTCGACCGGAGGAACACCCTTGCCCAAGCGGAGGAGGTGCTAGAGCTCTGCAGGCAGTTTAAGGGGAGGGGCGTGGTGGGGATCGATCTGTGTGGGGATCCCGCTGTGGTTGACAACCTCAGATCTTTCACGCCTGTGTTCCGACAGGCGGAAAAGGAAGGGTTGAAGGTCACGCTTCATTTTGCCGAGGCCGAGGTTTCTGGGACGGAGGAGGAGTTGGACTTGCTGCTGGGCTGGAGGCCGGAGAGGTTGGGACATGTGATTCATTTGGGCGAGGGGGTTAAGCAGAAAGTGAGGGAGAGGAGGGGGGTGGGGTTGGAGTTGTGTCTGAGTTGTAATGTTCATGCTGGTATGGTTCGTGGGGGGTTTGAGGGGCAGTGAGTTTTCTTTGAGAAAGAGAGAAGAGACGAGACGCTGACGGGGAAAATAGTCACTTTGGGGAGTGGTGGAAGGTGGAGGAGGTGGTTGTTGTTTTAGGTGTAAGTGTTGGAACAAAAAGAGCTGGAGATTGAACCGCTGACAGACGACATGGATAGACCGACGACGTGGGCGTCTTTGGCAGCCCACTGTCCAACGAATACGCCCTGGTGGCCAAACACTTTGGCCTGGGCCGTCGGGAGATATGCAACCTCGCCCGAAAAGGCATCGACGTCATCTTTGGCGGCGAGGAAGAAAAGGAGAGGCTTCGAAAGATAATGTGGACCGAGTAGTAACACTGCACCCATCAACTACTCCATTCCAAACCTAGCAGCCCCCCCCAATCTATGTCTATGTGCACCCTTCTACCTCCCCTCCCCCATCCCAACCCCCCCGTCAGCCCAAACCACCAAGTTCCCCGGCCTCTCCTCCATCTCCCCAAAAAAACTCACCACATCCCCCTCCTCATACCTCAAACTAAAATGCATCACCACCCAAACCACCCCAGGCCACCTTCTCACCACCCTTTCCAAATCACTCCACATGGTGTGCTTCGTCTTATCCGCCTGCTCCCTATGCTCCCGGCTCTCTCTCAAAAAACTGCACTCCGTAATCACAACCCTGACCCCCCGTTTCAAAAACCCATCCATCTCCCCCCCCTCCTCATACACCGCAGCAGTCGTGTCCCCCATGAAAGCAAAAACAGGCTGCTCCACCTCCCCCGTGATCTCCACCCCTTCCGTCCTCAACCTCTTGATCTCCTCCCCCTTCAAGCCCTGGTACTCAGGTTTCAGCTTGCTCGTCGTGGTGGAAAAGACGTAACCAATACTGGCCACAGTATGGTCACACCTCACAGCCGTGGCCTTCCACCTCTGCCCCTTCACATACCTCAACCCCGTTTCCTCCCCCGGCTTCATCGTCGTGATGGTGTACCTCCCCAACCTCCCCAACCTGCACTCCCCCTCGCCCTCCCCAAACCCAGTAAACCCCTTGTTCAACAGCTGGCTCCCCTGCAGGAACTGCTCCAGCGGCCTGGCCATCTCCTCCGGGCAGTACAGCAACGGCGGGGTGTGAGGGGGATCGGCCCTCAAGAAGGCAGGGGTGAGCAGGCAGTGGTCGGAATGTCCATGAGTGAGAAAGACATGCTTAGGTCGGTGAGCCCCCACCACCAGCCCAGCATCGAGAAGAAGATTCAGCTCGGGAATCACAAACGAGGTGTGCCATGCTGCGCGGGAGCGGCCGGTCAAGGTGAGCTGGTGGAACGGCCTGGGGAAGCGCCAGGTGAGGATGTCGGAACGGATGGATTGAGGCAGCGGGGTGGGGAAGTAGTCTGGTGGTGGGTTTGGCTTCGAGACCGGTGTGTTGTCCTTTTCTGATGGTGGTGGCATTTTCTTGTTTGTTTGTTGGTGGGATCTGATGATATTTTGGTGTAATTTTGGTGGCCATGGAAGGTGATGATGTATGTTTCTGTCAAGTGAATTCACTCAGATAAAGAGTTTGGGTTAGGGTTAGAGTCGTACATCATCACATTGGACATGTCAAGGTTGGTACAGAAAACCGTACATCATAACCGGCTGGGTCGCTACCAAGAAATCTATCTAACACGCCTTTTTATCGTCCCGGTCATTATCCATACCCATTATCAGTCACTCAGTTCTTTGGTGCAGGCTCCTCCACTGTGGCCTTTGCAGGCGCAGGACGAAGTGGCAGCGTTGTGGTTTCCCCAGCAGCAATGGGAGCAGCAGCCTGACCAGAAGCGGCAGCAGCAGCCTCCTTCTCGGCTCTCTCCTTCTCCTTCTTGAGTTTCTTTTTCTCCTTCTCCTTCTCCCTCGCGAGCTTCTTCTCGGCAGCCTTCTTAGCTTCGGCCTCCTTGATCTTCCGAAGCTCCTCACCACCGAAAGCATCGCGCCACTCCTCAATCTTGGCCGCTGGGATGGTAGCAAACAATAGCTCGGGCTCGCCAAGCTTGTGGCCGGGCTTGATAGCATCAGCCTCCCAGACATCGGGGATGCTGGCGGTCTGGCCCTCGCCGTCGAAACCAAGCTGCTTGAGGATAGCCTGGGATTTGCCGGGCATATAAGGAGCCAATACGTTGGCAAGGAGGTGAATGTGGTTCAGAGCGATACCGATGACTGCATTGCAGCGCTCAGGCTCCTCAGCAATGAGCTGGTTGCCGAGCTTGTTGTCTTGAAGAAGCTTGTTACCAAGACCAGAGATACTAGTCACCGAATGTTAGAATGAAATCCACACATCATGCTCTACAGAGGAGAACATACGCCATGATGACCGAGAGACCGTGTCTAAGCTTGAGGCCCCTGAGAGTAGTGTTGTACTCATGGAGAAGCTTGTTAACTTCATCCTTGTGCTGCTGGAGAGCAGGGAACTTGGAAAGGTCAAAATCGGGAACCACGCTGCCCATCTTGGCCTGAGTGAACTTGATGACACGCTGGCAAAGGTTGCCGAGGTTCTTGAGAAGGTCGTTGTTGTTGACGTCAACAAATTCTCTTTGAAAACGTCAGCTTCAGGCCAAACAATCAAAACTTGGGATTTCATAGAACTTACTCCCACTTGAACTCTGAATCACTGGTCTCTGGGCGTCTGGAGAGAAGGTAGAATCTCCAGATATCAGGATCAATACCAGTATCCCGAGCATTGTTACCAAAGACACCAACACCCTTGGACTTGCTGAACTTGCCGCCCTCATAGTTCAAGTATTCGGTGGTGGACAAGGTCTTGACCTTGGTCCAGTTTTCCTTGGAGCCGATCTGCGACGCAGGCCAGATGATGGTGTGGAAGCTAGAGTTCAAATGTTAGCTCACAGGTGCTTATAGTTTTGCAAAGCAACAGAACTCACGGCACGTTGTCCTTGCCCATGAATTGGTAGAGAGACACCTCCTCAGGGTTCTTCCACCACTTCTCCCAGTTGGTGCCGCTCGGGTTCCCAGCATCGGTAAATGTCTTGGTAATTGATGGATAACCGACTAGTCGGGTCAGTATTTCAAACATGTTGTCTTCAACAGAAGAGACATACTGCAGGCGTCAAACCACACATAAAACACCTTCTTGGCAAAGTCCTCTTCAGAAAGACCGTCGAGACCAGTGGGAACTAAAAGAAACTGTTAGCATCTTGTTTTCATGATATCTTAGCTTTCGACATACTTGGTACACCCCACTTGAGATCACGAGTGATGCCGCGAGGCTTGAGGCCTTGGTCGAGCCATGAATAGGTAATCGAGGTACAGTTGGCACTCCAGTCCTTCTTGGCTGAAGCAATCCACGTCTCAATTTCTCCCTGAAGGGCATCTAACCGAAGGTAAAGATGCTTGGTTTGACGCTTGATAGGAGTCGTGCCGTCAAGCTTGCACTTGGGGTTGATAAGCCACCCGGTAGCCTTGGTCTCCTGGTTGCCAGAAGCATCAAGATCGGGCTCCATAGGATCGAGCAAGTTACCGCAGGCATCGCACTGGTCACCACGAGCACCCTTGTCATGGCACAGAGAGCACTCTCCCTCTACATAACGATCAGCCAGGAAGGACTCGTGCTCGGGGCAGTATGCCTGAGTGGTCTCGCGCTGCTCAATGTAGCCATTGTTCCACAGGTGCTTGAAGACAGACTGCACGATTTCAGTGTGCTCATCTGTGGGCGTGCGACCAAAGGTGTCAAAGTCGATCCGGAACCAGTCGTAGATCTCCTTGTGAATCGCGTGATACTTGGCGCAAAGAGTCGCAGGATCCACACCCTCCGAAAGCGCCTTTGTCTCTGTTGCGGTCCCGTACTCGTCGGAACCGCAAATGTAGATGGTTGGCAGACCTCTAGCCCTGCAGAAGCGAGCAAAGACGTCGGCCGACTAGATGGGTGATGGTGTTAGTGGCTGGGTGTCGAAAGTCTTCATCAACAATATATGAGCCTGACTCGCAGGGCCAGGTTTTGAAACACCTGATGGGAGAGAAAATTCATTACCAAAACACTGCCAATGATGTTGCCGAGATGCGGAACGTTGTTCACATAGGGCAGAGCACTCGTGATGAGAATGTTCTCCTTGCCGGGAACGGGGAGCGTTGGTTTTCGTGGGGCAGCCATTTTGTCTGTTGGTCTCGGGGTATTATCGAGGGGTCGTGTGAATCGACTTCAGTTGATAGAGGGGTTGATTTTGGGCTGCCGTCTGGGACCTGCAGGTCTCTCTCTGTCTCTGGCGTGAAGAGAGTGGGGTGAGTCACGGTCCCTATGTCCAGAACCGGGAAAACTTCGGACGGTGTTGTAGGACGAAAGGCGCTGTTGCGATTGTGCTGACTTTGACCCTCTACTCCGGGTTTGCTCTTTCTTATGATGCTTCAGCTTCGGAGCTGGTTGCTCCCGTGGTCTGGATGACTCTTGCTCTCACTGTGGCGCTGCGGGGTCGAGAGGCGACGAGCTGAGACACAAGTGAAGGAGGGGCAACAGATATCTGGGGTTAGGGTTCCGTATGCCATAATCCTTGCTCAGGGGCCATTCAGGGGTTGTCACCACCACGTCTACGAACAGACACCTTGGCAGACTGTTTCTATATGATACAGCACCGCACATATTCTAATGTGTAGAGACCAGCGGATTCCAACCATCACCCCATCTCAAACCTCCCATTATGGCCACCAGCATCACCAGTCCCGTACCTACACTTCCCGCGCCATATATATACGCATGTCTCCTCCCTAATACTGCCAGCTCCGCAACCCATGTCGAGACAGTCGTCAAGCACCCACAGAATCCGTCCTGTATTCCTTGCAGCACCTGACGCCCGATGACTCCCCCTACCGGCAGATGAACCAGGTCCCATGACATTCCCAGTACAGCCGTCCCGAATATGTTAACAGCAAACGTCCCCAAGGGGAAACTAGGCGCACGACTGTTGAGCCGCAGCGAGATATAGAACCGGAGGAGGCAACCCAATGGCGCGAATACCAGCGCAAAGGTGGCTGTGCCTCGCCAACTGTCATGCGGCGGGAAAATAGACATTATGATCGCTCCTAGCCAGCAACCCCAGCCGAGCAGAACAATTAAACGGTCCAGAATTTTACTAGTAAAGAGAAAAGGCAGTGATGGCGTATATGGCTCAAGAAAAATAGCCATGTGTGCCCCAAAAAAGAGGCCCGCCAGAGACATGGAAATGGTGATCAGAGGGATGGCGATAAATGCGAGAAAAGTATGGCCTCCGCTCCTGTTGGGGGCATTGGTCGCAGGTAAATCGTTTGAGACCGCAAGAAATACGTCTCTCATAAAGGCAGAGAAAGACGTAAAGGATCCGCAGAAACCCGTGGCGAGACCAATGTACAGCGGAATAGTCTTCTTGATGGCAAGGTGCGCTTTTCTCGCGCCCTTCGAGTCAACTGACACACTGCCACGTTCGGTATCGGCTCCGTTTGATGAGGGACTGGCCCATTCTTGCCGGAATAGCATTCTATCTTCGGCTAGGAAACCCATAACCACGCTGCCAGCAAAGTTGGGCCAGACAGAGGTGAAGATGATGGGTGTTCCGGAATAGATGGTGATCGCCTGGAGCCCAAGCCTGGCCAGTGTCCCAAAGATGGAGAAAAAGATCAAGTAGGAAAGGGTGTAGAATTGAGTTTCTTTTTTGGACACAGGGTAGCTTGCTGCTTCGGCTTTTTCTTCTGCTTGTACTGCTGCCCTTGTTGCAGGATCCTCATCCGGGCGTCGGCGGTCACGAGCATAGCTTTGTTCTCTGGCTCTTTCTTGCTCGAGTGTCTCGTATCGATGAACTGATTCCTCGTCCGGGTTCTGAACAGGTGGGATGTTGGCTGTCTCTCCCAAATTTTCATATGTATCCGGGACGTCATACTCGGCGCGGGATGCTGCTGAGGCGCGTCGAGCAGCCCTAGCTTCTTGTGAATAAGAGGACTTGGTGTGAGGTGTCTGTCGTGGGCGTGAAGGCCCAGGGAGTTGTTGAAAGTGGCCCTCAATGCCTGCGTCTTCGACAGGAGTTAAGTCATGATTGTAGGCGACCCTATCTGCTGGTTGCAATGTCATTGTGTGACGTGACCTTGTACTAGTCCACCGGGATCTAACTCCCCGTGACCACAAGTCTCTCTCTGAGTCAAGTGTTTCGAACCATGGCGTGTCACCTTTGGTGCGGAACGTGGTTCAGTCGATTTTTTTTTTTTTTTTTTTTTGCAATGAATTTCAAGATGAGAAGGTGCAATCAGATGCCAGGAAAACTCCGGATTCGGAAATGGCCGCCTTCCAAGAAGTACCCCTGCTAGTGCTATCGGCAGCTGTTATCATATCGGCATCCATGGATGCGGGAGCTGCCTGAGCTGCCCCGCCATTCCTTCCTGGACTCCCGCCAGCACCCGGTTCTCACACCGATCATCTGTCACGAGGCAGGTACAGAGCCCTTTCAAGGTCTAGCTTCCAAGCCGACAACTGTCCGTGACAGAGACACCGCTATCGCAGCTCGGAGCCAAAGTCGTCACAGGCCAGTACCCGATTCGCTGGGCCTTTCAATATTGCCCAACAGCTTGCCATCTCTTGTCTCGGAGGCGCGGACGGGGTAGTAACCCATGTTGGCATACCTCACCAGGCATACAGAAAACAGCGAATCAAGCTCGGGCACGACCCTCTCGCTTTGCGTAGCATGAAAAAGGAACCCTTGGTATCCAATTCCCGGCCCGGCGTGTGTGGGAAGACGGACGGCCGTTTGCATCAGACCTAAGATATACCAGGTAGTTAAACCAGACACCTGCCCGTTCCAGTCCCGGATCCGCGGTCAGCTATCTTCTCCTCATTCTTCCAAACAAAAAGATCTTCTGTTTTCTAATCCCATAATCTCGAGTCCGTCTTCTGTGTTGTCGTGTACTCTGCTTGTCCAACCCAACCACACCACCACCACCATCACCATCACCATCATCACGATGTCCTCCCTCCCCCCCAACGTCCACATTTCCACCCACCCCTGCCTCCAAGCCAAACTCTCCCAACTCCGCTCCGCCTCCACCACCGCCCGCGACGTCAAAACCCTCATCAACGAAATAACCCTAATCCTCGGCACCGAAGCCCTCGCCAGCGCCCTCACCAGCTCCCCAGGCCCAACAGTACGCCCTCCCCTCCCCTTTCCCCTTTCCCCTTTCCCCTTTCCCCTTTTCCCATACCCTAACTAACCATCACCCGACCACCAGGACACAACCCCCCTAGGCTTCACCTACCCAACAACCCACCTCTCCCCCTCAACCATCTCCCTCGTCCCAATCCTCCGCTCCGGCCTCTCCATGGTCGACCCCCTCTCTTCCCTCTTACCCCATCCCCCACCAATCCACCACCTCGGCCTCTTCCGGGAACCTTCCACCCTCCTACCGGTAGAATACTACAACAACCTCCCCAACCACCTCTCCTCCTCCTCCTCCGAAAAAACCCCCGACCTCACCATCGTCCTCGACCCCGTCATCGCCACCGGCGGGACTTCCGCAGCCGCGATCCAGACCCTAAAGGAATGGGGTACAAAGCGTATTCTCGTCCTATCCATCCTAGGAGCCAAGCCAGGCGTCGAACTAGCGGCGAACGAATGGCCAGAGGGGACAGAGATCTGGCTTGCCGGGTTGGATGCCGAGCTCACCGAACGTGGCATGCTCAAACCAGGCATGGGAGACGTGGGGGATAGGTTGTTCTTGACCATCGGGAAGTAGTAGTATGAGCCTTATGCTTTGGGACAGCCTTGAACATCGTGGTTGGATAATTACTGGAGAGAGAAAGATCAAAGAGAGAAAAGAGGTGGATAGAAGGAAGGCATGCTGCAAAACTAAACACAAATGAATGAAATGGATAATGATCAAATGTTGTTTATTTCCCCACCCTCTCTCTCCCATGCAAATGCCTGTGTTGACGCTCTACATACATTGAATGTGAAAAAGCCCCCAAGTCCCCATGCAAAGGAAAATGTTCGATTCGCTTCCCGCTTTGTTGAACCCTGAAAATGCCAGAACCTCTAACGCCCTGCTTCCATGGCTCGAGAGCATGAAAAGACACATTAACGCCTCCCAAAATGCTGAATAAAAAGACTTCCAAACTCGCTTCAAACGCTCTCGTGATAAGCCAGCCACGCCGCCCCTGATGTTGGATATACCACCGCCCCCCCCCACATTTCAAATCTCCCCCTCCTCAGGATCCCCCTCGGGACCACTATTCGTCCCATTCAATCCCCTATACTTCATCTCCAACACCCACCTCTCCCCAAAGTCCACCCCCTTTCTCATCTTCGTCCCCGCCTTCTTCCAAACCGCCGGCCCCAACCCCATATCCACCAAAAACAACCTCCACTCACTGACAGCATCGTCCAACGCCAAACTCGCCTCCCCCGAGTCCGGCACCGCAGAAGCCACAGCAATATCATCCTCCCCCTCATTGATATCAGCCGCCACCATCGCCTCCAACAACCCCTTCTTCGGCGCCCCCATCGACACCACATATCTGGGCTTGACGTAGAGCCTGTTCCCATCGACCACGCTCACCATCCCAGAGCTCGGATCAACACCAGTAGGCACATCCACCGCCAGCACAAAAGCCTCGTTCCTGTTCGCCCACTCCACCAACTCATACACCGTCGCCTGGTCCCCATTCCTCAGCTCCTCAAAGCTGATCGCCAACCCCAACAGCGCATCCACAATCAGCATCACCGGCGCTGGGTTGGCCAGACTACCCAGGCTCGTCCTCGGCGTGTCAATCGTCAGCATGGGTATGCTAATCTTCCTGATGTGCTCAAAGAACTCTCCCTTGGCAAACACCCTCCCCCCCAAGGTCTTGTACAGCCTGACCTGCTGCCTCACCTCCTCCAGCAGGTCCCTCTCCCCTCTCTCCAACCCAACCACACAGACCAAAACATTGATTCCCTTGTTTCTGAGGTGTCTCGCCGCGGCAACAGCTCGGCTGCCGCTCTTGTTGTTTCCAGCCAACACCACCACAGTAGGAGGGGGCAAGACCCCAGTGGCAGCATCAATGATGCTCCCCTGCCTAACCTTGATCGCTGGGTCAGCTAGCACCGTCCCAACAACCACCTCCGCCAAACCCCTCCCGGCATTCTCCGTCATCATCTCCTCCGTCAGCCCAATCTCATTATGAGCAATGTTCTCCAGATTCAACATCTGCAGCGCCGAGATCGTCTCGATTCGTCGGTTAGACGGCAGGACATACAACCCCTGATGCGGGGCGTGATGTGCATTAGTAGCAGCCGTAGCCGAGAGCTGTTGCTTTCTCTTGTCAGCAATGACAGACATCCCACTGCCTCCCCCGACCGCAGTCCGTGACGAAAGACGGCTGCTCGGCCTGCTCCCCTTAAGAGACGACGTGCGGTGATGATAATGGCTTACACCAGAATTGACCCTGCTAGGGCCGCCTCCAGGCTGTCCCGGCACAGCGCTCGCCTTCCGCGACTGACTCCTCCTGCTCGACGCCATCTTCCCCTCTCCCCTCCGTGACCCTTGCCTGCTCCCCATAACCGTAGCCCTATCGCTCAGCTTCTCACTCCCATTCATAGCCCCATCATCCGCCTCGCTGTTCCAGAAATCATTGCTCGGCTCCTTGGGTATGAGTTTCTCCCTACTCGGCTTGAGTATCGTCGGCGTAAACGTCTTCTGGTGGTGATCCAGCACATTCTCCGAATAATGCAAATTCTTGCCCCCCGCCGTGCCCGGCTTCGGTTTCGGAATCCGGTTATGCGACACCAACCTATCCGCCTCATCCACCACATCCTCCTTCCTCATCTGCTCAAACAGGTTCTGCTTATCAAACTTGGCCAACCCGGTCTCAAAGTCGAAATCCCCCATCTCCTGCACATCCGTCACATCCTCCGAAGCCCACCCATTATTATCCGCCGTCGCCCTCCCACCCTTGGTAACCTTCTTCAACGAGTTAAAAGGCTGAAAGCTCGGCGTGCTCTGCAGCATAGGCGTCTGCCTCCACCCCTTCCCCTTCCCCGCCGTCTTCACCGTCGGCTGAGGCGACGACTCAACCTCCCCAGTAGCCTCCTGACTCAACTTGTTCACCCTCTGCTTCCTCGGCGGTCGCGTCTTCTTCCCCCTCCCCCCACCAGCAACCTGCCCATACTCCAAAACCGCATCCCCCCCCACAGCCCCATCCTCATCCGACTCCAGTCCCTGAGCCTGAGCATGAAACTGCTTCACTGTCCGTGTAGGCGTCGCATCTCTGTCCACAACAACAGGAACAACCACCTTCCCCGGCCCAGTACTCGAAACCGAAGGCCTCTTCCCCACAGCAACAATCGCAGGGTCGATAAACACGGCAGGTTCATGTCCCTGTTTGATTTTAACCGGCGGTTCTTGCTTGAAAACAGGCACGGGCACCACCGGCTGACGAGGGGCGTATTGACTCGGATCGTGACTCAAATCGAGGATTTCGCTCGCCGAGATGCTGAGCTGGGGTTTCCACTCGTTTGTCTGGAGGAACCACACTGTTGCGAATAATATCAGCAACCATCACAAAGGGGAGTAAAAGAGGGGGGAAACGTACCATTGCTCAACGTCAAACTATTCCCAGCCTCCACACCGCTGACCGTCCCCCGGATCCTGACCGGCTGCGGGTTTCCCCTGAGGGTAACCAGCATCTGGAGGCCAATAAACTCGGCCATGATGGATGGGCGAGCCTTTGGGGTGGTGGATGTTGGGTTCGTGACCCTCGGGGTTGGGGTGGTGTTTTCGTGAACTGGATTTTAAAGTCCTTTTTTTTTTTTTTCTGGAGGGGGGAACTCGATTATTGGGCTGGTCGGTCGGTTGTTGAAGGAGAATCGTTTAGTCGGTCTGATATCTTTCTCTCTCTCCCACCGAATTTGTTTTGTGTGTGTGCAGTAGGTGAAAGTTTGTGCCCACTGTCCCGCTGTCCTGCTTGCACGGGACCTTAATTTCTTCCCCAAGTCGGTAGGTGATGGTGGTGGTGGTGGTCGTCGCAACTTTCCCCCGTTGACAGTTCGTTTTGCTTTCTTAATCGATAAATTCAGATCCAGTTACAAATAATCGGCCGAGCCCAGGCCCCCTTCCGCTGTTCTGCCAAGACCTAAAAAATGCACACACCACCTGCAGAAGAACGCGGGGCACCTCCCCACCCCCAAACCTTTTAAAACCCCGCGACACGGGGACGACACACCCTCTGTCGTGCAACCGTTATACGGTCCCTGAATCGTTTTGTGAGACCAAACTGCACAACTCAGTCTCATGCAAGTTTGCCTTCCCATGCTTCCGGGTCAAAATGTTCTAGAAAGGCACAAACAAGGAACAAACAAAGCAGGCCTGGTCTTTATTCCATTAAACACCACATCTTATAGATGCCAAGCAGATAAACACACACACAAAATAGCTACTACTTTGTCTTCAGTGCCCTTCTCATAATTGATACTTCAGACTTACAAATCTCCCTTTCATACCCATAGGAGCTTCTTATTCCCCCAGGGCATCTCCCAAGTTGTCCCCGTTCCATCATCATACATCCCTCCTTCCTAATGTTACCCCCCCCCAAAAGCTGTCGAGCTGTGATGTCCTAACCCCCCCAATGGAAAAAAGACTACTCAAAATGAATACATGCCCAGACAACCTATTTATCACAATGCTTCCAAACCTCTCCCAAAAAGAAAACGCCATGCCATGCCAATCTTCTTACTCCAACCCTGACAGGCCAACCATCTTGCATAAATCACCCAAAAGAGGCCATGGCCTCTTCCTCATCCGCATCAAAATCATCATACACAGGTGCCCGCCGCTGTGTAGTAGCCGCCGGAGCAGCCGCAGGTTTCGCCAGAGCCGGTTTCGCTGGAGCAGCAACCGCCGGCTTCTGATAGGCAAAGTCGTCCAACCTCCCCGTTTTTTTCTTCACCGCCACGTCCGCTCCATACAAACTATTGTAAAAATTGATAACACGCGGATGTGCCATCACCTTGGTCTTGTTAAAGTTGAGCACCTGCAGGCCCTCCTGCGTGGTGGCACGACTGAGCGCGACGTACGCTTGCCCCTTCTCGAAAATCTTGTTCAGGTCAACCTTGACACGCTCCATGGTCTGACCCTGAGCTTTGTGAATTGAAAGGGCCCATGCCAAAATCAGGGGAAGCTGCTTCCGGGATGCCTGCACCTCTCCATTGGGAAGCTCCACCTTCCATTCTTCAGGGACGCAGAGAAGAACGCGCTGTGACCCGTCCACAGCGTGGAACCTGACTACAGGGTACTTGACAGCGTTCTTGTTGTTCTCAAGCGCACTGGTAAAAGCGCGGACTCGCTTCTTGGTGTCAGACTCATCTTCAAGACCATTGTCGATACCAAACTGATCTTCGGTGGCAAATCCTTCCACGGTCCCAAGAGATCCGTTGACTAGAGTCTCGTCCATGTTCTTGATTAACATGACTTGAGCCCCCTTCTTCAGATCGAGCGTAGGAGGTGCCATCATGTTGGAAAAGAGCTTTTCCCGAACGTTCTCGGGAAGTGTACTCTGGTCGGCAGCTTGGAAAGTGTGAGGCGACCCTTTTAGAGAGTCCAGGCGGGCTTTATTAGACCGCTCTACCTCGCTTCTGGTGGGGAACCTAAACCGAGTCGTTAACAAACTGGCCAGAGTTTCTACAAGAGGGGTGACAAACAGTTCGGTAACCTGGATGCCATCACTGAAGGTAAGAGGTCGCTTCAGGGCCTGGAAGTTTTTCACTGTCTTGTCGCTGATTTTCCCCAACCGCATTTCGTTGAGCATTTCGGCAAATCCTGTGACTCCGGTAAGCGTTTTATTCAAATCACTTTAGACAGAGCCTCTTACCAGGATCCCTTTGTCGAAACACTTCGGTTAAACCAATGGTATGGTCGATTGACAGACTCCAAGTAGCAGCATCAAAAGCAAACCTGTGCTCCCGGCCACCTTCAGGCACCGGAGGCAATTGGAAGAAATCGCCCGTAATGACCAGTTGGATACCACCCCATGGACGTCCATTGTTGCGTAGAATCCTACCAATCTGAGAAAGCTTGTCGAAAAGGTCACTGTCCACCATCGAAATCTCGTCAATGATAAGCGTCTTTGTCTTGATCCATCGATTCTTGGCCTTGGGATTCCGCCTGATCTTCTTGACCAAGGTGTTGACGTCCTCTTTGCCCAGACCGATACCCGAGAAACTGTGGAGCGTGATACCGCCAATATTGCAAGCAGCCAGGCCGGTAGACGCCGTCACAGCAAGCTTTTCTGGGTCGCGGGCGTACTTCTTTTTGAGGTCGGTGATGATGGATCGCATCAAGACCGACTTTCCTGTACCGGCCGGACCAGTGAAGAACACACTCTGGCCTTTTTCCACAACAAGATTCTTGACATGACGCTGCTCTTGGCTCAGCTGGATAGCGGCAGCCTTTGCGTTGGAAGACTTGCTTGCTTTCACATGTTGATCCACAGCATCGTGCACATCATCCCAGGATACGTCGTCAGTGACCGGCTTGCCACCGCCAGGTCCCTTCTGCTGCGTCTTGAGCTGTTTCTTCTGAGCCTTTACAGCACTGGCGGTTGCATCCCAAAAGGAAGTGGCCTTGGGCTTTGCGTCAGGGGTCGCCTCGCTGATGCCGCAGTGATCATGGGCTTCCCCATCTTCAATGGTGATGGCCTGCTCCTTCTTCCACGCCGGCGGAAGCTCTCTCTTGGGCTTTTTGACAACCTCGGGGGCCTGCTGGGCGTGGTATGGGTACTCTCGTTTCGGTGCCGGGGCTTGCGGGGCTGGCTGGGCTCGAGCTCGAGGGGGAGCAAAATGTGAAGGAGAAGAGTCGGGCCATGACGTCAAGGTGGCCTCGCTCGTCGGGATGGGCAGGTCGGATTTCTGGGGGGTACTCTTCGGTGGAGCACGGGGGATTTCTGGCAGAGCAGAGGGGGCTTCCCAATCCAAGTCGATCTCATCGCTAAAGTCGTCCTCGTCCAAGTCCCACTCATTTGTGAAGTTCTGTGGTGGCGGGGTGTCATCCGCAATGTGGATCACTTCTACCTTGTCCGCAAAAGACCCGTTTGTTGAACAGATGGATGAGAGAGTATTGGATTTGGGGTTGGTGACAGGAGGGCGGGAGATGTTGGACGATTGGCTGTTCAAAGGGTTCGTGGTACTCGAGAACTGGGATGGACGGTGTGCTGGTGGTGGTTGCTGGCTGGCTCTGAGGAACATCTCATCTACCTTAGCAGTCGACGTCGAGACTGGATTCGGACTACTCGAGGGGAATAGCTGCTTCTTGAGACTAGCATTACGAGACGAGTTCTGCGACTGCTGGTTCGCAGCGGCGGCGGTGGCCCTCTCAAACATTCCCATTGTGGCGGTTGTCGTCGGCGTCGGCTTTGTTGCTGTTGATACAGGCGTGGCTTGCGGAGGGCGAGGTTGTTGAGGGGTTAGCCGAGCCGAGTGCACATAGGCCCGAAACTTCGGGACACAACGTGCGGACAGTACGGGAATCCTCTCGAGGGTTGGGAGTGCTCGATGGAGGAGATGACTGGTAAGACCAGGCATATACAGAGCGAAGCCACTCAGGGCAAAGTCGTGTCTGAAAATCCAGGTTCAAAATGTCTGGGGCTGCTCCATTTGGGCTTGGTATTGGATGGAAGGCACGCGGATCAGCCTTTCTTTCCGGAGCGCGTCTCGCTTTGGCGCTTCGCGTCTTGGAAAAGCGCTGACTTGCAAACGCGGGGGGCTGCTCGTGCGCATGAGATCAGGGCCCGGCCCCACTTACCCAGGGGAACAATCTTGTGTGTGTGCAACAACCAACTTGTGCACTATAACCCTAACCCTTATTTCACCGGTAACCCTTGTCTTCTCAAATTGGAGTCCGAGTACACAAAGCCCAGTGTTCGTATTCTTCAAGTCCAAAGATACCAGCCTCAATGCTTCACCCTTATCATTCAGCTCCATCAGCCCCAAATCACCATTCACCATCGGTAATACGACATTCAGACCCCAACAATGGTGATAGCAAACTGAGTCAAACATGCTCTACTAGACTAGAAGCCACATGTTTCGTCTCACACCTGGATTTCTCTTACACCCATCACGGCAAGACATTCACCAATGGAAGCAATGGCTCAAGAACCGTACATACAAATTTTTTGAAACAGTGAGTGAGGGTTTGAAGTCTGAGAACGTCGGGATAATAAGATGTGGTCTGTGCATGCACCTTCATCCACATCATGGGATGTGGTTGGACAATTGGATTTTCTCCGCACCAGCCATGACCTTGTGACCTGCTTCCAGAATTCAGAATTCAACTACAACCAGTGCAGACACCGCCATTTCCGCATTTACATGCAAACCGTCTCGAAAGGCGTTCTTCTCGTGATCTTTTGCTCTGTGGTTGTTGAGCTATTCTTTGTTCTTGGCACGCAGGGAAGAGCCAAGCATGCTCAGCATTGGCAAAAGAGCTTGCCCGTGGACAAGCAAAAGCTAAGACCACTCAAGCCTTTTCTTCTGAAAGATGGTTCGTGGAACGAGGGCTGGGCATCCCTGGGCACAACTTGGCGGAAAGGGTTTCACGACGACGACGACAGAAATGCCCAGCCGTCACCGGAATTCTGCAGCTTCGGCTGCTGCTGGATGCGAATGACTTCGCCTAAATCCTGAGACATCTCACCAACCTGCTGGAATTGGAGCCCGACGCTTAGGATGCAGGTGTTTCTGTAATTGGCAACTTTCGAAATCGTCTTCCGCCTGCGGCGCCGCGGACGGAGGTCACACAGCAGTCAACGGCGGGCTATCGAGGGGGATTGAGACACTTGGTTGGTATGGGTAGGGCTGTGAGTAAGCCACTTGTGAGTTTGAATGCGCCCGAGCGAAATCTCGGATGAGAAGCAATCGACATCTGGTCCGTTGTTACACTCCGGGCTTACACCAGATCAAACTCGCTGAAGGGCATCGGGGATTCCGCTCTCTCTTTATTTATGTCCAAAACTTGGGCTCTTTTGGAGGCTGTTCAATGCTTCTATGACGCAGCTTGTGATAGCTGGGATAGACGGCATCATACACAGGGTAGCTTTTGTAGCCGATTTCCCGAAGTGTGGTTGATTTGTTGGAACCTTGAGGGCCCACCAAAAAAGAACAAACCGCCACATCCATAACCACAACCCGGCACTAGTAAGCTGCGTGGCAAGGATCCTGGTAGGCTATCCCCAAGATTTGAGCAAGTGTCGTCTGGGTTGGATAGACTATAAAGCTAAGCCATGGGTGCTTTTCGTTCTCTTCAGTTCATAAATACTTTTACCGATACCCCAAGGCGCATTGGATCGCTCTCTCAACGTTTGGTCGCCGTTTTCGACTTGATTACGCTCCTTCCAAACCTTCGATCCCTCGTCGGCCGGACCTGGACCCTCTTTCCCAGCTTCCGAGCGTGGCTATTGACTTTGAACGTGCCGCCAAGGCAACGAGGAAAAGAGGAAAAGTTCTTTTTTGTTTTCTTTTTACACCTTCTTCTGTCATCCTACTACAAGACGCCCCAGACGCGCCGGACAAGTCATCGACTCGCAAGGTTACTCGCTCTTTTGACCTAGCTCATATTTTGGCCTGTGCTTGGACGAGTCAAGTCCAATCGCCTCAGTCCTAGAAACGACGAGCAACAACCGCGTCTGTTCGGCAGCTCGTGACTTATGAACTGCTGAGGTCATTGAGTTCACCTCGCTCTCTACAACAAATTCATCAACAGCACTGCTATACAGTGGAGGTTTACATCTTCATCACCTCCGACATCACGAATTCCCGGTCGACTTTTAGCCGGTCGTCGGCTACCCGCCATTCAAGATGGTCTGGGATCACCTCTCGGTCACAGGTCCACACCTGATTTACCTCATTCTGGGAGGCTTCACCACCATTTTCATGCTATGCTCCTCCGTCATCAAGGAGCGCATGTACATTGGCGAGGCCACAGTTGCTACGCTATGCGGCATCATCTTTGGGCCTCACGTCGCCAATGTCATAAATCCTACGAAAGACTGGGATAGCGTCGATATCATCACCATCGAGTTTTCTCGAATCGTTCTGGTAGTGCAATGTTTCGCTGTGGGCGTCGAGTTGCCCAAGTTCTACATGGAAAAACACTGGAAATCCGTCACACTACTGCTTATCCCGGTCATGCTCTTCGGCTGGCTCATCACGAGTGTGTTTATCATGTGGTTGGTTCCACCATTGAACTGGATCGAAAGCCTGGTGGTGGCCGCCTGTGTCACGGCTACTGATCCAGTTCTGGCCTCGTCTGTTGTCGGCAAGGGCAAGTTCGCCAAGAGGGTGCCGAAGCATTTGAGAGATCTCCTCTCGGCAGAGTCTGGCTGCAACGACGGCATGGCCTTCCCATTTGTCTATCTGGCATTATATCTGATTCACGACAAGCTGAACGCCAAGGTGGCTCTCAAGCACTGGTTCTTGTACACCGTCTTGTATGAGTGCATCTTTGGTGCGATTTACGGTTTCATCATCGGATATATGGCCCGTCACGGCATCAAGTACGCAGAAAAGCACGATCTGATCGACAGGGAGAGCTTCTTGGTATTCTACTTCGTTTTGGCGCTGTTCGCTGCTGGCTCTGGCAGTATCCTGGGTCTCGACGATTTGCTGGTTGGCTTTGCAGCAGGTGTGGGCTTCTCAAACGATGGTTGGTTTACGCAAAAGACCGAGGACTCTCACGTCTCCAACGTTATCGATTTGCTGATCAACTTGACCTACTTCATCTACTTCGGAACCATCATTCCCTGGGAAGATTTCAACGATCACGCCATTGGACTCTACGCCTGGAGGCTGGTAGTGCTCGCCGTATTCGTCATTCTGTTCCGACGAATCCCTATCATGATGGCTCTCAAACCTATTATTCCCGACCTGAAAACGTGGCGTGAAGCGCTTTTTGCAGGCCACTTTGGCCCCATTGGTGTGGGTGCTGTTTTTGTGGCCATGCTGGCTCGGGCAGAGCTTGAATCGGAAAGTCCAGTCCCATTAACCAAGCTTCCCGATCCTGGATCGCCTCATTACGATTTGATCAGAGTTGTCTGGCCCATTGTTGCATTCCTTGTTGTTGCCTCCATCATTGTGCACGGCTCTTCGATTGCCGTGTTTACTCTGGGCAAGCATATCAACACGCTCAGCATCACCATGTCTTACACACAGGCCAACGAGGATGGGCCTACCTGGATGTCGAGGTTACCTCGCATCACATCAACATCGCGCTCTCAAGCCAGAACTATGTCTGATACAGATGGCGAAGAGCTCAAGATGCCGGATTATCCTCCAGGAACGTTGCCACCTATCGGCTACCCAAATAACTTCTTGCGTCGTGTACGGGAAGACGAAAACAACGAGAAGCAGAACGGCAGTCGTCAGAACAGTAGACCGTCGTCCAGGTCTGCGAAACGGAGGAAAAAGATGTGGGATGATGGAATTGGCCCAGGAGGACCTATCAGTCAATCAGCCATCTTCCCTCAACGCCGCACCCCGAGTGAAGGACAAACACCCCTCCCGCCCGTAGCCCAAAGCCCTGCCCAACCTCATGACGCACAACAGGACTCTATGCAGATCACGCCCGTGGACGAGCGTGCGGCGAGATCCCCCACCCCGCATGAACGACATCATCAGGCTTCTGGCGACTCTACCCGTGCTGGCTCGCCTAACATGGGCACTCCCGGAGACGAGCACCGCAATCCTATCGAAGTGTACAACGAAGGTGACAATATCATCATTGAGAACGCCGACGGCGACGTCCTGGCGGTGCATCCATCGCAGAGCGGTAACAACGTTGCGGAACATGCCAAGGACCTGAAGTCAAAGTTGGAATCCGAGGCCGGACCTTCGGGATGGAGCTACAATGCCCTGAAGCATCGGGTGGCCAACTGGCGAGAGGAAGAACTCGCCAAGAGAAAGGAGAAGGAAAAAACAACTCGGAAGGGCGAGCCGGCCCGTGCTTTCCAATATGGTACAACTGTAAGTTTACCTGCGTGATCTGACATCAAGACCAAGAGTTAACACCACTGGCAGATTATTGTTGAAAATGAAGACGGCGAGGTCGTCAAGAAGTACGATCTATCCACGCCAAAGTCTCAAGGCGATCAAGGCAAGGCAGGCCCTTCGGGAGAAGGAACACAGGGTTACTCACAGAGGCCCAATCTCAGCAGGTGGGCTAGTGCTGCGTTTGGACGATCGCAGGCTGGCGAGGCATCTGCGAAGAAGAAGACTCCGGAAGAAGAGGAAGATGAAAAGGACGACAAGCATATCCGGTTCACTGTTGGTGGAGTCGGTCGCCGCATGACGAAGGAGGATTTCCTCGTGGAGATGCAGAAGCTGGACAAGAACACACGCCGCGATGTTGTTGACAAGTCGTCGGCGTCGCAGGAACTCAAGACAGTTGCTAAGCGCGATCCCCAGCCACAGATCAAGGTCTCGGCTCCGGGTCAGCCAGGGGCGAGCAGGAAGAACTCGGCGTCTCCTGCGGCCGGGGCCAGCTCAAAGCCGCAGGCGACTTCCCCTGGGCCAGAGCGGTCGAGCGGATCTAGCGGTGGATCAAGACCATCGAGCAAGGAAGCTTCCGAGACGGAGGTGGAAAAGAAGAGGAGATTGGAAGCTTTGCGTGGTGTTCCTAGCGGCAGTCGGGCGGGTGAGGAGGTGGCTGAGACGGCAGCGGAGCGGAGGAGACGAGAGGCGGCTCTGGGAATGTCTCGTGAACCGGAAGAGAGCGACAGCGAGGATGATGATACCCCTAGAGTGCCTCCACCGAAGCCTCGCATCCGGTTCGCAGAAGGGACTGTGAACCGGTAGAGTGAATGGATAGGCTTCAGTAGCGTTTTGGCTTTTTTGTTTTTGTTTTGGCAATGCCTATACTTTTTTTGACGAGGTATTTACGGGAGATTGGGAGGGGAGGGCAAGGGGATAATCAGACAGCGGAGGTGATAAGTAGGTGGTACATAATGGTTAATAATAGTGTAGTTGATACCTTATGAGTTTAGGACATTGTGAACGAATAAATGATGACAGGAAGGCAATCAATATCAAGCCTTTAAAGAGAATCCAGATTTTCCCTCGAAGAACAAAACCGTTGCTGAGCTTCACCAGAGAAAACACAACACCCAATTGGCCGCTACCCCACATTTTCTTTGCGCAGTCCGAAATAGGCTTAGCCCATCCACTTTTCAAGCAGAGCAAGTCCGTCATATCCTTGGTGCTTTTTTGGTGCGAAAAAGAAGGTCGGCAGAGAAAGCTTTTGGTCCCGCTTCCGCCGCCCGCCTTGAATTTATTTGTTGTATTCCATCATCAACCACCACCACAGCAACAAACAACCAATCGACGGCTCTTTTGCGCAACCTTTCTTTGCGCAAACCTATAAATCGAAACACTTTTCTCTCTTTCCTACAAGGAAGGCATATAGGCCACATAAAGCCAAAATGGTCCAACTCACAGAAGTAGAGGACGAGCACTTCCAACACGCCCAGGTCGGGCCTGATGAGGACGAGGAGGATTTCACTGATACTGGTTTGTTCTTCCCCTTTCCCATTCCCTCCCCTTTCCCACTCTGCTTCCGCCCTCCCACGTGCCCTCGCTAACGCTTCGTCGTCGTCCAGACTCCGAAATCTCAACCGACTCCCACTACGACCCCACAGCCGAGACCCTCGCCGAGCGTCTCGCCGCCCTGAAAGACATCATCCCCCCGACCACCCGCTCCTGGGTGCATGCCAAATACGAGGCCACCACCTCGACCATCAAATCTGTCGTGACCTTTGCGGGGAGGTCTGCCTGGGCGCTGAGCGTGAGCGCGATACTGGTCGGTGTCCCCTGGGCTCTGGCGTACGGCGAGGACCAGCAGTTTGCGGCTATGGAGGCGGAGCAGAGGATGAGGGAGCTGGGCGGGGAGATTATGACTGCTCCTGGGCAGGAGGGCGGGAATAAGGATCCTATGCTGGGGGATGTTGCGGCTGCGGTTGGGGGTGGTGCTGGGGGGGTGCAGCAGGTTAAGGCTGCTCTTTGAGGGGTTGGGTGGGAGGGAGATGGATGAGAAATGACGACGATCGAAAATTGGAGAGGGGGGACGGGGCAAGAGGGGAGGACGGGGGTGAGGGGGGAGGTATATGGGGTGGCTACATTTGGCCAGGCTTCGCAAGATGCCCGTCTGTGACTGTCATCCGGCAGTACAGAAAGACAGGCTGTCGTGGTTTGATGACAATTTTCTCAACAACACACTCCCGCTGAGATGACTCCCACCGCCCTGGCCAGCCCCCCTTATGCTTCACCCGATTACATGTACATTATTCAAACTTCAAAAACCTCAACCCACACACACACACACACCTATCTGTATCTGTAATTTACTGCCGCGTGTTTTGATAGAGGCTTTTCTTGTTCCGAGCTTGAGAATGAGACAGGTCGAGTGATTATGGCAGAGCGATGTTTGATGATCAAATTGGGCATTTGGAAATAGCATGAAGGATGAAGAAAGGGGGTGTTGCTGGCTGAGCTAATACTATATGATGCGGATGATGTGGCTTATGTCTGGGTTTCTCATTGTTCAGCTTATACGAAAAAATCAAGCTGTGACATAGCATTGGATTAAAAGGTCTAATACTAGTTTTGCAAGAACACCATGACAAACACAAGCCCCCACCGAGACTCATTGAGGATCAGCTCCCATCTCAAGGGGCATATCCCTCTTCATCAACCAACGTCCCCTCCTTCACACAATCCTCTACCCACCTCCCCGTCACAATCCTCGGCACATGTCTCCTCGAACTAACCTCATACCTCACGCTCGCTGCCAGCTCCTTCCTCTGTTTCTCCCCACCCCCGACCACCACCACATGCGTGATCTCCTTATCATCCAGACCCCCCACCACAGTCCCGCTCCCAAACTTGACCTCATTCTGCAGCTTCACCGCCTTCAACTCCGTACTCGAAGGCCCCCTCTTCTCCTCCTCCTCCTCCTTCGCCGCAACAGGGAAGTAAACCCTACACCGTCTAAACAAGAAACTCTTCAACCCCTCCAAACCCCTCCCTCGCTCCTCCAGCTGATCCAAAAAGTGCTCAGCATCAAACTCCCCCGTCCTCTGATCATGAAACGCATCCTCCTCCTCTTTAACACCCCCTTTGATGCGCATGTCGTCAATGATATCCCTCAGCTCATCAGGGGTAACATCCCTGACATACGAATCCCCATACTGATCCGTATTCTCCGCCGCCAACTTCACCATCTCCTCCGTGGCATGAAACAAGTGCCCCTCCTCAAACGGGAGGAGATAGCCCTCTCCATTATTCTGCGCAAGGCAGTCAAAGACCCATTTGGGCTTGACAATATCCGCGTCACCGGCCCGTTTCAGCGACGCCACCCGGACGACGTTCTTCTCCGCGAGGAGGATCATGTTCCCGCCCTTGTCGACTTGCTGATGAATCCTCCCTCCATGCTCCTTGATCAACTTTTCCAGATCAGGCTTGGACATCTTGCGGGGTTTGATTGCCTCAGACAATACACAAAAGTCCAGTCCCTGGAACAGTTGCTTGTCGGACTTCCTTCTAGCCTGAGGGGGGGGAAACGCAACCTGGCTCATCGATTCGGCCTTGATATTATCCCCCCCGTCGGCGAACTCAACCGGCGCAGCATTCGGATCCGTCCCCGCGATGACCAAGTCCTTCTTCAACCTCTTTGCTGGCTTGCGCTTTCTGCTCTCCATCTCCATCGCCTTTCGCTCCTTCTCTTCTTCCTTGACTTTGTCTTTGAGAAGAACAAAATCGCTCGCGTCCATGCCCTCGTCCCACGATTTGTCCAGTCTCAGCTTACGGAACCGAGGGAAGCGTAGAGTCCAGCCCATGGCGAACTGGTCGGAGGGGCCGATGGAGGCTGCCTTGATGGAGATGACAACCGACTCACTAGGTCGGATCCATACATCTGGTTTTTCGTATTGCATTTTCCCTCCCGCGAGCTCGATGTAGTCCGTGGGCGGGTTGCTCGCTTGCCAGTCTTGCCATTTGCCCTCGGTGTGGTGTCTGATCTCGGCGTAGTCTTCTGCTTTGAGGCCGCCACCTACTTTGCAAAAGCTCAAACACTTCTCTCTGGTGAGGGCAGCGCCGGACCTGACGTGGTTCTCGCTGACACGAACGCCGCAGAGGAAGCTGGAGAGGATGCCTCCGCGACGGCCGGAGCCGAAGTAGCTGCCGATGATGACGCAATCGAGGGACTCGCCATACTCGGACATGTACTCGGGTTTGACTTTGATCCAGTCGTTGTTGCGGCTGTTGAGCTGGTAGCGAGAGCGCGGGTTCTTGAGGATGAGACCTTCCGAGGCTTCGGCGACGACTTTGCGGAGGAAGGGCTCGATGGCGTCTGGTGTTGTGGCTGATTCGTAGGGGTGAATCTCGAGACGGCGATGCTCGCCCCTGACGGCTGCCTCTAGGGCAGCGTGGCGGTCCCGGAGGGTGTAGTCCGCCAGAGGCTTCTTGTTCAGAAGAAGAATATCAAAGACCCGATACAGAGGTCGAGGCCCGTTCTGAAACGGATTCTTCTGCTGATCCAGCGCCGCCGTCTTGAGCGTGCCAAACGGCACAATCTTGTCGATTTCCGGATCCCACGTAATCATCTCTCCATCCAAAATCAACTCCCTCACCCCGTCATGAAACGCGTTCTTCAAATGCCTCGTCAACGCCGAGTTATCATCCTCCAACCCCTCCCCATACAAATACGTGTAATCCTTCGCCTTCCTGGACCAAAACGCAAACCTAAACCCTCCGGGCACCGTCTCATCCTCCTTCATATGCATCTGCATCCTCTCCCCATCCAGCTTCTCCTCAATCCAAAACTCCTTCTCCTCCTCGGTAACCCCCAGATTCTGCACCAGCTTCCCAAACCCCGTCGTCATCTGAAACTGCGCCAGTTGCGGCTGAAAACACTGCATCAAGCTCACCCCGGTTTCCTTCTGCTCCAACCTAGTCTCCGGATCCCACAACTCCCAGCAAACCCTCCTCAAACTACTCGAAACGCTAAACAACGCCTCCGCATCCGGATGCCACAGCCCCAAAAACGTCCTTTCCGTCGCGCCCACCCTCATATCCTTCAGTATAATCCTCACCAGCCACATCACCTCCTCCGCACAGCAATTCCTGTAAATATCCTCAAAAATCGGCAGCTGCTCCCCCTCCCCATTAGCCCCAGCCAACCGATCCAACAAAACATTAACCTCCCCAATCGTCCACCCCCCCGGCGTCCCCCTCATAGCCCTCTTCCCAACAACCTCCAGCACCCGTCCCGCAAAATCCCCCGCCGTTCCTGTCTGCCCCTTCGCCCCAAACCTCTGATTCCCCCCCCCACCACCCCCCGGAAGCTTCCAATGAAGCAAAGAATACCCATCCTCGCTATCCCTCCCAATCTTCATCACCCTCACCAGCATCTTCCCAATCCCGCTCTCCTTCAACCCGTACACCCCCCTGTCCCGATCCTTGTCAGGCAGGATCAGCCTCATGGCAGGGTAGAAGTCATCACCCACCTCCTTCCTCCACCGGCTCATGAACCGCTCGATGATGTGCCTTCTCTGCTCGTGGTAGTTCACCCCGCCCGTCTTCTTCTTCGCCTTTCCAAATCTTGTTTTCCCCGGGACAGCAGCAGCTGCTGCACCAGCAGTAGCAGACGACCCGGGCTTGCAGTCCATAAGCGGGTTAAACAACGACTTGTACAGCTCCGCAAACGGCAGCGTCTTGTGCGCGTTTTTCGGGCGGTGGGGGAAACTTCTCTCAACACATTAGCAAAAACATGGTTGATGTGTAGAAGGGGGAACGAACGTACTGCTGATCAACTTCCTCCAAGCTCATCCCACCCCTCCCATACTGCGCCTCGTCCTCCTCGACAGCCTCCACGTCGGGACCCTGCCGGTGATCTCGTCTTCTCTGCAACGCCATCTGTTGCAAACTTTTCTTCCAGTGTTTCTCTTGTCGATGAAGATAAAGTAAAGTGTCGATGGGCAAGATTGACCAGAAAGGGAAAAAGCGCGGTCAGTGTTAGTTGGCTGGCGCGAGCTTCACCTCCCTCCCTTGAGCCACTCCAAGTTCGGAATTGAAAGTCAAGTGCGAACTTCTTTGGACGTTGAAAGACGTCAAAACAACTCCAGATCGGAATTTCAAAGCTCTCATCATCCACTGATGTTTGATGAAAGAATCGCGAATTGAACCTCACCAGCCTCTGATCATGCATACACCTTTGTTATGAGACCCGGTCGTTGCCTGGGTCCTCCCCGAGCTAGCAACAGGCAGCAGCGCACCTATATCCCTAACCCCAAGTATCATCGACGGCATAGCTCTCAGACGTCATCATTTCCAACAGATCACAATTTCACAATACACATCATCTTAAACGACATCAAGTAAAAAAGAACTCATCGTGGTATTCATCACGCGTCAAAAGAAAAGAGCTACCGCATAGGGGATACACTACTTAAGACACATACAACCTAACCTTTCCAGCCCTCCTCATTTCCTTGGGCCAGCCCTTCGTTATTAACGCAGTCTGTCTCCTCCACAAACCAAACTAATACTCCCCATCGCAACTGCTCATTATTACTGTAACTGGGTATAAAAAAACTCGACTCCCTTTTCCGAAAAACCTGTTGCACTCCGGTAAAAAACAATTACATCACCTCCTTAAACGGCATAACCAGCGGGAGCAGTCGTGGTAGCGGCTGAGGGAAGCTGGGTCTTGTCCTTGAGGGCGCCACCATTGAGAGCGCTGCCATTAAGAGCACCACCATGGGCATAGGCGCCGCCGTTGGAGTAGGCACCGCCGTTGGAGTAGGCGCCACCATTGCCAGCATGAGCACTGCCGTTACCACCATAGGCACCGCCATTACCAGTATAGGCACCGCCGTTGCCAGCATAAGCACCGTCATTACCGGCATAAGCACCGCCATGGGCAGCAGCAGTGTCAGCCGAGGTGGTGTGCGGCTTGCGAGTGACGGTAGGGGCGGGAGGGATGTCACGGCTCTTGGAGGCGCTGCCAATCGAAAAGACAGGGCTCTCCCACTTGTCACCTTTGCGGGCAAGCTCCTTGTACTCGGTGGCCTTGGAGCTGATGCCGCCAGGAAGGTGGATGTTGGGGAACATGCTGTCCTCCTTGGTGATGGCGTAGTTGACCTTCTTGTCAGCCGCAACGGCTTCAGCCTTCTGCTTGCCCTGCAGAATCTGCTTCTGGGCCGCAGTGACGTAGCGGTTGTAAATGTTGGGAACATTCTCGGGATCCTCACGGGCCTGATCCATGGCACGGTCGGCCTCCTGCTTGATCTGGAAGAGAATTCGATCCAGCTTGACCGCCTGGTCCTTGATGGCCTTCTCCAAAGCCTTCTGCAGACCAGGGCGGAGGACCTTGAGCATGATGGGCTTGAAGAGGCCGAACAGAAGTTTGTGGTTAGACTTGGACAGCTTGATGTGCAGGTTCTTGACATCAACATCCACCTTGTCAATCTTGAAAAAGTTCTGCGAATCCCGCTCGTCGGGGGTAGCCATCTTCATACGAAAGCTGAACCCATCGCCGGCGAGCAGGATGTTAGCCACACCAGTGTCGGTGAGAGAGGGGAAGCCCTGCTTGCGCTTGATGTAGTAGCTGACATCGCGCAAATCCATCTGGACCCCGGCAACCTTGATATCGATCGAGTGCTTGCTCTTGTTGCTCAAATTCTTGCGCCCAAACCGCATATAGTTCTCACTAGCAATTTCGAGAATGTTGGGCATGAAGTTGTCGCTCTCAAGAACAAGGTTTTCGATGACCGCATCAATCTGATGGTCAGAGTACTCTATGCGTGGCACAGGGATATATGCGATCTTCTCAAACATGGCTGGGAGGATGACATCGGTAAGATCCTTGACCAGATGGGGCTTGAAGGTAGGCTTGCCATTCTCATCATTGCCGAGCTCGGTGAAGAGCTTGGTCAACGAGTTGGCGAAAGCCTTGTTCTGGGGATCCTGATCAAACTGGTCACCCAAGAACTTGATCTCATCGACAATGCGATCGGTGTGGACGCGGTACTTGGTGCGGAGAAGGTAGTTGCCCTGGTCGTAGAGGGCGTTCCACTGAACGTTGGAATCGTCGTCGAGGATGTAGCCTTGCTCCTGGAGGCAGCGGCGGATGTAGACGTTCAAGGACCTGAACCAGCCCTTGAGCTCAGGATCCCGGTCGGCGTCCTCATAGATGGCATTGATCGAGGCCCAAAGGTCGTCAGTGGAAGTGCCGTTGGCAAAGCGCTCGATCAAAGTCTTGAGGTCGCCCTCGGCCTGGGCCAAACCAGTGCGGGTCTCCTTGACAGTACCAGTGCCGCCCTTGGCCAACCGGTTGGCATGATCACCGTACATTTCAGCAAGGTTCAACAAGGTGGTGATGGCGGCGTGATAATCGGGATGCTGCTGGCACTCCAGAACCATTTTCTGCAGACAATGTTAGAACGGAAGAAACAAATATGGTGTTCAACAGGACTTACCTTGAGACGCCAGATGGTCTGCTCGCGGCGCTCCTGGGGCATCTTCTTGGAGAAGTAATCCTTAGTACGGGCACGATACTCGTCCTTCTTCGCCTTGGCCTTGTCCTTGGCCTCCTGGTCAAGGTTGGCATCGAGCTGGCGCTTTGCGGCATTAGCGGCGGCCTGGGCACCACCGACAGCATTGATGCCGGTTGATCCGCCATGAGCCTGCTCGCGAGCCGCAGTGCCAGCCAAATCTCTGGGGTCAGAGGATCCAGTGGGATGGGCAGTGGAGGTGCCCTCGGCAGCAACAGCCTTCGCATCCTCCTTGGGATTACCCTTGTAGTAGCTGCCCAACTTGTTCTTCATCTCCTCCTTGCCTTGCTTGAAATCGGGGGCCTCGTGCCAGGTGTTGTCCGCAGCCGGAGTGTCGATCTGGTTAAGATCCTCATGTGAAGGCTTAACGCGGGCAGCCGCATTGGTGGCGGCGTCACCAGCCATATCGCGGAGAAGGATAGTAGCGTCCTTGACTGGGCATGAGTTAGCATGGTGACTGGTCCCTTCCAGAAGAAAGACAACTTACGAAGCTTGCGGAACTGGCCATTGGTGATGATCAGGGTTCCGAGAGTACGGAAACCCTCAAGAGCCTGGTTACCATGTTGCTGCGCCGTGTCCTTGTCAACGGGAGCACCAGGAACATTGACGGTTTTGGGGTCGAATTGCTGTGTTTGCCAGATGAAATCCTGAAGCAGGTTGCCCTCGTTCTTGGACAGAAGGAGGTTTTTTGCTTGCTTCACCACTTCTCTGAAATCAGCAACGAGCGCCTTTCCTTCGCCAGACAACTTGGATGAGGGGTTCGAGAGCGCCTTAGACTCGAGGAAGCTGCTCAGGGCGACATCGATTTGGTCGTTCTGGAGGCATTGTTAGAGACAGAGGCAAACGAGAGATTGTTGCTGAGAAGCAAACATACCGATGGCACCTTGCCATTCTGGAAGGCACTGCCAATACCGTAGAACTGAAGCTTGCGGTTGACATCGGCCTCCTTCTCCTTAGTGTTGGTTGGTCTGTTGACCTTCGCTGCGCCGTTGGTAGCCATGACGGTTGGATCTGGGGGCTGGCTGATAGGAAACAGGGTATCACTAGTAGAGTCCTGGGGGTATCTCAACAAAAAAAAAAAAAACGACAACTAAACTGTGGGCGGGGTATCGGGGTATCGAATGCTGCGAGTCGTGTGTCTCGAGGTAAAGTGGAATATGCAGACAAGGTCTGGGAAGTAACGAGGTTTTAGAGGATGACCGGTGTATGATCACGGGTGACGGTGGGAGGCCGTTTAATACCAGTAAGCAAGAAAAGAGAGGACAAGACCAGGAGGGACCAAGAAGTGACGTTGCAGCGTGGGGAGCACTTGTGAAATGGTTTGAATGCGTCATACCAAAAGGAAGGAGAGAGATACAGACGGCTTCCTTGATCCTGCTTGAATCGTCGAGCCACAGCCAGTCACCCAGTTTGACTTGTCCTTTCCCTCAATGGGGCATAGAGCAAATAGCCAGCAGCTGCAACCCTTACACGACACGGCACCACGAGCATGCAGCTCACAGAGGAGAGAGTGAGAGACACTGCCATGAAGCTGGCAGATCACCGGCAGGGATTCTGGCCCAGCATGGATTCGAGCTCTTCCCGCGATTCAATGCATGCGTCACAGCTCCAGCTTCGGGCCATGGCTGTTGTCATCCCAAACAAAGCTCTCCAGATCCCACCGCCCTAATTCGATGGCCCTGAACCACCTAGCCGATTCTGAGCTCATCTTGGCGGCCGGTTCCCATAAAACGAATCGGTTTCCCGCGTGCCGACCGCCGTGTGAGGTGTGGAACATGTCTGCCATCTACCCATTGTGACTGCTTCAGATCTGCAATGCGACTGTTAGGCTTGTGAATATTCCTCGGTGGAGATGGCGAGCATTCAGGGATTTTGATGACAGCTCTCCTCCTCCACACACACGTGTGTAAAAACCACCTCCAGAATCCACTGCGGACAAACACCCCGGAAATGGGGAGATTGACGTAACGGTTGGGCTTTGAAGCACAAAGCAACAGTCTCGCGACGTTGTGGCTGCAAACGAAGGACGTTGCGATCCATGACGTCATAGATATGGGCCTTGGCATTGCACCAATCTCTTGACAGCGTTGACAGCCACTACCATCACCTTTTGCTGTTGTACAAGATCCCAGTTTCTGCTGGCCACGAATTTCCACCTTCAAGCTAATTTGCCTGAGCTTCAAGAGCTAGAGGCGTGGGCAGCCGCTTGTTCTCGTCGCCTGACGAGACAATTTCTCCCCTCACCCCCTGCCCCGAGCATGCACTTCAAGCTTCCCAATCACGAGCGAATGTCCTTTGTTGGATTCCCTCAATTTCGATCGGATAAATCTTCACAGACCGGTAGATCAGTGATCCCAACCAGCTGGATACAGTAGAACGGACCAGAACAATCTTTTTTACACGTGAGCATGTGATTCGTGTCACGTCTATTCAGCTTCAATTGCTTCGAGGGCCGTTGAGATGCTCTATCTCACTCTTCAGAGTACCAAGGGGCCTCCAGTGTGGTGATCTGAGAAGCAGACAGATGGTCATCTCCATGAGAGTCCGTCGTAAGCTCCGTGGTGATACACAGGGTCCTCACACTGAGACCATAGCAGGCTCGTGTGGCTCGTGTGTGAGACTTTGTACAATCAGCATGCCTCAAAACTGCAGTGCTGTACTCTGAGATAATACAAGGAGGCCAACCGTCCACTTACACAGGAATCTGAGGTTGTATCCGTATCGGTGCTCCTTATCGGACGATATCGTCTTATCTCGTTATCGCCTGCCCCACTCGCATCTGTCCCGCCAAGTCGAGTCACATGACTTCGAGAAATGGCACCACAGTGCAGGGTCGCTAGCGGGGCCTTTCTGCGAGCCGGCAGCTGCCAAAGCCGCCTTGCCTTGACGCTCAGCGGGGAGAAAATGAGCGCTGCCGCCTCACCGAGCTGAAATCCTCCCACACCTGTCTCACCACCACCGCAACCCACGTCCAGCAACGACCCCTCTCCTGACTATACGGTACCACAAGACGACTATACTCTTGGCGGACACTCTTCATATAGCCCAGCTACCTAAGACGTCTTCACAGCGGTCTTTCCTACTTGCGACAGCGATATTCTCGTCGCGCCAGCGCCACGCGTCGTCGCTCCCGTTCCGTTCCCAGATCCCATTCCATACAGCTTCCCCTGCGATCCCCTCCAACCACCACTCTACGCCCAACCCTCCTCCCCCTACTCTTGGTCAAAACCGCCCTCATATACCCCCTGCTTCTCCACTTTACCAACAAACCCCCCCCCCCTCCCCCCGCCCCCGAAGCCTCACCAGCGTGTCCCACCCCGAAGATGAGTATCTTCAACCAAAAATCAAAATTCAAAGTAAAAACCGAAGTCCGCGCCGTAAAGAAGACCCTCCCCGAAAAACCCAAGCCAAAACCTACCTCCGCCCCCCCCTCCACCTCCCGAATCCCCTCCTCCTCGGTGCGCGCATCCCCCTCCACAACCTCAACACCTCGCGCATCCCCCCTCCCGCCCTCCGCCCGCAAGTCCCAAAATGGCTCCTCCCGCTACCTCGACCCATCCTCCGCCCTGAAAGCCCCTTCCTCCTCTACATCCAGCAACAGCCGAAAGCGACCTCGAGCCAGCCACTCCCCCGCCTCCCCGTCCTTCGACTCAGACTCCGATTCTGACTCCGCCTCCGACGACGACTGGCAAGACCAGCTCGACCCACGAAAGCGCCTCAAGCGTCTCGAACAGCTGCGACGACATGACCCCAACCGCCGGGTCCGCCACCCAAAGATGTGGAAGGGCGACAGGGAGTCCGAAGGCGAGTTGCTGCCAATAATTCACGCCGTCGAAGTCGCCAGCCTCAGCGAAAAGTGCCAACCGGTTATGGGACTGTCAAGAGATGAGGTAGGCGTCCGGTTACGCTACCCGGGCTCGAACCACAGGGAGAAGTACGCTTGTTCTATATTAATATCTACCTTCTACAACTGCCATCTTTTGTTCTCGACAAAGGTGCAAGTCTATATACGCGCATTGAAAAAAGCTAACAGTCCACCTCTTCCACAGATACGAACTGGTAAAAGGTAAAGACAAGATCGAAGGCGCTCAAGACATCCTGACCGTTGTCCGCCACGTCGCATCCATCTACCTCTCCGAAGAGGAAGCCCGCCCGTTTCTAGACCAAAACTCCGGCATATACCGCCGGTTAGAACGCTGCAAAAACCTAAACGACGGCAAGGGTTTCAAAGAAGCGCTCAAAGAATATAGCGAAAGTCTGTTCGCCCTCCAGCGCAAAGGTGTGATCGTCAAGAACCTAGAAAACATGCGAGGAGTCCCGCAGGAACTCGTCGCCTTCATCCTAGACCAGGTATACGACCGCACCGTTGCCCCCAAAGTCGAGCTCCTCGCCAAGTACGAAAACGGCACCGACAATGTCTACGGCGAGCTCCTCCACCCCTTCATCTCGGACATTTTCGAGCGCACCCAACTGACCTCGGACATGGTTTTTGTCGATTTGGGATCCGGCGTTGGCAACGTCGTGCTCCAAGCAGCCCTTGAAATAGGCTGCGAAAGTTGGGGGTGCGAAATGATGGAAAACGCCTGCAACCTCGCCGACGCGCAGAAAAAGGAATTCGCCGCCCGCTGCCGGCTGTGGGGGGTAGCGCCCGGAAAGGTCTACCTCGAGAGGGGCGATTTCCGTAAGAACGAACCGATACTCGAGTCCCTTAAGCGGGCCGACGTGGTGCTGGTGAATAATCAGGCCTTCACCTCGCAGCTCAACGACAACCTCGTCAACATGTTTCTCGACCTCAAGATTGGATGCAAGATTGTGTCGCTCAAGACGTTTGTGCACGACAACAAGCTGGCTGAGAACGATGTCGCTTCGTCGATCTTGGATGTGGAGCATTTGACGTACCCGGAGGAGTACGTCAGCTGGACGGGGGCGGCGGGGACGTATTGTATTTCGACGAGGAAGTAATTTTCCTGTCTAAGTTTTCTTTGTTTCTGTTAGGACAAGGAGCGTTTTTGTTTTTTGAAGACGTTGAGCGTTTCTGAAAAGCGCGGTGCTAGGATGGAAATGGAGGACGGTTATATGGTCTGTTTGTTGGGTTTAGGTTGAAAGCGTTGAATACTTTGCACGAGTATAGCTTGTCAGGATTGTTTTCATGTATAAAAAGGGAGGAGGGAAAGAGAGGAAGTGGAAAAGAAGAGAAGGAATAGCGCGAGCGACTGAAACCGCATGTATAGCATACGTACCTTTTCTGTTCAGATATCCCCATACATTTCACAAGTATACCAGTGAATATGGCTGATGCCAACATTGCTTTGCCGCCGCGCAAAATCACCTCTTCTGTTTTGTTGAAGAAGAAGGTTTGTCATGCTCCAGATTCATCGCCTCGGTCTCCTGCTCCACGCGCGCCATATACCGGCTCAGGAGGTGGTTATACTCGGCCTCTCTCTTTGCGCGCTGCTTTTCCACCTGGTCGAGCTGCATGTTTAACACGGCGAGCTCATCTTGGACGTCGGCGACGAGCTTGTTTTTCGCGCGGAGTTCTTCTTCTCGGTCACGGAGTTTGCGGGATAGTGTCCGGACTTGGGCGGTCAGGTCTGCGAGGGCTTTGGAATCGGAGGTGGTTTTTGCGCGGAGGCGGGCGAGCTCATCGTCGGATTTTGCGAGGCGGGATTGGAATTGGGATTTGGAGCGGAGGGCTTCGGTTAGGTCGAGGCGGAGGCGGGTAATGGTTGCGTTGGTATCGTCGGAAGAGGGGGAGGAGTTTGGAGGGGGGGTGGTGGTGGTGGTTTTGCGGGAGGACGAAGGAGGGGGTTGTTGTTGTTGTTGTTGTTGTTGTTGTTGTTGTTGGAGTTGAGATTGGAGGAGGGCTTTTTCGGCTTCGAGGGTGGAGAGGCGGTCACAGAGTTGGGAGTCTGAGAGAGAAGGAGGGAGGTTAGTTGGGAGGGGAGGGGAGAGGAGGTGGTGATAGCGGGGTGGGTGTTGTCGGTCTTGTGGGTGGATAAAACTGACATGCTGCGATTAGCTCCCGGTTGACGGGATGTTGCTTCTCGGCATCCTTGACTCCGCTGATGTATTCTGTTCGCCAGTTTTGCATAGTTGGGGGATGGGATGATAGATGGAAGGAAGTATTACCCCACAAAGACAAGAATGAAGAGAAACAAGTTTAAAGCAACGGAAAGCAAGATGCCCGAGAGTTTAAAGTCGGGCAACAATGCAGTGACAGTTAAACGACGTGAGCTGGTGAGCTTACAGCTGGAACCCCGCCATTGTGGCAGGGGTTTTGTCAAGCTTGGGGGTTGGGGTTGCCTCATTTGCCCAAACGGCAGGAGGCGCACAGTGTGGATTTTGGGGTCAGCCGAGCCAGCTCACAGTTGGAGCCTGGGCGGGCTGGCGGCGTCACGGCCGGTGAGATCCCCGAGCTTCAGTGAGCTGCTGGGATACCCGCACTATCCATCACCAAACAACATCCACAGAGACCAAATATGGGGAGATGACAAAAGATGGACGTCGCTCATCCAACTGCAGGCTGGGAACAGCTTGGCCCGTCTTTTTACCGCAAGGTTCAGCTGTATACCCAGGTTTTTGATCAGGATCTGGACCTTGACAACTACATCGTCGCTGGTGCACCTTATAGCGGTGCTATAGGTGAGTGTGGATGCAACCCGCGTTTCCCCGGTTTCCGTTCATTGATGTTGACACCCGACAGCTTTATATCGTGATGAAGGCAAACTGGTAGCTTACCAGCCCACAAGAACATCCAAACCAAGCATCGACCTCTACAGCTGCGCTGGGGGTGAGCCCATACTCTCTATCCCATGGGACAGCGGCTCTATCAAGGGCCTTGGCTGGTCTGAGGATGAGAAGTTGCTGGTCGTCACCGCCGACGGTACTGTGAGATGTTACTTTGATTTACAGGGAGAGTTTACACAGTTCTCTCTGGGAAATGGTGCTGAGGATTCGGGTGTCAAGTCATGCCGATTCTATGCCCATGGGCTGGTTGCGCTATTGAACAACAACTCTCTCGTCTCGGTCTCATCATATAGCGAGCCTCGGCCGAAGCTTCTTGCACCACCTCCCGAGGGAGAGGTTCACTCGTGGAGTCTTATACCGCCGTCATATACCAACTCTCGGTCTGTCGAAGTTCTGTTGAGCATTGGCCAAACTATCTATGTTTCCGATGCCACAGCTTGTGAAGATCGAGGCCTGGATCAAGGACCCTTCACTCATATCACTGTATCGCCAAACGGAAAGTTTGTCGCCTTATACACCAAGACCGGCAGAGTATACGTTATCAACAGCACTTTTGAGGAGAACCTGAGCGAGCATGACTCCAAATCCAAGATCCCACCAAAATACGTCGAGTGGTGTGGTAAAGACGCTGTTGTCATCGCTTGGGAAGACGAGGTCCATCTCGTTGGCCCATATGGGTCATCGGCCAAGTTCTATTACGACAGTGGCCGTGTCCATCTGTTACCTGGTGAGTAGCCTTAAAGATCAGCCCTCATCGTATGCTAATGAATGACAGACTATGATGGTGTAAGGATCGTTGCCAATGATAGATGTGATTTCCTTCAAAAAGTGCCAGAGGACACGGAAGAGGTGTTCAAACTGGGCTCAGACTCGCCGGCATCCATCCTCCTAGATGCCGTCGAGGAGCTCGAAATGCAGTCCCCAAAGGCCGACGACAACGTCCAGCTCATACGTCCTCACCTTGTCGAAGCAGTGGACAAATGCGTCAACGCTGCCGGTCAAGAATTCAGTGAACATTGGCAAAAGCAACTCCTCAAAGCCGCTTCTTTTGGCAAATCCGTTCTTGATATCTACAACAGCGACGACTTTGTCGACATGTGCGAGACCCTCCGCGTTCTCAATGCTGTACGCAACTACAAAATCGGCCTCCCCTTGTCCTACGAACAATACCAACGCCTCTCGCCCTCGGGACTCATCACCCGTCTCCTCAACCGCCATGAATACCTTCTCGCTCTCCGCATAGCATCCTACCTCCGCCTCCCCACCGACAAAATCTACGTCCACTGGGCGTCAGCCAAAGTCCGCCTCGGCTCCGAAGATGACGACACTGCCTGCCGCAAAATAGTCGAAAAGCTCTCCGGCAAACCGGGCATCTCGTTCGAAGCCATCGCCAGAGCCGCCTACGAAGAGGGAAGGGGTCGTCTAGCTACCGAACTGCTTAACCACGAGCCCCGAGCAGGTAGACAAGTCCCTCTACTTCTCTCCATGGAAGAAGACGAGCTCGCCCTAGACAAAGCAATCGAATCAGGCGACACAGACCTCATCTACTTTGTCCTCCACCAACTCCGCCGCAAACTCCCCCTCGCGTCGTTTTTCCGCGTGATCAACTCCCGCCCTACCGCCACTGCCCTGGTTGAAGCAGCTGCTCACGAGGGAGACGGTGACGGCCACGAGGACACAGCCATGCTGAAAGACCTCTACTATCAAGACGATCGTCGTATCGACGGCGCGGCGGTGTTTGTGAGGGAGGCGCTACGTCAACCGGAGAGCAGGACCGCGGGTGATAAGTTGGCCTTGGCGTCGAAGTTGCTGGCTGATAACCCCAAGGAGAACGTATTCGAGATCGGTGCGGTGAGGGAAGCGAATTTGCTGCTGAGAATGCAAGAGGGGTTCGACCGTGACCTGGGTGATAACTTTACGGGCTTGAGCGTAAACCAGACAATGTTCAAGCTCTACCGGTTGGGGTACAGTGGCAGGGCGAAGAAGATACAGGGGGAGTTCAAAGTGCCGGAAAAGGTGGCGTGGTGGGTTAGGTATGTGTTTCTCCCCTCTTTTTCCCGCTGTTCATCTGCAGATACTAACACCAGGGTAACAATAGACTTCAGGCCCTGGTAGCAAAAAGAGACTGGAACGAGATTGAGGAGATTTCTAAACAGCGAAAGAGCCCGATTGGGTGGGAGCCGTTCTTCAACCAGTGCCTCCAGGCGGGCAACCCCAGGCTGGCGGCGGTTTTTGTGCCAAAGTGCACGGGGTTGGAGCAGGGGGCTACGATTACCATGTATGAGAAGTGCGGGATGAGGGTCAGGGCGGCGGAGGAGGCGGTCAAGTTGAAGGATGGGGACGCGTGGTTGAGGTTGCTGGAGGCGGCGGGACGGGGGACAAACGAGGGGAGGGAGATTGAGCGGGTTGGGGGGCAAGTTTTTGGTGGGAGGGGGAGGTAAAGGATAAGGGGTTAGATTTGAGTATTTGAATACCCCGTAGGAGGAAATGTTGTTTTCGTTGTGTCAACACTTAGAAAGTGAAGGCTTTTTGTAGAAATTCCAAGAAGCTGCTGCTCTATGAAAATAGGCCCCTCTTTGCAAGAACCCGCCTGGTCACCCTTCAGTAGTCCTCCTCTCGAGATACTTGTGTTAGTTTTCGGGTTTTCTGTTAGGTTTCCTCGCCCATGTTTTTCCATCCCACAAACCACAACCCGTACTCCCAAACTCCTGGTTCCTTTCAAGAAAAACAGACGCAGAAAGAATATCAATGCTAGGTACTCAATGCAAACCGCTCTGCTTTTCCGTTTCGTGCCTACCTAGTCAATCAACTCCCTTTAGCTGCCTTGCATCGAACACCCAGAACACACAGCAATGAAGCAGTAGAAAGGGGGTGGGGGGGGAGGAGGGATATAACAACAAATATTCAACAGTTCTTCAGCGATGAATAATATATCCTAGAGCAAAAAACATCAACAAAACAACCGCAATGAAAACAAAAAAGCAGCAAAACAAGAGGAGGACTTGATGACTGCGAGTGTGTGTGAGTGTTTGAGAGAGAAAAAACTAAAACCAAAAGTCAATTATCCGTTTCCATTCCCATCCAAGAAAAAAGCAAACAGAAGATTTCCACCTTCCTCCCCCTCCCATTCCTTCTGCTGTGTGTGTTGTGTTGCAATGTTGCAATGTTTCCCCCCCCTCCCCCTTCCCACTCCAATCAGAAAAAAAGATATTGATACGAAAACTCCGTTCTTAATGCCCAAATTTCAAAAAAATAAAAATTAAAAAAAACATAAAAAGATAAAAACAAAATAACAAAAAAAACTCGCAATGTTTCCCTCTCTGTCCCTCCTTCTCCCTCTCTTGTCCTCTTCACAGACAAGAAAAAAGAGAGATACATGCTTTATACCGAATCAACACCCCATTCCTGCTGTCGTGCCTTCGTCTCCGTCAGCAAATATATGTAGTAGCGGTGAGTAGTAGAGACACCAAACTCCAACGAACTCCCCCAAAACGCAACACCACTTAATCTCTTAATGACGGCAAAACCCGTGGTGAACTTGGCTGCTGCTGCTGGCTGGCGATGTGCTCATTCAACCTAGAAAATTCATTAGTACTCTGCATCACACGCTCGAAGCTCGCAGTGTCAGTGGCAGGTAGCGCACCCTGAGCCAATGCTCCTCCCCCGTCCGCCCTCTGCCTCAGCCCACTTCCGTCAAAGACCCATGGCCCGGCATCATTCCTCGGCGTGATCGGCCCCTCGTTGTTACCGGCGATTAACGGACCCGTAGGAGATGGCGTCCTGTGCCCAGACGCATGATGAATGGGCACGGGACTTGACTGGGCATGTTGAAATGGTGGGCGGCTTGCATTTGTGCTCGTTGTTGGCTCTCGTGTGTCGATGAGTGTGATTTCTGCAACGGGAGGTGCCTGTTGCTGTTGTTGCTGTACTGGAACATCCACCATCACCACATCTGATTCACTTTCGCTTTGTATTACTGGAACAGGGATTGGTAGAGGTGGTTGCTGCGGCGCAATCAGGGTAGCTTGTCGGGTGGCCCGGACAGACTCCCTAGACTTTCGTGGTTGGGCTTCGCTGGTAGCGGTGGCTAGTAAGGTCCCTTCAGGGTTGGACTTGGCCCCTTCGTCGGAATCCAGCTGCTCCCATTCTTCGGGGTCTTCTACTTCGGCCTCAAGGTCGGCGGCTGCGCGGCAGTTGGGACAGATAAAAATGGGGTAGGATGGGGAGTTGAGCAGGGCTCGGATGCATTTGAAATGCCATGTGTGGGAACATGGAGCGACGAATAAGGATTGGCATGGCTGCAACAGAGTTAGAACCTTGTTGGCTAACCAAGTGGAGTCCGCCCAGGGGTACCAAGACTTACCGCGATGCTATTCAGACATATTGAGCAGTCCTGGGTGTAAGACTGAGCTGAAGAGTCTTGGGCCGAGCCAGCCGTCATGTTTCGAAGGCGTTTGTGTGAGGTTAGGCTAGCATCAGAGTGTCAGTACATGAAGCCAGTATTCGAGCAGGTGGCGCCCAAATTTCTGGGTGTACATGTACGAAGGAGACTTACTTGAAGGCGTTAAGTTTATTCTGCCACCCGCGGTTTAGTTCAAGCCTCATTTTGACGCAGCGAAAGATCATTTCCTCCCCGCCTTTGAAGTCAATACCCAGCTGCACAATATCACCATCGTTCACCGCAAATGGCTTCGACTCGGTGCCGGGGGGACTGAGACGGATGTGGTTGAGAAAGGTGCCAGAACTACTCTTAACGTCCTTGATGTACCATTTGCCATCCTCGTACCAGAACTCGCAGTGCCGCCGACTCACAACCTTGCTCTTGAACCCTACGGGCGCCGCAGAAGGCATGTTGCTGGGGATATTGGGCTGGTTGTCTCTTTCCGAGTATCTGCCTACGCGGATCACTTCATTGCCAGTTGGGAGCGTACGCGAGATGGTGGGGAACTTGAGGGACGGGCGAGTAGCACGGGTGTCGTGAAAGGCGCTGAATCGGATCGAGGGGAGGATGTCGGTGCTCGAGCTTCCTGGGTCGGGCGACAAGACGGCATCCCCCACGGTGGCGGAACGAGCCCGGGTCATGATGGTGGTGTTGGCGGGAGGGGCAAGTCCTCCAACTCCTCCAGATCTTTCGGTGAGGACAGAATTCAAAGGATCGCCGGGGAAAAGGCCGGAGGAGGTCGGCGATGCGGTGGAGGGTGGGAGGACGAGGGGTTGGGCTAGTGTCGGGGCGGGCTGCAAGAAGGGATTGGACCGACTTGTGTGCGAGGGGTGGCCGTGGGTGTTGTTGGTAGTAGCGTTGGTGATGTTATTATGATTATAATGGCTGCTGGCTTCTGACGTGGGAGGGGGGATAGGCAGGCCGGGAGAGGGGAGTGCTGGAGAGTTCAAGGATGGATTGTGAGTCGGGGAGTTTGCCTGGTGGTGTTGTTGGTGGCTCTGGTTGGTGTGGGCGTGGGCGTGGGCGTGGGCGTGGGCGCTGTGCTCGCGGGACAGGAGGTGGTTCTGGGTGTAATTACGAAAGTAACTCAGGCCTCTCAGGCGACTGGTCCTTGTGGGCGAGACTGGACCAGGTGATACCGGAGCCCCCGGGGATGTGGGCGAGGCTACAGGTTGTGTAAACATTGAGCAAAGTCAAAGAGCGCACCGAGGTTTACATGGAGGCAGAAAAACGAGGCGGGATGGAAGACGTTGTCAAAGGGGGTGAAATTTGCGGTGGGTATCGTAACAAGCACGTCGCGGTTTAGTGGTTGGGAGATTTGGGGTTTTGCTGAGGGGGCGTTCAGAGCCTAGGCTTCCCCTAGGCGCGACTGATAGGGCAGAAAGGTCAGCAGCAGCCATGTATGGTTCAACCGCTTCGGTCGGCCAGGCCGCCACACTCGCAGGACCGATGGGAAACTCTTACAGTCTAGTAGTAGCTCAGTGTTCCAGAAATATCTGGGATAATTACCTTACTTCCAGGTTTTCTGATATCCCAGTGTTTATTTTTCCGTCCTTCCTGTCGTGTCCCCTCACGAAGTCGAACAGCCAAGATTCTGTCTGTCGTAGGAGTCGGTGTCGAGGTCAGCCGTTGCAGCTTTGTCTCTGCTCTGCGCGGCGCATGATTTGATCAACCCTGCTTTTTACATCACTTGGCTGGACCATGCGCACTGTGTTGCTGACTGTGTGTGTGTGCTTGGCCAGCTGCAGGCTGGTGATGGTGCAGGGATAGTCGCAGCCTTACGTAAGGCCCACCCGTAGTGCTGCTGCGAATTTCTTATCGATAAGCTCAAGAACATCATGGATGGATCTGCCTTGGTGGGTGCTTGTTGAGTTGCGCAACCCCCTCAGGAAGATCGCATTCGATATTTCAGCCTCGCGCAAGCCGGATTGCCACCTGGTCTGCTGCTGCCGGACCACTCGCCGCAGTCATGTTTAGATCCTGCCGGCCCACGAGGCTGTTGAACCAGACACATCTGCCATGGCACCCCGCGAGGCCGAGTTACTCGCCTGTCGGCCCAAGGCGCTATGCCACTGAGCATGTCTTGAAATACGAAAGGGCACATCGGGAGGCAAAGGCTAATAAACGTGCAACAAGAGTGAGATGAGACGAAGAGCAATGACAGAGTCAGGCCAGCAATACATGGCTAACATATCCCTCGGTTGCAGGACCCAACAGAAACCGACAAGATCACCACGCTACCAAATGGAATTCGAGTCGCCTCTGAGGATTTGCCCGATGCCTTCTCGGGAGTGGGAGTCTACATCGATGCCGGGTCACGATACGAGAACGACTCCCTCCGGGGAGCCAGTCACATCATGGACAGGCTAGCCTTCAAGTCGACAAGATCACGATCAGCGGACGAGATGTTGGAGACAGTAGAGCAACTGGGCGGCAATATCCAATGCGCTTCTTCCAGAGAATCCATGATGTACCAAGCAGCAACCTTCAACTCTGCCATTCCTACCACCGTGGAACTGTTGGCCGACACGATCCGAAACCCCCGATTGACCGACGAGGAAATTGCTCAACAACTCGAGACGGCCGAGTACGAAGTGGGAGAGATTTGGTCCAAACCGGAGCTGATCTTGCCAGAGTTGGTTCATACAGCTGCTTTCAAGGACAACACATTAGGGAACCCCTTGCTCTGCCCTCAGGAGAGGCTGAGCGTTATCAACAAGGACGTTATCCAGGCCTACAGGGACGCCTTCTATCAACCAGACCGCATGGTAGTGGCCTTTGCCGGTGTTCCTCACACCGAGGCCGTCGAGCTTGCACAGAAATACTTTGGTGATATGGAGCGTTCAAGACCGGTTGTATCAGAACCAACCACTCCCACCGACTCATCAAGCGAGGCCTCCTCAGCTGCCTCAACACCACTAACATCCCCAGAACCCGAACAACCCTCCGGCCTGTTTGGCAAGATTCTCAAGAACCTCGCCCCACAACAGTCATCTTCCCCATCCTCAATCCTTCGCCCAGTAGTCACCCCCATCACCGAAGCCGACCTCAACCGTCCAGCTACCTATACCGGCGGCTTCCTCACCCTCCCAACTCAGCCCCCACCAATCAACCCCAATCTCCCCACATTTTCCCATATCCACCTCTGCTTCGAAGGCCTTCCCATCTCCTCTCCAGATATCTTTGCCTTGGCCACTCTACAAACCCTTCTTGGCGGCGGCGGCTCCTTCTCCGCCGGCGGCCCAGGAAAGGGCATGTACTCTCGTCTGTACACCAACGTCCTCAACCAACACGGCTGGGTAGAGTCCTGCATAGCCTTCAACCACTCCTACAAGGACTCTGGTCTCTTCGGCATCGCAGCCTCATGTTATCCAGGTCGTACCATCCCCATGCTCCACGTCATGTGCCGCGAGCTCCAGGCTCTCACCCACGACTCGGGGTACACGGGCCTTGGAGAGGTAGAGGTCAACCGGGCCAAGAACCAGCTCCGGTCGAGCTTGCTGATGAACCTGGAGAGCAGGATGGTCGAGCTGGAAGATTTGGGAAGACAGGTGCAGGTTCACGGGAGGAAGATCCCAGTGAGGGAGATGACGCGCCAAATCAACCGGTTGACGCCGAAGGACCTGAGGAGGGTGGCGAAGCAGGTGCTTGGTGGGTTGGTGAACAACCCGGGCGGGGGGTCAGGGGCGCCGACGGTGGTGTTGCAGGAGGCGAGTCAACATGGGAGTGGGAGGCAGGAGGTGATTGGGTGGGAGCAGATACAGGATATTATTGCTAGTTGGAAGTTGGGGAGGAATTAGATGGGTGGGCAAGTAGGGAGAGAGTGTGTAAGATAGGGTAGGGTAGATAGATGTATCTGTGAAATGAGAGAATGTACAAACATTTAAAGTAGGTACCTTGTATTGACGGGTTTTGTGTTTGACAACAGGGGAAGACACCACCCACCCAGTTCATCATCCAAAATCTCACCTTGCTTTCTTATTGTCGACGACAACAGGAAGGAGCAACACAACCACGGTACTTGTATTTCTTCGAGCAATTACCAACCAACAAGGACAGCAGCACACTCTGTGCCAAATGGCGAAGTGGTAAGCCTCTGGGAGTTTTCGGCACCGGGCACCACAATCCAATGAAGTGTGGATGTGAGCGAGTTTTTTGTGTTTTGCTAACTCCAGAGTTACGATGTTTGCTTACTAGGAAAGAAAAGCATTGTATTACTCACAAGAGTTGTGTTTGTTTACCAAAGGGAAGCTTCAGTTGTTAAACTGGAGAATAATCGAATTGGAGAGGGCCTTGTTTGATTGTTTTGTTCTACCTGCCTGCCTACACAACCTCGACATTTTTCTCTCCCCCGATCCACAAACCATCACACGCACTCAACAAAAGAAAGCCATCATCTAGGAGATCCTCATCCACAAAAAAAAAGAGAGAAAGAGAGCGTAGAAAAATAACTCAGGTTCTTGTGATGTAACTCATACCCCCCTCACCCCCTTCTCTCCTCCCATCAGTTCGCTGTTTTCACGTATGCATCTCAGGACCTCTCCAATTTTCCAACCCTCCTCCTTCCCTCCAGCCCCCCAAGCCAAATAGCGCCCCATCTTCATCATGTGCAACAATCAATCATACTATACAACTCCCCCTCAATACCCCGGATGCCCCGCCATACCAGGCGGATGCCCATCCAAATCCACCCCCTCCACCACCTGCCTCTGATGCGCACTCCTCTGCACCAGATTCCCAAAATACCTCAACGCATCACTGCTCTCCTTCCTTACCTTGACCGTCTCATCCCTCCTCGCACCCAATTGCTCCACCGACTTTTGCAGCCCAACCCTGAGGTTATTCGCCGGAATGAGCAACACCTTCCTCACCTTCCCCGAAATCCGGCTGCTGTTCTGATGAACATAATCCATCGCCTCAAGCTGCGTGGCAATCTTTTGGCTGAGGCGGGCAGGAAGGGAGTGAGGGATCTGAGAGAGGACATAAAACGCCAGAGCAGCAGCTGTGGAAAATGTCAGCTTATTGATAATGGTCACACGAGAGAAAAGAAAAAACTCACCACCAGCAATAACACCCGGAATAATCAACTTCCTCAAGTTCTCACTCCCCAAGATCTGAGCCGCTCTAAAAGCGAGGTTCACCTGGCTGTACCCACTGATAACAGTTGTACCAACCACACCCGCCACCGTGAGCGCCATGCCGGCCTTCTCCTCCCTCTGCATCAGCGTCGAAAAGTCGACAAAGTCCGCAAACTCGGTAGAAATGTCCACCTGGCGAGCCAAAGCATCCTTCCGGCCCTGGAACATGACCTCCGACTTGAAGTTGAGGTTCTGGTACTCATCCCCCAGATGCTTGATACCCAGCTTCTTTATCGACTCGACACCAGCAACCGTCTTCTTTCTGGCATTCTCCTCGCAGTGGACGACCGAGGCGGCAATGTGGGAAAGCATGGCAGCCTTGAGATCATCGGCATACTGGAAGGCGCTGAAGAGACCGGGGTACTCAATTCCCAGGTTATCATCGCCGGCGTGGTTGATGGCCGAGTTGATGGTCGTGCGAGAGTAGTCGTAGACCTCCTGGCAAGTGTCCTCGATGGTCCGGTCAACCTGCTCGCTGATCTCTGCCCTGGCCCTCTTGCCAGCCTCAAGCTGGGGCTCCAGCGCCTGCAGCTCCGAGTTCACACGGTCGTATTCCGCCTGGGCAACTTCAGTGTTGACAGTGGCGAGAACGTTGACGTCGTTCAAAATGTTGGTGAGATATGTCTTGGCAGGAGCCAACTTGGAGCGAGCGCGCTTCTCCAGCACAAACCTACGCAAAGACTGCTCGAGGGCAGAAAAGTCTCTGGCCATCTCCTTGTCTTTGCCCTTGCCCTTGGGGTCATTATCACCCGGGTCATCGCCGAACCCGCCGCCGCTGGAGCTTCCTGAACCACCACCACCGCCGGGGCCTCCAGGGGGGTTTGGTGCTACTGGGATGGCGGAACTGGAGACGAAGTGCACGAGCTCACCGGCTTCCTTGTATGTCGCGGGGCTGAGACCGCGGATTTGGGTGAGAATTTGCTTCTGGCACCGGTCCTTGTCCCTGATATTGTCGAAATGGTTGACCACGACGAACAGATAGGCCTTCTCAGCGGCGGCCGCTCGAATGAACTCGGTACCCGTTTGGGTGAAGTGGTTCATGGCCGAGACCACAAACACCACAACATCAATCTCCTCCTGTCGTGCAAAAATAGCTGTGGTCTTGGTGGTATCCATATTGAGACCGGGGGCGTCGATAAGGGCGATGTCAACCACACCGTTATTCAGCAAAGATTCATCGATCGACCTGGCGTCCTTGACATATACCTTGCACTGCATGTACACGGTGTTGTCGATCACAATCCTCTCGAGGTCCTTCAGAGGATACACATCGTAGGTAGCCTCGTCGTGACGGTTGTAAATAGCATCCCTGTGTACAGCGTGAACCTCCTCAATGCCGCAGTTTTCCCTCGCATCCAATACCTCGCAGAAAATGCTCGTGCATGGCTGCTGATCTTCGGGGAGAACCTTTCGTCGCAAAAGGGCGTTGCAGAATGTCGATTTGCCAGCGTTCAAATCACCCGTGACCAAGACCTTGCTGGAGGTGTCCTCGATACGCTCCCGAAGAGCCTGTAGATGTCTGATACTGGACTGAATCTTCCCGTCCAGCAACGCAGCAACCGAGCTCTTCTCCAGCGAGTGTACCAGTTCCGTCTGGTGGAGGGAACCAAGCTTCAAATCCAACTTCAAGACGGAAAATTCTTGGGCTATCTGAGGCGACACAAGACGGGGCTCGGCGACGGTTCTGGTCTCGGCGGCTCGGCTGGACTCGGCGGCGGCGGCGGCGTCCTCGACGGAGGTCATAGCTCGCCGAAGGGGCGGCTGAGCGGCGTTGAACTGCGGTCCATTTGCCAGATCACCGGCGGTCGAGTATGCCTGGTGAAAACCGGGCCTCGATGACGGGTGGGAGGAGGAATCGAGGGCAGCCCGCTGGACTGAGGGGTAGTGGGCAGGCCATGTCTCGTTGAAGCGTTGCAGGTCGCTCAAGAGCTCGACGACGGTGCTGATGGCCCGGCCGAGGGTGTTTCGGTGCTGATTGTACCAGAGCTGATGGACGGCGCTGGCCTGAGCGGAGCGGTCGGCTTCGTTGCTATGGCCGCCACGCATTGGCCGGTCTTCGTGAATCACATTGTCCCAACCCGAAGACGCCGGGTTGAAAAGCGACGAGTTGACGTCGTCACCGGCGATGCTGCCGCCGTATCCAGAGTCTTGTTCCAGCATGGCTTGAAGTCGTGCAGCGTTTGCCGAAGAACCGTTTCCTACAGTCATGTACGAGGGCGCGGTCGAAGCGCGCGGGGGGCGGTAGTAATCTGAGTCGGCGTCATTCGGCTCATGATGGGTATCGGCATCGGGAGTGGCATTGTCGTTGGGCCGCCGGATACCCTTGCCCTTTGGCGAAAAGTACTCTTGGCTCATGGTGACAGCGTGCTACGTATCGGGAGGGTGGAGGGGAGATGGTGTGCAGGACAGTCTAGTCAAAATTCATAACGAAGGTTTGGGTACTTCCGTAGGCTATGGCAGGTCGGGCAATTGTTCGGTTGACTTTTTTCATCATGGCTCCCCGTCGTCCGCATGATTTTTAGCGGAGCGGCAAATCTCCCGTTCGTCGCAATGAAAGGCACATTCTGATTGGCTGTTGCCCTTCCGAACATTCCATTTTCTGATAGCACCGATAGGGCGTTTCTTCCATACGGAGCTCTATACTTTGAGATCATGATACTGCTCCGCGCGGGCTAACAGGTGAACAAAGGGTCTGAAGTGCAGAAATAAGCTAGATATACTCTAACAGTATTCACTATCCCATATTCTGACCAAAATGAGTCCACCTTGCATTATCGATGCACTTCCTCTTGAGATACAGACTCCCATGACCTTGTCCTGGGGGTCATGAACACATGCAATTTGCGGGGCAAAAGCTGGGTTTGGATGAGGTCACTGTGGGTTTGCTTCCCTGTGAGCTGTCAGCGTCCGTGTTTAGCGTGGTGTGGCTCAAAACCTCAGAGTGGCTTGCGCGTCCGCGGCTGGATTACAGGCCGTTGCCTTGACTGATAGCGCATCTCCAAGACAACCAAGACCACCACCAACTTCGGCGCACCCTGCTCTTGGTTTCTTCATTGACTCAACTACACACGTCCTCGGCCCAGCAGGTCTGTCGGCATTTCGTCCCTCAACACCTAATTCTGCACACATTCAAGAATCACAGCCGGCAAGATGAATGTGAGCCTCCCGCACCGCCCCACTACACCTCAGCATAGTCAGGACTGACCATCTCAAGATCCTAGAATGGGCTTTCGGCAAGCGCATGACGCCGGCCGAGCGTCTGCGCAAGAACCAGCGACTCCTCGACAAGGCGATCAGGGAATTGGACCAGCAGCGCGTCAAGCTGGAGAAGCAGGAGAAGGCTCTCGTCGCCCAGATTCGCCAGAGCGCCCAGAAGGGCCAGATGGGTGCTTGCAAGATTCAAGCAAAGGATTTGGTTCGCACCAGACGATACATTGACAAGTTCTACGGCATGAAAAGCCAGCTGCAAAAGATCTCCCTCCGCCTTCAGACCTACCGCACGAACGAGCAGATGATGCAGGCGATGAAAGGTGCTACGATGGCACTTGGGAGCATGAACCGTACTATGAACCTTCCCTCTCTCCAGCGAATCGCCATGGAGTTTGAGCGGGAGAACGACATCATGGAGCAAAGGCAAGAGATGATGGACGATGCTATTGATGACGCCATGGACGTCGGTGCTGAAGAGGAGGGTGATGAGATTGTGGAACAGGTCTTGGAGGAGATTGGTGTAGACTTGAGCCAAGCAGTAAGTACCAGTGGCTGCCAAGACTTTTCTTCTGGCGTGCTGATTGAATTCAAATTATAGCTCGGCGAAACACCTTCAGGTCTCCAGTCCCAATCCGTGCCGGAGACCAAGATTGCGCAAGCGGTTGGAGGGGGAGGCGGCGGAGCAGATCCCGGGGACGACGACCTACAAGCCCGGCTTGACAGTCTCAGACGATGATTGCGGAGGCGTGGTGTTGTATCCGGTTATGGCTTGTGGGTTTAGGTTCTTACGGAGTTGGAGTGCTACTTGAAACTGTTCGGCTTTCTATGGGCAGTCACCAAGTTTACAAGGCCGTTAATGGGGACTGGGGATGATATAAACCCTCCTCCGCCTCGTCTGTTTCTGCTTTTCTGTTAAACAACCTGGAAGGCGCACTGGTATTCTTTCCAAGCGGCGGATGATTTATGACAAGTGTAGGCATGTACATTTTTGGGAGCAGGACTATGAAGTGGTAGTTTAGATGATCTATGGGTTTACTATGGGTGCCCCAAGAGCTCGGTTCTTCGTTCACGCTCATCTGGGGTGCATGTAACATTACATCAGCGTACACCCCACCACTGCTTTCTAATTGCAATGATTGAAAACAGCCTTGAAGACACATTTGACAGCTTCTGCTACCATCCATCTATTGCCTATCTATACCTGAACATCGTCAAAACATCAAAGTAGGCCAAGAACCTCACGGGCTGCCTTGTCCAACAACCCTGACATCTTGGCTACCTTGGGAGACAAGGGTCGTTAGTGCCCAGCCTATCGATTCCCATCACCCCACTTTCGTGCCGCTGACGCCCAGCTACGCCTGAAAGCAACACCCACCGACACAACCACGGACCGCAGAGACAGGCGTGACAAAGCCTCACAGCCGGGCAGATCGACACCGGCCTGGCCTCCTGAGAATTGACCCGCTGTCAGACACAGCATCATACCGTACCGTACCGTACCGTATTCTCTCGTCGTCTCCAACTGATTCCACACTTTCCCACAACTCCCGCAGTCCTTGCCATCTGCACCTACCCAGAACAGCCGCCGCAGCTTTGGGCCATTACATCATCCCAGGACACCTCCCATCACAAGACCCCTCAGACAACCCAGGCACCAACCCACCAACGATCTTCCTGTCCCTCCTGTCTTCTTGCCCATCACTGCTATCCTGTCTCACCTCGTGGCCCATTGGATCAACTCGCACATCTTCACCACCACCGCCACGCAAGCGCCTATATCAACTCCATACACCGAAGCGCACCGAGTTCCGCTGCTCTCGGTTGAATCCCTCGATCACGTCTGGGGCCATCTCCTTTCAAGCCCCCTATTTCGTTAAAACATCCAATCTGGCAGGCAGCAAACTACGCAGTCTCTCCCAGGGAGGCCTGCTGAGGATGTTTGGCAGTTCCAAGTCAGACAGCGGCATCGCGGACTCGAGCAGCAAGGCTGGCAGCAAGTCTCCTTCCCCGGACAAGGACGACGCCGGCCGCGCTACACCATCGCCTACCAAATCCACCGAACAGGCTGCGAGCGGCGAGAGGCGGAGTGGCAATGGCAGTCCTCCCAGCGCGGGCAGCTTGGCTGAGCAGAAGAAGCGCCGGAGCAGCGGGGTGAGCGCCAAAGCCAGCAACCTCATAGCCCAGGCGAAGAATACTCTCTTCACTCAGTCTGGGAAGGGCAGCAACAGCGATGCGGGTGCTAACTCTAAGAATACGGACCAGGCTCTTCTGGAAGAGTTAGGCAAGAAAGATCAAGCACTCGCCGTGCCCCAGGGCCAGCACAACAACGCCGCCGGCTCGTCGCTCCCCGGCCCTCGATCTACCTTCAAAGTCGGTGTTTGGGAGGATCGCAACAAGAGATGCAGGCGGACGATGGAGGACACCCATGCATTCCTGTACAACTTTCTCTGTACGCCAGCCCCGGCTCTCGGTACAGATTCCAAGTCGTCAAAGTCCTCGGGCAATGCCGATGAGGCTGGTGACAGCGACATGATAGAGACGGACAATGGGTACTTCGCGATTTTCGACGGGCATGCCGGCACGTTTGCTGCCGACTGGTGCGGAAAGAAGCTTCATCTTATCCTCGAAGACATCATCAAAAAGAATCCAAACTCGCCGATACCCGAGCTGCTCGACCAAACATTCACTGCTGTTGATCAGCAGCTGGCAAACTTGCCAGTCAAGAACAGCGGTTGTACCGCCGCCATCGCTGTGCTTCGTTGGGAAGACCGGGTCCCGAGCAACGCCTCGGTGACTGGTTCTCAGGCCATTGCACCTGCGTTGGCAAAGGCCGCGGAGGAGGCGAAGACTGGGGAGAGCGCCCCGTCATTAGCGGCCCCTGAAGCTGCGCATGCAAGGTTAAAAGATGCTTCCAAGAGGCAGCGTGTTCTCTATACCGCCAACGTCGGCGACGCCCGTATCGTTCTCTGTCGGGCGGGCAAGGCTATGCGGTTATCCTATGACCACAAGGGCAGTGATGAGCATGAGGGCAAGCGCATCTCGGCAGCAGGTGGCCTCATATTGAACAACCGCGTGAACGGTGTCCTTGCTGTCACTCGGGCGTTGGGCGACACATACATGAAGGAGTTGGTGACAGGGCACCCGTACACTACGGAGACTGTTTTGCAGCCAAATGAAGATGAGTTTATCATTATTGCTTGTGATGGGGTAAGTTTATAGGGCTAATCCTGCCCTACAAGTACCATGTATGCTAACGTATATCCTGCAGTTGTGGGACGTTGCCTCAGATCAAGAGGCTGTCGACCTTGTCCGCAACACGATGGACCCCGGCGCGGCAGCGAAACAACTTGTTGACCACGCTCTTGCTCGCTTCAGTACTGACAACCTCTCTTGTATGATCGTCCGCTTTGACAAGCAGGGCACTCTCGACCAGCAATCCAGCAAGGAGATTGGCGTCGAGGGGGACAGTGCGTCTGCCGCGGGCAAGCTCAGCGAAGCAGAAAAGATTATCAATGAGACGAAAGCCAAGATTGCTGAAGGAAACACGCCCGCGGTTGGTATCTCGGCCAGTAATTTTGGACACGGCCGTGACCCTGCTAAACTAGAAGCGGAAGCGGACTTTACACCGACGGCAATTGAGGGTTCTGTTGAGGAGGAGTCGAGGCAGGCTGTGGTGAACTCGGTGGAGGGTAACGGCACGAAGGATGCGGTGGTTGTTGATGGGACTCGATCAGACGTTGAGGTCCCGGATTTGACGGAGCCGGCACCGCCGTTGGCCGAACGGGCGATGGGTTCTAACCCGCCGCTGGTCAAGTCTTAGGAGAATACCCGACGGCGGTGGTGGCATCCACAGAGGAGGGGTGTTTTTGAGAGGTGAAGAAGTGATCGGATGGAGCTGAAGGGTGAAGGAAGTTGCATGGCTGAAAGTAAAATGGGGCCACAGGAGGGCCGTGATGGGGATTTGAGAGGGTAGAAGACACATGAAGGGTTGTTATTGAAGCAAAGAAAATGGGTCTTTGGGATGGGGGAGGGAAGACGCGAATGTTTTATGTTTTGTGATAATCTTAGCGAAAACGGAAGGCATGTAGATGATGAAGGGGGGGATGTGCTTCGTTTTGTTAGGTATGAACATATTATGTGTGTGCCGTTTGGGTGACCCTTGTGAAGGTGTGATTGCTAAAGTTGTTTTTTACTCGGGTGTGACAGAGTTGTTGAGCTGTATGCAGTTTTTTTGAATTCTGACAGATTTACACGGCAGGGGCATTTATAATGTCATGTCCTAGGTCATGATATGGTCAAAGACCTCAAGACCGTAAGTACTCCCAAAACCGCCTGTCTTCCACCCAGCCTTTTCTCTTTTCGATTTCTGCCAGCAGGGCAATGGTGGGTTTGAAGGAGATGCAGCCTGTGGTTGGGCAGCCGAAGATGACCTGGGCCAGGTAGCGGAGCTGGAGGATGAAGTCGCCCCTTTTGATACTATTCGGTTTGTTTCTGCCCGGCGATTTGCTGACGTCCTGGATGTTGTCATTTTCGGCTTCATGTTGATGATTGTTTTGACTATGAGAATAATAGTAGTGAGAACGAAGCTCCTCTTTCGACATTGCTGGGCGGGTGGTGAGGTTGAGCCAATCCTTTGTTTCTGGGGGGAGGTCGGGGAGGAGGGCGGTGGTGGAGGTAGTTAGGTTACCGGAGGCCAGGTCGAGGAGGGTGCTGAGGCTGGTGGGTGACCACCAGGGTGGGAGGAGGGGGTTGGGCTTTAGACGGCAGGAGGCGAGGGTGATGAAGTGGGTGATGAGCGTGGTGGTATCTGGGCCGGGTGGTTGAGGTGTGTTGTGGTGGCGAGGTTTTTTTGGTGTGTTATTGTCGGGGCCGCCGTATTTGAACTGTTCGTGGAGGTGGAGGCGGTAGGTGTCTATTAGGATGGTGAAGACGTCTTGTTGGGGCAGGTTGTGGAGGTATTTGTTGGTTGGGAGGCGGGTGTGAGGGGTTCCTATGCGGAGGGGGAGGGGGTGGGAGGGGATGAAGGGGTTTACTTCTTCTGGGATGGAGGGTAGATCTTGGTGGTGGTGATGGTGTAGGGGTGATAGAGGGGAGGGTGATTGGTCACATTCGGTTTGGTGGGTGGCTAGGTCTGCGTCTTCGCAGAGGCGGGAGCAGTAGGTTGTTTGGGAGCAGTAGGTTGTTTGGGAGCTGTTGGTGCAGGGGAGGAGAATTACTTCGAGAGTTGATCTTTTACAGGTGTTGCAATAGGGGATGGGGGAGGACATGGTGAGGAGTGGGATGAATAGATGAGCTGTCATAGTGGCTTGTTGACCTGAGGTTGTTCATGCGTGAGTATATTTGTTCAGGACATAATGACCATAACCTAGTACTTTCCATGGTAAGCTCGGCTCCGTGATGAGTTCTTTTTTCTTGTGATACTTGGTCATGGGAGCAGTTTTGGTGTTGATATATTTCCCCCTTTTGCTCCCCTTTCTTTGTTGCCGCAAGCAGCTACAGCAGTGAGGTTTTACTTAAGTACCGTGCCTTACATGCTTAAATTCACATCATGCCAACCAAATAGCTTGGATCTTGAAATAGGACAGACCCAGACCACAGGAGGAATGGATAGATATGATCTCTGAACACCGGTAAGTTTTTTACTCTATGCGTATATGGCATGCCGTGAATAGGGTAGGTAGAGTTAAAGTATAAAGTCGTGAAACTGACGTTCTGATAGTAGGCTGCACAGAGATCGGCTGTGTCTTCGACCGCAGAATCAAGTGTGACAATAATCCCATGGGAAAATCTCCCGTCGAAACAATCCCAATTGTTTATCTTGGCCATCAGACAACGTTTAAGTGTCCTGCCGTCCTTTTTCCACGACTTCATGATGATTGGTCTTGATATCGAGACGCACGGGCCCTCATGGCTGCAACATTAAAGATGCGAGGAGTTAAGACGATAATGCTGACGAATGGAAGAAAGAACTGGGGCTGTATCTCGGTCACAAAAGGTCAAAGCGTGTCTGTGGTTTACACCAAGGTTCTCGAACGATGCAACGTGGGTGCATACCGCGCTGTTGGGTGGTGGTTGTGGTGGGACAAAATTCCCCGGTTGTTAAAAACGCCTGCACATAGCACAGCTGTCACCACGTTTCATCCCCGACTCCACAACGTCCTCTGTTACGAAGGACGAGATGCCCAATGATATGTGGCTCCGATGCAGTCAGACTTGGTTGGTGATGTGCTTGTTCTCAGTGATGAATCAGCGACAACTACTCCTCTCTGTACAGAATCGCCCCTCTGTTTCTAGAATCCGGGTCGCCTTCAACATCAAACTGGAGTGGAATCCAAGGCGAAACTTAGCGCCGTTGAAACGGAAGATGGGGGTTTCCCAAAGGGGTCAAGTGTGCCGGGCATGGCCTGCAGGGGTCCTCCTTCGGGCTCCAGGAGAAAATGACTGAAGCTGAAGTTTGGGAAAGTTGAAGAGATTCACCAATTTCAACAGCCCACCTGGTCTTGGGAGATAAACATGGTATTCTGAAGCTACAAAGACTCAATTCCCATACTATTCCTCAGTGTACCTTACCTCTCTCATGAAGGCTAACTATCTTGACTATCACCAGAATGCTACCTGAGCACGCCATGTTCTTTAACAAATGTTATGCGTGAGGAGAGAGAGACCAAGACCGGAAGGTACCCCTGAAATTCACACCATGGCCCGGTTCCTGGACCCCTCTGCAAGGACCCCACTCTCACGATGCCCTGTGCTGGGACCATTCTCGTCTCCCACTCCCCCACCCTTGCTGCTCGCCCATTCAGTGGCCAATGGCAGATAAATTATCTCACCAGGAGGAGCGCCGTGACGGAGCGAGGGCAAGCAGCCAGACGCCAGACGCCTCTCAACCTCCTTTTGATCGCATCCCCTCATTATTAACTTAATCATTTTTTTTTCTCTCTCACGACGAGCCCCCTTTTCCCAGTTCGTTTGCGAAGCAGGCGCATCCCAAGCAGAGAGCAACGGCACAGCTTCAGTTCTCTGTCCTGCTGCTGCCACCCCTCGTCGAACACACATACACACACTCTCTCTCTCTCTACTTACGGTTACTTCGTCGTCTTCTTTTTCTTGATTGAATTATTGCTTGCTCTCTTTTGTCCTGTTATTGCCTCTTCTTCTCTTTCTTTCCCACCTACTTTACCCAACCCAACTAAATTCTACACGCGACCACTGGAACGAATGCCCAACGGAGCCACGTTACGGAACTGCATCTGATCTCAATTACCCAATTAACGTCGTTGCCAACGGTCAAGCCCGGAGCTCCACCATTCGAGATTGAGACAACTTGACTGTTGAAGAGATTTGCTGTTTGCTCGGCTTTTGTGGTCTGATTCATTCTTTAAGAGAAAAACAAGCTGCTTTCCAAGCAACCGCCGACTGTCGGATTGATCTGCTGCTGCAACGCTGGCGCCGATCCAAGATCCCGTTCCATGATCTTGCGCGTCTTACATCCGGGCTACCACAACGCCTCGAGACGGATATATCCAATCAACTCCATGGAGACGACGCGGCTCACCTACGTGCGATAAAAACGGTTCAGCCTTGCCTACAACCCCTGAATTTGTTCTTGATTATATCTTCCGCACCACGCCGGCATCGCGGTCGAGGCAGTGAGAAGCCAGTTTAACCACAATCATCCGCTTCATCCTCTGGTCGCAGGTAAAGGTGACTAGGCGCGCCACCTTCGACAGGCGCGGTATACCGAGATGTCGTTGAATGGATTGGACGACCCGCAAGTCAAGGAGGCATATGAAGCAGCCGTTGCAGAGGCGGGGGGATGGTATGTTCCCTGAAAGCAACCCACATCCCTGAATCCTTATTGCGCCCAGTCATGACTTTTGCCCCTTGGCCCCCAGCTACACCTCCAACTTACCTTAGCTACCCGGGAACTGCTTGCTAACATTATGCTGAAACCACCAGGTTCTTGCTCAAGTATGCTAGCCGCGATGAAGTTGAGCTTCTGGGTCAGGGCAACGGCGGGATTGTCGAGATTCGAAACAACATAGCAGAGTATACAGACAAGTCGCCGCTGTACGGATATCTGAGATACAGGCGTCGGAATGTCATCATAAAATACCTACCTGAGGATTGTTCCAGATTGGTCCAAGGTTTGTTTCACCCCGCCCTTCCTAGGGCACTCCCTTGCCTTTGTTGGAGCAGCTGAAGATTGACAACCGACAGCGCGGGTGACCGTTCACTTTGACTCTGTTTGCGACCGCTTCTCGCCCCACGATACAGTGTTTGAGATCACCGAGGCGAAGGAACTGAAGGACACCAAGCTCTCGGCTGCTTGCTCACTCCACGCTGCTTCGGGTTCGACTTCATCTTCTACCAGTTCGTTGCGCCGAAGACGATTGGTGGAAATTGCCGAGGAAGAAGAGGAAGAGGAACGAGATCGCAAAAGACAATCGACTGTGCAGGAACACGATCACTCTGGGTCTCCGGGCCAATATGTTGTACAGCCTCCGGTGAAGCTCAACGCAGATCTTGCCACGATACCCGACGCTTCCAGATTCACCGACGGACGAGATCCTCCTCAGTTTACGGGTGTTGACAGGCCCTCTTCACCGGCTCAATCGTTCGATGACGCGGGGAGGCGCATGTCCTCGCTTGACCTCTATCCTAGCAGCTCGCATCCTTACCCCAAACCAAAAGTAAGGCTCGGTCCAAGGCCCTCAGCTGAGGCGTCAGGGCGCCCCAAGACTCCTGGAGGCGGGACTGCCAAACTTGTGGCATCAATGCCTTCTAGTGTCAAGGCACTGTCCAAGGTTTCCAAGAAAGGCCGTTCTGCCGACGACGAAGACGTCCTGGAATCGCCGATCAAGGAGGAGCCGGAGAATCCGTTTCCAGATCTGGCGCCAACCAAGCCTGTCGAAGATGATCCTGCTCGACCATTGACCAGTAGCGACATCCCGGCCTCCGCCCCAGCACCAGTGCCTACGGCCACACTTGCCCAGCCACCAAGCAAGCCGAACACGATCTCACCCGAAAAGGCACGACTTTTGAAGGCTATGAAGCTGAGAGAAAAGAAAAAGATGATGAACTCGCAATCCGCGGAAGGCCTGTCTGCAGGCGATGTTTCTCCGGCACCCACCACTCCAGGTCTGGCAGACGACAACCACCTCGAAACTCCACAGGAGGTGACAATGGAAAGCGCTTCACCTGAAGCTGCGGGAGAGGAAGCTGCCGTTATCGACAAAGCCGATTCAGGAATTGAGATTGAAATCGTGACTGATTTGGGCTCTGTCGATGCTCAGACAGACTCGCACCCTCCATCGCCCCTGGCCTCTTCAGATATCGGTGATTCAACCCAGGCTTCGTCTCTCTCGGATTCTACAGACGAAACCATTCTCGGTAAGGACCAGGGCAAGGAAACTCCCATTGAAAAGGAGATCCAGCAAACCGAGACCAACAGTCACAAACCGGACGCTCTATCTCTGGATGGTCAGGCAACAAGCATCATTGCACCCATGGAAGACGCATCGGCCGTTCTGAAAGATGACAGCGCTGCCGGAGCGCCCGCATCCGCCAACACTATGGTGACACAGGAACCTCCAGTTCAGACTCTACCGGTATCCCGGTTCTCAGTTGCGGCTTTCCCAGCCAGAGTCTCCAACGAAGACGCAGGTAGTCCCGGTTCTGCAGAAACCGTCAAGGAAGAACCCTCAGCAACTGGTCCCGAGACTGCACCAGCAGTCGAAAACGAGGAAGAAACATCTCCAGCGCGACTTCTGCTCTCCAAGTTCTCCACTCAAGACGCCAAACCTATCGCCAACGTGGAGAGCCAGATTGACACAGCTCCTGTTGGACAGCCATCCAACGTAGGGTCAGATATCACCTACGTAAGAGCGGGGGAAACGCAACCGGTTCCGGCTGTTGCGGATACTCAAATCGCAGAAACGGAAGAAGCCACCAGACCAAAACCTGCCCCTGAGCCCATTAAGACGGGGTTGGATGCGCCTGGAGCGGACAAGCGGCAATCGGTGATCAGCATGTTCGACAACGATGGTTTTATCGATGAGCTGCAGTCCGCCACGGTCCAACAAGCCACACCCATTACCGTCTCCAAGTCACCCATCACGCCATTCTTCCCCAACGATGCGAATTCTAAGAGAAACACCGTCGGAGGTTTGGATGCCGTGCCGAGGTTTTCGAGGACAGTCTCGAACCCCGTTCGAAGCTCCATGCTGTCTCCCAACGAGGCCGTTCCAGGCTCTGCTCGATCTGTCTCGTCCAGTGCCTATCTGCAAAAAGCTCCGCGGCCCGCGGCAGATGTGCTGCCCAAGGCAGGCAAAATTGGTTCGAGTATCTCTGAGCGCATCAAAGCACTACAGCAGCTTTCAGGGAAAGCAGGGGCCCCTGTGGAAACGGTGGTGGCCAAGGAGCGTCCATCGTCCACTTTCTTCGCTGTTCGAAAAGATGGCAAAATTCCGTCACGGACACCTTCCTTGGTCGATAGGACGGCTTCGTTGAGTGGAAGACCGACGCCTTCCCCCCCGGGATCTGTGGAGTCATCACCCGATGGTGCTTCGATCATCAGGCGCGATAGGTCCGGGTCGGTGGTCAATCGTCTCTCCATGTTTGAAGGTGGGAACCCCCCACGGGGCAAGCCGGAATCGGTTCAGGTCACTGCCCGCATCGTACGAGATCCGACCAGACTGTCAGAGCAGAAGCTTGACCCAGCAGAGTACAACACACACGATCTTCAGCATTCACCGCTGATGGTTGACCTTCAAAAGCGGGTTTCGTTGGAGGTTCAGTCGAGGCCTCTCAGCGCTCTGTCAGGCCGGATGTCTCTGGACCATGGATCCCAGATTGAAAGGAAACAATCCCTGCTGCAGCGTCGTCTCTCAAAGGGCAGCCAGTCGGCGGCTAACGATCGTGAGTCAGTTGCAGATGACGGCCAAGGCGTGCCCCGTACTGGGAGACGGTCCTCGCTGAACGTGGTCAAAGATTTCATCAAGGGTGCTAAGTCCCCCTCTACCGACAACCTTGTCCCCTCTCCTGGGCAAGCCATGAGCCCTGGCTCGAGATCCTCATCCCGTCCTCCTTCAAGCCATCAGAACACTGCGCCTTCTGGTGGCTTTGCGCGTCGGCTGAGCATTGGCAGCCGTCGTTCTTCAATTGATCAGAACGGCGTGCTCTCCCCTGTCCGTACGACTGAAGTCTCAATTGACTCTGATGCCGAGAGCATCAAGAAGAGACCTGCTAGCCCCAACCCGGGCAAAAGCAGCCGGACGTCCCGTTTCATGCGTCGCCTTTCCAACACTCTTGTTCCTAACAGCAGAAAGGCCGGTCCCCCGTCCATCTCCCCAACTGTCACGGAGGAGAATGCCGCCGAGGTTGCTGCTGCCTCCAGGGCCACCACGGCTACTCCTTCCGCCTCGCCAGCTCAGCCAAGCATTGTTGCCTTCATGGGAGATGTCAATGTCCAGTTCCCCGACAATCTTTTGTGGAAGCGCCGGAGCATTTGCCTCGACAGCCAAGGCTTCTTGATTCTCAGTGCTGTTTCTGGCACTGCCATGCTGCCCACCAAGAACAAGGCGGCGGGTCTTCTCAAGCGGTATCACATCACCGACTTCAAGCCTCCTTATACCCCCGATGTTGAGTTGCAGGAGCTTCCCAACAGCGTTGTGCTTGACTTTGTCGAGGGCAGTGGTCTCCAAGTTGCCTGCGAGGATCGGGCTGGCCAGATGAATATCCTGCATAGTGAGTTCCATGATTAACACGGCATTTCTGATATTTACTAACATTGCGATCAGTTCTCACCGAAGCCTACCAGAGCCACTCGCGCTAGGGTCACCATCTACCATCGCCACACAACATCCTCTCCGCACACCTGGTCCTTGCGTACACTTCACCCCTGGGGCCTTTGGACTCCCGGTTTCACACACTAAAAACCTGCTATTATATAACTCGCCCCTACGGATACACCTTTTATTTTCCTTTTTCTTTTTTTTTTTTCGCCATAGCACAACAACCATTACGATGTTTAGATCCCCGTCACGTTTTTTCACCTACCCCCCATTATTCCCAATCAATGTTTTTTGGGAAACCCTTTTGTGTACTACTCTACTTGTTTGATGTTTTCTCATAGCCTTCATTCATGATACCACCCATTTTGCTGTGAGGAGGGGGAATTCTGCCACACCCGTTGTTTTTAGTTTTGTTGAAAACACATTTGTATTTCTCTCTGTTGTTGAGGGGGGCAAGGGATGGAAGAAGGAAGAGGGAAGAGGGAAGAGAGGTGGAAAAAAGTTCTTTTGTGATATAGCGGATGGGGGGCTGGGATGGATGGATTAGTTGTTGATGATTGGGGGAGGTGGTGAAGGGGAGGAGGGGCTGGGTATATAGCTGGGGATTGAGGAGGAGAAGCAGAGATAAAGAATGAAATGAATGGGCTGGCCTCTACACATCATCATTGATATCAATCACCCCATGCCTGTATGTTGAAATCTAAGAGGTTATTAGGAGATGTAGCAAATGTTTTTATCTGCTGCCCAGTTATGAAATACGAGAGGGAGTTGATGTGCTTTCCTGGGCTGGTGAGATATACATACTGTTGCTCATGGTTGCTTAACTGGGTCAGAATTTTTAGTAACCCTGATTTGCGTTCAGACGGTTGTGTCCCAAAGCCGCTTCTCTAGTCACACAGTGTTGCGTATGCCACTCACCATAAGGGTCAGTCTGGGAGCAGCAGTCATAAAGGGGCTCCAACCAGATAACCTAGTGGCCTTGAGTGTCTCTCGCAGTTGACCTGTGGTTCCCACGTTACGAGAGAATCAACCTGCAACGTTTTCCGGATGCCCAAGGTTCGAGTCCATAATAAGTCGTCATTTTTTTGTCACTTTTTGGCCTTTTTCCTTCCTTTTTTTCATTCTTTTTTGAGAGTATTTTCGCTGCTCACTATTTATTACAAAGTGTGGTCTGTTCGATGATGGGTAGGTAGATATCCTCCTCTAGCAACTCCCATCTCTTCTACGAACTAGATTGAGGAGTGATGCCGTGGAGGTTAACATCAAAGAGAGCTCGAGTTGAAAAGGCAGGGAAAGGGGTGGGGGGAAATGACGGAACGGACAAGGCGGGATTGAGGGAGGAACGATGGAAGGAGCGGATTCTGCAAGGGAAGGAGCGAAGAGTAAGTTAAGGAAGGCACGAAGAGTTATGGCACATGCCTACAAAGCACCACCAATCCACAAGCAAAATGCCAACAAGATTCGAAGATTCTCCTGTGTGGTGGCCATGGAAGTGGTCTCTCCTCTCAGTTTAACCCCAGCGATCTAGGTCAACAATGGCCAAGTCAACTGTAATGTTAGATTATATATTTATTCACAGTATCACCTCTTCCTCTGTGTATATGCCCCTAAATATGCTAACCATGTCTGTCCTGTCTACCAAATACGCCTCTAAATGCCCCAAACCCAACGCTCCCTCTCCGTCTCATCTGTTTCCAAAGTCGTCTCTTGTTGAGCACCTCGACCAACCCCTCGCCACGAAGCAAAACTCCCCAACCACTCCTTGCTGTTACACCCAAAATACCACCAAAACCAACCCAAAAGCAACGCCTACCACCTTCCCCAAACCAAAAACACCTACCGCCCGTGCAAATAACCCAACCCAAAAACGCCATCCTCCTACAACTTGGACCTCACCGCCTCCAACCGATACTTCACATCCTTCAGCGCCTTGGTCACCGGCTTCCAATCATCAAACTGCCTCACCAACTCCCTCGTCTCCTCCCCCAACTCACTCTTCACAAAATCCTCCTCCAGAAGCCCCCTCATGATCCAAGGCAAATGATACGGATTCGGATTCACCAGCGCGCCCCCCATTCTACTCATCTCAGCAGCCGGATTCGCTCCCGGCACATCCGTCGTCTCCAGCGCATGGCTCACGGCAAGATCATAAACCTGCTCGTCATCATACAGCCTCGAGTGGCCCTCCCCAGAGTACAAACTCCCCGCCAGCGGCGTGCTCAGCTCCCTAATCAGCCCATGGTCTGAAACCCCCAAGTTTCTCAGCTTCAGCGCAAAGCCAACCAAATGAGCAATAAAATCCGGTGCGTGGATCCTCCCGTCGATAAACGCCGCTCGGAAAATGTAAGGGTGGTGCACCGGTGCGTAAACAGCCGACTCCATCGGCACAAGCTGGTCGTCAATGCTCCCCACCAGCGTGATCCTCACCCCGTACCCCAAGCAAACCTTCATTGCTGCCTCCAACCGCTGGCTGACCTCGCTTTTTGGGTCCCCAAACGCCCACAGCTCCCCCGCCGAGCCCATCAAATACCCCATACTAGTCCTGTAATCGGGGAACGGTCCCAAAGAAACCCCTGCCATGGCACAGACACCGACCCTGGCCTTGTTGACCACGCCCATTTCGATTAGCTTGGCCAGGAGCATGATACTCACTGGCACACCTTGAGAGTGACACCCGATGAGGATCAATTCAGCCGATCTGATCTGGTCGATCCAGTTGAGGAGCAAGTTCCAGAGGTTTTCTACTCTTTCCCCAATCTTGCCTTCACCTTCCAAGGCTACTTTTTCGATTTCGCAGTCTCCACAGCCGTGTTTATCTGCCCAGCGTCTAATGGCGTCGGCGGTGTGGTTGGCAAACTTGATCGATGTGCCTGTTGGCTGGCCGATGACTGTCCTGAGATAGTTCGCGGGGAAGAGCCCATGAACGCCGATGGCAATCGCTTTCTTTATTTTGGGGGGGTCTTTGGAGATGTAGACGTGCTTGTTTGAAGGAGCTTGGCTTCCTCGAAGAAGAATACGGGTGATTTGCTTGACGATCGAGGGGTTTTCTTTGAGTTTGTAGGTTCCATTAAAAGACGGAAGCACAAGGTTGGGTGCGGTAGTTTTTGTTGATGAGGCTGGTGTTTTCTGCGCAGCCCCCTTGGCCGGAGCTTCCACTGCCTTGGGGGTTCCAGGACGAATGGGGGTCGTGTCATCGATTTCCATCGATTCTGGACGGTCCCTCTTGGATCTCCTGATAGAAGCTGCCTTGCCTGGCGGACTGGCTGAAGCTTTGGCCAACTCTTCCTTTTTCCCAGTCTTGCCAGACTTGATCGACAGATCCTTGGCTGGTTCCTCCTTTTTACCAGACTTGATAGGGGTTTCCTTGGGTGGAGAGCCTTTGAACTCCATGGACTTGGCTCTCTTTGGGCGGTGTTCCGAGCTTTCACCCATCACCGCAAGCTGACCTTCGTCGGAATCCTCGGCTGACTTCTTTCCCGATGTGGGCCCTGATTGTCGAGACCAGAATGCCCATGTTGAGCCTGTTTTTGGGGCTGGGTCTGATGTTGTAGAACCTGAGGGCGCCGGAGTCTCCTCGATTGGTGGGGCACCCTGCATGGTGGTGTCTTCGGGCTCCTTCGCTGAGTCGCTGGTGCTGTCTGTTTTCTGCACTTCCGCTGTAGATTGGTCTGTTGTAGAATCTGAAGCAGTTTTTGCTGGCTGTGAAGTTGGTACGCTCTTTCCCGCTCCCCAACCCCAGATCCAAGATCCATAACCTCCACCAGTAGCGGCATGTGCTTGGTTCTGTGCCTCGGTTTGCTCGGCTATGTCCGGCGACTGTTGTTCTGGCGGGTCTCGAGGGGTGGGCTCTTGTGTTGCGTTCTCTGGGACCTGGCTACCAGCAAGTGTTGCTTGTGTGGCTGGTTCCTCCGCAACGTCCATTTGCGAGGCCGGTGCTGATGCCGGTGCTGATGCTGGAGCTGGAGGCTGTGAGCTTCCCCACCACCCTCCTAGCCATGTTGATGTAGGTCGCGTAGTTGTAGCTGCAGACGCAGTGGGTACCGTAGGACCTGTACTCTGATCCGTAGCTGATTTGGCAGGTGGTGTCTCTTCTTGTTCTTTCCCATTGTCTTCGGTTTTCATGACCACTTCCTCCGACTTAGTCTTGGCCTCTGCCTGTCCGTTTGCAGGCTTCACAACGGTCTTGGAGCTCGGTGTTTTCAGGCCTCGGGTTCCATCGCTCGCGAATCCAACGCCAGAATCGTGTGATTTCGATAGTGAAGAAGGAGCAAGGGTCGGTGCTTCGTCGCCACTCATATCAGAAGGCTTCTTTGTATCAAACCGAGTAAAGTCGGCGGTAGCCATAGGTTTCGAGGTTCCACCCAAGATGGTCTCGCGCGCAACTTGGGTGGACGCTACAGACTTCTTCGATAAAGACCCATACCAACTACGAGTCTTGTTCACCTGCTACGTGTCAATCGATAAGAGTTGCCTAAAGGGGCTGCCTGAGGATGGCGCGCATGGGATAATGGTGCTTACCTGCTTCGAGCCTGGGCCGGAGCTGGATGCGCGATCGCCACTTCCATTGGTTTTCAGAGATGGCGGAATGCTCTGTGGGGGTGTAGAGGCGGCTGGCGATGTGATTTGATCCGCAGTGTCTGATGACTGCGTTGTTGGCGCACTCTGCTGGACTGGGTTCGGCTTTGCTCGTTTCTTGGGAGCCATGGCGGCTCTGATGGGGTTCTCGCGAGTGTCCTACCAGTCCAGGGCGTAGTCGCTTGAGTTCGAGTGTCGTATGGAGTATGGGTTTGAGGCGATGGGGGGCTGTCTTGTCGTCTTTTTGTTCTTAGTTGTCGTTGCCTTGGGCCATGTGTTCAGGTTGCGTTTGGGTGACGGTGCGACTTGTTGAGTGGGTGGCCGAGGAACGACCCCCCGGATACGTCATCCCAGTGGTTGGGGGCACTACCGAAAGCCGCTTCTGGGCGCACGGGATCATTTTACAGGCCATGCTTTTGCGAGACTTGGCTTTTGGACACCGAAAGTTTAAATTCCATGTGAGACACTCTTCGCTCGGATAAACAGTCGGTCAACTCCAGCTGTCGGTCTAAATAATTGTCCGTAGACAGTCATAGCTCACCGTCGTGAAAGCTGTCACTAACACCCATATTGCCTGACAGGATGATCCCCATTCAAAGACTCCAAATCAAACACCGTTGACAAGACTGCATCAGCGGCTGGTCCCTGGAACTGCAACGTCGAAAGCTTGGGCCACGTATCTTTACATATACACTACTCTACTTGAAGTTAGCAGCCAACAAACCAGCTCGTCCAATTCTCCAAAAACAGCCATGAAGTTCAGTTTTTCCATATCTTTGGGCTTCAAGGTTTCAGGCGTCAAGTGAACGTGGGGAGGAGCATGTGGTGGGCAAGTAACGAAGAGGTGAGTGATGGACGTTGCTGTACTCTACCCTAACCCTGGTTTGAACATGACATCTTACATGAGAGATGCCAATATAAGAAAAGAGAACAATGCGAGTTTGGACAGAAGATGGAGTGTTTGGCTAGAAAATTAGCTATTTGGCAGGTCATATTGCCATCTGTAGTTCATCCCATTATCAGGTTGAACATCGGCAGAAGCAGAAGCGTTCCATGTCAACCCTGGGATGATCCAGGGTCTCTTCCAAAGCCCCACCGGTGCCGTTCACCGCTTTTGTTATCGTTATCGCCAATGGGCAGGACCCACCAGAAATTTTTGTGGTGGGTGCCAGCTTCTTGTGGTTGCGAACGAGCCTCCCGTCACTTACAACGACCCAAACGTCAACTATCCGCCATGGGTTCGTTAAAGCGCAAAGAGGGCCCCGACGGCTCTGCCTCCAAGTCGGCAAAGCCTACAAATGATACGCGACCCTCCAAAAGGGCGAAAGGAAGCGATTCAACCAAGGACTCCAACAAGAAGGGCGACGCAAAACCATCAAAGCCGTCTACCCCAGCAACATCTCTGACCAAGGAGGAAGAGGCATTGTTTCCCAGAGGTGGCGCCAGTGTCTTGACCCCCCTCGAACAAAAGCAAATTCAGATCCAGGCCAAGAACGATGTCCTCTTCGAAGAGGCTGCCAGCAAAAAATCTGGAGGAGAGAAATCCAAGAAGAAGAAGGCACGCAAGTCCAAGGGTGGAGAGGTAGAACCTGTAAAAGACGAGGATGCCATCAAGGTAGAAAGCTTGAACTTCAAGGTAAGAAGAGGAACTTCGTCATGGGGTTGCCATTGATGGCGTTGCTAACAACTTCCAGCGCTTGGTCAAGGGCTCCCTGGTGCTCGGTACAGTCTGCGGCATCAACCTCACCGATGTTGCCGTTGCGCTTCCCAACAACCTCGTCGGCCACGTTCCAATTACGGCTATTTCAGATATTTTTACACAAAGGTTACAGGCAATCGCCGAGAAGGACGAGGAGGAGGATCAAGCAGACGAGGACGACGAGAACATCGACCTCCAAACTATCTTCCGAATGGGCCAGTATGTTCGCGCCTACGTTGTATCAACACACGATGACTCGGTCGACGGAAAGCCCAAGCGCCACATTGAGCTATCACTCCAGCCGGCGCTCGCCAACTCTGGCATGTCAGAGCAGGATATCGTCGAGAACACTACTCTTATGGCTTCGGTTGTTAGTGTGGAGGATCATGGTTTTGTTATGGATGTCAACATCTCAGACTCAAAATTGAAGGGCTTTTTGCCTCGGAAACAACTCGACAAGGGCATTCCGGAAGAAAGTGTTCAGCCTGGCTCAGTTCTGCTTTGTATTGCGACCAGCAAAGCTGCCAGCGGCAAGGTTGTACAGCTTTCCACCTTGGAGGACCGCATCGGCAGCATCAAAAGTTTCCCATCCGAGGCCACGACTATCGACTCGTTCCTACCAGGCACCGCGGCCGATATCCTGGTTTCCGAAGTCACCGAGCACGGCCTTGTGGGCAAGGTGATGGGTCATTTGGATGTGACTGCTGATCTGGTTCACTCAAACGCTGGCCCTGGTGCCGTTGACATTGTGGACGAGTACAAGGTTGGCTCGCGGATCAAGGCGAGGATCATCTGCAATTTCCCCACCGCAAGAAAGCCCAAACTCGGCATTTCCCTGCTGCCACACGTGCTGTCACTTAAACCGAAAATCGCCAAAACCAAGAACGGCATCGAATCATTGCCAGTGGACATTCTCGCCCATTCTACCATCATTGAAAAGTGCACTGTTCAAAGGGTTGAGCCCGAAATTGGTCTCTATGTCGATGTTGGTGTCGAGGGTGTACCAGGCTTCGTGCACATCTCCAGAGTGAAGGATGGCAAGGTGGACTCGCTGTTCGAGACCAGCGGCCCTTACAAGGTTGGGTCCGTCCACGCTGCTCGTGTAATTGGCTACAATCCTTTCGATGGCATGTACAACCTGTCGATGGAGAAGAGTGTCTTGGAGCAGCCATTCTTGAGAATACAAGACATCCCCGTGGGAGTGGTGGTGCCGGGTGTGGTTGAAAAGTTGGTCGTCAACGAGCACGGGCTTGGCGGTTTGATCGTGAAGGTTGCCGAGGGTATTTCCGGTCTGGTTCCTGAAATGCATCTTTCTGATGTCCATCTGCAGCACCCCGAGAAGAAATTCAGGGAAGGAATGAAGGTCAAGACCCGTGTCCTGTCAACCAACCCAGCAAGACATCAGCTGCGGCTTACCTTGAAGAAGACACTGGTGAACTCCGATGCTCCTCCGGTCAAGTCATACGACGAGCTTGCCGTCGGGCTTCAGACGTTCGGTACCATTGTTAAGCTTCTGGATCGGGGTGCTATCGTTCAGTTTTACGGACAGCTTCGTGGTTTCCTTCCGGTGTCTGAGATGAGCGAGGCCTACATCCAGGATCCCAAGGAGCATTTCCGTGAGGGCCAGACTATTAGTGTTTACGTCCTCAGCTTTGACCCCGAGGAAAAGAGAATGATTGTGTCCTGCAAGGACCCATCAGCCTTTGGTTTAGAGAAGCAGGTTGCACTGAAGAAGCTCCAAATTGGCAACTTGATTACGGCCAAGGTCACACAAAAGACAGAAGACGATATCTTTGTCGAGCTCGTCGAGGGCTCGTTGAAGGCCATCCTCCCTGTCAGACACCTTACCGACAAGTCGGTCAGCAAAACACAGTCTGCGCTCAAGAAGATCCACGTCAATCAGACTCTTATGGAACTGGTTGTTCTTGAAAAGAACGAAGCTCGTCGGTCCATCATCCTCTCTCACAAGCCAAGCCTTGTCGAAGCGGCGAAGAAGGGCAAGCTTCTTCACACAATTGACCGGGCACGTGTGGGTGACGTTGTACCTGGCTTCATTCGCAACATCACTGCCACGGCCGCCTTCGTCCAGTTTGCTGGCAGGCTGACAGCGCTGCTCCCCAAGACCAAGCTGCCACGCGATATCCAGGATAAGCCAAGCTTTGGCTTCCAAAAGCTGCAGTCTGTCACTGTCAAGATCACATCGGTCGACAAGGATCTTAACCGTATCGTTGTTGCTATCCCATCGGAGGGTGGTGAAGACGTTCAGGCAAAGACCTCTAGCAAGTCGGCCGACAAGGCTATGAATGCCCTGGATCTGTCGGTCTTGACTATGGAAGATCTCCCGATTGGCAAGATCACTAAGGCGAGGGTAAAGTCTGCCAAGGATACACAGATCAATGTTGACCTTGCCGACAACATCCAAGGCCGTATCGATGTTTCGCAGGTCTTTGACAAGTTCGAGGACATTCGCAGCGTGAAGAAGCCTTTGGGCAAGTTCAAGACTGGCGAAATCATCGACGTGCGTGTTCTTGGTATTCATGACGCTCGCAACCACCGTTTCTTGCCCATTTCTCACCGCTCAAGCCACACGGTCCTGGAGCTCTCGGCCAAGCCAAGTGATCTTCAAGAAGGCTCTACCCCAGAGCCTCTGAGCTACGCGAAGCTTGAGGTGGGGCAAACTCATCTGGCGTTTGTCAACAATGTCGCTCAGAATCACATCTGGGTCAACCTGTCACCTAATGTTCGCGGCAGAATCAGCGCCGTTGAGCTTTCCGATGACTTGTCAAAATTGCAGGATGTGGCGAAGAGTTTCCCTATCGGCTCTGTCCTCCAAGTCCGTGTCATCCACGTGGACGCAGAGAGGAACCGTCTCGACCTTTCAGCTCGCGATCCCAATGCAGAGAACCCGTTGACCTGGGACAAGATCCAGAAGGGCATGGTGCTTCCTGGAAAGGTCACCAAGACTACCGACAACGTAGTGTTTGTTAAGCTCAGCGAGTCTGTGGCTGGACCTGTTTTCTTGTGCGATCTTGCGGATGATTACGAGGAAGCCAACCCTCTGAAGCATTCCAAGCACGAAATTGTCCGTGTCGCTGTGCTCGATATCGACAAGAGCAACAAGAGACTGAGATTGTCGATGCGCCCCTCTCGCGTGCTCAGCTCAAGACTCGAGGTTACAGACAAGGAGATCACTAAGGACACCAAGATCGCTGTGGGTGATGTCCTTCGTGGGTTCGTCAAGAATGTGTCTGACAAGGGTCTCTTTGTTACGCTTGGCGGTGACATTGTGGCTATGGTCCAGATCAAGAACTTGTCAGACTCTTACCTGAAGGACTGGAAGGAGCACTTCCAGATTGACCAGCTTGTCAAGGGCCGTATCATTTCTGTCAGCAACGGTCGCCTGGAGATGAGCTTGAGGCCTTCCATCCTGAGCAAAGACTATGTGCCCCCAATCACATTCTCGGACCTGAAGGAAGGTCAAATCGTCACGGGCAAGGTCCGCAAGGTGGAGGACTTTGGTGCTTTTATCGACATTGATGGTTCTGATCGTCTCTCCGGTTTGTGCCACCGCTCTGAAATGGCCGACAGAGCGATCAAGGACGCCAAGGCGCTCTACAGTGAGGGTGACAAGGTCAAGGCTCGTGTTCTCAAGGTGGAGGAGAAGACAAAGCGCATCAACCTCGGCCTGAAGCCGTCGTACTTTAAGGACGACGATGAGATGGACGTGGATAGCGATGAAGATGCTGGTGCCGCCTTGGACAGCGAGGATGAAGACATGAGCGATGCTGGTGCTGGCGGCGCCCTCGTTATCAATGCTGACTCTGACAAAGAGGATGATGATGATGACGCTGACAGCGACGTTGAGATGGATGATGCCCAAACAGAAGGCGTCAAGGGTCTCGAGACCGGCGGCTTCAGCTGGAATGCCGATGCTTTGGATGAAGATGACAAGGCCGCTGGCAGCATTGATGAGCCGATCAAGAAGAAGAAGCAGCAGCAGCAGCGTGAGTCTCGGGCCCAGGTCGACCGGACAGCCGAGCTTGATGTCAACGGGCCTCAGACGACGAGTGATTACGAGCGTCTCCTTCTAGGTCAGCCTGATTCGTCAGAGCTGTGGATTGCCTACATGGCTTTCCAGATGCAAGTCAGCGATCTTGCCAGCGCGAGACAGGTGGCTGAGCGTGCGATCAAGACGATCAACATCAAGGAGGAGCTTGAGAAGCTGAACGTCTGGATTGCTTACCTCAATCTCGAGGTTGCCTATGGCACAGAGGAGACTGTTGAGGAGCTTTTCAAGCGTGCCTGCACCTACAACGATGAGCAAGAAGTCTATGAGCGTCTGGCCAGCAGTTACATTCAGTCTGGCAAGCTCAAGGTAAGCCACTCCCTAATTTATTTTCATGATAGACCAGTCACTAACTCCCAGCAATAGGAAGCAGATGACCTCTTTGAGAAGATCATTAAAAAGTTCGGCTCCAAGTCCCCCAGCGTCTGGATCAACTATGCCCATTTCCTCCACACCAAGTATGACCGTCCCGACAAGGCCCGTGCCCTTCTTCCCCGCGCCGAAAAGTCGCTGGGAGGCGGGAAGCCCGTCATTCTGGAGTTGATGCCCAAATTTGCCGCGCTCGAGTTCCGCTCTTCCAACGGTGACCGCGAACAGGGTCGCTCACTGTTTGAGACCATTCTCGCCGCCTTCCCCAAGAGATTCGACTTGTGGAACCAGTTTGTCGACCTTGAGACCTCGGTCGGCACTACTGATCCCGCCACTGTCCGTGATTTGTTTGATCGCGGCAGCAAGGTCAAAGGTCTCAAGCCCAAGCAGGCCAAGACTTGGTTCAAGAGGTGGGCGCAGTGGGAGGATAAGAATGGGGATAAGAAGAGCAGGGAGAGGGTTAGCGCCAAGGCGCAGGAGTGGGCTAAGAAGGCGGCTGAGAAGAAGGGGAAGGTTGTTGAGGAGGAGGAGGAGGAGGGGAGCGAGGATGATGAGTAGAGAGTAGGGGTGTGTATATTTGAGATATTGATAAGGAGGGGGAAGGAGAAGGAAGCATTATCCACGGGAGGAGGGGGGAGGCGGAGTTGATACCGGCATGGCCAAATCATGGTTTTTTCTTTCTTTTTGTTAAAATGTAATTGTCTCTACAGTAGTTACTCACTGTTGGTTTCTGGTCTTGATATCCAAGAAGGTTTATAAAAATGAAAAGCAGGTGTTTTGGGTTTATTTCATTGACAGTGCTCGCCAGCCGCGCTTGTGATTTACAGCCTTGCCTTTTCTAGAGTGATGTGTATAACCCCCACCCCACCTCCTGCTCAACCTCCAATCTCCAACCTCTTCCAAGCAGCCAAGAGAATGAAAGACAAAACCAGGAGCAAACATTCCTAGATTTTCTTGTTCCCTTCCTCAGTCGGATGTGTGATTCCCAAAGTGAACAAGGATGATGCTTGTTTTGGGTTTGTCGTGTACAAAACCGGGTTTCTTGTTGTTGGTTGGAGGTGCATTTGCATATGGGAAGCGACTAGAAGAGGGAGATCGGCAACCTACATGTATACTAGTGTAGTCTTACATATGTGCTCTCTATCACACCGGGAAAAGAAGAAAGGAAAGATCGCGGCGCGCGCACTGTGGTGAAACCGGTGAAAGGGGGGGGGGGGATTGTGGCCAGTTAAGAGGGGTGGAAGGGGTCCGAAAGAGGATGGGGGTTGGTTTTGTCTTTTTGGGGTGATCGGCACGGTATGGAAATTTCTAGTGTGTATGTATGTATATGTAGATAGGTATGTTGTTATTACTTTTTTGGGGGTGGTGGCTTGCTGCACAAGTATGCATGAGGAGGGAAAGGTATGAATCACGAATGGGAGGTTTCCCGATTGTGGGTTGAGTCAGAGGTATTCTTTATTTTTCTGGAGGTATGTAGCACGCCACCTCACTTTGAGACAGGGGAAGGTTGTGAGGGTTGTTTTAAACATGCGTTTTTGCGGTTGAGGTTGCCGAAGTTGAGAGGTTATGAAGGATAGGCCGGGATACTGGATCTGGTGATGGGGTTGAGAGAGGTGTCCCGTGTAGTGATGTTTTATCTCTTTATGGCGAGGTGAGCTTTCTTGCTCACGCTCTCACTTAACATACTCATGCTGAATTAGCTGAGCAGGACGCTCACTCGCTCACTCGCTCGCTCAAGCACCTCAGGTCATTTTCTCATGCCATACTCATACTAAACCCCCAATCTCTATCATTGACATTTAAACCACTGGTCAAACCGGAACACGCCTCGTGAATGATTAGAACACTTTTGATCGATATTGATTTGGTATCTCTCTCTCTTCTCTCTTAAAAAGCTCGCTAAGATGCAAAATGCACACAGAACTTGTTTCCCAGTCTTTCTCTCCGTATCGGTAAGACCATAAAAGCAAAAAGCAGAACGAAATGCACAAGCTTGACATGCTCACTCTTTACTCCGTTATCGCCCTCGCCAACCGAACCGTGATACCAAGAGTCTCATAAAAGAGATCTAGTTCAAGCGACACCAGTTACACCCAAAAAGAGCAAGAAAAAAAAACATCCAACCCGGAGGAGACTCTCGTTTTTCCGTACTCGCAGTCCGTTTTGACCCCCCTGTGTTCCGTGGCCCCGAACTTTTCCCGTTGCTTTTGTCCAGATCATCCCTTCGTAATTGTTGCTGTTGTTCCGTCATGTGGGTGTTTTCTCTCGGAAAGAAAAGTGAAATAGGAGATCAAAAAAAACACGATGATGGGGTATCTGTTCGCTCTTTGCTGGAAAAAAAGCATCTGAACTTGTCTGTGTGGTTGACCAGTTCAGCTCTATTGCTTGTGGTTGTTGTCACCGTGGCGTTAGCATTTCAAATGCCACCCGCCACTCTTCTCTCCGCCCTTTCTGAGCGGTGTCCTCTCATCATCATAATCATCATCACCATCCCCTGCCCCCCTCCAAAAAGGGAGGAGGAGCAAACAACAAAACACCCCAGTTAGTCACGCGCTCCTCTTCACCCTCTTCCTCCCCCTCTTCTCCCCCTCCCCCTCACTATCCCCCTCCCCTTCCTCCTCCTCCTCCTCAACATCCTCGGCCCCCCTCCTCCCACCCCCAGGCGTCTCCCTCTTCTCGTTCCCCTTCTTGATACTAATCAGACACCCCTGCTCCTTCAACCGTTTCGTCAACCCCGTACTAGCCTTCATACCAGGAAAATCCTTTGCATTATACACGCAAAAAACCTCGCTCATCGCCGTAGCCACAATCTTACTCCTATCCCCCATTCGCATACTCATCGGATCCAGCACCACAAGCGCAAACTTCAACCTGAAACTCCCAGGTGTCCTGCAGCTCAGGTCAGGAAAGCAAAAGAAGCAGCCCTCCTCCCCGTTTTCGTCTTGGCCGACAAAAGGGGAGGCGACGAGCGTGCCCATGAGACGGCGTTGTTGACGAAAGTCTTCGGGCATGGCTGACATGTCACGCTCGCCGCGGTCGTCGTAGATGGAGCAGTGGACCACGGAGAATTGGTGCCGGAGTCGGCGGGAGAGTTCCTCTGGGGAGAGGGAGGGGTCGTGGATTGTTAGTTGGACTATGGGGGGTGGGTCGATTACTCGGCGGTCGCGCTCGCCGAAGCCGCAGGAGCGGGCGGCGTAAGGTTGTTGGCGGACCGAGATGCGGTATTCTGAGGTTGAGGGGATGGGGGAGGGGGCTGGGGGTGGGTAGGAGGGGTGGGAGGTGGTGGTGTTCATGGTTGTGGTGGTGTTTGGGTGGGAGGTGGAGGAGGAGGAGGTAGTGGTGGTGGTGGTGCTGTCTGAGCTGAGGAGGTTGGATATGCTCATGGATTTTCCCTCTTGTCGTGGGGAGGCGCTGGCTTGGGTGCTGTTTGATGGGCTTTGGGGGAGGTGCGGTGGCGGGCGGCCGTTTATGTATGCTGATGCTGGGACGTAAGGGCTGGCAGAGGGGCCGCCCATCAATACTGGTGGGAGAGCGCTGTCGTGGTGGAGGGAACTCCCTCTTGAACGGGGGGATTGATGGGGATACTGTCGTGGGAGCCCTTGGCTGTGGTGGTCTCGGAAGCTGTTCATTTGCCTCAGACGCATCTCGTGGGCTACCTCGTCAGATGACCGGTCACTGGCTGTTGATGATAGGGTGGGCGAGCGCCGGATGTCGACTGCCCGCCTGGAGAAGGCATGGGGGTCGTTGCTCGGACCAGGGAACTGCGGAGGTGTCTGCCCGACTGGCGAGGGGGGTGCGTAGTCTGAATAGTAGCCCGGTTTCCCTCCCGGGTAGGAGACGTCTCGTCCATTTGGCATTGCAGGAGGGTGGCTTGCTCCTGCAGTCGATATCATGGTGGCCATGGAGGGCAGCCGTGGCAGCTGGGTGAGGCGAGAGGGCTGTGGTGGTAGGTACGGTGGGTGCTCTGGAGCGTAGTGCCCATGTCCGGGGGCATATCCCTCGTGGTAGTTGTGATGTGGTCGAGACATGCTGTCGACGTCCAACATGGGATGACGGCCAAAGTCGTGAGGAGCAAAGTCGACCACTGTAGACATTGGGGGAGGCGGGATCACAAATGGATGAATAGAAGAGGGGATCCGAGCCTTTTCATTACTCGGTCAGTCTCTTGTCTTGGAACTGGTCAGAAAGCTGATCTGCAGAAGGTGGGCAGCCGTACACCAGAGAGAGCCACTTGCTGCCGGGCGAGAGCAGCCACATATACGAATCCGGGTAGCCGGGTTGAAGGGTCGGAAGTGAGGCCTTGTCTCAGCGGGGGAGAAACAATGGTAGGCCACTAGTCGAGCCTCGAGCCAACAGTGTGTGCCGAGCTCTTGCAGGGAGGTGGCAAGGGTGAGAGCCCGGGATCTGGGATCTTGCGATCTTGAAGCTGTCTCTGGTGTTTGGCGGTGATGCTCGCCGAGGAGCAGGGGTCTCGTGCAGCTGCAGAAGCCACAAATGAAGACAGGGCCAGCTGTGGTTGGATGGTTGGACCAGTTCTGTGGCCAGCCGAGGGCACGCGTGGGTGTCGAAGGTTGTCGTTTTCTTGTATCACAGCGCCACCGGTCTGGATACCATCAAGTTCACACCGTGGAAGCAGGTGGTAGGGATGTGCTGGCCAAAAAGGTCGGGAGCAGCAGCACAAGACAAATGCGTAGTGTTCCGAGTCGGGATCGAACGGAGGGGAGCCGGAAGAAGTTCGAGTCTTGTTTGCCCAGGTGGTGAAAGCTGCAGGGCCGCCTGCTTTTATCATCTGTGTTCAGGTGCAGCAACAGCCCTGCCGTACAAGCTCAGGACTCGGCTCTTGACAGGCGGGTCTGGTACCACGTCCTGGCTCGATCTAGGGTCAGAGGGTAGCAGCTAGGGTAGTAGTGTAGCAGGGTATCAGGAGGGGTAGCAGGCAGTCGGGATATTTCAGAGCAATATGGTAAAGCCGGGCTGGTGGGCCATGGTGTGAGAGGATATATTGGCCTCCAGCTGTTGCCCGCCGCGGTGGAGGAGCACTTAAAGTAAGAGAAGAGGCGCCGGCGACCTGACGGTCCGTGAGTGGATGGAAGAGATGCGTTCTGCAGATTGCCCGACAGGGATCGCAGGGGCTGATCACGACAATCCAGCCAGCGGGTTAACGGGACCATCCAGTCCTAGTGTAGGAATGGACCAAGCACCTACCTACCTGCAGTCGAACCCTTGGATCGGGGGGTAGGCCTATCAAGGCCAGCAATGAGGTGTGGGATGTGTTTGGGATCTGGCTTGGAAGCTTTGGAAGACAGCTAAGGCACCGGGAGCGGGCTAAAATCCGCAGAGACGGGACAAACACCGTCTGTCAGCCTGATCAGCAGTTAGTTCAGCACCGATATGGCCCGCTGTTGCACAGTGTACTTCCTTTCTTTGCTGTGTGCGGGGGAGATGGGGCCCGCTCCGTGGACGGCGATGCTTCCACGGCGGGGACCTTGGGGACTTGAGATGAGACCTTTTGACCACCACAGGGTGAACAGTGCGAGTCATCGCCAGAGCCTGTGTAAGGGGGCCTAGGAGACGACGGGAAACAAGCCATCCCGCTGGCAAGCCGAACACCGGCTGATGTCAACGAGATGGAGTGAAACCTAGTTCCATTGCTGAACCCGTCCTTCGAGTCGTCTCATCATGGCCCGGCTCTCTCAAACAGTCCCGGAATTCTCCCACGGGTTTGAGGTTGTCAATAGCGAGCCGATTTTGTTACACAGCAGTCAAGAGACGAAAAGGCAAGAAGGTGACCGGAGGTCTGGGCCAAGTTCGCCAAGACAAGCCCGTGACTGCACGGAAGAGAGGTTCCTTTTGCTGCCCCTCCAAACCATCGTGTTGATTGCCAGGGGGTAGAGCATCGTGGGAGCTTCATCATTTGCGAGCGGAAAGCCAGCGCATGTGGATAGAGATGCATATCAGTGATGGCGCTAGCCAGGGTTAGGACCGCTAACAAGACCATAGCGCGCGGGCCATCCAACCCCCGGCTACGGCAGTCACAGGCTCCACACTCCACCGCAACCTGGAACTCCCCCCGCCGCTCTCCTACTTCTTTCAACACTTCTCCCATCGACAAAAAGACCGGAACACGTTCCAGTGCCCGTTGAGCGGTGGTGAACCCTTGCCCACGACTCGAAATGTCTACCTTTTCGCCTTCCTTTAACTTGACCCCGCGAGCTGCGGGATGCAGGCTGCCGGGCACCTCGTCCTCGTCACACAGCACACGCCCTCGAAAACCAAAGACTCACGACGCCCTCACAATCTCGCTCTGTGAGGTGGCCGCCAAGGCAGAGAGACACCCCCGGACAAAATAGCCGTGCCGTCCCCCAGGATGATCCAGACGTTGGGGTCTTTTTCTCGGTTCCGTCAATATTAACTTTTTAGAGTTGTATTAACAGAACCGTCTGTCCCCCGTCACAGAATAGATTGCCCACCACACGTGTCACTCGAAACATCTGCCGGCTTTATTTTGCAGATGAAGCTGTTGACGCCTTCCCGCCGCCGGTTCCAGTGACCCGGCAGAGTCTTCTCTTCTCTACAGTACAAGTCTAGAGACCGGTCCAGCCAGCGGTGTGGCTCTCTTACTCGCAATCGCCTGCTTATGCTCGGCAAGCCACACGACGCCATATGCAGTCAAACACTGCAACCCCTATGGTCAATTTTATGATGTGGCCCTCCTTCGATCCCTCATCTTGCAGCAGATTTCTGATCTCGACTCTGAATGGACCACGCAAACATCCTCCGCCGTGTTTGTTTCTGATCATCGTGGGTCGTGGATGTGAATGTGACGAAAGGCATTCTGTCTTCCATTGGCTGTAACGCCGCCCCTTTCCTCTTTGCTGAAGATGGGCCAGCCATCCGCATTTCGGTAACTATAGGCACCGTCTAAGCAGCTAGGATGCCGATGTCTTTCGGTTACATTTCTTGTTGGCCGGAGGGGGGCTCGAGGGCCTTTTCCACGTCTGCACTGTCAGCAAAGCCCCGTGCCTACTGTCAATCACTTGCCCATCATAACAATGCATCAAGGCGGATCAGAAATAGCAGGGAGAGCCTTGCCGCGGACCGGGCGGTTGCAGCGCTTCGCAGCGGGCGGGCGAACCATCTGCGCGAACAACTGGACAACCGCGGCCTGAACATATCAAAGCGTACGGCTCGACAATAGTTGCCTCACTCGGAGTCTACAACCAAAATAACCTCGCCATGTCATCGGTCTGCGAAGCCTTTTTCAGAACCTGCAAGCTTGCGATGTGTCAGACAAGGACCAAGAGGGGTTCACAGGGGTCACCGTCATGAACGCGGTTCACGGATCCTGACAGGGTTCGTCAGCACCCGTGGTTGGAAAGATGTGACCCTGATTCCCGGTTTCTGTCTCGTGCCCCAACGATGGGGGCGCTGGGGGGAATAATGCCGCTTAAAATGTTTGTGGCTAATCAACGACTTGGCTAACCACGGCAATCGTTGGGCTCTAGTGGCTCTTCAGCATCCAAGCAGACGCTTATCGCTCACAGCCAGCCCCCAGTTCCATGCGTCGTCACACACAAGTCCAGCACCTACGCATGCTCTTCAGCCCCCGTCATCCCCGTCATTCATGGCTCGAAGACTAGCTTACTAGCTAGCTCTCTGCTTCGTCTCTCCTCGTCTTTTCAGTGTGTTCCTCCGGGCTTCACTTCTCGGTGCCGAAACATAAAGGCAGAATACACCCCCGTGCCGTAGAGAAGCAGACAAGATGGGGCCGGACGGGAACTGCTCCAACAAAAGAGGCCCTCGGCTACCGGAGTGCCAGTAACACGATTCGGTCATTCCTCTCTGGGGAAAAGGAGGGTTACTTGTGTGGGGGCACTGATCGTCCCGTCCCTGGGCCCGGCAAGCGGTGCGAAAGATTGGCTTCCCACCGTCTATCATCGCTTCCACCATGGACTCTTGGCGTCCGAGACCATACAACGACGCTTGACTTTACCTGACGTTTGAACCAGTTAGGTGTAGATGTCATGTGATGAATCCTGTCATGGGACGATCCTTACTTCAGCAGAGCATTAGGCGGAACAAAGTCAGATACAGGACGGGCTAACACCTTGCTCCTCAGGTTGCTTTCGATCCCGTCGTCTCACCGTTCTAGTTGTATACATCCGCTCTGTCAATGCGGCATGCTCCATCGGCCACTGAACTGTACCGTTCAGGTTATTGTTTTGAAACGCCTTAACGAAGGGTCCCAGCCATTGCTGATGTCGTACCAAACTTGGGAGTCGTCCTGTGCTTGGCTACTTCAGCCACAGATGCACTTTCGTTTCATCGAACATAAGTCGCCAACACCCACACTCCATCGGCCCGTCCAAGCCCCGGTTTGGCATGGCTTGCTGACGACGACATGACGGACGACATGGACGGGCTGCTGAGATCGATGGCTGTTTCCAGGTTTCTATTTCCAAACTCGCCAGGTCGACGCTCAACCAGACACTTGCCGCATCCTGACAGATGCCATGGCACCCACCCACCAACTACCACCTCCCGTCAAAGTCAAGCGCGCCTTTGCTTACGCATACCCCACGATATGGGGCCAAGTTACATTGCCATCTACATTTGAGATCAAGCATCGCCAAAGTTGAACGGATGTCGGGCATTTCCAGACCTCTTCTCGGTGTCCTGATTGGAACGGCACGGAAATAGGACGTCGCGGCTCGCTCATAATCATCTCATAAGCAGCCACAGTACAGGACCGTCTTTTCTGCGACTAAATGACTATCGACGCAAAATTTCAATATGCGCCGAACATTAGGCCGGGCGTTTTATCGGTCCTCCTGCGTCGGTCCCGAGACTGCAATGTTCTTTTCTACCACGGAAGTTGCAGCGAACTAACTGAATAACGGGGGGAGAGTCGAGCAGACTGGCACCCATGCTCTTGCCATGCCATACTGGTCGAGACACTCTGTTGGCACTTGTTCTTTTGGCCCTAAAGACACCAAACCGCCTCTCATGAGAATATGGTTCACCAAACCAATGAGCCAACCATAAGGCTTCTGACAGCCAGTTCCCTCGGACTCGCATTGACGCCCTGATTGCCTAACCGTATATCTGGACATGGACGCCTGGGGGCAAATCCTCCACGCGTCAAGATGCAATACTACCCATCCAGCTCTCTTTTTAAGGGCAGACTTTCTTTCCTACTGGTCGCCTCTTCTTTCTGCCTTGGACCTAGCAACTATGAGAGCTCTTTTTGACTTGACGTCCTGTGGAGGAGCCGGACTTCCGCCGCACAATCTTATCTGCCGTGCTGAGCGGCCTATCGGTAGTTGTTGAAAGTTCATGGTTGCAATCCGATGTGAGTTTTCTCGGATGAAGCCGTCATTCAGTACATGAAGCTGACTACGAGCTTGGGGGATTATCATGGTCCCGTCCAGGCGTGATCTCGCTCCCCGAAAGGGCTTGCCCATCCATCTAGTGTTCTGTCGGCTGCGGTTATCTGTCTGGCACGATCACCACCATTGTCTAGAACGTTGGCAGATCCCCAAGAGACACTGCCGCTCGATGACCTCCTCGCATTCCCGCGCGGCATATTGGAGAGCATCGATCTTTCGTCACAGTTTTCGGCATCCGCGAGTTATGCTGTATGCTTCCATGACCAAGGTGCTGCAAGCGCAGCATCCGGCTTTCCTCTAGAACCGCCTGGTCTTTGCACGACTGGCCGTTTTGTATTCCGTACCAGCCGCCAAGGGCGCTGGTGACAGCGATGACGACTCGGATTCCGGGCTGGGCGAACAAGAGCCGAGTGTTGTGCTGCAGACTGCAACATACCCGCATGCAGAGTTGAAACTTTGAAACTGCGGCTAATTCTACCCCAAACCCCAGGCCATCATCTTCCCCGCCCTCGTCCACCAATGTGTTGTCGAACCTAATTAATTTGACGGGACTTCTCGAAATCTTCGAGTGAAGATCACGGAACCAGACAGTGTCTGTGTGTAGTGCGTTGTCTCTAGGTTCGCTGACTCCGATCCGTTGAAAAACCATCCGGCTCGAGCGCACGTCACGCGCTTGACGAAAGGACCTTTTCTTCGTCTCTTTTTGTTCCCTTCGTCTCATATATCTTCCTGATGATCAGATGAGCAAGCGCATTGCGGATGAACTGTCGATCACTTTTTCAGATTCAGACGAGATGCACTTCCAAGTAGCAGCAACGGAAATTTGGGGAGAGCTCCAAGATGACATAAAGTCACATTGTAGCTCTTTGGAACCGGAGACTTTAACCAGTCGAATGGCTGTCTATATACCTGGCTTTTCCCCTTACAAGTTCTCCAAGACTAGCCAAATTGACGGATCGGGCAAGCAGGGGTTGTCTTGGACGATAGACGAGGAGACAGAATCCGGGTAAATCTGCGGTTCTCCAGATTTTGGCCTGCTACACTTCATATACCGTCCAACGGTTACCTTTCTTGGCTGGCACTCTAGTGTTGTCTCCGCTCTTTTCGGCTCTTCATATCGGCGTATGGCTGGGGTAGGTCTGGCCGGGGAAGGAAGAGGAGGGTACATCATTTAATATATGAGTGTGCGTTGTGCAATATGGGGTACTCCAGGTTCCTGGAAAGACTTTATATTGGGGCAGGAAGGAAGCTTATGTTGACCCGAAAAGGAAAACGGAAAGGGGGGTGTGAGACTATATTGCGGGAATTCTCCGAGACGACGAATTGTTGCCTACAATCCGATCAACATGCCGGGGCGAGTTTACACGACCGGGAGCACAAACATCATACACTTTCGATTGTACCTCCGAAGTTCGCTCGTCTCTACACGCAGGAATGCTGTAATGAAGGGGGGACTTTTCCGGATGGTATATCTCGTCTGGAGGGACGACTAGAGGCCGAAGATCTGCAACGTTACCTGTTACCGGAATCAACAACGGCTATTGTTCAACTTTTTATGGCCCCTAGCTACTCTTTTCTACCAAACACCAATCGAGAGACCGAAGACCGGAAAGCAAATTTGACCTACCCTGTCGACGACAGATTGCTAGAAGCCTGGCGCAAATGCCGCCATTTGGTCAATATACGGCAAATTCCATCTTTCATTCCCAACTTACCGGGGGGTTTTCGCTGAGATTTGGTGCCTGACTGGTTGGTTGTGACCAGGACAACTTAGCGCTGTCATGGGGGTGAAAGTAGGCTGAATGGTATGGTGTTACGGTATGGTTGTGAGGTTGATGCTATTGGGTGAACCGGTCGGGGGAGGATGCCGGATATCGAGGAAGTTAATCTATGGTTCCATTGGTTGTTTTCTTCTCGTGATGAATGGCTTTGATGAATGCCGAGTGGTAAGTCAGAATTCTGTTGTCTTTCCGGTCAGGGGCACTCAACAGTCACTTTACACATACAAGGCTACTAGACGGGTGCGAGCAAGGTCCAAGATTGTCTGCCGAAAGCGCCGGAGATGCTGTCAGTCTGAGCGAGTGATTTCACGGTAAAGGCCTGATCTCGGGCGAAGAGCAACTTGTTGTGTACACACCCTCCCGTCATCAGGGAACAAAATCCGGGAGACAGATTCGCCAGAGTTTTGCTACTGTGTCGAGCTTTCGTCTCATGCTTTTCCCGCTTGAGTTTGGCACTGCTGTCCCGGTGGACCTGCGGACTGCGGGCTGGGAAAAATAGTATGTGTTTGAGGTTGGCCGGAGATGGTTTTAATTCCGGCGCGGCCGGCCGGCTGGGTGTTTTTTGTTGTTTGGGTTCATCGGCTGGTTTAACTGCTCAGTGGCATGATTTGTGTCAGTTATGGGGCTGACAGAGATGTACACGATGGGTGTTGTGCAGAGGGTATCGCCGAGTGGGAGTGGTGCTGCGCTCTTTGGAGCTAACTGTTTCTTGCTTGCTTCATCCTTACGGTGACTGGAAACAGAATTGTGGTGCTTTATGCAGTGATTCTCGCTAGTGGTAAAGCCTTGGGGCCGGCCTGGGCGTCTCCGTTCATGCTCGGCTTCCGTATCTGGCTTCTTCTGGGTGAGAGCAACGTAGATATCTTCACCCCGGGCATAGAACTGCTCAACTAGGGAGCTTAGCCGGTGAGTTACCATATCTTCATGCTGAGCTTGGCTCTCCCGGAGGGGTAAAGAGTAACAAGATGGGGCGGGGTGGTGGCTGAAGGCGGGTTGTCTTTACAGGATGTGTCTTAGGCGCAGATTACCTTCGACTTGGAACACATGCTGGAGCCGTGAAGGGAGACTAAATACGAGGTCGGGGCTATTGCCACTGGATGGGTGATGAGAAGCTGCATGAGTATATAAATTTGTGCTGTGCTATTGCTCTGGGTATGCTTGGTTGGTGTCTTTGAACCAGTTGGCTATAATAGTGTTTGAGTTAGAAGGGGCAAGATACCTGGTATGTTTGGGGGCAGCAAGGGAGATGACGACAGCCCTTCAGCATGACGCTGATAGATTTAGATCAATATTGGCCGGGGAGGTGTGTGAGTGCCTTTTCGGGGTCCCGGTCTGTTCTACTGTCCTTGCTGAACGCCCAGGGAATACAAAACAGATATGGCGAAAAGCCGAGGGAGATATTACCCAGTGGGACTTTTTGTCTCTACGTATGCAAACTATCTCGAGCATCACCAGCGGCTGAAACATCGCCGTCAGCTAACCAATGGACATACCAAAGGTATGTTGTTCCGATTTTAGTCACAATCCTTTCTCCTTCGGCCGACTAACCCGGAAGAGTAGTTCAGTATGGGTCTTCCCGTGGTTCGCTATTTCATTCTTTCCCAAACTTCTGACCCCTTTTCTGCAACTAGCCTCCAACAAAACAGTAACCCGATACAACCTTTCGGGATCTTTTCGTCGTAAACTCCCTGATAATCGTCAAGCTGACAGATGCGATTTAATCTATGTTGTTGAGCTGATCCCAGACATCCTCTGGACATGTATAGAGAGCCTGAAACACAAAATATGAGTTTTACGAAGTCAAGGTACAGACATAACAATGCGGTGTTGTCAATCTGTCTCTCGATCAGTTTTGAAGACCTCTAGATTCGATGACCTTGAAGGCTTATTGGACCTCGTTGAAACCTGTAAGCTAGGAATGTGGATGTCTATCTATCCACCTATTCGTTCTCATGGGAGAGTTGTCTAGTTGGTAGTCTCTATCGTTTTGTCTACTACGTATCAGCTGCTGTGGTCAAAGATGGCGTGTGGATTGGCTGATACGGGCAACAGCAGCTGAAGATGCGATTGGTAAGATATCAGCGTTCAGCTGAACAAGTATGATCATGTACTGCCTGAGTAAACCCCGCTCCTGTTTTTCAGCCTTCGGCCCTCGAGATGCGAGTCGCCAAGCTTATTTCTCTCAGCTCTTAGGTTTTCTGTGACAGCGAAGAGAGAAAGTCAGCACAGTCCACCGAAAGTTAGGCTTACATATGTCACAGTTGCATCATTTTACACCCAATGGAAGACTCTAAATTACCAGTTGGAGAGATGATACAGTCAATCGACAACGCAGACGACAATAACAGAGTTCCAGTTACTATCATGGCGACTCCTGACAGTGTTTTCCGTGCGCCTAGCGACATAGGATCAACAACTCCACATGCAATTCCGGACCATCAAGACTCCAGGTCGCCAACGGTAGAGGAAAAGCTGTCGGCTGATGGTGTAGTCAACGGCAACACCGCAACTCTCGACGAGGTGACCAGTGATTCCTCTGGCCTTGAGGGAATAGAACCGCCAACTCTAGGCGCGGTTCTAGACCATCATGAATTCACACAGGTGAGAGGAGGGACGCTTCAGGGAAAGCGAAGGCAAACACTCTCTACCTTCCGATCGAACATATCAGTCATGACAAATGTGTCCTTGGAGCAAATAAACCCCAACTATGCCAATCCGGACCGCACAGTCTCCCGCCACGACACATTGTGTCACGTCGGCAGAGCCGACGCCTGGCGGCGTGGTTTCGACGAGACACGAGATACATTGCCACTTACGGCTCAGGAACAGGATCGTCGAATGTACAGCTTCGCCGGCAAGATGATCAAGCGCCAGGAGTCGGTATCCCGCCGAGAGTTGGTATTCTGCCGCTTTGAGAGACTCAGCGTCTTCAATATCTTGAGGGCCCAGCATAAGCTTGTGCTTTTGTCCGAGAAACTGCACTACGATGAGGCATGCAATGGATTTGATGACCCGTCCTTTGATGGTCTTGGAGAATCGTTGCAGGAATATGGTACGTGTTGTCATAATCCGCACATTCCTACTCAGATACGTTTCGACCTTTAGTACCAACATGGAGGCAGTGCGAGCCATCGAGAGCTTCCAAGTTCTCGATAGCAAAAAAGCGCCAGAGCCTTCGTCTGTCAAGCCCATGGCGGCAAATCTCGCCCATAAGCTTCACGAGCCCCATTACTGGGATGGACCAGACGCTCTTAACTTGTTTGACATTGCCGGGGCTCATGAGGCATCTGCCCCGCAGGAAAAGGAGAAGTCTTCTATGGGAAAGCAAGCTGAGTTTTTGCCGCCAAATGATGTGACAGTGTTGGATCAAGTCACATCCTCGGTTGGCGGCATGCGTCTCTGGTTCCAGATGCGGGCTCCAGTATTTATGCTGGACCAAGAGGGGGAAAAGCAGCGCTTGCTCCTTAGAAAGAAAGGTCTTGAAGGAGGAATCGGCAATGGTGTGTCAAGGCCTTCCTAACTATCTCTTGCATGTAACCATCACTAATCACAGTAATTTTGTAGCCGGAACCCGTAGAATCCTCCATGATGCTCAGGCTCGTATGGGCCCGCTTCATATTTCGCCCAAAGTGGACTTCTTCGTCCGTCTTGTTGCATGTCTGTTTGGAGGGGTGTCTATTGTTGTCCCCATGGTTATACTGTTCATTGTAAGGCACTCAAACGTATTGACTCTTATCTTGACGGTGGTGTTCGTCCTCCTGACAGCCCTCACCCTTGCTGTGCTGTCTAGTGGAACTATACCGACGTCGTTGGAGTCTTTGTTGGGAGCCACAGCGGCATATGCAGCGGTGTTGGTGGTGTTTGTTGGGAATGCTTCGCTCTCTTCTACCGGTTAAATTCTTTGGTGAGATATCGACCAGGGGCTTGATTAGGTAGGTAAGCAACTATACAACTTCAAGAACATGTCTGTATCACAAATACACCAAAGGCACAAGTACGTATGTTTTTTCAACGAATTTTGTATGAAGATTACTTCAACCGAACTGAAGCCGTAGGAGTGAGAAAGTTTGCATGTATTTCCCTGGGTTATCACCGTAGTGCTTTGTACCCTCTTGCTAAAACGAGCAACGCTCTAAATAGGGCTTTCTGTTTGTCAATGTCTCCTAGTGACATGTACAGACTACAGACAACGGGGGTGACATCAAGAATCGGACGTAAAAGCCTCCATTTCAAGCCACTGCTCTTCGAAGTCACCGACATTTTGACAAAAGAGCTTTGAAACCTTGTCACTGGGTCGCCGGCTTCCCACTCGCCATTCCAGACGACTGCCCCCCAGTGAAGCCCGAGCCATGTACTTGACACCCCATTCCTACAGATGCGTGCTCCAATAATATTTCCTCCCTTTTACTGTTCCTCTCGTAGAAGGAGGTACATATGCCAAAAATTCGTGAAAATCATCCGGGTGATACTTCTTCTCGCAGCTCAAGAACAGCAGAAAGCTCACTTCGGCCTCCTCTATCACTGGCATGTTCCCCAGTACTCTCGCAAATGCATCCAACACTTCCTCCACAGCATCCTCAAACTGGCACTGCCCGAAGGACATTAGGGTACTCATCTAGCCACCTCACCGGTTCTACAACCCTCATATGTCGTTCCCCATCTCTCCTATTGGTCTCCAGCAGTGGAGGGCAGTGCAAGTCGTCGGTGATGCGGTATCCCACATCCACGCGAGTTTCATCTCGTAGACCACGAAAATACCAGCCCCCCCTTGGCGTAGCTGCCCTTAGCTCAACCTTCAGCTTCTTCAACCGCGGCCAAAAGGGTGGTCTTGGTGGATCGGCAGTCAGGTCGTAGTCCGGTACCATCTCCGTCGTCGGTGGCCAGAAAATCGTAGAGTCTCCAAACAGCTGGACACTAAATTCCTCGACGCCCTGGGACCAAACCCGCAATGCTGAGCTGACGGGGTAGTGCGAAAACTGGGGGGAGACCAAGTCGGGAATGGGCTTGCTCTGATCAATAAGTTCAGAAAAGGCGTAGTCGGGATAGGACCTGGGCACATTGATTCACTTTAGGGCTGGGAGAGACTCAAGATTGAGAAAAACTGCTTTGCCAAAATTGTGCCGGGAGTCTCGCCGTGGTCCTGCTCATGGATGAAAAAAAAAAAAAAAAAAAAAAAACCTCTACGGCTAGATGCCGGCTGTCAGGCAGGCGTTCCTCAATGTCCGTCAAACTCGAGTATAATGCAACCGAGAAGCTTGGTCAACATTGAGATGATGACCGAAAGGTCGATGGGGTGTTGTTTAAGCCAGTTGTTGCGACGGCCTGTGAAGCGAGAGTCGACGAAATCATGGAAGCTGGGGGATACAGTGAGCAAGCTCTTCTGGGTGCTGCGATCTGAGAAGTGTACGAAACGCTGGAGTATTTCGTCAGGAAAGGCAGTGTCTCGGTCACATATCACCAGGCGAAAAGGGACGAAAAGTAAGGAGGAAAGAAGCCCCAATTTTGATTGATGTAGTAGTTAAACTCCAAAACCCAGCAAAGCCCAGCAATTATGATCAACTACTGTCTCCACCTTCCAGTCCCACAGCAGCCATTTCTGATGGTCGGTTTGTGTGAGTGTTGCAGGGCATAGGTGAGCAGTCACGAAGTTTAGTGACGGGAGTAAACGCAGCCGGTGTCGTTAAATAAGGGCATGATTGGAATGACACACGCCATCTGAATCACACAGGTGAGACAGTGATAAAAGCGCCCATCCCGTATTCGATGCGAGAACTTTACAATTGTTGAGCTTTTTCTGTGTTTTTTGTGGTGCGAGGCGGCCACCAGCCAACTTAAAAACGCCCACTTCAGCCCCGGTTTACCCATCAAACACTAAAACACAGCATCTGACCATTTAGGTTCGATAAAGCGTGACTCGATGACTTCACCACAGAGAATGTTGCAGATTCACCCCATCTGTGAGGCCTATCAAATCTCATCACATCTGGAAGACGGCCAAATCGGAAAAGCAACACCGGAAGTTTCTGCTCATCTGGGATATCCAGGAAAAACAGCGTAAGAAATTCGGCCCATCGCCGTCTCAAATTTGTTCCTTTGAATGACGCTCTAGACTATTAACTGGAAAAAGAAACAACCCAAATAGTATGATGTGATTGTTTTACAACGGCATGTTACAAATACCTTATCCTTAAGGGAGGCTTCGTTGTTTATTTACTTAGCCCCTGAACCCCTTACACAGGCCCCACATCTATCTGGAGTCGCCCTGCCGCAAACAGCACACCTCAGATCATCCCGACAATCCACCGCATTTCAGATTCGCCTAACCTGTTTTCCCATTTTCACCACAGTGGAACCTCGTAAGCTCAGCAATGGCATCTCCAAACCTAGCACCCAAACTGCCAGCGTACGCGCCCATGGTGCTCTCCTCCCAGGCAGTCTTGTGCGACAAAGAAGCCAAGTTCATCAACTTTGGACCGCCGCCTCCAGCTTGGCCCTTGCCCCGAGCTGGAGCAGCGATAATATTGACACCGCTGCGCAACTCCACCTCTGCCACGGCATGCTGGGCACTCCCACATGTGCCACTAGAAAGACTGCCAAGTCCAATGATAGTGTGAAGCCCCTTCCGGACCGGACCACCGCCCCGCCAAACGCTGCCTGACGTTCCGTCCTCGAGCTGGATGGTGATGGTTTGACAGTCACCACTCAGATACCCTTCTTCTCCTATATGGACAGGGTAGTACAGCTGTAAAGTGCTCTGACCTTGGACTTCACCGCTGACGAGGTCATCAAACACCAACACGTCATTTCTCCAGATTTTGAGCTGGTGACGAGGCCCAATGACAGGCGGGCGGCTGAGGCATGCTTTATCGTTGTCTAGCAAGCGGACAACATTGATGAACAAGGCCTCTTGGCTTTCCTCGCCACTGTTGATGCTAGCGCTAAATTCCTTGCCAACAGGAAGACAGCGAGCCCACCCAGTCCTGACCTCGTGGCTGAGAGTACGGCCGAGGTATTGTATCATCCTTTCCACTAGATCCTGCACAGCTTGTGACTTGGCGCAGGCTTCCAAGAGCCATGCTCCCGCCGTGGACACGTCGCAGTGACCGCCACGGATATTGTCAGAGAGCGTGATCTTCTCAGCGGCCTCACCGAGCACAAGCCGTGTGTACACTCGGTTGGTACCCAGCAGTTCGACGACAGCGTCGATATCACTGCTACCCTCCAAGATTTGCCGTATCGCAGAACTGATGAACATGAGCTCGGGCCCGAACCACTCCAGCGCGGGTGCTTCCGATGCCACGGTCAGTCGCCGTCCGTTGTCAGCTTCTACTACGTAGGTGGCTAGTGGTAGGTTGTTGCTGTTGGGCTGGCTCTCGCTTGTGGCGGTTGGCTCAAAAACCAGATCGTAAACGACCTCATCTTCACTGTCTGCCTGATGGACCTGGAGCAAGTCCGGAATGATGTTTTCCTTGGAGAGTGATTGCCAAGTGGGATTCAGCGAGCTAGCACGGTCTTTGTCCACAAACTGGAGAGACATCTCGCCTGTTGAGGCCGAGGGCAAAAGGATGGGGTGCGTGGCCGTGAACTGTAAGCCCGGGTAGTCGTGGAGTGAGTAGAGCGGTCTCATACCGCGTCGGGGGGCGCTGACAAACGCCACACGTCTGGTTCCTGGAGGGCCTCCGCTGTCTGTAGCATCTGGAGATAGGACCACATCGCCAGGCTCGACATTGCATATCTTCTTCAGCTTCTCCCCGACAGGCCCGGCCATGACGACCTCCACATTACTAGAGAAGCAAGAGGATGACTGCGGCGGCTTGTAATACCCCTTGTTCTTTGCGAACTCGTCCACAAGATAGTAGCTGATCGTCCGTGAAATCGGGAAACGTCCCATACCGGGAATAACCAGGAGGTCATAATCATCAAGATGCGTGGCGCCTAGGTCACCCCAATCAAGAAAGCCTGAGCTGAGCCAGCCGCGGTACTGCCGCCAGGTATCGGGGTGGATGCTACCAAACGTGCTGCCGCTAAGCTGAGGGGCTGTCGTGATCAGTTCATTGTATACATCGCGGATGGTATTATCCGAGGCGCCACACGCAGCCAACTTGGCAAAGTGGCAGAACATCTCGAGATCGGCATCGCGCCAGGTGCCTTGTCCCGCCTGTCCTTGCTTCAGGTTGCGGTAGGCGGCTGAGACGAGCAGCTTTCGGTACCGGGACGCGAGGTCTTCCGAGGGCTCAGTGATGCCGAAGAAGGTGCGGTAGAACTGGATCATGAGAGCTGTTGCCTGGTTGTTGATATGGTTGTTGAATTCCGAGACGGCCGTGTTGGCCTTGTCAATGTCGATGGTTCCCTGCCTATCCCGGACGTTGTTGTAAAAGGCCTTGATGAGCAAGGCCGCGGCGCCGGCGGCGAACTTGTCCTTGTCCAACCCGTCTGCTGTGAGCTCGGATGGAGCGAGGTCGGGTTTGTAGTCTGGGAAGACGAGGGTCCGCATGTTCCCGTTTTTCCAGCGGAAGTCGAGCGTCTTCTGAAGGTACGCCACCGTCATTTTGATGCACGGATGTGTTGAGAAGTTGAAGCCAGTGTTGACCTGGGACATTTTGAAGATGTCCCTGACCTGCACGGGATGACGTGCCGGCGGTGTTGGATCATCTGGATTCACTGGCGTCGTGCCTCCAAAAAGCTTCTCGAAAAGCTTCCCAAGGCCGAGGAAATCGACGCCCGCCCTGGTCACGGTGGGTAAGTTCCCGGGAGTTGGTGTTGAGCCATGAGATGGAACAGGATCAAACTGGCCGACGTCTGGCACGTTGTCAATGATGTCTTCATAGCCGCTGAAGGAGCCGAAAGCCGCCATGATGGTGTCTTTGCCTCAGAGTCCTGGCAAACGGTGGACACGAAGCCATGGACTGGAGGTGAGAGACGCTTCATCACGTATAAGAGCCTGGAGCTTGGGATCATCCCAAACTCGCTGCAAACGCTCCGCTTCATAGCCACCTCACAATCAATAGCTGAGCTGAGTTGAAGCTGAACACTGCGGAAATATATCAGCACAAAACAAACTATTGATAGGACTAATGCAAATCTCGGGTGGTGGCAGAGCTCTGATATCCAGAGTATGGGTATCTGATGTGGGGAGGAGACTGCGTGAGAGGTCTAGAACTGTTCGAAATGGGTTAGCTAAATCTCTAGTGTTAAGCTGAAGATCCAAAGCTCTCTAGCCTCTCTACTCCAGGGTTGCATTTCGGCTTGTTCCATCTTCTCCAAAGCAAACAATAGGCTCACAGGAAACGCCGGCTCATGCATTGTCTCCTCAAAGCTGGGAATAGGTAGACTTGCAGTTGGGGGACCTAATAAGACCATATAGTATAGATAGATCAGTAGAAGAACTTTGAATGCACTTCCATCTTTCTTCGCTTCAACAGCTTTTTGTCAACAGCATTCTGCTCTCGCCATTGCACCTGCCAAAACCGACACCATGGCAGACGCTATGTCATACCTGGCCAGTGCACACAGCTCTTCTGGTGGTGCCTGCCGGGGCCCGCAGAGCAGGGCCTATCGGAGAGCTTTGCACCGTTACGCCAAGCAAATCAACGCTCTTCCTTCTTGTAAGTTCAATTTTCTCAAACCTCAAGAGTTCTTTTCTCATTTCGGACCAGATGCCAAGGCTTTTCACAAGAACAATCCGCAGTGCTTCGGACTCCCGCGGAGTTACTCGGTGCGTGTCGTCCAGGACGACAATGCCCAGGCCGCTCCAGCTGCTGCCCAAGCTATTGAAGGCAAGACCATTGTGATCGGTCAACATGGTTCTGACAGCAGCGGCCTGCAGCTGGGCAGTGTTGGCGTCAAGCCCTCTGATGTGAACTGGTTCTCTTCGACCAATAGCTATGTCTTTGACACGGTGCTTGAGCAACCGTCAGCCCAGCTTTTTCCTCAACTGAAAGCATCGCGAGTCTCTGGATATGTGAGTCTTGAGGGCAACGCACCTGCAGCCTCAATTGCCATCGGATCGGACGTTATCAATGTCAAGCTCGACAAGAAGGCGAGCTGGTACGATGTCGAGGTCGCAGCCAATGCTGGCGCCTACCTCGACACGCACAAGTCGACGCTGGCTTGGGATGTCAAGTCTGACAAGTGGACTAACGCCAGCTGGGAAGAGGGCAAATTTACCTGGGGTTACGACATCGCCAATAGAGGGAATGACTTGCAGGAGGATTGGGTCGCTGAGAATATGTTTCTTGACAACTGTATGTTTCTCCTCCCCTGCTATCTTCAGGTTGGAGCCAGGACGAGTACTGAACTACCTGCACAGACTCCGATCCCCCAACTGAGTTTAACCTCACCATGGACCTGTACGGCCCGGACTACACATGCATCATCGGAGAGAGCACCGATGATGGTGCCTTCATCAACACCACCATCACGAATCGACGTCTTGTGCCCCCTGCCCCAGCCCAACGTAGTCAATCGGCCATCAAGTCTGTCTTCCCAGTCAAGTGGAAAATTCAGATGACCCCCTTCGCCGATAGCTTCGTGGGAGCCTACGAAGACTCTGAAGGCGTGATTTACGCTGTCAAGGGGTCGCTTCGTCTGGAAGAGAGCGCCGATGAATCTGTCATTGCTGCTAGCATGACTGAGGACCTCAGCATCGTCGAAGGCACCGAGAAGTCGTTTTCTGTCATGTCCGTCGCAGAGGCACCGTCTTTTATTATGGCTGCTGCTGCTGATGCACCCCCCAAAGCCAAGCTGGCCGTCCATCAACTTATGACCTTTGACCCCATGGTACAGGACAAGGAGGATCCTTCCGGCTACCGCGACTCTGTGGCAACGGTGGCTATGAAGGACTTTCAGAACATCATTATCTATCACATGGACGAGGATCTGAGGACTACCTTCATCAGCGCCTCTCAAGTACACCTTGAGCCTGAGGTGCTGGCAGTCGCCAATGACGATCCGGGCAATGCAGCGTGGTACAAAACGCTCCAGGTTCCCCTTATCACATCTGTGCTTGCACAAGGCACTACCGAATGGGGCAAACACTGCAACGGAGCTCGCGCAACTGCACGGCTCAAGTCGATCCCCGCCGAGAGTGAGGTCTACAAGCGGCACTCGGCCAAGCTCTATCGGTACCGCTATTTCGAGAGGTTTCCCGCCATGAAGGAGTTCCTGTCTGATCAACGCAATGGGGGCCACAAGGAAGACTTGAAGAAGTTTGCCGACAGAATGAAGGAGCAGTTCAAAGCCAAGACATCGGGACTCGGCGCCGGCAATCCTGACTTTGAAAAGAACCTCGCAAGCGCCCTTGCTGAGATCGACAACTTGGCCAAATGGGCGCGCGACAAGAACTTGTATTGGGCTATGCAGCTTCTGTACTGGGTCCAAAACTCGGCCGTCCAGATGTGGTACGGCCAGTACATGTCTGGCAGTGTGTCGAGCTCCGTGGCCATGCGGTTGAAGCAGTTGAACACGCTGTTTGGCATTCTTGAGGACAACGCCAACAACACGAAGCCTGGAGGCAAGAGCTTTATGCAAGCCTTCAATGAAGAAGTCAGGTTGTACCAGATGACGGCAATCATCCCGCAGATGGTCGATCTGACCGGCAACACAAAGCAGGACATTGACGACTTGGTAAAGGAGTGTCTCGATCAGTACATCAAGCAGTACCAGAATATCGACATGGAGGCGCACAAGGAGGCCATCGAGGCCGCGCTGTTGCTCTATCAACAGGACGAACTGCGCCGCAAGGTTTTCAAGATGTTGTTTGCGCTTTCCCGCACCAGTAGCACCTTGGGCTCATGGGGTGCCACGATTGAGTTATGGCATCGTGAACTGTACAACAGGCCATGGTTTCAGAATGTTGCCAAAATTGCCAATTCGGTCCGGGTGCTTACCGTCCTCACCAGTGTTGTCGTACTCGTCCAGCCTCTTTTGACTGGCGAATGGAGGAGCATGTCGCCAGAGCAGAAGGTGAAGTGGGGATTGTAAGTTTCTTTCTGTTTGTTTTCCAGTACTTTTGACTTGAGATACTGACAGAGCATGCAGTGCCCTCGGCGGTCTGGCTGGTATGCTCATCATCGAAGTTGCCCAAGGCACCTTGCGTTTGTACCAATTCTGGGGCGACATGGCCGCTAAGCGGTGGTATGAGAAGCTTGGTACCGCCTTTGGCTGGGAAGGTGCCGTCAACCAGATTGAGAATGGCGCTTTGCGAGTTCAAAAGGGATTCGGCAGCTGGTTCACTCGTACTGCCGAGCAGACCAAGGACTTGGCTGCTCGAATTGCTGCCAAGGAGGAGGGGTTGCTCGAGTTCAGCAGATTTGAGAAGATATTTGGCAGGAATGTTGGGGAGTTCATGGGAGCTGTTCTTGGGTGAGTTTCTTCCATTCAGCCCAAATAAAGGGGCTTTGTTTGTGTGTGGCAGCATGGCTGACTCTTTCTCACTAGCGTGGTCTTGGGCATTGTCAGTATTGTCTTGATCCTCATCGAACTCGACTCGAACAAGGACGGTTTGCTCCAGGCGATGGACTGGATCATGTTCACTTCATCTGTCATTCAAGTGGCCGGGATTATCCTCGGATGGGTTGCCGCAGGTAAGTTCACCCTCCCAGTCGTCTTGATGACCCAGAGTGGTGAGACTGACTCCTAATTCCTCTCGGTCTAGGTCTCGGGGCTGCCTATTCAGGTCTCGCTCTCGTTGCCGCATGGTCAGGGCCTATCGCTATCGTCTTTGCTGTCATCGGAATAATCCTGTTCCTTGTCTGGTATTTTACCACTGGTATGTACCCGTCACTTCTGAACCTCCATGTGTACGCTTCCTCCTTGCTGATTACCTCACGTCCAGACCACCGCGATCCAATCCAGAAGTTTGTGGAAGACAAGGCCCGGCCCGCAGGACTTTGGGTAGACAACCCGATGCAAGCATCCGACTACATTCGTACCGTGCCTGCTGTCGACCAAAACCCATCCCTTCCTGGCCTGACTTTCAAGGGACCAATGCGGCGGGCCGGCGATATTGGCCAGGAAGACACCAGCTCCATTGACGCCAAGTATCTGCATCTCGGTAAGACCGATGGCACCGTCGACCTCGGCGACGCTCTAGACTACACATCCGACACCATCTGGAGCTTTGAGACAGACGCCTATGGCAAGAGCTTGATCTACACCAAGCGCATCATCCAGGAAAAGGACCGCAAGCGAGCAGTGCTGTGGTATTTGTCGACGGACGGCAGCAACAACGCCATCGTTAAGCAACGCCCCGGCGCCGACCCCGAGTGGAAGGCGTTGCTTCCTTCCTTGCAGTGGGAGGTCGAGGTCCTAGAGCCGCCAAAGGTTGACGGCAAGAAGAACGTGCTGGCAAGCAAGGCGCGCATTCGCCGAGGCAACCTCGATCTGGGACGCACCTTTGACAGAGGCAACAAGCAGCCCGGCGGACTGGTACTGGTGGATGTTGGACAGTATGAAGAGGCTGTCAAGAAGTATCGCCTCAGGGACATAATGTACCGCCAGGGTCACGGACCTCGGCCAGAGCTACCAGGGCCTGCGGTGCCATTTTATGTCTGGGAGGTTGAAATGGAGGCAATGGGCCCTGGAAACTTGGAGTACAGCTCGCCCAAGTGGGTGTTGACCAACAAACTCAAGGTAAATTCCACCCTACTTCCCAACGTCATGTACACAATTAGGAAAATGCTGACACATGTTGACCCAACAAGAATGAACGCAACTACCCGAAATTCGACTATGAGCCGAGTGATGCCATGCGCTGGTCCATCTCGCCCCCGCTCGACGCCAACAGCTTTGAGCTCATCACGGCCGCGGGCCAGGACGGCGGTATCGTGAAGCAAAAGGACGGTGTCGAGCCACCGCTCATGTCGCCAACCACGTACACAGTGACGTGCACCGTGACGCGCGGTGGCAAGGATCTCGTGTCGTGCCAGGCTAACTTTACACTCGAGGTGATTACTGAGGAGGAGCTAGCCAAGAGGGGTGATGAGGGGGATGACGAGGAATGAAGGGCTGGAAGGAGAATTAGCTCTGCGCAAGTCCCTAGCGAGACGAGTAGGCAGCTCCTCTTATTATTGAAGACTTTTAACCTTCATAACCATCCCAACTTGCTAACCCCATTCATAGACATCCCGGAATTCTCTCTTACTTTCCCTCATTCTCAACCTTGAAAGCCCCCTTTTTTATCACAACACTCTTCATCGCCTCTTTTTGGCAGACACTTGACCACAGATATCATGTCTTCGTCAGCAAGCCCAGACTCAATCGCCCGCTTGTATAATGAGCCACATAACTGGGTTAGGAGCGTCTCGGCGCCTGCACCTTCCGCAGCGGCCGTGATAAGCTGAGTGCTGTTGTAGCAGTCCTTTATGGTAGCCTGAGCTGACCAATCCTCCCTGAGAATCTTGTCAACTTTAAGCTTTGAGTAAGCAGAGGCCATCGGCCCAGCCTCGAGCACCTGCCCAAAGGCGTCAAGGTCCAGCCCCTGTGCCGAAGCCAGGTTCGCGGCCTCGGCCAGGCCGACGGTCACGGTGATGAGGAAGGTGTTGACGGCGTATTTCATCTTGAGGCCGGAGCCGACGGGGCCGCAGTAGATGGCTGCGCTGGTCATGGGCTGGATGTAAGGTCTGATGCTGTCTGCGAGGGAGGGGTTGTTTGCGGCTAGCATGCCGACTAGACGGCCTTGCTGGGCTGGGATTTTGCTGCCGCTGACGGGCATCTCGATGAAGGTCCCGCCTGCGGTTGTGATTGAGGTGTTGAGGTGCTGGCTGAAGGGGACGGAGACGGAGGAGGTGTTGACTAGGGTTTTGTTGCGGAGGTGAGGGATTAGGTCGGGGGTGAGGATGGAGAGGATGGCTTGTTCGTTGAAGAGCATTAGGAAGATGAGGTCGGATTGGTGGATTAGTTGGAGGGGGTTTGCGGCTGGTTTGACGGTGCTGCCGGGTTGGAGGAGGGGGGGGTATTTTGAGGGGGAGCGGTTCCAGACTGTGAGGCGGAAGTGGTGGGATAGGTTGAGGGCCATGGGGGTGCCCATTGTGCCTAGGCCTAGGAAGCCGAGGCGCATTGTGGGAGGGTATTGGAGGTTGGGTTGGGAGGTTTAATCTGTGGTTGAGCTGTGGTTGAAGTAAGAGTACATAAGCTCATTCTTTATCTGGTCTATCTGATCATGTCATTCACAGGGCGTGGGGTATCCCGTGCCACCGATTATTCATCAGGGCCAATAGTAAAGCGTCTCCTTCCTGTCACAGAACTTAGGGACTCTCTACAGGCACCTACTCACACCAGGCGGCAGACATTACCGGTACATCTAGGAACAAAATCACAACTGCTCCGAGAAGCCGGGCAGGCTCTTCGAGGTCTCGACACTCGAGTCATCATATCAAGCGGCTTAGACAACCACAAACTTCACAGCGACATACCTAAATCACAATAACATCAAACCGTCCCTGTGCTTCATCAAGAGAAAAAAGTTTTCATATTTGATTAAAATTATGTATTGATCCTCACCACCCTCGTCGCTACCTACTCACCTCAAACTCTCCCTTTTCCCACCAGGGGAAGGAAAAAAGGAAGAGCTTTTTCTCAAACACTCTTTTACTCAACCCACCTAGTTAGTTAGTTTAGTTATATCTCCCATCCCCACGATGCTCACGACCCCTATGCTCCATATGATGACGGTAGCACTTCCCATCAATGTAAACTGCCCGAACAGTGATTGCCGCCGGGGTAGGGCAAGCGGCCCTCTGGAGAACGTGGCTGCAGGGATGGGTGCGGACGGCAGGTTTGTTCTTGACCACGCAGCCGCAGGCCCAGATGTTGGAGGTGTAGATGCACATTTTGTGCTGATGTTTGTGGGTTGAGTGGGGGGGGAGGGGAAGGGGGGGTAAATACTTACCTGCTTGAGGTGGTGGGTGTTGGTAGATTGGTGATAGGGGTGAGTGAGTGAGTGATAATGACGATGATGAGAAGTTGTGGTAAGATGGATGGGGTGGAAGAGTTGGTTGTATAGTCTGTGGGGATTTGTGTAGCGGAGAATATACAATGGGATTGTCTGATGGGATATTACATTAGGGATTGATGTCTTTGTCTGTTCTCTTCTTCCTATCTTCCCCGTATATTGGGCTTTGTCTTGAGTCCTGAAATAGCTTCATTCACAAACGGTGCTTGGTAGGTAGGCTCTTGAGGCGCAGAATTAACTTTGCAGAGAAGAGGCTGTAGCTGGACTTCCCAGGATGGTTCAATATGGCTAACGGCAGGTCTCTAGTAAATTCAGGTAACTTAGGTAAGGGTGAGGTTCAAGCAAACATTTACAATTCTGAGGGCATCATGGAGGCATCGAGTTACCTTATCTTTAATCCCTCGGTCTTGAGGAGAAGAATGCACTTGATTACGGTCAGAAATATGTCATCCAGGGTTAAGAACAGTGTTGTTAAAAATAAAAAAGAATGTTTTTATTGCATTTATGTTTTGATTGTCATCACACAGTAATTAATACTTGCCTCACCTACTTTGCCTTGACTTACCTTACTTACCTTACTTACCTTACTTACCTAACTTGCCCCTACTTACCTTGCTCTACGCTTGCCTCTTTGCCTTCCTCCACGCTTGGCACTTCGTCCGAGTCATTCAGGTTGGGAGTATCTTGAGTGAGAAAATCGAATTTCTCTCTGATCCTGTTCTCGCGCTTGATCTCCAGTTTCCCATCATTGTCCTTGTCCAGAGGATCGGGAACATCGGGCTGGTGAATAGGGCAGGGCCAATCTCGTGCTTTCGGCGCGACAACAGCGTTGGAGCATTCAAGAACCTCATGGGTAGTAACAGGGTGGCATGTCCAGATTTTCTCTCTGTGGGGAATAGTGTCACAGCCGCAGTAGACGCAGTTGGCGTAGTATTCAAACATCTTGAATGAGATATGTGGTTGGTGTTGGTGGTGGTTTGGTTGGTTTGGTTGGTGAAGTGTTGATATCTGAGTCTTTACGTAGGTAGATACCTATCTATCAAAAAGGCTCGAGAGTTTGATAATGGTCATGAGAGAAGAGATGAGGCATGAAGGAAAGGCAAGGATGCTTAAGTAGACCGACATCTGGTTAATGTTGTGTTATGAATAACGATATTATCAATACGGATGATGACCGTTTATAGAGAAAAATACTGAAGTATCTACATCACTCACTCTGTTTCAAGTCCGTTGGTCTTTCTCTTGCAATAATTGGCGTCATGGAGCCCCATATGCTCTGTTCGTGGAAGAAATGCTGGAAAGCTGGTTGGTACTTATACGGAGTTTCCTTGCTGATACCTCTTCTTAACTCCAGAGAAGAGGTATACTTATTATATGGTCGGCAGTCTTTGGTGTTATGCCTTTATCAGTACTCTGATAGGTAATCTCTAAAATTACATTCACTGGTTACGTGTTCTGGGAGATAATACAGTCGTTAGTAGATATGAGATATACACAAGGTAACATTGGGAACGTAGGTAGATGATATTTTTTGATAAATTCGGTTTTTGATTTTGTTGGCTCTCACTCAGCTTGGGTCATGTCTATAGAACCAGATCCTTGACAATACTTGACTTCAGACTCCAACTAAAAGTCGAGACTAAATCTCAACGGGATATGTCTACGGCGCACTACGATTGTCTCCGGTAGCACCCAAAACACCACTGCCACGGCAGTAAACCACAGAACATACAAAATACAGAAGGCCACAACCGCATATACGATGAAAAGCCCCATCTCCAGAAGCTTGAACCCCAAGTGAACTAGGTCCATGATATCCATGGTGCTTGGCCATTCGATGTTGCGGTTGAACTTCCTCGAATAATTTGGTGGGAAACAAGAATCCATGACGGCAATACACTTGATAGCTGCTCTTAAATAGATGAAAGCCGTAAGGCTCAACTGGAGAGAACAATGAGATTGTTCATGAGCCAGAGCTGTTAACCTGCTTAACGTGGTCATTGCTAAGTGGACAAAGATACCGGATGGGCAGGTGTTAGTAGCACTGCTTTGGGGACAATCACGTGGTTTCAACACTCCAGTACAACACCTGTTACAACAAAACAAACACTTTTGCCCTTCAGACAATACTATTTCAGCACCGCCGTGATCATTCACGACACAAAACTTCTCCCCTAGTGGGAGGAGTGAGGGATGAGGTAGCAGACTTTGTTGGGTTGATTGATGAGTTGATCATTTTTGAACATATTTGATATAATAAAAAAACTTTTTTCCTCTGGAATATTCATTTTCTCTTCTTGACCATTGAAATTTGAATGTGATTACCTACCTACGTACGAAACGGCCGTTGTTTCTTTGCCTGCTTATCAACTTCCTACTACCTGGAAGAAGAGATGCTGTTCTGTGTCGCAACCCGCGCTCTTACAATATCTTCAAACTTCAAACAAGGACTGAGTCCTAGAAGAAGGCCTGCTGACGTACCTAGGTGTGTTATTGCGACGTATCTGTTTGCAGCAAGTATGTGGGCGAACTGCTACGAGAGCTATAATGGCTGAGATGCCTGTAAAACAAAGCTTGCTTACCTACCTACCCTCTTCTATCAGCCTATTTTGTGTACCTTCTCAGAAGGCAAGATGAAGAGATAAAGCATTTTTCTTAATAGTGCCACTTACTATTTTAAGAACTTGAACCCAAAGAACACGAAGGAAGACAAAGCCTTTACTATTCATTCGACCACAGTCCATTGTCCCATCAGATAGATATATAAATAAACCCGCTCTTCCCCGCCTCAAATTCTCTCATCCCATCATCATCATCATCATCACCATTTCCTACTTCCGGTAAGTAACCAACCACTACATCATCTCTTCCTATCCGAGACTATGGGTTCAGGGTCCGTCAAGCAGTGATTTTGTTCTTCTCAGACTCTCTGGTCAACTGACAAGGGTGCAGTTCGTTTGCCATGCCGACTTTGATCTCGTTGCCAACCGTGAAGATGTCGACATGTCTTCGGCCTGCAATCCAGTCTTCTTGCATGAGCTTCCCAAAGCTTTCCTCAGGGCCGTTCACGCCTTGAATAGTGGACATCTTCGTTATACCTGGCCGTATTATCTGCCCTTCCCAACAACAGACAGCTTTTTTGAGCCTCTTCCAGGAGATATCATTACCCTCTTGTCTCGATCACCAGTGTTAGAGTCAGATGCCGGGCACCTCATGGCCCCAGAAAAGCTCACCTGCGTTTCCGACCCTTACACTGACGACCACAACAGGCCATTGATTCCACACGACTACTCTACGTTTCTCCATTTATCCAACAAGTACCATGCAGATCTGCAAGAGTGGATCATGCAGCTTGGTGTTAATGTTCTGTCAAAAACGCAGTTTATGGAGGAACTAAGTTTGTTTATTACGAACGAAACACACAACTTTCGGTCAATGCCCGATTCGTGGCACGCGAAGATTAGTAAAGTGCTATGTGACCTTCTTGAAGACCACATGGGCGACATATTGAAGCTCCAGATCGTCCCCTTACGTGACGGTCGATGGGTCTCCGCAAAGTCCGAAGATTTATTAGGCATACCGCTTGATGACAACGGCTTGGTCGTACCCAAAGGACTTGGACTGGCAGAGGTTTCCCCTCAGGCTGCGAAGAACTCTCACAGAAGGCGGCTAGCAGAGAGTTTAGGTGCAAGGAGGGTTCAACAGGCAGATGTCTGCGAAAGGATATTAGCAGCACCTCGGGTACGGCCCAGTGTCGATGTTCAAGATACTTCACATCGTGCCTTGATAAGCCACGCTCAGTTTCTCTACCGGGCTGGGTGGACAGCAGGACGGACGAAGGCCGACCTCTGGCTTGTTGCGGAAAACTTTCGCCCTTGTCGAGCTTCCCGAATTTATGTGCGCTCTGACGACCCATTTTCTGCTAGCCAACTCTTGGCCTCACACGAACACTCATTCGCGTTTCTCCATGAAGAGGCGTCGCCACCACTTACCCACTGTCCGAACTGGATCGATTGGTTGCAGTTAAATCTACACGTTGCCGTTTTTCCTCGTCTCGTCGACCCGAACGGCCCTGACAATCTGGGCTTTGTCCTATCTGCCGACTTTCGATCCCTGACTGAGCAGTCAGAGTGTAACAAATGGCTAGAATTTCTTTGTCGAAGGTGGGAACACTACCGCTATTATGTAGTGAACGACGCAGAATCCGAGTCAGAATCCATATCCCTCGCCGAATCAGAAAAAGCGACCCTGAAAACCTCGAGGCAGCGTTTGAGATCAGAGCTGGCAACCCTAAGTGTCTGTTGCATCGATGATGACAACGTCCGCCGCTCTCTTGATAGGACTTTTCTGCCACGGCAAGACGGCAGTTGCAACACGCAGAAGCAACGCGAGATGAAGTGTTAAGACTCCATCAACACCTCCATGCGAGTCTGACAGATGAAAATGAAGGCTATACGAGGTATGGCGACGTTATCTCATTTTGTGGTATTTGAAGTTAATGAGAGGCAACAGGAAAGCATTTGCAGAGTTTAAGCTGCTGTTTCTCCTGAAAGGGGAGTGAGTCTGCTTCTGTGGGTGTTTGGCTCAGCACCGACGATTGCGTGTGGGATGGCCCGGGTTGCGTGAAACGGACGCCACGCATCATCCAGCACTATCCAGAGCTTGAATCATTCTTCAGTGACTCGCTAAAAATTCCGAATGCTGCACTGAAAGACCTCGTCAACGAGGCTCGTCGTATAGTTCTGTCAGATTCGCTAGAGTATATCCAGCAAGTTCTCAAGGCCACCAGCGCACTAATCCAACCAAAAGCGTGGAAGGAGAATCGGGATGCTGGGGTGTTGCAGCTGAAGGCATTAAATATATTCCCAGTATGGTTGGGAGAATCCGGGGGACAGTTCTACCAGCTCAGATCTGCCATACCCGGCCTTCGCGGGGGTGACTGGTATATTGCGGATCGTCCACATCTGCTTGCAAGTTCTGAAGGGAGAGTGGCCCTCCTGACCATGAGCTTATCAAATATGCGAGCTTGTTCGAACCTGTTCTAGCTCCTTCAACTGGAGGATCGCATGTTGTCAAAAGTGGCAGTCAAGGTGTCGCATGTCCAAAACGACGCTGGACATAGCCCTGTCCACACTATGAGCCTTCGTGCCAAAGCACACCACATTGCCCGGTATGCTATTGAACCGCTTTACTTCCTCCGACTCCCGACCATTCTCCCGCTTGACCTTCGTCCATGTCTATATCATAGGTAGACTTGAGAGTATAGCAGTCACTGACAGCTCGCCTCTGCAGTCTCCTTTCTAGCAACACCAGTATCACGGAGAGGCGAGCTATCGTATCGCAGCTCAATCACATTCATGTATCCCTACTGGGAAAAATTGAGTTCGATTGGGAGATAAAAGGTACTGGGCAACGGGGCCGGACCGAAACTGGTGCCATGGCCCTACATCTGCATCCAATATGCTCGACGCATACATATCCTCGGAGGAAGCGGTTTTAGAGTTCTCATCTCTTGAATTACTGGAGGAGCTTCGGGTATGGCTGAACATCGTGGACGGCGAATGCACATCGTTGCTACACCACGTTCTCACCGAAAGGAACGCCGAAAGAGTTGACGCGAGCTTTCGCAGGAGAGGCATGCCGGAAGACGTCCCAGAATGGGACGACGTAGCAGATTCTATGGAGCAAGGTGAGTTCTCTGGCGCCATGATAGGACCCGCCGAGCCCGTCATCTAACATACATACCTAACCCAATCAACCATCTCATCGTGCAAGCGGTGCGCCAGCATTACGCTTTCACCCGCTCCTACCGCGGGAGACCTGTCAACGGGCGATCGCGAATTTCAGAAATCACATGGAGAGCAAAGTCATTCTAGCAGAAACCACAACAGCGCTGGGAACTCCAAGGACAGTGGTGGTGTAAGGCCGGTGGCAGGGCTTTACAAGGAGTATCTTGAGTCTCGGGAACCCGCCGCCAACCACACTTTTCACGACATCAAGGATGGTATTGTTCCGCTGAGACCTTTGTCTGTTACCTTTGGGGGAATGAGGCACAACGACCCGCAGTTTATGGGAGAATACATGGTGAGATACGGACACCTTGCTTGCTGAAGTCCTCCCCGTGAGATAAGTACGGTACTCATAGCTGACGGGGAATGCTGCCAGGTCTCGGAATACTTATCACGATCCCTTGGCGATGGTTATCAACCCACGAAGCACTGGAAAAGCCCATTGCGTGTCGGTGCTGGACATCCCGCTCCCGAGCAAGACGCAAAGCCTGCTGTCACTTTTGTGATCACCGACGTGTCCAATAAGTTGCGGTCAAGGCTTTTTGAAGACGTTGACCAACGTCTGAAGATATTGGCGGTGCAGGTGACATTTCACCTGTCCGTTTGTATAACTCAAGGGCCACTGAACACACCGTTTCGACTTACAAATACACATGCTAAGTTGGTGAGTTGGCAACATTTTGACCGGAAAATGATATCGTATTAACCACCATCTCGCTCAAGGCTCAGGATTTGGCGTTAAGCAACCTCAAGGCAGCGGACCATGTTTTCGTGTTGCTCCGTGCTTACAATGTCACGAAGGATGGTCGCGTGGCTGTCTTCATCGACCCTTGGGCCCTGGTTGCAAAAGGTCTGCTCTCGATTGTCCCATATGGTGGGTGGCAGTGTACCTTGAACACTCCGGGCAGTACCAGCCCTTCCCACCTCAACATGGATGCAGCGAGCACGCAACAAGAGCTGTCCAACCATTACAAGTACCTCCCTTTGCAACCCCATCACATCCGGCTGTTGTACCTTCAGCCACACAAGGGCCGAGCAGAGGCATCGCTCCAGGCATCTATAGAGCACGTAGCCCTTTCATCTAAGCCGCACTTTTCCGCCCTCTCCTACGTCTGGGGAAACCCCGATATGGTTGAGAATCTAAAGACTTCAGAAGGCAACATCCCAATAACTCGCTCCCTAGCCGCCGCGCTGCGACGAATCCGACGTGAGAAGTTGCCCGTGTCAATCTGGGCCGATGCCGTCTGCATAGATCAGCACAATTAGTCGAGGAGAGCGCGCAGATCCGTTTCATGTAACGGACTTACCAGCAAGCAGCCGTGATCCTAGCCCGGATAGGCGAGTCCGATAGCCATAGCAGCGGCGCCCTTCGCTTTCTCACAGAACTTCAACATGGTGGTGGGGTCAAAGCAAAACTGCCGGGAAGCAACAATGCGATCTGGGGCTCTCTAGACAGGTTACTTTCGCGAGAGTGGTTCTCTCGCATCTGGATCGTCCAGGAGCTTGTCTTGGGCTCCAACGTCGAGGCCCTTCGCGGCAACCAGAGCATCCGGTGGGAGGACTTCTTCGCCTCGACCGTCTTAGCATGGCAAAATCGTACCAACGCATTGCCCAATGCCGAGGCAGCGCTCGCAATGGGGTTTGCCCGGCAGCAGTTCAAGCATACACGACACAAGCTTGGCTTCTTCGAATTGCTCGAGTCCTTCCCTTACACCAAAGGCGACGAAAATGCGAAGACAGAATGTTTGCCCTGCTGGGGATCGCTTCCGATGTTGCAGAGGAATTCGATCCAGACTATGGGTCCGGGGTCGAGGCCGTAGCGCGACGATACGCAATTGAAGTTTGTCGAGAAGGGGATGGTGTTGGATCTCCTGTACCGATCAGGAACGGGAAGGTTGGAAGGGTCAGCTGTTCCGTCACCCCTAGTGTTCCCATGTACGTCCTGGATCCCCGATTCACAAGTAGCTCCTTTCCCAAAACAATCTCCAATTGGAACAGTGGGACCAGAAGAAATTTTGCCGGACACCGCGGCGTGCCGGAGGCTTCGGTGCAAAGTCCAGGTGTAGCGGGGAGAGGCATGGCACACAAGCCAGTCATGGCTATAAGAGGGACTATCATCGACAGCCTTACAAGCACTACAAAGCTAAGGGTTGCTACTGGCAACTTTGCCTCGTTCACAGCGGCGAATGAGGATCTCGAAAGATTCTTTACCTTTCTGTCCGAGTATCCAACTGGTGAGTCTTTGGAAACAGTCAGGCTCATGCTGGTCATAGAGGGAGCCACCGGCCCACGCTACCCAGAATTGATACTAGGCCAATCCCATTGGCCTCTCGACCAAGTACGTGACGCCAGCACCAACGTCCCAGAGAGCGGCACGTGGCCCGCAAATCTCAAGGACGAGATACTTTGCGCGAGACAGGGAGGAAACGTGGCCATCTACACAGACCGTTCACGGTCTTCGCTGGAGACAGTCGTCCTGTATTGGCGGACAGCGGCGGCATTCACCAAGCACATTTTCAGGGCGAAACTGTGCCACACCACCAGGGGGTATGTGGAACTTATCCCAGAAAATGCCCGCCCTGGCGACAAGATATGCTTGTTCCGAGGCGGCGCAGTAGCCTTCGTACTGAGGCCTGCAAGGGTTGCCCGCCAGTCTGGCTCGTGGGGGAGTGTCATATTCACGGTGTCATGTATGGAGAGGCTCTGAGATGGGAGGAGGCTAAGGAGCCGAGCATTATCTGTCTTGTATAGTTTGGTAGAAAGCAGCAAAATCTACCAGGCTCTCTGAACTACCTGATCCTTGACCAGCATGTGACTGGATACACTGGATAGCACCTCAATGAACTGCCCTGACAAGTGTTGGCTCTCTCTCACCTTGTAATCCAGGTTCCGCTACTCTGGCACGACGGTGTATCTAGCTATCTGTGGTACAGGCCGAGCATCAGATGAGGTAACCTCGGCAGCGCTATGTACATCCGACTACTCTGCCTCTGTTTCCTAGTCAGTGCCACTTCCCGAATGTGCCGCGAATGCTTGGGTCTCCTTTAGTCAATCCTGCGTTATCAACGGCCGAGCGCTCAGGCTCAAGTTGGTCGCGCGCATCTTGCAGCAAGCGTTTTAACTCGAGCTTCTCGGTCTTTTCCCGGTGTATATTGGTCCTGAGATTTTCAATCATTCTCTGAGCATAGCTGAGTGAAGTCCTCAAGATTTCGTTTTCGAGCCTCGAAGGGAGGTCGCTGCCGGGCCTGTCAGGTGGCTCCTCCGACTGAGCCCTTGCGCCACCTCCCTCATGGCTGCCAATCAAACCAGAGCGCATTGGGGCACTGTTTAGGCTTCCTATGATAGCAAAGGAATATTTCCTACCTAGGCGCCTAAGCATGTGGGGCGGGCGTCGCTTATGTTGGCTCGAGTTTGCATTCTACAAGTCAGGGCTAGTCCTGGGATTATTACCTATTTCAACAACTTGATTTTCTTTAGAGAAGCGGAAAAGACTCTCACTTGCATCCATGGAACAGTTACTGGATCCGCTCTCGCTTGTCTGCGAAACAGATATCAAGACCATCTTTTCGCCTGATGGTTGGAGGTCCCTTTTGAACACGACCCCGGAAGACATGTATACATATGACACTCCCTATGAAGCCGTGCAAGGGGCCGTCAGGCGAGGATGCACTTGGTGTGGCGAACTCAGCAGACTTATAAAGATGCTGGGATACCCTCCTGGGGGAACCACTGTCACCGTCTTCGTGGGCCTCGATGATGTGGACAACCATTCATGGACCCCACGGCAGAGTCAACTGGAAGTTCGGGTCGTAATCAATGGTAGAGGAATCACCAACTTGTATCACATCTACACTGTCGCAGACGATCCAGCAGCCGTTCATTTTGCGGCCCGTGAACAAATTACAGACCTCTGTACCCCGGAGAGCTTCGCCTTAGCTCGGGAATGCATCGACAACTGCGTCAAATTTCACGCAGACTGCCAAAGTCCCGATCTATTCACGCTGCTTCCAGACCGCGTCATCGATTGCTCAGATCCGTCAAACCCCAGACTCATTCTCACACATGGAACTCAGCCAGGCCTGTATATAACGCTGAGCTACGTCTGGGGCATTGACCAGCCTCTCAAACTCACCACTTCCAACATCGAAGAAATTGTCGGCCATGGGATACCCATCTCAAGCCTCCCAGAAACCATCCGCGATGCCATCTTCGTTACCCACTCTCTCAAGCACCGATACCTCTGGGTTGATGCTCTCTGCATCATCCAAGATTCCGACGCCGACAAGTTGAAACAAATCTGTCAAATGAGCCGCATCTACCGCGAAAGCTACCTCACCATCATAGCAGCCAGCGCAGCTACCTCAAGGGAAGGCTTCCTGAGGCAAACCCGGCTGCAGAGAAACCCATCAGCACGTGTACCCTTCCACAACAACAACCCCCGAGACCCAACAGGAAGCAGAGTAGGCATCGTCTCCCTTCTCAACACACACGAAGCATACTCCCCTCATGGGAAATCAGGCCTCCCCGTCGAACCAATCGACTCCCGCGCCTGGACGCTGCAAGAGCAGGTCCTCCCCTCGCGCACTCTGATCTACGACAGCGAGACCCTCAAATACAACTGTCAGACCGAAGCCGTCAGCATAGGCCAGGCGCTCTGCGGACCAAGCAGAGTGCGCCTTCCCCGGATCCTCGCTTATTCAACATCAGGCCAACGATCCAAAGAGTTGTCACCCCAAGAGAAATGGGAGGTGCGTGTTGCCTGGCTTGAAATCGTCGCTTCTTTCACACTGCGATGGCACTCTCACGAGGGGGACAAGCTGCCCGCTCTGGCAGGCGTCGCAGAGCAGTTCTCCCGCGTGACTGGGGATTCCTACCTCGCAGGACTGTGGAAAAAGTCTTTGGTGCCTGACCTTCTTTGGAGGGCGGTCAGGGAGAAGAAACTCGACCCCAAGTCTTCGAGGCCGGCAAGATACCGTGCTCCGTCGTGGTCGTGGGCGAGCGTGAATTGGGGGGTATATTATGACAATGCTACGTTCATGGTGAATGCTTCAAAGTATAAGCAGATGGAGGTGGTGGACTGTTGGGTCAGCCTTGCAGCTGTGGAGGCGCCGTTCGGGGAGGTCACGGATGGTTCGTTACGCATTAAGGCGGCAGTTTTAAGAGAGCCTTTTGTGCGTGAAAAGGCTGGCAGATGGGAGCTTATGGTATTGAATGAAGACGGGAAGCACAGCCAGATTGGGAACGTTCATTTTGATGATATTGGGCCGAGAACGAGTGGGATTGTTTTTGTTTTCCTTCAGTGGGACGAGGACTGGAATGGGGAGGGTCTAGTGCTTGAAGAGCTGTCTAACGGACGTTTCAGGAGGGTTGGCATGGTAGATGCTTACCAAGCGCGGTGGATATATGACTTGGAGGCTGTGGTAATTGAGATTGTTTGAGCGAATACACAACCTGCATCGCAAGACGTAATGACAGACCCCCAATAGCAACACTGCGTGTACATCTCAAAACGCATCCCTCTCTCTCCTGGCCACTCTCAAGGCCTCCCCAAAAGCCTCCACAAATCCAACCACATCCTCAAACCCATTATACAACGGCGCTGGCGCAACCCTAATGACATCCGGTCTCCTTTCATCAACAATCACCCCTTGCCTCTCCAGCTCCTTCATCACCCCCTCAAGCAACCCACTCCCCAGCCCCAAGCTAAGCTGCGCCCCCCTCTGCTTCGGATCCAAAGGCGTAATAACCCTGAACAACCCCTTCTCCTCCTCCCCCATCCCCTCTAACTGCTCCTCCAAAAACTTCGTCAGCCTCAAACTCTTCTCCCTCAACTTCCCCATCCCACCCGCCTGCTCAAAAACCTCCAAGCTCGCACACAAACTAGTAATATCCAACACACTAGGATTACTCAACTGGAACCCCGCCGCCCCCTTGACAGGATGGAATCTATTCTCCATCCCAAACCGACTCTTCTTATCATTCCCCCACCACCCAGCCAACCGGTGATTATACCCCTCCTCCGGCCTCTCATCAGTAATAAGCTTCGTCACAGCACTATTATTCTCATGAACAAACATCCCCCCAATACACCCCGGCCCCCCATTCAAATACTTGTACGAGCACCAAGCCGCAGCATCAACCCCCCACTCATGAAGCCTCAATTCCACATTCCCAACCGCATGTGCCAGATCCCAAATGACAAAAATCCCCCTCTCCTTCGCATACGCAGTGATAGTCTCAATATCAAACAGCTGCCCAGTGTAGTACTGAATCCCCGGCAACAACAACAAAAACGCGTCCTCTTTATGCAGGTCAATAACCCCACAGATCTCCTCCGTAGTCAAGATATTATCCCTCGACCTCTCCGACTTGAGCAAAACCATTGATTTGCTCGCATCCAACCCATGATGACGAAGCTGTGTCTCCACGGCAAAGTGATCACTAGGAAAAGCCTTGCTCTCCAGGATGATCTTGTGCCGCTTGTTCGCATCAGGCTTGTAGAACGCAGACATGAGAAGATGGAGATTCGCAGTCAGAGTCTGCATGATTGCCACCTCGGAGACGCGAGCTCCCACGATGGGGGCGATCATCTCGGCTGCTCGCTCGTCGACGTCGAGCCATGTTGGCAAGGGGGAATTGGTCAGCGGTTTAAAGTGCCCTTGGACGCCTTGGGTGGCCCAGGTGGAGAGGTACTGGGAGAGACGGGTTTGTGTGCGTCTGGGTTGGAGACCCAAAGAGTTGCCGCAGAGGTAGATGCACTTGGTTGTTGTGTCGCTGTCATTGTTATTGGCTATGCCAACCTGTCAGTTATCGAGGCTTGATATTGGATCAGGTGGGACTTGTACCTGAGGAACCCTCGGGTAACGAGGTGCTCACGATTTGTCCCTTTGTCGGGATGTTGAACTCGTCCCTCAAGAACCCGAGTTCATCATCCCGGTCCAGCTGGCGTGCTCGCTCCCTCGCATTTCCACTCCCGGCGGCGCCGGCGGGAAGAACGGGAGCTGAAGTCATTGTCTCTTTCTTGATGTGGAGTAACAAGCTCTGAGCAAGCAAAAGTGTGAGATATGGTGTGATGTATGTGTAACAGCAGAAACCCTTGAGCCAATTGTTCAAACTGCCGAAAAGTAAAAAGAGTTTCGATGTGTCTCTTGTCCAACACTGGATAAACTTCAACCCCTGTAAAACTCACTCATACACAACTTCGCAGGTGATAGATGTTGTCGTCGGGTGTGATAATGAGGAAGGATTCAATCAATTGCCCCACCATCAACTACCCCTCCATCTCTTCCGTTGATGAAACGGCGGAAGATCCGAGAGGGGCACCACCGAACTGTGCCCCGCCCGGCCGGCGGCGGCCCCGCCATCAACAAAAAAAACTAAAAGCGGAGACCTGCGGCAATCAACGGGAGAACCCACATGGAACCTTCCATTCCTGCCCTGCCAAGAAAGAAAAACCGATGAGTGACGTCCGTTGGATCTTAAACCTCCTTCCTTGGACCTTTGCGAACCGCAGCCTTCACGATGCATCTTTTCCGACCAGTGTGTCATGTAAACTCAGCCCTCTCTGATGATGACCTCAATTCTCCTCAGTTTTTAAGCTCCGACACCGGCGGAAGAATCAGACGGGACGAGCCTTTTTTTTCCAAAGTCCACTTCGCTATAAAAGCTGGGCAGACCGTACGTACGATTCATCGCCTGAGAACCCTATTCTCGGCACTTAACGAAGAGAATCTCGGACCAGAAAAGAGACCCAACTACCACTATGAGTAATAGAAAAAAAAAAAAAGCGTTTGTCAGGAGAGTGTGGGAGAGAAAGACACCAAAAAATTTAAAACGAGACACAGAAAACAGAAACAGCTTTGCCTCTTTTCTTGGGAGGCACTTGGGGGGACACAAAGGATAGCAACCTCAGAGAAAGCAAGAACCTCCAAAATTGGAGCAAAGTCCTGTGTAAAAACCCTGTTAGTGAATCGGACGAATAATCTCTGGGAAAAGAGCAGATTCTTTCCGTAGCTCTGCATGATGACAGAAAGGGGTAAAGATGACAAGCTTCAAGACTTGGTTTGCTGGAGAAGTTCAAGCAAAAGAGAAGAGGTTGAGAGTCCTTGTGTTGTATGTGCCCATCCCAAGCAAGGCAAGGTACCTTGCATGTACATGTTTCGCTGTCACTCTGGCCCTTGAAAGGCGCATACGCCAGTATGCAAGCCAGCCCTCCCCCGCTTGCATATATGGACTGGGAACCATCTGTTCTTCAGCAACAAGACTTGGAACGGAGACCCCTCGCTTCCGATTCAAAGATCGGGAATCGAATGAAGCTCTCTCCTGATATCGTCCACGGCACCGAAGGGATGAAGATGGAACCCATGATCACGGATGACGATTCCGCATGGATTTCTGCCGTGCCCTTGGCATCAAGTAATACTCTGCAGGTATTTGGAGGATTGCTCTGATGACCTCAGCGTGATCTCGAATGTCGAGATGCAGCTCCGGGAGGGAGGTCAGACCTTGGTAGCAAGAGATCGGATGGTTGCTGGGGAGTTTCCGATATGTGACTGCAACAGAGTTGTCGAGGGAGAAATATCAAATGTGTCTTTCAGTGGGACCCCTTTCGGACCGGGCAGAGACAAACTGGCCATTGCGAGAGTATCAGCAGACCAGAGAGAGAAATGGGAGTCATCTCTGTGCTCTGTAACGAATGTGGAAAAGGGGCGAAAGAATGAGCTGGAAATTGTTCGTTTTGTTTTGTTGGTGGTGAGCTCGGTCTGTTGGAGCGGTGGTAGTCTCACCGGGGCTCTCACGGGGCAGTGTTTCCCGTACAGTGCATGAGACCTTCCGGCCGCTCCAGCTCTCCCAGATGCCAGGTTCGTGGAGATGCCGATTCGCACACCGGCGCTGTTGTCATCTCCATACCCAGCCCCTAGCCAACAGAAAAAATAGCAGTCTGGAGGCCTGGAAGGACTTGGCAGGGAGGAAGTTTCGCAACGGCGCCGAGCTGCAAATCTCAAGGTGAGCCCCGTGACCATGCCCCAGCCTGGCCTGTGTCGTCAAACAAGCAAGCGCGCCTGGGTGCCAGCACGAGGACAGCAGAGCTTTTTTCGCGCTTAACAAACCTGGCAGGTATCGGGGTACGTACCTTTTGGAGTTTGAACCTATGAGGTTAGAATCCGGTACACGTTTTGGCAGAGTCGCATCGTCGAAGAGAATAAATGCAAGATGCGGCCGGCATAGCAGCGGTCAAAGAGTGCTAAGTGGATAGCAGGAATCTCAGGTCGCCATCCGCAACATCAACTGCTTTGAACCAGAAATGCTTTTGAAACGGGATACTGAAAAGAGAGCCACAATCCGGTCCCGTGCACCCTCAGGAACAAAATAAGTATGCAGTAGGGCAGCAGGGCAGCAAGCTGGAGGTTTTCATTACCCCCATTTTACTTGATGGCGATGCGCTTCACTGGGCTTGGTCTGGAAAATCCGGGGGTGGTGGATGGCGGGGCACGCTGGGCAAGCCACAGCGGATCGAAATGCGGGGCAAAGGGGCCCAACCCGGGGCGGCCGTCGCTCTTACGTATTTGGGCCATCACGGGACCACTTTGCCTTGACTTTTCGTTGAGAATGAGAGTCTTTGGAGCAAACGTGAAAGGAACATTTTGCCGATGAGCACAGTCTGGGCTTTCATGGTGCCACCGCCAATTGCGAATGAGAATTGATCTACCGCCATTATGCCAGGTCAGGACTGTAAGACGAAGAGGCGGTAAGGGAGAAAATGTGTTGCACGACTGGCTGGCTCCTTTGATATTGAATTCCGAGTCTGAAGTCTAGGAGTTGTCACAGGGCTCGGCATCTCAAAACTCTGAATAACAGATTGAACCCAGTTGGTGATAGCAAACTAGCACAGCAGGTTCCACGGAGATGGAGATGCTGAAACCCACTCTTTCGTGAGTCTTACCTCCGTTCAAAGTCCATTGGCAAACCTTACGGGCGATAAAGCTGGGGATAGCGGTAGATCCTAGATCCATCTTCTGACACTTCCAAGCTATCCGTGAAGGGATAGAGAGCCATGGCAGTGGCGGTCGGGGCTTCACCGTCCCGGCGGGATCTAGTGCAAGTGTTTGACGAGATTGGATTGGGTAGGGGAGATGGCTTGGATTTCCAATTGCTTGGGGCTCTTCCAGAACGTGCAACGCCGTCCCGCCTGTGCCCAGTGAGCTGGGTAGCTGGGGAGGGTTGTGGTGGTGAGCAAGAGATTCAAGGTGATGGTTCGAGGCTGGCTGCCCTACGAGAAGCATCGGACCAGTGAAAGCAAGTGTGGTCTACAAGATTCCCGGACTCGAAAAACCGTCCAAAAAGCGTTCCTCTCGTGTAAATCAAGAAAATTAAAATAAATTCCTCGGTATACGAACACGTTGGAGTTGTCCTTCGTGTACTTGGCCATCGAGGTACCTGAAGTGTACCCTGGCTTGCAAAAAATACCCTGGAGCTGAGAACTCCACTCTTACCCCAGAACCTCGAATAGCCGCTCCAGGGGCGCCACGAATGGCAGCTAGGGATCCAAGAAACACTTTTTCAGTGACCTTTCAGGTACCGGCCCTGTGACCCAATCAGCAGAGTCCCAAATTGCCCCATCGGGCTTAGCACACCCGATTCCGTTTGTCAGAGCGCCCCAATGTCATCACGACACCCCGTTCTGACGGCGGAGACATGGACTGAGAGAGAGTACGTACAGTGCGGGCGAGTTCAACAAGAAAAATGTCTGAAAAGAGGAGTGTCCAATTGGAAACATATAAAGAGTCAGAGCTTCCGTCGTTTCTTTGGCTGGCGATATCAGGTTGTTGTTGACATTGTGTTATTTTATCTCTACCAACACTTTATTTTCACTTACACTTACGGCTCAACACCACAACGAGCCCCGTCGTCTCTTACAAAGCAAGCCATTTTTATCGACTTGCTCCAAAAAAGTCCGAAGAACAACGACCAAATCGGCGGATCTTCCTGTGGCTATTTTCAGACACAGACACGCCTTATCGGCCACGCTTGAAGCTTGCAGCCAAACAGCGTGCCAGACCTTATCTCTGTGCAACATTCCGGCGCCGTAACAGGTATCTTACACCCCTTTCGGTTCATCTGTGCCCCATCAACATCAATTCTCTGCCCCTGAGCCCTACTACTGCTGCTGCTACTGTTGCTGCTGTTGTGTCCCCGCCTGTGGTTTCCGTTTTACAGCCCTTCCACCCCTCCACCAGCCAAAGACTCCTTTTTTTTAATTCCTCCCGTTAGCCTTCCTGCGGCGAGGCGCAGGTTGAAGAAGCGTTCAGCGGAAGGCTGTGTCTGCTCGGGACATGAACGAGATGAGCAGGATCGGGCCTTCCAGAGCTGAGCCAGGCTGGAAAGATGAGGTTTCCTTATCTCGGGCTCCGGCAGCGTGCCCTGGATTCTGGAACACATGTCTTGGCTTCCAGAAGCGGCAGCAACGAGGAGCAAGTACCGAACAGCGAAGAGCCGTGACACTTGAGATGGCGATCTGGGCTTTGTGAGAGCATTTGCACTAATACAATCTTGTGCAGACGAAAACAATCGAAACAGGACCCTCGGGATTTGCTGTCTGGGATAGATCGGCACTTTTCCTGCTTTCGCGGCATCAAACTCTATTTTCACCGGGCAAGACTAGACTTTAAGCCGTCTTTGTCTCCTCACGGTCCGAAGCGACTGACACATCGCCCGTCTTCATCCAAGACACGACGATAAAAAGGTAAACGAGACATCTTTTTTTCCCCATTGTATGCACCTTATCGCAGTTGCATCGCCCCGCCGTGCCCGTCTCATTCCGTCCAGGTTCAGGGACCCAGAAAACTAACATTGCTCGATGCAGCATCTGCCGGGGCGCATATCGAAGAGATACGATACAAACCGAGTCTTGCGCCGCCGAATAACACCTCGGGCTTGATTCAGACCTCCAAGCGAGAGCCGCCAGGTACGTTCCAACGTTATGCATCCACCACCAGCATGTCCCCCATGTCACCACCTCTCCAGTCTGCACAAATATCTCCTCCTGGTAGCTCCAGGGCAAGAGGCAGGGGAAAAGGAACCCTCGAGGTTCTTATCTCAGACGGACCCACACTAGCTGCACAGCAACAGCACAGCACAGAAGCACCCAAGGGATGAGCAGGTGGCAGTACGGAGTACGAGCGTAGGTTTCAGTAGCGGTGAAGCATGCTTTCGCAGCTTGTTTGAACGCAGCAGAACCACTCTCGGAGGCTATACTCCCGGAAACGAAGAAGCACAGCTGCTCGCTCTGGCCGAGCTGCCGTCGATGCTATCTAAGTTGCCATGTCACTCGCTCTCATTCCTGGTCTCTTGTGCCACGCCGTCTGTGGCTTCTGCCTCTCCTAGTTCATCCGATGCCGGCATCTCTTCCCAACATCAAACCTGATTGCCGCGATCAGCTATCGGGGTGAGCAGGTTCAAACGAGGCGAGGAGGGTCATGGCAAGGGCCAACTGCGGCTCCCTCGCCGCTTCGACAACCACCAAAAGCACACACCGCGCCCATGGTATCATACGCGCTCCGATGCACTCTTACACACCTGCCAACATGTCCCTCTACTCCTTTACAAAACTTGTGCTCGCTCCCCTCGAGCCCCCCAGCCTCTTCCCTTTCCGCTTTTCTCTTGCTCCTTAGATCCTTCGTCATTCCTCAGCCCTACCACCAACTTGCTCCTGCTCCCAAGCCACTCTCTCTTCGAGATTTAGCACCATGGAAGGCATCATGGTTGAGCCTGTGCTCGCCAGTCATGTCGACCGTATGCGCCGGGTGTCTATCCTGACCATCAAGACTAACCTTCCAATGGACAGCTTTCCAGAGTATCAGGACCCCTTTTCGTCCTCAGACGACACCATGACTGAGTCTCCTAGCACCCTCAACCCAGCCAACAGGCTCGTTGAGAAGACCAGAGGCACAGAGGTTTCCCGACACCCATCACCCCAGCCAACACACGTCAGCTATCCCAAGATGAACGGCAATGGCCACAGAGTCTTGCGGTCGGCCACGGTTGGCTATGTTGCCCCTGAATTCAAGGGCAAGGCCGAGCAGATGAAGCAAGGTGAGCCCTCTGTCAAATCTTGTGATTAGTATAGGAACTGACAACTCTGCAGTACGGGAAATCATCCTTAAGGGCGGTTGGATTCCCGAGGCTCTCGTCGACGCTCAGATCATTTGGTTCTACAATGAGCTGGCCATCGACGATGTCTACTTCCAGCTCGAGTCTCCTGAAGCCATCAGCAACCACATCACATCGCTCTATGCTGCCAAGGTAGCAGCCTTCTCTCGTGAGGACAAGCGTGAGGAGATCCGGCTAGACATGGAAGCCTCTGACCATGCCATCTACATCGACACAAGCGAGCCCGGCAAGACCTCCATCAACGGCCCAAGATACGAGCACCGCCTCGAGTCCAAGTACTTGGATGGTGGTGACACCTCGAAGCGCTTCCGCGTCGAGACTTTCCGGTCTCCCGGTGTTTTGGGACAAGACGCCAACTCCAAGGCCACTCTCCGCTGCTACTTCGTGTATCAGTGCCAGTTTGTTGATGCAAATGCCGACCCAATGGAGACCAGATTGGAGGTTATCAGCGACCGCATGTTCCTCGCCAAGGCCACCAAGAACACCAAGGTGATCTATCAGGAGATCATCGAGAGCGCTGTCCGCCGTGCTGGTCCCGTTATCGAGGTCTACGACATTGAGGGGACTCCGGAGAAGAGATTGGTCGTTGCTTTCCGCTCAAGAACTGCCAGGGGCATCTTCAGCGCCCTGAGCGATCTCTATCACTACTATGGCGTCACCAGCTCCCGCAAGTACGTCGAGCAGTTCTCCAACGGCATCACCATCATCAGCATCTACCTGCGACCCGCCTCCAACCTCGAGGGCAAGTTCCCATCCATCGAGGAGTCCATCCACCAGATCACCAAGGAGATCTCCCTCCTATACTGCATTCCCCAGACCAAGCTGCAGGACATGTTTGCCTCGGGCGAGCTCAGTTTGCAGGAGACCATCTACGCTCACTCTGTGTGGGTCTTTGTGCAGCACTTCCTCAACCGTCTTGGATCTGAGTATGCTTCGCTAGTGGCGGCCCTCAATCCCAAGAACAACTCGCACGCCGAGATTCTGTCCAAGATGAAGAAGCGTCTCCGCACTGAGACTTTTACGCCCGACTACATCCTGGAGATTATCAAGTCTCATCCCGGACTCGTCAGGGCTTTGTATGCCTCCTTCGCCAATGTGCACCTCAAGGTCGGCCCTGGTTTCGACCGCCACTTCATTGCCCCCACGCCAGCCTTTGAGGTCCTCTCAGACGCCAAGCTCAAGGACAAGATCACCAAGGACGTGAATAACGAGCACGAAGAGATGGTGATGACTGCCTTCCGCGTCTTCAACAATGCCGTCCTCAAGACCAACTACTTCACCCCTACCAAGGTCGCCCTCAGCTTCCGCCTCGACCCAAGCTTCCTGCCCGAGTTTGAGTACCCCAACCGTCTCTACGGTATGTTCCTCGTCATCTCTTCCGAGTCTCGCGGTTTCCACCTTCGCTTCAAGGACATTGCCCGTGGCGGTATCCGCATTGTCAAGTCCCGCAGCAAGGAGGCCTACTCCATCAACGCCCGCAACTTGTTCGATGAGAACTACAATCTCGCCAGCACCCAGCAGCGCAAGAACAAGGACATTCCCGAAGGTGGCTCCAAGGGTGTCATCTTGCTCGACCCCAAGCAGCAAGACAAGGCTCGTGAGGCTTTCGAGAAGTACATTGACAGCATTCTCGATTTGCTCCTCAAGCCAGAGACCCCTGGCATCAAGAACCCCATTGTGGACCTCTACGGCAAGGAGGAGATCCTCTTCATGGGTCCCGACGAGAACACGGCCGACCTCGTCGATTGGGCCACCGAGCACGCCCGCCATCGCGGTGCTCCCTGGTGGAAGTCCTTCTTCACCGGCAAGTCCCCCAAACTGGGCGGTATCCCCCACGACACCTACGGCATGACCACTCTCTCGGTCCGCGAGTACGTCAAGGGTATCTACCGCAAGCTCAACCTCGACCCCTCCACCGTCCGCAAGATGCAGACTGGAGGCCCAGACGGTGATCTCGGCTCCAACGAGATCCTCCTCAGCAACGAAAAGTACACCGCCGTTGTCGATGGCTCCGGTGTCCTTGTCGACCCCAACGGAATCGACAAGGACGAGCTCCGCCGCCTGGCCAAGAACCGACAGATGATTGTCCACTTTGACCTGTCCAAGCTCTCCAAAGATGGTTACCGTGTCCTTTGTGAGGATGCCAACATCACTCTCCCCACCGGCGAGGTCGTCAACAACGGCACTGCCTTCCGCAACACCTACCACCTCCGCGACACTGGCCTCACTGACATGTTTGTCCCCTGCGGTGGCCGACCCGAGTCCATCGACCTCGTCTCCGCCAACAAGCTCATCAAGGACGGCAAGTGCACGGTCCCTTACATCGTCGAAGGTGCCAACCTCTTCATTACTCAAGACGCGAAACTTCGCCTCGAAGAGGCTGGTTGCATCGTCTACAAGGACGCCTCGGCCAACAAGGGCGGTGTCACCTCGTCCTCTCTCGAGGTGCTGGCCTCCCTCTCCTTTGACGACGAGTCCTTCGTCAAGGACATGTGCGTCGACAAGAAGGGCAACGCGCCCGAGTTCTACAAGGCGTACGTCAAGGCCGTGCAGGAAAAGATTCAGGAGAACGCCAGGTTGGAGTTTGAGGCCATCTGGGCTGAGCACCAGAAGACCAAGGTGCCTCGTTCCATTCTGTCTGATAAGCTGTCGCAGGCGATTACCAGTCTGGATGAGCAGCTCCAGCACAGCGATCTGTGGGAGAATGAGGCGCTCAGGAACAGTGTCTTGGCGGACGCGCTGCCGAACTTGTTGATTGAGAAGATTGGGTTGGAGACGATCATCAAGCGGGTGCCGGATAGCTACCTGAGGGCCATCTTTGGGAGTTATGTGGCGAGTCGGTTCGTGTATGAGTTTGGGAGTGGGGCGGGGCAGTTTGCGTTCTATGATTTGTGAGTGTTTTCTTCTTCTTCCCTCAACCTTTGATGATAAACATGAGGCTAACATGTTGGGAATAGCATGTCGAAGAGGATGGCCAAGGTCCAGCAGCAGCAGAAGGCTTAGGGTTTGGGCATTTTAGGATTTTGGAGCGAGCATTGCTTTACTTGATGTTTTACTTTTGAGCGTTTCTTGATTTGGGGGGGAAGGGGTCTGTTTAATGGGGGTTTTTTTTCATGGCGAATTGGGGCGTAAAATAATCTTCAAAAGCAAAAGAACAGAAGGCGCTCGTTCACAAGAGCAGAAGAGAGTCAGTCATAGAGAAAAAAGACGCTAGGCATGGAATATTTACAGGTCGAGACATTATTTTTTGCAGTTTTTTCTTTGGTTATTTGTGTTTCGAGGCTTTGTCCCTGAATCGAATCGTTTTGAAGCTGGATCATAGAAGAGAGGGATAGACATGGCGTATGATGATGGACTTGGATTTTTGTTTAATGAGACAGATAGGTTGTCGGGAGTCGAAGAGATACATACATACACTTTGGATGAGGACATCAGCAATGGGAACAATGCTACCAAAATGCCAACCTCGGTGATAGTGAGCATGTTTCCTGAGTCACTGATAAGATCCCGTCTCCCCAGATTACCCCTATATTCGACTCCCAGTCCATACCCAAACAAGCCCAGCGATATCGGAAAGGTCAGAACGGCAATGTGTGCTCTGTCGTTATTCTGTGCCATGTTGAATAATTTCTCAAGAGAGAGTGTGTGATGAACATCTGATGTGGTGTGAGATGTGAGCGTGGGCGTGTGTGTCACAGTGCATATCTTGCGCTTGCATACGTACACACATACAGACGATGCACAAGGGTCATTGCATATGCAAGATACTGTGCATATATACCCGAGGGGGGTGGGTGCTAGGGAGGTGGCAGAGACGAGTGGGTAAATATCTATTGTTTTTGTTTGTGCCGCTTGGGAGGTCACTGTTGGTTGTAGGCGCGGTCGCGGCTACGGATTGCATAATGGGATGGGTATAAGATGGGGAGATTCGGTTGGTGAGGTGCTGGTTTATGAGGGAGGGTGATTGGTATGGGGTTTTTGGATCATAAATGTGATCGATATATGAGAGAGGATTCAGTGGAGGCTTGAGATGGGTGATGGGTGAGCTATGAACCAAGCAATGAGGCAGGCCAGAGTGAGGGGAATATGAAGATATCGATTGAATGCTGGGCCATATTTAGGGAAAGTGTTACTCGAGTACCTGCCATTTGCTCCCCGAAAACCAGCATCTGATCACCACTGATGTGGAAGGTGCAGATGAGGTTGACCACCGCTCCTTCCCTCCCCGAAGGTGGAGCTCAGAATGTTGACTGGGAGATGCCTTCCATATTGCTTGTGCTGGCTCTCACAGCTCTTCAGTTCGACGTAAAGTAGAAATAAAGGGGACCAACAAGGACCAGAGCAGCAAGCTTGATGGTCTACTCGTCCAGACCAAGATCAAGAAGGCAGAAACAAAAAGAAAAGTTGAAAGAGACAGCAAAAGCTTGCCGGCCAACCCCCCAACCGTTATTGGAAAGGGTGGCTGGTTACGAAAACTTCGGTGGCTTTACCCCGGATCGAACTCGGGGCTATCGGTTGCAAGCCCCCGGCGGGGGGCGGTGGGCGGCAACAGCAGCTCTTACAACTTAACCATTTGTCCTGACCACAAGGGCCGCCCTGATCAAGACGCTCAAGCTGCTGCTGAGAGTGGCGTGCGGGACCTAATATATATCCTGTGCTCCTGCCTGTCCTGACGATCCAAAAGACAATTGCATTCATCACTATCACAAACTCGTATTCTTTTCCCTATTCGAGCTCCAAGCCAATAAAAGAAAACAATCCCAAACGCCTATACCATACCCAATCATCCTCACCCTCCTACTCCTCATCATCATCCCCATCCCCCTCCCTCTCACTCCCCTTCCCCCACCCCCCTCTAACCTTGACCCTCTTCAACCAACTCCAATGCGCCCATGGGTCCTTGATCAGCCTCCTCATCTGCTCCATATCCCCATCTTTGGGTCCTACGACCGGAATCCCCCACTCGACCGCCCTATTCGCCCACTTCACCGCCGTCCACGGCTCCCCAACAGCGTTATACTCGAGCGCCAACCAAGTATACGCCTCATACATGCTCCCCCAAAGCTTCTCCTGCTCATACAGACTCAACACCAGCTCCGCCAGCTGCGGCGTCGCCCTGCTATCCGAGCTCCAATCGCTAAACTCCCCAACCAGCTCCTTGATCTGGTGGATCCTAACATCCGACGCCTCGACCTGCGCCTGTTCCTTTGTGCACAACGGGCAAGCACACTGGAACCCCCAAATCCGGTTCAGCTTCTTGTTGCGCGCGCGCTTCTTCATAATGGGGTTGATGTACGAGAGGGTGAGCTCCTCCCCGGGGCTGATGTCACGGATGGCGTGGATGTACTGGGTTAGCGTCTCGTGATCAAAGTAGTAATCCGCGTTGGGGCGGCAGTCGTGGTTCATCCTTGCGATCTCGGGGAAGACGACATAGAACCCGTGGTCCTGGGTCTCGTCGTCGCTGTCGGGGTCGATGTCGAAGGCGTTGGTGGAGCAGATTTTGTCTATCCGTTCGATGTGGGTGCGCTCGATGCCGTCGTGGGTGGAGAGGGCCATGATGTGCTCGCGGTGGAGGTCGGGGAGCTGGTCCACGGCTGCGGCTTGAAGTTGGCGGTATTCTTCCTTGGGCAGGTCCTCAAAGGCGCGGTAGTCGATCATCAGGGAGGGTGTGTTGGCCATGATGAGGTCTCCGCGGTGGATGTGCACTTTGGCGATGAGGCCCATGCCCTTGCCGGGGATCTGGTGCTTCTCGTATTTGGAAGGAGCGGTGCGGTGGAGATCTTGGTTGATATTCTTCACGAGGTCCTGGTCGACAAAGGCTGGGGTGGTGGCTAGATACTCAGCGCGGCGAGGGGTGGTGATGAAGGAGGCTCCCCTGCCATTGGCAAAGTTGTTGTCTGTGAAGACGCAGATGGAGGTGTCGGGTTGGGGGCTGGTGAAGCATGGTGTGGTATGGGTCCAGGGATACCCTTTTGGCTTGCTGTCATCGTCTGTTGAGGTAACAGGCTTTTGGGCGGTGTCGTTTTCCTTCCAGAGGAACTCCTTCTCGTCGGCCGCACCCATGCTTCCTAGGCCATCTTGACATCCACCGGTGAGAGAGCCACCGTCCCCGCAGATCTTGACTGCCCCCAAATCTTCGTGATCGTGACTGTGATCAGGGTGGTGATGGTGGTCATAATTATGTCCTTCGTGGGCCAGAACCAAGCTGGTCAGAACTGACAGCTCCGAGAGTCGATGTAATAACCTCATGGTGATGTATCGCGAAGTAAACAACCCAATTGCAACAAACCAGCAGTTTCAAAAACCTCAAGTCAGCGAAGGAAATAAAACTTCTGGCCACTTGTCCAGCAGTGTTCGCCGAATATCAATCAGCAACAACCCTTCTCAGACAAAAAACAGGGCAAGACTCAAGTTGGAGAAAAAAGGGAAAGAAACATTCCATCCCTCTGAACAGAGGTTGAGGCCAGCTTTACCAGCATCTCCTGCCCCTCGAACGGAAGATCTATTCTTTTCTCGGCGCATCGCCTCGCCCATGCCGGCATCCAAAACGAGTGTGGCGGCAGGGGTTCTCTTTCCGCCGCCTTGCAGCCTCGATAGCATCTTGATACAGAACTGAGGGGCGCATCTGTTAGTGCAAGTCATTGACAAGGGCACCCCGCCCAGCCCTTGCAGTAGCGAACGGTCTGGAACCAAGACAGGGAAAACAGCAGCTGGGGGGGGGGGCCAAAGCAAACCCCTCCACTAAGAGGTCTCAGATACCATGTTGTTAGAGCCCTTCAGCTCCGTCTGAGGATTTGTTACAGGTTACACATGTCGCAGAAGTTGAAGTTGAGCATTCGCCGCAATCCTGTTTCCTAAATAAAGGTAAATAAGTCAATTGGGATGATCCCTCCTCTGCCTTATCGACGGTGGAAACAAGAAGCTCTGATCTTCCTTCCCCAGACAGAAACACAAGTCAAAGTGGGGGCACACTATCTTCAAGGTGGACGGGCTGGCGTTGAGGTGATTCAACGGCTGTCACGCTACACCTGCCATCCCGCCGCTGGCCGTTTGACGGCCCATTTTAGCGCGCTCCAGGCCATTGGGTGCGGTTAAACATGATTAAGTTGAGCTGACGTGGATTTCAAGAATCCCATCATCAACCTCTCAGAGATGATGTGATGCGATCTGGATCTGAGGCGGCACGGAGATCTCCAATCTACCTCCATCTTGGCTATTCCCCAACTTCCCCCTCATACCTAAGGCATATATTGTGTGATATTCTCGCTTACTAAACCTCTACCAGCCAAGCTATCCTCGCGAAGCGAACCATCACTTCGACTTGCAGGCGCTGAATCAGCAATCCGCGTTACACACAATTATCCAATTTTTAGTCCCGGCTGACAATGCAGTCAACTAGCTGTACGTTGCATCGGACAGGCAGTGCCTTAGTCAGGACATAGCAACAACACGAACAACGTGGTGGATATTGAAGCCATCGACATCATCCTTCCGCAGGCTGGACTCGCGGTGGAGTGCTGATCCCGGTGTTCAAGGCCGCGGTTCTCGTCATCACGGACTCGATGCTGTCTAGTCGATGTGACCCATGATGTCCTGGGCACTGACGGGATGCTGATCAAGTGATTAGACGGTGCTTGTCAAGATGCTTGTGGCGGTCAACAACGATAATCCGGGGGGCTAGGCGCGGGACGATAATGAGGAAAGAAATTCAGGATATCGAGAGTCCTGCGGGGATCTTGGGGATGAAGTTCATGTATAAAAGGAGTTGGTACAGCCAGAATATCCATCACTCACTTCCATCACCATCACCATCACCCTCTCCTCATCAACCTTCTCGCCAGTGATTTCACCTTGACCATCTCACAATGAAGTTCACCACCCTTCTCACAACCGCCCTCACGGCCCTCCCCATCCTGGCCGACTCATCCTTCCCCTGGGAACGCCTCAACAAAAACGACTCCCTCCTCATCATCGTCGACCTCCAAGAAGGCCTTTACAATATCGCCCGTGACTACGGTATGTCTCCCCCCTTTCCCCCTTCCCCTTCTCACCCCTTAACTAACCCCCCAGACCCAACCCTCTTCAAGCAAAACATGCTCGCCCACTCCGCCCTAGGCCTTGCCTTCCCCACCCTCCCCGTAATCCTCACCACCTCGGCCTCCACCGGCCCCAACGGCCCCCTCCCCCAAGAAATCCTCGACATGTACCCCACCGCCCCCGTCATCGCCCGCCAAGGAGAAGTAAACGCCTGGGACTCCCCCGAGTTCCGCGCCGCGGTCAAGGCCACAGGCAAGAAGCAGATCATCCTCGCCGGTATCGTCACAGACGTCTGCACCGCCTTCTTGGCTCGCTCTCTCCGCGCAGAGGGGTACTCCGTCTGGGCCAACCAGGAAGCCTCGGGCACCGTCACAAAAGAGATCCGCGACCTCGCCAATGATCAGATGATGCGCGCCGGCGTCAACGTCGTCTCCCTTTTTAGCATCGTCTGCGACCTGATGAGGGACTGGCGCTCCTCCCCCGGCGCAAAGGAGATCCTCCCCTGGCTGGACACATACATGCCCGTCTATGGGATGCTCGCCCGCGGCCACCGTGCCGCCGTCGAGAACGGGACTTTGATCCCCGGGGAGGCTGACTTGCCTCTTTGAGATCGCGCAAACTCAACCCCATCCCAACGAGGATGAGATATGCAAAAGTTGAGATTGACGGACAGAGGAGGAAAATGAGAAGGAGGGAGGTAGATAGAGAAACACAGGACCGGAAAAGAAACAGAAAAGCAACAATTCATTGATAGACAACACAAACACACACACACACAAACAGCCATGAGCTTTTTGCCTCTTCCTATTCCATCCCATGCCATCCCATGCCATTCAACGCTATGTGCTGCTAAACAATATACAATATACAACACTGGTTATCCAACATTGCCAAAATATATACAACAAAGGCAAACTAAACTACAAACAAACAAGCACACAAATCTTTCCCAAGTCTACAATAACTTTTCTACAAATCCGTTCAAAAAAGAAAACGCCAGGTCATCATCATATCCTTATCATCAAATCTCCCAGTTTGTTTTTCATGTCAAACAACACCCATAACCGGTAATCCAAAAAATCCTTGATAAACAAGTTCTCGCTTTGCGCTATGTATTCCAGAAAAACAATCCCAGATCCTTTCTTTTAGACTCCATAACCAAAAGGAAAAAAAACCCGCGTGTTCATATCCCGTATCTCCCGTATCTCATAAACAAAAGAAAAGTCTGACAAAAGAAATGCTGTCCGTCGTGGTGTCTGAGTCTGTGTGGCCCATGTAGCCAACACGAAAAAAAAATGTTCTATCTGAGGTTTCCCAATCCGATATTTAAAGCCCCAGTCATATCTTCGTAAATCATAAGTCATAATCCATAAAAGGTCTGTCCTCCCAATTGCCTCAAAAGAGACTGTCCCATATTTTTGGTCTTTTTCCATTTTTTGTCAAATTCAACCAAGTCCGCCATACGCAAACAAGAAAAAAGGAAAGAAAGCATAGGGGGTGAAAGAGATACACCGATTGGCAGGCATGCTCGGAGATCCTAATCCGTGGGGGTTGAAGTCCAGAACGATGTGTCTGACCTTGTTTCCACATCAAACCGGCGCACTCGGCGCGGCGTGGGGAGAGTCACATGGCTGGCTCGAAGATCTCGCAGTGAGAACTCACAATCGCTCAATTCCTCCAACCGCGGCGGACCTCGGGCTTAGCGGTGAGGTTGTGGGTGATCCTGTCCATGGCGGTCAAGTGGTCCTGAGCCTCCTTGATGTAATGGAAGGTCTGGATGTCGTCGGGCTGGTAGCCAGCGGAAACGAGGTCCTGGAGAGCTCTCTGGTGCTCCCACCATTGGGTGATCTCGAGGTTGACGGGGGGCTCGACGGGCTTGGAAGCCTCAGACTTGGACTTGCGGGAGCTGGTCTTCTCCTGGGCGGGCTTCTCCTGAACATCGCTCTTTCTCTTGCGGCCACGGGTAGAGGTGGTGGCGCCAGAGGCGGGAGGGGAAGCAGCCTGAGCGGTGGTGCCGTTGTCATTGTGGACGCGCCTCATGTGGTCCCTGAGGTTCCATTGTCTGGGGAATCCGTGGCCGGCAACGGAGCGCTCGCAGCCCTCATAGGTGCACAGGTAGGGCTTCTCACCATGGCCATGCATCGCATGGGCCTCACGCTCATGTCGGAGGAGGCAAGCAGTGGAAGAAAAGCGGGCGTTCTGGCAACCCTCAACCTTGCAGCGGTAGGGCTTGAGGTGGGAGTCAACAAATTTGCTGTTGGTGGGAGAGTGGTTAGCTGATGGAATGGATCACAAGAGTCAAACAAATGGTGCTTACTCGTAGTTGCACTTGAGCTTCTCGGGCTTGTGGTTGCAGCTCGGCTGGCCCTCCCAGGGGCAGTGGAAAAGTCCGTCCGCGTGGGGGTACGCATTCTTGTAGAGATAATGGTCCCGAGCAGACTCACCTTCGCCGCTCATGCGGCGGGCGCCAAAGGCAGGAGGGAGGGCAAAAGCATCCTCACCCATGGCGGGAACAAGGTGAAGATCGTCAGATGTCACATACTGGCCATCCATTTTCCGGCTCATCCTGAAATCACTGGTGTGAGACAATGCACCGAGCTCAACCGCGTTTGTAGTCGCAACATACCTTGGTGACTGGCCAGGCAGAACAGGCGAGTTGGAGCTCTGGCTCTCGCCAGGAGACGAGGCAGAAGGGACAGCAGACCACAAGTCTTCGGCACCATCGCCGAGACCAGGGGAAGACAGGCGGGAGTCAACAGGGCTCAGCGAGCCCCAAGAGTGAGGAGAGTGGCTGATGAGACCGGCATCAAAGATCTGGGGGTTCACGTGCTGGGCCATGGGGGCCAAGTCGTTGCTGTAGGTCAAGCCATCCGGGAAACCCATCATGGGGTAGTAGCCAGCACCGCTGACGGAAAGAGTGTCGAGATCCTGAGCAAGGTATTGCTGCACATCCATGATCCGGCCAGCGGCAACAGCAGGGCCATCCGAGTAGGGGGCACCAGCCATGTCAAGCTTGGACATCTGTGATGATGTCTGTGTAAGGATGGACTGTACTCTTGACCTGGTCTTCTTGACCGAAGTGGCAGAAGGCTTTGTGTTTCTGTTCTTGAGGCTCCCAGTGGAGCTGCGCGAGGTGCCTCTGCGCATGGGCTCAGCCTTCAGGGCCTTGTTGTCGGAAGGAGCCCAGCGGGCGTGGAAGTCATCTTGGTCCGGTTTTGGGGTGATTTGGCCAAATGGCAAGAAAGAGTCCTCGGCTTCTCCAGCATAGTAATCCGTGGCATCCGTAAACTCAGGAAAGTTCTGTGGTCCTTCAACTGTCGTGTCCCAAGCCGAGCCAGAAAGGTCGGCTGGTCCTGTTTGACAAAAAGAAAAGATTCCAGAGGCAGATGAGGAAAGCATGTTGGGCTGAGCACTGTAGCTATAGTCGCTGGAGCAAATGGTTAGTGTGCTGTTCATTCCACCATCTCGTTGTCGTCTTGTAGAGAGAAAAGAAAATGTAGAAAGGAAACGTGACCAAAAAGAAACTGAGGCATCAAATGGCACAACTCTGTATCCTGCAAAGGAGCCATGTTAGTGAGAGCTATCTACATTTGTCACAGAGAGGTAGCTACAGACCAATTGAGCGTTCTCAAAGAGCAACACTATCCGGGAATCCATGGCGAAAGAAGTTTCACATCAAGGCTGCTGGCCTGGAGCCAGGTTGAGAATCCGGTCGCGTCACGAGGAGCAAAGTGAATCCAGGTTGAAGAAAAAGCAAAGCGAAACCGGTGCGAAAAGCAAACCAGAGAAAATCCTTGGCTGTTGTTGGCGGAGATCTAGTCAAGCTACAGAAAAGAGGATCAAGAGACAGTATTTCTCATCAATCTTGTTTTCCTCCACTCTGAGCTGAGCAAGACATGTCCGGGTGTCGATAGCAGTGTGGTGAGAGAAGGTCCAGGGAAGTCCAGGGGAAAATCCTCGTCGATGATCCGGAGAGGGAAGAAAAAGCAAGTCCAGAAAGGTGTCCAAGGTGTATTCGAAGAGAAGCCATGCACAAGTCAGCGACTTGTGATTGTATGAAGTTGAAGGTCCTCGCTGGCAAAAGAAAGTTGTCCATAAGATGAATCCAGTGTCCGGGAAATTCCAGTGCGCAAGTCCTGTCTGCGAAACCTGTTCTTTTTCAAGTCCTGTGGTCCTGAGAGAAAGAAAGAGAAAGCCATCTCCATGATGTTGTCGTCCCCGTTGCTGTCCGAAAAGAGTGTCGAAGCCCGCATGGCAAGATCCTCAAGCGACTTGTCGAAATGTTGGCGAACTGTGTCCGAGACTTACTGATTGAGCTTCGAAAAGCTTGTGTAAAAGTAACAGTGCGATGCAGTCAACCCAGCACGAGTGCCAGGTCTGACTGATCTGAGTGACTCGGCTGAGACACCATCCATCCAGAAGTTTGTGACGAGAGCTCCGTGGCAGTAGTCCATGGCAGATGAAATCCGGGGCATCCAGTTGGCGATCCATGGGACGTTTGTGTCCTTGGGAAGAAATCGGTCTGTGAAACGCTGTCCCTGGGTTGCAAAAGTCTCTCGTATGTCCAGATTGATTGATCGATCCATGCTCATGGGGCGTCTCACTCAAGACCTGGTCCAAGGCAAGATGTTCAACAGGCAGAAATAGAAAAAGGAAAAACATGACTTGTATCGCAACATGATGTGAAAAGCAAAAAGCACTATGGGCCTCCCAGGAAACAAATGAAAACAAGCGTAATATACCTCGAGGGGGTGTGAACCTCGTCCAGTTCAAGATTGTGAGTGTTGTAGCCAGGCATGGTATCAGTGGTCCGGGACATAACCGTGGCAGACATTCCAGACGGCAGGCAGAGTATGCGGCAATGCAAGATGTGAGCTTGTGACTGCTCTCTAGACAACGACAGCAATGGAGGCTTCCAACGTGTCTTGTCCGTTTTGGGGAAGGATCCAGTGGCAGAAGGAAGAATGTCCTGTGGGGATGGAAGTGGTGATGGAGTCTTGGGGAGACTGGCGTGGTTTCTGTGTGGAGGCAGAGAGGAGCGGTGAGGTGTTCAGGTATATAAAAAAGAGAACCAGTGAGGAAGGATGGCGTCAGGTTGGGCAGTAACGGTGAACGATGGCGGGTCTCGTTGGGCTCTGGTGTGGAAAGAGTTCTCTGGGGGGAAAGGACAACTGTTGGGCAAGGAAGGGGCGCGCGGGTTTTTAAATCTACACTGTCATTCGAAGACAGGCTCGTCTTGTCTGATGAGACCCCGCTCTGGCTGTTCGCTTCTCGTCTCGGCACCGTCCATCGCAATGTTTCCTGCCGCTTCCTTTCTGCACTTTTGCTGCGACTCCCTGCGCATACCTGCGCGTCGCTGCACCGCGCTGCCATCTCTTCGCCAATCTCACACGAGAACCTCATCAGAGTCGGCCGGCTCGACGGCCTAGTGCCTCTGCAGTGATGCGTTGGCATTCCGTCTGATGCAGCCTGTCCCCTGCTCATGTTGCAGGCTAGCTATCACCACCTCTGCTGATAGGCCGGAATCGCTTCAAGAGCCCCGCCGAGCAGACCAGAAACAGGATATCCAACCAGTCGTCAGCGGTGTGCGACGCCATCATGCAACTATGGCCTATGGGAGATGCAGACAGGTCCTGTGCCAGCTCAGCTTCGACCTGTCACATTCACTTACACTCCCTTGACATACTCCTCACCTGTTTGTTGCGGGATATTCGGATAATCCAAATCAAATCACTGACAGCCTGATGACACAGATAGCGAGAGAAGCACCGATAGGACAGACGCCGTTGCCGCCAGTGCTGCTGCTCGCGCGCTCTTGTTGAAGGGTCACCAAGATCGAAAAGACCACTCACGCAGCAAGTCGTCCCCAGATTGCCGACCTCATGGAAACCATGCTACGACCCCGCAGTGCTCGGCGTCGTCATGTCTCAGGAAACACTCTCGGCGGCATGCTGCTGTTCAACAGAAGAAGAGGGGTTGTCTTACCATTGCTGTCCACCAGCCAGTCGTCTACAAGTGGGCCACGATAGCCAATACCAACCAAGCTCACCTGCTTGGTGCCTCGCTCTCTCGTGTGAATGGACAAGAGCAAAGGCGCCTCCTGTCAGTTCAGTCTCGCCCGGTTTTGGTTCAGAACCTGAATATCCAAAAATGGAAATCCTGTCGTTGACCGGTCATGATGGGAAAGCCACCACGGCAGCTGGACGAGTTTTGCTTGGACGTCGGCGGCGATGATGGTGGTGCTCTCAATCGGTTCTGAAGGCTCTGTGATGGGTAATCGTTTCGGCCCTTCACTCTCCCCTCTCTCTGCCAACTCAGCAATGCCCAAACACACGATGTCCCCGTACTTGGTCGTGCTTTGGACATGCAGCCGCCTCACTTTCGACGCATGCCGAGACTGCGAGATTGATGTTTCGTCCGAGGCTCCATGACTCGGTCACATCGAAGAGCAAAAGTGCATTTTTTGTCGACATCATTGGAGAGCTCGTTCCTGATATGCACTGCTTGTTGTCAATCTCAGATCAGTTGCTACTACTGCAACGGTAGATGGAAGGGTCTGGATCTCACTTACACGGGACAAAAGATGCCTCAAGAATGCGCAACTGCTACATCTGGTCGACTGTGCATGAGACCCTCAAAGATATGCATCGACTGATTTTTTGATCGATCCGCAGTAGCCGCGATATTGTCGATGGGAGAGCGTACCTTGATTGGGTGTCTGCGACAGGTGTCCTGAAGACCAGACCTCCTCATTGCCTGGCTTGATGTCGTGCAAGACATCTCGAGACTCAGCTGGGTTGGCATCAGTCAGATACACAATGGCCAAAAGCACCAAACTCGCCCACTTGCTTGCCACATCAGCAACAGCCCCTCCAACTCATTGCTCAGTATGCAGCTAGGGTCTGATGTGGATGTCTGCCGGCCAAAGACGTTGATCAAGCGGCGTTCATCATACGGTTGTCGATGGGCGAACGAATCGACGTCGATGGCTCGAGTATTCTTGACCAAGTTTGTCGATGGCTGGTGTCTCGTCCTGTCAATGACGGGGCCCTCTTCAAGTGTCCACTCCCGGAGATGTCGCCCGGCTCCCCTTTCTGCCATTCTTCATAAGAACAGACGTTGTCGAGGGCTGTAAGTTGGCACGTTGTTGGTCGACTTCTTCTTCTTCTGAGCTGCAGTGTAGGATCCTTAACCCAAGGTCAACAACAGGTGTGGCAGCCCCGGAAACCAGGTAAGTAGGCGTGGCTCCGACCCCATCCCTCAGCATGTGTAAATCCTGGGACATCATCAACCTCCACAATCAACCCCGGATAGGACTCTTGCAATCAGGCTAGCCTTCCCCTTGATGCCTTGTACTCGAAGACCAAGTCCATAGCTTGGAACAACAATTGATCAGGCTGGCCGACAAGGCTTGTCCAGGCAGTGTATTGGCTTCAATCTTTCTACAAAGCCTGGCCCGTTGTTAGATACCGCTTTCGGGTGACCATTGATGGGGGTTACTACTCACTAAAGCGCCAGGCAACTGCTGGCCCTAGCCCTATCTTGTATCTTCAACGTGCTTCATCAACACACACGCCTGCTCATGGCTCTTGGAAGTGCTCTTGCATGACCCAGGCGTGATCACAACTCGGAGATTTGTGCCACATGACGAAGAGCTGCCCGGACTCGACGAGAGCTTCATTCCTCACATCTGACTGGTGGTATTCAAGGACCAAAAGTAAGGCGAGGCTGCAAAGCTTGGGCGACACATCACGCACTGAGCAAGCCCCGTGAAACAGGGGATTCCGCTACATCCTCCCGAGGCTGTTGTTGTCGTGTGATGGCGAACTGTTCGGGTTGGGGTTGGGTTTGGGTTTGTCGCTTCCGAGGCTTTCTGAAAGAGAGGGGGACGGCAGGTACGGCGGATGAAGGCTCAAATTTGACAGTTGATGTCTTCAACCAGGTGAACGGCATCCTGCGCGCAAAAAATCGGATTGCAATGTGCAGGTCTCCCTCCACATGCGGATGGAGGGCAGCCAGAGTGTTGCTAATTGGGACCTAGAGAAAGTTTAAGGGGGAAAAGGGGTGCCTCGTTCCGCGGAAACAAAGTCCATCACAGGCAGTCTCTGGAGAGCATCGGCGATAATTTACCTTACCTCGTCAAACTGACTTTTTCTCATCTCTCGCCAGGAGAAACAGCAACTCCTCTCACGAGGAGCGCGCATCATGATGACAGCAATGCGCAGGTGGTGGAAACCACACCAATCCATATCCAAGGGCTCCAAGAGGTCTCCATCCGGGGTTGGGGTCCAGAGGCTCAGGAAGTCCAAAACAGGAAATCTCTGGGTAAGGTTAGAAGTGAGTGAGAGGGTCCGGCCTGATCTTGTAAGTGGTGCCGGCGAGCTTCAGCCCCCGAACTCCGGGCCGTTCGGGGCTGAAGTCTTATCATCGCCCGTCGGTGGTTGTTGTCGTGCTACAGTGTGGGTGCAAAGCACGTGGGGTGGAAGAAAAATGATACCTTGATTGAAGGTGATGTCCCTATCTCGGCAGAAAAAGTACTGTGCCAGTTGTCCGTCTTGGGCAAGGCGCGATGCCTCATGCCAAATTTGCATCCAGGACAGGAACAATGACGCGGGTGGCCTCGGCCATGGACCTCCTCTTAAGAAAAAAGTAGGCCGTGGGGGAGGATGGGAAGCGTGGGAAGGGGTTGTGGGGGGAAATGGGGGCTAACTGATGCCGTGTCAACACTCCAAGGGTCAGACCGGACGGCGTCGTCGACGGACCAGACACAGTCGGGAGCGGTCAAGAAGCACTGCTGCGTGGCATCACGGCAGACCAGACGACGAGATGGCATGATAGGGCGGCAGCATGGTTGGGCTGGTGCAGGGAGACGTGTTCGTGCCCAACGTCAGTCGCTTCGATCGGTTCCCTAATCAGATGTGCCGCCTCGGAGAACAGGGAGCTTCCTGGCACCAATCACGACTGCCGAGGGTCTGGGCATTGGGCGACACCGCAGAGTTGTAACCCGCTTCGAAGATTTCCATCTGGTGCCCAACGATGCCCTACCGCTTCCCCGTTCATCGCATTGTGCTTGTCGAGCACCGGCGCCAGCAAAGTGCAGCATGGCAGAGTGCGAATGGCTTGGATCACGGCCATGGGCGTTGTGTGGGCGTAGACACCATTGGATGGCGACCGCATGGATCTTCCCATCAACTCATGTCTGGCCAGAGAAATCGTCACTTGCACCCGCTTGGTCGTTGCCCGACTCGCTCACCTCCATCTTCTCGAAATTCCATCATCCGGGGAGCGCCAAGCAACCAAAGTCACGAAGTCGGCCTTGTATGCGAGTGAGTGGTGTTGCGGGCAATGAGCACCGGCTTGCTCCCACCCTTCCCATCCGGCTTCCCGGTCCATGTTGGGCGCACCGAGCGACGCGGAACTGAGTTGAACTGAGCTGCGTGTCAAGATTGTCATTTTCCATTCCACCGGTCCTGCTGTGTCGGCCATTTTGTTGTCAGTCTCGGTCGTGGAAGTGCTGCTCTCGCCACCCGGCCCCCTCCTCCTTGACACCAGCGCGCCAGCGAGGGGGGATATATGTCTCCATCGTGGATCTGAATCGGCTTCGTCTTGTCGTTTGGGCCTCTCATCCGCCAGTCCCGCGAGGACACAAGTCTCAGCAAAACCGCACCGGCAACGTTGAAAAAGGGGAGCCGGAGCGATATTCCCCAGCAGCGCCCAAGCTAGACTCCGCTGCTAGTCCATGGTCAACCGCTCTGCCGGACCACAGCCCGATTGCCATTCGGTCAAAGACACATCCCAGTGAGGTTCTCGCCGCCCGCGTGGAGACCCTGATTTTTTTATGAAGACTTTTGGTACTCGGCCATCCAAGGAAATCCCGGCCGCAGGTTTTTTTCTCCGTTGCCCTTCTGGACTGATTGCTGTTTACCCTCTGGCCGCGCCCTATCGCTCCGTGGGACCGTTTCGATTTTCTGTTTTGTATTTTGTGCGTTTTTCTTGAATTGCTTTCAGCAAAGAAAGCAACACTGCCACTTGCGGGTGAGCGAAAAAACAGACGACCCGGGAAGCCGCTTTTTGGAGATCCCAGCCGGGAGCAGGACAACTTGAAAAAAAAAGAGGAACCACCATGGCCCAGCCGGACTTTGCGTACCGTTCCTCGGCCGCGGTATCCAATGACCGATGGCTACAATCGCGCAGGTGGGAACAAGATCTCGAAGAACCCCGTTTTGCGGGAGGGAATGAAAGGACACGAACAGCTGACAGACGACCCCAAAGCCCGATATACAGTGATCAATATCACAATGGCAGGTTTGAGACGGGGAGCAACCCGTACCTCCCACAGAGGTAAGATGTTCAGCCACTCAGCACCCACCTCCTTCAGCTTCAGGACAGCGAGAGTAACCGGCAACCTCTTTCCAGCGTGACTTACACACATGGAAACTCTTCTTCATACCACCTCCCAGCCAACCTTTCGCTCGGGAATGTCAGCCAGATAGGGCGAGCCGCGGCTGAGTCGCCCTTTGCGCCAGCGACAGCCTTCAATCCGCGTATGACCCAACCGCCAAGCCAGTACTCGAGCCCGGCGCCACCATCTCAGGTCTCATACAAGGGCGTGAATGGTATGAACAGCATGAACGGCATGAACGGAATGAATGGTATGAACTCCCAGCCTTGGGATCACCAGAGGCAGTATCAGGGCGCCCCTCCTCAGCATCAGCCCCCACCACAGGGGCCATATCAAGGGAGGTACTCGCCATCGGGCTCCATGGATGATCTCATGACGTCTCCCAACATGTCCGACTACTCCCTTGAGAACTCGGCCATCGGAATGTCCCAGCCAGGGAACAAGAACAAGTTGAACGGAAAGCCACGATCGCAGCGACGTCCGTCGAACCGGGATGAATTTGATGGGCCGCACCAGTTTCTGAAGAGACCTCCGCCAGAGTACATTGCGATGTCCGAACGAGACCTCCCAACTCTCCCGACCCATCTCCTTGTCCAAGAGCAGGATAGTGTCCTGACTCAGGTCAACGACCGGCTCTCGCAGTGCGCTTATGACTTTGTTGCCAAGTACCAGTTTCCGATCCCACTTACACAGGATATGCGACCCGTCGAGCGCCCGCAGGATCGTGAATGGACCGAGTGGGTGTACCTCCTGAAAAGGCTGGCAACGAAAAGGCGGATCCCCGCCCGGGTGCTGTACAACGGCCAGATCAAGCAGTTTGTGACGATTTTGGAGAACTCGTTGGAGATGCGACATGCGGCAAAGCACCAGTCTCGACCGTTGAAAGACGACCGGAATATTTTGCAGCTCATCTCGGCGGGCATCCAGGTGGCCAAGATCCTCAAGGATGCCCAGGCCATGGACTATTTGGACAGGCTGTATGTATCAACGGAACAGCAGATTCAAGAGCGAGCTGCTGCCGCGGCCGCGGGAAGGTTCCGTTGAGGAATATGGCCCTTTATTTTTGGATTTGGTTCCGCCAGGAACTACTTCATTCCTTTTTTTCTCTTCCATTTTTTCCTGGGATTTGGAGAAAGGAATTTTTTACCAAAAGAATTGCCAAAGGAAACCATGGACCTGGATCTTTGACCACCAAAAAGAAAACGACACAAAAAAAAAAGCCGAAAAACAACGACAAAAATATTTTTGGATACTTGCTCCCTGCCCAGGAGGGCTTTTTGGATGACAGACAGACAGGCGAAAAGAAATTGCGGGCTGCTCACCCAGAAGGGGTCTGCCTGCTGGGAACTGAAAACTGAATTCGACTGGACTGTATCGGGACTGGACTGGACACAAACAAGACGCACAGAAAGGGGAGAGGCTCGGGCGGGCGGCGACGGCGGCGGAGGGAATATATATACCTAGGATCTTTATTTCATGTTATTCGAGGGAACTTGTTTTTCATTTTCATCGCAATCTTTATGGGACGTTGCTCAACTTATTTCTGGTATTCCATGGACTCTGTTTTTTTTTTTCTTTTCCTTTTGTGTGTGTGGTGAATTGGCGATGCTGTTGTTGATGAAGAACATGATGAAGATGTAAAGAGACTATGGCAGGGGTATGTTGTTTGATATTTGACGAAAAAAAGAAGTGGTGTGGGTGGACTTTTTTGCGTTTTTTATACCGTGGGTTGAGTGGATGATGGTTGTATGGTTGCTTTTTATTTATTTATGGTTTGGGTTGGAGTGGCTATCTGATTGAAATGTCTTTTTCTTCTCTTCTTTTTTTCTAAGGTTGTTATTGTTTTGTTGTTGTTGTTGTTTTTTGTCTACTAGGGCTATTGATACTTGGGGTTGTTTTTTTTGTTGTTGTATATATGTGAGGACGAGGGATGTTAAGGGGCTGGCATGATGTATGATGTTTTTCTGGGCGGGAGTCTATCTGGCTTTTGAGAGCATTGTTTTGTCTGTTTTTGTTGTATTGTGTGTGTGTTGGCGAGGAGTCTTTTGTAAGGGGGTGTGCTGGTGGGGTGGGTTGGACAGAAGTTGGGATGGCTATCTGCTTTTTTTCTTCTGCGCTGCGCATCTTGAAGACTGGAGGAGGTTATTCTGGTTTGCTGATTCTTTTTTACTTTCTAACTGCTGGGAGAGGCTATCTGACTTTTTGCTCTTGCTTTGACACTCGAAGACAGAAAGGGAGGTTATCTGCTTTTTTTGTTTTGTTTTGCTATTTATGTTGAAGACAAGGGAGTGGCTATCTGTTTTTTTTTTTTGCTTTGGAGAAAGGAGGGAGGCTATCTGCTTTTTTTGCGCGTACATCATCACCATTGAGAGATGGGAGGTTACAGTCGTTTCTGCGTTTGCATGCCATATATATATTATATATCTATTTGTTGTATGGAGGCTTTGATGAAAGGAAGCGTTTTATGGAGCCGCGTTGCTAACTTACGCTTTTGTTTCAAAATCTGATACGTTTTTGTCTTGATACTCTCTGTCTCTTGTTGATGTTGTGCAGTGGGTGATGATGGTGACTTTGTGAAAGGTTACCTACCGTTACTTGAAGTGGTTACCGACGGTTTGGCTCGGGGCAAGGCAAGGCAAGGCAAAAGAGTCAAGGTATCAATCAGTATGAACCTTGAGTGTTTTTCGTCATGATTGATAAAGTGCGTACACAACAGGTGGGCATATGATGCGAAAAGAGAAATGTTTTGTCTGAAATAAAGACGCTCGGTATGACGGTCGGTCGCCTGTTGTGCCACACCGAGGCCCATCGGTAATCGAATTGGGTTTAGCGCGCTTGGGGGGGGGGGGTGGTTGAGTCCTGGGGCTTGGCGGTGGGCGGGAGAGGTGCAACGGTTCGGTCGCTGATTTGGGGATAGCGGGGAGGCTGAGGGGTGGTTCATGCCATTTCGTGGGATGGGATATGACCTACCTTTCCTTCTTCCCCCACGTTTTGGAGAGAATATACAGTTTATCATTTTTCAAACTTGGACACCGTATTCGTGGTCTTGTTGAACTGTTTTGTTGGGAGTATGTGATTTTCTTGTGTGAGATATTGAGCGGACGAACACTTTTTGCGACTGCGACTGAGGTACCTGTACGAAGTGCGACGACGTGATACCGCCCCGGTACATATCTTGAACGTCTATCCAAGCGCGCGCGCAAAAACCCATCACGTATATCTGGCACCGACAAGAAGAAGGCTTTAAGAAGATAACGGTACATTCTATACAGCAGCCATGGCCTCGGTTGCCTCCGCCACGGGAACCTCCCCCCTCTCGTCCGACTACAACCTCGATCCCGAAGACGAACAAGCCTTCTGGGCCGCCGTCCACACCACCATCGGCGATGGCACATCACCATCGCCGGTGGGCGCCGGCGCTGGAGGGGGGAGCTTCATGACCAGCCCGGCAAGTCTGAGCAACAGTTTGGGCAGTTCGTGGGCTATGCTGGGACAGACGAGTATTGGTGGTCCGGTGAGCCCGATCAACAGCCATGAACAGCTCAGTCAGGGGCAGGGGAGTAGTTACTCGGGGAGTTATGTTGACTTGGGGGGCGAGTTTTTGGGCGCGCAGGTCGGGGATGGGTTGGGACAAATGGGGGGGATGGGGACGGTGGGGAATATGGGAGGGGGTTTTATGTTTGATACAGGTGAGTAACGCTGATGGGATGAGATGGAAGAGGAGGGATGTTGATGTGATGGCAGATTTCGGATTGTATAACAGCGCCTTTTCGGGAGTTATTCCTGGGTTGGAGCAGATGCCGCAGCAACCGCAGCAGCAGCAACACCAACACCAACAACAGAGCTTTCTTGGGATGGAAGGGGTGGGAGAGATCAACTTTGATACCTCGGCACAGTCGGGACCTTGGGAGCCGTTTAACTTGAGAGCCGGACATACTACGCAGACGGTGATAACGACAACACCAGAGTTGATCAACAGGCCGACGATTACTACCGGGCCACCTAACAACAACAACAACCTGGTCACCAGCGCAAACTCCAGCCCAGGGATTTTCGTGATTGAAGATCCGAGTTTTGACTTTGAGACAATTTCACCTAGCCCGCCGAGTTATGTCGAGTATACGCCTAGTTTGAGCCCGCCGGCGAGCACACCGCCGAAGAGCCCCGGGATGGTGATCCGGTGGGAGCAGGGGGTTGTGGTGCCAGAGCAGCAGCAGCCAAAGACGGTGCCGATACCAGTGAGGAAGAGTAACAAAGGGCCATCGGGGAGTGCAGGGAATAGTTATCGAGTAACGAAGCGTAAGGCCAGCCCAACGGATTCGATGAGTTCCTCGACGTTGAGTGCGCGGCTGGCCGCTTCTCAGGGGCAGCTGCAGACTGCAAAGGGGAAGAGTAAATCACCAAGCCCGACGCCTTCGAGTTCGGGGAGCACTTCAGGACAGGCCAAGTTTTTGATTGTGACGCCGTCGACAATTAATGCGCATGCTCAAAGTCAGTCGACAAATCCAAACCAGCAGAGCAATCCCTTCGAGTGTTTCGAGGCGTTGAGACCTTCACAGCGTGGGAGGAAGGGACCGTTGGCGACGGACACCAAACAATCTGCCCTTCAAGTCCGACGAAAAGGCGCTTGTTTCTGTTGCCATGCCCGAAAGGTCAAATGCGATATGGAACGACCATGCCGCAACTGCGTCAAGCTCACCCATCAGGTTCCCCAAGCTGTCTGCTGGCAGTTCCCCGACTTCATGCCTGTTCTGTTTCCAGATTTCATCCGCCGCCACTTCCGCAAAGAAGAAATCACCCAATTCATCGAAACAAACGTCTCCTCCTTCACCCTCGACGGCGTCGAACGCCCCTGCACAGTCGAGCTCTTCTCCGGCCTCGGCCTCTCCGCCCGCCTCCAGATCAAAGCCAAGTTTTTTACTCCGCGATCTCTGTCAGCGGACGTCCTCCGGCATTACCACCTCCAAACAGGCCACAACACCGTCGACCTCCAAGCCCGCGGCTCAGCCCCCATCGGCCTTGACATCAAAGCCACCACCGGCGCCCAGAGAGAAGAACTCAAACGCAAGATCAAAGAGTACATCGCCTCCATCGTCTCCGAGCCAGAATACGCCTCCCTGGTCACCTCCAACCTTCGACACACCGACATACCCCGGAAAATCCTCTCCATCATCCACACCTACGCCCACAAAACCGACTCCGCCATCGTCAAGCGAGCGCTGGCGATCTACGCCATGCATTTTGTCCTGACCCGGCACCTCTGCCTCACACCCAACTCCATCACTTCTTTATCCCCCCTCCTTCCCCCCCTCGACCCGTCCAATCCGTGGGTCACACCCCGGTTGCTGAACCGCCAGCTCAAAGCCCTCATCGATGATATCCTGACCAGAGAAATGCAGCTCCTGTTCGAATCATTCTCCAAATCCCTCAAGCCTAAACTCCGCAAGGAATGGGCCCCTTGCCTAGCCGCCTTCTTAGTCCTCTGCCTCTTCATGGAAAGTGTCGAGACGGCAGCAGATAATTTTGTCATTTCTGACAATGAGATCTCTCTACGAAACGGGGAGAGGCCAACGTTGAAGAGGGGTTTCGCGCTGGGGGTGAACAGGGAGATTGAGCAGTTACCTTTCAGGCAGTTTGGCATCATGTTTCATATGGTGTATCAGACTTACTCGAGGGAGGTCAGCCAGAGGAGCTTTAACCCGCTCGAGGAGGGGTGGGTGGATGAGGCGAACAAGGTGGAGGATAAATTGTTGGGGAGGGAGGAGGAGGAGATGGTGAGGGGGTTGAGGAGGTTGATGAGCTTGGAGGATTATGATGCTTGTGAGTTTTTTTCTTTTTCTTTTTCTTTTTTTTTTTTCGTTTTCCTTAGAAAATGATGATGATGGGATGATGCTAACGGTGGGGAAATAGGGAGCGAACTTGATTTTTTGACGGCTGATCCGATCCTGCCAAACGTGGAGGAACACCCCTATCCAAGGGACGTCGGGTTCAACTACACGGGGAGGCTGGTGGCCAAGTTTTTGTTGAGCTTCCAGCAGGAAAAGTATATCACCGGGGAGAGCCCGTGAGATGGTCCATGAAGTGATGGAGACGGCAAGCATGTGATGATACTGCTGCCAGAAGAACACCAACAGCCAGCAGGACTGCTATTACAATCTTCCAGCAAGTGATGGTATTTTCAGGCGCAAGGAGGTTTGAGTTTATGGCTTTACGCCATTATGAAGGATACATGAACATATGGCACAAGTACCCATCCTCCTCATGACAGCATGGGAGCATGGATGGCATTTTGGGCAGGCAAATCATAGATATTTCTCTTTTCTCCATGTTTGATTGGCAAAATGACACACATAAAACAAATCATCAAAAACAATCTTCATATCACATCAAAATGTTTGTCCGTTTTAGTCCCGCTGACGCACTTCAAGTAACCTCGGCAGCAGGGTGGATAGGACTGGCTGTCTAGGCCGTTGGTTTTCTCTTCCACTGCGAACGATAAAAAACTAGTTAACCTGGTGTGCATTGATTAAAGGGCACACAGGTAGGCAAATCGTGGTGTTCGTCTTTCCGTCTTCTCTCATGTGTATATGTGTAGGGGGGTTATGGGGATGTGAAAAAGCTTGCTGGGGAAATCAAGCAACCAAAAAGAAAGCCTCAAGGTGGTGTGCAAGAACGCAAGGCAACTGCGTTCCCTCTCTTGTTTGAGGGGGAAAACAAGAAGAGAGCAATTGGAGCCGAGCCCGTCCTTCGTGATATGAAGGAAAGCCCGAGAGGAAATATCGAGTCGCGAATGGCGAGTGGGCTGGCGGGATTGCTTGCTGAAAATGGTGATTGTTGGTTTGTGTTTGTTGTTCAGGAAAAGTTTCGGAGAGGGAAGAATTGGCTGGCAGAGTTTTTGTAGGAGTGGGAGAGTGGGGCGTGGGCTGCGGGTGGTCTGAGCTTTAGGAGTGGGCCCTCGAAAAGGTATTGCTGATAAGATAAGATCTTGATGTGGCACCTTACCTGTTCTTGTCTCTGTGATGGGCTTTTCTAAGTTCGTCTTTTGAGGAGCGTCAAAATAAATCATTTTGTATGCTGCAGTAATAACTAAATTGCTGTCTATTCCTAGACATTACCCGCCGTATTAGACGCCATAACCACCTCAAAAGTCAATTATGCCCCTTTATTCTATGCGAATCTCTTTCCAACCGCCTTATCCAAACCTGCCCCTGACCTCTGTCCCAGAAACCCCAAAACTCAGTAGTACGAATAGTCATCCTCGTCCATCTCATCCCCGCCAGTGTCGTACGTGATATCAAAAGTCCCTCCGAAGTCCCGTTTCATAGACCTTGATATCCACTCCACCTCGCCTTTGTCAAGATGCGCATCTAACTTTTGAGATTGTATTGCTATTCGGAGGCCCTTGCGGGGGTTGCCATAATCGCTCCGATGACTGATCAAGACGTCCAGAAACTGAAAGATGCCATTCATTGTCAAGCGGGAAGGGCCGAGGATCGTCACCTACCGAAGCTTCTTAAGCCGGATGAGGTGAGCAAGATACTCGTCGGTGATCAGGTCGCCATTCAAATACAGCCCTTGAGATGCTCCAGGGAGGCGATGCTTATGGCAACATCCCGCATGGTGAATGTCGCTTTGGTGTTTAGCGTTTTGAGCCTCTCGAGCTTTCCGATCAGAGGGGCAAGTTCCGTGTAAAATTCATCAGGCGACGCAAATAGGTTATCCTCGATCCTCATGGTTAGGTTTGCAAGGTGTGGCTGGTTTCCGATGAAATACCAAAAGTCCGATCTATTGAGCTCAATGAGGTCGAGGTTCAAGCTTGTCAATTCCATGACAGGAGAGTCGTCCTCGATCATGCCGAGATTATTCTCGATCTTGAGGAGAAGGCCCGTTGCGTTTGACCCGCGAGCCAACAAAAGCTCGCGGAGTGAAGCACACTTTGAAAGCCACTCCGTCACTTCCTCAAAGTCGGCCGGGGGTGTCATAGTCTAGCCAGCCAAACCCTTCCACCATGTCGTTCTCTTCGATGGCCAACGTCGTGATTGCGAGGGAATGCCGAAGCTGGTGAAGAGACCTCAACGCGGTGGGGTTGAGGCGCATGAGGCAAAGTTTTTGGAGTGAACTTGAGTGCTGTTGCAAAGCCATGAAAGTCTCGTTTCCTACTTCGTTCCGGCTACTAATGACGAAGGTTTGCAGTGACTGTGGCTTGAGATCTCGCAAAAATTCGGCGAGCTGTTGATCGGCCTCGGGACCTTCGCAGCAGTGATATTGTCTTTTTGTAACAGAAGTTAACTCAGCACCGCTGATGAAAGCTTCAAGACAGCGATTAGCTTATAGGTAGTTGAAAGACGCGCACTTCTGGCGAAGAGCCTTTGCCACATCGGCTGTGAGTATAGAGCCATCCTCGACGAAGAGGGAAGTGAGGCTTGACAGCGATGATACCCATTTCATTAGGCTGGCTGCGGGGGAATAGTAACCATCAAGAGTTGTGAGCTGCACCAGCTTATCAGCCTGCTTGGCAGCGGCCCGGATGTAGCGTATGATCGAGTTGGCAGCCACAATCACGACTTTGTCAAGATTCCGTTTCTTACCCTTACGATTGGACCTTGAAAGAATCGAGCTTTGAGGGCCGCGTTGTTTTGTGAAAAATCATCAAGGACGTAGTGAAGATGGCCGAGCTCGAAAGACATGAATGATCCAGCAACAATAGGGTTAGCGAGGTTCGTCGGGACTTGATGCGATGAGGGACCTCCATAGACAAACGGAGGCTTCGCTGCCCGCAAGTTAGTGGAAGACGGGTGATTGGTCGTGTATACTGTACAACATAGGCAGAGCCAACCGTGCCAGACCTCGATCGATACGAGCACAAGTATAAAGCGTCCCAAAATCACAGTCTGCCGCCAGTTGCTCGACCACCATCAACCAGATGTCCCGAGGGAGGAGTGGCCTAGGTGGTATCGTGGCCACCATTGAGTCTGGGGCTGAACAATGAGTTTTGAAAGTAGTTGGAACTGATGAGGCTGAAGGCACCATGTCGAGAACGCGTCGCGGGACACGTGCCTTGAGCACTAACTTTCAGGGACTTTTGCGCTAACTGGCGCCTTCCTTTAGTGAGAATTGTTTAGGTAACCCCACCAATCGCACATCACTGCCTGTCTTGGAGCTTGTCCACCAACTTTATTCAGTCTTCATCATCCTCAACACCTCAAAGGCAAGATGGTGGTGCTCAACTTCACTCTGAGTGAAGATGGCGTGGCCGTGCTCCACGATGCATTGGCATGCATGTTCAAGTTCAGTGACGAGGTCTGTCTCGAGGCCAGGAAGGAAAAGGTTTGGTGTTCTGCCTGCTTGGAAGACGAGGGGTTGCATTAACAGGTTTGCCTGCAGCTTATGTTAACAACGCTGAACATCTCCAAATCGGCTTATGTTTGCTATTCCTTCGCCGCAACCCGCTTCTTCTCCGGGTACAAATTCGAGGGAAGCCCCCAGTACCGCGAGAAGTTCTCATGCCAGCTCTACATCAAGTCCCTACTCGCCATCTTTAGAACGCGGCAGGGTGGCGGCGAGACTGCCTACGGGAGAGACGCCTCCATTGAACGCTGCGACGTAGCCATTGACGATGGCGTTGGCAAGAAAAGCCGTCTTGTTGCTAGGGTTTCTTTTAGGAACGGGATCACTGCCTCGCATATTCTCCCATACGAAGTCAAAGCACCCACCCACGCAAAGTTCAACAAGCAAGAGGCAAGAAACCAATGGGCCATCTCTTCCAAAACACTTCGCCAGCTCATGGACCATTTCGGACCAGGCATTGAGCTCCTCGACATCAACACAGATGAGGACAGCAACCTCGTCAACTTTACATGCTTCACCGAAAAGGTCCAGAAACGGGGCGGCGCTAACAACGAGACCGTCCTCAAAAAGCCCCTTCACACCAACATCGCGGTCGAGATGGACGAGTTCGACAATGTCCAGGTTGAGGACAAACTCCACATCATTATCAGCGTCAAGGACTTTCGCGCCATCCTCCAGCATGCTCAGATTACCAGCGGAGAGCTAGCCACAAGCTACAGCAACCCAGGCCGTCCCATGAAGTTATACTACGCAGCTGATGGCATCCTGTGCGAGTTTATCTTGATGACTGTTGGCGAGAAAGATGCCAGAGAACCAAGGCAAAAGACCGCCCGCCCAAATGCCTCTGCAAAGACTCCCAGGCCAGAGCTTGACGCGGCATCACACAGAGCTAGTTCAATGTCCACTAGTGGCCGCCAGCAAGCTCTGCCAGACCCAACCCCGCAAACCGTGGCCCAACCGCCACAACAGCCACAAAATCCAACATCGTCGAGGCCTCGCCCTCCACCGGCATTTCACCTCCGCCCGCCACAGCAGCCACCCCCGGGGACGGCACAGTCGGAGGACTCCCTGTTTATGGGACCGGCGCCCCATGAGCTGGACGATGACCGGCAGTGGGAGCCTATCAATCCTGACGAAGGCGAGGAAGAGGAGGAGAATGCCAGGTTGGAGTGGAACTCTACCAGTGATCCGGTTCGTTGCTACACACGATGACCTCTTACCATTCGAGGGGACCTACTGACTCTCTTGTCACAGAATATATCCACTCTGCGTATTAATAGTTACCTGCAGAAATCCTCCACCAGCACAGAGGACACTCCATCTGATTGTTTGGTGTCAGGACTCGATCCAACCCAGCGCCTTTCACAGGTATGCTCAATTCCCCTCTTCCTCCTGCGGACTCAACTGACGATAACCTTAGGTCCGTAAATTCGGCTTGTTCACCGATTAATGACAGCATTTGCATCTCGGCGTTCCGCGGTGTTCGGCTGTTGTTCTCATCACTGATACCATATCTCGCATCTTTGCTATTTACCTCCTTTTCTCAAAGGCAATCCAACTCGTGGCGCACCCTGCCCCTAGAGCTGTAACCTCATGATCCTCCAAGTTGTATTCATCCGGGATTTGAATGACATTCGCCCTCTCCTTGTTGCTCTCCTCAAGTGATCCACAGTTGCCATGTTCTCCCCAGCCCCAAGCTAGGACTTTGCCGTCTCTTGTCAATGCCAGGGCATGCTCACTCCCAACAGCAATCTTTTCCACTGGCCCAATGTCCGATGGGGCAAGTTGCTGGTGGTCATCCCTTCCCCAGCTGATGAGGGATCCGTCCTCTTTTAACAGGATGACGCTCCCCCAGCTAGCACCAGCGTCCTTCCAACCTTTTAGATCTGAGGGGGCGTTGGATTTAATCGCGAATTTATCTGATCCTAATACCAGAAACTCTCCTGTTTGAGGAGGGCCAAGGAGGAGGGTGAATTCCTTCCCGCAAAGGGCTTTCACCACAGGGAAAGGACAGGATACTAACCTTGGTGAAGACACCGCGGGTGATGGTTCAGGACCTAGCTGGCCTTTACGACCTGCGCCCCAACCGTAGACTTGGCCGTTGTTCAGGACAGCAACGGCGTGGGACATGCTGGCCGATATAGAGACGATTGTTGTGTTCGAGGGTGGAAAGTTGGGGATGGGTTGGAAGGAGGTGGCCGAGGTGATGCCGGAGCCGAGGGCAAGTTCACCTTTTGTTCCGTGGCCGTGGACCCATATCTGGGAGGGGGTGGCTATGTGGGAGGCGGACCAGGTTGCTGAGATGGATCTTATTGGGGTTGGGGGAGGTGTTGGAAGGGGTGGAGGGGTGAAGGTTGGGGTGATTTTGTTGTTGTTGTGAGAGTCGCCTGAGTAGAGGACTTGGTTGTTGGTGAGGAGGAGGAGGGTGTGGTTCCCTCCTGCGGCTATTTGGGCGACTGAGCTGGGGAGGGTTGAGGAGGGGTGGTGGGTGAAGACGAGGGAGGGGGAGGAGACGTCTTCTTGGTGGGAGAGGCCCAGTTGGCCTGAGCCGTTGGAGCCGAATGATAGGAGGGTGGTCATTTGAGTGAGGTTGTTGGTTAATAGGGTGAGTGTAAGTGGTGATGTCTCTGATGTCTCGGGAAGCTTAACCCTGATGACCAAGGTCTTGTCATGTGCGCTCCACAGTGTACACTGTCTGCCAGATCCAAGTGGGGCCGTGGGGCGTCGCGAGCACGGTGGGAGCCCCACCTTGAGCAAGCTTAAATTTCAGTTCCAGTCAGAAATTTTCTTTAACTTCTCTTCAACTCGCAACAACAATAGCAACAGCAGCCGAGCCAGCTTTGCATTCTTTGCACGCTTTCTTCCCCACTTTGAGAGACAAGCTGGGAGTTCTGCGCAGTTGCCCTCCTGAGGATGTGATCTTTGCCATCGAGGAGTATCCCTTGCTTTGCAATACCGTTTTCGCTCGGAAGAGAAACAACAATGGCGACGGCATCCGAGTTCGCGTGGTCGAAAGACTTCACCATCGGCCTCATCGGCATGGGCGACATGGGCAGGATGTATGCCCGCCGACTGGCCAGCGCTGGATGGAGGTAATGCTTGTTCTCTCGACTTTCTTCGACTAACCATCATTGAGCGACTTTAGCTCTTCCCCAAATGGTACGTTTCCTTCCTTCTTTTCGACACCAGCACAATCTCCCCTCCTCCCAATACAATGATGACTTGAGTGCATTTGGCTAGAGTATCGTTCGTGGTGCTGTCGGTCACCCATTCTGGGCCCGGGGGTTACTGCGGACTTTCCATGATGAAAAATCTCAGCTACCTAATTTTTTTCGTCTGACCGTATTACCTTCACTCAACCTTTTTATCACTGTCGATTTTTGTGGGATTCCCCGCTAACATTGGCTCTCAGATTTCTTCCAGTTTCCACGTTCCAATTCAGAACTTTGGTCGGATATGGTTGGCTAATCGTTGCGTTCTTTTTCTTTTGTTTCTTTTTAGAGTCATGGCCTGCGATAGAGAAGAAAAATTTGAAGAGCTTGCCAAGGAATTTGCAGACAATGTACGATGTGATTTTCCAATCTTTCTAACCTTGGCTGCTGTTAGCCAGTTGCTGAGATGTTTGTGTCTATAGACCAATATTCAAATTCTCCGCAACGGCCACCTTGTTTCGCGAGCGAGCAATTATATCATCTACAGCGTCGAGGCGGCCGCCATTGGTCGTGTAGTCGAACAGTTCGGTCCATGTGTGTCCCATCCATCATCTTCATCATCATGTCCCATCCGGTTCCTTACATGTTTTGTGGTCTATAGCAACCCGTCTAGGCGCCATAGTCGGAGGCCAAACCTCCTGCAAAGACCCTGAGATCAAAGCATTTGAGTCCTACCTCCCATCCGACGTCGACATCGTTTCTTGTCATTCCCTCCACGGCCCCAACGTCGACCCCCGCGGGCAACCTTTAGTCCTGATCAAACACCGCGCCTCTGACGAATCTTTCCAGAAAGTCGAATCTGTCTTGTCATGCCTCAACTCTACACACGTCTACCTCACAGCCAAAGAGCACGACCGCATCACGGCCGACACCCAAGCCGTCACCCACGCCGCCTTCCTCTCCATGGGCAAAGCCTGGCACGCCAACCGCCAGTTCCCCTGGGAGGAAGGATCTCGCTACATCGGCGGGATCGAAAACGTGAAAATCAACCTCATGCTGAGGATCTACGCCCAAAAGTGGCACGTCTACGCCGGCTTAGCGATCCTCAACCCAGAGGCGCACAAGCAGATTGGGCAGTTTGCCCGGTCGAGTACTGAGTTGTTTTACCTCATGCTTGAGGGCAGATCCGATGAGTTGCGTGAGAGGGTGTACAAAGCCAAAGAAAAAGTCTTTGGCGCCGAGGGGAGCCCCAAGTGGGCGGAGAGGCCGCTGCTAAAGGAGGAGCTTCTTGATCGGTTTTCACTTAATAAACCCTCTGGGGGAAAGGGAGGGGGGAGGGGGCTGCCGAATAATCATCTTAGTTTGCTGGCCATGGTCGACTGCTGGTCTGCGCTGGGAATCGTGCCCTACGACCACATGATTTGCTCGACGCCTCTCTTTCGGCTTTGGCTGGGCGTGGCGGAGCATCTGTTCAGGACCCCAGGGTTGCTGGATGAGTGTTTGCGGGTGGGGATTGAAGACAAGAGCTTCAGGAGGGACGATTTGCAGTTTGCGATTGCCGCGGCCGGTTGGGCAGAATGTGTCAGTCTGAGGCAGTTTGACACTTGGAGGGAGAGGTTCGCCGTGACGCAAAAGTTCTTTGAGCCGAGATTCAAGGGGGCCGTGGAGGTGGGGCAGGCCATGATTAAGGCTGTGTTGGAGAGCGAGAAGGAGTAGTGGTGGGAGGGCATCCATAGCACTGAGATTTGTTTAGCATTGAGGTTACTTCGGGCTGGTTCAATGTGCTGGTTGTAATGATGTTTCCTATGTTGATTTATCGAGCACCAAGAGAGATCCATGATCTTTGGCCATCAAACCCAACACCAGGAACTAACTACTTCATCACAATATTGCAATCATTCTCCTAGGACTCGAATGTAGAATTAGGTATTACTTTGTCCACCAGCTATATCTCTCCACTTATCACTACAAAAAAGAAAACGGGGTATCCTCATATTGCTTATTTCAACCTCTGCCTTTCCAAAACTCCCAACGCACCGCAGCCAAAACAAAAGCAGCGCACCGCAAACAACTCCAGCAGTCTCAAAGCGGCCCCTAAGGCCTAACCTCAATAGCCTCCATCGTCAGCCTATTCTCCTCCTTATTCTTTGCAATCGCCGGCGTGGCCACCGAGAACGGATTCTCCTTCATATCCTCCTCCTTCTCCTCCTTCTTTTCCTCACCCATCACTACCTCCCCATCAACCTTGCTCCCACTACCCACCCCATTCATCTCCAACGGACTAGGAACCTTCGTCCTAGCAGTCTCAGCATCCGCCTCCCTTTTCCCAACCCCCGCAAAGTCCTTATTTTCCGTACTCTCCAACATGTTCGACTGCCCATTCTCAACCGCAACAGGACTATGACCCGCCCCCCTCTCCTTCTCCACCCGCTCCAAAACAACATCCATATCCTCCCCCTTCTTCAGCGCCTCCAACGCCTTCTCCGCAACCTCCACACTCTCAAACACCACGTCCCATTCCTTTCTCTTTCGGCGCCTCCTCGCCTTCCCTCCAAGCTTAGCCTTGATGCTCCTCCCCCGCTTCTTCTTCTTCTCCTGCTTGACCATCTCGTCCCACAACTTCCACATCACCGACCACCCCTTCACCGCCTCTTTGCTCAACCTCGCCTTTTCTTCCTCGCTCAACGCCTCCGTGTCTCGTTCACCCTGAACAATCCTCGCCCGCCTGATGTACTTGATCGGCTGCTTCCCCCGTTCAGCTTGCTTGACCACTCCCTTGAGCGTGTACCCAACCGGCCCAATGACAGCAGCCAGGTCCTTGAGCACAAGCCCTGTAAGTCCCATACCCACGCCCCTTGCAAACCCACCAAGGCCACCTTCTTTTGCTCCGCGGTAGGGGAGGCGAACGACGCCCGTGACGCCGTCGTAGATGCCGTACGCGAATTCATTTCTGGCTGCTTTGAGACCTGATTTCATCCCAGTAACGCGGATGGGTCGCCGGACGGTGTCGTCTCCATAAAGTCTAGGGGCGTTGTGGAAGCCTTGAGCGAGGGCCAAGCTGAGGTCGACAGGGGCTTTGGCGATGGCGGAGGCCGATTTGAGGGCGCCACGACCGACATGATGAGCTACTTCCTCTGCCGGGTTGGAGCGTACAGAAGAAGAGTCCGATCTCCGGTCGTCAATGGCATGAGTAGTAGCAGTCTCAGCTTGAGGTGGCTCCTCCCCATCCCCCTCGTCATTCCCGTTCTGCTGCTGCTGCTGCTGCTGCCTCTTGTCATCCTTCCTCTTCTTCCTCTTCCCCTTCTCCTTATCCTTCCGCTTCTTAGCACTCTTCGCAACCCGATACGGCACCCCCCCAATCCCCCCAAAAACATTCCCAACCGTCCCCATGATCGACCCCGCCACACCCGTCACCGGCTCCCCCGGCCCCTCAAAATCATTCCACTCGTTATGTCTCAACAACCTCAGCTTCTTCCAGCTCACCAGCCCCCTCTCCACCAACATTTCCGCCGCAATAGGGCTCAACCTCAACCCCGTCTCCTTCATCCGCCAAACCGCCACCTGATCCGGCAGAATCGAACACCTCATCGAGCTCCTCCCCCCTCCCTTCACCTCTCTCTGAATCAACAACCCCTTATGGAAGGCCTCACAAGCATTCTCCGCCCCGTCCCCCTCCCGTTCAATATCCCTCGCAATCTTCTCCGCCGCCTCCCTAGCCTCATCCCTCAAACAAAACTTGATCCCCTCCGCCAACTTCTCCGCCGTCAGCTCCTTATACGGCACCGCCTCCGGCCCAGCCCCCGCATTGCCAACCATGCTCCCCCAAAAATGCTGATCCCCAAAAAACGGCACAATCATCGTCGGCTTCCCACACTTCAACGCGATCGCCGTCGTCCCCGCCCCTCCATGGATGACACACGCCTTCACCCTAGGGAACAGCCAGTCATGAGGCGTATTATCAAGCATATACACATCCTCGGGAACATCCAACTTGTCCCCCCCCAGTCCTCCCCACCCCTTACTAACCAACGCCCTCACACCCGCCAACTCCACCGCCTCAAAGATCATCTCGGTGAACCTCTCCGGGTCATCCACAACAATGCTCCCAAACCCAATATACACCACCGGCTTCTCATCCACCCTCTCCTCCCCCTCCCCACCACCCTGATCGCTTCTCCCCAAAAACCTCTCGAGCTCCCCCGGCGGCTTAAAATTATCTGCCAGCTCCAAAAACACAAACCCCGCCACCTCCACCTCCTCCCCCCAATCCCCCGGCTTCGGCACCAACCCCGGACTCCAAAGATACGTAAACGGCACATGCAACCGATACGTCGCCCCGGGAGCCCAGAGCGTGCTCACCGGATCCAGCCCCAGCGTCCCAACCCTAAACTCATTCACCAAGTCTCCCAAACCCTGCCACACCATCATCTCCACCAACGGGTAACTGATAAAGTTCGTATACCCCTCCTCCACATTGCTCCTCTTAATGCTCGCCAGCGGATGCGGGAACGCCTGCGTCGGGGTATAAGGAAAAGTAAACATCAAGTGCAACGGAATCCCCAGCGCCTCGGCGCAGTGAATGTGCGCAAAGCTCGGCGGGTTCGCAATGATCGCATCCGCCACGAACGGGTCCCGCTTGCCCATCATCTTGATGTTCTTCACGTCGTGCTCGTCGTCGGTGGCGTTGATGCACGCCTTCCAAAACCCCTGAAACATCTCCGCCATGGCCGCCCGCCGCTTCTGTATGTCCCCCGCCTTGACCGACGACAAGGTCGGAATCATGCCCGGGTTCTTCACCATGAAGCTCATCAGCTCAGACGGGTCCCCCCCGACAGAAAAAAACTCCAGTCCAGAGTCCTGCTCGACAAAGTCCCTAAAGGCGGGGTGGGTGGCAATACGGACGCGGTGTCCGTACTTCTCCTTGAGGATCTTCCCAATCTTGAGAAACGGTTGTGCGTCACCCCGGGAGCCAATGACCATGATCACGATGTTGAGTTTGGGTGGTTTGAGCGACTTGATATCGATCGTGGAAGCGGTCCGTTTCCGGGTGGGAACCCCCTTGAAGTGGGCGGCGACCGACTTGGAGGATTCAGAGTCTGAACCGCCCGGGGGCGGCTTCAGTGGCACCATGTGCTTTGCTGCGGTCCCGAGAGCTTTGGCTAGATACCCCGTCTGGGAGGTGTCCTTGACAGAAATGCTCAGCCGGCCGTCGCGCTTGGAGACCTTGCCGCGGGTTTTGTAGTGAGGGTTTCCGATCTTGAAGCGGCGGTATCGGTCTTCTTCTTCCTCGGGGGTTGGTTTCTTGGATTTCTTCTTGTGCTTCTTTTTGTTGGAAAGCTGGGTATGGTAGTCTTCTTCGTCGTCGGAAGAAGAAGAAGAGGAGTCGCTGCTGCTAGAATAGTCTACTCCAGGGGGAATCGCCGAAAGATTCGTGCCGGCTCGACGAGGGGGAGCAGGCATGGTGAAGGTTTTGTCGGGTTGGGGGAATTCGGTGGCCCAGTTTCGAGCTTGGGGGCGAGGGGAGGCTGTTCTGTCTGTTGGTTCTGTCTGGACCTTGCGAGGTTGTTCGACTTTTGGTTCCTCCGCTTGCTGCTTCCCTTTTGCCTCCCGCTGCCCCCCCTTTTCCCTATCTTGATTCGGTTCGGACATGGTGGTAGTCTTTGGTGAGGGCGATGTAGAAGGCGAATCTCCTGACACAGGAGAGAGAGTTGCAGGTGGGACGTAGGTGGGATACACAATGTGGTTATCGGCATCACGGACAACAGTAACCTGCTGGCCGTTTTGGGTCTCGGTAACTAGCCTGAGGTTTCCATCTTTGGTCTCGGCCTCGGTGGGCAGATGGCCTCCTGGGCTTGGGGACTCAAAGTCTCCCGTCATGGTGGAGAGTCGTGTCGTCGACGTCCGTGTTGTCGAGGTACGTGCAATTGGATTTGCTAGTTGATGTGCAAGAGAGAGAGCGCCGACCGCTCAGATCAAAAAGCCGATCAAATCCGCTGAGGTGGTTGTGGTGTTTTGTTATTGCAAAGTGAAAGAAAATAAAAGCATCAGCCAAGGAGGGAAACAGCAAGGTCACAAATGCTCGCCCGGCAACGCGTGTTCCTGACACAGGACAAAGTCGCCGTTGTGTAGCCGTAAGTGTTTGGCGCGTGTCGTTGCCCCTCGATGGTGCTGGGTGTGGTGTCACTGGTGCCAACGCTTTTTTTTTATAAAAAAAAAACAGCCGCTCGGACGAACTCGGCCTTTTATTCTAGGTATTAGGTCCTTCGCTGCAAGATATTTTCCCTCGCAATCGAGCAACCAACAGGAATTGCTCCATTGTGTATGTACAATCGCGGTCTGTACGAGAACGGGAGCACTTATAAGAATGACATCATAACGGTTTACCTGCAGGGAAACGGCTTTTTGGTTCGCTGTGGCTCGGCGCTAGCGATTGGAGTCACGGCCCGGGTGTTTGTGCCACCCCTGCCCCACTCTCAACCCAGGCCCCTGGAGGAAATGCTCCTGAACTTGCTCAGGGGCCGCAATGAACGTTGCCAAGATGAATGCTCCTTCTTGATCTTGATTTTGGCCAAGCTCAGGGTCAAGATGTTGGCCCAAGTGCTTCGATCTCCCTGTCCTAACAAGTCTTCTTCATCGACACCATCACCCGGAACAATCCGTTTAGTATTCACAAGTAGCAATATCTCCTACAGAACCAGTTCATCATATGTCTCTTATCCCTCGTCCCCCACATTATTACCGTCGCTCCCATTTGCGCCACCTAGTTCACCTCACAATCGTCAATATGTGCCCAACCCGATGATAGATACTCAGTCAACGACAGTATGCTCATACACCCTTCCCACCAGTGAATCCCTCCTTCGCAGCAAGATCCTCCAACCTCCCCTTCAACACGGCCAGTTCACCCTCCAACGGCCCCAACTCTACATCAGAGCTCTTGCTCTCCTTTTGAACCCTCTCGATGCTCTCTAGCAGCGGCTCAAACCAGCGCTGCCTGACCGTCGCATCCATGTTCGCCGGCAGCACGGCCTTCCATTTCTCTGGACTGGACCAGAGGAATAATCCCAAGTTCACTGCCTGCATGAGGAATGGTGCGTTGGTCACCAGATACTCGACCACTTCCTCCAGATTGGTATCCTCCACCAAAAAGTCCAGGTTTGGAAAGACCACATATTGCACCGTTTCCAGAGCCTGCGGTGTTGAAAAAGCGGTTGCTTGGTGAAGCTTTTCCGTGGACGCTGCGATCAACTCCTCTCTCAGCCAGGTGATCGCTCTCGCTTTGAGCGAGGCAAATGTGCAATTCTCCAACAAATCGTACAAGACCTTCAAGCGGTCATCATCTGATGGATCAGAATGGAGTACCTGCCCAGCCAGTGTGCTGGCTGCGTTGCGAACGTGAAGCTTGGGATGAAATAGCGCGATAAGTGTGACGAGGTGAATATACCGCATAAAATCCGAGGTAGGATCTTCTGGAGATGTTGTAGGATTTGTGAGCGGGGTGTTGGGGTTCGCCGAGACAAACTTGTTCGCATGCAGCCAGAAGCCGATTGTGACAAGGGCCTCTACTGTGCCTGGCGACTGTTGAATCTGGGCATGCGCATCATCTTGAAGGAATTTGTCCAGGACGGCATAGTGGTCTGGGAAGATGTTCATCTCTGGCTGTGGGTGGTCGGCGTCAAAGATTGTCGACGAGAAGACCCAGTAGGCTACGAGACAAACAGCTCCTCCTGTAGAAAGCTTGACCTGGCTTGCTGACTCAAAGTCCTCTGAGCCAGCCAGCGGATTCTCATGTAAAGGTCCTTCACACACATGCTTCAGGAACGTCCTGGAGCATGACCTCAGTCCAAGATCGCCAATCAGCGCCTAGATATCATGTCAGCTCTCGGGTCAGTCAACATCTTCAAGGAACAGAAACATACCACCAAATTCCCCACAATCCCATCCTTAGCCAACAACCCCTCCTCCTCCCTAAAAGCCCCCATCAACGTCCTCCTCCCCGGCACAGTCCTCTCCGGCTCATAAAACTCAACCAGCCTCCCCGCCCACGCCAAATCATTCCCATTCGCGTACCTCTCCAACACGCACGTGGCAAAACTCAACAACAGCTTCTGCTGCAGCTCCGTCTCATCCGGATCCTCCGTCTTTGCCTCGCCCTCCTTCCCATCATCCGCCTCCGGATCAGGCGCATTCTTCCCCCTATCCCCCCGAGCGTCCAAGTTGGTCACATTCACGCTCGACTTCCTGCTCGGCAACGGTGGCCTCGCCCTCTTCCCACTCAGACTATGCACCAAATTGATCACCGCAGCCGTCATCTCTTCACTCCCCGCCTCATAAGCCCCCAGCACCGTCTGCAGCGTCTGCGCCAGGAAGCGAGAGGGATACTTGGTCTTGATTCTTCCGTGTAGGATCGCCAGCATCCCCATTAGGGTGATGAATTTCTCTGTTTTCGTCACATCGCCCTCCTTCTTCTCCTTTGTGGTTTCAGCTTCATCATCTGCTTCGTAGCCCTCCTCTTCGCCTAAGAGTTCGAGTGTTTCGAGAACCTTGAGGATGACCTCTCGGGGGTTGCCAAGGCGCGCGATCGTCTCGAGGCATGATGACGAGCCGGGGAGGGAGACGAGGTTGTATACCAGGTCCCAGCCGATTTCTTGCGTGAGACCAGCATCTTGAAGGACTTCGTTGAGGGTTGGGAGGACCTCTGGGGAGAGGTTCGACTCGACGATGGTGAGATAGGTGAAGCGGTCGGTGGCGGGAGGGCGGGCGTCGCGGATGGCGGTGATGGCTTTGGAGGGGTCGCGGTCGAGTTCGGTGGTTGCCATGTTGGCTGTTCGCGGGGTGATATGTGCGGTTAATGGAGAGAGAGCGTGTAGGACAATCAAGTCGGAGAGGAGAGGGAAATGGGAAAGATTCAAAGTCAACCGGAAGCTCTGGATGAGTGTCAAGTCGAGGACGGCAGTGATGGATCGCAGCGGAGTGTGTCGCCTGCCTGGAGCAAGTTGAGCAAGCCAACCACGGGAACCCCGCACTCCACTCTTGCTGCTTTGCTTCAGGAGCTGCCCCTCCACTTGCGCGACGAGACAGCGTGTTTGATTTTGGATGGAGCTTGTCCAATGGATGCTTCCAAGGAACCAAATACGGGGTCGTATCGTTGCATGAGCTTGCCAATGGATTCTGGGCGGTGTGACAGTTGGGACGGCGTTGCTGAGTCTAGACTTTTGATGTCCTATCAAAATGCCCTATGACGTCGGTGTTGGTGACGGGCCTAGAACTCCACAATCCTGACCACCTCGGTTTACTATCTGTCACCACCCCTAACAGTATACAAGAAGATGTTTGAAAGGTATCAATTCATATGTCATAGTATCCTGAACATACCCCATCACCCATCGATCCAATCCATTTGACCACAGGCAACCCGCAAGAGAGTAAACACTAGACACCACGACCTCCCTCGAGCCTTGTTTTCCTTCATCCCTGAAACCACTCAAACGCCCCATCTCCCGAGGTATCCAGAAAAATAACAAAATAGAAAAGATCGCATCTTCTTATGTCCCACCAGGCAAAGGTAAGTCCCCTCCCCCATTAAACTCCGTATCCTCCACCGCAAACATCCAATGTCCCGCCAAATTCGGCTCCCCCAACCGACTCTTCAGATAGCAGACATGTTTCCCCCCCTGCTCCCCCCATCCGGAACCGACGCACCCTTTCTGTTTGGCACACGAATCTATACACTCCGCCATGGTATCAACTCTCACATCATACATATCCGTCGCCCCATTACCAACATTGTAATCCCTCCCACAAAACAGTAGAAATTTCCGATCATTTGACGGGGTCATAGGCGAAGAATAGAGAGTGAGGTTCTGAACAGGGCACGATATGTCGGCGGGTATCAGCTCGCTCTTGTTGGTAGACTCGGGGTTCGTGACGGTGGAGGCGTTGAAAAGGGGTACTGGGAGGGTTCGAACGGGTGTTGATGGTGAGGTAGATTGTGATGGTGTTGGCGGTTGTCTACGAAAGATTAATTTGATGCAGCACAAAACGAGGATGGAGGAGAAAACTTACGCTTCCTTGGAGTTCTTGTTTCCCAACGAGACTCCTACACCAACACCGGCTGCTATCGCTATCACGGCGAGAGATATCCCAGTCGCAAGGATAATCCAAAATGACTGTCGTTTGACTCCGCATATCATCTCTCTTTTCCTTCTTCCGTCGAGTCCCTCGCCTGGCAAAGGTGGCAGTGATGGCCCGGCGACAAACGGGTTGCCCGAATCAACACTGCCTTGGCCCCTCCCATTCGGCCCTCCTCTTGAAGTCGTACTGCTGTATGCTGTTCCGGGCCTACTCGGCCTATGCATCCCCGGTGTCACCATTTCCGTCCCGGGTATCGGCGGTGGTCCCCCAAAACCATAGTTTGGTATTGGCGGTGGTGGCGGGCTGTTGGTACTGTCGAACACCTTGCCGTATCCCAATGATAGGTTTCCTACCTTCTCCCATGCCTTGAGATCCTCAAAGCCTGTGCCAGGCGAACCGATTGGAACTGGCCCAGTGCCTGGAGCCACTTCAAGCGTGGAGTGGGTGGCAACCTCAAGGCCGGGCTGGGTGTCATGTTCAGTGAACTGTGGACGTTCGGCGAGCTCGATGCCGTGGCCTTGAAGCAGTTCGTCTCGAGGATCCAGCGGTGGCCGTGGTGAATCCATGATGTGTCCTTTTCTCCTCTTCCCTCTTTTGAATGATGTCGCCCGTATTTGGTCGCCTATACTCGATGTCTTGGCGAAGATGAGGCTTTCATGATCACTGCGGTATTTCCTGCCCAGCGATTGCAGTCACGTCAAAACATAAAGACAAGAAAATAACGAGAGAATTGAACGAGTGTAATTGGCGATAGCAATTCAAAAAAGGCAAAGAAACAAACCAGGAGTGAAAAAAGGGCGTAAATCGTAAGCAGAGCCTTGGAAGGGGGTCCTCTTGAGATTAAGATCGAAAAGGGAAAGTGTGTCAGCAACCACCACAACCACAAACCACAAACCACAAACCGCGCCGCTCCTCGTCCATTTTATCAAACCCCCTTGTCTTCCAGGTTCTTCAGGATGCCCATCAATCAAGACCAGGGCATCTCACGCAACGTTGGATTTGGTTCCAGTTAACGTCCGTACGTAGTATGTCAAGTACGACCATGCTTGCGATACCAAGTTCAGTACACCAGAGAAAGCCCCCAATCGCCTCGTCTCCTCTTCTTCAAGAAGAAAAAGGCCAAAAGGGCTTTGCCTCCCCCCAGATTTTCAGCCCCCAGGCCACCGCAGTTCTCTGTGTGTGTTGACAATGTGATGGAGGAAGGAATCAACACACAGGAAGAGGAGCTGACGAGCAGAGCCCCACAGAAGTGCACATGTAATCAGTTAGCGCTGTCAGCCTGTACGAGCGATGCAATCCTACCAGTCGCCACTTCATCTTGGCTTTTCGCTGCCATAGTGAAGCCAAAAAGGCCGTCGGGAAGCACCATGCTAGCCAGAACTAGCGTCGAGAAACGGCCTCTGAGTTTGGAGATCAACAGAAGAGAAACCAACATCTCAAAAGTTGGAAACCTACGATACTGCCAAGCACTGACCCACCCGCTACCCGCCGCTAGGTACCCAAGCTTTCAGGGGCCACCCCCGCTGTCATTCAGGAACCGGGGATCCCCGGGAAACAGCCCTACACCACCTCAACCTGGAAGCACAGGTAAGGCTTCTTCTACGTCTCTCTTCTTCTGATAACTCATATCTTCGTGGTGCCTCTTCGTCGAACCGACATCCCCAAAGAAATCTTGATCTCACGGTGCGGCACGGCGCACAGAAGACCACCTAGCTTCCGACCTCCCATCCTCTATCGCCAACATCACCTCTTCTGACCCAGCAGGTTATACAGTGCGGCTCTTCTCCCTCAACTACCCAATCTTCCCTTGGTAGCCAACCCAATTTCTGGTTCCCCTGCCATCTTCAAATCTTCCCAACCACCCTCCCCTCCGGTCCAGTTCCGAATAACCAACCTCCCGACCTAGCACCAGGCTCTACATACACCTGGTGTTTGTTTCAGGGTTAGTCTCCCGGTCACATGTACATAAGGTAGCGGCGTCCAAGCGCCTCGATTCCACACCCACATCACGCATGCTCAAAAAAAGGGAATCACAGCCTCCGAGGCACATGCCATAGTTCCAAGTTAGACGTCATAGAAAATCTGCAAGCACTCAAGCTGTACCTGCATATGCAGACGCGGAAAAATCTGCCGTTTCTCCATCCCATAGGCGTGAGAGAAAAAAAAAGGCGTAGCATCCGTCCGCCTCATCGTTCAACAGAGAGGTACCTACCCAACGGCGCCCGCCACCATCCATCATCCAACGGCCCGCGAATCTTTCCCAACCGGCCGTCTATCTACCTAGCAGTTGACACAGTGCACCGTCATGATACTATTGACCACCAGGTGCCAAAGAAAACACGGTTATATGCAACCTACGCGCCAACTCATCACTCTTGACCCAACATCACCCCGTAATCAACCAACTTGCTATATGTGAATCGCCCGCATCGCTCGAAAAGCTGCTCCCAGATAAGATGACGCGGTTCAACCATGAACTCCTCCATGTTCAAAATAAATGTCAGCCAGAAAGCCCATGGTCAACAAAGATTCTAGCTATTGGCCATCATGAACCCCAAAGCCCAATCCCCTCCCAATCTCGAATCTTGTCCCCTAAACAGGAAGGTACCCAAGCATTCTTCCTTGCTGACAGACTCGCTCATTGACAGCGGGACGGCGATTTCCGGAGTTTTCGCCCTTCTTCATGCCCTCTGACACCCTGTCATCCAATAACTGTCCAGAGTGAGGGATGACAAGGCTGGACTTCAAACTCGGTTCCTTGAAGCTATGGATGCGTAATAAGTTTTTTGCATGGTTTCAAGGTGCGGAAAAGATGAAGGGATCAGCCAGGTCCAAGAACGTAGTTGGTTTGATGTTAATATAGCAAAAGAATTGCTGTTCATATTTATCAATGTGAAGATCTCGCATGATAGTTGGTGATCGAAATATGAAGGGTATAATCCAAAAGCTGGAAAAAAGCTACAACCCCAACTACGCAGCAATCCCTGCCATCGTCAACTCTTCTCAGTAACCTCCTGAACAGCAACCTTCTCAACCGCCACTTTCTCCTTCATCACCGTCCCCACCGTCATCTTCCCCCCGTTCGCTACCCCATCAACCTTCTCCCCACTCACCCCGCCCTCCTTCTCCCCCTTTTCCTTCTCCTCGGCCTGCGCCTCAAGCCCAGCCTTAAGCAACCCATCATACAACATCTCATCAACAAAACTCTCCTCCCCCCTCTCCACATCCCACTTCACCTCAGCCTCCCACTCCTTCCCAATCCCCCACGGCTTCAACACCCCCTCCAACCACTTCCCAAAAGCAACCACCTCGTCCCCCTCCACCCAACAACCCCCCGTCTTCTCCCCTTCTTCCCACTTCGGCACCCTCACCTTCCCCTCAAAACCCTCTATCCAGCTCTCCACCGTCCACTTCGGCAACCAAACCCAGTCATGCCCCGGACTACAAAACGGCTGTGGCTTGTTCGGATCCGCCTTCTTGAGCGTATCAAGACATGGCCCGCAAAGAAACAACTCATAACAATACCGGCACGCATAAAAATCATTCTCAAAGTCCCACGTCCGCCCGTTCGACCCTATGCATCCTTCGCAGTCCCGATACCCGTATATATGCAATGCATCCCTCACCGTGCGGAGCCGCGCCAGTGTCGCGTCGACGGCCTCTTCCTCTTTCTCTTTTTGTGCCTCGGCAAGAGAAGCAGACCGCCCGTCAATAAGCTTGTCCATCAGGTCGTTCACCGTCGTAATCATGTCACTTCGTATATAGAACATGTTTTTCGAGTTGCTGTCAAACGAAGACAGAACCTTGTGAGCGACACTTCCTTCCTTTGGAGGGCCGCCCTCCGGGCAGAGCAGTCGAGTCAGCACTTTGGCGGTAGATGCAGCACTCCCGTTGGTGATATCAGGCGGCACCAGCCGCATGCAAGCCAACGAATTCTGAACATTCCCGGTATGCAGCAGGATGGCGCTCAGCTGCCTCAAGCTCTCCGCGTCGTTGTGCTTGTTCCCGTCAGAGAGCATGTTCGTCACCCGTACCATATCTGAAGCGAAGACCCTCCTCGACTCCTCGAGGTTTTGCGGTGACTTGAGCGCATAATACGCAGCCAAGTAGCTCTTAGCTATGGAGAGCTGGACGTCGAAGCGGTCACGGAGACTCTTCTCAAACTCAGTCATCGATTTCCTAAGGGCTTCCACGTGATCCTCGGTCGTCAATGCCGTGCTTCCAGGAAGTCTTCCTCTCCCACTGGCTTGGTTAAAGTGAAACCTGTCAGCCAACACCGTGGTTTTGGCGTATATCCGATCGGTCCACCATGGCATAGTCCGGCTCAATCTTTCGTGCGCAAGTTTCCGAGCAAGTTCACAACATTCCATCACATGGTGGATATCCTCAGATCCCGAGCGATGCATATGAACCATGCCCTTGTAAGTAATGAGGACAGATTGAAGATACTCCTTCTCCTTGTCACCTTTGGACAAAGAAATACCCGCATCGAGCGCCCCCATCAGATCTTCCACGCTGCCAGTGGCTTCAAGTATGGAGATTATTCTCCAGAAGAGAGGATCCGCGCGGCTCCATGCGTTACTCGTAGCAACTGCCTTAACGAGGGACCCAAGTGGCGTCAGCCCCTTGTCGGCCTCTTTACCCGCCGGTTCCTTGGACGCCGCTGTTTTCGACACCAATTCGTGCAATTCACCCTCTCTTTCCAGCTTAATTAGTAGACTCATGATGTCGTACTGGGCCTCCCCGTGTTCAGGCGCCAAGACAAGTACTTCCTCCAAGACCTCAAGGGCTTTCTCCGGTTCTTTGTAGTTGTCGTACCACCACGCCAAGTCTTTAAGCTGAGAGACCTTCTGCTCGATACTGACAAAAGGAGAATCTTTGTAAAGGTTCATCGCCCGGTCGTGAATTTCACGTGCCTCGTCGAAGTTCGCCGAACTAACGGCGAGTAAGGAGTATGACAACCCAATCAGAACCTCCCATGACGGATATGGACTGGAGCACTTCTCGGCCTTTCGATATTGCTCGATCGCGTCTTTGAAGCTCACCGGATATGAATCCTTGTACGTTTGACCAAGACGCTCGTACCACAGCGAGTCTAGCTCTTCGTCTTTGAGTTCAAGTATCTCTTGGCACCACCTTGCTGCCTCTGTGATATCAACCTTTACAGGGGGGTCGAACTCCTCCTCAGTGGAAGTGCTAGAAGGAGAAGGGCTCGCAGGCCTATCAGGCACGTCAGAATCGGCAGTAGAAGCCGGTGTATCCGTGTTGGACGTGGCGGTTTCGGAAGGTGTAAGAGGGCCAGCAGTCGCGGGAGGCTTGGCAGTACTGGACAACGAGGTTGTCTCCGGGGATTTTGAGGCTTTGGTTGCTGCACGGTTGTCCTCCTGTTTCTGTTTATAGCGTCAGTGATCAATTCTCATGAACATCTCTGACCAGGGGCCACATACTATTCGAATGAGGGCCCGCTTGATCCACGCCAAAAGGTAGTACACGTCGTTTCCGCGCTCGCGAAGCCACATCTTCGCCACCATCTTCATGGTCGGTTTGAGCAGCTTACGTTCCCACCTCACATCTTTCTTGAGTTCAACGATGTGGTCTCTTTCCTTGCCAGAAAGTTCGGCGAGTGTCGTATCCATTTGGATCCATTCCCAAAACTCGCTAATATTGCGCTCTTCAATGAACTCCCAATTAGAATTGAAGAAGTCCCAGTGTTTCTTCAAGGAGGCATCCGGGTAGTCGAAAAGTTCAAATATACGCTTTCCGATACTGCCTGCTTCGCTAGGAGTTAGCTTGTCGTCACCCTCAGCTGTACGGAGAGTTCGAAGGTGATCTGCCAGATAGTCGATCAGATACTGCCTGATGCTCTCTGATTTCTCGCTTGGGTCATCTTTAAGGAACTTAAAGAAGGATTCAACAATTGCAAGAGAAGCGTCGGTCTTGTTGACTCTGATGATGCCTCGCGATTGAGCGATCTGGGCGGCCGCATCATCAGCTTTAAAACTGAAGCCATCCAAAGTTGAGAACTTGGTAAGGTCCCACAGAAAGCGTTGGACTGTAGAGATGCTGGCGTTGTTGATTTTTATCTCCAGGCTGATTGTTTTGTTGTCAGGGCCACCCTGTGAAAGCTCCCTCGGTTTGGTGACGACCTTGTCAAGATTGTCATCTACTGGAGATATACCCTGGGGCCCACTGGTGATGAGCTTCTTCAGCCTGCTGTTGATGAAGTTTTCGAGGCCTTGGATTGGGAGGGACTTGCCACGAAGGAACTAAAACAAGAGATGGGTCAGCAAGTGAGAAACTCTAGTCTCTTGGTTGGGTCTTACAAAGGCGGCCTCCAGTTGGGGGATAGTTAGCGACTGTTCCCCAAAAAGCACCCACATCAACAGTTCATTGACCCAGCCAATCTGCCCAACATCCAATCCAGCTTGAAGTTTCTCTACAGTATCAACCAATAAGACACTGGTATCTCGGGTTGAGTCATCCAAGAGTTTGTTAAGCTCCTCGTCACTTTTACTGGATGCAATGTAACTTTCAGCCGCACCAAGTGTGGCCTGGATCGTCTGGAAACTGCATTCGCTATGCATGATCTTGTTCTCAATGCCTTCTCTCTTCTCCGACAAGTCAGGGCCGGGCAACATGATGGGAGCCTGAAGTCTGTGTCGAATGTAGTGGCGAAATTCGGATTCCATTGTTGTACGGTCAGCTTTGACTTCTCGCACTGACAGGTTTTCCGTCGCCTGGAAAACTTCAAATATAGAGCTCGCTCCAGTAGCGAGGATCCTGATGGAGCTTCCGTTCGTGCCAGTCCTTGGGACAGCTTGGAAGACCTTCAGCAACTCGTCCTGTTCTGGGGGGAGAAGGTTGTCTAGAGCGTCGAGTAGTATGAAATGTGTGGTTCTCGGCATCGGCGAACCCAGTCTCAAAGCATCCCATAGCTTCGAGGGTTTTGCATCCTTGAGCTGGTCGAGTTCACCAATGCTTTTTGCGTAGACCTCGTCTTGCTCAGCGAGCTGAATGGCGATAGACTTGAGTGCCATCTCGACCGGGTATTGTTCGTCTCCTGCTTTCCCGCTTCGGGCGGGAAAAAAGTAAAAGCCGATCAGGGAACGGTGAGTTTGTGTGATGGCGGCAGGAGTTGAGGTTCGCTGTTTTAGGTCATCGATAATGGAAGCCACGGAGAAGGATTTGCCGAACCCTTGACCTCCTGTCAGGAGCAAGAAGGAGCTGATCTCTTGAGCAGAGGCGTTCGTGTCTACCCAGCCCTGATAATCAGTCATAGGCTTGAACCAGCTTCCTGTCCCTGGGGCCCTTTTCTTAAGATAGTCTTCAAACGTAGCTTTCGAGGTATCAGGGTCCTTGGGGTCAATACCAAGTGCAGACTTGATTTTGGTGAGCAGGGTCTGCTTGGAGCTTTCCGCCTCCTTTTTCTGCACTCTGTCTTTGATGCCTTTGATGTCAGAGTTGATTTCGTTCGTCACTTTCAGATTCGCGACAACCGTAGCCTTGACGTCGAGGAGTTCCACCAACGTTACAGCCCCCTGCACATGCTGCTGCCCTTCCACGAGCATCTGAAATTTTTCCAGCTCCTCGTCCAGTTCTGTGTCGTCACACAAAGCACGTTTGGTAAAGTTCTTGAACCTCTCCCATTTTCGAGCATGCTCAATGTTGAGAGCCGTAGCGCATATCGTGACAAGGGCAATCATGACCTTATGGATGGAGATGATCAAGTCTTCATCCATGGCTTGGATCTGCTCTCCCCTCGCATAGACTTTGAAGCCCTGGAGAACCGGGGCAATACGGATGAAGATCTTGTCGACAACCTCATGAAACTCCTTCATCTTCTTGGGCAGTTCCAGCAACAGAGAAAGGCCCTTGAAGCATATATCGGCTCCGCCAAACACCTAGAAACCAACAGTTAGCACTCCAGAAGAATGCTTTGAGAAACGATGACCTACCGTGGAAACGCCTTGCACAGCAGCTTCGCCGAACTTGTTGATGCATGCCAAGATCCTCAACCCTCTCTCCCGGGCCTTTGATCTGTTCTTGAACTCTTCGGTGTCTTGCTCTTTGGCACGGGCTTCGATGATCTTCCTGAGTTCTTCTGGCGACGCTGGCGCTACATCCTGGAGGTTCTTCCCTGTCAGACTCTTGAAAGTGACCAGCGCCTCCTGCCACATTTGGTCAATCTTGCTCTGAGTTTGGATGCCCTCCACCTTGGCGACTGGCACAGGTTTCTCCATGTTGACGGAGGATATGAGGAACCAGCAGACTGAAGGAAAGATACCAAGGACGAAGAATCATAGGACTGGGAGCGGGGTTCCATCGGTGCTAGGTATAAGAGCTCAGAAGGGTGGGATAAGCAGTTGGTCTGCCTGTTGGGCCGCTCGCCCATCCCCATATGCAGTAAGGTATCCTGTCTTGTTGCTTCGAGCATGGTGGGCAGGGGTTCCAGCTAAACCTTCGTTGGCCAAAGAAGTACCATGCAGAAGGATATCGTCCTACTAATCGCACTGCAGCAGGGTGGCACAGCCGCAATGCAGGCCCAACTGCAGGTGGTATCGACTAGATTGATGGATGTAGAGTCACTGTTGTCAAATGAGGGATAGGATTGCAAGAGGAGAAATGCAGGCAGATTTTCAAGAGCATGACATCTCATCTTGGCCCATCCACGTAATTGTTCACGATGAGGAAAGCGCGGAGTAAGACCTACTGCGTTCCTGCCTTCATCGTGGATGTGGTCAGTGCGTATGCTGAGTGTTGAACCACTGAAAAAGAACCCCACTGCCCTCAATTCTGCCGCCGCTCACCGCTCACCTCAATTATGTACTTGGGTCAGAATGTGACGGCTCACTTTCGAGATTTTCTTTTTCTCCTTACACTTAAAATCGCACCATAAAATCAACCGATATGGATGGCTTTTCTACGCCATGTTGGTCATATTGAGTGCTAGAGGAGAATGGATTTACCTCTGTCATTGTTTCCTTCTGGAGCCAGACCGCGTTCGCATGGTTTTCGTTGACTGGTGATGGAGGCTTCCAACATTTCTTTGCACAGCCATTGTGGTTACTGACAGCTTGTTCAAGATCTCCGGGCCATCAAGCTTGAAAGCTCAAGAGAGGATAGGGAGACTCGATAGAGAGAATTCTAAGCGCCCACGCGCCAACTTTACCGGTGTCTTAGGTGGGCTCTACGTCCTACTGCTGAACATCACCCTTGATGGCCATACACGTAGTCAAGCAAAAATGATCTCTATTCAGTGCTCGCTATGCCAAAACATGATTAAACACCACCTCTATCTACATCTTCGACGCAACCCACCACCCCTCCACCACCGAATTAATCAACCTATTCGCAATCGCCGTCTGTGGCGGCAACCTCAACGCCCCCTCAACATACTCCTTCGGCACCTCATCCCCCATATTATGCGTTCCCTTCGCCAATGCCTCCTTAACCTCATCCATAGGAAACCACTTCGCGCTCTCCAACTCAGCATCATGTCCCAGATAAATCTTCTCCCCCTCCCCAGGAAGCGCCTGCCCAACAGCCCCAATCATCAAACTCGCCGGAAAAGGCCACGGCTGACTACTATGCAGCACCACCCTCCCAACCTGGACCCCACTCTCCTCCCAAACCTCCCTCCTAACCGCCTCCTCGATACTCTCCCCCGGCTCCTGAAACCCCGCCAGTGTAGAATACCAATACTTCGGCCACCTCCTCTGCCTCCCCAAAAGCACCTTCGACCCATCCGCACTAACAATCGCCATAATAACCGTCGGATCCGTCCTGGGAAAAGAGTGATTACTCACCGTCCCCCTCGTCGCACAAGCCTTCCTCTCCACCCCCCTATCAGTAGGCGGACAAACCCTCTTCGTCCCCGCATTCACACTCAACGTCCTCTGCCCACACTGCGCACAAAACGGCGTCCTCGCATTCCAATCAACCAACGCCCTCGCATACCCATACATAGCCGCCTGACCAGCCACAAGCCCCATATGCCTCGGCCCTCCCCCGTAAAACATCGCCCCCCTCTCCTTTTCCAGTTTCTCACTCAATCCCTCCTTCCCCTCCCACCTGGATACATCAACCGCAAAATACGGCACCCCCTCAAAATCCTTATACCTAAACCTCTCCCCACTCTGTTGTCCCCCATGACCACCCAAAACACCCCTCTCATCCATCCCAAGAAAAACAACAATCCGCTCTTCATCCTCACTGTTGAACTCCCTCACCAGCTCCTCCTCCGTCTTCTCAAAAATATCCTCCCCCCCTAACCCGTCCCTAATCTCCCCCAGCGAAACAAACGCCAGCTGAGTCGTGTCATCCTTCTTCACCAGCGGAGCCAGACTGTCCAGCAGCAAAAAGCTAGCAGACGGGTGCTTGAACGCCGGCGCGAGAAAGGCGTGGTCAGTCCGAAGAAAGGAAAGCCTGTTGAGCGGTGACCCGGAAAAGTAGTTGGCCGTCTCCCTGCCGAACTTGGCCGTGAGGTGGCTGTCCTCGGGAGGCAGGATGGGCAGGTCGGGCGTGGCGGTGGTGGCGGCCATTTTGGCGGGTTTGTATTTGCTGATCGATGATGCTAATAGTGATGCTGGTGATGGGGAGCGTCGTGCTGTGTATGCGTAGCGAAATGTGAGCGTGGTAGTGGTAGATTGTGTGAGTCTGAGAAATCTCGTCCTGGTTATTGGCGAAAGAAACAAGAGCATGAAGATTAGGGAAAAAAAAAAGAGATATGATATCGAGGCTCAATCACGGAATTCCAACCCGACTCTATGAGGTTGCGCGGGGGCGGGGCGGGGCTCTTTGGCTGAGCTTTCTCCCAATCCCGTTGGCAGAGCCGGCCGGAGCCGGAGCGGTCCATCTTGCTTATCAATACATCACCACTTGGGGAAACAGGTTAGTCCCGGATTTACAATGGAGTCTCGGCATCAAAAACTGCAGTCGGCCGAAGATCATTCGCCCACGCGGAGTAAGCCAGTACCTACAAATCACCAAACACGGCTGAACTTCACAATCACAATGGTAGTGAGAAAAAGGCAGGCTAAATCTGATTTCATTACTGTGACTTCATGCCATCATATCTACGCCCGAATCAAAAAAGGATCTGAACAGCGTAACCCTCCAGACCCGGTCAACACCACTTGACCTCCCAGTTTAGTAGAGGCGGCGGGGAGGAGACATGGTAGCCTTGATGGTAAGGCTACCAACGTTCTGCCAGCCCTTCTTGAGGAGGGAGACGAGGTAGTTGATGGCCAACATGATGTTGGCAATCAGCTGCTCCTGGGTCATGCCAACGTTGCCAACGGCAACACCCATGCAAAGAACCTTCTTGAGCTGGAACTTGACGGTGGACTTGACCTCGGTGATTCTGGCGGAGAGATCATCGCTGTGGGAGACGGGGGTAGGGAACTTGCCAGCTACACACGAAAGAAGTTAGTATTCGCAAGTTATCTCGACTGGGAAGACAGCACAACATACCCTTGGAGAGACCGGGACCCAACAGACGGGGAATCTGCTTGATGAGGGTGTCGGAAGCAACGAAGGCATCGTACTTGCGGGCAAGCTTCTTAATGAGCTTCTTGTTCTTGTTGAGCTTCTTGAGATCGTCGGCGCTCATGGCGTCAACACCGCCGTGCTTCGCACGATCGATATCGTACTGGTCACCCAAGATGCAGATGCTCATGTTGGGGCGGGGGACGGTGGGGAGCTTGACGGTGCCGGAGAAACGCTTGTCACGCTGGGGGTCGTAGTTCTTGAGACCGATCTGGAGCCTTTGGTGGCTGTTAGCAACATGTTTTCGATGATGGCGGCCTCACTTCCAGGAGGTTGCTGGCTTACTCGACAGTCTCCAAGAAGTTACGCTTCTTGGTCTCATTGCTGTACTCGAGGAGTTCAGCGACGTGCTGACGCACACCGGCTGCGACAGAGTCAGTTCAATTGCCATTTCATCGTATATGTCGACTGGGTTGGCGTTGATGGTGCGTACCGACGGAGATCTTGGACATTTTGCCGTCTTCCTGTAGATATTTCTTCTATAGGTGTGGTTTTGCGTCGGTCGTTTACGAGGAGAAAGCCGAGAATTCAAGATCAAAAGTGATTTTGCGAATCCCAGGAATTTTTGTGGGTGGATTTGGCGGGGTGGCACTAGCTCCCATTAGGTAAGGCGTAGTGGCGGGCCGGATCTCGGCTGGCACCTGGTCACCAGCTGGATTCAACGACAAGTCCTGGGAGTCCCCTGTTGCACTTGCATCATCCATTCACTTGTTACTTCACCGTTACCTTCGCCTACCTATCGACTCACGTCTGTCAGTATTGGATCACAAGATATATTCAACACTTGCAAGCATATGTTGTTTCTTCTTCGAGAGCTCATCACAGTTGCATTCTGAAAAAAATACCACCGGTGCTCGGTGCGCCTCAGCCACCCTGAAACATCACCTGTCCGGGTCAAGTGAACCCGATCAGACTTGCATGTTCTCGGGAGTCAACAGGAAGACTGCCGGTTGGTTGGTGTTGGTGACCAGCGTTTCCCCAGAGCTCCTCCTCGCTACTCACATCCGGTCTGAGAGCTGCTGTGCTTTCAAGCACAAGTCATGGGTTGTCAAGCAAGTGGCTGTACCCCCACGACCCTACCACCCCACATCTCCATGCGCCTTCAAGTGACGGGTCGAGATCTCCCAAGGCTAGCATCGTACATTCCTATCCTTCTTTGGCAGGAAGCACATGTTTGAAACTTGATCCGCACAAGGGTTGAGCTGTCAGTGCTCGGGTTGGTCACAGTGATGGCCATGTATCGCAGTCACCGGCGTCTCCGACCTCTTGGCTCACCTCTCTAGATTCAGTTCCTGTAAACATTTTCATACACCATCTACCGGCACCATTTGCCGATGGACTCGAGAATCACGCCGAGCATCATGCATGTTTACAAGAGCTCCAGTACTGCACGTGAAATTCGCTGTATCAATTTTAGTTCATGGAGGTCTTGTTTCAACTGAATTCGTGGTGTTATCAAGAGGTCTCTTGACACTGCCTAACGAAGTAAACTAGCTGTTCGAGGTCTTGGTCAAGAAACATGGTATATTTGTACCGCTGCCCATTAGACGTCCTCGTCGAAGCCCTGGCCTAGGCCGACCAGCATCTCGGCTTGCGTGGAACCCGCACTCTGGCCCTTCCTGCTACACCTTCAGACACAGCATGCGGATCACAGCAGAGATAACTGCCTCCTGGCCTCCATCAAATCACGTAGATCCAGAAACTCGCGGGCCAAACAACATCATTGTCGGGTTACTTCTGTTGAGTTTAGCAGGGGTTGTTCTCGCCATACGAATCTATACACGCGTGAAGATATCCAACGGCTTCGGTCACGACGATGTGCTGATCTGCCTTGCATACGTTATTCAAACCATGTCTGGATGCATTAGCACTCAACACTAACGCTTTACCAGGTACCTGCGGTGGCCTTTGTGGTGCTCCAGGCCATAGGTCACTTCAGACTCGACACAGATCGTCACACGTGGGATGTACGCCCTGAACTGGTGATGCTGAGTTTGCAGGTTGGGTAGGTTACGCCCATTGCCGTCTTCCATGGTACCAACTTTCTGACTCGGCCGCAGCCTTGCGGAGCAGATTCTCTTTGCCCTGGCAACAGGGTTCACCAAGCTTTCCATTCTCGCTCTCCTCTACAGAGTAGCTGCTTGCTCGAGGGGCCGGACCAAGCACGTTGTGTTTGTCCTATCCGGGGTGGTAACACTCGATACAATTGTGTTTGTGCTCGTGACGATATTCCAATGCTCGTAGGTTTCTGTTCCCGGATGGTGGTCTGGCAATGAATACTGACCAGCAGAGACCCATATCCGACATCTGGACAGTCGCTCTTGGGCCACAGCGCTGCATCAACCAAGGGCTTCACGTTATTGTTGCCAGTATTATCAACACCATCTTGGACTTCCTCATCGTCTTCGTCCCCGTCAAGATGGTGTTGGGTATTCAGTTGCCTCTCCCCCAACGTCTCACGATTCTTTTACTCTTTGCAGGTGGATTGCTCGTCTGCATCGCTGGCTCAGTCAGGACCTATCTCACCTGGGTCATGGTCACCAGTCCGGATGGGGATATTACTTGGCGTCTGTACGACACCAGGTTTCCAGGCGCAGTCGAGCTTTTTCTTGGTATCGTAGGTGATACGAAAAAAACTTTTTTCTCATGTGAGCCAATATCTAATCCTTTGTTGATAGATTTGCGCCTCGGCTGCAGCCACCAAACCATTCTTCGCACGCTACTTTTCACGACTCCGGATATTGGAGAAACCGCCTGCTGCTGATTCTGACAGCAAACCTAATCGACCTTCTCATCAAGCGAACAAGAGCCAGCAGTCGGGGTACTTACCTACCAATGACAAGAGCCAATTTCTTCCTAACCTAAACAAACCATTACCGCGTCCACCTACGAATGCGGTACGCCTGAACATCCGCCAGTTATCTCACAATGCATGGTGGCGAGTTCGGGCGCTTATTCCTACGGCGGAAGCTGATTTGGTTCGGGGCGTTACAAGACATGACGTTCAACCAATCCATCCTGGCGGTATATGAATACGACACCCGCGCCCAAAATCTAACCAGTGGTCCGTCTTTTCTACTCAATCTGACGACTTTTGCTTATTTTGGAGCACGGGAGGAAATTTCCCATCTCTTTGTCCTCATCTCCCCCGTCTTGACGAGATTTTTCGCCGGGCGGGTATGGATATTGTCTTGGGTTGGGTGTAACTTGGTCCCGACGAAGCCTTGTAGTTATTAAAGAATCCACATATTTCTGTATTGTGTGATGACACAACAGGGGGGGAACTCTGCATGCGTGGGGGGGGCGGGTTTTGGTCTGTGGACTGTGGTTTTCTTTTCGGTCGGTGTGGCTTGCTGTCATGTCATGTCATGCACCATCCCAGGAACACGGTGCGTGTTGCGTTGCGTTGCTGTAGGACTTGGGGAATAGGCAGTACATTTGTTTACATGTCCGGATTGTTGGGATTTTGGCTCAGCCACCGGGTCGTTGCAGGTGAAAAACACCAAGAAATCATCACCAACATTACTGTGAGAAACATCACAAAATAGCGTCATCGCCATTCTTTTGGCATACGAACTGTCAAGAAACCGTTTTTGGCATGAGAATTTTGAGTTAGGTAGGTAGTATCTCTTATTCCTAAACCCTCGAACGCGTCTGCTCTGCAATTATTCTTATCATCAGCATTCCTTGCACCTTGCAACTTTTTTTGTACCATCTCCAACCTCTCTCCCTCCAACACTACTCGAATTAAATCTAACCAAGCATTTGGCCATGAAACGCCCACTATCAACTTCCCTCATCCCCCCACTCCAACAACAATCCCTGAGAGAGAGCGAGTGCATTAATAATTAGAGATTAAAAAACAAACAAACAAAACAAAGCGAGTGTAGGATAGTGTATAGGGGTATCTCTCTGTTTCCCAAATCCCCCTTATGCTCCCTAGTGTGGTCCCATAATGAAAGAAAAAAAGAAAAAAGTATAGATTGCCATGTTAACAGGTTGAGCATAATGGTTTTTAGGGCTTCTTCTTCCCAAACTCTGGCATCAAAAACGGATTAGTCACCATTTACACCCCGGCCCCCCCTTTCCCCCCACGATGGTTGTTTGAGATAGGTAACATACGGGGATCAATAGGAGTGACACCTCCCCCCGAGCTGGTCGACGAGTCCTCGCCTCCTTGAGGAGTGGGAGCTTGTGGTTGGTGGGATGCGTACGAAGACATTGTGTTTATTGAGCGTCTGGAGCTTGGAGAACAGGATTTGTAAAAGAGAGAGAGAGGTTCCAATTCTGCTGCGGTGGATGAGAGTATATGTTGATAATGTTGCTATTACTGAGGATGTGGTTGAAAAGTCTGGCTCTCTAATGGATTTGAGCCCGGTCGAGAGAATTTGTCAAAGCTTCGGAAGAATGGAATGAATGTCAACCGCGCACAGAATATGATAAGATGGCTATCAGACACTCGAGCATCCCTTCAGGAAGCAACCCCCCTATATATATATCACCCCTTTGCCAGAAACCCATCCCGTGCCGTCGCCGTCTCGCGCGCATGTGGGAGCGGAGGATGGTACAAGAACTGTCACAACCAGGACCATGCTAATCATTCATCACAAGAGCAGAACACACCGCTTCCGTCAACTGAGCGGATCAACGGCCACGGGCAGGCTCGTTTCTTCTGTGCTACTACCCGCCGAAAGGAGTATCGTATCCGGTGTGTGCGGGCAACGTTTGTGCTTGTATCACCAGCAATTCCAAGCCGGAGGTTTGCCACGTAACCGCTGCGCCTGGTTGATGGAAAGGAGAACTGGAAACTTTTAAGCAGCTACGAGTTGGCCAAGAAAAGCGATTTATAAAAACCCTCCAAGAGTCCGAGCTATGTGAAGCGTGAGAGGTGATCAACCTTGGGCTCTCCTGAAGCTAGGAACCACGGCTGCTGGGATCAGCATCTCTGCCACGAAAATGGTTGGACGACGCCAGTTTCATCGTTAGGCAGTGCTCTGCGGCTGGCTTCCATGACACACATTCCCAAAGAAGCAGGAGACGCAGAAAGCTGGTTCGTTTTGGGAGTTGGTGATGGAGTTTGTGATCCCCATTCATACGACACCGGAATATTCCGTCGACACCACCGGCAGTCCATGGAAGGCAGCAGCAGTCACCCGGTGATAGCTCAACTTCTGGGGGAGTACGAAAGCGCTCGTGGCGGGAAGGCCGTGATGATCGACCGCAGCAAGTCGATGACTCTGGGAAAGGGGTGACAGGTGCAGTAATGTAGCTCGCTCCATATGGCTTCATCACATGCAATTCGGAAGACATGAAACGGCAACGGACAATTCATGTGTCCACCCGAGAAGCCGGCCGGCGAGCGCTTTCATGTCCAGCGGACCGAGCAGATCAAGCGGATCATGTCGGGCCTTGCTCCGACAGCGGACAATCGGGTTTTTGTTCTGTGCTTTCCATCGGCTTCCCTTCCGAACAAGCGGGCTGGGATGTTGTGGAACCGGCAGTAGATGTCTCGTCGCATGTTCATGTCAGTGTCCAGGCAAAGAAACAGACCAGATCGCGGATCTTGCTCAACGTTTGACTTGGGGGAGAATTGCCCATCTGAAAAGCAGCCACAGCATGTGTTCCGTCTGCAGCAGCCACCCGCCCGCCAGATGCTGTCGTGGCTGTCCGTATCGAGTCAAGAAAGGCCGAGCAGATGCCGGACGGCGGCTTCCAAATCGAGTTGAACCATGAATCTCTCGTAGATGGGGCATGATAAGAACCGTTGAGTTGTGGTGTTGAAGGAGGCTCGAGGCGGATGATGCCCCTCCACCCCACCAAAAAAGCTTATCCTTATCCTTATCCTTATCTCGTATCGTCGCCCACCCACAGACCCGCACTAGCCCTAATTCAGCAGCCCCACTTTCTGCGCAGCCAAAAATTTGAGTATATATTTCTTGGTCAGGCTGGCCAACTTCCTCCTCTTCTTTTTTTCTTCTTTATCTACACATCAATGCAGTCTGTCCAATATTACACCGCCAAGTGGAATTGACGACGGGTTGTATTGGTGCGAATGGCGGCTCCACAATGTGGCTTGCTGAGGGTTATTCTTATTCTCTATGGATCTTCCTCCGTTCCCGGCCTCCTAAATCGAAGTGATCACCTTATCCCTTTCATTATGGCTTTGGACTACGACCATTCTAGGTCCGAGCTGTGGGGTGGTCTCGACATTTCATCACCCACAACATGTGTATTTTTGTGTTTGCGAATGCTTTGCCTGTCCCTGCTATCAAAACAAGTCGAGTTGTTTGCCTGCTGTTTGACAAGTTGTAAAAATCCTACGTCTGAAGCTGCGGTTGTGGTCTATTGTGTTGCTCCGAGCTTGGAACATGGCATAGCATTTCTGCGATTGACCCATTTTGTTGCGAGTTTGCAATGTTTCTGAAGCTGTCAACTGCGTCAATCGAACTGAATCAGTTTGAATTTGATGTCAAATCGTTGATTACAAACACAACCACCATGCTCTGTCTCACTAATGAGCATCAGACAATTAGTTTTTCAGGTTCTCAAACACTGGTAGTCCACCTTATAACACCAATCTTGTTGACTCACTCAAGTTTGCTCTCAACCTGCCCAACAAGATGGGTAGGGTTAGGGTTGCTGATGAGCGGTCGTTAATCTCCTCCCAAGTCGCTCCTGTCTGGCACATATTGCTGTTACGTTAGCATGGAAGTAAGGCGAGAGCAAGGTGATGACAGACCTTTGCTTCCACATCCGTCATCTCTCCATAGATTTCCCGTCCAGCATTGCCTAACGCTATCACTCTTTAATTGACCCTTGTTCCAACTGATCTCTCGATTTTCCATAATAATTAAACCTCCTGCTGATAAGCAAACATGAGCAGCACTTACCCTGAGAGATTACACCATCGCCGCTGACAGTTATCCCCAAACATGAGCCAAACACCTATGGAATCCATCGCAAACTATCCATCTCATTTATTACCACAACAAGTGTGCAATGTCCACCTCATCTATACCCCTATGGGGCAGCCCGTCATCCCCAGACAATACCACCAATAACTCATTCCCGCCCTTTAACACATTTATCTATTATCCCATAAAAGCCTCTCCCCACATCACTACACGGGGCAGATCTCATTGATTGCAGAGATGCCGAAGTACATCGCAAACGCGGCGTATCCGACTTTAGCCTGAGCCTGTCCCTTTTTATTTGTACTCTAACACCCGCCTCTTTCACCACCACTCCGCTCTCTCTCCTCACTTAGTTATCGATCAATAGATCACCCAACCGCCCACTTTTTGTTCTGACCCTGGAAAGTTTCCGGAGGCTGACATCCGCAGGCTTGGGAATATAGCGACGAGGTTGTATATTCCTCGTCGGGCGCGGACCGTCTTGCCTTTTTATATAGGTACCAGCCGGAGTTTTATGGTGCCGTGAATACATACATACCCGCATACACATATGAGAATGGATTGCGAATATGGGGGGGAGAAAGGGTTGGGGGTATATATAAGCTTCGAGTGAATGCCGAGTTGTCGATCGATTTGTTTTTTCCCAAGCCCCTTGGCTGTTTCCGCTTGTTTTTCAACGACAAAATGAAGACGTCGACATTGTTGACCGCCGCCTTTTGTGGTGTTGCTGCCGTTGAGGGTGCTGTTCTCTGGGATGGAAGATTCAACGACTTTACTTCCTCGGCAGATCTGAACAAGTGGTCTTGGGCTAATCAAGTTGGTCCTTATCGTATGCCCCCCCCTTTCCCCTTCTTACCAACCACATGGTGGCTGATATGAGCTTTTACAAACAAAGAATACTACATCCACGGTTCCGGGACGGTAAACCGCTACATCAACCTCTCGCCCGACTACAAGAACCCCAACGACACCGTCTCCAAACAAGGCGCCCGGTTCACGCTCGACAGCACAGCCTACTGGAACGGCCAGACGATGCGCCGGATCGAGCTGATACCCCAGACGAAAGCGGCGATCAACCGCGGGAAGGTGTTTTACCACTTTTCGATTTCGCGGCGGGACACCAACGCGCCGTCGGTGAACAAGGAGCATCAGATTTGCTTTTTCGAGTCGCACTTTACAGAATTAAAGTATGGGTGGATTTCGGGAGAGCAGGGGGCGGCGAACCCGGCGTTGCAGTGGATGACGAACCAGAGGACACAGTGGAAGTTGAGCGAGTGGAAGGCGAATGTGTGGCATAATTTTGCGTACGAGATTGATTTCTCCGGGAACAGGGTTGGGTTGTGGTATAGTGAGGGGGGTGCGGATTTGAAGCAGGTGGTTGCGCCGGTGGGGGGTGTGTCGACGAGTAGTAATGGGCAGGATTGGCATTTGGGGGTGTTGGAGCTGCCAAGGAGTGGGTATCCGAATACTAATGAGGATTATTACTTTTCGGGGGTGTTTATTGAGGATGGGGCGATTACGACCAAGATTGGGGGGCCGGGTGAGTTTTTCTGGGTGTAGATGTTGAGAAGTGATTGCTGACAATGATATATAGCTTAAACGAACTTTGAAGGAGGAGATGGGGATGGTTGGGTGAAAATGAGATGGGCTTGTATATATACAAGGTGTGCTTGCCGCACAAAGAAATACATATAAACAAACCCCCTTTCGCCTTATCAAATCCCCCCTTTGCATTTTCTCCCTTCGGAATTACTCTCTCACTTTTACAGAGTGAAAATACTTAGACCTTTCCACCAGCACTCACAAACAGATTCATAATGATGATCACGCCAGCAGCCCAGACAAGGGGCCGGATGCCGGCTAGCTTCTTGTTGTCCTGGGCAACGACGTAGACAAAGTTGTAGGCGGCGCGGGAGACGACATAGCCGAGGGTGAGGGTGTTGAGCTTGGAGACGGGGACGACGCCCGAGGCGTTGGCTGCCACGACGGAGGCGGCGTAGAGAGAGAGGGTTTCGAAGCCGTTTGCTGTTGCGGCTTTGGCGCGGGAGATTTTTTGAAGGGTCTGGGGGGGTTGTTAGTGTTGTGTTTTTGTACACTTGGGTTTTTCTTGTTGAGTGAGAGAGGGGGGGAGATATGTGACAGTAGTAGGGTGCATACGGGCTTGGGCATGGAGGTATCTTTGGCACAAATCTCTTCTGTGCGGCGGGGTCTACAATTTCTGTTAGCTTTTTTTTTTCATGTCTTGATTGAAGATATTTGTTGAGATGGGGGCGAGAAAGAAGCCGAGGAATCCGGTGCTGAAGTGCGAGGGTTATGAAAGGTGAGATGGTGGTGTGTGTGTGTGTGTGACATACTGGTTCAAATCATAATTCTTCCCCGCCAACACCATAGCGTACACATTGGGAGCCATGGTGATGAGAAAGGCGGCGGGAATGGAGTAGTAAGAGTAGTTTGTTGAGGCGAGGTCGAGGCCAAGGAAGGACATTTTGGCGGCTGTTTTGTTTAATTTGTTTGCTAAGTGTGTTGGTTTTGAGTAATGAAAGTCGAGTTTGCATGAGGGTGAGTATGAGAAGAACTGATAATGAGAACGAAAATGAAGGGAAGGGAGGGGTAAACAGTTGTAGTTAATCAGAACAGAGAACGTCGATGTCCCCGTAGTACGTCGGATACGGCCTCGGTTCCACTACATCACACATGTCCGAGTGTTTACCAAGCCGGAGGTCGGATCGACTCCACCCCCCGCCCAAGCGCGATGTTTCGCTACCCGGTTTGGGCTGCTGTTTGAGTTCGGTGTCGATTGGTTAGAGTCGGGCAGCGGAGGAATTTGTTTAGCTTCTCTTTTTTTCCACCTACGAATGTGAATCACATTGTTTCTTCTCAGCTCTCATTGCGCGGAAGATGTCTATCCAGAATCGCCAAGCCCTTGGTCCCTGTCCAAGTGACACTCCCTCTGCCGTGTCTACTTGTCTATCTACGAATTGCATTCTATTCCGCAGGTCAAGCCCGTATATGAATCACATTTTAGGGGGGGATAAGTAGTCTGTGCCAAGTGGAGAAGGAATGATAGGTCCATCTGCCATGTGTGTGTGTGTCAACATCCGCCCTGTCCGTGTTCAACCAAGCTGTAGTGCCTTTATGCACCATGCAATGCACCAAGGCGGGAACTCCCGACTCAGCCAGCCTTGTTAGTCGTCATCAGATGACAACCTGCACATACGGCAAGGCTCAACGTTGACGTTGGGTATCATTGTGACAGTCTCTTTCATAACCTCAACTTCTATTCCTCACTCGTTCCTCTCAATCTCTATACATGCTCTTATCCCCACCGCTACCCCAATATCACCCAATGCTTTCCTCCTCATTCTACAACACTCCCTTACAAAACAATAATTATGTGCCAATGCTCTTCCCCCTCCTTTCCAAACCCCCTCAAAGTAAAACAAAATAAAACACTTCCACAACAACACAAACCCAACAAAGCTAAACCAAGACTCGTCACTTTCCATTCAGCAGAATCCAGAAAAAACATTTGCGCATAGCCGTGCTTTCAACAACAGTGGTAGAAAAGACACAAAACAGGAAAATTTGAACATAGGTTGGGCAGCAGGTACAACAGTTGTGCCGCGTGTGTCGTATCGTAAATGCATCACGAAGGATAAAAAGAAAAACAATTGATAATAATACTGATGATAAAGAAGAGAAAAACCAAACCAAGAAAAACCAAGTCAAGTTGGTGTAGTACCTAAGGGGAATTCAACAAAAAGAAAAAAAGGACAAACAAACTAGGCAAAGGGAGAAAATAGGTAGTCGGGCCGTACAGGGGGAATTAATCGAAAAATAAAGGAATCGTGGGTATAATTAGACTGTTCCCCGTAGCCTTTGCTTACGGGCTAGCCAGTCGCCGAGCATATTGTCGAGTTGCTGTGACACGATTAACACAATGTTCCTGCAAAAGTTCAGTAATGATGAAGATACTTACAGTTGTTATCTCAGCAAGCTTAGCATTCTGTTCTCTGAACAAACCGTTTGCCACAGGGTGGTCCGAAGATACCGGATCGACATTCGACTTGTCATACACCACGACCAGCAAGTCCCGAATATCTGAACCGGAATCGAAAAAGGCCCTGAGGTTGGTATCATTCCATGATGACCTCGAAGAAGTGGACGGCGTGATGGTCTCCTTGTTGACCGACGTATCCGCATCTTCGTGCTCAATCAGTTCTGGTGAGGGTGTCAATCTTGGCGATGACCGGTCTTCCTCTTGGCTCGATGTATCGACCATCAACGGCGGTGGGTTGCTAGACATGACTGGCGAGACCTGGACAGGCGACTCGGATAGCCTCTCCCCGTGCTGTTGAGGTGGCGAATTAAGTGTGGAAGCACCTCTAACTACCTGCCCGCCCAACGACGCTGGCTGTGCTTGTTGCTGAGTGATGAAGGGATTAGTATTATTTGGAGCAGCACGTTTCTGCTGTTGTGGTTGTTGACGTCGTGGGTCTTGGGAAGGTGGAGATTGGACAGGCTCAGGATCCAGATCATCATCATCAGAGTCAAAGTCGTCAAGTCCCATGCGAGTCCTGGCCTTGGTCGCCTTCTGAGGTCTCCCACTCGTCTGCGGGCTGCCTTGTGGAGAACCCTTCGGGCTGGCTTCTACCAAACGCATCGTGGCGGGTGGTACGTTGGCGACATTGTTGACCTTGCTCTCCGACAAGAAGGCCTTGATGTCAACACCATTGCCCGTTTCTCTACTAGAGCCAGACTTCCTAGTTGGCGATGGCTCCGTCCGGGGTTGCTGCTTTTGCAACTTGCTCGGCTGCCTCTGGGGGCCTGTTTTCTCTGGCGACCCTTGCGATACCTCCTCCTCCTCCGGCTCTCTTTCGTGACTGTCTCTGCTGAGATCCTCGTCCTCATGGGAGGCTTTCTTATCCTTGTCCTTCCTAGAGAAAAAGCTTCGAATGGCACTGGGCTTCTTATCCTTCTCCTTCTTATCCTTTCCTTTCTTGCCGTCTTTGCCGAGCAAGCCGTCCTTATCCAGCAACCTATCCAAGCTTGGTCGTTGTCTCATCTCCTTGGATTCGCTCGACAGCCTTGTTCCATCATCATCCCGCAACAGGTTAGGCGTAAGCGTAATCTTCTTCGTCTCGACTGTGTCATCTTTGAAAAACGAGTCTCGGACAGTCCCGTCGCTCGTCTTCTTGGGCCCGTCGACCTTGAGTTCTCCTTCTTCAGAGCTCCGTGGTTTCGCCGAGTTGTCGGTCTCGTCTGGCTTCGAATCCTTCTGTGTTGTCCTGGGCTTCAATGGTTTGACCTTGGCCGAATCGTCCTCCGTGTCCGCGGCAGCGGAAGCCTGCTGGTTTTTTTGACCTTGTTGAGCGGCCTGGGCAAAGTATTCGGCCGCCACATCCTCTTCCTCGCTCGAGTAGTCGATATCAGAATAGTCCACAAATGTAGGCGGTGCGAATTGGACCGTCTTGGCCTTCTTTCTCTTGATGGCAGATCTAATGGGATTCCGGACTTTATCGGTTTGATCACCAAGCATTGTGGCGGAGAGCTAATTCTTGTCAGTACCCCTCTCCTTCCACCGGCTCCCTCTCCAACTTACATCTATGTTCCGGTGCTTGTTCAAACGAGCCAACCGTTCGGTGGGAGTTTCGATATGTTCGGCGGGGAGGTAGCCTGTGATTTCCCATGAGCACTTCGCCAACCAGAAAGCCGAGCGCTGACAACTTACCGATGCTGCTGTCTTTCACGACACGCACTAGCCACCAGTAGCTGTTGCTGTCGTCGAGAAGAACCATGGTATCACCCTTGGTTGCGTTCGCTTGCCCTTCGACCGTGGCAACAAAGGTGTGGAGGGCGTATACGAATTCGAAATCGATGTCCTCTGCTTCTTGTAAGCACTCTCCGCCCCAACCAGAGTCGACAAATCTAGGATCTTCCGAGTCAGAAAAGTCGCCATCATCATCATCTTCGTCCGAGCTGTGGTAGGGAACTGTCAGGTTAGGAAAATCAGAGTAGCTGTCGTCAGAGGCGTCCTGGTCGGCGGGCTCCCTAGAGGGAAGATATCCAGGAGTGGCATCATAACGGTGTGAGATATGGCGAGTGGGCGGCCAGGTGCTTTTCCCGCTGGTGAGGGTTGCCCTGTACCTCCTCATATCTTGCGGTAATTCTACTTCCTCTTCGGCACCGGACTGGAGTTCATGTTCGGGGGGATCAAAGTTGAGGGGATTTGTGGGGCTAAAGGTTGTGGCTGGCTGCGGCGTGTCCGGTCTGCCGTGTAGTTCAAACTCACCGTCCAGATGATGATGGCGACGTGCAGGCGAAAGAAAATAAGAGCGTTGAACCGCCTGGTGGCGTTCCGTTTCCCCATCCGTGCTCATCGGAGGTAGGTAATTAGGACTTTCGAGGTACGGAGAAGAAGACCTCGCATCACCAATTACAGACAAATCCGATGAGCAGCGCACCAAGAAACGTCCAGAACCGCTCGAACAAGAAGAAGGAAAAGCTGGAAGGGTAGAGGGCAACCCACCATCTTCAATTGAAGGGGAGCTCGAGATCCTGTCCATCATGTCGTCATCCACGTCCACCTCGGTTTCGCCGTCCATGACCGCCTCATCGACCTCGTGGCCAGAATGGCCTCCGTTCTGGGCAATCGCCAGCGCATCCTGCCGGGTGCCCGTCTGCATGCTGCCTGCGTCGTCGTGCCTCGTGCCGTAACCGCCGCTCTGCTGGGAGTCGGAGACGGAATAGACGGTGTCGGCGTCGTTGTTCCACAGACCGGGCGGGCTACGGTGGTTCTCCTCTGCTGCTTCTGCCGCAACTTCTCTCAAGGTCTCGGCCTGGTGTGGTGCGAGGGAGCCGTCAGGGGTCGGCCTGGCGTGTCGCGGAGCGGAAGGGTTGTCGTGCGCTTGGAGGTCGATGGTGTCTAGAAAGTTGACAAGGTGTGTCAGAGAAACGGTCCGAGACGTACAGTTGTTCCTGTGCGACTTCTGCTGCTGCTGTTGCTGCTGCTGTTGCTGCCACTCCTGCTCTGCACAAGCACAGGCACAGACAGGCACGAGGGGGAGCACGAAGGGCAGCGCAGAAAGCAAGCCGGTCCCCTACCTAGCCTCCTGGACAGGGCGCCACAGGGAACCGGGCCACAGCGGCGCGCATCATGGGGGCAGACGAAATGAGGGAACTCTCAGCACATACCAGCGCGAATAATCTCTGGCCTTGTCATGTTGGCGAATTGGCCCGTGGCCCGCGCGACGATGCCAACTTTTGCTGTTCCTGAGCCTGTCGGGAGAGCAGGGATGGCGCCTGGAGAATACAGGAAGATCGCAAAGTGTCGCCGCGAAAAGTGACAAAATCGCAGAACCGCAAAAATGCAGCCGTCCGTCGCAGGCTCCCCTTCCGTCGGCCGATCAAGTTCAAGAGATGGCGAAAAACCCCTGAAGAATCCCAGGCTGCGGCTGGCCCCCCAAGGTGGAAGGCTGGCTGACGAGGCGCCCCCTTGCCCTTGGCTATGGGTAGTGTAGGTGATTTTAATGCTTGGCGCTGGGCCAAGATGGGGAGTTTGGGATTCCCAAATCTCAAATTCTCGATATGGCTAATCAGTCGCTATCAGATGGATATCAGTATCCAGATGGTATCCGGATGGCGGGATATTGAGCGCCTTCAACCAACGTCTGCCAGTGTCCTGAGTACCCTCGACCTGCGGCTGTGGCTTGATCGCGAGATCAGATGGATCAAATGCCCGAGGCTGTTAGCTGCTGCGTAGCACTGGACGGAGGCAATGACATGGGTGAAACGGCGATCATGGCCCGTGTCGCGACAGGCCCGATGCTACCAAACTTTGACGATGGTGAAATTGTCTGGTGGATTGTGTCGTCCAAAGTCAAGAAGTCGATGATTGATTGACAAATGCAGGACGAGGTGGACGATATGATGTCGTGAGGGAAGATTGGGAGAGGAACGGGAATGGGCATTGATTCTCGATTGCTTGACGTGAGCTCCGCCAGCTGGCACGCGAGGATCTTGCCTTAGAAACAGTGTTTCTATACCACATAAAGAGATTGTTGGTTCAATTATACGCTGTGATATTCTTCTATTTCGGCACTATACTCTCTTTTGTTGCCACATATAGCAGCTAGTAGCTCGTGGTTACCGTCGATATCAATGCCTTCTTCTGTCGTGATATTCCAGAAAAGCAATAAGAAAAAAATAAAAGTGGAAGTCTTTTGGCCCTGGGGCACATGAAACGCTGGGCGTGCAGGGAGGCCCCTGGCCAGCTGGTTCCCAGAACCACTGACGGCTGCTGGTGATTTCCCCACTGCGAAATTGCGGGGTGGACTATGCCCACTTTCATCATCACCTCAACTGCCCCGCTATGAACTGTTAAAATTCCTAGCAATTCCTATATCAATGCATTGACTTGTAGATTAACGATACTTGACAGCCATATTTTGCCACTCCTTACCTGCTGTCGAACAATCCGTCTGGAACAGGACATTCTTTCAAGAATATCGAGGTGGAGCTATGGACTACCCCTTGAGCTTCCAGCTAACAGAAAGTAGGTGATTATGTCTAATGTCCGGCAAGGCTTTCCTTGTCACAGTAGCCTTCGATACCAATGCCATCACGAAGGGCAGCACGGCATCCCAATGGCCTCAGAAAGGCCACGGACCCCGATCTCGGTCAACGTTGGGACACAATGTTCAGAAGCCAGCACGCCAGCAATCGGAAGGGCAGACACGTGGAATGAATTGCTCTGCGGTGATGGCATGATGACGACCACCCGGACAAACTGGTGAACCAGACGACCGCCGTCGAGGTGAGGGACATTCCGGCTGAAAAGTCCGTTTCCCCGTCCCGGCCTCTGTTGGTCAGCCTCGTGTCTCTTGCTCAAGGCAGATAATTGGCTTTGAGAGTATGCAGTTGGTCAGTACAAAGACGAGTGCGCTATATTTGGTGGTGGCACATGAGTGTAATCAGACATCTCACCTCAGCCAGTAGGGAACCGTCACAGTGAGCGCTTTGGAATATGGGACCATTGCAGCTTCGGCACATGCGGGACCACAGCCGATGTGACCACTGGTGGATCTCTGCTGGTTGAAGATAGACTGTAAGCAGCCGGCCGAAGGTATCCAAAAGAGGATTCCTGAACTTGTTGGGAACACCTGGTTTGGCATTCCGATGCTCACATGTGGCATTCCTCTTTGAATTCTAGCTGGATTCTGGTGGCGGTGTGGGACGATGCCGATCCGGAAGAGGGGTCCAGAGAAAAGAAGGAAGTGAAAGCGCACAGTGGTGTGTCACTGGTCAAAGCAATGCCCATATCAGATGGAAAGGGTCCACGACCATGATGACCTTATTCCCGGCGTTGCGGTTTGAGTTCACGCCTCCCAGGAGTTCTAGACGGGCGAAGAATGCCGAAGCTGGGGGTCATCGGCTTCGGGTCGCCAAGCTTCTTCTCCACGACAGACAAGCCTTCGCCAAGGTCACCAATGACAGCATGGCAAGAATGACGGGAACCCTTGGCGGACAGTCAGATTGATCAATGGAATCAAGAGGGGTTGCTTCCCCGCAGCTGTTCTCATGCATTTCACATTCACACAAGATGGTTCTGGGCAAGAAGGCAATAGAAGGGTTGTGTGAACGTGAAGGGTGACCTCAAGATGGTGCCATCGTGAGCGAGAAGCGGGGAAAACTCACTACTGTCCCAAGTCCTAGCCAGCTAACCGATGTGTAGGGCTCCCACCGTTTCCGACCACATCAACTTGTGTAACTTGTGCAACACAGTATCTCCCAGTATCGCCAGGGAACACGTCGTCAGAATAAGACCACCTAAGTAACATTCCTGTGTGGAAAACAGGATGGCTCATTTGGGGTGACGAAGAATCACGCTGCGCCCCAATCTTGTCGTGCTTGGTGTGCTTGGGCAGACCACATTTTCAATCAATCCCCGCTGCGCGTTGAGATGCACCCAAGACGTACAGTGCGAGCCTGGGATCAGAAAAAAGCTGGCAGATCGCTGGAGGAGCGTTGTTGAGCTGCGAGTGCTGCTCGGCCGCTTGTTTTTTTCCCGCTTGGTTATAGCCATCCAGTGATAAGCGCTAATTAAACAGCACCCCTATTTTGTCTACGGAAGACGGAGAAGCGTCGCGAAGTAATCAAGACCACTTTACAACGTCCGGTATTGCTGTTGATGGTAGCATCCTGAGGAGAACACAAAGGAAGCAAGCAAGCAAGCAACTTGTCACAATGAGATTTGTCCCTTTCGTTTCTCAACAGCTCCAATCCTCTCTTTTCATAGGCCTCGAGCGGTGAGACTGGCCGAGGTGGGCAGGCGCTTGCACTTCGCTTGGACAGGCAGCTGAACACTGAAATGCTAGCGGCAACAGTACCACCACCACGACCACCCCAGTTTTCATTTGCCAGCGCAACCTGACCCTTTGTCACCTCCCTCAGGACAGTGCGCTCTCATCAGTCCAGGCACGGTATCTCCGCTTCTTTACTCCAGGCCAATTTTGCAGTGTTGAGAAAGGCCATCCCTTCTACACTGCCGGCTATTAATCATTTTACCATTCAACTTTCCAAGTTCAAACGTCTTCGAGACCGGCCGTTGAGACAGGACGACGGAGCGACGACAAAATCGACAGACTTGACCCCAGACACGACCAGCCGCCGTTTCAACCTCCACAAACAACAACGCTGCCGTTGCGTTTTTTTGCCTTCACCCGCTCTCTAAGCCCACCCGTCGATTCCCGACTGCGAGCATCTCTCGGCGCCCAGCCCTCTCTGCGATCGCCTCCCCCACGCCAAACATCGCGACGGCATCCTGATTGTCAGCTCATCAATCCCTAGACACCTGTAGTACCATCGCGACGCAACCAAACCCGACGACGACCCGACCTGCCACCCGCGCGGTTGTGTGGCTTCTCCGCCCCCGGAGCTGCTGACAGCTCGTCGCTGCGCGCCCACAGCCTTCCTGCGACGAGAGGACGACTGCTTCATTCGAGGAATTAATTCCATGGAGATTGAGCAATAACAGAAACTAGGCGGAAGGCCGCCCTTAATCAGCGTCATGGAAGCCCGGCAGCTATTTCCCGGTAACGCGGGCCCCGTGCCCACCGACGCGCCGTTAGTATCCAAAGGTCGCAATTGCGGTGCTCTCAATCTCCCGGTCGGCGGTATTCTGTCCATGCCAAATGGCGATGTTGTTACCCTCACAGCCTCGGCCGCTTTTCGGCCACTATGCACACCAGTCACTCCACCAGCCATCATTGCCAACGCTGGCGGTGGTTCAGTCGAGCTCGATCCGAATGTAGGGGCAATGCCGGACGACGATGGATGGACATATTCCGACTTTCGCGATCCCTTTTATGCGTCAACCTTTCCTCAGTGCTATGCGCTTGCGGCGACGACAGTAGTTGCGTATATGCTTGTTATCATGTTATTCGTCACGCCACGATCTTTCCTGGATGGTGGAGTTGTTGTTCTTGGTCGACGAGGATTCACTCATAGCGGCTCGGGGCCGACGATTGGAGGCAGACCGTGGTTCCAAAAAGTGGCGGCTCTGTCTGTCGTTATCTCACTCACCATTGCGTCTGCTGCGACCTTTCAGGCTGCTGAGGAGCAATATATTTATCAGATTCAGAATGCGAAGGCGTTGCAGGAGGAGGTTTTGGGTGGCAACGAGCTAAAAGCAATCCGAATTGTCTCCAACACGTTTCTGTGGCTTGCACAAGCCCAAACTCTCATCCGCCTCTTTCCCCGCCAGCGAGAAAAGGTGATCATCAAGTGGACCGCCTTTGCGCTAATCACGCTCGACGTCATCTTCCAATCTCTCAACAGCTTTCGATATACAGACCAGACGGGCTCGAACCGGCCCGGCTCCTTTTCCGATGCCATCCCAGCACTCAGCTACCTCTTCACGCTTGCTCTCGGGGTGCTGTATGCCGCCTGGGTGGTTTACTACTCACTGATGAAGAAGCGATATGCCTTCTATCATCCGCAGATGAAGAACATGTGTCTCATGGCAGCTCTGTCATTGATGTCGGTACTTATTCCCGTGGTCTTTTTTATTCTGGATATAGCAAAGCCAGACTTTACCGGCTGGGGGGAGTACGTCAGATGGGTGGGAGCGGCTGCCGCTAGTGTGGTTGTCTGGGAGTGGGTGGAAAGAATCGAAGCTTTGGAACGGGAAGAGAAACGAGACGGTATTCTCGGAAGAGAGGTGTTTGACGGAGACGAGATGCTCGATGTCACGACTTCTGACGGTCGTGCTCGCCGCAGAAGAAAAGGGAGTGGCAGTGATGGCGGGGATAAGGAGATGTACGTCGAGAATCCACCAAAGGAAAAAGCAGCCACCCAAGAAGAGCGAGGAAATACATGGCCCTCGGTAATCGCCATGAAGGCCAAGTACAGGTCTCGGCTGAGACCAAAGAAGGATCAAGATCCAGCTGACCAAACAACAACGCAAACGACACCACAGCCATCGGATCATGACCAAGTACGATCTTTGCAACCACCACTTTGGCCAGCAAGACCAGCGCCGACAGCAACACCCATCAGTCGGACAGACACTGCGAGCGCTGCGAGCACGGTGTACGCAGTTCGTTACCACCAAAACACAGACTCGACATCGCAAGCCACACCACCACCGCCACACAACACAAGTGCCCTATCACGCACAGCCAGCACATCGTCAAGCCGAAGTAGCGATGGTAGAAGCACCCATCGGACTGAACCACCCCGGAGACCAGCAGATGAAGGCCAAGGGCCACAGGGAGGTGGGTCCAGCAGATGGCAGACTCTCACACCGAGCTTCTCTTTTAAGCGAAGTCGGCGGAGTGATGAGGAGAATGCCGTCTCGTCTGAGGAGAAGAAGTCACCCAGAGACGAAGGGAAGTGGGATATCCGCGGCCGATTTGAAGAGTTCACAGCAAATCAGGCTGAGCGGTTGCGGGAGAAGTTCCGGCCAGCTCCAGACACGGATAGTTTGCCTGTGACGGTCATTCCAGCACCACCTCGCCGAGGGGCTGCTCTCGCCCAACTGTTGGAAGATGAGGAGCTTCAATACCAACGAGCGACAACTCCAGTTCGTGCAGTCTCGGATCTGAGGTCACCAACCAATGATTCGTCACCTACTACGCTGGTTGGTCGTCCGGCTTCGATCTTGACAAGTTCGAGACCTCAAGTTACCCCGAGTGGCACTCAGATATCATTTGCGGACACGGTGAGACCTACAGAGCCTTCCTCTGGTCGACATTTGGGAGGGCCTGAAGGAGGGGGCCCATCACAGGACTCTGATTCCACACCAGGCCCAGATACTGGTCCTGATTCTGGTGGCCGCGCTCCTTCATGAAGGTTTATACACGTGACCTGAAAAAGATACCGGGCGATTGTTTTGGCTGTGGTTGTATATTTTTATGGGCATAGCAGGCGCGCATATTATTTCACGGAGCATTTTCAAGGGGGTTTTTGGCGGGTTTTGTTTCAATGGGCTTTTGGATGCCACAAAAAGTGATGGTCTCATGGGATGTCGATATATCAACAGTGTTTTGGATTTTGAATCACACCACGAGTAGTAGTCTTACGTTCTCGTCTATTTAGTTGGGACGTGGTTAATGTCGGGGGGGAAAGCAGTGGTTATCTGATCTGCTACAGCAAGGTGTCAGATCTATCGTTTAGCTTGTACGAGAGGTTTTGAAGGAAAATCAAGTACGGTTACTTCTGCCATCCATGCCGCTTCCATGTGTCTGGTCTGTCAGCTTGTGTTGCACGATCTACTACGCTCTAGATTCTCATAACACTTTTGGTTGTTGACACAGCAGTCAGCACTGTATCCAAAGACTCGGTCGAGAACGGCAGCTGGCTTCCAGAAAAAGGGGCTCGCACTTGACCTGTGGGTCTCGGTCCCCTAAAATCAGGGGTTCAGTTGTTGTCCGTCGTCGATTGGCCGTTTCTCAAAACGCGGACCCGTCGACTGCACAGTGTACTTTTAACACCGTCAGTTCGTTCGTGCTGTGCGACACGGCGTTTTGAACTGATTTGACCACTTTGTTATCCTTGAGGTCAACAATCAACAAAGGGATTTGGGTCTTTACAGTCAGTGCCAGTCCCTACACGCATACCTACCTGCAACCACTTTTCTTAGAGGCGGCGTCTGGAAGTGGCAGCTGGCACAAGCAGGGATCCATTACCTAATCGAAGCCTTTTTTTTCCTGTGGGAACCCTGCAGTTTTTGAACCCCCGTCTCATCCAGTCCCTCGGAAATCAAGTCCGCGCGCTGTGCTGGCTGGCTCGAGAGCTGTTTGCCTCCGACTCCGACGATTCCAAACCTTTTTTTTTCTTCCTTGCCCAACCCCAGACACAAACCGGCTAACGAACGAACAATTAAAACGGCCGCGTTGTGGCGCCCTACGACACAGAACTGAACAGCTTTCCTTAGCTAAAACCACCAAAGATGGCGACGGGATCAGAGCCCTTCCCGCCTCTGCCCGGCACCACCACCACCACCGAGGGCGCGACGACGACGCGAAGGAGGACGAGAAAGGCGAGCATCTTGGGAGATGACTTGAAAGTGGGCGACACCGGCTCACCGTCGCTTGCTACGAGCATTGCGCACATCCAGGGAGGAGCCCACTCCAAGGTATGTGTTTTCTTATCGCTCGCTCTCTCCTGACCGCTTCGAAAGTAACCACCACCACACCAAAACTAACTCACGATGTGTCTGTTGCCATCCAGGAACCCCCCTCCCCCCCATCAACAAAACGCACCTCCAAACGCCGCAAAGCCCGCACCTTCCTCCGCCGAGTCAAGCACACGTGCGTAAAACACACTTGGGTCCTCCCCTTGTTCCTGTTGTCTTGCTTCCTCCTCGGCTACGCAATCAACCCTACCTCCTCCAACCCCCTCTCCCACTTTTTGTTCCTGTCGTACAGACTCCCCCTGTCGGAAACCCCGGGGGCGACCCACGTCCAGTACGGCAAGGGGCTCTGGGACATCGCCTTTGTGACCTTTTACACCGTCGTCCTCTCCTTCACGCGCGAGTTCATCATGCAGGAGGTCCTCCGCCCGCTCTCCCGCTGGGTCGGGCTCAAGTCGAGGGGGAAGCAGGCGAGATACATGGAGCAGATGTACACGGCGCTCTACTTTGGCATCATGGGCCCGTGTGGCATGTGGGTCATGTCGAGAACGCCAATCTGGTACTTTGATGTCGTGGGGATGTACGAAGGTTACCCGCACAAGACGCACGACGGGGCGTTTAAATTTTATTATCTCTTCCAGGCGGCATACTGGGCCCAGCAGGCGATTGTGCTGTTGCTTGGGATGGAGAAGCCACGAAAGGACTTTAAGGAGCTAGTCGGCCACCATATCGTCTCGCTTGCGCTCATCGGTCTGAGCTACAGGTTTCACTTTACGTATATGGGGCTTGCGGTGTACATCACGCACGACATTTCGGACTTTTTCCTCGCCACCTCCAAATCGCTGAATTATGTCGACCATCCGATCACGGGACCGTACTATTTCCTGTTTATGTGCTCTTGGATCTACCTGAGGCATTTTTTGAACTTGAAGATCTTGGTTAGCTTGTTTAATGAGTTCAAGACTGTCGGGCCGTATGTCATGGACTGGGAGGGGGGCAGCTACAAGTGTGACTTGGCGTTTTGGATCACGGGGGGTTTGCTGGGGAGCTTGCAGGCGCTGAATCTGTTTTGGTTGTTTTTCATTGTGAGGATTGCGTATAGGTTTGTGAGGGACCGGGAGGCGAGTGATGATAGGAGTGAGGATGAGGGGAGTGGGGATGAGGGGGAGCAGCAGAACGGGAAGAAGAACTGAGGGGGAGTGAGAAGGGTGATTTTTGTTCGATTCGAGAGGGGATGAGAAAGTAAAGGGAGTGGGTTCTTACATCTTTTAATAATCTTTGTCTTGTCTCTTTTTTTTCTTTTGAGAAGAATCAAGCCAGCAAATGATGGATGAAATGGGCATGACGACTGGAAGGGATGGATCATGGAAAACCAGGCAGGGTTTATGGTATAGAGTAGTGGGGGTTGGGGTTGGGGGGTGGGTGGTTGGTAGGCGGATGCGTAAACAAATTATGCCAAGTATATATATGTCGTTCGTTTTTTGGTACTATTTTGGGGGTTTTAGCAAGCAATGGGGTTGGGGCGCTGTGCTGCTGCTGCTGCTGCTGGCTGGCTGCTTGGGTCTGGTCTGGTCAAAAGGTTGGACTTGTACATTCGCTTTTTCATGTTTGCATGGGAGGAAAGCAAGGGGCAATGGGAGGAGGAAGGGCAGTGCGTGACAGAGCGGAATATTTAGCATTATTAATAATATGATAATAGATAAAATGAACCTATGATACTTTGGCCTTGTTTCCGACTTGAGAAGAGATGGCCACGGCATTTGGGGCACAATATTGTCTCTTTTTGCTCACCAATCTTGTGTCTTCTACCCCTATTCTATCACCTTTACCTCTTCAGAGTCCTCTGCTTCGAAGCATCAGTAGCCACATTCCGCCCCTCCACCAACAACCCCTTCCTCCTCCTCACCCCATCCATATACCTCTTCGCCACGATCTCCTTGTCACCAAACTCGCCCAGATCCTCCAGATCATCCTCTGTAAACGGCACCCAGAACGGGTCCTCGTCCAGAATCTCAAAGCCAGTGAAAATAAGCTGAGGCTGGGCAGCACCAGATGTGCGCTTGCGCATGTCATCCGCGAAACCGAAAGATTCCGCAACGGGCAAGGTGGCGACGATGGTGAAGAAGGGCGTGCCTTCGTTCATGGCTTCGGATTGGACCTTGCCGCGACGGCGGGTGAGGACGTCGTAGACGCGGCCTAGGACTTCGGCTGAAGGAAAGGGAGGTTAGTATACCAAGTTAAAGGGGGAAGAGGGAGAGGAGGGAAAACATACTGCCTGCTTGGATCTCAACAGAATACATGGCCAGCATTAGACGGGGTGACCAATCCAGGAAGCCCTTGTGAATGGATTGTTGTACAGTCTTGATCACTTCGCCAGTGAGACGGTTGATGTGGTCACGAGCGGTGACGTTGCCCTCAATGTTGACAGAGACATCCTCAATGAACACAGCAATGCCCTGGACTGGCTCGTGGCAGAGGGGTCCGTGATGGGTGGCGAGCTGAAAGGCGTAGGCGATCTTGTCGCTGAAGTGGCGGGCGTCGAGGGATTCATCACCAGAAATCTTGACGGCCCTGGCAACAGCCTCCTTGTCGGCGGCAAAGGCCTTGGGGAAGAACTGGTCTTTGGTCGCGTCGATGAGAATGTTCGGGCCTGTGCGCCTGGGGCCGAAAGAGATGATGCGGTCCACGGCGTCCTTCCAGATGGAGGCGTCGCGGGCCTTTTCACTCTTGTCAAGGGTGGATTGAAGTTCCTTGGACAGCTCCTCTGCGGTGAGAGCCTTGGTGATAGTGAGGTCGTTGTCCTCTACGGCATCTGCTTCGGACGAATCATCTTGGGCTACGGAGCCTTCATCGTCACCATTCTTCGGGCCTGAGTAAAGAGTCTTGATACTGGCGGCATTCTTGCCCAGGAAGTCGGTAACCTTCGCTGGAAGTGGCCTCACGCGAAGAGTGATGGTGACTTGCTTGGAGCTGGTAACACCAACGACAACACCACGACCGAGATCCTTGTTGACCGGAGGACGCATCTCCTCTGCGCGGACGATTGTCTCACGGTAGGGCACGATAGGGGCACTGGCCTGGATCTCGCAGCGGGCAAAGCGTTCCCTGAGATCGGTCAAGCAGCGTTCCAGGTGCAGTTCACCGGCAGTCAACAAGACGTGCTCACCGGTAGAAAATTGTTCATACTCGGCGCAAGGGTCACTCTGCACAAGCAGTTGGAGACCCTTGATCATCTTGTCCAAGTCGGATGGATTCTCCGGCTCAAGAGCAACACGGACGATGGGTTTGCCGTGCAGGTTTGCTATACCAGCAAGGTTGACAGATCCCTCGAGTTGGCTGCATATTGTGCCAGACTTGAGCAGGCCGCTACCCTCAAGCCCACGGATGCCAAAGACCACACCAGCCGGGACTGTGTCCAGGAGCTCAAGATTGCGGCCCATCATCATGTAGAGTGCCTTAACCTTGACTTTCTTGGGAACTGGCTCAGCAACCGGATTGGCTGGCGAAAACTTTGGTGGCAAGACGTAAACTTCGTCACCGACGGAGAGGGTTCCGGAGTAGATACGAGAGAAACCAATCAAATGCTCGGTCTCGGCAGGCTTTTCCTCCTCTTCTGGTGTCTGGGCCTCAAGAGAGGCGCTTGCAAGTCCATCCGTGATGAATTGAACGTCATCATCCTCTCTGTCGCCTCTCGCCTCTTTCTGTGCACGGAGTGCCTCGGCGCGTTTCTTTCTCGCAAGATCTCGGGCTTCCTCGCCATTCATTGGCCCCTTTCTTCTGTTTTCTGGCAATTCGCTCTCCTTGACTGACACCATCTTGCTCACGTACGCCACCATGGGGTCTGACTTCTTCTTTTTGAATGAGACCATGGCTTCCTTGATGGCAGGATCGATTTGGTCCGCACCAGGCACTTCCTGCAACAATTCTGGAAGACGTTCGGCTTGGGCGGTTCTGGGTGAAGGTAGCGACTCAACAACTGAAACCAGGAGTGCCACCGAAAGTGGAAGCCAGGACGCGAAGACGGTGGTAAGAAGTAACTTCGGGTCGCGGGAGCGCAAAATATGAGGTGGAATGGTGATGTTCAAAGACTTTGTGATCTTTTCCAGCATAGCTGGATCCCCCTTTCCGTGGTCACCACCCACGGTGGCCCCGTAGACAGCCCATATAGTCTCGAGCACCAATTGAACAAAGATAGGCTTCAAGTTTCTGCCTTTCAGATGTTTTGGCCCGAGAACCTTCCTGGTCTTCGGGTCGAGGTAAAAATTGCCCCAAAGGACCTTTTCAAGAAGGCTGCGCTTGATACCGAGCTTTTTCTCATACAAGCCAGCGAATTGCCGTACTGTGAACGCCCAGCCATCGATGGCACTGCCAAAGATGACATTGTTCTTTTCAGGGGCAAAATAGATCTCCTCGTCGTCCTTTTCTTGGAACTGTAAATCGCCGGCATCGCTTTGCTGGTCCACCAATTGGGCCTCCTTGTTTGCCACAGCCTGGGCTCGGCGCTCCTCCATTCTCTCTCTCCAGTTCAGATCCTCCTCCATTCTCTCGCCTTGGAAGAAACTACCCAGAACAGCGTTGACTTGTTCTAGTAGTTTGCTGAGGTGAATATATGCTTCGTTCGGCGTCATCTTGAGCTCGGTGATAAGGCGATCGATTTTGTTGATGACGAGTAATGGCTTCAACTTCTCGATCCACGTTTGTCTGAGTACTGTGACCGTCTGACTACATACACCCTCTACTGCGTCCACCAGAACAACAGCCCCATCGCATAGTCGCGATGCCGTCGAGACCTCACTGCTGAAATCGATGTGCCCGGGTGAGTCTATGAGATTGATGAGATATTCCTTTGGCTCAGGGGTAGCCTCTGGGCTTGACCTTCTCAGCATGGAGAAATAGAGAGAAATGGCTGATGATTCCATGGTGATACCACGCAGTTGTTCGTCTGGACGGGAATCGAGGTAGCGGATCTTGCCGGCCAATCTCGGTGAAATGATGCCATTTGTGGCAAGAAGAGCGTCTGTAAGTGAGGTTTTACCGTGATCCTAGCTCTTGTCAGTCCAGGTGATGCTGATGTGTAAAATTCACTTATTAACTTACTACATGCGCGAGAATGCAGATCTGTTATGAGGCGTCAGTGAGGTTCATCCATGTTTGAGAGAGATGTGATCTATGACATACATTTCGAACATCGTCGGCGTTTTGCTGGAGCTTTGCCAGCTTCTCGGGACTAACGACCGGCATGGTGAATGTGTGTGATGGTGGGTGTGAAATGTACAGTTGGTAGGGTTGGTATTTTCTGAATATAAACAACGAGCACCTCTAGACTTTTCTATCAAGGGTGACAACAGAAGGTTGAGATATGCGTCGTAATCCAACACCTCGATGGTCGAACTGGGATGGAAGTGGGATTGACGATAAGATAAGTGGTCCAAAATATTTGGCGGGGCAAAACCAAGCCCCTTCAGAAAACTGGGAGAATCGGTCTGTCACAGGTGGGGCCAAGAACTGAATGGCAAGCTGTTTGTAAGCACATGTGAGCTCGAGATATCTTCATTCTAAAGTTGTTGACGTAAGGAAGCTATATAATTGTGAAAATGGCCTGAGATTACACCGGTGACTCTTCGCTGCGGCGAAGCTCATGCTGTGCAGCTTGATTCAAAGTGATTCATCACAGTTGCATCAAAGCGATCGACAAAAATGCACCAATCGGAGCTTATGCAGCTAAAGCCACCAACAATTCTGCCAATACTGTTTAATTGCTTACTTACACACCAAACCCTAAACCGGCGCTGCAGCCGCCATATCAAAATTCACCGCTTTGTCCAACGGCAGCCCCTCAAGCACAAAAAATTGAGCCCCACCCCCGGCAGCAAACCATTTCTGGGTCTTTTGCGACTGACGGCCACCACCACCACCACAAACCAGTCCATCCACCCGCGACCCTACCACCGCCCCGACGAACCCCCCGCAAACCGACCCGTCGATTTACAGTTCCGAGTTTGTCTGTCACGAGTTCGAAATCATGAGCGCCTTCCAGCAGGGTATGGCCCCTATCCGGGCCATGGAGGACGATAGCGATGTTGAGGAGGAGGCCCTCGTCGCCGACTACCAGGAGCAGGTCCAATACGGACAGGACGACGATTTGGACGGCCTCGACCAGGCTGCCCTTGCCCAGGCTGCCGACGATCTCCAGGCCCGGTTACTCCAGGCCGCTCAGCCCTTGGATTATCAGGCGACGCTCGAGGCCAAGTTCTCAAGCTACGACAACTACTGCAGCTTGTTCCACTACATCCTTAATTCGGAAGGCCCCGTCGATCTCGAGCCTCCATCGGTCAGTTTGCACTATACCTCAGCCGAAATGGGTTGTGGATTACATGTTGAGGGCCAACAAGCTGACGTTGATACTGAGGGTAGTACTACTGGGCCTGGGATGTGATTGATGAATTCATTTACCAGTTCAACACATTCTCCACATACCGGGCGAGGATCGCGCGGCAGGGAAACAACGAGGAGGAGGCTCAGCTTCTCAAGGAGAACCCAAACACCTGGGGTTGCTACAGCGTGCTCAACGTTCTCTACTCCTTGATCCAGAAGTCTCAGATCCAGGAACAGCTCCAGGCTACCAAGCGCGGTGAGGATGCCGCCCTTGTCGCCGGTCCCTACGGATCCAAGGCCCTTTACAAGATGTTGGGCTACTTCTCGATCATTGGCCTCCTCCGGGTCCACTGCCTTCTCGGTGACTTCAGCCTCGCGCTTAAGACTCTCGACGACATTGAGCTCAACAAGAAGGCCATGTTCGCCCGTGTCATGGCTGCCCACTTCACCACATACTACTATGTGGGTTTCTCTTACATGATGATGCGCCGCTACGCCGACGCTCTCCGCATGTTCAGCCACATCTTGATCTACGTCTCCAGGACCAAGAACTTCCAGAAGAACGCGCAGTACGATAACATCAACAAGAAGAGCGACCAGATGCTCGCTCTCATCGCCATCTGCGTCGCCTTCCAGCCCACTCGTCTGGATGACAGCATTCACACCGCCCTCCGTGAGAAGTACGGCGAGCAGCTCCTGAAGCTCCAGCGTGGCGGCCCCGAGTCCCTCCCCGTCTTCGAGGAGCTCTTCCGCACTGCGTGCCCCAAGTTCATCTCTCCCGTACCTCCCAACTTTGATGCCCCGGAGAGCAACATCGACCCCATTGAGCACCATCTTTCCATCTTCATGGAGGAGGTTAAGACCAACATGTTCAACCCCACCATCAAGTCTTACCTCCGTCTTTACACCACCATGGACCTCAAGAAGCTGGCTGGTTTTCTCGACGTCAAGCCCGAGGAGCTCCGTTCTATCCTGCTTGTTAACAAGCAGCGCAACAAGCAGATCCGGTGGAACGAGGGTGCTCTTTTGGAGGGCGAGTGGGTTAACACCAGCGACCTCGACTATGCTCTCCAAGGTGTAAGTTTTGATCTTTTGTTGGTTGTTCATCTCAAGACAAGGCATATGCTGACTTCATCATGCAGGACCTTATCCATATCTCGGAGGCAAAGATGGGCCGCAAGCTCGTTGATTGGTATCTCCGCAACCTCTCGCGCACTTATGCATGAAGGAGCAATATCACACCGCAGGGACCAGGGGTTTCGGCTGAGATGGGAATGACACAAAATGGATATTTCTCCATTGGGTCATACTGATACCCAGTCTGCTGTGTACATCTCACCGGGGATTTATGTAGGGCACGGTAACGGAAAGACAAAAGCAGGGAGCTGGATGGGCGGGGTGGATTAACGCACGCAAGGTACCTTTTCTGTGGTTTGCAGCATTGCATATCAGGCGTCAAAATGGAAAGCTTTTTTTTTCTTTTTTTTTCTTTGCCTGAAAGGGAGGCACGATATGCAGCACATACCATGACAACGCGCACGGCGGGTAGACGGTATGGAACGGAGGGAAACATTTAAGAAAAAAAGGGCCTCCGAAAAGTCCGGTCGAGGAAAGACAAGACTGGCCGGCGGCCGAGTATACCCCGAGGTAGTTTGGAGGATCGCCGGTTTCCCTGGAGATAAGAGCCACGGCAGGAATGGAGAGCGGTGATAAGCGGCTTTTCGGCTTGTGTGGTATGTTTCTGGGGAAGTAAGCAGGGTGCTACTACTATATGGTACCAGCTTCGGACAGCGATCTTTAATACGATATGGATTTGAAAGCAAGATGGTTGTTATCATGAAGTAACACACGTCGCTGGTGACAGGAAGATTATGACTGGGTTGTTTTATACGAGCCATATGCATAGAACATATGGTGAAGGTGATTCTTACTGGCGGTGTGGAGTTTGATATGCTGATGCTGGTATGGTACGGTACGTATTGCTGCGGTGGTCGTGCAATTGGTGAGATGGCCTGATGAGGTGGGTGAGGTGACATGTGAAATGCTGTCGTGTTGCCCCGTCCGAGGGAAGCTCCCCCTCACCTTTTCCGCTCTCCCAGGTAGGGGACTGATATGCACAATGACGACCACACATGTGTTTGATGTAGCTCCAGGGGTGGCCGGTTTGATGTCGATCTCGACCTATTGTACTCGGGATAGGGGGACGAGCTATATGCTGCTTTTGGGTCTGGTGTAGGATGGTACACTGTTTGTTTACCCAGCTCATGTATATGTTTAGGAAGCTGCTTGGGATAGACATAGCAAGGTGCTTTATACCCACCTGTTTTTGGATGGTAGTATAGGTAGCGCAGATTCCAAGCTCGCCTGCATATCTCATAGTCCGACAAGATGATCAGGTTTAATTCACGAGTCTCTTTTTCTTTTCTCTCTCTCGCTCTCGCCTAATAAGAGGGATGCCCAAAGTCTTGGGGGAGCTAAGGATGTCTGGGTACCAACTTATCCCTGTTGACTTTTTGATGATTCAAGACTTTTCACCTCCGAGGTCCTGCATACAGGAGCAGAAGCCAAATACCTACCAGTCGAGAAGAGCAAGTTATGCACAAGGCCGGCGGCGCCTAACTTGTCTCTGACGCAAGGTAAGCTGGAAGGGCGGTTCCCCCCATGCCCGAACTCCATGCCGATTGAGGTTGTGTAACGGAGTATTTAGAAGGTACGTACACATCTCTGAAAGTGAGATCTGAACTTCTTTTTTCGGACTTTTTTAACTGACTGGCAACTCGGACCACCTCACCACTAGCTGTACAGACCAGCGATCAATTCAATCAATTAGCCAGCCAATCAAACTACCGCAAATATCCAACCAACACAAAATTATCCGTGCGGACCACTTCTACCTACAGGAGTTTGGCTTCACCTCGGTTTACCTCCAAGCCGATTCCCAGGCCCAATCAAATCTACCACGATTTCTTTTTTTTTCCTCATACAAAGCTCCGCCTTGCAATTTCCAGCCTGATTTTGCGCTACATGGCAAGCCGGAGGCTGAGCCGGCAGATGGCAGCTACACCTACATTAGTATGGTACCCCGCACGGACAATTGCGTGGTGGTTGAGTATTTGCAGTAGACGAATTAGTTAGGCGCACACACTACGACACTCATTCAATTGCGACTTAGTTGCACTACACTCAATTAAAGTACATGCAAGTGTAATAGGCTTTTTCAGTAGTAAAAAAGCATAGATACATACCACTTATAATATACTTATGTAGTGGTGTCGTGCCTTTAATTCGAGAGTGTAGCCTCGGTGGTGAACTTCATGCTCAAATTCCGAAACTTGGAAGAAATTTGGAAGTGCTATCAAATTAGGCCTAGTGGCAAAGTAAGCCTTGGCCGATTTGGGAGTGGTCAGGTGACCTAGCTTATACAATATGTGGGGAGGTGGTCCGAGTTGCCAGTCATCTAAGAGATTCCTTTTTTCTAGGCTTGGTGGAGCAACTTGCATTGCTTACTCTATTGACCATGTGCATTTGTATATTGCGTTTGACAAGTAGTCGAACCCTATCAACCTGGGCCGGCGTCTATTCAAGTACCGACATTTCTCACAATGTACGGGTTGCTCGGTGTTACTTTGGGTACCTACCTAGGTGTGTTTTACACAGGCTCAAGTCAGGTAGGGCTGGGAGATATGAATTGGGTGCCCAAGAGGCATTCTACCAATAAGGTACTGAAGACCAACCTCGTCTAGAAATTATGTCGCCGTAAGCGACTCATGCTCTACACAATTCTTCTTATTACTCTCAAGAAAAAGTCTTTTCCCAGCTCTAAAACCACTATCAAAGTCTTGCATGCATGCATGTTCATCCATCAAAGACCCTCCCCCAAAGACTTTTTCCCCCCTCCCTCACTCCATCAAAAAAGAGCCAAGCCGGAGATGACAAACTGAAACCTTTAAGAAAAAAAAGGTGTCAAGCAGTGGAACGCAACAATTGTCCACGTTTTTCCCTTCTCGTCAAAGAATGATGCGGTGTGGTGATGGAGTCCCTCTCTCACAAAGAGGAGTTTTGAGAGGGAGGCCTCCGGATGGACACTTGCTAGCAAAGCCCAAACCCACCCACGCACCAACCACCACCACCAACCCACAGAGAGAGATCTGGAACCACACAATTCACCTCACACCCCTCCCCTCCCCTCCATGCTACCCCGCCGCCTCCGCCGCCGATGATGCGGTGGATAGAGGAGTCCTGTAATAAGCTCTAGCTTTGTACAACAACACGTTTTTTTCCATCTTCGGATGTTGTCGGCCGTTCGGGCTATCTCCTTCCCATTTCCCCCCAAGTTGTACGTCGTGACGAGATTGAATTGTAAACGTGAATGTGTGTGTGTGAGAAAGAGGCATGCATATGCAAGCCGCATGCCCAAGGAGGCTCTCCCATCCTTATAGGTTCAAGCAAGCCTTGAAGATCACTCTATCTAAACCTCAACTTTGTTGCTTGATAGCGTAGCGTAGTGTACGTCTCATTTTGCCAAGTCGGTTTTCGAGTCTTGTCCCGCAAAAGCCCAGCCCACCACCGTGCCGAAGCCCCAAGCATCGTCATGGATCTCTTGTGCGTTTCCTTGTTGGACCGACCTTGTTCTTCGTCGGTAGCACATGCTGGATGGATGGCTGGACAATGTTTTGATTTCCAATACACATACGAAGAAGGGCGGGCGGACTCCCGGATATTCCGACAGCAACGCGATAATAGATGAGCTCATATCCCGGAATGGAATTGACGGAGAGAGCGAGAGGTACACAGACGGTGTATGTAAAAGGTGCCGGGCGGTTGTTTGATATCGGGGCTTTTTGCATACCAGTCAAGTAACAAATGCCTTGCCTCTCTCTCTCTCTCCTCCCAGCCAGCCCTGTGTCCGAGACAAGACACTTGGCAAAAGAGACCCTGAAGAGATTACGGAGACCTCCCGCCCTCCGTATGTACAGGCACGGGCAGTCTCACCTTCTGCTTGTGGCGGTAGCAAGTGGATAGGTAGCTGTTGCTCCATCATCAGTTAGTTCACTGGCCGCTTTCCAATGCCCCCCTCTCCTGTATCTGTAGAGAAGGGAAGTGACTCTACCGGTAAACCTACGGGGACGGTTCCGGGGGACGGTGGCTTGCCCTCACAAGACCTCGCTGACGGCAGCCCCACTGATTAGCACCTTGGCGGCAGAAGCTGGACCTTCGTTCCAAGACTTCCCAAGACAACCCAAGGACCGCCCGCTGCCATCAGTGGTGGGGTCATCTGCCGTTGCTGCCGTCTTTGTTTCTGCAAGGCCAATCTGTAGCGGGAGTAGGGCGGGTGGTAGATGGTGTAAAGGCACATCCGAGCAAGGCAGCTTGCCGACGATGGTGATGATGTTGATGGCAGTGGCCATTGGTGGTGGTGGTGGGGGCGGCAGCGGTCGGTAGTCCAGCGTGGAGGTAGTAATAGTGTCGGCGGCAGAGTAGCGGGAGATGGGAGTCCAACGGGAGCAGTACCATGTGGTATTGCGCAGATGGTGCTAGATCCATCTCTACATACCACATCTACCCCGGGATGTCAAGGGCTCATGTGACCTGTAAAGGTGCGTTTTATTGAGACCGGGAGCTCCCAGGAGTGGTCACCGAATGGGATCCTTCGTTGTTCACCCACCCGAGACGAGACCAGTGAGACGAGCAACAAGAGACAAGAGGCAAAGACGACGACGTGTTGTGCCAGACCTGAGCTACGGGCTGCCAAGGCTCTATCGCCTGGCCGGTCGAGAAAGCTTGGTCCTGTTGTGTTTCGCCGCACAACAGGTGCGGATGTGTTACAGGACTCGAGGTGTTCCAGGTTGCCCGTTGTCCGAAGCTTCTTGGGAGAGACTTGGATGACAGAATTGGAGGTCAGTGATCGGCTCTCGGGACTGGCCGCTGCTATTCAGACTGGCGGATGTGCGTCACTCGCAGTGCCCCGCGTCAAGGTCCAGGTCCAGGCCGTGGTAGTCTCGACGCTACCGGGACAGTGCTAGACCAGCTTGGCTAGGGACAGGGTGGCCGAATAGCCGTCTGGTGATCCAGATTTATCAAAGCTGCACCAAAGCTGCACCGTGATGGACAACGCAAGGCCGCTAGCAAGATTAACGGTCTTGCCTCTCCATGCCGTACCGACTTCCCTTCCCTGGCACTTCCTGGACCCTTCATACCCTTGTCAGATTGGACAGCCAGGAAACAGCCCACCCGCCAAGACAAAAGAAAAAAATGGAAGCGGTGGTGACTTGGGGTCCGGCTCTGTCTGGCTCTCACGCTCTTAAGACGGGATCAGATATCTAACCACTAGGGTGCCATCCACAGCTTGGCCTCTTCTGACATTCCCTTTTCTTCCTTCCCAAACCTCGCCCGCCTCGTGCCATCTCCTTTTACTGCTCCACATAAAACCGTTGCATACATTGCATCACGGTACCGAGTGAGTATCGTGTGGCTGCGTGACAAGAGAAGCAGAACGACCGAGACTCCTCAAAGTACCCTCCAGTGCCCCACCTGCTCGACCACCTAGCTCTGCTTGAACCAGTGCAGTTTCCGTTTGCGAACCATCTGAGAGAGCTTTCCCCCTCCAACAGGCAACATCGACATACATTCAAATTGTTCATATTCTCATCCATCAGCAAGTTCAGCATAACACACATCCATTGTCAAAACCTTTGCCGGGACGAGACCCAGTAGCCACAGTTTAAAATCGCAACAAATCAACTCGACGCCATTTGCGACGAAGCTCACCGAGCAAGCACCTTCTTCACCACCTCCTGGAAGCAAGTTCCCGTTGCTTGCCTGGTGCCGTCAGCAGCACCAGTCCAAGTGGGAACATCTCACCAACCGAGTTTTCCAACAGCTCTATGCAAGTTGTTGTTGTTGGATAGCCTCTGCTGGCCTCTCCGTGAGGCCGCTCAAGCACTGGCATAGCACCTGTCTACCCTGACTCTCCCACACACACATATCCGACCTACGATGGCCGGTAAAACATTCAAAAAAAATGTTGCCGGATTGATCTCCTCCTCCAAGGCGGCGAAGAGCCCCGACTCGGATGTCTCGCCGCGCACAACCACAACCACTACCACCACCTCTAAAGCTCCCACCGACTATTTCGCCGCCAACATAAGCCCCCCGCAGTCTCCTCAGACATCGCCCGGCGCAACCATACCGTTCCCACCACTGGTGACGGCGTCATCGGGCGCTAGTACCAATACCTTTACGTCGTCGTCCAACTCAGCAGAGGACGGTGTGGATGATTTGCGACAAGCCTCGAATGCTAGCAGCAACCGGCCGGGCGTCGCATCTAGAAAATCCTCGACGGCCTCTGTCACATTCCGCCCTCCTCGAAATCCAAGCCTCCCGCAAGGCGCGCACCGGAAAACCGATATAAAAACGAGACTCCGGGAGGCGTCGCCCGAACCTGTGAAGTAAGTCTGACCCTACCTGCATGTGTACCTGACCCCTTCCGACCCCCATTTCGGTGTGGTGCAGATCGATCCGTTCGGCTGAGTCGAGGTACACGCGCAACCTTTGCTTGTGCACATGGGTCCAAGTGGTCCTTTTTTTGGACGGGGATAGCTCTTGTTTCCGGATGATTGCATATCCCCCGGCCTTGGAGCTGTGTGTGAACCTCTGATCCCATTACCAAACGTCGTCTGGAGGATATCGCGTGGCACAAGGAGAGAAGAATACGCTGATCATGATGATGCTGGCGAGCTGGTTCGGTGCGTGGTGGCAGGACAAACGGGAGGTTATACCAGCAGCAAGCCGCGGGCGCAATTTTCTTGGGGATACTTGGCTCGCATCATCGCTCAGCAGACTATCATGGAAAAAAAAGGCGCCGATGGATGAAGCCCACCTCAAAGTCAACCACTAGAACCCCGCCACCCCACCAAATCACTCGCTAGACGGCGGGCTCGCTCGACAGATGTCATGCCTCCAGCCCAGATCCCGTTAGCCGAGCAGCGTGTCAAGTGAGGGGTCTGCCATTCTCTCTCTTCTCACTTTTGCGCATGTGTTTTTCTGGGCTGTGGCTGTGATGTACATGCGTCACGTTTTCCCTGCGTCATTCTCCCTTCCCCGGCCCTCCAGATACTTAACGGTACTAAGCTTGTTCCTGTCGAGCCTCCTAGAAGCCCAGTGGCCTTATTCGACGATATATGTTGCCTCCGTCATCCCTGCACCTATTTGCCCTTTTAGTTGCCCCCGGTTGCACCATTATCCTTCTTACTCCGGACTGGTTTCCTGGCCACTTTTCTTACCAATTGTCTGGCTGAGAAGACACCCAACGTCTCATGGCGATGCTAACAGAAAGCCCTGCGCCCCACAGATTTCGATCGCATGTCGGTTTTGACAACCTTCCGGTCGGCGAAGCGACAAAGAACAATCCAGCGTCATTGACACTTCACGCCAAACATGACGGCTACCAAGCATCACGCCGGTCCCGCACCTTTATGGTTGGCCTTGATGAGCACTCCTATTCCGACTATGCGCTGGTCTGGTTGCTCACCAACATGGTGGACGACGGCGATGAGGTGATCTGTGTGAGGGTGGTGGAAACCCCCTTTCGGGTCGACAAGAACTACAAGGAAGACGCGGAAAAGCTACTCCAATCGATTCAGGAAAAGAACGAACACAACAGGGCCATCAAACTGGTCCTCGAATATGCTGTAGGCAAGCTCCACGACACTTTCCAGCAGCTAGTACGTATACATGTTTTTCTTCCCACGGTGCGGGCACGAATGCTAACCTAAACCCCCCCAGCTTAGCATGTACAACCCCTCCATGTTGGTGGTTGGCACCAAGGGCCGCTCGATGGGTGGTATTCAGGGTCTGGTCAATACGCGCAACTCTTTCTCCAAATACTGCCTTCAGTACATCCCTATTCCGGTTGTGGTGGTTAGGCCCGATGAAAAACGAGCCAAGAAGAAGGAGAAGCGGTCCCACGACCCGAGTCGACAGAGCTATGCGCAGATGCTGGCTTATAACTCTGGAAAACACGAGGCGGATAGCGAGACGAGCAGTATCTACGAGCTGGAGAAGGCCATCTCGGCCGACGAGGAAGCCCACCGGGTGGCAGCAGCCATTGGCCTGCCGGCCAGGTTCGACCCCACGATAAAGCCGTACAACCCCAAGGGGTCCAACTCTCGCCGATCATCCCCGTCGGCGCTAGCCACCCCTTCGTCTGCCGGAACTGCGTCGATTTCACCAAGCCCAGCAGCACCGGTCAACGAAAGTGACAACGACGACAATGAGGACGACGATAACAATGATGATAGCGGGGACGATGACGACGACTTCGAGGTGGAGGCTGTCTCGTCAACGCCGCACTTGAATGGGGCGCGAAAGCAGACAGAAATCATCAAGGAACAGGAGCAGAAGAAACGACTACACGATATGGAAGTAGGCGAGGCTGCGGCTTTATTGAAGTCTACAAAGGTAGATGAAGAAGACGACGACGATGAGTCCCAGGATAGGACCAGTGGATGATATTGATTTCGTTCGTTTTTCTTTCTCTCTTTTTGGGTGGATTTTGGCTTTTATCACACGGCAAGGTGTTGGGGCGCAATTGAAACTGAATAAGGAAACGGGAGAGGCTGTTTTTCTTCTCTTTCGAATCAAAACTTCAGGTCTGGATTGGGCTCCAACAAAACATGACAGTAGCGGAAATTTGTTCTACCTAAGGCTTTGGCACTTCTACACGAGATGAGTGGAGGGAAGTTGGGGAGTTGAGATGCGTTATAGAAAGTACACAGTGAGATATTGGGGAGAAGGGGTGGGTGCTTGATGGATGGGATGTCCAAAGCAGGAAGAGAGAAGCGCTTTAACTGTATCCGTAAACTTGTATATTACTCTCAATGGGCTGGCAGAACTCCAGCGATCCTCTAGGTCCTGGTGTATATATAATAGCTATTCATCTTTTCTCTCTCTTGGTTGTTGTTTCTGTTTGAGAACGTCCACGTGTCTTTACGCATCGGGCAAGTCTCACGTTTGAAAGGCAGCCAAGAGCAGTGAGGCTGATGGATGGGTGGATGGCGGGGAATGGTCCAAGCTCCCTTACAAAAAATCCGGGGTCCCCAGCCGGCCATTGAACTAGACGCGCCCATTCTCGTTCGTCATGCCCATCGCTTTTCGTTCCTGTGCAAACGTTCCGCCGACGACGACACAAACGAGCTTCAGCTTTTTACATACAAGGAGTGTGTACCAGAATTCCGATCCTTTTTTTTTTTTTTGCCCAACGACACACCAGCAAGGGTTTGAGTTGACACATAAATTTCGGAAGTAGAACGGGATATGGTATAATGCTCTGGTCATTTGTGTCTTGTCGCAAACCACCACTACCACCAGCGCCGCCAGCCCGAGCACCAGGAGTAGTAGCAGCGCAGAGGTAGTCGCAAGTGCAAACACGACACACGATCACGAGCGGATAATTGGGATAGACAGATTGGTTGATTGATTATCACCACGGCCACGACGATCGAACAAACAAGGCCTGCCTGCCTGGTCCACCGAATCCGAAAGCCAAATCCGAGAGTGCCGTAGCAGGCGATTAAACATACCCTTAAACAACAACCAAAACTTTTCAACGCAAATCAACCTTCTATTTCATCCTTGCGACCGTCACCACCAGAGCAAGAATGCCCCCCGACTCCGACTCCGACACCACCTGCACCTCCACCTCCACCTCCTGCCTCCCCTCCACCTTCAGCATCCCCACCCTCCTCGCCCTAACCCCCTTCCTCCTCACCTTCTTCCTCGTCTTCTCCATCTCCCTAACCAAACTCTTCCCCCACCTCGCCTCCCTCCAGTCTCGCGTCTCCTCCTCAGCTTCATCAGGCATCTCCGACGGGGAAGACCACTTCCTTCCTGCGTCTGCGCCCTTGTCGCTACGTCAAGCGCACGAGGAGCACGCGAGCAAGTCGCCCCGGCGGAAAATCGCCGCCTACACTTTTGCTGGGACACTAGGGTTGAGCGCGGTGCTGGCGGAACTGATACTAGCTGAGGTGGCAGAGGCGATACCAACGGCGAGGACGGTGGGGTTGAGGGTTACTGTTCCGACTTTGTTGGTTTTGCTGGTGGGGGTTATACCATTTCTGGAGGTACAATCTGTTGTTGGGGGGGGGGGGTTGGGGTTGCGGTTGGGGAGGGATGGGAGGGGGAAGAGGAGTAGGGTTGCTTGGGGGTTGCAGATGGGGGTTTTTGGGGGGTGGCTGGTTTGTTTTTGGTGGTTGGGGAGGGTTGTGGGGGGGGGGACTGGGGATGCTGGGGAAGCTGGGGGGTGGATGGGGCGGATTACGGGTGTGGTTCAGAGGACCAGGGTTGATGGTGGGATGCCAGGAGGGGGGGAGAGTGGTGGTGGACTGTCGAGGGCGTGTTTGGAAAGGATAGGGGTTATTGGTATATTGAGCATGGCGCTGCTGTCGGGGTTTGCGAGCGTGAGCAGCCCGTGGCATATCTTTAGTGATAACCGGGCGTATAAACGGCGGCCGATTACGGATACGGATATTGCGAGGAAGCAAGCTGGTTTGGATGCGACGAGTGAGTTGCTGGTTACGAAGAAACATCGGTTGAGGAGTCTGCAGCGGAAGGCGCAGATGGCGGAGGGGGTGGGGGGGGCAGCAACAACATCACCAGGGATCAAATGGCATCATGGGGAAGGTCTTGGGCGGGATCAAGGCTGTGACTGGGGGAATGGGGACGAGTGCTGAACAAGCAGAGATTAAAGCCCTACAAATGGAAATCTCGGGTCTGGAGACTATGGAGGCGAATCTGGCGGGGAGTCTGGCGCAGCTGAAGGCACGGCAGAAGGCTCACGCGAGGGATGGGACGGTGGTGGGGAGGGTGTTGGCGGTGCCGCAGTATGTTTTTGCGGGGTATTGCGTGTATCGCATTCTTGCTACAGTTCTTACCACGCTCAAACGGAACCTGAGTTCTTACCCGTCGTCGCTTTACTCGCCTTCTTTCTCGTCGTCGGACCCGATTTCCCGGTTTCTGGGCCTGCTGGCAAAACATTGGGACCCGAAACTGGATCAACTCGCCTGGGCGCGTCAGATCTCTTTTTTGTTGTCGGGTGTCATACTGGCGGCGAGCGCGAATTCGGTCCTGCAGACGTTTAGGTTGTTTACGAAGTGGATTCCGGGGGTGCTGTATCAAGCCCAAGCGAACTTGGCGTTGCTGATAGGGCAGATCGCGGCGACGTATGTGATTTCGGCGGCGTTGTTGCTGAGGAGTAGTTTGCCGAAGGAGGTGGGCAGGTCGGTGGGGGATGCGTTGGAGAGCGCGCTGGAGCCGGCGTTTGTGGATCGGTGGTTTGAGGGGTGGTTTTTGGTTGCGAGCGGGTTGACTGCTGGGGGTATTTGGGTTGGGAGACGGGTGAGTGGTGGTGGTGGGCTGGGGGAGTTGGGGGAGGAGTGGGATGATTTTGCGGGGGAGGAGATGGGGCAGAAGAGGTCGTGATTTCATCTATGGGAGCGGGATTGTATACTATGATATTGTTGAGCGTTTATGTTTGGGATATGGGGTATGGAGCATGGATATAGGGAGTTCACAGGGTTTGGATTTGATATGGATTCGGGTGTATAACATGTGGCATCACAAGAGCGACGGCATCTCAACGATGAATGTTGAGATACACAATACAGATTTACAAGGCTAGGCTGGGCTACAACGCTGGTGTCTAGAGAGCAAATATGATAATACAACAACAACACAAGTTACACCTACAAAAAAAGCTCACCCGCCTTTTAGTCAACATCGTCCTTGGCTCAGGGGTACTATCATGAGCGGTGGCACAGATATCCAACCCCTTGATGGTCCGAGCGCCACTCCAACCATTGTGTACCATCGCACAACCTACCATCGCCAAGCCCAATTCTGAAGCAACCAATCAGAGCCGCATCAGGGGTAGCAAAGGGGCAGCCTCTCAAACGCGAGCTCTGTTTCGTTTCAACGCTTTTTGGCGCCCAAGCACACACTTCATGGGGAGGTGATTGGCTGGAGGGTGGTGTAACCCAAAAGCGTGGGAGAGGGAGAGAGGGAAGCGAGCGGATGGTGCGAACGGTCAAGGAAGAACCCTTGTCTCAGAATCTGTTCATCATTTTGATCCAGCCCTTTTTTTCTTCGAGAGAGGAGGGTGGGAGCCAATGGAATGGGATGGTGGGATGGTGAGGTTGATAGGACTGGACTGGGGGGGAGGGATGGTTGGGTCCAGGTGGTGGTGGTGGTGGTGGAATATATGGGCGACATGGACGCCTGTCTACCTACGTTCCGCCTGGAATGCTGTGTTTGCCCTGTGGTGGTAAGGTAAAGGCTCGTCGATCGGCCCGGGGAAGTCTTTTCCAACACCCAACCCAACCTTCTCTTCCTTCTTGTCTGTTTGTCTCTCCCCATTCCACACCCGTTGGTGAAGAGGGCGCAAACTGGTTTTTTCCAATTCTTTTCGACTTGAGGAAGCTGTGCTTCGATCTTTCTTTCTTTTCTCTTCTGTTTGATCTGTTCTTGCCGTTTGTTGGTAATTTTTTTCGGCTTGAACGGGAAGGAGTGTGGTACAACAATAAGAGCAGGAGCGACCATATCAACACCATAAAGATCGACTCGGGCCTCTTTGGTCTGACCTCATTGACCCAGCCATTTGACCTTCACCGACTTACAGTGCGTCTCTTCTTTCTTTTGCCACTTGCGAGGCACTGCCAGGACTGGAGGCCTTTTGTTGAGAGGTGGCTTTGGGTTTAATTGTTGTTCATCTTCGAGTGCGCGACGGCTGGGGTTTATCTGCTGGATCCTCATCACCACCTCGAATGCATACCAGACACAGGCGGCATAAAGCAACGAGAAGAAAACCACCCCACCATCACGAGACGACCGACGATAAGGAAAAACCTCGAATCGAGTGCTGTGTCCGGCAGGACGGACGGTTGTTCAGCCGCATTGACAGTCGAACTGATCGGATCTACCGCCATTGAAGCAGATCCAGTTTCGGCTTTTTCCTGGGGGGACACACGATCAAACCCACTCACTCACCTTTGCTTGACTTTTTACTTTGGGTCTTCTCGTCCTTCTTGAATCATATCAGCAGCTCACCACACCAAACACAATGTTCAACCACAACAGAATACCGCATCTCCTCCTCACCATCTTATCACTATCCTCATTATCCACCGCCCAAGACGACACCTCCTCAATCACGTCGGCCAGCTTTCTTTCCCTCTCGGACCTCCAACTAATACCCTCGCTCGCCATCCCAATCTCGTGCATCTTGTCCTACAATGCGCCCATACTCAACTGCCGAAAATTCGACATTGCACAAGGGCAATGCACGATTGCCTGCCGGCGGGGTATTCGAGATAAGGAGGACTCGCTGAGGGAGAGATGCTCCGATGTGGCTGTCACCAGGGGGTCGTGGTTGTGGCTGGCGCTGCAGGGCGGGTTGGGTCAGGCGCTGTGTCGGGCGCCGGGGCAAGGTACTGTTGTTACTTCCACTATTCGGCCGACGGCTAGCACGAGCAGCACGATAGTGAAGGAGACGACGGTGACGAGGAGCGAGGCGCAAGGGGATGAGATATTGACGTTTACTACAGTTCGTACTCCTACGAGCTCGAGTGCGGTGGTGGAGACGACGACGACGACAACGACGACGAGCGAGGCTGTTAGAGGGGATGACACCACTACGTCGTTGCCGACGATTATCCCGACTTTTGTGCAGAGTGCTGAGCCTAGTGCTACTAGTAGTGAGGAGGCACCGGCTGAGACGGGGGATGGTGATGAAGAGAATGTTGTGGTGGTTCCGGGAGGGGGAGGAGGAAGCCCGTTTGATACTGTTTTGGCTGTTAATGCTGGGGAGTCTTTGAAGGAGAGGAGCAACTTGGGTTGGGTGATGGGGACGGTGATTGGTATTGGAATGATGTTTTGGAGGTAGTTGATTTTGGGGAGTGAGATACAAAATACCCTCGCTAATTTTATTGTCTTTCTTGGTCATTGAACTTTGTTTTAGTATATGTATTTGTGGGTTGGCGTTGTATGGAGTGAGAGATCAGAAAGGGGGGTTGGTCAGAATGATACACGGGCAGTGTATGATGGAGGGGATACAAAGCTGAAACCCAAATGTCTGTTTGTGATTCTTTAATAAAATGATATCTTGGACCGGTCTGGCTCTGATATTGCCTTTCTGTCAGACTCTTCAGCGTGCGGCTCTGCTTGAATGGCCAATCGCCTGGCAGTCGACAATGTTGTCATGTAAGACAACACTGCCATATTAAACATACCGGGGGCTGGGTAAACCTTGATAGACCGATCTGATAAAATTCAACGGCCCGCGGTACGTCCGGACAGCCGGCCAAATGCATCGTACCATATTACCGGTGGCCAAATTTATATTGGAGACGGTGGCACGCCAAAGCTGTGCCATGTGAAAAGCTACCAAGGCTTTTTTTTACCTGTCACGTGGAAGAGCTGTTTGATACCTGATAACCAAGCAGAGTGAACAATTGCCGCACAAATCCAGATTGCACCGTAAGCAGGCAGAGTGTTGGGCATCGAAATACAGGCCGCCTCCCGTGTTTCGGTTGTGTTTGTCAAGCCTGAGTCCGGCAGGAAGTGGGGGAAAGGGCGGGCTGCTTGGAGGGGGGCAAAGGGCTTCTTTGAAGAAAGCCTGGAAAAATCCACGCACATGGCACACAAACACGCACAATACGAAGAAAAATCAAAAGAACGTGTTCGGTTGCTTTGCCGCCTGCAACTCGGCCCAGAAACAGAAGGCCAGTAGAAGGAGCGGGGCAAGTCAGCAGAGGAAGGCGGGGTTTGAGTTCATGAGATTCGCGGGTGATGAAGTTTAGGTAGCCAAAGATGCGCTTAGCGGGGGGCGATCCACTCCACCACAGACCTTTCCTGCGTGGCCTTGGTTTGCCTGGTGGCCAGTGGGCAGGTGCCTGGAACCTTAATTTTTTGTATGGGGTTCTATAATTTGACCTCTGCCCGCTTGTCGCAAAAATCTTTTTCTTTCTTTCTCCCCCATCGACGAATAAACAACCGCAAGAGGTACGGGCAACTCTCTTCTCTTCATCTGTTACCAGCCAAGCTGCCGGAGCAGGGACTTACTCTTATAACAAAAATATTCACTGTCGCAGGGCAGATCCACTCCCCGCTCAGCCAGCATCCATCATCCCAGGACCCAGCGCCAGGTCAAAAATTTCGCATCTGCTCTTTTGCTGATCCGCCATCAACCAAACCCACTTCACTTCACCTCTTCCACTACCACCACCACGAAGGCCGCTCTCGTCCCCGCGACATCAACGACCACACACATAACCAAGACACGCAGCACAGCGTTGTTTATGTATCAGCACGACAAGGACTCCGTCTCTCGACACTTCCCCCCAAAGCTGCATCCGTTTCGCATAGCGCCGAAACCTTGTAGTCCCAACACTAGTTCCGACGGTTGACTCTCTGCCCATGTTTGAGCATCATCACCAGCATCACCACATGTCCAGTCCTCACCCTACGTCTTACTGACACCGTTAACCCCCAACAAACCCGCGCCAGCACTCGATATCTGCTTGTCTGTCCTTCGCCAGTACGACCTCTCTCGTCACTAGCCCATCAGCTCAGTCTTTTCACCGAAAAAAAAAATCATCAACAGCGCAATCATGGCTGCTCTCGTCAACGTCCGTCGCGATGTCTCCGACAATTTCTATCGCTACAAGATGGAGCGTATTCAGACCAAGATCGAAGGCAAGGGTAACGGCATCAAGACCGTTGTTGTCAACCTGAGCAGCGTTGCTCAGTCTCTGGCCCGCCCCGGCTCTTACCTCATCAAGTACTTCGGTTTCGAGCTGGGTGCCCAGACCAACATTGATCCCGCCGACGACCGCTGGATCATCAACGGTGCTCACGAGGCTAACAAGCTCCAAGAGCTTCTTGATGGCTTCATCTCCAAGTTTGTCCTCTGCAAGAAGTGCAAGAATCCCGAAACGGATGTCCATATCAAGGACGGGCACATCACGCTCGACTGCAAGGCTTGCGGCCAGCGCACCGATGTCGATTTGCGCCTCAAGTTGAGCGGTTTCATTCTCAAGAATGTGCCCAAGAAGACCAAGAAGGACAAGGCCGAGCGCAAGGCTGCCCGCAAGGCCAAGCAGAACGGTGGCAAGGACAACGGTTCCGGAGAGGAGAACGGCTCTGACCAGCCCTCCCCCAACGGGGACATAGACATTGCTAGTGACGATGATGCTTTGACTCGCAAGATCAAGAAGGAGGCTCAGAACCTTGACAGCAAGCCTGTTGCCGACAAGGAGGTTGAGTGGGCCGTTGACATGAGCGAGGAAGCTGTCAAGGCTCGCCAGCAGGTCCTCCCTGACGAGTTCAAGGCGAAGCTCGTGCTGAACGGTGAAGACGAGGACGAGGACGGAGAGGGTGGCAACACCGTCTACGACCAGCTGGCCGACTGGATCCAGGCTGAGGCCAACGCCAAGGGCGGTGTCGACAACGTGGATGATGTCGAGATCTACCTCAAGGCCAAGGAGCTCGGCATCGAGGCCAAGCATCGCACCCTCATTGTGTTGGTCATGACACTTTTCAACGAGAACATCTTCTCTCAGATTCCCAAGCGCCAAGGCATGCTCAAGACTGTATGTGTATTGTTTACATGGTATTCATTTGGAAGAATGCTAACCTGATATAGATGATCACTTCTGAGCGCCATGAGAAGGCTCTCCTCGGTGGCACCGAGAAGCTTTTGGCCGAGCTCGGCAAGGAGCACTATGACAAAATTGTCAAGATCCTTCAACTCTACTACCACTTTGATCTCGCCTCTGAGGACTTTTTGAAGAAGTGGGGTGCCAAGTCTTCCAAGAGGTATGTCGATGGCTCTACCTCCAAGAAGATCCGCAAGGCTGCCGAGCCTTTTATGACGTGGCTTGAGGAGGCCGAGTCGGAGGAGGACTCTGACGAGGAGTAAGGGGCTGTGGTGCAGCGTTTTAGCTCTCTTTGAGTGTGCTGTTATGGGAGAATAGGTTGAGCGCGGATCTTTATGGTGTTGGTTTTTGCCGGGGACGCTTTTTTTGAGGATGGTCTACAGAAAAGGACTTGCTAGTATGGCTTTCAGATTGGCACTTGGAGTAGGTAGTTATACATGCCTTTCTTTTATATTATGATATGTGTGAATAGTGATGTATGGATAGTGATGTGCTGGTACTGTCTTGATCAACCCTGGTAGCACATAGCTTACCCCTGACCCAAACATTGGGGGAATGCCGAGGCTATGATCAAGCAGGCTACCTTGGTCTGGTGAACATACTGCATCTGTGAATGCACTTGTCCCACCTTCTGTGAGCACAAGTGGTTGCTCATCCTGTTTATTCTTGTTTGAATTGTCTCGCTTCGCTATAGGTCTAGTCAATGGGTATCATTTTCTGTCCTGTTTCTCCCTTTCTTTTATTTAACCCCTTTCCCCTCCAGCACCCCCATCCCAATCCCCTTCTGTCGTCCCCTCACCACCGCCTCCAGCGCCCTCCCCACCCCAGCCAAATCCCCCAGCATGGTGATATGCCCCCTATCCGTGCAGACCCTTCCCCCCTTGACAACCTCATATCCCTCGGGCAACATCGCCTCCTTTGCCAGCACCACCCCATCCCCAGACCTGAACATGAGATCATCGTACGCATCAGCGTGCGCGATGCCCTCCCGGCCAGAAACCCGACAGCCGTACGTGGTGGGTATGTCCTTTGCATAGATGACTGCCAAAGGAGGGTAAGCATTACTCTGTTGGTGAGCCTTGTTGTGTGCGAGCTCCGCACGAAACTGCTTGATCTCCGCCAGCGTCCTCGCCAAATACGCCAGGTTCTTCGCCTTGTCGCTCTGACAGTTGCTGTCAACTGGATTGTTATCGCCCCCAGACGACCCCATCTGCGGCGCCAAACTCCTATCCTTCCCCGCCAGCGCAACACCACTGTCCCGCTTCGTCTGCGTATTACTCCTGCTCCTCAAGGGCTGAAAACTCCCCAACGAATCTGACAAGTTCAACAACGAGCTAAAAGTTCCATTGCTCCCCTTCCCCACCGCCGGCAGCGCAGCTTCGGAAACTGACGGGCAAAGCCGGTATTGAACCCAGTCGTTCACGTCGTAGAAGTCAACCCTGTGCTCCTTCCCAGTCTCCTTATCCACAAAACAAAACCCATCCTCGGGCAAAAAAACAAACGTTGTCCTCAGGGAAAAGTTTACGTGCGCCGTGAGGATCTTTTCGTTGAGCAGCACCGCGTCCCCGTTGCGGAGGGGCCCGAGGATGTTTATACACCGTTGCGGGACGCCGACATAGACGACGCCACGGAAGAGAGAAGGGGAGGAGTTGACCGCGTGACGGGTGATGATCCCGCCCAGGCTGTGCGATATCACCCACGCCCCCCTCTCCGACGGTGGAGTCCCGGCCCGGTTGGAGGGGAGACCCTCCAGGAACTTGACCAGTCGTTTGGAGAGCAAATGTGGACTCAACCGCCAGTCGTAGCCATAATCATGAACTCTCAACCTTCCGCTTCGCGCGTTTTTGCATTCTCTCAAGCGCTTAAAGAGTCGTTTAGAGATGTCCACTGGGCCGATATTCTTCAGCATCCCATCTGCATAAATCGACTTCTCCATGTCCAGCTCATCTTGGGGTTCGAGGCCGACTTCGAGCTTGACTTTTCGGATGTTGAGCTGGACTTTGACTGGTACCCATAGCCGGCGGTGGGGCGCTTTGGCAGAGCGGAGGATCGAGCCCCTGTACCCGCCCATGATGACGATGTCGCCTGTTAGGGTTTCCAGAACTTTGTCCAAGGGATCCTGCGGGGCGGTGGTGGTGGTTGACAAAGAGCCGGAGCGGTGAGGGGTGGAAGAGGAGATTGGCTCCGTGGCTGACTTCTTAACAAGGGGCGTGTTCAACAAATTGGGCATCTGAGGCATTTTGAACGAAGGCCCTTCAAAGCTGTCGAGGATGGCCTTCATCCGAACGTTGACTTGCTCGCGGACGTGGGCGAAGCGGGTGTCGTCGCCTAGGGAGGAGACTCGAGACAGAGTGTGATAAAGCAGTGAGTCGTCCGAGGTTGTTCGTCTTAGAGACGAGGTCCTGGGGGTGCCAGATCTTTGGGAGCTACTGTCGGGAATCCCACCAGTCTGCGGTGTTTTCGGCGTCCGCTCGTCCTTCTGAGGTGAGGTATTATTGCTGGAGCTGTGAGACGAAAAGAAGGGCGGTGTGGGGATGCTAGGCATGAACCCAGACGGAATCGATATCGAAGGGAGAGCCTTGGAGAGTCTCTTCAGCATAGCATTCTCGCTAACTGAAGATGCGCGTTTGTGTCGTGATGACTGGCTCCTAATGGCCATAGACATGGAGGACCACCTCCCCGGCTCGGTGATGTGAAACTGCTTGGGGCCTGCCTGCCATGGTGTTGGCATACGCTCAATAGGGGGTTGTTGTTGAGGAGGAGCCTGAGAACTTGCTGGTTCCGCAGCTCCTGCCATCCGAGCCATTGGCTCGGACGAATGACTTGGAGGTGGTGGTGGTAGTTTGTCATGGCTCGAAGTCCCATCCAGCGAAGCCATCCCCGGCCTCTGGTCGTCCTCGATCCTCTCAAAAATGCCACCCCCCGACATCCGGTCAAAAGCCGCCATCCTCTCCGCAGCGGGGGTCTTTGGCGACGTAAAAAGCGTGGCAAGTGGGCTGATAGCCGGCTGCATGAGTGATTGGGCGTCGGCCTGATCATCTTCAAAGTCGTCATCGTCCTCCGCGCCATCCGAAGAAGAAGAAGCGGGTCCTCCATTCTCTTCATGCGCCGGTGGTGGCGGGAATTCCGTCACGACTGGCGGAAGAGTCATCCGAGCCATATCTGTCTCCAAAGATGCCGAAGCCGGTGGTGCTGCTGCCATGGCAGTCATTGTGTGAGTGAAAATGTGGTGGGAGATGCCTCAGCATAAGAGGGGACTTCAAGCTCGACATCAACAAGGCTGAGTGCGCCTTTTGCTTGGCAGGGGGCTGTTAGTCCAGGTTGGGATAAAAATAAACAATGGGAACTATTGGATAGAAGCTGGTGCCTATCGATGAGAGATGGGGATGAACTGCCAATGTCAGAGACAAATCAATCCAGGAGAGGAAAAGAGGTGAGCAAAAAAAAAGTGTCGAGGTTTATGATGGAAGAAAAGAGAGAAAAGGAAAAAGCCGTCCCCTACAGTATCCAGTTTCGAAGACAGTGTTATTTAGGGTTGAGTGATATGGTAAGCTGAGAGGCTGAATGCGGCTAGGTAAATGGCTCGGATTGAAAGGATCAGATCGATCCCCGTGGTTCTGGCCGGGCCATTGGGTCTTTGTCTCGATTTCTGGAACATTGCAGCAGCAGCAACCATGGGTTCCATGAGCGGAAGCGAACATTCAAATGTGTTTCCTCCCCAGTCCCCATAATCGCGGCGGTGCAAAAAACCCAATCAGGCAGGACCCCGTTGTCTGATACTACCCGTATTTTTGATGCCTAACACTTGACAACTTCTTTCCTTTTTGCCCATCATTTCGTCAGTGCTATTTTCAGAATCTTTTGATTGATGAATGCTTCTTTCCCCCTTCGTCCGAGTTGTGCTGTTGCTTCTTTGCAATTTGACGTCATGGCGCTAACCCCCCCCGCCCGCGCTGGGACTCTGCCGGACCCGCGCCTCCTCCGAGCCCGGTGTAAGGCCGCACGGCACTAACCCCGGAGTGTTTTGTTGGTCTCAAGTAGTGTAGTATCAATCAAAAAGGCCAGGCATATTGTCATTGACCGCATTTCCTTAGGTGGTGATAGCAGGCAGATTCCGATGCCAATAGCGTCGAGGCTGAGCCAGCAATCGCCGATGATACCTCCAGTCAAAGTTCCACGACGGCCCTGTCGTGTCGTAAGCCTGCAGATGTGATCAACCAGGAAGGAATTGGTGGTGGGGGTTGGAAAGTCATGCGAGAATACGCGGAGCCTTGCCTTGGCCCCAGTGGCACATCGTGAGACAAAGGGATCAATACCAAGCCTCATTTTTCAGAAGATTAAGCAATTCATCGTGGAGCCTCAATGCCGTTGCATTGCAAATGGAACATTTCAACGGTCAAGTGCCCGGGTTTCGAAGAGATTGAAGCTTGGGTGGGGGAGCTGAGCAAAGCATGTGATGGTCTGGCCAAAGCTCTGTGCCGTGAACAACCAAACACAGAATACGTGGGGAAAAGGAAGGGTTCAAAGAAAGCTCAACGAGCTTCAATTTTGAAGCTCCTACCTGTGACCCTTCAGAGACGTCGTTTGCCTGCCAATTGCATCCAGCTTGAAACAGCGAGACAAAATGAGATACCACTCATTCACGTGACCCAGCCTAGCTCCCCACTTTTCTTCTCCCGCAGCCTCCCCCCAGCTTGGCGGGTGCCAAGCCAGCCGCCCAGCAGCCAGCATCCAGAACGTCAATTGACGATTGAGCGTGTCTTGTCGCCGACGACAACCTTCAAACCTCGCACCACCACCCCATTTTTCCCCAGTTGTAGCAGCCGGCGCAAGCCACTAAACACGTTTCAGAATGGCCGGCCTCCAGCATCACAGTTTGTTCTCCCCAGTGTGACCCTCCCGAGGAGTGCGAATGAAAGGCTAACTGGAGCTCTGAACAGAGGTCGCCATGGACCCAGCGTTTGTCCGGTTGAACAGTACGTGGTCTTGTTTCTGTTGATTATGCTTGTTGGAAGATCTGGATGTGATAGACGGCCGTGGACCGCCTGCTTCGCCAGCCCCATATTCGAGACCGAGACCCGACCGTGAAACGAGAGACCGACAGCAGGAACGAACGATTTGTGGACAAAAGACTGGAGATGCGAAAAGACAACCCGAAGCTCCCGGATCTGAGGAACAATGCCGAAAAATTGAGCGGAAGACAGTGTCGATCAGAGTGAGGCGAGGCGGTCATGCGAAACGAACAACGTCTACAACTAGAGAGATATTGTTCGATATTTAGACACACAAGAAGGGGAACTACGGCCCTACACCCCCCCAAAACGAAGCAAACAACGGATTCAGCGAGCAGCGATCATGTTCGGGATCATGGGATGTGGGAAAAACAGTATCAAAACATGTTCTAACACCTCCCACACAGACATGCAAATCAATCGCTACAAGTACTTCCGCTGGACCCCCCGAACCGGCTTCCTCACCACCCTCTACGTCTTTGTCATCCCCGGAATCGTGGGTTACATCGGCTGGAAGTGGGATGTTAGTTTCCCCCTCTTTCACTTACTTTCATACGAACCTAACATCATTTCTTCCGTCAGGGCGCCTGGGACCTCCGAGCAAAGCGCAGGGGAGATCTCATCGCCGAGCGCTAAACGTGGGAGGCCAGCGGAGGGGAAGTGTACATTTCTCGATGAGAAGGGGGCGTCAGAGACAGACACAAAGCAAGCTATCGGGGGGGGTTATACAAAAGAACCATTTCTAGGGTGCAAGATCAGAATGATGTGCTTTGCTTTGGTGACTGTGGATATGTTATCATTGCCTGAGGCAGACAAATCCCGTATATATAAAAGTTTACCACTTCCACAGTGAAGCGTGTCTCTCGCTGCATCACAGACCCACACATGCCGTCGTTATTCAAGGCAGCTAATAGTGATAGCAAGGGCTGGTGGCGCCAAAAAATACGCACTGGACAAAAATAACTGTCACCGCAAAGTAACTGGATGCAGATAACATGGGATTTCGTCCAGGGTGTGAAACCAGTGGTTTAGAAATGGCCAATACTTGCTGCGTGAAAGTAGGTAGGTGTGACGTTGCGAGAGTCTCACACCTGGTCGACGTCAGCCTTGTGCCAGGCCTTCAGAATAATCAATAGGCCTCTGGAAGATAGTTCATAGACATTCAGAGACAATTTATAGGGCCCTGGGCTACACACAGTGCGCTAGAAAAACACACTCCTCATTTTCCCCCAGTATCTAATCTATCGTAATCTTAAAAATACAATATAATCTCTGCCGGTGCTCTATGGTGATCTTCGTCGCTCTATGATTGATTTACGCTGCTGTGTAGTGATGCGGTGGTTTCTAACACAGAATTTGATACCGCAACAGAGGCCCTTTATCAATCAGGCTATTTCTTCTTCTGGAAACGGTCATATTCATAGGGCTTCCAACTCTCCGGTGTCTTGGGATCCCCCTTTTCTTTTTCCTTGCCTTTATCTCTCGATCTGGCTGTATTGTTGGAAGATCCTTCGCCTTTCTTGGGACCAGCCCTGCTGGCTTTAGTACCAGATCCATTCGAAGGAAAACACGCGGCTAGACGCCTTGTGATCTCCAATACGCCATCCAGGGCTCGCTCCGGATTGTTTTGCAATTGACGTTTCAAGGCCTCCCACTCCCGATCAACTTCCGAATCTATCAACTCATCAACAGAACCCCCTACACCATTCTTCTGACCGTGGACTCCACCCCCCGAGGCATCTTCTCGGGATTCAAACTCCTAATTAGCTCGGCGATCATTGTCCCGCGTTCTTGAAGTAGGTCCCCTTGACGTACCCTTGGAGACACGGGTGTTGCCGCGGCGCGGCGGACGGGGATCCTCATCCTCGTCTTCACGCCCTTTTCCCTTTCCATTTGCCGTCCGGTCACCCCCTACTACGATACCCTTTCCAGGCTGATCACACCCTAGCCTGCTGATCTTATACGGCAGCGCAGGTGGTACAATGAGTTCCTCTTCGTCGCTGGGTAGTGGCGGAAAGATGGTACAGACAATGTAAGCGCCATCCAGCCATCGGAGCTTTGGCTTGGGGCTCGCTGGGTCATTCTCGTCTCGTGCGGGTAAATCGATGCCTGGGTAACCTCGACCGATAACGTAACTGCCGTAAGGTGACGGAAGGTATTTTGGCTTTGTGCTGTAAATTGACCGGTCCATAGTGCGGAAGCAGAGCCGGGTGCCGACGGAAAGAGAAGGGAAGATTTTTCTCGAGTTCTTCTCCATGATATCAGCCAGGTCTTTGACTGTGCTGTCGAGAGTACAATGTTAGCTGAGCTGACTGGCAAGCCTAATAAGGCCAGAGTTGGACGACGTCATACCATGTCATTGGGATATCAAGCTCAACATGGGCAGGCAAGGGGTCCTGGATAAATTCTTCTGGCCTATCACACAGGTACAGTTAGCTTTGCTGACCGGTATCAAGCACAATACACAGTCTTGAGATGACATACTCATGGGGAACATTGATGCGGTAGAAAAGTTTCACTCTGGAGTGGATTGGTTTCTGGGCTCCATTTGATGAAGACATGATAAGATGGCTGCCAATGATGGCTTACAGAGCTCCTTGTTCGCGGGGCACGAGTAGCAAGATGATTTGGGCAAGTTTAGAAATTTTATGGGAGAGAAAACAAGACTTGTCATGATTTTGAGGACTTCGGAAAGCGTATTTTAAGTTACACGCCCCAGGGCAATGGCTTCCCTAGTGGTGGAAGGCGCCTTCTAAGATAAGCTTTCACTCTCCTCCACTCCAGCCTGAATGTTCGACCCGGCTGCCCCGGTTCGCGGGCCACCTTGGGAAACAGAGACTGAGGATATCATCCACAACCAGCCCAGGGGGCGTGAAGTTCTTGTCACAAGCAGGGTGTGTCCGTGTTGAGTACCTCAGTACCTGCCTTGCCTGCCGGTGCCGATCCGTCAACAAAGTGGGTCCAGATCGTGGCGCAGCACTCTTCCCGCATCACGCTAGTGCAACGACATTGGGGCCGACCTTATTTAGCGGAGCACTCCCCGAACACTTGCAGCTCCCGGAACCTCATCTCGCCATTTCCAACCTCACCTCTTGTTTTGGCTGTGTGACACACCCTTTCTAGCCTTTTCCCCGGCTTCCAACGGTTCGCTAGACCCTGGTATCCGACCCCCAGGAGACACCACAAGGCTTCCACCCATCACCAACACCCTACATCAACACACCACCCACCACCCACCATGGACTTTGCCTCTCTCATGGCTAAGGAGATAGCCAAGAAAGAACCAGAAAAGGAAAAACCCCAAAAGTACATCTCCCGCCGTGAAGCCGAAGCCCAACGCCAAGCAGCCTACCTAGCCGAGCAAAAGGCCCTCGAAGAACAACGAGCCGCCAGAGCAGCCGCCAAACGCAAGCGCGAGGAGGAAGCCGCCGAGGAAGCCAAAGCCCGCGAGGAGAAACGCCAGAAACTCGCCGAGGAATCCCGGCTCCGCAGAGAAGCCAAAGAAGCCGAAGAGGAACGAGCCCGACGGAAACGTCTAGGCCTACCAGAACTCCCCCCCAAGACCGACGACGACTCCTCCGCCACCCCCAAACCCGACTCTGACGCCTCTTCCGATGACGAACAAGACCACACCGACATCCCCGATGATGAACTCAAATCCAAACTCCGAGAGCTAGGCCAGCCGGCGATATTGTTCGGAGAGTCCCACGTTTCAAGGTTACGTCGCTACAGAAAGGTTACCAGACCAAAGTCTCTTTCTGCAGGTCCAATCGCTACCAAACTCCTCCCTGTCGAGGAAAAAGACATGAAAGTACCGGACAAGATCCCTCCAGCTACCGACAGGAAGGCAAGGAAGTACCTCTACCGCCAGTTGGCCTCTTACTTCAACATGATCCTCCGCGAGTGGGAAGCCGCGCTCGCAAGAGAAGACAACGCCGACACCACTGCCGGCCAGCAAGCAATCAACGCCATGGTGTCATCCAAGGAAAATATGGCGCCGTTATTCCGGCTTTTCGAAAAGGGGGGCCTAGACGAGAGTATCCTAGAAGCCATCGTGGAGATTGTCAAGGCCGCCCAGGAAAAGAGATACGTCGATGCCAATGATGGGTATCTACGGCTGAGCATCGGAAAGGCCGCCTGGCCGATTGGTGTCACCATGGTTGGTATCCACGAACGTAGCGCAAGAGAAAAGCTCCATAACGGAGAGAGGGGGCATATCATGGGGAGCGAGGTGACGAGAAAGTATTTGCAGAGCATCAAGCGGTGCTTGACGTTTGCGCAGGTGAGGTGGCCGCCCGAGGATATTAGGCAGTTGATGGGGTAGACAGAAAGAAAACGGGACAATGTGGGAAGTTGGGAAATGCTGTAGAACAAATGATACCCCAACATAGACATGGAACAACTAGAAACCTCAGTTTTGGAGAAACTAATCAGCAAGGACAAATTAAAAGATGATCTCAGTTCGATTCCGGGATTAAGCCTTCGTGCTGTACTCGTGGATTCTCAATGTCTCATAACTACTATGCTTATTCCCATACTCCTTTTCCCTTTACCCGGTATACGCAAACGGGCAATGCCAAAAACCAAAACTCAAAAATCAATGCTATCCCGTTTCGTTTCATATCATAATAATCCCTAACCCTGACTTGTCTGTCTCAACCCATCACAATCTCCTGATCCCCAAAAGAAATATCACCACCAAGCGGGAGATGCAACCCCTGCTTCTTGGTCGGCATCAGCTCTAAATCCGCAGCCGCAATCGCCATCCTTCTCAACCGCTCAATAGCCTGCTTCTCGTAATTCTCGGCAGAAACCAATGCCGAAGCCTGCATTTGAGCTCTCGGGTCAATCTTGACTGTGTTGACGAGCTGTTTTTCATCATTAGCACACCGTATGACCATCCAAAAAAAAAGGCAGTAAAGCTTACCCTCTCAATCCCATCAATCCTCGCCTCCAAGACCCCCTCCTCAATCATCACCGCCAGCTCCTCCTCAATCGGCCTCTCCGGACTCCCAAACGCCTTCTCCAGCGTGTCCAAACTCACGCACGAAAATGGAATCAGATACTGCACCACACACTTGCTCCTGATCTTGGCATAAATCTTGCTGACGTGCTTCTGGAGGTAGATGTCCAGCAGATAATCCGTCCTGTACCCCTCCAAAATCTCAATGCAAGCCGAATACCTCCCATTAACAAACATCGTCACCGCCCGTCTGATGTGCGGCTCCGGTTCCAGAAACACTCTGAAATTCTGGTTCTCCAACACCATACTCTGGAGCTGCTTGCGGTCCATTGTCGCTAGCGCAAGCAAACCGCCATAGACGGCAATGTCGTTACGGCTGGCGAGTTCATTGTAGGCTTTTGGCGGGACGTTTGGGTCGGCGTCGAGAAAGGAGAGGGCCGCTTCCCAGTATTTTTCTTGGCCGAGGAGGGCGATGCCAGAAGCTGCGCGGATGAACGGTTGGGCGTTGCGCTCTTCTTCGGGGTACTGCCCCCCGAGCGTCATCTTCACGAGATGGGGCGCGACCATGCTCCACTCTCTTCTTTGGATGGCCACGCGGACGAGGTGCTTGCCGACGTCGATGACGTGCTTCGCCGTGGAGACGTCGGGGCGCATTTTGGAGTAGTGCTCAGAGGCCGCATTGAGGTCGCCGATTGCTTCGTAATGTTTGGCTAGGTCTTCGTTGCCCATCTTTTGTTTGGCATGCGGTTAGAATGGTTTGCGTGAAAGAAGGGTTGGTGATGCTTACCCGGATGCTCTCTTTGACAAGGTTGTTCTTATATCCCTTTAGCTCGGTGAGCAGCCGTTGGGTCTCTTCATGGTTGGCGACGTCCTGCCTGTCTACCCATTTCTTATCAAAGACGGCATCGGGGTCATTGGGAGCAGCTACGCGAAGGTATTCAAAAACGTCTCTGTATCGCTGGGTGTCGCGGCCACGCTTGGCTTCGGCGAGGGCGGCCCTGAGAGCTTCGACGCAGAGCTTTACTGAGCTACGGCCGATGAGAAGGAGACGGTCGAATCTGGTACGGCCGCGGTAGTTTTGGATATAGAGATCGAGATCAAATTTGGGGGAATCTAGTACATACTAATTAGTTACCGTTGTTGATCGTAATGGTGATATTGCAATAGGAGATGGATCGCGGGGTTCGGTCGTTGAAGAGGAGCACACTTACCCTGAACGACAACACCGCCCTGGATGTCCATCTGGGTGAAGAACTCCAGCAGAGGGTCGGCCATCTTTGAGGCTGGTTTTGTGAATGGAGTCGAGAACGCAAGGCTGAGAAGATGTTGCGATACCTGGGCCTGGTTGATGTCGATGGTTTAGGCAAGGCTGGACGAGAGATAAGTTGATGGATGGCCAGCTAGCTGCAGCCTGGCGATAAGATGGAGCTCTCGTTGGCGGATGGTGGGGTAGGCACGGTATGGTGGGGAACCGGCGCGGGGCACAGGTACGGATTACGGAACACCGGAGACACCGTCCCTGGCCCTGCGTCCTTTGCTCACCTTGAACCTTCAGTCGCTTGATGCCCACCCAGAGCCGCCATATCTACAAAAAGTCAGTTTTGTCATGTGAATACCTCTCTCAAGGATATCGTTGTTACGGCTCATTTTGAAGCTCATGTCAACACAGCATCTCCAAATCCCGCGATTAGTTACACCCCTTTTCGGTACTCCATTTTATTCCGTGTTGAATGATACGCTTCTCGATTCAGTTTGTAAAAACGGTCGACTTTTGCCAAGGCAAATAATGCATAGACATACTCCGGTTTGGGGCCGTCCTCAGACTCATCGATTAGCCGACTATACGCACCTCCTCCCTGTTGGGATTCATCGTACGCTACAAACTTCACCGCAAGCTTTCAAAAGTTCTCAGAACGGTATGTAGCTCACCGAGTCATCGGTTGGTTGTCGTGCAATTGGTTCGGCGATAGCCGAGTGGACCTTGGCGACTTTAAACAACCTGGAATCTCGCAACTGCTGTGGATTACCGTCACGTTAAGATCTGTTAGAGGCTCGTTTTGTTGACGAGACACCACTCAGCCCATGGTGGAAGCACAAGCAAATGGATGCGACAGACGGGTGGCCTTGATATGCAGATGAGATTCGCAACTTTTCCATCGTGATTTTGCCAGGTTAGGCTCACTCAGACAGGGTATAACAGTCTAGGCAGCCAGGATCACGGATATCTCGGAACATTTTGGATGGTTCCGCCCCAAAAGACGGCACGATTCCCGCAAGGCTGACAGGCCGCCTTGCTGGGCTTGCAAGGGCAAGCAGCACTGCAGAGAGGCACATGACCACAACCCACCAGAACGTCCATGCGTTCCCCTTCTCTCTCTTCGGACTGCCTCGGGATGTGGGCGCTAGATGCTTGGGATACGGGGATACGGGGATACGGTGCAATAAGTGGAATTGTTGAGAGACTCCATCGCTATCAGTTTGGTACTATTACAACCATCGAAGTGTCTAACCGCAAGACGGAAAAAGTAAGCGAATCGGGGTGTTGTTTGCAAGAGAACCATCCTGCACCGAAAAGTTTTATACAGCAGGTGGTTTTGGGCGTCGACTGCTGTCGTTTATCTCTACTCTACAATTCCGCAACCGAAGTATATGTTAGTGCGGCCAGCGCAACTTCTACCAAAAGACCCCTGTCGCGCTAACATTAATAACCGTGGCAGAGGTATATGCCTAACCTCTTGCGAAAAGTCTGCGTTGCAGGGCGCACTGTGATTTGCCGACAGGTCTACGGGCGGTCCAAAGCGGAATAGTGCCCGCATGTACTGATGTACAAATGACCTGATTTCCGTTGCAAGCCAGGCTCTGACGTGTGCCGAGCCCTTGCCGAGATGTTAGCGAGGTCCCTCAGTGTCTTGGCATCTCCACAAGGATGCAATCTTTTGGTGACGCTCCGTTTTTCCCACAACGACATTGGAAGCACAGCTTGCGAACACACCTGCCCACGGCCGCGGTTGTCGGCCCCCTTGGAACTGGAAGAGTTTTCACGAGATGCTCGACTGCTGCTTGACGCCCTGCCGTTTCAACTGCGACGTTTTCCCCCCATCCTGAAGGGGGAGCCAATCGCTGCCCGTTCCCAGATGTCAGGCACAGGCGTGCCGTCTCCCCGAAAGATGAAGCTTCCCCATGGCGCCTGGGACAGCCACACACATTGGGTCGATAGTGCTTGTTCCCCCACTGATCAACAGTTACCAGCAGGCGGCTAGACTAACGCGGAATATGGTGGTTCTGCGACATTATGGTGTACACTATTGTATATCTGGGGCGGGGTGTGGGAGAGCACCACAGACGCTCAACATTGTCACTGCATTAACTCAAGAGCTCGAGGATGGACTCCCCAGCCCCCTCTCCTCGATCGCTCGCGAGCTCAACTCGGGAATAAGCCTTCGACTCCTCGGAATTCCCACTAGATGGATGATATTGGCCGCCATCCTCTTCGCCAACATGCAGCCGCCGAGCGCATACAGCAGACACTTGGCGCTCTGGCGCGTCCTGGCGTTCGCTCTTGGGGTTCTTGGGCCGTGACCAGCAAGCAACTGGTTGGCGATGACTCTCCACTGGATGCCCAGCAAGTGCCTGAGGTCTGGACGGTTCGGTTCCTGAAGTCGGAGGAGACCAGCAGAGGGGTCTTGTCAACAACCAGACGGGCCACTGTCAATGTGGCATGGATGGTGGGACCGAGACATAGAGATGCTCGAAAATACCCGCAACTGCACAACCCAATTCTCCCGCCATCCCGCTACCCGTCTTTTCTCTACAGCCCGCATCATCGTCTTACGTCGCCCTGCTTTATACAGAGGCCTCGTGCAGCCAGCTTCCCCGCGAAACAAATAATGAAAAAAGAAAAAAAAAATAGCAGCTGCTGATTCTGGACTGGCTCAACGAGACATCGCACGCGCTCCTATCCTCGTGTCCTGCCGTCTCTGTCTATTATCTCTTGGTCGCCTCACAGCTCTGCTTACTCACACTCATGTCACACAGCCATGTACAGGATTACCTACATACCTGCAGGTAGAGTGGTGCTCGTAGTTGAGATGGCACCGATGGCAAATCTAGCACACATATACAAACCGACTTCTGGGGTCTACACTAACATAGGTAGGTGCGCTATACGCGGAGGATGACTCCCGTCGGGAGTTGTTTGATGGGTGTTCCTCAAAGCCCAAGCTTTGATCTCATCGACGTTGATATGATCCTTGACAGCCCCGTCATCAGGGGTTCCCCACCGCTTGGAGACCCCTTCGTTGGCCAACCAGACGACCCCAATTCTTGACCATCGCGCGAGCCCAGGATTTGTTCTACCTTGGGGACAGTCTTGGCCCTCTTACACATCCGACATGCCAGACAGACAGGCAAGGCACACTCTGCGGTTCAGTCATCGAACCCCATCACTTGCCTGTTGGCGTTAGATCATCGGTGTTGTCAATCTCTCGGGATGGGATGCTGGTCAACGGCGAGTCCGGACTACTACGTACAATATTTCTCAATTGGCTTTGCGGTTACGGTTGGATATTTTTTGACGGCATTTCTTATCCCCGCCGCGGTTGGCTTTTCTTCAATCCCTCATGGTATCTGCGACAGTTCCTCCGCAAGAGTAGGTAGACTACCACACCACTACCAGCAAGAAGGCTTGCTTCGTCTCGCGTCCGTGTCACACTAGACCGAACCAGCAGCTGGCCCCTCCCTGACGTCGCTCCCCTCGACGGTGTTCAGATCCTCTTCGAACTGTTCTCTTGTTGCCAAACGTATCCCTACGGCGGGGCCCACTGACAGGGCCATTTTTGCTGCGGGATCCTGATAACTCATCCAAACATTTCGTGTCGGCGTCCAATTTTTCTGCCTGTCCCACCTCTGGCTGGGTATCTGGTGTGCTCGTGCTTGGGACTCCAGCATCCCCCATCCAAGCGGGCATCAGCGGAGCCGGCCCCGAGAGACTCCGCGCGAGTTGTGGACTTGATCGGGCAAGGCTTCTGGGATTTCTTGGCTGTGGACAGGTGCCGTACTTACCGTACGTACACATACCGATAGATTACCCTAGAGCCACCCCCCTCCCCACTCTGGGCTCTCCCCCTTCCTCCCCTCCCCCTTGTTGGTGCTAGAAAGTATACCTATGTGAAGGTTACCCACGGCGGAATTCAAACACTTCACCACCGGATCACTCCGCTTGTGCTCAAGCCCGTCCAAACTTCCCTCAGTTCGGGCCACGTCCACCAGCTACAGCTTTCTGGCCTTGCCGTTGCCGTTGCCGCGGGCGTGTTCTGTCAGCAAGTGTGTGTGCTCGAGGCTATTTCGACAAGCTCAGACCCGTTCTGTGGCTTACCACGACATGCGAGCAAGCTGAAGGATCATCATTGAATAGGGGTAATAGCATTTCATCACGGTGGGCAGGCAGGAGGAAGCCATCCGTTCCTGTATTGCCGGGCACCAGCATGACAGAACCCTCTGTGGAAAACAAAACACGTCGCCGAACTCGTCCCTCCTCGCAGGCACCGCAGCCCAACCGGAGGAGCGCCAACAGCCCCCCCGGCATGTCTGATGATGAGTCGGCAGACTTGTCGCAGGAAGAACATGGCTCCCCCACCGAGAGCCTAAAGTCTGCAGCCCAGGACACCGGCAAGGTAGATTCCGATGCCCCTGAATCCCAAGATGGCGCTGGCGATGCCCCGAGCATGCCCCTGCAGAAGCGTCGCCGGGTCACGCGAGCATGCGATGAGTGTCGCAGAAAGAAGATCAAGTGTGATGGCAAGCAGCCTTGCACTCATTGCTCTGTCTACAGCTATGGTGAGCACCAACGAGTCTTCTTCGGCCTCCTGCTGTTGTTTTGCTGACCGAGTTCTCAGAGTGCACCTATGACAAACCCTCTAACCGCCGCAGGAACCCAGCTCCGCAGTATATCGAGGCCTTGGAGGCGAGGCTCCAGCGTGCAGAGACGCTCCTTCGCAAATTTATGCCAGATGTCGACCTCAGCGACCCGAATCTTGACCCGTCAGTCCAACAGGAGTTCCGCAACAGACAAAATGCAAGAGCGCAGGCGGCCAAAGCCAAATCAGACACGCCGCCAGCCCAGGAGAAAACAGAAAGCCAGGATGCCCAGATCATGTCCATGATCGAGTCCATTGGGCAGCTTGACATCAACGAAGGCGGAGAATGGGACTTCCATGGCAACTCCTCGGGAGCGGTTTTTCTGAGGAGGATGAAGGAGCATTTCGAGGGGCTGTTGGGCAACGACTACCGCATCCCCTTTCTGCCGCGACCATCTCGCCCGGCCGGCATGTTCAGCCTCGACTCCCCTCGCTCCAACGCCGGCTCGCCCTGGGAACCTTCAACGGCATCCAACACGCCAGCTCCTCCCAATATCTATGATCTTCCGGCCCAGGACAGGGCCCGCACACTTTGTTACTACTCCTTCAACTGTGCAACATGTCTCTTGCGGGTTGTCCACCAACCTTCGTTTTACGAAAAGTTTGACAAGCTGTATTCGACACCTCAGGAGGCCTGGGGAAATGATGAGCACAGATTCCTCGGGCTTCTCTATTCGGTGCTGGCCCTAGGTTGTGTTTACGATGTCTCGGATGTTGAGGCTGGAGACGGACCATCCTCGTACAAGGCGGCGGTTGAACAAGGGTAGGTGTCTCGTCCCTGAAGCCTTCCTATTCGTGCTTTCTAACACTGGTTTCAGAATCAAGTATTACACATCCGCTCGGATGATCCTACAAGATGTGGCCGAGTGCCGGGATATGGTTTCTTTACAAGGCTTGGTCTACATGATTCTTTTCTTACAAGCAACAAGCAATATCAGCGGCTGCTATGCCTTTCTCGGCATTGCTCTACGTTCTAGCCTGCGAATGGGGCTCCATCGCCATTTAGCACACGAAAAGATCACGCCGATTGAGGATGAAACGAGACGGCGCGTGTTCCATGTTGTCCGGCAAATGGACATCTACATTTCAGCAATCTTGGGATTCCCTCTCTTGCTCCACGACGACGATGTCGACCAGCCCATGCCGACCGAGGTGGATGATGAATACATTACGAGCGAGGCTATACTTACACCTCCGCCAGGCACGCCTTCCTTTTTCGAAGCTTTCAATGCCCACACGAGGCTCATGGCCATTTTGACAAAGGTTGTCAAGTACATTTATCCTGTCAAGGCTGTCGAGGATTGTGTGAATCAGGGACGGGTGAACTCGAGATACATGATCAGCTATGCCCGGATCCAGGAGATTGAGGCCGAGCTCCAGGAGTGGCACGAACAGCTCCCTACACATTGGCGCCCCAGCCCGGATGGGCCAATCGAGGTTATCAGGTACGCCAATCCTTTCTTGCTGACAACTTGGACGAGCACTAACGCCAGGTCCGTAGAGTTCGAACTCTGCTGAGGTTTGGCTACGCCCATGTCCAGATGATGCTGTACCGTCCGTTTCTTCACTACATCTCCCCACGTCAGACGGCTGGCAAGAAGATTGACGATCGATACTACAACTGTGCTGCCGCGGGTGTCAGTGTTTCTCGAAACATTGTGCATATCGGAATCGAAATTCGCAAACAGGCGGTGCTGATCGGGCCTTACTGGTTTATTCTCTATTCGCAATTCTTCGCCATTCTCTCTTTGATATACTACGTTCTGGAAAATCCCGACAAGGCTGGAGCTGCCGAGATACTAGCAGATGCCAAAGCCGGGCGGGAGGTTATCGCGAGTCTGGCTCAACGCAGTCTAGCAGCGGATCGGATCACAAATGCCCTGAATGTAAGTCGAGAAATTGTGTCGTTTTCAAGTTCGTCATGACGATGGTTCTAACATACCATAGCCTTTGTTTGAACAACTGCCAGAACGGCTCAAGAAAGCATCGACACGACCAATGCCCTCCAAGAAACGCGCAGCGCCTGCGGGATCGAAATCGAGCGTGGTCCTTCCAGCCCGGCCGGGAGTGCAAGATGACGTTCCACAGCGCAGGTCCGAGGAGGTGATTCGCCCACCCACTGGCGCCCTTCGGCGGGAAGCACGACTGCCTCCTCAGAGGACATCCTCGTTTGACGCATTGGGTCTTCCGCAGGGCAGCTTGGCGAGTCAAAACTTTTCCAATCTGCAGGACCTACTGCCAATGGATTTGACGTTGGGCCGGGGAACTCCCGAAGCCAGAGCCGCGCATATGGCTCCTGCCCCGAGACATGCCCAAACCTTTCCGCAGGGACACCCGCATGGCGCAAACCCGGTCTACAAAGTTGACGCCATGATGTTTCCCACCGGCGACCCTTTTGCGTATCCCAATGCGCCGCTAATGGACCCTGCTGGGCACCATGCTCGACCGGGACATCCGCACGGGCTTCCAGGGCAACCTCCGGCACCTTCCATGCAGTTTTACATGCCTAGTATCTACGATGACATCGAGGGCCAACTGATGGGTCCGATCCCACCGTATCTGATGTCTCAGGGGCAAGGACCTCCGCATACGATGAGCCCGGCGACGCAGATGTACAACACGGCCAACATGATTGCGATGCAGCCTTCCCCCAGGCATGGTCAGCCCCATGCTCCTCCGCAGGGCCTGGCCTCACACGCAGGCCCACATCACCAGGGGCAGCCTCAACAGAGGGATATGATGGAAGACATTATGGGCGAACCGGACTTCACGACAGGGGAGTGGGACGACATGCTTCAGCAAAATTCCGGGTACCGATAGACACATGGATGAGGAGGTGGAAGACAACAAAACAGCACGCTAGATGCAGAGCTTTTAAGTTGGGGTCAGGGGGAGGGACCACGAGGTTTTCGTTCCAGGCACAAAGATGCTCGGCCTAGCGCCAGCACAACACTTATGCACGACACTTATAAACTTTATACGGCATCGCTGGGCGAAGTCTGGGGTTCGGGGTCAGGGAAACTGGGTTGGGAAATTCATTGGTGGGTTAAAGAGGCACGGGCTAGAGGAAATAAGGATTGTTGCTGGACCCAACAGAGCGTTTCTTTTGCATTTTAGTCGCGGCCTGATACCCAAAAGAGCGGAATGGTGCATGGAAAACAGGACGGAGTTTGAGGGGGAGGATTGTGGGCCTTGGTGAGTGTGTGGATGGGCCGAGGTCTGTTAGGACAGCATGGAATACACGAGGAGTCCGAGATGTAGGTTTTCTTGTTTTAATGAGATGAAGCGATTCATCATTGGGGGTGTACATGCAATAGGACGCAAAAGAAAATGATAGATATGGCAGAAGAGAGAGCGGAAAGACGCCACTGTCAGCAAGATAGAGTTCGAGGCTAAGCAGAAAGAATTCATGGGTCTTTACTGCTATTCTTGGTGTACGAAAACCAGCTATTTGGGATTTGACGAGTCAGGGACAGACCTGGACTGGCTCGATAGGGCGCGCCCAAGTGTTCATGTCGACTTTTTAGACTGGAAGGGCGTGAGAATTTACCCACGTCTAAGACTTGCCGTGGTTGTCTACTTACCCAGCCACGAACGGTTTCTGCCGACTTTTCGTTTCTGTGGTACCTGAAACGATTCAACCGTCACCAAAAACTGGCTCGACGTTTTACTAGATCCACCAACAAAGACAACCATCTTGTTGGGTTGGTTCGTGACAAAGCAGCGCTCTCTGCCTCTCTTTTCTGTTCGGCAACCCCCAAGCCCGCCGATCCAATTAAACGGCCTCGTTTTTGCTCTTCTGGACTGGTTAGACCCGAGTCCGGTGCACCCGACGGACGGGACGCAACGCGCAACCTTCTTTTTTCACATGCGTGCTGGAGGGGAGTAGAGCAGACTAATAATGTGGGAGGGTCAGCCTCTATAACCGTTTTGGGATCTGCCACGAGACCTCCTGGGGTTGACTTCTTTTCTTTCCTCCTCCACCCTCTTCGTTTGTGTATACGGATCGCCATACATATACTGTTCCAGTGCAGTCCACTGACGACAGTGTTGAACGGTGATAACATCATCTTGCCAGACCCCTGCAAGCAAGGTGGTTACCTATCGTCACTCAGCCCACCGTTATCGCGATAAGAAGGCTGGCTGCCCGTCACTTGCGACACTACCACCACAGTACACCCTCATAAACCGCTGCCAACTTTCAACCTCCTCCATATTTTCTGTTGGGGGATTTTTTATTTAATTCAACAGAAACGGTTCTAGCTCCATCGGCACCATCGGGATTTTTTTTGGTCGCTGAAAGATTGCCCGTTGGCGGTCCGGTTCTTCTTGGGACGAAAACGAGACACCGCCGCTTTGAATAATCATAGACCAGCTCGAACCAACCCCGCTCTCCCTCTCTCGTCATCCTCTCATATCTCATCTCAATCGGATAGCCCGGGCCTGCCACTCACATATCGAGAGCTGCGAGCCAGTGAGACATCTTTGGGAGTAGCCGTGAGACAGGGACATAAACAGCAGTCAAAATGGAGGTCGATCACGACCTGGTCATGGTGGATGAGTTTGATGCTCTGTTAGTACACCGCTTGGTGTGAGTGAGCTGCATGATAACAGGACATGTTGGCTGATACTGCAAAACACAGCGCCATCGAAGTCAAGCTCCCGAAAGCACACAAGAAGAACTCGTCGTCGGGTTCTTCATCCCCGACCTCGCCGGCAACCCGCGGGAACAACAAGCGGTCCGCCTCCTGGACCGACTACGGCACCCCTCCCAACGCAGCCTGGCTTCACGAGAAGATCAAGTTTCCCGCCAAAACCCACGTCACAAAAGTGGCTTCCAAGCTCCCCCCCACCGCCAACGGCATCATCTACCTCCCCGGAGCCGAAGACAAGTATTACGAGGACTCGGACCAAGGCCCCGCCTTCCGCCAGCGCCGCCACTTTTATTACCTCACCGGCGCCAACTTTCCAGGCTGCGCCGTCACTTATGATCTTCACAAGGACCACCTCATCCTCTGGATCCCCTACACCGACCCCCGCACCATCCTTTG